>NC_072477.1:58840072-60105072 GCF_027574615.1 Eptesicus fuscus
CACACATATGCACATGCACACATGCTTTTTCTGTCATGCCCACGCTTCAAGTTTCTAGAAACCACCTTAGGTCATATTTATATTAATTTTCTACTTGTTTATCTTCTTTTTTTCAGTCTAGTCTTAAAAAACACATCTGGTTTCTATTTTAATCAGTATTCCTCTGAGAATAACGTCATATTATAGAAGACAAACAATTCTCAATAAACCATAATGATGCAACCTCTAGTAATTTAAACTTTTATTGAATAATTTTAAAAAAATTTTTTTATTGATTTCAGAGAGGAAGTGAGAGGGAGAGAGAGAAAGAAACATCAATCTTGAGAGAGAATCATTGATCAGCTGCCTCCTGCACACCCCCCACTGAGTATCAATCCTGCAACCCAGGCATGTGCCCTTGACTAGAATCAAACCTGGGGCCCTTCAGTTCACAGGCTGATGCTCTATCCACTGAGCCAAACCAGCAAGGGCTTATTCAATAACTAGAGGCCCAGTGCATGAATTCATGCACCAGTGGGGCCCCTTGGCTTGGCCTGTGGGATCAGGCAGAAACCGGCTCTCCAACATCCCCTGAGGGGTTCCGGATTGCAAGAGGGCACAGGCCAGGCCGAGGGACCCCACCGGTGCACAATCAGGGCCAGGGAGGAACACAGGAGGTTGGTCAGCCGGGGAGGGACCACAGGAGGTCTCTAGATCATGTCCAGCCCTTTCGCTCAGTCCCAATTGTCCAACCCCAGCAGCAAGCTAACCTACTGGTCAGAGTGTCTGTCCCCTGGTGGTCAGTGCACGTCATAGTGAGCGGTTGAGCAGCCTTAGCATATCATTAGCATATTTCACTTCATTGGTTGAATGGCCAACCAGACACTTAGCATATTAGGCTTTTATTACATAGGATTTATAAGAGCTATTTGTGTACTCTAACTTGGCAGGCTCTTTTTTTTTAGATAAAGTTTATGTATGAGTAATCAGTTAAAGCAAATTAATATTTGGAAACCTATGTTTTCAGAATGAGAAATCTTGAAAACTAAAAGTAGAAAATGATTCACTATTCTCATTAGCAATTCATTTTTCAGAGTTCACACGTGAAATGACATATGCAAAGTGTTAGGACATTAAGAAGCTAGCAAAGCCAATGTACTGAAAAACAAAGACAAAAAAATGGAGCACTAAGAAACAGCAAATACATATTGAGTAAGAGATTACTGACAACTCCTTACAAAAGCTGTGTACTGTAGGAGAGGATATGGTGTTTAGATGTAATATGGAACAATGAGCCTGGGAAGAGTTTTCAGCATTCAGATAGTATATTTGCAGTCAGACAAACCTGGATTTGAGTTACTGTTATCCTTAATAATTGTGTGTTACTTCACATCTTTGAGTGTGTCATATGTAAAAAAAATATATTAATGATACCTACCTACCTTATAGGTTGTTGTAAGAATAAAATAAGAGAGCTCCTGCTGGTAAGTGCCTCAGAGTAGGGGCTCAATAATGTGTACTCTAGTGTATTTCCTTTGAAGAATGCTAAATGGCTGGAGACTGAAGGCAAAAAATAAATAGGGTGATTTAAAGGCTCTGAATTGAGCTTTCAAAGAGGAAGATAATTAGATAATTATAGTGTCAGCACTGTAGGTGAGATTGAGTGAGAACCTCCTAAGGGCAGGGAAGCCTAAAAGAAACCAAGAGCAAGGTAATGTTTAGAGCCTGGATGAACCTCATAAACAGAAAAGGCATAGATGAATATAATAAGAAACAGAAAGAGACTAATTTATCAAATACTTACATAGCGATACATGCTAGGCAATTTTCTAAGTGTTTTGTAAAATTATATAACATATTCTAATTAAGTTGGTACTATGGTATCCTTATTTTGCAAATGATGAAACTAGTTTTAGGAATGCTTTGCCAGAACAGAAAGAGAAGTAGAACAAAACTTGAGATAATTTCAGACCTCCCCAGCAGATTCTGCAGAAAAATTACAGGGGAGATGGTCCTGCCCAAGAGGAAAATTATAATGACAATTTAAACTATTCTAAATTTTATATGTATATAATATATATCATTTCATTAAAAATTTAGTAAGAGCTAGCAAGTAATTAAAGGATAGCTATTCTTTTATCCTCATTTTCTAGAGGAAGAAAGAATGCATAAAAGAGCTTAAATAACTTTTCTAAGGTAATAAAGTTTGTAATAAATTAGAACAATTAATATGCAGCCTGAGCTCTTAATCACTATTGTCTTCAATAGTGAATATATTTTCATAATGAGGGTGTCCCTAACCTCCCTCACTTCTTCAAGTATGCAGCACCTTAAAGCGGAGTGTGCCGGCTGATAGAGCTGGTTCACAGGCAGAAAACACACCAGAAAGCCCTCCAATTCTGGAGAGGAACTTGCTGAGAAAAAAACACCTACCCAGCTCCAGAAGAAACTCATCTCCGTTACCTATAATAGTAATACTAGTCCTGAATTCATATACTGTATATAAACCAAAAATGACAAACATTTGGAGAAAACATGAGAGGGATCAAGGTGAAGGCACCAGAAAATTGACCCATGAGGAAAAGATAACGCAACAAATGCAAAATGTTTATTTCAAAGTCTAACTAGAATTTTTATACTCATTCAACAAATACCCTGTCAGACTCTGATTTGTGGTACTAAATGCCATGATAATAACCCACCCCCATTTAAAAACAAAATGAGAGCTACCCCTGGAAGCTTATTTGAAATTATGTTGCATTGTAAAAAACCACAATCACAGAAAAAAAATAATTCAAATAGTTATTAGAAATAAAAAATAAGTTGCCTGAGTAAATAACTTAGCAAAATGGTTAGGTAATAGACTGAACATGACTAAAGGACAAATTAATGATTTGGAATATCACAGCACTCAAAAGTAGAACAAAAATACAGAGATAGAATATAGAAAAACGTTAAATGCTATAGAAGATTAATTCAGATAGTTCATTCTTCACTGCAAAAGGAATTCCAGAAGAGAATATGAGGGAGAGAGAGCAAAGAACACTTAACAAGTTGAATAACAATCCAAGCCTTAAGATTGAAATGACCCACCAAGGGCCAAGCAGAATGAGTAAAGACCCACATCTTGGTGAAACCTCTACTAGTAAACTCAAACAATTGAAAGAAAATTCTGAAAGTTTAAAAATTAAAGTTTTACAAATTGCTTATAAAGGGACTAGAATGAGACTGTCATCAGATATCTCATTAGGGAGCACTTGGTGCTAGAAGAAAATGCCAAAATATCTACAAAGGTCTGAGCAAAATTACATTAACCCAAAATATGTCCCAGTCAACATACCATTCACTCACAAGTTTAAATAAAAATATCTCCACACAAACAAGAACTTCAAAGGTCAATTGGCTATAGACCCTTTGAAAAAAGAATTATGGCAGCAAAACAAAAATATTCTAAGAGAAAACATGGGATACAAAAACAAAAATCAATGATGAAATACTACTCAATGAAAATAAGACCCAATTACTGATATGTAGAACATATGTATGAATCTCTAATCATTATGCTAAGTGAAAGAAGCCATTCCCAAAAGGCTACATACATGGAAAAGACAAAACTATAGGTACAGTAAACAAATTGTGGTTAACGGGGCCTGGGGCAAGTGCTGACTACAAAGGGGCACAAAAGGATTATTTGGGTAATAGAACTGTTCTATATATTGATTGTGAAGTGGTTACACCACCATATGCTTTTGTCAAAATTCATAGAACTGTGCACCAAAAAGAATAAAAAAGAAGATTATGTAAATTATTCCTCATAAATAAATAATTACATGCATAGATACACACATAAATTAGTGCTAATTATTAGCACTAATTAGGTGCCAGCCACCTTCTAATTAATTTCCTTTCAATGTGCACAAATCTGTGCACCAGGCCTCTAGTAAGAAATAAGAATGTTAACTTTTCATAGTAAAAAACAGATCCTAAAAATTGTTAAAAATAAACATACACATACAGAAATTAAAATTTAGCAATATGCTGTTTGAAAAAAATTAGTGCTAATGGGAGTGAACAATGGAGACTTAAAAACTGGTTAAATATATATTTAAATCTCAATCTTTAAAAATTTAAAAACAATCTTGAATTAAAATCCCAAATTATTACAACATTGGAGGTGTTGGGAAGTACAAGTTTATGAGGATGAAAAATAAGTTTGTTGAGGTTATTACTTTATTTTGGGGGAAAATAGATATATTAATATATTCTAGATGTTGATAAAAATTAGCTACATATTTTAGATTAACCCCTAGAAGAATAGAAATAGAATTCATAGCTTCCAAAGTAGATGAAGAAAAGAGTAACTAGAAAGCAATCTAATTAGAAAGTAAAATAGAAGGCTTTTTACTGGCTGGATGGTTTGTCCGGTGGAGCATTGTCCCATACACCAAAAGGTTGTGAGTTGGCACTAGCTGGTTTGGCTCAGTAAATAGAGCGTCAGCCTGCAGACTGAAGGGTGCTGGGTTTGATTCTGGTCAAGGGCACATGCCTGGGTTGCGGACTCAATCCCCAGTGGGGGCCATGCGGGAGGCAGCCAATTGATGATTCTCTCTCATCGTTGATATTTCTCTCTCTCTCTCTCCTCTCCCTTCCTCTCTAAGATCAATAAAAATATTTTTAAAAATAAAATAATATTGTGATTTGATTCTCAGGCAGGGTGCATATCTAGTTTGTGTGTTCAATTCCTGGTTGGAACACATACAGAAGACAAGGAATTGATATTTCTCTCTCACATTGATGTCTCTCTCTCTCTCCCTCTCTCTCTAAAAATCAATAAAGATATATCCTTGGGCGAGGATTTAAAAAAAAAAAAAAGGAAAATAGCCCTAACTGGTTTGGCTCAGTGGATAGAGCATCGGCCTGTGGACTCAAGGGTCCCAGGTTCGATTCCGGTCAAGGGCATGTACCTTGGTTGTGAGCCCGTACCCAGTAAGGAGTGTGCAGGAGGTGGCTGATGGATGTTTCTCTCTCATCGATGTTTCTAACTCTCTATCCCTCTCCCTTCCTCTCTGTAAAAAATCAATAAAATATATATATTTTTTAAAAAAGAAAATAGAAAAGACCAAAAAGTTTTGTTGAAAGAACAAGAAAAACTAAAGATGGAAAAAATAATTTCATACAGATTAGTCATCATCTATAAATATAAAAGCCTAAGCAACCAGCCAACCAGCCAGTAGCTATGACTAAGCAATGACCACCAGGGGGCAGATGTTCAACACAGGAGCTGCTGAGCTACAGCAACTTTGCAGAGTGCCCTCTCCCACTCCAGGACCCCTCAGGATGTTGGAGAGCCAGTTTCAGCCCAATCCCTGCAGGCCAGGCCAAGGGACCCTGCTCACTCTGCAGACACCCTTTGAGCCCTGGCGCTGCCCCAGGTGCAGCCAGCCAGAGAGTGACTGAGGGAGGTTGGCTCCAGGGCGTGTTGGCCCATCTCGCCCAGTCCCGCCCTGCCAGCCACCTTCTAATTAATTTCCTTTCAATGTGCACAAATCTGTGCACCAGGCCTCTAGTAAGAAATAAGAATGTTAACTTTTCATAGTAAAAAACAGACCCTAAAAATTGTTAAAAATAAACATGCACATACAGAAATTAAAATTTAGCAATATGCTGTTTGAAAAAAAAATCTAAAATTAAATGACACAATCTGATCATCTTACTAGATACCAAAAAATATAATATTTAACATGATTAAATATTCATTCTTAATAAAAATGAAATAAATTTAGTTTTTTGAAACTTATAGGAAAACTTCATTTATTTGATATAGGGCAACACAACACACCTGCAGAACATCATATTTAATGTAGTACACTAAAAAGAGAGTCACTGCTTCATTCAACTTTGTTACTTCAGGTTTTAGTCAATATAATAAGTGGGAAAAAAATTATATGATGACACCTGTAGAACTAAAGATGATAGCTAATCTCAACCTAATAATTGCTCCTACCAAGATTGTCTTTGCCTGTTACATGTCTTTTTATTTTAATAATTTTATAAGTGCATTGTTCTAAACAGTTTTATTTCTAATTTCTTGTTCAAATGTGTTAAATTTGCTGTTAAAAAATTTATTGGTGTTCCTTACATATCAGCCTGCCTTCCATCAGCCATCAACTGTGTCTTTGTTGAAGGGTTGCCAGAACTTGCTTTGCCCACACATGGAGGACTAGAATTAATACCTCTTGAGGGAAATTGCTTAACCAATGACTGAAGAGAGTTAATAAATGCCAGAACTCCCCCGTCCCTCTCCTTGGCTGGGCTAATTCTGATGCATTTGTTTTATACATTTTCCCCAGAGTTTCTCTAGGATTATATTGCATCTTTCATTGACTACCTTTTCTTCCCTCTCCTAGCCATGTTCCTTGCAACTCCCAATAACCTGCTTGCACTGGAATCTTTGGCACAGAGTCTGTGCCTGAAGAGCATAAACTATGCATAAACATAAATAGTAATAATCATAGATATTGAAATACCTTTAATTTGCTTCATTTTTAATGCTAGCAGAGTCTAAAACTTACTTTCAAAACGATTTAACGAAAGAAATGCAGAGAAAGCAAATGTGGCAAAATGTTGAAAACCAGTGGATCTAAATAAAAGTCATAGAGATATTCCATTGTGATAATTTTGTATATCTTAAGTTTCAAATTTTTCAAGACAAAAAGTTGGAGAATATGCTGAATGACTTCTGGTTTGAAGATGGCAGCATCAAGTCAGCATTTCCCTTCCCTTCATGGAAGGCATCCAGAAACAAGGAAAATAAACAGCACAAATTCCTTTGAAATTCTACTTCCAATGGTAAAATTGGGAGATAAACAAAATTCAATATCACAAAACGGGTCAAGGGACTTCCCAAAATGAGAAAAAAATGAGGGAGGAGGGAAGGAATGGGAAAAACAAGTGGCAGATGAAGGACATTCTCCAGAAAATTGATATCATGGAGTAGAAGAAAATTATAACTAGAAATTTTGCCACACATTGTAAAACTTAAAGGTACACTTCTATGAATGAAAAGCACAAGCATA
The DNA here is from genome assembly GCF_027574615.1 of Eptesicus fuscus. Lineage (NCBI taxonomy): Eukaryota > Metazoa > Chordata > Mammalia > Chiroptera > Vespertilionidae > Eptesicus > Eptesicus fuscus. The sequence continues at coordinate 58,847,128 of NC_072477.1, forward strand.
AAAGCCAAAGCTTAGTGTAGAGATTGAAAAGATGTGAAAAGGAAAGCCATCAATAGACATGAAGGTGACATTGGAAGGAACCCAACAGTGAATAAGACACTAATTAAAAGATAGTAAAAATTTTTAAAGGGGGAATATGAGTAAAATGGATATCAAGAAAAAGTTTTAAATGATAGTTAAAACAGGCAAAGAAGGCCCCAAAGAAGCAAACCAAAATAATAGAAAGAAACAATTATTTTACATATAAATTATTTTTCAATATAATTAAAAAAAATAATTTTCAGAATTAAACTTCTCCTGACTTTTATTTGTAGAGTTTAATGTGCAATTAGGCTTGACAGAAATTGTAAATATAATGCTGCAATTAATAATAGGAGTGCAAATATTCTTTCAAATTAATGTTTCAGGTTTCTTTGGATAGATTCCCAGAAAATGATTCAGAGTTATAAGGCAGTTCCATTTTTAATTTTTGAAGAAACTCCATACAGTTTTCCACAGTGGCTGCATCAGTCTGCATTCCCACCAACAATGCACTGGGGTTCCCTTTCTCCTCATCTCCATCAACACTTGTTTGTTGATTTATTGATGATAGCTATTCTGACAGGTGTGAGGTGATATTTCATTGATGATTAGTGACATTGAACATCCTTTCATATGTCTATTGGCCATCTGTATGTCCTCTTTGGAGAAATGTCTTTTAAGGTCTTTTGCCCATTTTTTAATTACATTGTTTGTTTTTGGTGCTGAGTTGTATACGTTCTTTATAAATTTTAGCTATTAACCCCTTATCAGATGTATCATTGGCAAATATGTTCTCTCATTCAGTAGGTTGTCTTTTCATTTTGTTGATGGTTTTCTTTGTTGTGCAAAAAACTTTTTAGATTAATGTAGTCCTATTTGCTTATCTTTTCTTTTGTTTTCCTTGACCTAGGAGTTATATAAAAAAAAATGTTGCTATGAGAAATGTCCAGTATTATACTGCCTATGTTTTCTTCTAGGACTTTTATAATTTCAAGTCTTACATTTAAGTGTTTAATCCATTTTGAATTCATTCTTGTGTATGGTGTAAGAAGTTGGTCTAGTTTCAGGGTTTTTTTTTTTGCATGTATCTGTCCAATTTTCCCAAAACTACTTATTGAATACACTGTCTTTATTGCATTGTATGTTCTTTCCACCTCTGTCAAATATTAATTGACCATAAAGGCATGTGTTTATTTCTGGACTTTCTATTCTGTTGCATTGCTCTGTATGTCTATTTTCATGTCAGGTTCATGCTGTTTTGACTACTATAACTTTGTAGTATATTTTGATAGCAGGTGTTATGATTCCTCCAACTTTGTTCTTATTTCATAAAGATTGCTGTGGCTATTCATGTTCTCCTGTAGTTCCATACAAATTTTTGAATTATTTGTTCTGGTTTTGTGAAATATGCCATTGGTATCTTGATAAGAATTGCATTGAAGCTATAGATTACTTCAGGTAGTATGGACATTTTAACAATGTTAATTCTTCTTATCCATGAGCACAGTATATGCTTCCATTTATCTGAATCTTCAATTTCTTTCTTCAGTATCTTATAATTTTCTGAGAACAGGTCTTTCACTTCCTTGGTTAAATTTATTCCTAGGTATTTGTTAATGCATTTGTAAATGCGATTGTTTTCTTAGTTTCCCTTTCTGATAGTTCATTATTGGTATTAAAAAAATTCAACCAATTGCTAGATATTTATTTTGTATCCTGCTACTTCACTGAATTTACTTATCAATCCCTAGTAGTTTTTGATGAACTCTTTAGGGTTCTCCATATATAGTATCATGTCATCTGCAAATAATAGCTGTTTTACTTCTTTCTTTCTAATTTCATTGCCTTTTATTTATTTTTCTTGTCTGGTTGTTGTGGCTAGGACTTCTAGTGCTATGTTGAGTAACAGTGGTGAAAGCAGACAAATCTGTCTTATTCCTGATCTTTAGGAAAATTCTTTTAGTTTTTTCCAATTGAATATGATGTTAGCTGTGCATTTGTCATTTATTCCCTATATTATGTTGGAATATGTTCCTTCTATTCCCATTTTGCTGAGAGTTTTTATCATGAATGGGTGCTGTGTTTTATCAAAAGCTTTATCTACATATATTGATATGAATATGATTTTTTAATGTGGTATAGCACATTAATTGCTTTGCAGATATTGGACCAACTTTGCATGCCTGAAATAAATCTTACTTGGTCATGGTGTATGATTTTTTAATGTATTGTTGAATCCAATTAACTAATATTTTGTTGAGGATTTTAGCAGCTATGTTCATCAGGGATATTGGCCTATAATTTTTTTCTTTGTAATGTCTTTATCTGGTTTTGAAATTAGGATAATGCTGGCATCATAAAATGAGCTCGGGAGTCTTCCCTTCTCTTGAACTTTTTGGAATAATTTGAGGACAGGTGTTAGTTTATCTTTGAATGCATGGTGAAATTCTCCTGTGAAGCCATCCTCTCCAGGACTTTTGTTTTTCTGAGAAGTTTATTGATTACTGCTTTAATTTCAATAATTATAATCAGTCTTTTCAGACTTTGTATTTCTTCTTTTTTTGTTTGTTTGTTTCAAGTGTCAGTATTTTTTTTAATCTTTATTGTTGAAAGTATTACCGATGTCCCCTTTGGGTTTTTTTGGTTGTTTTTTTCTCCCATTGATCCTCTCCTCCTGCACCAGCCCCTCCCAAGCCTTCTGCACACTTTTGTCTATATCCATGGGCTATGCATATATGCATATAAATTCCCCGGTTAATCTCTCCCTCCTAACCCCCCTCCCCAGCCCCACCTTCCCTCTGAAATTCATCAGTCTGTTCATGGTTCTATGTCTCTGAATCTATTTTGTTTATCAGTTCATTTTGTTCATTAGATTCTACATATGAGTGAGATCATGTGATACTTATCTTTCTCTGACTGGCTTATTTGTGTTTCTTCTTGATTTAGTTTTAGGAGATTGTATGTTTCTAGGAATTTGTCCATTTTATCCAGATTGTCCTATTTATTGGTATATAGTTCTTCATAATATTTTTTTTACATATAAACACATACTTTATTTTTTTCTTTCATTTTTTTTGGTCTTCTTTCTTTTTTTAATTTCTTTATTGATTAACCTTTTGCACTTGGATGTCGAGTGTGACTCGACACGGTTAGCATTAGAATAAAGGAATCGAGAAAAAAGCAAGCGAGTGCAAAGGGTTAAGGTATCACATATTTGTCCTCATCCCCGCATTCCCATCCCACACCCCTCCTCACACATGCCCCCACCCCCCTGTTGTCCTTAACCGCTGGTTAGGCTCATATGCTTGCACACAAGTCCTTTGGTTGATCTCTCCCCTTTACCCCCACCCTCTCCTACCCTCCCTCTGAGGCCCGACAGTCTGATCCATGCCTCCTTGTTTCTGGATCTGTTCTTGTTCATCTGTCTATGTTGTTCATTATTTCCCCTAGATGAGTGAGATCATGTGCTATTAGAAATACAGAACAGAAAATGAGACAAGCAATAATGGTTATGGTGACAGGCAAATGAATCAGTCTGTAGTGAGTTTCTTTCTGGGCCAACAGTTCTTTTGAGATCCAATTTCAATGTCCAACAGTTCCTTATGTGTACATGTCAGCACTGACATTACAGTTCTGGATGGTGGACAAATGGTGGTAATGCAGGTCCGACTCTCTCTGGTTTGGTCCTGGGCAACCTGCAGTGATGCACAGCTGCTAACTGCTAGTATGGGAAGGCCACATCAGCGTCTTCCATCTCTAGACTGCTTCTCTTCTGTCTTCATGGCTGGAGTAGTCCTGTCGATTCCTCTCTGTTGCTGGAATCCACATGGACTCAGAGTTGTTTTCTGAAAATATACAAACATAATCGCAACCAAAAGTTAATAAAGAAATATTTTCTATAAATTTGACTTGGGATCCTATTTCATTTTTTGCCCAAATGATTTTCCTCTGGCTTGTTTTGATACCTTGTGTGTTTTTCATGGGTGTCTTTCTTTTAGCCTTACAATTAATTTTCTAAAGTATTAATTTTCTAGATGTAATTTACTTACAGGATATTTTTCCTTACATGATATTCTTCTACTATCCCCTCCTTTTTTGATTTAAATGTTAGGAGGCTTTTGAAAATTTTATAATGTAGTCTTGATGGCTTTTAAATTTTAATTTTTTGCACTATAATATTACTGTTTTAGGTTCATTACTTGGTGCACAATTTTATCATGAGATGAAGTACCAATAAAAATTTTAGTTAACACTTTAGGAACACCTTTTTGTCCAGTACTATTAATTTTTCTAGAATATTCGCTTGTTTCAACTAGCTAATTTAAATTTGCCTGAAAACTTGACTACTATTTTACTGTCAAATTTATTACTCTAACAACAATCTTATTTTACCCTGTAAATATTAGTGGAAGGGGTTATTTGCCTTCTTTAGTAGGTCCTGAGCATTCCTGGTGGTAGGCTGGATTTAGATATTGTAAACCCACTTCCCCACACCATGGGTACAAGACAACTCAAACAATTCTTGTTGGAGTGAGAGGGCAGCTGCTGTCGGCCAAGTCTCTGTTGGTCACCTGGGTCCTGATCTGAGCTGGGCATGGGAAGCACGAAGCAGCCATGGGGGCAGGAGACCTCCCTCAGAAGGGGCTAGGGTTCAGGCCCCTGCAATGTTGGGGGGGGGTGAGGGTCTGTGCCCCATCTCTATTGATCCCCAAATTCTCTCCTGATGGGCCCTCTGCAACGGTGCCTGTCTTAGGTTGTTCCTTCCTTGAGGAATCTTACCCGTCTCTGGCTAACCAGCCATCCTTCAGGGCCAAGCAGGGTGATGTGAGATTCAGTTTTAGTCTCCTTGGTAGCCTATGCCCCCGTGGCCTCCATGCCCAGCACCTGCCTTGGGATCCCCTCGCCTGCTGGCGGGGCCCCAGCACTGATCACATATCTTGTGGAACCCGGGTTTCATAATATTTTCATATAATCTTTTGTATTTCTTTAGTGTCAGTTGTTACTTCTCTTGTTTTAGTCCTGATTTTATTTATTTGGATCCCTTCTTCTTTCTCTCTCTCTCTCTCTCTTCTCTCTCTCTTCTCTCTCTTTCTCTCTCTCTCTCATGAGTCTGGTTAAAGGTTTGCCAATCTTATTTATCTTTTCATGGAGTTATATCTTAGTTTCATTGATCCTTTATATTGTTTTTAGACACTATTTGGTTTATTTTTTATCATTATATTTCCTTTTACCTACTCAATTTAGATTTTTTTCTTGTTCTTTTTCAAGTTAGTTTAAGTGTAAATTTAGATTGTTTATTTGAGATTTTTCTTGTTTCTGAGATAGGTCTATAATGCTGTGAATTTCCCTCTTAGGACTGCTTTTACTATGTCCCATAGTTTTCAGGTTTCTGTGTTCTCGTTTTCAACTATTTCAAGGTATCTTTTGATTTATTCCTTGATCTCATCATTAAGCTATTTATCATTTAGTAGCATGTTATTTAGCTTCCCTCTCTTTTGTATTTTTTAATTTTTTTTCCTTGTGATTGATTTCTAGTTTCATACTATTATGGTTGATACTTGATATGATTTCAATCTTCTTAAATCTATTGAGACTTGTTTTGTGTCCTATCATGTGGTCTACCCTAGAAAATGATGTGTGTGCACTTGAAAAGCATGTATATTCCACTGCTTTGGAATATACATGGGGTGCAATGCTCTGAAGATATCAATTAAATCTATTTGATCTAGTGTGTCATTTAAGGCCACTGTTTCCTTGTTGACTTTCTGTCTTAAAGATCTTCCATTGATGTTAATGGGGTATTAAAATCCTCTACTATGACTCTATTACTGTTGACCTCTCCCTTTGTGTCCATCAAGATTTGCTTCATGTATTTAGGTGGTCCTAGGTTGGGTGCAGAAATGTTTACAAGGGTTATATCCTCATGTTGGATTGCTCCCTTTATCATTATGTAGTGTCCTTCTTTTTCTGTTATTATAGATGTCGTTTTAAAATCCATTTTATTTTATATAAGCACTAACAAGCTTTTTATTTTCACTTCCATTTGCAGTTGCATGAAATATCTTTTTTTATTTCTTTATTTTTGCCTGTATGTGTCTTTCTTTCTTAGGTGGATCTCCTGTAGAAAGCATATATATTGTTCTTGTCCATTCAGCTACCCTGTCTTTTGATTGGAATATTCAACTCATTTACAATTAAAGTGATTATTGATAAATACATATTTATTACCATTTTGTTATTTATAAGTGTTTGTTTTTCTTTCTTTTTCTTAAAGAAGACCTTTTAACTATTGTTGTAACACTGGTTTGGTGGTAATACATTTTTTTAATCTTGTCTGGGAAGCTCTTTATATCTCCTTCAATTTTATATGATAGCCTTGCCGGGTAAAAAATCTTGGTTGCAGGTCCTTGATTTTCATCACTTTGAATATTTCATGCCAATCCCTTCTGTCCTGAAATGTTTCTGTTGAGAAATCAGCTGACAGTATGATAAGAGTAACTGTCTCTTCCTACATATAAGATTCTCTTTGTCCTTAACCTTTGCCCTCTTAATTATGATGTGTCTTGGTGTGGGCCTATTTAGGTTCATCTTGTTTGGGACTCTGTGCTTCCTGTATTTGTGTGTCTTTTTCTTCACCAGGTTAGGGAAGCTTCTAGCCATTATTTCTTCAAATAGGTTCTAAATCCTTTGCTCTCTCTCTCTTCTTCTGGTACCCCTATGATGCCAATGTTGTTATACTTCATGTTATCCCATAGGTCCTTTAGACTATACTGCTCTGATTGGGTGTTTTCTGATATCTTGTCTTTCAAATCACTGATTCAGTCCTCTGCTTCATCTAACCTACTCTTTATTCCTTTTTGTGTATTCTTCATTTCAGATATTGCATTCTTCATTTCTGACAGCTTCTTTTTTATGGTTTCTATGTCCTATTTTATGTTTGCTATCTCTTTTTTGAAGTATTCACTAAGTTCCTTGAGCATCTTTATAACCATTTTTTTTTAACTCTATATCTAATAGATTGCTTGCCTCTATTTCATTTACTCCTTTTTTCTGGATATTTCTCCTGCTCTTTCATATGGGTCATGTTTTTTTGTCTCCCCATTTTGGCTGCCTCTGTATTTTTGTTTCTATGCATTAGGTAGATATATGCCTCCCAGTCTTGATAAAGTGGCCTTATATAGTAGGTGTTCTGTGGAACCCAGTGGTGCAGTCCACTTGATCACCTGAACTGGGCGCTCCAAGAATGTCCCCTGTGTTGGTTGTATGAGGCCTCCTGTTGTAATTTTGTTGTTGTTGTTAATCCTCACCCAAGAATATTTTTTCTATTGCTTTTCTAGAGAGAGTGGAAAGGGGTGAGGGAAACATTGATGTGAGAGAGAGACATTGATCAGTTGCCTTCTGCACACACCCCAACTGGGCCAGGCATCAAACCTGCAACCAAGGTACGTGCCCTTTGCTGTGAATTGAACCTCAACCATTTGGTGCACTGGCCAATGCTCTAACCACCTAGTCATGCCAAGTCAGGGCTGTAATTGAGTTTTTTTTGTTTGTTTGTTTTGTTTTTGCTGTTGGCCCATTTGTTTATGGAGTCGACCCCCAGGCTGGTTGACTGTGAAGATCAACCCAAACCACAGTGTATGCGCTGCTGTGCTGGTGCTGACCACACAAAATGGAATTTGCCTCATGTTCTGGCCTGCCAAGATCACCCTTTGTATTTTCCACTTGTGAAGCTAATTGGATCTTGCTCTGATGTTGTCTAAAGCTTGCCACTGGATGGGTTTGTTCTGGGACATTAGTAGGAACTTTAGTGCAGGTAAATGTCGGACACTGTCTGTGACTGGCCCTGTGCTACCTGTTTGGAGCTGCCAAGCCATCCACAATTTGTGGCTGCTTCAGCTGAACTGGGGTATGTGTGGGAAGGACCTAGCTGCTCACCAAGACCAGCATCAAGCCTAGGGGATGGTCAGCAAAAGGCCCAAGGCACCATGAGATCTGCCTCTACCTGCTGACTGCCTGTTAGGCTCAGTCACTGAAGGAGCCTCAAGTGCATGAGGTGAGTTCTCATTGAGTCACCAGGTAGGGTTAGGTGATGTTCACCAGATTGATATAAGTTCAAACTCAATGCTAGTGCTGGGTGTGAGGCCACTCAGCAAAAATCCTGGGGTATATTAACTCTAGCTGCCACCAAAGGGTGTCTGCAGACGTTTGTGGTGGGCAGGGTATCAGGGAGTTGTAAGGGTAAAGCTAGCAGAGTTTATCATATCCATATAGATGAAGATTTGGCTGTGTGAAGGGAGAGCTCTGTACCAGAGGGATATGCAAAGGAGAAATAGCCCTTTTCCTAGAGCCACGCTACTCAGTCTATCTCAGATTCTTCCTGGACCTCCTGGAGAGCCCAAATTCAGGAGGCAGGGCTGCTGGGAATGTGTAGGGTGGAGCTAATGGATCTCCTGTGAGAGGAAGGCCCAGTCAGGCTCACAGGAAGGCCAGAGAATGGCTCCAACCCCAGAGCCACACAACTCAGTCACTGACACCCCCTGAGTCTGTCTGATCTCTACACGCAGGACCTAAGCAGCTGACTACTCTGCAGGGCTTGAGCTCCACAGGGTGGGGCAATAGGAAGTCCAAGGGTGGGACTATTGCAGGGTGGGAAGTCCAGGCTGATGCCATAAGGAGGGGAGTGCACCACCCCCTCCTTATGCATCTGCGGTATGGGAGAGTGACTCAGCACAGGGATCCTGGCAGTTGTCCCTTCAGCTCTCTCCCCAGAGCCACAAATCCCAATCTGTCCTCATAAGACTTTAATCTGTCCCACTCTCCCTCTGTTCAGAGCCCAGGGTGAGTGGCTGCGAATGAAATTTTGTGTGCTGCCCCTTCAAATAGCACCTGGGTTTCTAACTGACTTATATTTCTCCGTGGCGGATAGAATCCCCACTGATTTTCACAGCCAGATATTTTGTGGGCACCTCTTCCTGGCTCTGGTGTTCTGGGCTGAAGAGCCCAGCATAGGGTTGAAACCCCATGCTCCTTAGAGGACACCTTTGCAGCTGAGATATCTCTTGGGAATCTCAGGCGCCACCCAGGGGAGCGGGCCCAGCTTTTTATGCATCTCGCCCTTCCTACCAGTCTCAAGGTAGTTACTTCTATAAGATTTCTGTTCAGCAAGACTTGGGTTGCTTATTCAGGTTGATTGTTCTATATTTTAGTTGTAATTACAGTTTGGTCTTGGGAGGAGGTGACTGTAATTTCTGTCTACTCCACTGCCATCTTGGATCCTTCAGTTATGTTTTCATTTCAGACTTTATTCATCAGTTCCAGAATGCATACTTTATTCTTACTTATGGATCTTAATTATTGGTGAAATGTTCTATTTTGTTCATTTTTATTTTTATTTCTTGAAAATAAATATAATATTAAAATAAAGCCTTTTGTTTCTGAACTCCAATATATGGATCATCTATGTATCTGTTTCTATCATGCCCTTTGCTTGTCCTGCAATCATTTGTTGTACACTAAGCATTGTGTATAAAATAACTATAGAGCTTTCAGATCATGTTTTGTTTTTTTCACTAGAGATGGTTTCCCTTTTCCCATTTAGGTTGAGGGACTGAATACCATGATTTAATCCATTATTGAGCTGGATTACAGTTTTGGTAAGATTACCCCACTGCTGGTTCTTTCATGTTCTTTGAGCATGGCCTTTGTGGGCTTTTAATTAAAAACCTAGCAAGTCTCTGTATCCTCAGCCATGAAATACTTAAGGAAAGCTAATTCTGTTCTTTGACTGTTTTGGTCTTAACTCTTTAACCTCTAGTAACACACATTTTCAAAATTTGACACATTATCCTGCAGAGACCAACCAGGTATTAGTGAGACTTTGTCTCCTAGTCACTGTTTAAGAACTATGAGAGACTTCATGAAGCCTTTCAGAAGCCCTGCCCCAACTTTTCTTACCACCATAGAACTCAGCAACTGTCCAGTAATTTAAAAAAATTTTTTTTCGCTTTTACACCAGCCTCCATGAGTGTCTAAAGCTCTGATGGTTCATCTCTTCTCTAATAGATGAACTTTTGCCTATGCCAAGCTGATCCTCAGCAGAATCAATGGATGAAAATAACTGGAGATTGTCCACTCACAAAGGAAGGACTCTTTCCTTTCTGAAATTTTAACTTGCCTTGTTCTCATGTTTCCAGTGTCCTTAAAAATAGCATTTTGTAATTTACCCCATTTTTCTGGTTATTGATGTGGAAACATTGTCCTGTAAGGTCTACTGCATTCTACTCAGAGCAAACGTCTCAATTATATTTTTAAAGCATCTTTATTCTTCTTACAAAAAAATAAATAACCCAAAACCAAACCTCCTAGAAAAGTTGAAAAAAAAAGCAATGTAAGAAAGATAATGCAATAGTCACCAAAATAAAACAGACAACTTAAAATTAAAGAATAAAGCATTAAAAGAGATAGTCTACCTATTGATAAACAATCCAACAGAAGGTATAATAAATGTGAATGTATGTGTACCAAAAACATTTTCTAGAAATATATAAAGCAAAAATATTCAGACTCTCAAGGATTAACTGACAAATCAGTACGTTTTCATTTAAAATCCATGATATTTTAATCCTCTTAGATAATCCTCTTAGATAATAATAGCTAAATCTGACCAAAGGAACTAGTAAAGAATATGTATCAGGAAAATATTAGCAAATTTGATGTGTGTGTGTGAGTGAGAGAGAGAGAGAGAGAGAGAGAGAGAGAGAGAGAGAGAGAGAGAGAGAGAGAGACTATATTCAACAAGTGAAAACTATACATTCCTGCCCTGGCTGGTGTGGCTCAGTTGGTTGGAATGTTGTCCTGTACACCAAAAGGGTAAAAGTTTAATTCCAAGTCAGGTCACATACCTAGCTTGTGGGTTCAATCCTCGATTGGGGCATGTATAGAAGGCAACCAATCCATGTTCTCTTTCACATCGATGTTCTCTCTCTCTCTCTCTCTCTCTCTCTCTCTCTCTCTCTCTCTCTCTCTCTCTCTCTTCCCCTGTCTCTAAAACAAAATCAATAAACATATCCTGGGATGAAGATTTTTAAAAAGATTAAAGATTCCTTTTAAGTGCAGGTACACATGGACTTTTTTTTAATTTCACACATACTAAGTAATAAGTGAAATCTCAGCAATATATAGATCTTATATATATATTCCAATTTATTATATATATTCCAACTTTCCCTCACCCCAGTGATGTTCTGTCCTCCCTTCTTACCTTACGAAATACTTCAGTCAATAGTTATAGTTGTTTCTTTGTATTCATCTTCAACTCCTTTTCCAGATTTCCACTTTGTCAATTTCTTGACAAAGCCAACAGACCTAAATAAAGATAATTATCCACCTTTCCCACATCTGAAAGTGTGCAGCTAAATATCCATAGAGGAAACATACAAACATGCTGACTAACTCCATTTCTAACTCATAACTGCATAAGGCAAATGGGCCTTAATCCTGTCATACTAGATTGCCTAGTCCTTTAATTCTCCCACTTATGGAGACAACTGTTTTCTTCACCTTTTTTCTCTTCAAATCTCCAGCAACATTTTTCCCTATTCTGTCTCAGATAGTGATTTTGCTTCCTACCTCAGTGAGAATATGGAAGCAGTGAGAACTTCCACAAACTTACACCACTACACCTACCCATTTACCAGCATTATCTACCATATTCTCTGTTTTTCCTTCAGTGCCGCTAATTAAGGTCAATTATGCCAGCATTTCACACACATAATTTTACTTACTCTTCCGTTGATTCTATGAGGTTGGTGATCGTGGTTCCATTTTACAGTTGATGACACAGGTTCAAAGTCACATTGTTAGAGAGAAACTGTTGCAGCTCTGTGTTATCTATCCCTTGTTACTCAAAAGGTGGCTCCATGCACCAGTAGCATCATCAAGACCTATGATGTTGTTAAAACTGCATTTTAAGAAGATTCCAAGGTGTTCCTTATGCCCTTTGATGTTTGAAGAACACTTCTGTATGTACCATTCAGTTCTTTCCCATGCACTGTCCATTGTAGTATAATGGTACCAATTATTGTAAAAATAAAGTTGGTTCTTGGATCATATGCTAGTAGCACTCAGTCCTTCTCCCTGAGGAATGTCATTAAGAATGACAGGTCTTCCCTAGATACTAATTCAAACCTTTCATAAATTTTATTAGTGTCTTGTGGTCTTGCAAAAGAAACTTCTGATGGTATTCCTTCTCTTGGTATGATTGATTTGATTAAATTTTGATTCAGTTAGTCAGGGGAGAAGCTTAGTGGTAGCCCAATCAAACAATTTGGGATTACCAGCCTTAGAAGAGCCAATTCTATTCTAATCATTCATTTTGACTATGAATTTCTCATTCATTTAGAAGAGCTTGGTTTAATTAAAAGCAGAACCAAATACTGCAAATTTGATCTTGGATAATGGACTTATTTTAAGGCATATTGTTAGTGGTAAATATTGAGAATCCACCCATGGAAGAAGTTTGAGAGTCCATAATTTACTTATTTTTAATAATGGAATAAAATGCTAGGTTCTTTGTTCAGTAGAGAAGTCTAACTTACAGTAAACACTCTGATGGAAATATTTTGGTGAAAGGGCGGAGAACTGACACTGCGTCACTAGGACTTCTGCCAGCACTTTTCCCATTAGAGCACAATGGCTCCAAACAAAGAGGAAATGATATGGGTAAACCACAGCACCCTCCATACAACATTTACACTAAGAGGAAACACAATGAGTTCTTACTAGTTTTCTCCCACCACATTTGACCCCTCCACCCACATTTTGAAAGAAACATACGTATTTAATATAAATCATACATAGAACTGACCTCACCAAAATGTGAACTCTTTACCACTTTGAGTTCATTATTTCAAGGTTTTGAATTTCTTAATTAACAATACTTCACTTTATTCCTCTATGGTAACAGGTAACTATGCTTTCCTTTGGCTTCTGTTTTCTCCATCATTTTCATAGTGGTAGGGTTGGTCCATTCCTGCTTCATTTACAAAATTTATGATAATTTGAAATAATTAGGCTCATTATCAACTTTATGACTTAAAGGGGAAAACCACATCACTCACATCATTTGTTAAGCAACTGTAGTACTTAAATGAACTCATAATTAGCCACTAATTATTTCAATCATCCTCAAAGATTTGAGTTCAATCCATTATTTCTGGACAAACACATAGTAACAATCAGCTTACACTAGGATAACCACTCCATCATAAACTCCTTTGCTCTTTTCCTTCTTCATATTCTTAGGACATTTCCTAAGGTAACCTTTTGCTGCAACCAGGGTGGTCTTTTCAAGATCCTGCCCAAATGCCTGTTAGCCAATCTCACCCTGTGTACACGCCATTGGCCTAATTCTTTTTCCATGTCTGAACTCCCACAAATCTGATCAGTTGTTTTTGGGTTTTTTTAATATGCTTCTATTGGCTGCCTACTGCCCACCCACTGCTGGGGATCGAGCCTGCAACATGGGCATGTGCACTGATGGGGAATTGAATGGGCAACCTCTCAGTACATGGGAACATGCTCAACAAACTGAGCCACACCGGCCAGGGCAAATCTGATCCTTTTTTTATTGTTTAAAGTATTACAAATAGTAGTACATGTCTACTTTTTTCCCCCATTGACCTTCCCCTGGCCTCCCCTACCACCCCTCCTGCCCGGCACATGCCCTCACCTCACCCCCACCCCCAGTGTCTTGCGTACATTGGTTATGCTTATATGCATGCAAACAAGTCCTTCGGTTGATTTCTTACCTCCCCCACAACCCTCCCCAGCCTTCCTGCTATAATTTGACAGTCTGTTTGATGCTTCCCTGCCTCTGTATCTATCTTTTTGTTCATCAGGTTATAATGTTCTTTATTATTCATAAATGAGTGAGTTCATGTGGTATTTTTCTTTCACTGCCTGGCTTATTTCACTTAGCATAATGCTCTCCAGTTCCATCCATACTGCTGCAAATGATAAGAATTCCTTCTTTTTTATAGCAGTGTAGCATTCCATTGTGTAGATGTTCCATAGTTTTCTAATCCACTCATCTGCTGATGGGCATTTAAGCTGTTTCCAAATCTTAGCTATTGTAAATTGTGTTGCTATGAACATAGGGGTGCATATATCCTTTTTGATTGGTGTTTCTGTTTTCTTAGGATATATTCCTAGAAGTGGTATTACTGGATCAAATGGCAGTTCCATTTTTAAATTTTTGAGGAAACACCATACTGTTTTCCACAATAGCTGCACTAATCTGCATTCCCACCAGCAATGAAGGAGGGTTCCTTTTTCTCCGCATCCTCGTCAGCACTTGTCATTTGTTGATTTGTTGATGATAGCCATTCTGACAGGTGTTAGGTGGTATATCATTGTTGTTTTGATATGCATCTCTTGGATGATTAGTGACTTTGAGCATGTTTTCATGTGTCTCTTGGCTTTCTGAATGTCCACTTTTGAAAAGTGTCTATTTAGGTCCCTTGCCCATTTTTGATTGGATTGTTTATCTTCCTTTTGTTAAGTTATATGAGTTCTCTGTAAATGTTGAATATTAAACCTTTATCAGAGATAACATTGGCAAATATGTTCTCCCATGCAGTGGGCTTTCTTGTTGTTTTGTTGATGGTTTCTTTTGCTGTGCAGAAACTTTTTATTTTGATGTAGTCCCATTTCTTTATTTTCTCCTTAGTCTCTCTTGTCCTAGGATCTGTATCTGTAAAGATATTGCTATGACATATGTCTGCAATTTTGCTGCCTATGGAGTCTGTAGGATTTTTATGGTTTCCCATCTTACATTCAAGTCCATTAGCCATTTTGAGTTTGTTTTGTATATGGTGTAAGGTGGTGATCTAGTTTCATTTTTTTGCATGTATCTGACCAAATTTCCCAACCCATTTATTAAAGAGACTATTTTGACTCCATTGTATGCTCCTGCCTCCTTTATCAAATATTAATTGAGTATAATGGCTTGGGTCAATTTCTGGGTTCTCTATTCTGTTCCACTGGTCTATATGTCTGTTCTTGTGGCAGTACCAGGCAGTTTTGAGAACCATGGCTTGGTAATATAGCTTAATGTCTGGTATTGTGATCCCTCCAACTTTGTTCTTCTTTCTCAGGATACCTGTGGCTATTCAGGGTCTTTTTTTATTCCAGATGAATTTTTGGAGAGTTTGTTCTAGATCTTTGAAATATGCCATTGGTATTTTAATAGGTATTGCATTGAATCTATAGATTGCTTTAGGTAGTATGGACATCTTAATGATGTTGATTCTACTAATTCATGAACATGGTATGTTCTTCCATTTGTTTATGTCTTCCTCTATCTCTTTTTTCAATGTCCTGTAGTTTTCCAAGTACAGGTCCTTTACGTCCTTAGTTAAGTTTATCCCTAGATATCTTAATGTTTTTGGTGCAATGGTAAATGGGATAGTTTTTTCATTTATTTTTCTGTGAGTTCATTATTGGTGTATAAAAAGGCCATAGATTTCTGGGTGTTCATTTTGTACCCTGCTATGTTGCCAAATTCATTTATTAAGTCTAGTAGTTTTTTGATGAAGTCTTTGGGGTTTTCTATGTATAGTATCATGTCATCTGTGCATAAGGACAGTGTTAGTTCTTCTTTTCCAATTTGGTTGCCTTTTATTTCTTCTTCTTGTCTGATCGCTATGGATAGTACTTCTAGTACTGTGTTGAACAGGTGTGGTGAAAGTGGGTATCCTTGTCTTATTCCTGTTCTAAGGGGAAATGGGTTTAGTTTTTGCCCATTGAGTATGATGTTGGCTGTAGGTTTGTCATATAGGGCTTTTATTATGTTGAGGTATGATCCCTCTATTCCCACTTTGCTGAGAGTTTTTATCAAGAAAGGGTGTTGGATTTTGTCAAATGCTTTTTCTGCATCAATTGATATGATTATATGATTTTTGTCCCTCAGTTTGTTTATGTGATGTATCACATTTATTGATTTGTGAATATTGTACCATCTTTGCATCTCCAGAATAAATCCCACTTGGTCATGATGTATGATCTTTCTAATGTATTGCTGAATCCGATTTGCTAGAATTTTGTTGAGGATTTTAGCATCTATGTTCATCAAGGATATTGGCCTGTAGTTCTCTTTTTTTGTGGTGTCTTTATCTGGTTTTGGGATTAGGGTAATGCTGGCTTCATAGAAAGATCTTGGAAGTGTGCCTTCCTCTTGAATTTTTTAGAATAGTCTACTTTGACTGATTGGTAGAACTCCCCTGTAAAGCCATCTGGACCAGGGCTTTTGTTTGCTGGACGGTTTTTTATCGCTGTTTCAATTTCTTCGGTAGTTATTGGCCTATTCAGGTTTTTTTATTCTTCTTGGTTGAGTTTTGGGAACTTCTATATTTCTACGAATATGTCCATTTCATCTAGATTGTCCATTTTGTTGGAATAGAGTTGTTCATAGTATTTTTTCATAATCATTTGTATATCTGTGGGATCAGTTGTTACTTCACCTCTTTCATTTCTGATTTTGTTTATTTGGGTCCTCTCTCTTTGCTTCTTGGTGAGCCTGGCTAGAGGTTCATCAATCTTGTTTATCCTTTCAAAGAACCAGCTCTTGGTTTTGTTAATCTTTTGTATTTTTTTTTTTTTTTTTGGTCTTTATGTCATTTATCTCCTCTCTGATCTATATTATTTCCTTCCTTCTGCTTACCCTGGACTTTTCTTGTTGCTCTCTTTCTAACTCTTTGAGTTGTAGAGTTAGATAATTTATTACTATTGTTTCTTGTTTTTTGAGGTAGGCCTGAAGAGCTATGAACTTCCCTCTCAAGACTGCTTTCACTGTGTCCCATAGATTTTGGATTGTTGTGTTTTCATTGTTGTTTGTGGCCATGATGTTTTTTATTTCTTCTTTGATCTTCTCTCTGGTAACCCAGTCATTGTTTAATAGCATGCTATTTAGCCTCCAGGTGTTTGATTTTTTTATTGTTTTTATTATAGTTGATTTCTAGTTTTATACCATTGTGATCTGAGAAGATGCTTGATATGATTTCTATCTTCTTGAATTTGAAGAGACTTTGCCTGTGTCCCATCATATGGTCTATCTTTGAAAATACCCATGTGCACTTGAGAAGAATGTATATTCTGTTGCTTTGGGGTGAAATGTTCTGAAGATGTCAATTAATTCTATCTGGTCTAGTTAGTCATTTAGGATTGATATTTCTCTGCTGATTTTTTGTTTAGAGGATTTGTCCAGTGATGTTAGTGGGGTATTAAAGCCCCTTGCTATGACTGTATTGCTGTCAATCTCTCCCTTGATATCCTCCAGAAGTTTTTTTATGTATTTGGGTGCTCCTGTATTGGGTGCATATATGTTTACCAGAGTTTTATCTTCTTGTTGGATTGCTCCCTTTAGTATTATGAAGTGGCCTTATCTCTTATTATGTCCTTCATTTGAGATCTAATTTGTCATATATAAGTATTGCTACCCTAGCTTTTTTTTTCATTTCTGTTCTCCTGAAAACCTTTTTCCATCCCTTCACCATGAGTCTGTGTGAGTCCTTTTTTCTGAGGTGGGTTTTCTGTAGACAGCAGATATATGGGTCATGTTTTCTTGTCCACTCAGCTACCCTATGTCTTTTGATTGGGGCATTTAATCCATTTACATTTAAAGTTATTATTGATAGGTACTTGTTTGTCACCATTTTTATTTTTTATGCCTGTGTTCCTTCTTCGCTTCCTATTTCTTCTTTTTACAGCAGACTCTTTAGCATTTCTTGCATTGCTGGTTTGGTGGTGATAAACTCCCTTAGTACTTTTTTGTCTGTGAAGCTCCTGATTTTACCCTCAATTTTGATTGATAGCCTTGCTGGGTACAGTATTCTTGGATTCAGACCCTTCCTTTGCATGACTTTGTATATTTCATTCCATTCCCTTCTTGCCTGATGTGTTTCTGTTGAGAAATCAGTCGCTAGTCTGATGGGGGATCCTTTGTAGGTAACTTTCTGTCTCTCTCTGGCTGCTTTTAAGATTCTTACTTTGTCGTTGGTGTTTGCCAATTTAATTATAATGTGCCTTGGCTTCGGTCTTTTGGGGTTCATTTTGTTTGAGACTCTGAGATTCTTGGACTTGTGTAAGTTTTTTCATCCCTATATCAGGGAAGTTTTCTGTCATTATTTCTTCAAAAAGGTTTTCTATTCCCTGCTCAGTTTCCTCTCCTTCTGCCACCCCTATTACGAGGATGCTGTTTTGTTTCATGTTGTCCCAAAGTTCCCTTAGGATCTCCTCTTGTTTTTTAAGCTTTTTTTCTAGATGCTGCTCTGCTTGGGTATTTTTTCCCATCTAGTCTTCTAGCTCACTGATGCAGTCCTCTGCTTCTTCTAGTCTACTGTTGATGGTTTCTATTGAGTTCTTTATTGCAGTGATTTCATTTTTCATTTCTTCTTGGTTCTTCTTCATTTCTTCTTGGTTCTTACACATATTGTTGAATTTTTCTTCCTACTTTTTCAGTGACCTAATGACCATTTATCTGAATTCTTTCTCTGACATATTGCTTGCCTCCATTTCGTTTAAGTCCTTTTCATTCGTATGTGGGTTCTTTCTTTGTCTCCCCATGATCTCTCCTCTCCAGGTGTCTGGTTATGTAGCTCTCTCTCTCCTGCATTGACTTTCTCTGGGAGAAATCTGACCTTTCCATGAGAAGGTGCAGAGCTCATCCAAGTCTGCGTATTTGCGCTGCTTAAGTCCTGGGGTTTGTAGGTTCACAGCTGGTCCATGGGTGTTGTGGTTGTAGGGTTCTGGAAAGTATCTGATTCTTCCCGATTGAAGGTAAGCTAGGCTTCTGATCTCAGCCACACTCCCCTTCAAGATGGTGTGGTCTCTGCAGCAGAGCCGATTGCTCCGGGAGAGATTTTGGCAGCAGTGGAGGCTGCCCGGTGAGGGGAGCCTGGTCTGGCAGTCCCCAACAGTCCCTTGGAATATAGCTGTCCTTCACTCATAAATAGACACTCCCCATAAGTCCACACACTCTCCTTTCATTCTCTCACTCACATATTATCTTGCAGCCTGCCTTCCTGTTGGCAGCCATCTTTAATTTCTGGTGCCCTTATTTTTAAATGGCCAGTGTGCGTCATGGCAGCTCCTGCGTTGAGCGTCTGCCCCCTGGTGGTCAGTGCGCATCATAACTACTGATTGGATGGACAGATGCTTAGCCTTTTATATATATATAGATACTAAGACTAGATAGTATTTTTCCTGTGAATCCTTATATCAATCAGGATATGCTGTATTATGCTGTAGTAAGAACCTCAGCAAAATCTTAGTGGCTTATGCTGATAAAGGTTTATTTTTTACTCACACTATATACATTGCATACAGACTGGAGTCTCTATTAGTATAGAAACTCAGACATCCATACCAAAGAAGATTCCATCTCATTCACAATAATCACTGCCTCAGGCAGAGAGAATTCAATGAACTGAGTATTGGCTTTTAAATCTTCATCTCAAAAAAAAAAAAAACCACATTATTTCAATTTAAATTTTATTATTTTACTAGAGGCCCAATACACAAAGATTCGTGCAAGAATGGGCCTTCCTTCCCCTGGCTGCCGGCACCGCCTTCGCTCCAGACCAGAGCTGCCTTTCTGCCTTTGCTCCACCCTGGAGCCACCTTTCAGCCTTCCCACGCGGCCCAGAGGCCTGGAGCAGCTGGGGCGGTGCGGAACACCCCTGGCCGCTTGGCACCTGTGTATGCAAATTAACCTGCCATATTTGTTGGGTTAATTTGCAAATGCACTCCTGATTGGCTGGTGGGTGTCGTGAATGTAAGTCAATTTGCATATTTCTCTTTTATTAGTGTAGATTGCACAGTGCAAACCACATGGCCATACTTATCTCAAAGCCATTAGTGGTTTTCAGTCCTATCATGTGCCTTGGAAGGATGAATAGGTGAATATTTCTGGACAGCCTAATTGATTACTACACTCTCCTTAGGAAAACTCTGTATAATGTAATGACTATGTTGACATAGTAAATGCAGATAGGGTTGAGTTTATAACATTGTACTATATTGACCAAGGGCATAAAGATAAAGCACAATATGGTAAAAATGGTTCTAAATGTGGCCAGGAAAATTTAGTGCTAATATATAGCTCTTTGCTGGTCTACCTTAACTAAAAAAATATGTCTCAGATTTCTTTAAAGGAATAGATAAAACTTAATCAGTCCTCAATATTTTCAATATTTTTTCTCAACAAAGCTTTTATAAGTATGAAGTAATAGAGAGTTTGAATTTATACTCCTTAAGAAATAATATTTTTAAAAAGAAAAAATATTAATAACAATATTAACTAACATGTAACCTTTACAATGTTCCAGGCACTATGGTTTGCACATATGCTCTTATTTTTATGCAGTATTAACAAGTATATAAGGTTTGTCATCTTCAAATTTTATTTGAAGAAACTGAATCTTAAAGAAATTCATTTGCCCAAGGTCATGACGTCTACAAATGGCAGAGCTGGCGTTTAAATCAGTGTCCATCTGACTCCAAAGCCTACGTGCTTAACTCGTACACAACTCTGCTTCACGGTGCAGATTGCGTTCACATGTGTGTGCTTTACACTGTTATCTTTCCAGTATTTCTTTATACAAATGAAAGCAAATATAATAGATATGCTTATTTCCTCTCTTTACTAGTATACTAACCTTAGCATACTGTATAAGTGAATTAAATAATATACTCTATACAATGTTCTGCACCTTGCTTCCTTTAATGATATGACTTGCGGGTCTCTTTACATCAGTATGGGTATTTCCTCATTGCTTTTTACAACTGCATAGTATTCCTTCAAATGGGGGTGCCTTAGTTTATTCAACCACAACTTTATTGCTAAATACATGGGTTATCATCTCTAAATTTTTAAGTTATGCCACAAATCAATAAACTTGTACCTATGATCTTTCCGACTTAAGTAACAGGTTGTGTAGTATATAGTCTCAGGAGAGAAGTCACTGGATCAAAGGGAAAATACATATTTTTGGTAGATATTGCCAGATTCCTCTTCATACATTATATGCTTTTGAGCAGGTTTTAAAGAAAAGAAATTATGTGGTTTATTACTTTTCTTGCCAATTCTAACTCCAATTCAATCTAACATTGATTCCACTCAAATTTTAAAGGGCAGATTCCTTGCTAACCAATCATTTAGACTCTGCCAGAGATAAATCCCCACTTGCCTCTAGTATTTCAGGCTAATATTTAAAATATTTTCATGTATAATGTTAAAAATCAATCCAAGTGACTTTCCTCAAAACCTCAGAGGTTTCCCATCAACATCTCAGCCTCTAGATCTAATTGGTCTTCCTGGTAACTGATAATAACCAGTGCCAGAATGTAGCATAAACCGCTTAGATCACCTGTTTTCTCTGCTCTGTGTTAAGATATCTTAATAACCAGCTTTTCGGCTGACTGACATAGCTGATTAAATTGTACAGTTCTGTCCTTTAAGACATGGAAAGATTCCCTCATGTGCATTCATGCTGGTTGCAATGAAAAAGTGCCAGATAAGGGTGTGTATAGTCAGTATGAGGAAAAGGTGGACTCTAACATGTGGAGGATCAAGCCTCCTATTGCATTTAACTAGAGGGTCATGAAAAGAGCTCTGGACTCATAAGCAAAAGACCTAGGCCTGTGTCCTCTCCATGTATTCTTAATAAATGGTAGCTTAGAGCAAGTCATGAGAAAATAAAATGCAATATTCATTTCCTCTGACTAGGGCAAGCTATAACAATATCCTAAACTTCTCCCATCCATCTTTGCCTCTGTCCATGTTTAGAGTGAATCGCTAGGAGAAAGAAGGGCATCATGTCTTTTTGTCGAGGAAAAAAAACAACAGAATTTTAAAAAATATTTTATTTTCTGTTTTAGCTATAGACTTCAATATGACGAAAATTTTTAAGATCCCATCAGCATATACAATATCCACATCCAGGGAAGGATCAAGAATATCAAAACCAACAACAAAGGTTTGGAATAGAGTGATTTTTTTTAAGTTCTTACTTCTTTAATTAGCTATATAATTAGTTGAACAGCTTCACATAGACATGTTGGATATTTCATTCTTGATATATATCTTAGGAAAAAATTAATGATCAAAGTGATTTATTGGAAAGTTAATCTTATATAAAAACTCTTGTTTTGTTTTTGTTTTTTCTTTAAAAATCCTCCTTGATAATGAGAAAAGACGTGGTATTTACTTTTTCTCACATTTCTGGCACTACTTGTCTCTGGATTAACATATAAACGTGGCTGGGATCTCAATAAGTATCAGTCAAAGTTGCAGGGAAAATATCAAAGGAGTTTTCAGTAATGGTTGGCCTGTCCCCACCTCTTAAGCCAGGGTCTTGGAATAACTGAGTACATACATGTAGATACTGTTACTCTTAAGTCTAAAATGCTCTGTTTCTCCACTTTCCTGAAGGTGCCTCCAAAATAGAGATCCTATGGACTTGCTACCTTGTGTTGCTTTAGCAAGATTTGATTGAGGTTATTGGCTTAAAATTCAGAATCTGATCTCTTAACTTGTTCGACAGATTTTAAATTTATTGAAGTCTTTATTGCTAAAATTTATCTGAATTATCTAGTCAAGTCTGGCCATTATTTTAAATTTTAAATTATGCCTGTATAAAAGCCATTTTCTGAAAGTCCTTATTTACATATTTCCTGGTCTCTAATAATCCAGGTATATAGAATCTCTTCCAACCTTCACAGTGCTACCAAGTGTGGTTTGTAAGTACTTAGCATAGAAACTGGTGATCTCTAGGAGTCAATTTGAGATCCAAGACAATATCACACCTTTTTTGGTGGCAGGAGGAGAATGCTAGATTTAGAAATCAGGGAAATGTAATAGAAATTGTATATCTGATCTTCAGCAAGCACTAAAAATTGTCTTTTACACCTTACTTACAAGTTGAAGAAATCTGGACAAATGAATGTGTGACTATACAACCTTTTAAAGATAATACTATTAAAAGCTAGAAAGCAAATTGTAGGTACATCTTATTTCATAATTGGTCCTGTCCCATGCAGACTACTTTATCAACAACTTGTATAAAAATATGGTTGCCATTTTATGAGATATGTAGAAGTCATAAACTTAGAAGAATTATGAATACATTGGATGACAGGCTAAAGTAAAAGTCCTGATCTTAGAAAATAAACTTTTAATGTGGAAAAATAGAGGTCCAAAATTACAACTGCAGAGGTATAGTATAATAAAGCCTTGGCTTAGGGGCATCTAAAAAGGCTTGGGAATTATTTTTAACAGTAAGATCTGTGTGTGTCAATAGTAGAATGTTGTCAACTCCCAAATCTCCTGTATTCTTGGCTATTTAAATAGATACGTGGGTTTTACTTTATGCTGATTTGACAATAATTGTATATTATACTCACTTTGGAGAGCTTCATTATAAGAGTGTAGACCAAGCATGTCAAACTCAAGGGCTAACACGGGCCAGCAGCCCATATAAACAAGGTTTAAGTTTATATGGGCTGCAAAAAAAACAAAAGCTTCAATTTTCATAGAAACGTAGGTTTATTTTGATAGAGACATGCTGAATATAAATGAGTAATCATTAACATAAAATAATAGAACATTTTAATAAAAATTAATATTTTTCTTGAACATTAATTTACCAGACACTGAATAGCTGCACAAATTAATAAGCATAACACAAGTAAACCTATTTTTCTTGTTCTCCGAAAGCGAAATATTTCCTATTGCGCACACCAAACAAGTCAGAACAAGACTAATGACGTGGCAATCGGCTGCTAAAATATTCGCTGCTAGGATTAGTGGAGAGAAATGGTGCGCCTGCGCGTAAGGCATATAAGGGAAATGAATGCAACATGATTATAGTAATCAGTCATTAGCGAACACTGTAGTTCGTTATTAATAATTATGTATAATAGGATATTATAAAAATTAAGTTACAAAATTTCTATTAAAACTTTTCTTACATACCATCATATTGGCTGGGCCACAAAAATTTTTGTTGTGGGCCTCATGCAACCCATGGGCCGCGAGTTTGACATGCCTGGTATGAAGCATTCTGAACATAATATAACCAGAATAATGAAGGACTCTAAAACCATATTATTTGAGGAATGGTCAAAATATTTAAAGACATTTCTATTAGAAAAGAAAAACCCTTGAAAGCCTTATTAACTATTTTCAAATATGTAGAGAGCTATTGTAGGAAAGCAGGATTAGACTTTTTCTGTGTGGCTCAAAAAATATATTTTTGCCAATACAAACCAAAACATTTTTTACTTTTACCAATAAGTGAAAGCTATAGGAAGAGAGATTTCAACATAAAGAAGAGGTTGTGTGTTTTGTTTAAGCACCGGGGTGTCCAAATGATGAATGAGTGCCTGTAGGTTTCAAATTCTCATTGGCAGGACACATATTAAAACAACAAAAATCAAAGTTTAGTTTTATAATCATTATCAGCAATTATCCTGTAATAAATTAACAGAAAACTTCAGCACCAAAACCATTTCTTAGACTTTCTGATTCACCCCTGGTGATCCTCCCAAAGTTTATAGGATTGCTTACTTCTTCAAAATTAGTACCAAATTATTCTTTGACGATGAAAGCCCTGTTTATGGAATCAAAGTTCTCTGACAATTTTCTGTTAGATCTTTTGTGGGGTCAATAAAAGCAGTGGGACTTCTGTTAATTGTCTTGGCCATTTTGAATATGTCTAACAAGAGTTCTTTGGGCAACATGGGACCTTCTGCTCTAAAGTATCTAAGAAAATGGCTAAGGCTCAACAAAACACTGATTTTGCATTTAATACCTAGTTCTGCTCTTGCCTGGTTCAACTATCCTTAAAAAATCAGGGATCCTCACAGCCGAAGAAGGAGCTGTAAAGTGTAGTTTTTCTAAGTTGAAAACTGGTAGCTGCAGGAAAAAATAACAAAAATGTCTATTTGTAGTATTTCAGTAAGATAGAGTTTTTATCTTACATTACACAAGACAGAAGCCTGGAAAGGGGTCATAAATGATCTTTTGATACAGGCAAGTTTTCTTTTTAATCTAAATAAAGCTTGGCTTGGTTTTGCATGTAATTTAAAAATCAGGCTAGATATAACCTATTGTAAATTGTCATGAATTAAGGTGAAGGAAATGATTTACATCATAGAAAATACATCTGATATTGACATTCAATTTTCACCATCGAAGAATTGCTTTTGATTCTCATAGTTCCACTTTTAAAAATAATTCTGGAGCAACTAGGAATAAATATAATTTTAAAATAACCATAAGCAAAAGAAATACAGAAGAATTTTATATATCATTAAAAGCAAATGAGAATAAAATCTATTTCCCCACAGGAAATGGAATAAATAATATATCTCTCTTCTGGGCCTTATAAATATTGAGAAAAGACAACATATGAATAGTTGCTATACTGACCTTGTTTCCCACAAGAAGTCAATCTTGAAGCAATTATATTTATGATTGTTGTTTCCCTGACATAGAATTCGTGGTCAACATTTTTTTCCACCAACACTTTGATTGTTATCCAACTGCCTCTGATGTCCTTTGTTCTAATGAGAAGTCAGCTGTTAATCTTATTAAGGATCCCATATATGCTGTTTTTCTCTTGATGTTTTTTTGACATTTTTCTTTTTTGTCTTTGTCTTTCAACACTTTGACTGTGATACGTCTAGGTGTGAATTTATCCTACTTGAAGTTAAGCTCCTTGGAAAGTTTCAGTCATTATTTCTTTATCCATTTTCCCCCTTTTTCTAGGCCTCTGTTCATTTTCTTCATTCTTTTTATTTCTATTCTTCAGAAAAAATAATCTCTATTGATCTATCTTCAAGCTTGCAAAAGGCTAAGCGAGCTTTACTGCACATACTCATAGATTCATACTAAATTTCTTTAATTAAGAAGATGCTTTGAAGTATTTACTTTTATTTATTCTAATATAGTAAATGGTAGTTTTATTCATAGTTATAATGCAGTTATAATTTATTTATAAATCTTTAAGAACACACCAAATTAATAATTGACTTTATTTTTTTCTTCCCCTCACAGTCCTATTATAGTAGCACTGGTCCAGAGTTTAGCCGTGTGCTCTTCAATATTGGAGGTCAGAGTCCACTGATTTTATATTATCTTAAGATGCATGAACTAACTGGTATTTCCAACGCCCTTAAACGACCCAAGGTTACAATCACTGAAATATCACAAGAACCATATCCTTTTTTAAGCTTTTTAAAAATACTATCTATTTCTAAAATATTCAAAATGTTTTACTAAAGGTCTCAATTAAGAAAAAATAATGCATTTTTAACCAATGCTTTTATTTAGCATTTAATTATGTTCAAAACTTTTGTAGCATGTTTGGTTAAAGTATTTTCTCTTTTAGATCTGAGGCTATGAATTTTCATGCAAGAAAAATAAGTCAAACACAAAACCTAGGAACTTTAGAAACTGATATATTTAGCTATTTAGTAACAGACTATCTTTGCAACTTACTTTTCAGTGTTCAGTTTCAAACATTTGTCAGAACCATGAGAAATGGGCTTCTAGACGTCTCCAGAAGAGTTTCAAACATGTTTTAGCTGTGGCATCCTTTGTTCCGTAGAAAATGTATCAAAAAGCTTAATGTGTAAAATATAAAATAAATGAAATTGGAGCTCTTTGCTTACAGCAGGGGTGAGGGGCCAGAGTTCTATTTACACTCCTGTGTGCCCTCTGCATAACCCATCCTGGCCCAGGCCTGTCTGTGGCCACGCAGATGAACCCCAGGGGATCTAATAGCGTGCTCTCCAAACTGGAACGTACACAGCTCTCACTGGAAAAAAAAAAAAAGATATCAAGACTCTTGTTTACATGTACTTCTATCTTGAAAAACAAAAAAAGAACTTGCATTTAACTAGTATTTAGAAAACAGGTACCCTCACTCAGCTGATATTTCAGTCTGCAGTCTACCATGCTGATGGATAATGATGGCATCTTTTTTTTTAGTGTTTATTTTTTTTAATTCTTTATTGATTAAGGTATTACATATGTGTCCTTATCCCCCCAATACACCCTAACCCCCCACTCATGCCCTCACCCCCATTTTGTCTGTGACCATTCGTTAGGCTTATATGTATGCATACAAGTCCTATGGTTGATCTCTCCCCCTTATCCCCACCCTCCCCTACCTCTCATCTGAGGTTTGATGGTCTGATTGAGACTGGTACAACCACTGTGGAGAACCCTATGTAGTTTCCTCAAAAAACTAAAAATGGAACTCCCATTTGACCCAGTGATCCCACTTCTAGGAATATACCCAAGAAACTAGAAACACCAATCAGAAAGGATATATGCACTCCTATGTTCATAGCGGCACAATTCACCATAGCTAAGATTTGGAAACAGCCTAATGTACATTTATAAGGAAAATAATAAGCTTCTGTACTAATTAGTGTACATTGAATCATTATAGTTGAAAATTTGAGTATTTTTGTGAATAATTTTTTAACTTGATCATTTAGTATTAGAGTTATGATTAAAACGATGGGAAAAACTTTGATTTCTAGGACTAAGAGAAGAATGTGTAATGTGTCTTTACTAGGACTAAGAGAAGAATGTGTAATGTGTCTTTAAACCATGCAGAATCTTGTACAAAATGCATTTGTAGCTCCTAATTTTCCCTTCTCACATTGTCTGTACTATATTTTTGTCAACTATCTCAAGTCCTTTATGTGTTGAGAGAATAACACATACTCAGAATTCTAGTAACTTTCTTACATGTAAAACGTAATTATTTTTAAAGAAAGAAAACTCAGGAACAAATTGTTGGTGTCGTTTATGTGGGTCCTGTTAAAAATAAGAGTCTGTAGGCAAAATATGTTTTTCTAACTTGAGTTTAGAATGTTCACATTCGGTTGCAGTTTAGAAAGAAATCCAAACTCAATGCAGTGTCATAATGAGTGAATTGTATTGCTCTAAACATATGCTTCCACCATCATACACACATACACAGACTCTTTAACATGTAAAAACTTTTTGGGGTGGATTATTAAACTCTACAATTGAAAATAATGTGGGATATATCAAAGTTGATCCCAGAAAAAAAAGAAAAGCTACACAAAGAAGTCATCTGTTGTGAATTATCTGTGATGTGGAGGAAGCGAATAGTCAACAGTGAAAAAAAAGGAAGCAACCCTGAGACTCAGAAAGGTCACGAGCTCTGTGCAGCACTCGTCCTCACACAGCCATAGTCCAGCGGGAAGCTCTTCAGAGCCATGTGCAACTTCTTTTCACGTCTATGTACAGAGCGATTTCTAAAGTCTTAGTCACATGTGCACTCAGACTTTTTCTCACTAATATGTGAATAATAGCTTGTGAACTGTTACTAAAGTTACTATCAATTGTACTTCAAATCAGTAACATTTCAAGTTAATTAATATTTACTAAGGATCTGGTAATACTATTTTTTAAATAAGTTAGCTAAAAAACAAATGTCTAAAACTTCTAATCCAGAACCCTTCTGTCTAGTTATTTACCTAGTAAAGATAATATATAATACTTTTTCTCTCAATCTTTCTAAAATTCTCAGGGTAAAGAGAATAAGAAAGCCTATACTGCTAGAAAGTTTGTTCCATTATTTATGAGGTTGTACCCCAAAAATATAACCCTCACTTTCCTTCAGCTTCAAAAATAGGCATGTGAACATCACAATATTATCTGTTAATGAGACCTTTTAGATAATAGAAACCAGATGTTAGTTTCCTGGAATGGGATGTCTTTTAAAAATAATTTCTGTTGAAAACACCCAATCCTCAAAACCCTGTGGATTTTTAGGGCACTGACTCCCTTCACCGAAACATGATGGAGGGCTGATATTTCCTCCAGTTGTCTACAAAGAGGAAAAACAGGGATATAGTAGACTAAGGCTGTGAAAGGGATGAAAATGAAGAGGGAGTTGAAGAAGTAGAGAGGAAACCTAAAACCCTTGGTTGCACTGAAGGGGCCTCTTCAACAGTATGCTGAGGGGGCGGGGCGAAGTTACTCTAATTTGAGCCTGTTCCCCATTTATAGCAATCAATCAAGCAGATGAATTGGACTAGATAAATTTCAAGTCCCTTTGAATCCGAAGATTTATTATTCTGTTGGAGGAATTTGAATAGTTGTCATCAATGGATAAATTGGTAAATAGCTCGATTTTTCCCTGAAATGACAACATTCCCATTTTGTCAACTCTTCTGAGTTCTTCTGAGGCTACACTAAGAAAAAGAATGTATAGACACTATTTTCCCCATTTTTAGCTGTCAGCAATTCTAAAACACCACCAGAAAAACCTGTTGATCAAAAAAAGCTAAGTTTTGTTTAGTTCTAAAGAGAGAATAACAATTAAACAGTTTAATAGGGTCTCAAAATGGGTAAATTGAGTGATGATATTTATAGTTTTAGGGCCTGAATTAGAGGATTTTGAGGCAGGCCACATAGGCAGAGAACTGGTGGGATTGGGCAAAGTTTATTGATATCATTTTGAATTAGTAGACCCAGTGAATCAAGGGTCTTGAAGTAAGCTTTGATGAGCAAGTTATTTTAGTTTGTTCAAGCAAGTATCTTAAGTTATTATTGCTCATTCTCAACATTGTTACATATAGGAACAAAAAGAGTATGCATGGCCCTCAAAGTTTTTAATACAGGAACAACAATGACATCAGCATCATAGCTGAATAAGATATCCCTTGTTCATGTCCCCCTCTCAACAGCAACAATGTGGCATCCATCCATGGACAAAAGAACAGCAACCAATCCCAAATACATAAAGATCTCAATTTATCTGATAAAGAATTCAAAATAACTGTTTTAAGGAAACTCAATGGGCTACAGGAAAACAATATTTGAACAAAATAAGTTTAACAAAAGAAATTTAAAAAAACAAACCAAGAGGAATACTGGAACTGAAGAATATAATGAATTTAATAAGAAATGTAATAGTATTAATATCAGAATGGATCAAACAAAGAAAGAATCTCTGAGTTAAAAGGCAGAAATTTTATAATTATTCAGTCAGGGGAGAACACAAAAAGAATGAAAAAGTGAATAAAGCTCACTTGATGTATTGGATACCATCAAAAGAAATAATCTAAAAATTATTGGAGTTCCAGAAGAAAAGAGGGAAAATGGAGCTTAATTAAAGAAATAAATGCTAAGAACTTCCCAAATCTGGAGATAGATTTGGATATCCAAATTCATGAAGCTCATGGGTCACCAAACAAACTCAACTTAAAGAGATCTTCTTCAAGACACATTATAATAAAACTGTCAAAAATCAAAAACAAATCTTAAAAGGAGCGAGAAAAAGAAATATGTAACTTACAAGGGAATTTCCATAAGGCAATCAGTGGATTTCTTAGCAGAAGCTGTACTGATCTGGAGACAGTGGGATGATATATTCAAAGTGCTGAAAAATATAAAATACCAACCAAGAACATTCTATCCAGCAAAATTATTCTTCAGAAATGGAATGATAAGGACTTTCTCAACAAACAAAAGCTGGGGTAATTCATCATCACTAGTCCTGCCTTAAAATAAATGCTAAAATGACTTCAAACTGAAATTAAAGAATACTAATTACTAATATGAAAATACTGCTTGTATATTGTATACTGTATTTTACTGGCATAAAAATGTTTCATAGACCAATGGAAAAGAACTGAGAACCCAGTAATAAACCCTCATATATATAGTTAGCTAATATTTGACAAGAGAGCCAGAAATACTCAGTGGGGAAAGAATAGTCTCTAGTAAATGGTGTTGGAAAAAGTGGATAATCACATGCAGAAGAATGAAATTGAACTTCTATCTTATGCCACTCATAAAAATGAACTCAAAATGGATAAAAGACTTAAAACTTGAAACTTCAAACTCCTAGAAGAAAACATGGTGAAAAGCTCCTTGATGTTGGTCTTGATGACAGTTTTTTGGATATGACACCAAAAGCACAAGTAACAAAAGCAAAAATTAGTAAGAACTCATCAAACGAAAAAGCTTCTGCACAAAAAAGGAAACTATCAACAAAATGAAAAGGCAATCTATGGAATGAAAGAAAATATTTGCAAATCATATATCTGATAAGGGGTTATAGCAAAAACATAAAATGAACTCCTACAAATTAATAGCAAAGAAAAAGCTCTTCCTCAATCAATCTAATTAAAAAATGGGTAGAAGACCTGGATAGACATTTCTCCAAAGAGAAATACAAATGGCCAAGAGACATAAAAAAATCATCAGAGGCACTAATCATCAGAGAAATTAAAACCACAATGAGATATCACCTCACACCTGTCAGAATGGCTATCATAAAAAATCAACAAACAACAAGTGCTGGAGAGGATGTGGAGAAAAGGGAACAATAGTTCACTGTTGGTTGGAATGCAGACTGGTGCAGCCACTATGGAAAACTGTATGGAGTTTCCTCAAGAAATTAAAAATGGAATTTCCATTTGACCCATCAATCTCACTTCTGAAAATATATCCTAAAAACCTAAAAACACAAATTAGAAAGAATATATGCACCCCTATGTTCATAGAAGTGTTATTTATAATAGCTAAGATCTGGAAACAGCCCAAGTGCCCATCAGTAGATGAGTGGATAAAAAGGCTGTGGGACATTTACACAATAGAATACTAGGCAGCTGTAAAAAGGAGTGATCTCTTACCCTTTAAAACAGCCTGGTTGGACCTGGAGACTATTGTGCTAAGTGAAATAAGCCAATCTGAGAAAGATAAATATCACATGATCTCACTTATTTGTGAAATCTAATGAACAAAATTAATTGACCAACAAAATAAGATCAGAAACAGGGAGGCATGGAACAGACTGACATACCTTAATGTGGGGATGGGGGGACAAGAAGAGTTAAACCAAAGAACTTATATGCATTGCCCATGAATGCAGGCAATAGTGTAGTGAAGACCTGAGTGTGGGGTTGAGGGCTAGAAGGAGGATGGAAAGGGGGAGGAATTGGAGATATCTATATTACTATCAGTAATCCTATCTGATAAAGAGGGAATATGCAAATTGACTGTCATGCCATCACAAAGATGGCAGTGCCCATAGCCACAAGATGGTGGCACCCAGTCCCCTCAGCCCCGCTGGAGTCCCCCAGTCCCCTCAGCCACACTAGGGGGGCAGCAGGCATGCAGTGTGGCCGGACCTGCCCTCAGCCCCCCAGCTGCCCAGGGCCGGCCCGAGGTGCAGGCAAGCCTTGGATGGCAGCTGCCCAGCCACCCAGGGCCACCTGAGGCTCAGGTAACCAGGGCCAACCAAGGCTTGCAATGCTGGCAGTGGCAGCAGCAGCAGATGTGTGATGGGGGCGTCACCTTCCCCTGATCAACAGGTCGCCTCCCGCCCCTGAGGGCTCCCGGAGAGGGGGCAGGCTGGGCTGAGGGACCCGCCCCCCCCACCCCCCCACCCCCGCTCCAGTGCATGAATTTTCATGCACCGGACCTCTAGTAATATATATTTTTAAATAAAAATAGAACTACCATATGACCCAGCAACCTCACACATGGGTATATATCCAAAAGAAATGAGAACAGAATCTTGAAGAAATATCTGCACTCCTGTGTTTTTTGAAGCCTTATTCACAACTAGTGGCCTGGTGCACAAAATTTGTGCAGGCGGGGTGTTCCTCAGCCCGGCCTGCACCCTCTCTAATCTGGTACCCCTCGAAGGATGTCCTACTGCTGGTTTACAGGGAACAGGCCTAAACCGGCAGTCAGACATCCATCTCGCAATCCAGGACTGCTGGCTCCTAACTGCTCACCTGCCTGCCTGCCTGATTGCCCCTAACCACTCTGACTGCTGGCCTGCTCGCCCCCAACTGCCCGCCCCCCCGCCAGCCTGATCACCCCCAACTGCCCCCCGTGCCAGTGTGCTCGCCTCCAACTGCCCCCCCTGCTGGCCTACTCACCCCCAACTGCCCCCTCTGCTGGCCTGCTCGCCCCCACCTTCCTTCCCCACCAGCCTGCTCACCCCCAACTGTCCCCCTGCTGGCCTGCTCACTCCAAACTGCCCCCCCCCACTGTCCTGATCACCCCCAACTGATCCTCACTGACGGCCTGTTCGCCCCCCCACTGGCCCCTGTGCTGGTCTGCTCACCTCCAACTGCCCCCCCCCAGCCTGATCACCCCCAATGCCCCCCCCACACTGTCCTGATCACCCACAACTGCCGTCCCATCCTGGCCTGATCAACCACAACTGCCCTCCCCTCTTGGCCTCTAACCATCTCTACCTCGGCCCCACCACCATGGCTTTGTCTAGAAGAATGTCCGGAAGGTCTCCTGGAAGGTCTCCCAGTCTAATTAGCATATTACCCTTTTATTAGTATAGATAGAGGCCTGGTGCATGGGTGGGGGCCAGCTGGTTTGTCCTGAAGGGTGTCCTGGATCAGGGTGGGGGTTCCCTTGGGGCATGGGGCAGCCTGGGCGAGGGGCCTGTGGTGGTTTGCAGGCCAGCCATGGGGTGAGGGTCCCTGCTGGGGGGGGCATGGCCAGCCTGGGTGAGGGGCTGAGGGCTGTTTTCAAGCTGGCCACACCCCCTTCAGGGTTGGAGTCCCCACTGGGGTGCCTGACCAGCCTGGGTGAGGGGCTGATGGCTGTTTGCAGGCTGGCCAAGCCCTCCAGCAGGGACTCTTACTCTGTGGGGGCGTGGCCAGCCTAGGTGATGGGCTGAGGGCCATTTTCAGGCTGGCATGCCCCCTGGCGACCCAGGCTCCCAGCCCCTCCTTTTTTTTTTTTTTTTTTTTCTCCAGCCACTCCTTGAGCAGAGGCCAGGGCGGGCGGGAAGCTTGGCTTCCTCCATCACCAGGGGGCAACCCAAGCCTCCTGCTCTCTCCAGCTCCGTGGCCACCACCATCTTTGTTGGGTTAATTTGCATACTCGCTCCTGATTGGCTGGTGGGCATAGCAGAGGGACGGTCAATTTGCATGTTTCTCTTTTATTAGTGTAGATAGCCAAGAGAGGGAAACAGCCTAATTATTCTCAATTGATGAACAGATAAAGAAGATGGGTTTATATAGACAGTAGAATATTATTTAGCTTCAAGAAAGAAGGAAGTTTTATCACTTGTGACAACATGGATGGAACTTGAGGGCATTAAACTAAGTGAAATAAGAGAAAGACAAATCACTTATATGTGGAATCTAAAAAAGCTGAACTCGTAGAAACAGAGAGTAGAATGGTGGCTGCCAGGGACCATGCATAGGCGAAATGGTGAGAAGTGGTGAAAGGGAACAAACTCCCAGTTATAAGATGAATATTTGGGAGGATCTAATGTACAGCATGGTGATTATGGTTAGCAAACTGTATCATATACTTGGAAGTTGCTAAGAGAGAAAATCTTAAATGTTCTCACCACAAAAAAAGAAATGGTAATTATGTGAGGTGATAGAGGCATTACTATGGTAATCATTTTACAATACATCAGTATGTCAAATCAACACAGTTGTACACTTAAAGTTACACATTATATGTCAATTATATTTCAGTAAAGCTGGAAAGGAAAAGAACCAAAATGGACAGGAAAACATATTTAGTGTATGCTTTGAATGCCTAGGTTCGCTTCCAAAATAAAGGACTCATTTCTCAGCTACTGGGGCAATAATGCTGACAGCTCTCAGTTGCTAACGCCTCAGAAGGATTGCCTCAGGTGGTGATAGTGGCCTCATTCGAGGTCACACTATATGGCAGATTATATTTTTCAAAAATGGCCACAGCAATGTTATTCTTCTGGCAAGCTCTTGCTACAACGTGACTTCGCCACATCTCCCATTATTTGGAAGAAAAAACTTTAACATGATCTAGAAACAGGAGTGGTTAATTACGGAATTAGACTAACAATGATATCCAGTAGCCAATTTTGTGTTTAGAAGACATTTAAAACACAAAATCTTGCACAATGAGTGGTTCTAAACAAATACACTGTGCCTATGTAATTCTTATTTCTCCACCCCATGACTTCAAATAAATACAAAGAAGTCTAACAACAACAGAAAAGATCTACGCAATGGATAGTTTCTAAGTAAGAGGCGGAAGAGCCTGAAAACAATGCATTGACCATACAGAAACGCCCACAGCATATGGTTGGCGGGTTTTGCATTGCCTAATGTTGTCTTTATGAGAATTGTGCAGCATATAAATGCTTACTGGGGCGTGATGGCCTTGAAAACATGCTTTTAAGGGGGAAAGTGATGCATGTGGGGAAACCTTTTTCATGCAGTAGATTTGGCTTGTCTATCAGCAATCTCTCCTTCGCACCTGTGCACTCCCATATAACTCTACCATTGGCCCTTGTCTGAGATTTTCACTCCTGCTCCAGTTCTCATTCTGGATTCTAAATGTGTTACCTGCTTTAATTATTATTGTCCAGATACATCAAATATTGCTAAATGTCTGATTCTGACCCATTACCTAAATATGCCTCCATTGCCTGGTCCCAGACTCCAGACTGTGTCTCATTTAACAAACATTTACAAAAACAAAACAACAACAACAACAAAAATACAATATGCTAGGTAATATGATATGTGCTAAGGATATGACTGTAATCCCCACCTTCATGTAACTTTTTGTGTATTGGACAGCCTTGTCAACTCTACTTAAGATATAGCCTCTCTCTAACTTTCCTCCCAACCTTCCTGTTCTTTCCCTCTCCTCAGTATCTAAAAGCTGCTCAATAGCCTCTAAGAGAGATGACAACTGTAAAGGGCTGGGGAAACACACTTACTGTGCCTGGAAATGGATGAAATCTAGTGAGAAATGGATATAATTTTTTGCTTACTTTGGAAGCAATCAGAGCAACAGTGAAACACAAATGAAATACTTGCGTTACTGTGCAAGGCTGTCCTGAGCAGAGGCTTAGTCTGGGAGAAAAAGCAAAGGGGGTTACAGGATACTTTTCTCCATGGAGAAAGGAATTTTTTTAATATATTTTTATTGATTTCAGAGGAGAAGAGGGAGGGAGAGATAGAAACATCAATGATGAGAGAGAATCATTGATCGGCTGCCTCCTGCACGGCCCCACCCTGGGCATTGAGCCCCCAACTTGGGCATGACCTCCTGGTTCATAGGTTGACCTCCTGGTTCATAGGTTGACCTCCTGGTTCATAGGTTGACCTCCTGGTTCATAGGTTGATGCTCAACCACTGAGCCATGCCAGTTGGGCGAGAAAAAAGATCCTTTGCTACCATTGCATGTCATTACATTTGTCTACATAATTTGGTATCAAGACTTGGGGAAATCTGACCAGAAGGGTGAGACAGAGAGAGGAGGGAATAGAATTGGGGAAACTAGAGTCAAACAAACAAGCAGAAGCACAGACCTGCACTGAAGTAAAAGGGGTGCCTGGTAATGTTAATCTTGAGACCTATCAAGGGTTATAAGGAGGGTCAGCTCACTGTGTCTTTGGCTCTCGTGGACCAGGGAGTGCTGTAGGAAAGGAAAAGACATAGCTGCTCTGAGGTAATCCACTCTGAAGAAATTAAGAGAAAAGTTGCCAAGGTTTTAGGAATTATAGAAGGCAAAGGTGCAAAAAGACCCCCTCGTGGTCAAAAGATGGACTATGAAGAAGGCAAGTCACAATGTCTGACCAGGATTCTGAGCACAACTTATTGTAAGGGATGGATCATTGGTTCTTACTGTGTAGTCTGTTTGGGGGAACTAGCCCATAAAAGGCAGTTTCCTTTTTCTCATTTTTCTTCTACTCTGATAGCTTCTGACTAGATAATTTAGAAAACCAAGATTTTGATCCATTTGATCAAATATTACATGTTGTTCAAAATGGCAATATACACTATTTAGAGCAAATTTTAAAGAAATATAAATATGTACATATAGTTAGGTATTTACTAACTATATTTTTTATCATTCAAAGCTACACCATCCAATATGGTAGCCACTAACCATGGGTGCCTACTTAAACTTATATTTAAATTAATAAAATTAAGTAGAAGGAAAAATTCATTTCATGAGTTATACTAGTGATATTTCAAGTACTCACAAGCCATAATAACCTAATAACTCTCTTGCTGGGCTCTCAAAGATTCCTTAAAGGACCATATTTTAAATTATTAAAAATATATTAGACTTATTTAATAGAGTACGTTATAAGCATAGAAACATCGTGGACACATAATAGGATAAAGAGTACATGAAGTATTTAAATTTTGCTCTTAGAAGAGAAAGTGAGGTTTTGTTTTTATTTTTAGATCACTTTTAATTGAAGCTATTCTAAACTCTGTTGAGTAAGTTGCTAAGTTTCTTCCTTTCACACACTCTGCCAGTTAAGAGTAGGGGCCAAGTTTAAAAAAAAAAAAAAGTGGTGTGGGGAGTGGGAGAATGAACATTTGTTTAAGAACTCGAGGAAAAGGGGCTTGTTTTACATGAATAACTATGTACATGTGGATCATAAGCATTTTGCAGCCACCTTGAGCCAGAGACAATTGCAAAATTGCTTGTAAGATCCGGCCCTTTATTTCCTTACTGAGTCGGTTTAAATTCTAGTTAGGGTTTTTCTTTTCTTTTCTTCCTTTTCTCTTCTTTTCTTTTTTTGTAATACACAAGACACAAACCACAATTCAGTAAACTTGTTATTAAACTAACTAATGAAATAAATAGAAGACTTTAGTTGCCTTGAGTAATCAGCTTCCAGGGAGTGGGTTGTATCAATCCTTAAGCCACAATTTGGACTTTGATTATAAACATGTCTCAATGGAAAAATAAGAGAGGAAGCAGGAAGGGTTTTCATCCTGGAGAGTTAGTAATAGTTTAGGGTTATTTTTTAAATTTGGTATAAATGTGGTAAAGCCCAATTTGTATCAAATAAGAGAGGAAATTTTCATTTTCAAGATCTTCAAATGTTGAAAAAAAATGGGAATTCTTGCTATACCCATTATTGGTCGATTAAAAAAAATCAGTTGGAAAAGCCAGTGCTTTTGAAAGCTTAGCATTTAGGCCTAAAAAGAAATACCTTTTAAAAATATAAAAAGTGATTATAATTATAATTATTTTCACCCAACCAGCACTGTTACTCTGCACTCACCCCATAAAAATATCTGCCGGCTCCTGACTCCGCGAGATTCTGTGAGGTGCTCCAGGATATCAGAGTGGAAATCCTATCCCAGCTTAGAGCCTAAATCCTGCGTATTTAAGGAAAAGCCAAATCGGCTCTTTTGGGTGGTTGCCTTACTTGTATTCTCGGTTTTGTTACTAATAATCCAATGGGGGGGGGCGAGGGTGTCAAGAATTTCTGTCTGTAGAGGAGGGACTTATATATTCAATCCAGTTACAAGCAGGGAACTAGGGAACTTGTCTCAAACCTGAATTTGCACAGCAAATCCTAAGTTTATGTGTTTGTTTAGAATGGCTTTGTGGGGGAAGGAGGAGTTGAGGCTAATAATGAGGATGACTGAAGTCCCTCTAAGCAACCCTTGAAGCTGTGTGGGTTGAAGGACATAAATTATAGAAATGGTCGGATCGCTATAACTCAACCACTTGTTTACCCAGCCTTAGCAGGGAGTGAACTTGCTGCCCATAACTAAACTTCCCAGATAGCTAGTGCCGACCATATGCAACACCAAAATGTTTTATGTTAACCATTTTAATGAAAAATTTCCCTAAAGATGTATCATACTTCATTGACTTCTTAAACAATATAACAACAATGAATTTTCTGATGATGACTAGACTGCTCAAGATGAAATCTAGGACTCGACTGCGTGGAGCAATCAATGAGAAGCTCATGCAGGAGGCGAAGAGCAGGAAGCACCTCTGAGACCCTGCTGCTCCAGCACTGGTACAGGCCTGAGGGCGCCACGCAATCCAGCAGCAAAGACAAGAAGCAGGGCCATCATGACGGAGTCCTGCACCAGGCACCGGGGTAGCACCGAGGAGCGCCCTTACCCAATTGGAGATAGTCCTGCACGAAAGGAGAACAGATTGCTAGACTTTTATAGTCTTTATTTCTTTTCTTTTTTTTATGGTTCTTTTGTCTCCTGCTTCAAAAACTGCCTAATGTCTTTTCTCATTCCTACTAGCTCCTTAAAACCAAACACCATGTCTTAACTCATCTTCATGTCTCAACGCCTAGTAAAAGTCCTGGCGAGTTTGTGGAATGCTTTTAGCTAAATCTGTGTTAACATTTCCAGTGGCCCTGTTTCCTCAATTTTCTAGACTATGCTACAAAACTGCTGCTAATGACATGTCAAATAGTGAAACTTACTAAAACAGTAACCCTATTTTACACATACCAGGCCATGTAGAATCTGCGTGAGATTTCAATAGTGATTCTATCTCCCATAGAATAAGGCACATATGCTTAGTTATCTTTTTTTTTTTTTTTAATTCTGGATACATGGCTATGTTGTGGATGTTAGACACTCCTGCAAGTCTAACATGAAACTGATATCGTTGTAATAACCTAGTTATGAATAACTGGAAAGGAGCAAAGGGGAGACGAAGAATAGACGCATGCCCAGTAAAGTCTGGGTGGAATAGGGAAGGCACTTGCCTGTCAGTCACACTTGGAAACAGGTCATTGGCCAGAGTAGGCACAGCCACTGCAAATGTGGGAAGGTTTGAGGTAAATAAGCTCCTAAGCAAAGGAGTTTTCACTTTTGCCTCTTGGCTCTTGTTTGCTCCAGCTTGACTCCTGGCCCGCAGGACTCTCACGCTCCTGCTCAGAGCCATGTGGACCCCGCACAATGGACCAATGGACTGCAACTAGCCTGCTACTGTGTCAGACCCAGCTCCACCGTGGAATGGAAACTCTGGACACTGGCTTTGCTTCTAGTTCTTATGAATCCCCAGCTGCACACTTTCAAATACTGATTAAGGGAAAGGGGACTTGGCAAACCCAGAAATGTAATTCCACGCAGATAAAACTTTCTACCGCACCCATCCTCCCATGGGGGCCTCTGGAAATGCTTATTCCCACAGCACCTCAAGAGCCCCATTCCCACTAGCAATGGAGAAAGATCATCCATCCATTTCTCTAATAAAACTATTTCAAGTGTAAGTAAAGGTAGACATTAAGCAGAATATAACTTCTTTAAAATCAGTTTGGGCCACATGCTAATAAGTTATCAGGATTAAGAATTAAATGAATTTTGGTGTTTAAAGAAAAAGATTCTGGCCACTGCTTGAAGCTTAGGCTCCTTTTACTTCATATACAAGAGCATCATGTGTAGCCTCCTTCTAGAACAATACTTTTGGCAGACAGGAGCAAAAATCACACCGAGACATTCTTTTCTTGAGTCCCCCACACACCCAAGCTCTCAAAGACAAGGTACTTCCCCTTCCAGAGCCTCGGTTTCTTCATCTATAATGTAGTCAAATGGGACCTCATGATTTCTAAGGTTCCTTGTTTCTCTCTGTGATTCAAAATGGAGATCAAAGACCCCAGAGTCTGAATTGAGGTCACGAGGATGTCTCCAGGTCTTGGTTTGTCACATCCCAACCACAACTGTTGTGTATAAGACCATTTTATTTGTACCCAAATGGCTCCTTATCCATTTAGTGGCTTGCCATGTAACCCCCATGTAACAGTGCCTGAGAAAATAAGTGTGAGGTCTATTCAAACAGTGGAATTGGAAAACATGTTGCCACAGTCATCCCCGAGGAACAGAATATACCCATTCATCATAATTTATAAGCTTTGAGTACTCTATTTTTCTACAGTTGGGAAACATTGATGGCTTTAAGTATCTGAGGGAATAAAAATTAGGATATTAACAAACATTAATTAACAGAAGTCTACTGAAAACCATCACCACTAAATAGTGCAAGAAAATGCTGGGATGTTAGTCAACACCAACATTATACAGCTCAGAACCTCATTACACAACACAAATGTACAACTGTGGCCCAATTTTGTGGACAAGGAGAATGACTTTTTAAAGAATGCATATCCAGTTCATTTCAGTAATGGCATATATTCAAAATTAATAATTTATAATAAAACACAGTTCTTTGTCTCAATACATAGTAAGTATATAATGAATGTGCGATGCAAAAAAAAAATCCTATTAGAGTGACAAACATATCAGCCTGCTCACAAATACTTAAAACTATGATCAAGAGCACAATATAACTTTGTAGAAGGTCTTTGAAATTCTAACAGGCACTTGAGGGAGAAGTTAAATATTAGCAGGAAATAGATGCATGCAAATTTAATCTCAGCAGCTCAAGACCATCAACACTTTAGGAAAAAGTGTATCATTAGTCGTGCTAGGCATTCAGTAAGAAGAATGATATCCAGTTTTCTGTGACTTTTACTCAGGGAAGATCTTACTTAGACTTTCAGTGACATGTGCAGCAGGGGGAGGAAGGCAGGCATTAAAGGTAGCCTGAATGCACAGGTATCACTTGTTAGAGGAAGATTGCTGAGCCTTCTCTTCTAGTGCGGTTGGACTTTTTTACCATCTGTGACATGTAGGGGGAAACTAAAGGTGGGTATCAGGCAAAACAGACTGCAGGCTTTGTGCTGATGTAATGAACGGAACCACTGCCTCCTTTCTACCACGCGCATCACACCAGTCCCAAGCTAAGCAAGACCTGGGCCAGAATTCAGAGGGAGCTGAGTGAGGAGAGAGACAGTTCTCCCTGGCTAGAATCTTGGGGATCTGGGAGAGGAGTCATATTGGAACACACAATTGGAGAAGAGAGGAGAAGTTGGTAATTTCATGTAAGAAAACCCAGCAATGTTTGCACCATGGTAACGATAATTATGGCAATAGAGCCCATCTGGTATGTACACCCAATGAAATCTTTTGCAAACATTAAAATAATTAGGACAAGGAGGGAAACCAAGATGGCGGCATAGGTAAATACTTAAACTGCTGCCTTGCACAACAATTTCAAAACTAAAACTAAAAGACAAAATGTCTATCACCCAGAACCACAGGAAAGCTGGCTGAGTGGAAGTTCTACAACTAGAAGCAAAGAGAAAAGAGCATTGAGACGTGCACAAGCGCTGAATAGCTGAGGTACAGAGGCGCATGAATCAGGCTGGCAGCGGGCGACTGGCTGCGCTGCTTTTTTCAACCCAAAGGGAGACAAGCTCCCGTTTACTCTGAACTCCAGTTTCTGGGGAGACACTGGGGAAACTCCTATGGGGAGAAGCTGGACTGTCTGCCATCGGGTGGGAAAGTGAGAGTGGCTTTCTTGCAGAGGTGCGTGCAGCAATCATTGTTTACTACGCAGGGGTGCGAGACACGGGGACTGGGAAACTCGGAGACACAGAGACCCCGCCCCGCACAATCTACAAACCCACTCAAGCTCCACACAGCAGCTTTTGCATATAAATGGCCTGCCCTATTGCAGCTTAACCTAACAAACTGCAGCTCTGGTCAGACAGCTCTAAAACCTCCAAACTCCAAGCAAAGAGGAGAAAACTGTAGTTCTCACTGTAGCTCCTGCTGGGTGGCCTCAGACAGTTGCTGACCTGCACCCCATTGGAGATCCAGAAGCTAGTGTATCTAGTGGTCAGTGTGAGACAACACCAGATTTCAACTTCTCACATCGATAAGTGACACATTCAAGAGGCAGACTCAGTGAGCACCAAAACCCCACTGAAACAAGTCCTGCCCCATAAGTGTGTCTCCAGCATAGCAGTTCTTCCATTATAGACACAGCGGGTCCTCACAGCCAATTGGCCTGGAGGTCAATTCCTCCCAGTGTACCAACAACAATCAAGGCTTAACTACACCAAGACTTTGCACTCAGCTCACAAAGGGGTGCACCAAGAGTGTCCACCTCAGGTGATAGGGGAGGCTGAACCACTGGACCATATAGGTCACCTACCACAGAAAACCACCCCATCAACACAGGAAAGCAGCAAAATGCAGAGACAAACATGTCACAAATGAAAGAAATGGAGGAAAGCAAACTACTGGACATAGAGTTCAAAACCACATTTATAAGGTTACTCAAGAATCTTCGAAAAGCCGCCGAGAAACTTGATGAGACCTCCGAGGAGCTTAGTGAGACCTTCAAGGATCTTAATGAGAATGCCAAAAAAAATGGAAAAGAACCAGTCAGAAATTAAGCATATACTGTCTGAAATAAAGAATATACAGAAATTCAACTGTAGATCAAAGGACCCAAAGAATCAAACCAAAGATCTGAAATATGAGGAAACAAAAAACACCCAACCAGAAAAACAAAAAGAAAAAAAAATCCAAAAATATGAAGATAGTGTAAGGAGCCTCTGGGACAACTTTAAGCATACCAACATCTGAATTATTGGGGTGCCAGAAGAAGAGAGAGAGCAAAATATTGAAAACCTATTAGAAGAAATAATGACAGAAAACTTTCCCTACCTGGTGAAAGAAATAGACTTACAAGTCCAGGAAGCACAGAGAACCCCAAACAAGAGGAATTCAAAGAGGACCACACCAAGACATATCATAATTAAAATGCCAAGGGCAAAAGACAAAGAGAGAATCTTGAAAGCAGCAAGAGAAAAACAGTTAATTACCTACAAGGGAGTACCCATACGACTGTCAGCTGATTTCTCAACAGAAACTATACAGGCCAGAAGGAAGTGGCAAGAAATATTCAAAGTGATGAACAGCAAGAACCTACAACCAAGATTACTCTACCCAGCAAAGCTATCATTCAGAATTGAAGGTCAGATAAAGAGCTTCACAGACAAGAAAAAGAAGCTAAAGGAGTTCATCACCACCAAACCAGGATTATATGAAATGCTGAAGGGTATTCTTTAAGAAGAGGAAGACGAAGAAAAAGGTAAAGATAAAAATTATAAACAACAAAATGACAACAAATACATACCTACCAACAAGTGAATCTAAAAAAATGAGTAAAAAATCTGATGAACAGAATGAACTGATGGATATAATAGAATCAGGGACATAGAAAGGGGGTGGACTGACA
The DNA here is from genome assembly GCF_027574615.1 of Eptesicus fuscus. Taxonomy (NCBI): domain Eukaryota; kingdom Metazoa; phylum Chordata; class Mammalia; order Chiroptera; family Vespertilionidae; genus Eptesicus; species Eptesicus fuscus. The sequence goes on from NC_072477.1 coordinate 58,891,133, forward strand.
ATTCTTAGGGGGAAGGGGGTGTGAGGGGTGTGGGAAGAGATTGGACAAAAATCTTACACCTATGGATGAAGACAGTGGAGGGGGGTAAGGGCATGGGGTGGGGTGGGGAATCAGGTGGAGGGGAGCTATGGGGGGAAAAAAAGAGGAACACCTGTATTAATCTGAACAATAAAGATTTGTTTTTAAAAAATTAGGACAAAACCAAGGTGTGTGTGGAAATTGTGATACTATATTGGGTAAAGAAAGCAACACCATAACAATAAGGTAAAATACATATTTGCATATGACAGATGAAGAGATACATAGAAAACTGAAAATAGTTTCACTGTTTGGAAAGTGGGATTATGGGAGAATTGTTTTCTTTTGATTAATCATATTGCTGCTGCCATATTCTTAAAATAATATCCTTTGTCTTGCTGAAACGTGTAAAAATGAGTATATTTTGTAAAGCTTAGTTTTTTTCTCTGCTTTAATTATTTAAAGTGAGGCTTCCACTACTTCCCTCTTAAATTTGAGGACTACTGTATCCTTAATCTTGTTATTCATTGAATAATCAAATATATTTCTTATGCACAAAGACATCTCAAAGCCCAAGTTTGAAAGTAATGTGGATCCAACCTTAGGAAGATTTATTTTGAAATTTTACCATTAGGACTTGATTCACATCGAGGAAAAAACTGCAGTTCATATAGGCACTTACTCTAGTAATGTCACTTAGGACAGCCCTGAAGACAAGGAAATGAGTAGAGTGTGACCAGAACACATGGGAAAGTCCACTGGGCCTTTCTTATACCAGATAAATAAGATCAAAAGGAGCATCCAGGATGGCCTTGAAATCGAGCATAAATGTTTTTAAATGCGCAAATTGCATTCAGAAGAAAATCGAGGTAATATTGCAGTGTACCTAGGGATGAGGAGTGGGGAGTGAGGACAGTCTCATCCCGTGTCTTGGAAACTGCAGAGAGTTAAAAACTCTTCATTATTGATGAGCCTAAGGTCATCACACAGGTGAGGGCTGCCTCCTTGAGTCATTTTCCAGTTGCTTCTTCAGAAGGGAAGTGTGCCAGACACACCTGGGTTCACAAGAGGTTAAGGGACAGAGCCGTAGGCTGTACCAGAAACAGATGGGACAAGAGCCCTAGCCTCATTCACAGCACACTTACACCATCTGCTTACCATCTTTCTTTCTTTTTTAAATCCTTACCCAAGGACATGCTTAGAGAGAGACAGGGAGAGAGAGCGAGAAACATCCATCAGTTACCTTCTGTGCATGCCCCAACCAGGGATCAAACCTACAACTCAGGTACATGCGCTGACCAGGAATCTGACCAGCAACTTTTGGGTGAATGGGACGATGCTCAACCAACTGAGCCACTCTAGCTGGGCTCTGATTACCATCTTTCTTCGTGCAGTTAGCCAAGCTCAGGCTAAGGGAGGCAGCTGACACATGCTACCAGTCACCTCCACAGCCGCTCAGAGGTCGAGAGACTTTGAGGTTCTCGGTATACATAGAAATGAAGAGATTTGACTTAGGGTAAACACACATGCAGTATATAGATGATGTATCATAGAATTGTATGCTTGAAACCCATATAATTGTATTAACCAATGTCATCCCAATAATTTAATTTTAAAAGGAAATGAAAAAAAGTCTAAACAGGGTTACAGAAATTTTGGTATATTTTTAATATTTACATTTAACAAATTGCTGCTTTTGAAGCACAACAACAACAACAAAAAAAACAACACCATTTTAAAAATGGTAATTACAGGATTTATGTGACTATTAAGTCCTAGCACACTGTGGTTGGTGTGGTCCAGATAATGGGATACAAGTTTGAAGTGGTCAATGGGTCTTGTCTTCTTTCAGTCCTCTCAGTATCACTCCAGACCCAACATTCAATTACACTTGAGACCCCTCATGCCGGAAGCCAGGCCAGACCCCTCCTTGTCCCCCCATTAAAGATACTGTTTATCTCTACTGGATGTTCCCAATTAGAAATCTTTCCTTAACCATAATCTTATCACACCACCTGCTCCAACTTACCGTGATATTATAAAGGAGGCAAACAGACAATTTGCAAAGAACCAAAGGGATTTTAGGATGTAAGTTGATGCCATACTATTGCTAAATATAAAATTGACTCTTTTAGAGCTGGAAATGATCTTAGAAACCATCTCCACTAAGCTCCTTATGAGCATCTTATAACTCGGAGGTTCTTTCCAGGTAAGTTGAGGATGCACTTTGAGCCCGTGGAGCAGGATGGACACTGTGGGAGGGCCCTATGAGAGCAGCAAATCCAGCCCATACTCAGGTGTTGCGAGTGATGCCTTTGGCAGGTGTTTGTAAGAGAGGGTGCGCTGGGGATTCCTCAGACAGTATCAGGGATTGAAGAAGGAAGTTGGGCTGTGGTGTGATTGGGGGGATGCACCCCGACATGGAGAGGCCAGCAGAGAGCTCCGGCGACTAGGGATTGGATCATTGTCCATTTACAAAGATGCCCTGGAAGCAGAGAAGAAAAGTTGTCTTCACTAGAAAGAGGTCCCTGGAGCTGGGTGGCAGTGGGGGTGGTATTGAGAAAAGCAAGGCAGGGAGGTCTTTTCTGAAATGTTTTCTTTTAACCACTTAATTACAATGATTACTCATGGCCAGCCACAGTATTCTTATGTGCCAGGAAGCTAGAAATGGCTTAATGAGAGGATGTCCATCAACTTTTATAAGAACAAATTGGCAGGATCCAATTCTCCTGTGATGTCAAAGTCACTGCCTAGAGGTCTTACTGCCTTAACTGGGAGAAAGGACGGGTGCCTGGTGCTTTTCAGGAAACACATCAAAGAGAGGTCATTGGAGAGCAGCCAGCCAGGTCCTATCCAGCAGCAGAACCAAAGCCTGAGCTTCTGCTCCCACGGTCCCATTCCCCTCCCACCCATATTCACAGAGAGGGAGCCCTTAGATTTCCTGTGCTCAGTGGGAAGAGCAGGATGGACACTCTGTGGGAGGGCCCTATGGGTGTTGCGAGTGATGCCTTTGGCAGGTGTTTGTAAGAGAGGGTGCGCTGGGGATTCCTCACACAGAGGACTGCCTTGGAAGGGGACGCTGAAGAATTGGTTTGTAAAGGACTTTTACTCACATGTGAAAGTCAGTTAATTGTTGATATAGTCTTTCGCAATTAGAAATGTTTGCTTTAGCCCTAGCCGGTTTGGCTTAGTACCGTGGTCGGCAAACTGCAACTCGCGAGCCACATGTGGCTCTTTGGCCCCTTGAGTGTGGCTCTTCCACAAAATACCACGGCCTGGGCGAGTCTATTTTGAAGAAGTGGCATTAGAAGAAGTTTAAGTTTAAAAAATTTGTCTCTCAAAAGAAATTTCAATCGTTGTACTGTTGATATTTGGCTCTGTTGACTAATGAGTTTGCCGACCACTGGCTTAGTAGATAGAGCCTGTCTGCGGACTGAAGGGTTTGGGGTTCGATTCCAGTCAAGGGCACATGCCTGGGTTGCGGGCTCCATCACCAGTGGGAGGTGTGCGGGAGGCAGCCAATCACTGATTCTCTCTCATCATTGATGTTTCTATCTCTCTCTTTCCCTCTCCCTTCCTCTCTGAAATCGATAAAAATATAATTTGTAAATAAATGTTTGCTTTATTTTAAAATTTAACTCCAATATATGATTTTATAGGGAAAATCACAGATTTAATGAAGAAATAAAAATCATAAGAGAGCGGCAGGAAAGAATTGACAAGGAGCTTAAGAGGTTTGTTTCTTATTCAACACTGTAGTGTTTAAACATTTTAATTGAACAAATGTGTTACATAAAATCACAATTATTTTATTATGTAAAAATACACCAACTCAATTATCTGCAAAGAGATTTTCTATTCAACAGTTTATCTGGAGTAATACTTTAAGTTCCTTTATCCACATAATCACCTACTCTGCTAAGTTAATTACTTGCTAACATTATCATCTTCTCCTTTTACTCCACCAGATATAGAACTTAGACTCACGGCTTTTAAAAAGCAAACCCGTAAGCATGTCATGCTCTAAGGGAAGATGTAAACTCCAAACCCACCTATTTAGCTGGTCTGCCCCCAGCTAGTTCTTTGTCCCCCTTCTGTCCCTGCTGCTTCCCCTACACATACATTGTCCCCCACTGAAGCAAGGACATTGGGCTCATTTAACTTATCTTATAAATTAGAGTATAAATAGGAAAGCTGTCTTGAGACTAACCCACTTCTTCTAACACACCCACATGCGCGAAAGTGAGCATCAGATGAGCACAACCACCCAGCAGTCCGCGGGGACCAGCCTGCGTCAGTCACGTGGCCACACTTCCCATTACATTCTGGAATTAGAAAACCAGTCGCCTAGTCACACGACCCCTTACTTTAGAATCTTATCTCACTTTTCCCCAAAACCTTATCAGACAGCTTTCCCCCTTTGCAACACCTCAGTTATAAGATCTGATTTACAAGTTCCCCAAAACCAAAGCTATGTGGCACAGGCTTTCTTCCCACTGACGATATAAGGAAGAATGTAGAACGGTTTTGAGAGCAACGTGCAAGAAGCTCTCAAATGTCCTTACTAGTATGCAATGACGCGTTGGATACCGTGAAGGGAAAATACTCATTGAAATATATACATTCCATGTGCCTGTTAAACTTATAGGCACACCATGAACTAGTAACCTTGGGAAATGAGGGATTCATGGAGAAGAAAGGCAGTCGGAGGATGGGACAGGCAGTAGTGATGGCTGCAACAGTGAGCATACTATTGACCCTTGAACAATGCTGACCCCCATGCAGCCAAAATTTCATATATAGCTTTTGACTCCCCAAAGCTTAAGTTGTCCCTGCGCATCCACAGGTATTAGTCCCAGGACCCCTGCAAATACCAAAATCTGCAGAGGCTCAAGTCCCTCATACAAAATGCTGTAGATCAACGCAGCCGGCCCTCTGTCTCCACCACAAAAACAAAGCCATGTATAAACAGACCTACGCAGTCCAGACCAGTGCTGTTCAAGGGTCAACTGTCCTAAAAACCACTGAATTATACAATTTCAAAGAGTAAATTTTATGGTATGTGACACATCTCAATAAAGCTGTTATTTTTTAAAATAGAGGGGGGCTGTAAATCAAAGGAGAGACTTGGAAGATGGGTTGATGTCAACTGAGATGAACCAGGGTCTCAGGATGACTTGCAAGTCACGAAGATCCTAAGAGGGTGTGACTGGAAAAGGCACAGGGATATTCTGGAGTAAGTAAGACTATGAGGAGGAGACCCAAACTGTAAGAACACACTTGAGAAACAGAGAGAAGGACAAACCCAGAGGGTAACAAGAAGTGAGGTTAAGGCGATAAAATTGGCAGAGGCAAAGTCGAAGATGAGTGAGGGGACATTTGTCACTCACAGAGCACTCATGCAAGAGACCCCCAAGAGGTAGCCCTACTGTGCCCTCGGGGCGACCCTAGACTAAACACTGAAGAAACCTTGAGCAGGCCTTGCAGGGGGTTGCCAACCCAAACTCTATGCTTGCGCAGGTATATTTGGAATTCTTAGAAAATCTTACTTCCTACAAATTTCATGGAGGAAAGATAATTTGAAAATTTCCAGTGAAATTAATAGCCTTATACCCTTTTTCATTTTTCTTTCACTCATCCATGTTTCTCTTGCTACTAATGTTTCTCCCTTGTTGCAAGTTCCTACCCTTCCTTGCCTAGGCTACTTCTGCTTCTTGCCTCATTCAAAGATCTGTGGATTGAACTACTCATCTCCTTCCTAAATAATTCTTGAATGAGTACTTGCAGATAGAAATTATGAGAGAGCCGATTCCCATTCTCTGTGAGCTTAGGCTAGTGAGCACCCTCACCCTTTTGCCTCTTCCATGTCTCTCTCTTTGTCCCCCAGGTCTTTCTCTTGCCAGTCCCTCTTCCTCTTCTCTCCCCACCGACCCTTCCTCAGGTCTGTGCTGGAGCCTGTGAGCGGGGCCAGCTCAGGAAGTGCTGTGTGCAGCATCTCTCCGAGGAGGACGCTCCGCGGCTGAGATGCAGTGTCGCACCGTGGTGGAACTGAGGGCTCTGGTCACACTGCTCGGGTTAATCCTCTGCTACTTGTGAGCTCTATGTCTGTGGGTAGGGGACTTGGCCTCCCAGAGGCCGTTTCCTCATTGATAACACAGGATAAATAATAGTAGTACCTACTCCGTAAGATTGTTGCAAGTGTAATTGAATTAACATTTGCAAAGTGCTGGCAAGTGCCTGGCACATTAAACTCTGTAAATGTTGGCCTTAGTTGGTGTCAGTATAAAAACTAGTTTGGTTAATGATTTTCTTTGTTCCATGATTAGACTCCAAGCAAAGGCTACCAAGAAGCCTTTAGAAATTGAAAAAGACTTTAAGAAGTTCCTACATAAACTGGTATGTTTTGTTTTTTAACTAATTGAGAAGTCTCTCTCTAGCTTCTCTTACTAGTACATAGACTAGACAATATTTAGTAAACAATATGTGGCCTCATATGTTATTTATTCATCCATGTGCACATTTCACATGTCCGTGACTATCTCATGTCCACCATCCCCATCCCTTGCTTCTGACCAAGGATAGTTTATGCAACTGAAAACCTCCAAATGCAGTCAGACTTTAAAATTAACAGAAAATTATTGGTGTTTGAAATCATATTCATATTTTCCATTCATAATTGAACAAAAATATATTGGATCCCAACCACTGTGTTAAATGAATGGGCCCTACCCTCAATTAACAGAAACCTAAGACAGAAGGGGAAAGGTTCTGAACAGAGTGGAAAGAAAGAAACCTTCCCATTTTCCGTGTCCGCTCTTCTTCTGCTTATGGGAAGTCCTGTGCCATCGGAAGGGCCTTCTTCCCTCCCAGCAGGCAAGGACATGTAGAGATTAGTGTACAACAAGTCTGAAGGCCGGGCAATCTGAGGTCAGGAGTAGGAGAGAGCCTTTTCTTTTCAGTATGCCAGGCTTCCACTCAAAAATCTAGAGTAATCCTCATTGGCTGTGGGTGTAATGTCAAAACAGGGGTTAAACAATCTAATCTAATTCTTATAGGAGCCAGAAAGATGGGACAGAAAGGAGTAAAGTAACTGGGTGCTTAATATTAAACAAACAGGACTACCCTTTACTTCCACAGACACAAAATACTTCTTTCTCCCATTTTTATTGGTATCTCTTAACTACTATTGCCAGAGACATGGGTCCGGAGAGATGTTTATTTAGTAGGAGAAAACACCTGTGCAGGTGTGCGAGGAAAGGGCACACTGACCTCAGCTAGTCAATGATAAATGGCTCGAGTATTAGGAAGTACGAGGAGCTGTGAAAACTGTGGCACAATGGAGAGTACTCCCCTCGTCTAAACCAGGCAACGACCTCCTAAGCTCCAGTTCATTGTTGCCCTGTAGGAATGGAGACCAAAGTATTATCGGATCTCCCACCATCAGCAATTCAGATCCACGCTCAAATTCCATCTTCTGCATGAACCTTTTTTTCTCCATGGCCCTTTCCAGACAAGTTTGATATCTCTCAGAATTTCTAGAACACTTGGTGATAGTCTGATTGAAAAACAGCTCTTTTTTAAATATGATAGTAAGTGCCTTTTTTTTTTACTCTAATGTAGGTATCTTTAAAGAATTATATACCAACCACAGATCTTTTGTGGAAAATAGAAAGGTATTAAAAAACAAAACAAAGAATTATAATTTAAAATCAATTCAGAGTTTTCCCTGGGAAGTGTGGCTTGGTTAGAGTGTTGTCCCATACACTGAAAGGAGACAGTTCAATTCCCAGTCAGGGCACATACCTAGGTTGTAGGCTTGGTTAGGGTGCATATGAGAAGCAACCAATCAATGTTTCTCTCTCTCACTCTCTCTCTCTCTCAAAAAAAAAAATAAAAAGAAGAAGAAGAAGAAAAGAAAAATCAATAAACATATACTTAGGTGAGGATTAAAAAAATTACATCATTCAGATTTTGGATTATTGAGTTTTAAAAACTCAAAATTCTTTCAATAAATTTGACTTAAGTTTTCTAAGTTTTTGCCTTTCTGCTAAGAAATTTATTTTAGAATAAAATAATGGATTTCCTAGTACTTTCTATATGACTATTGTCCTTTGAGAACTATTACAACCAACTTTGCCTGAGCCTCCATGAAACTGAGATTCAAGATGATGATGTCCAATCTTTGAGTTGCACATTAACAAGCAAAAACAATCATAGGATAATAGAAAACTGTGATAATTTTCTGGATAACTTGTGCCATAAGACCACTCCTGTTTCAATGATCAGGTTACATCACTAAATGCTTTCTGGTCTAAATCTTCACATAATTCAGAAAGGCCCTCCTGTCTTCTATCCATGAGAGAAAGCCATTCATTTACCATTGCCACATGGCCAAACATTTCTGCCCACATTTGATAAACATATACAGGTACCCACCAATACCCCTAACCAATCTCAGAACCAACTCTCTAAGCCTTTTATACTCTTACCCACATACCTGCACACCAGCCCCACACTGGCCCACATATATGAATAAGACTTGCTAGACACACAATAAAGGGATGCAAGGTTGTGTTTCCCAGAACAGTGAGCAGGCCTCTTGGTTTAGATAGTCACTTGAGAAAAGAGTGGGAAGAAAGTAAACTCCATGAACAAACTGATTTCCATCATCATCCAGATAATTCTCTATTTCAATGTGAATAGAGATAAAGACTTAAAGTGTCTTTTATCTAAGTTTCTCTGTTAAATGATAGAGCTCAGTGCCAAAAGAATTGAAAGTGATTGTTTATGTGATATCACATGGTTAAAAAGTTAAATGATCAGGATTTTCTTTCCAAAGCCATTTATATATATAAAAGGCTAATACATTAAGTGTCTGACCATCTGACCAGTCGTTATGATGTGCACTGACCACCAGGGGGCAGATGCTCAATGCAGGAGCTGCCGTGACACATGCAGAGAAATGGCACCGCAGACCTGCCACCCACAAAGCAACACTCGGCTTCCCCCAAGTGGGACACAGGCCCCACCACCACCCTGGAGCGACAGCCCACCAAATCGCAGCTGACGCTGCCGAGCCCCATGGCACATTTTGTGGCCCACAGCCCAGCCCAGTCATGTAGCAACACCCAGCTTCCTCTCCCTAGTGAAGACTAGCCTCCTTGCAGTTTCTTCAGCCCAGGAACAGGACTTGCTTTATAGCCAGGTGGAAACATTTCACACTTTAACCAAATGTCTGTGAAGCATTTTCCTGTGCCTCACCTCATTTGATCCTCACAGAAGTCCTGGAGTAGGTAGATAGGAGACTCGGTGGAATCCTATTTTCTTTTGATTAGCCAGAAAACAGAGACTTAGAAAGCTTAGAAACTTGACCTGACTGAAAAGAAGAAATGATGGACCTTGAAAATGACCTCAGGTTTTCTCTCTGTGCAGAATATAGTCAAACACTGCTGCAGTTAAATATTTCACCCTTTTTTTCTCCCTGTATGATCTATAATAATAATCTTCTTCATGCTGATATTTACTGCTGTGTTGCTGACAATTACCTGAAAGAGAAGTTGGGGTGCTTCACTGGGCTGGAAAAAGTTTAGTTAAATCAGAAAGGAGGTCTAATTAAGCAAGTTTATTCTATATACTAGAGGCCCAGTGCACGAATCCAGCCACTGGGCCTCTAGTATGCATATAAGATCTTTGGTTAATCTCTTCCCGCCCTCCCCCTCCCCCTTTCTCTCTGAGATTTGTCAGTCTGTTTCATGTTTCCATGCCTGTGCATTGAGCATCCGCCCCCTGATGGTCAGTGCATGTCATAGCTATCAGTCGAATGGTCGAATGGTCAGACAGTCACTTAGGCTTTTATATAGAGAGATATAAAAGGCTAAGTTGCCTCACCCATGCATGATACATATAAAGCTCTCGCTGGCACCAATCACACATTGTGTTTCTATCTGTCATCATCAATCGTGAATTTGGTTGACACTTCTATTATAGAGAAAGGGTGAACAGCGATATTAAAATATTTCTTCTAATTAATTTCCTTTCAATGTGCACCAATTCGTGCACCGGACCTCTAGTCTTTTAATAATGCTCATCTTGGTAACTGGGGGAATCTCACACTCAAGTATAGGCTATCCAGGAAAATCTGTGCATCTCTAATAATGTATTCTTTTCATAGCGGAATGAAGCTAAGCTTGAGAGAGAACTTCTGACATCACTGTCATCATCATCATCAACAGAAGACTATACCCTGGACGAAGAAGAGTGCTGAATAAAACAGAAGTAAACTGTGTTTAAGATACTGTACACAAGTCAATTGTTTCAGTTTAACTGTAGCAGTATGTTTAATTCTAGTCCAATCCATGAGGTTGGGATTATCTTTTACAATTCATCTTTAAAAAATCTTACAGTCAATAAATCCTAGTAAATCATTCTTAAGGGATCTGTCCAACCATAATTTTGACTCCTATTGATAGAAAACATATTTTAAGATGGAAAAATAATCGTTATGAAGCTTAGAGAGCTTGCAACCATTTCTTTGGAAACACATTTTGATAATGGCAACTGTTCATCATAATACAAAACAGAAAGGATTAATTTATTGTGGCATAAGAAGTCCTGCCAGTTCCTAAATGCCCTAAATAGTTTCTCTGAGATTTTTTTACATTGTTTAGGCCTCAAGGAAAACCAAGGCCCCGCCTCCAGGTTTGGTAGCAAACAAACTCTGCTTCTCGGGTGCCAGGCACCGGTCGCCACTCTGGTAATAGGCTTCCTGCACATTTGCTAGGAAGCTGGGCAGCTTGTCAGCAGGTACCAGTGAGACTGTGCAGCCTCCCCATCCTGCTCCCGTGAGTCGTGACCCTTGAGCTCCAAACGTCCTAAAACAATAAGAAAAGAAAAATCAGACCCTGTAAAGAAACATGAGAGGATTTGGCTGCTGCTTATAGGACACACAGCCTACCCAAGTGCTAATAAGAGAGTGTATGTGTGTGTGTTGTTTTGTAGGGTTTTCTCCACTGAACTTTTTAGTAAATTAGAAAATGTATGCTATTGCAGAGGTAATTTCAAATTTAATTGCATCTAAAACTGGCCCTTGGTTTTGGCTCTGAGTAGTAGGTGGCTGCTATACAGCTCTTCGAGTAGTGCTTTCATGGAATCTTCCTGCATCTTCAGGAGCTGGTCTGACAACTGGACTCAGAATTTACCATCTGATGAAATGTGTGATTGTGTTGGAAACTACTGGATAATCCACCACACCAGCAGGCGGTGATCTTAGTCACTATCAACCAGTCAGTCAAAGCTAAGATTTGTACCAAGTACAAGGATGCTATTTATCCTGACAATAAAGTTAACATGTACTTCCAATTCTTTCTAATAAAATTTACTCTAAATTCATAGCAGATTAAAAACTCCATAAGTAATTTAGCACAATGTTGTCCCTTTTTTCCATCTAAATGAGCTACTTTACTTCCTGGAAAATATCAGTAGAATCTTACCCCTACTCTAGAATGTCAGAATTATTGCACACCAGTGATTCATTTCCCCTCAATAATTTTGTCAATCGATTTCTTGTCATCATCTGTTTTAGTCATTAAAATATGCTTTTCAAATAAAAAATAGATGTTGAAGGAAAAAAGCAAAAATGCTTGCAAACAAATAAAAATCACTCCTGTCCTCCTGTCCTCCTGTCCCTCAAACATTCATTCAGCTGATGGCCTAATAGCTGCATGGAGCCCTGGGATCCTAGAATGACTCTGAGTCCATAGGCTGGCAAAGGGCCAATTTGCAATTTGGTGATTAGGGAAAAAAATATTGTTGTCAGTCACATCAAACTCTCTTCCCTGGGGAATATGCTAGAACAATAGAGGTGTCAGCAAAGCATCTCCTCATCAAGAGCACACTGTGCCTCCTCCATTCTCTAAGGCCCGAACTATGCCACTTGGCTAGACACAGGCCAGCCAGGTCTCATGTCTTCAATGAACTTGTAGGCATGTTTTCTTACAGTTTTTCATTTGAACAGTTTCTGAAAGCTGTGGTTTCAAAACTGAACCTAAAGCAAACTGAGTATTGTTTCTAACTCACTGCAAACCCCATAGGAATTGTGCCAAAGGGCCTATTGTGCTGAGTATCCCGCCAGTTTCCAGAGAGCAGAAGCTCAAGTCTTCCTAGGTGAATGCATTTGCTTCTGAGTCCCCAGAGCGGCTCTGTCAGCACCCTGCCGGCTGTAGATGAAATGGACTCAATTGCATCAACCACATGGTCTAAAATCATCAAAGCTCGACTTTCCCAAATAGAGAACGATAAGTGCTATTATAAATAGCCTGCGCCCTGAGCCAGTGGCACTTGTGATCACAAATCAGGGTCTGCCCAGCAGCTGGTCAGCAGCCCGCCCAGCTACACACTCACAGGCTGAAAGGGCCTGTCTGCAGTGTCCCCACTGGTATTTAATACACCCTTTGGCATATGCCATCGAAATTCCCAGAGACCCAAAAGTTAGGAGACCAATAAAAACTTTAAATTAAGAAGCAGGTGAGCCAAGGGCATTTAGTGAACTTTTCACGTTTGCTTTTTTTCCCCTGGAAGAACAGTAAAACCTTAAGAATATAGGTCCTGAGAGGCAACCATCAGAGAGGCAAAACAAGAGTTATAAAAAACCAAACCCTAAATTCCTCCAAACACCACTTTGATGACTGTGGCAAATAGACTAAGAAGAGTGTAGAAAGGTTGATCAAAACAACAAAAGAAGTCTCTGCCTTAAAAAAGCATGATCTACCCAACAAAGGCTAGGGCAGATACGAGATGGAGATTATAGACTATTTCTTTTGATCCTTTTATCACTGAAAAGTATATTCTTATAACTTTCCAGGCACCCAATAAAGCCTGACTAAAATTTCCTACTTTTAAAGGATCTGATTTGACCAGAAAGCATTTACTGAGGCACTATGAACAGGACAATGGAGGTTGGGGGTAATCCAATAAGACCCAACTTTGCTACAAACTACAAAGAGAAAGAGAAAGGAATTTTGCCTTGTATATATTTCTATTCAATTTTATTTCAAAATAAGTACTTTTATATTATACAAATGTGTATTAATTATTTTATAAAATCTTAAATTCAGGGACAACTTATATCTATCTCTCTAATCTCAGCCCAGCATAATTTCAGGCATTTGTTAGGTTCTAAAAACTGGCTGTTGGGTTTTATATTTGTTTTAAAATATCAAAATATAGGAACTGCCTTATGACCCAGAAATTCTACTTCTTGAAATTTATCCGAAGAAAATGGAAACACTAATTTGAAAGAATATATGCACCCTTATGTTCATTTAAAATAGCCGGGATCTGGAAGCAGCCCAAGAGTCCATCAGTAGATGAGTAAATAAAACAGCTATTTTACATGTACACAATGGTTGTAAAAAGAAAGAAAATTTTACCCCTTTCAACAGCATGGATGGACCAGGAGAACATTATGCTGAGTGATATAATGCAGTCAGAGAAAGACAAGTATCTGATTTCACTCATATGTGGAATCTAATGAACAAACTGAACTAACAAGCAAAATAGAGTGAGATTCATAAATAGGTCTTTTGGGGGGGTGGAGGAGTTGGGGTGTGTGTGCAGAGATTGAGGAAAAATGAATAAAAGAGAAAGATCTCATGGACATGAACAACAGTAATTTGGGGGGGGGAGTGACGGAGGGAGGTGGAAGATGGTATAGGGGGAATTAATAGTGATAAAAAAAACTAAAATAAAGAAACAAATATCAAAATATTTACTCAGGCTTTTAAAATTAATGTTAGAAAACCTCAATTATGTGAAATAAAGTATAATAATAAAGGAAAATGATACTTGCTCAATTATAAAATACCTTTTAAGTAAACAAAATGTAAATTTTAAAGTAGAATTTACTGAAGAACATAAAACAGTTTTGAAACCAAGTCAATTATATATGAGATGGCATATACACTGAGTGGCCAGATTATTATGATCTCTGAATGCATAATAATCTGGCCACTCAGTGTGTGTGTGTGTGTGTGTGTGTGTGTGTGTGTGTGTGTGTGAAGCCCAGTGAATGAATTCGTGCATGAGTGGGGTCTGACTCAGGCCAGCCTGGCCAGGGGGATGGGACATGGGCGGTTGGCCGGCCTGTCTGCTGGTTGAACTCCTGGTCAAGGGGACAATTTGCATATTAGCCTTTTATTATATAGGATATACACTGAGTGGCCAGATTATTATGCATTCAGAGATCATAATAATCTGACCACTCAGTGTATATCAGTATAATATATGTAATATAATATAATATATAATAATAAAAGCATAATATGCTAATTAGACCAAACATCATTCTGAACATCCTTCCAGATGAAGCTGGGGCTGGAGGGAAGCCTGGGTCCTGAGTACCAAAGGGAATCCAGTGCCAGCAGCCAGGGGAAGGAAGGCCTACTCTTATACAAATTTCGTGCACCGGGCCTCTAGTATAATCTTATATAATAATCCTATATAATAAAGAGGTGATATGCAAATTGACCATCACGCCCTCACACAAGATGGCCGCCCCCACGTGGTCACAAGATGGCCACCACAAGATGGCTGGCAGGGGAGGGCAGTTGTGGGCCATCAGGCCAGCAGGGGAGGGCTGTTAGGGGCAACAGGTTGGCAAGGGAGGGCAGTTAGGGCGACTGGGCTGGCAGAGGAGGGCAATTGAGGGCAACCAGGCCAGCAGGGGAGGGCAGCTGGGGGCGACCAGGTCGGCAGGGGAGCAGTTAGATGTCGATCAGGCTGGCAGGAGAGTGGTTAGGGAGTTATCAGGCTGGCAGACAGAAGCAGTTGGGGGCAATCAGGCAGGCAGGCAGGCGAGCAGTTGGGAGCCAGCAGTCCCAGATTGTGAGAGGGATCGGGCCTAAAACGGCAGTCGGACATCCCCCAAGGGGTCCTAGATTGGAGAGGTTGCAGGCTGAGCTGAGGGACTCCCCCCCACCCACCCAGTGCACGAATTTCATGCACTGGGCCTCCAGTATAATCATAAGCAGTCAGTAATATATCCTTTACCTGGAAATACTTCGAGTATCTGCTCTGCAGCCTAAAATTTTCTGACTAGAATCTCAGAAAAACAGACCTTCCAGAACAACTTATATTATTTTTACAGCCAGGTTAGAACCACTTTCAGATCACTTTAGATTCAAGAAATCACAGACTTCAAATCTGTTTAGATGAAAAAATATAAGAAAATATGACTACAAGTCTATCTTAGAAATTAAGTTGCTAAAGGCCATTGGAGAGCACCTGGTTTGATTCTAGCTTATGGAATATCTCTATCTATCTATTTATCTATCTATCTATCTATCTATCTATCTATCTATCTATCTATCTATCGGGTGGATGAAAATACGTGGAACACAGAGGCCCAAAGAGAAGTGAGCCCAAGGGCAGTGGGAAGGTCTCCTGCCTTTCCTGGGCAGAGCTGCAGGTTAGCACCTGAGCTGGTGGGGAAAGGGCCCAGGACTGTGGTGTGCACCTCGCTCCTCCCCACTGGGACCTGCTCGGGAGAACAGGCGCTGGAGGCTGAGCAGCTCCGGGGGAATAACGCTGTGGAAAGCCTTCTGAGGAAGACAGCACTTCTACTTTTGTAACCTTTGTTAGTCAATTAAAATGTGTCATTAACAGCTTGGGCAATAATGCAGCACTGAGTCCTCCTTATTTCAACAAGTGTCAACGTGGAAATAATGGCCTTAACTGTTTTTTTCTTAAGTGCAACCAGGGAAACCAATAATGAGCGGTTTCTCATGTAATTGACTTGGTTTCAAAACTCTTTTGTGTTCCTCAGTAAATCCTACTTCAAAATTCAGCTGTTCCTTAAAATTTACATTTTTCTTAAAAAGAGTTATTTTATCATTGGGCAAGCTTCATCTTTTTCCTTCATTATTATACTTTGTTTCACATAATTGAGGTCTTCTAACATTAATTTAATAAAAATAAGTAAACAGCCTCCCTGCAGGAGTGTAGTTTCCTTCTCCCTCCCTGGCCCTTTTCTTTGGGTCCTCAACAGATTTTCTCTTGAGGAACAGGAAAAGGCTCCACTGAGAAAACAGCAAGCACTGGTGACCGCTATCCTTCTCCCCTTCTCTCCACCTGAGTCATAAAGCAGCTTCCTCTACGTTGTCCGATCGGCTGGCTATGTAGAGGCACTTTTCAATGCAGTCTGGCTCAGAGCACATGAAGGTTCTAGCTTGTAGTAGTGCCCTGAGTATTCCAGGAATCCTTCATTCACTTAATCAATTAGTTGTCTTTTGCAAATACTTTCCAAGCAGGCCTTCAGGAAAACTAAAGGAATTTTAAAGTGCCACAAGGGGACCAGGAGGGAAAACTAACGATTATCTTTGGCGATGCCCCCGACCCCTTTCCAGCCTTCCTCCTGTCCACGGCCTCACTCTGCTGACTGTTCAAAGCACTTAAGCACTTAGCACCTCTACCTCTCCTCTTCCTGCTCTCATATCTGACAGTATCATAAGATAATTCTGACCCAGAAATGTGAAGTCTGACTTCCAAAAATGTGGCTTTTATAGAAACAAGGACATTTCCTCAGGCCAAAAATCCAGGAGTCATCTTGTGTCCTATCTTTCACCCACACCATGATGGTCTTGAGTCTTCCCTTCAAGGCATCTGCACAGGACCTTAGCACTTCCACGCGCCTTTCTCCCCTCAAGCTGAGCCCTTCCATGCCCCCCAAGGCCCACGTGGTGTGACTCCTCCCACCCTTCTTCCTTCCTCACCCACTACTCTGTCCTTCCTCTGCTGTCCTCCGACCACACTGGTCTTCTTGCTGTACCTCACATATGACAGCCACATGCCCACTCAGGACCTATCCACTTGCTATTTCTTCACTTCCTTCAGGTCTCTGTTCAAATACTGTCTCTTCAGAGAGGACTCCTTCAGCCACTCCATATAAAGATTTTCCCCTCAACCCTGGTACTCTCTGTCCCTTCTTCTTCTTCTTTCTCATAACACTTATCTCTACCATCTGATTTCTTTTTAATTGTAATTTCTCTCTTTCCCCAGAGAATGTGAGCTCCACAAGAGCCATAGCTTGTGGACCATCCCAGGAAGAAAAAGTTCATTAGCAAATTGCAGGCAGCTAGCAAATGCCCTCCCACTGCTTTTCAGGTGGGATTCAAGCCACCCCACTACCTTACAGGCAGCGACGCTTCCTGATTTTGCACAAGTCATCCCTCTTCCTCTTATGTCCAAAGCTGAACAATATTTGTCCCCTTCCATTTAATGGGCCCTTGATATTTTCTGAAAAGAGCACTTACAATGAAACAAGCTCAGGAAGGCTTCTTGGCAATTAGTGAGCAAACACTGACGGCAGCAGAGTCACTGTCATCAATGCTCTGTTTAAATCTCTCAGCAAGTCGGGTTACACATGCCATGCGCAATCACTGGGGCTGCTTGGTTTAAACTCTTCAGGCTGCAAGTGTGGCAATGAGTGAGGCAAGCCATAGGCGCCAAGTGGCAAATTATATTTTCATTACTAATTGCAGACAGTTCTCATATTCTCTTCATGTACTATCTTCTCACAGTGAAAATAACATGTAGCCATTTGAGAGTTTGCCCAGTTTCCCTTTCAGTTCTCCCAAGGTCACTGATCCCTCTGGGCAAAGGGACCATTCTCTGTTCCGCCCACTCACCAACAATTACAAATGAACTGGTCTCGGGCTTCCTGAAAGTTTCCCTCTTTACATTTCTGTCTCACCAACCATTCATAAACTGGCTTTCTCATCTTTTTCCCCAAAATTGCCTAACAAACGGGGAAGGCAGGAAATGCTGGCTCTCTGAGTTAATCCCTTCAGCAACCTCCCTCTAGCCCAGCACTCTATCGGGCTTGAGGCTCCCTTCCATTTTCTGTTCTTTTGAATAAAACTAAACGTAGGACACCAAACAGGAGATGTTGCAGAGCCGCAGTGCAGTGGGCAGCACTGGGTAAAATATCAGGGGAAAGTAACAGGGGCCACGTCTGAGAAAAGCTCCCTGAAATGTCTTTCCCAGGATGTTCTGAAGAACCGACTTCAGACCCGGAGCCTCATGAAGCCGTGGAGGAGGCCCCCAGTCTCTCATCACACAGACGTTCAGGAAGGAGCAAGGTCGGCTCCATATCACACACAACTCTTCATACAGGAAGTGGGCAAGGATTGTCTTTCACTCAGAAGGCCATGAAAATGTCGTTTTGTTTTGTTTTGTTTTTCATTAATTCAAACAATTGCTTTGGCAGCATCCCCCAACCCCTGCCACGCTGCTATCTCAGCCTCACCGACAGATGTCCACCAGCTGGTCCAGCTCAGGGCAGCTACACTCATACATGTCCCGGCAGCTCTCGTGGCTCTGGTTCATCAGCTCCCCCAGCAGCTGGACCATGTTGTCAGGTGCTTCCTCGCAGATCTTCTTAAACTGGAGCACTCGCGCAGCCTCGCTGTACACGTGCTTAGCCCGCTGGTACAGTTTGAAGATGAGCACTTAGGAAGAAAGGGAATGGAAACAAGAAAGAAATAGTTACTGGACAACCCAGTGCAAAGAAAAGTACAGTTATTGAGGACTTGCATTTCCATCTTCATTATCAACATCTTAGAATTTATATAGGTCTCTCCTTCACTGAAAGAATTCTTTATAGTCTAAATATGCCTCTTATTCAGTCTAGCTCTAACGTTTTATGATTCTATGAAGAACTTCCTCCAGGGCTTTCCCCCATATTGTTATGCTTTGAGAAGAGGATGTGACTGTTGCCTTCTGTTTGCACCCAGTTCTACTCTCTGCCCTTCCCCATCCCAACATCTGCCCCAGGAGGCTGGCCTGTGTGGGGCACACCAACATGCTCCCTTGCCTTCTAGATGGGAGAGAGGAAGGAAGGTTGGCAAGAGGCGGAAGGGAGAGAGGAAGGTCAGAGTGTTTACTTCCAGCTCTCCCTGGGAGAGCCCTCGGGAGCCAGGTCCGTCCTCCACTGAAGGACATCCTTTCAAGGCAGCTTTTTACGTGAGTCTCCTCCAGGCTCTGCCTCCAGGTGCCTCTCCCCTAGACTAATACTACTTTTTGGAAGTACTGTTACATCCCACTTACGAACCAATAGATTCTGCTGAAGTCTCGGGTCACATTTTTCCCCTCCACACCACCATCTTCTTGGCTCTTAGAGATGGATAAAAAGGCAGCAAAGGCTACAGGAAGTAAGTGCTCATTCTCAGGATTTGTGTAACAGTTTACTAATTGTAAGTGTGGGGCTAGCTTTCCTATAAATTAATAAAGAATTAAAAGTTTTCTTTCAAAGTTTCTCAATTGAGTCATATTAGACATATTAAACTTACAGTTGACTGCTTGCATCAATGAAATGATACAAATTCATGTGAATTTTCCTATTCTCTTTCAAAGAGGACCTAAATGCAGTCATCAGATCTAATTGGTTCTTTTTTTACAGTGTGTTTTGTAATCATCCCTTCCTTCTATTCCCACTGTCATTACCCAAATTTATACTTTTATTCCCTTTCCCACTTAAAACTATTTTGCAGTGATTTCCCAATTGATCTTCCTGTCTTAATCTCAACCTCCCTTGAGGTCAACACTGTCAGATTGAGCTCCTGACACATAGCCTTACTCATGTTCCCAAACCTTTACTGCTTCCCCAGTTTTTACCATAATCCAAATTCTTAGACTCAACATGCTCATCCCAATAGGAAATCTTCCCTCCAGCCAAACTTGCCAATTCATAGTTATCCAAACACTGCTTGCTTCTGGGTATACTCATTGGTCCACACAAAAAGAGTTTCTTGTTTTCTCTCTCCCTGTCAAAATTTTACATCCTTTATATGCTCCATGAAGTTATGATGGCCCCAGATGGGAACAATCTCTTGACTCTGAATTTGTACCACACTTGCAGTCCGTGGCATTCATGTGAGTGATCATCAGATACTTTCCACAGTAATTGTTTCTCCTATCTCTGCAAAGTTTGCCAGCTGCTGAAAACAAAGACTTGATCTTCTGGTTCTGTGCATTCCACCACTACAACCTTTCACGCCACAGTACCTTCAACAGTGCCTTACGTGGCAGGAGCTCCAGTGGCTGTCCACTGTTGATAATGATATATTAGGACTTTATTTTTAACCCCAAAAGCAAGATACCTCCATATAGTTATTGTTGTTTAAAAAATG
The DNA here is from genome assembly GCF_027574615.1 of Eptesicus fuscus. Lineage (NCBI taxonomy): Eukaryota > Metazoa > Chordata > Mammalia > Chiroptera > Vespertilionidae > Eptesicus > Eptesicus fuscus. The sequence continues at coordinate 58,911,334 of NC_072477.1, forward strand.
AGATATTCAACAGCTTACTAGTATTGAGGAAAGGGGACAATATTATTCCCTTTGGTATTGAATCTGCAACCACTGACACCAAGTATGAAGGAAAAATAAGAAAAAATACCAATACTGGCATATACTGTCAGCAAAAACACACGGTCTGAAGAGAGATCACAGGTAGATTTAATAACTCCTCAAAATCTCTGTACGGAGAAGGGAAAAGATGGGTCATTGATTGGCATGTAGGTGTCCAAGACAATGCCAATAATTTCATATATGTTAATGTATGTTAATATATGTTAATATAATCCAGGTTGTAAAATATACATTTTAAAGGAAAGGAAAACAACTTTAGTGACTATACTTTAAGATTGTTGTTTTTTTCAAACAAAATTAAAACAGATGCATAGACACAGAGAGTGGACTGGTGGTTGTTAGAGGAGAGAAAAGGTGTGGGACTGGGTGAAAAAGGTGAAGGGATTAAGAAGTACAAATTGGTAGTTACAGAATATTCACAGAGATGTAAAATACAGTATAGGGAATATAGCCAATAATATTGAGATAACTATATATTGTGCCAGGTGAGTACTGGAAATATTAGGGGTGAACACTTTGTAAAATATACGACTGTCTAACCAGTATGCTGTACACCTGAAAACAATGCAAAATAATATTGAAAGTTTAAAAAAATAGATTGTAAATTGATGTTGAAACAAGATGTTTAAAATACTAGCTATGTTCACTGCAGCATTATTTACAATAGCCATGATATGGAAACAATCTAGGTAGTCCCTGAAGAGATGAATAGATAAAGAAGACATGGTTCTGTGTTTGTGAGAGTGAGTGTGTGTGTGTAGGCATGCATGCACACTGGAATATTACTCAGCCATGAAAAAGAATGGAATCTTGCCATTTGCAGCAACATGGAAAGAGGGTATTAAAACAAAACAGACTCATAGATATAGGAAAAACTGATAGTTGTCAGATGGTTGGGTGGTGGGAGGATAGGCAAAAAGGTGAAGGGGATTAAGAGGGACAAACTTATAACAAATCACAAGGGGGTACTTTACACCCTTGTGATTTATTTGGATGGAATACAGTCAATAATATCACAATTTTGTACAGTGACTGATGGATATTGGACATTTTGTAGTGATCACTTTATAAGTTACATAAATGTCAATTCTCACTATGTTGTATACCTGAATCAATATAATATTGTGTGTCAACTATAATTGACACACAATATTAGCCCAGCCTGTGTGGCTCAGTGGTTGAGCATTGACCTATGAACCAAGAGGTCGGGGGTCGGGATTCAATTCCCAGTGATGTTTCTATCATTGATGTTTCTATCTCTTTCTCCCTCTCCCTTCCTCCTCTCTCTCCCTTCCTCTCTAATATACATATTAAAAAAAACATATATATATATATATACCCACCAGTATATATATATTAAAGAGCTAATACTAGCTTTTGGATTCCACATGTTTCAGTTTTACTTTTTAACTACTTCACCTCCCATAATCATGGGCCAAGTTACAAAATCAGAGCGTGGGGTTGGGGGCATAAGGGGAAATTATTGGTTCATTTTTATTGTAATGTTCCATTTTATGAAGAAATCATCTAGTTTCCAGGTCCACTGCTATTTACTATCGCAGCACAAAAGGCACAATAAAGCAACATCCACTACGACCATAAAGCAGTGCTATTTAGCTGATAAATCACTGTACTATACTCCAACTTGCAAAAATTTTGTTTAAAATGTTGAATTATAAAAATTTTCAAATGTACAGAACAGTAGAGAAAATATTACAGTAAACTCGATGAGCCCATAAATTAAACAATTATTAACATTTTGCCTTATTTTCTTCAATTGATATTTTTTGAAGTGCTTTAAAATAAATTATAGATGTGACATTTCCTCCCTAATTTGCATGTGCATGTCCACAATATATTTTCTTACATAACTCCATATCATTATCACATCTAACAAAATTACAAATGATTCCCTAATATTGTCACATACTCAGTGCATATTTAAATGTCCCAGTTGTCATTTAAATGTCAATTGATTTACACCATGATCCAACTAAAATCTACACATTATATTCCATTATCTATACTAATAATAGCCTATCAGTGGTCAGCAAACCGTGGCTCGTGAGCCACATGCGGCTCTTTGGCCCCTTGAGTGTGGCTCTTCCACAAAATACCACGTGCGGGCGAGCACGTACAGTGCGATTGAAACTTCGTGGCCCATGCGCAGAAGTCGGTTTTCGGCCTGAGCGAGTCTATTTTGAAGAAGTGGTGTTAGGCACTCAAGGGTCCAAAAAGCCACATGTGGCTCGCGAGCCACGGTTTGCCGACCACTGGCCTAGGTGATCATCACGCCCTGATGCCATGATGCCCTCACACCGTCACAAGATGGCTGCACACGCAGTGGCCACTCTGCATGGCGAGGCCTGGGAGTCCCGCTGCACTGGATGGTGCGGAGGAGGCCGGTACTGGCATCTCCGCTGCCTGGCGCAGAGGAGGCTGTCAGGTGGAGAATGCCTGCCACCTCATGTGGAGGAGGCGGGTCCCAGAGGCTGCTCTGCGCAGCTTCCACCAGGTTCCCACGGCCCCGCATCCACTGAAGAAGCGGGACCCCGGCTACAGCCTACCTCTTTGGGGCAATCAATCGAGGAGTCCCGGATGGGTGGGCGGGGCCTACCTCTTTGGGGCGATTGATCGCAGGGATCCTGCACTGTGAGAGGGCACAGGCCAGGCTGGAGGACCCCTTCCCACCAAGTTTTCGTGCACCAGGCCACTAGTGTCTAATAAGTCTCTTTTTTAAAATATATATTTTTATGGATTTCAGAGAGAAAGGGAGAGGGAGAGACAGAAACATCAATGATGAAAGAGAATCATATTTCCTATTGGGGATGGAGCCTGCAACCGGGGCATGTGCCCTCAACCAGAATTGAACCTGCGACCCTTCAGTCCACAGGCTGACGCTCTATCCACTGAGCAAACCGGCTAGGGCTAATAAGTGTCTTTTAATCAAGAATTTAAAGTGATTGTTTTGATACTCTGGGTTTTGAATGTCATATACATATAATATAAGGATGTTTTAGGGCCATTTCTGTAATAAAACTCAATATAGTCCATTAGGGAGAGTATGCTTTAGTTTCCCTTTAGGATTACATAGTCCTTTAGGATTAAATGTTTTCTGTTAAGATTAAATATTCTAAAGCAGAAACTGTCCAGAGAGAAGTTTTTATATTAAACCTTAGTAATGGTGTTTTGATTTATGACAAGAAGCATTCAGAACGCACCAAGCAGATTACCAGACCCTCACAAATCTGGCAACATCTGTGTCTGTTGTCTATTGCAGGGTGTTTCACAGCAAGACTCCTGAAGCAGAATGTCTAAGGAGGGCTCTTGCTAGGCATTCAAAGGTGTGCCCCCTGAACGGTAGTTAACTCAGACAGCGCGGGAGAGGGCAGAAAGGGCATCTGTTTTCAATTGTGATATAAAGGCTTGCTAAGGGCTACAACAGATCTGGAGACCACCCTGTGGGAGGGAAAGCAGTTCTGTGTTGGCTGGATATCACAAATGCTCTCTGGATCCAGGGTTCTGGCTTGTTATTTGCTGGCAACTCATCAGGTCTTTGCTGTACAGTAACCAAAATATGCAAGAAAATCTAAAACTGTAACAGCTTTCTTCCCTGCCACATCTGCATATAAACTCTTACAATCCTTCAGAGCAATTATTTTACTAAAGGATGAAGGAAGTTGTTACTATCTTCATTCATACATGCTTTCTTTCAAAGCAAATTCAATTTTAAAATATAACACCAGGTGCCATTTTCCTAAAATACTACTAGCGTCCTATCCTGTGGACGGGACATCTGAGGCTTTGAAGCAGGACATACCACACAGACTTTAGAACATGAGTTTTCTTCAGTGTGACTCTTAGATAATTACTGATTCTGATCCTGGAATCATGACACAGATTCTGAGATCTAGGTGAGCATGGCCATATACATTTAAACTGTAAAAGTTGTTGAATAAATTCACTTGTGTAATGATTCTATCTGTTAGCTCTAAACTTGCCTTCCCCCTGACTTCCCTACACCATATGGGGCTCCTGCCTTAGGCCCATTACAGCAGCCGTTCCGAAATGCTCTTCCCCTGATCTTGACATGGCTGGCCCAGCTTGTTATTCAAATCCCAGATGTCACAGCTTTAAGGAGGCTTTTCCTCAACTTCAGTCTAGAGTAACTCTCCCAACCTATACATTCTCTCCATCCTATTTTATTCTCCCAAAACTTAACATCTAATTTTCTTTTCTTCTTTATTTTATTTTTTCCATCACCAATTATCCCCCCTATACCCTCTTCCACCTCCACCCACCACACTCCTTCCCCCACAGTCACCACACTGTTGTCCATGTCCATGAATTCTTTCCCTTTTTTTCTTTTTTGCTCAATCCCTCCACCCACCCACCCCCAAACACCCACCACCACCAGAGCTGTCTGCCTATTCCCTATCTATGAGTCTGTTTCTATTTTGTTAGTTCAATATTTTTTCATTAAATTCCACATATAAGTGAAATCATATGGTACTTGTCTTTCTCTGACTGGTTTATTTCACTTAGCATAATGTTCTCCAGGTCCATCCATGCTTTCGCAAAGGGTAAAGTTTTCTTCCTTTTTACAGCTGAGTAGTATTCCATCATGTAAATGTACCATGGCTGTCTTATCCACTCATCTACTAATGGGCACTTGGGCTGCTTCCAAATCTTGGCTATTGTAGATACACTGCAATAAAAATAGGGGTGCATATATTCTTTCAAATTAGTGTTTCAGGATTCTTCAGATAAATTTCCAGAAGTAAAATCAGTGGGTCATAAAGCAGTTCCATTTTTTATTTTGTGAGGTAACTACATAATGCTTTCCACAGTGGCTGGACCAATCTGCATTCCAACCATCAGTGCACAGGGTTCCCTTTTCTCCACATACTTGCCAACACTTGTTTGTTGATTTATTGATGCTAGCTATTCTAACAGGTGTGAAGTGATATCTTATTGTGGTTTTAATTTACATTTCTCTGATGATTAGTGATGTTTAGCATCTTTTCATATGTCTATTGGCCATCTGTATGTCCTCTTTGAAAAAATGTCTATTCAGGTCCTTTGCCCATTTTTTAATTGGGTTTTTTGTCTTCCTGGTGTTGAAGTGTATAAGTTCTTTATGCATTTTAGATATTAACTCCTTTAGTTTGTTCTTGTCTGGGAAGTTCTTTAAATGACAGCTTTGCTGGGTAGAGTATCTTGGTTGTAGATCCCTGCTTTTCATCACTTTGAATATTTCATGCCAATCCCTTCTGGCCCAACGTGTTTCTGTTGAGAAATCAGCTGACAGTCTTGGGAGCTCCCTTGCAGCTGTCTTTCTCTTATGGATGTTGTTATACTTCATGTCATCCCAAAAGTCCCTTAAACTAACCTTTTTTTTTTTTAATTCACTTTTCTTTTTGCTGCTTGGTTGGGTGTTTTTTCTACCTTATCTTCCACATCACTGATTCGATCTTCTACCTCATTAAGACTACTGTTTATTAATTCCAGTGTAGTTTTTATTTCAGCTATGGCATTCTTTATTTCTGCCTGGTCCTTTTTTATGGTTTCTATGTGCTGTTTCATGTGTTTAGCATCCTTACAATCATTACTTTGAACTCTATAAATTATAAGTTGCTTACCTCTATTTTATTTAGCTCTGCTTCTGGAGAATTTTCTTTTTCTTTCATTTGGGTCCTGTTTCTTTCTCTCCCCATTTTGGCTGCCTCTTTGTGTTTGTTTCTATGTATTAGGTAGATCTGCTATGACTCCCAGTCTTGGTAGGGTGGCCTGATGTAGTAAGTGATCTGTAAGACCCATTGCATAGTCTCCCTGTTCACTTGAGTTGGGTGCTCTAGGAATGTCCCTTAAGCACATTACATGGGCCATCCTGATGTAATTGATTTTTTATTACTATTGGACCATGATGTATGGTATAGACCCTCAGGCTGGCTGACAGTGAGGCTCAACCCCCAACACAACATGCAAGCTTCTGTGCAGGTGCTAATCACATAAAGCAGAATTTGCCTCAGCAGAGTTCAATGCCTGCCGATATCTCCCTGTGAATATACTGCTTGTGAAGCTTATTAGATCCTACTCTGTTGTTATCTGAAGCTGACCACTAGGTGTTTTGGTTCTGGGCCTCTTCTGAGGGACTCTGGTGCAGGTCAGTGTCACACAATGTCTGTGACTGGCCCTATGCAACCTATCTGGAGCTATCAGCAATCCACAACTTGTGGCTCTCTCTGCTGGACTGGGTGCATGTGGAAAGGACCACGCTTCACATGAAGGTCTGCTTTTACTAGCACCAGTCCCAGGGACAGGTCAGCAAAAGTCTCAAAGCACCCAGAGATCCTCCTTTGCCTGTAAGCTGTCTATTAGGCTCAGTCACTTAAAGAGCCTCAGGCTGTACTCCTCAGCAGGACATAAGCTCACAGGGTGGGGCAAGAGGGATTCCAAGGGGTGAGGATATTGTTTCCTTCCAGGTTTATGTGCATGGAGAGGAGTACTCTGCCTGACAAAAATGGTTTCTGCAGTATGGGGGAATTACTCAGCACATGGATCCTGACAGCTGGTCTGTCAGCTCTCTCCCCATAGCCATCAACCTCAGATTCTCCTCACACAGCTCTAGTCTACTCTGCCTTTCCTCCACTGGAGCCAAGGATAAGTGGCTGTGAACAAAATTTTGTGCATTGGCCCTTTAAGAGGGTAACTGCATTACTAGTGGTCCCTCCCTGGCAGACAGAAACCCCACTGCTTTTCATAGCCAAGTGTTATATGGGTGTCTTTCCCAGTTCTGGTGCTCTGGGCTGGGTAGCCCAGCTTGTGGTTTGTACCCCACACTTCTCAGGTGAAACCCTCTGCAGCTGATATATCCCTCCGGAACTCTAGCTGCTTCCTATGCATGCTCAGGCAGCTCTCTTGAGCCTCTGTATCTCCTACCAGTCTCGATGTGGCCTCTATGTAAGTCCTTGTTATATGGCTTCTCTCCGGCTAGTCTTCACTTGGTTATTCAGGATGATTTTTCTATACTTTAGTTGTAATTTCAGTTTGGTCTCAAGAATAGTTGAGTGTAGCTTCCACCTAATCTGCCACCATCTTGGGTCTCCCCCAATTTTCTTATATGTTCATTTATTTGTTGGCTTGTGGTCATTTCTCTCCACTAGAAGTTAAGGGTTGGGAGATCAAGGACCTTGTCTAATTTCTTCACTATTGTATCTTCGGCAGCTAAAACAGGGTTTGGCACACAGATGGGACTCAATGAATATGTATTGAATGAATAGTTCAGTTCCTTGACTTTATAACAAAACTGCACCGAATCTTCGCTAAATATTCTGTAGGACAAATGCAATAGAGCAAGTTAAGACTTACTATTTTGGCAATTTATGCTTACTAGCACCTTCACCAAAAAAATTGGGAATAGTTTACTGAAAGAAAGTTCAGAGACAGTAAACTCCAGTGTCTTTTAAAGTGTGCCTAATACCCATTATCACAGATGACAGAATTGTTTATATTGTATTTTGCTTCACAGATGTGGGAGAAAAGAGATTTCTAAAACAAACAAAATGTGTTTCAAATAAAAGGAAGGAACAGAAAATAGATAATCATAACCAGTTAAAATATTTTTTCTTTTAGACAATCTTTGAAACAAAAAGATGCCTAGTCACTTCCACCTTACAAAGATGGCTACATAGCTTATGATCAGAACTCCTCTCTAATCAATTAATTAAACCAGGACATAAACAATTGATCATTTTGTTGTATCTCTTATGGGAAAGAATGAGAAAGAGTCTGTGAATGGCACCATTTTCCTCATAAAAGCTGAGAGTAGCAGGTCAACAGTAGATAGAGGACCTGCCTATCCAATCTCTAAAATAGCCCCACTGATTTTTTTTTTTAAATTTGAAGAGGGAATTTATTAGAATACAAAGGTTCTTGCAGGGACTCCCACAGCTGTAATGAGTTAATAGCTAGAAACACACCTTTCTGAAGGGCAGATCATGTTGTCATCATAAACTTCTATTTCTGGGTTTTGCAAAATCACAGATAATATCCCAGAGGATGTTCCTCCCTCTATAGTGCACAGGGACTAGAATGTGGATTCATTTCTGCTTGCTTTTTGGTCCTCATATTCCTTTATGCTGGCCTCAAACTTGTCAAGCACATGTTGGCAGACATTCATGAGCTCATTCGGGCCTCTCTGAAATGGCTCAACAGCTGGAACAGCACCTTGAGTCTGAATTCGTAAATTAATTTTACTCTCAGAGGATGGGTTGTAGTGTAACCACAAAATTCCACTTCTGGGTTCTTCATGATCATGTAATGAAGAGAATTTCCTAGGGTATAGTCCTCCTCATGCAAAACAAATGTCACACAATGTCTATCTGTTCCAGCTGCCTAGACCATTTCCAGAGCTGTCTTCCTCTCGCCTTCAGCCATTGAGGTCTTCAATCCAGATTTGTCTACATACGTATTTTTTATAAAAATGAGATCATACTTTCCAGCTCTTGGTCCTTTCCCATCACGGGGATGGCTTCCGGGATATTCAGGTGGAGCTGGCGTCCCTGCCCCATATTGCGAAACGTGCGAGAGAAGCAGGAAGGAAGGAACAAACGACCACAGAGCCCCACTGATTTAATTTTAAATTCTGCACTCAAGAGCTGATAGCATCCTGATTATTACCTCATCTTCTACTAAGAGGGATGCCAAAAGCACTGCATAAGATAGCCATCTACCAACAAACAGTAGTTCTTATTGAGCACCTGCCATGTGTTCCACACCATACTGCAAGAGGCAGAAAAGACATGTGAACAGAAGCCCCTGCTTTGAGGAACTTACAACTCAGTTAAACAGACAAAACAAACTATGAGACCATTGGACAGTGACCAACTGTAGCAGATATCCAAGTGCTGGAAATGCTGAAGGCGCACTAAGAAGACAGGGTTTAGTGGGGGAGGAACAGTAGTGAGAGGTGTCATGGGAAGAAGGCCTGAGTCACAGAGCTTTCTTGCTGCAGACAGGACGGGCTGCAGGCCCAGGCTGGGAACTAGCAGGGTGTGTTTATGTGCCTGAAGAGAGCAAACTGACCAGAACCTGGGGCAGCCTCTTGAGGAGTCTGTCCTCATAGCTGAGGTTTTAATACCCTCTGGATCTCAAAGAGATATTAGCATTCCCATGTTCACTACAGCACTACTCACAATAGCCAAAATGTGGAAACAACCTAAATGTCCATCACACCCCCTATGTTCATCTGAAAGAAAAGAGGCCATATCCTTCCCTATTACTCATAAATTGAGCATTTCATTTAATTGTCTTATCCATTAAGGCAGTTTGCCAATCTGTTGACTAATGAGTTTGCCGACCACTGTTTAAGGTAGTGTTAGTATAAGAGTAGAGATTTCAAAAAGATATCTCAAATCCTAAACTGCAACTCATTAGTCGTTTGATCTTAAACAAGTTTTTTGAACTTTTAAAGCTTCAGATTCTTCAACTAAAATTGAAAAAAAATTTTAAGAAAATTCAGTATATACATACAATGAAATATTATTCAGTCTTAAAAATGAAGGAAATTCTGCAATATGCAACAATATGGATGAACCTTGAAGACAACATTGCTAAGTTAAATAAGCCAGACACATAAAGACAAATACTCATGATTCCATTTATATAGGGTAGCTGAAATAGTCAAATTCATAAATGCAAAGGCTGGAATGTTAGTTACCTAGGGCTGAGGGAGGGAGAAATGGGAGTTATTAATCAACAAGCATACAGTTTCTGTCAAGTAAGATGAATAAGCTCTAGAGATTTGCTGTATGACATTGTGCCTATAGCCAATAATGCTTTTGAGAGGACAGATCTCACATAAAGTATTCTTACCACAATAAAAAATAAATCAAATTTTTAAAATAAATGAAGTAATCATCTACTAAATAGAGATCGTTTAAATAAGTACAATGAAGGGCAATAGATACTAAGGCAACTCCTCACAGCTAAAATGGAGGCATAAAGTCAAGAGGTGTCCTGATCTGGGTTAATCTGAAAACAGAGGCCTCAGACAAAGACTTGAGTGCAGGTAGCAGAAATTCAGGAAGCTGGAGCAAAAGAGGAAGGAAAGTGAGACAGGAAGGGAGAAAAGCCAGTGAAGGGTGCTTAATGAACAGTTGTTACCACTGTGGACAACCAGAGCCCCATTGCTTGGGGGTCTCTGTGAAGAACCATATAGAAGGGGCCTCAGAATTGGCTTACCAGAAGGTGGGCATATATCTATGGTGTTCCCATTGTTTGAGTGTTGCCCCCAGAGGGGTTAACATCTCCACAAGTTTGTGCCTGGGCAGTGACTTCGGAGAATGCCCCAAGAAAACAAAGATGGAACCACACAGCTGCTAGCTTGACGTGGACTGCTGGCAATGCTGAATCAGGTGGGCCACGGGGATGGGACACAGTGATCATGACCTTCATGGATTGATTCTTAAAAGATAAGTAGGTGTCCAACAAACCAAGTATAAGGCGGGATAAGGTGCAGACAAGAGGCTTAGAAAATTAAAGTAGAGGAACATCATGAGCAAAGACATGGATATTAAAAACCATGAGGTGCTTTTAGAAAATCCCTAGTATCTGGATGTAACTGGAGCAAGAAATGAAGATGATGAACAGACACAACAGGAAACAGTGAGAGAGAAAATTAAAGAAGTAGGCAGAAGCCAGATCATGAGGGCTTTGAAGTAAGGTGTTTAGATTGTAGATAAGTGGTTCTTGGCCTTTTAAGGGTTATAGACCCTTGAAAATCTAATAAAAGAGGGATTTCAAAAAGACACCTCAAATCCTAACTGCAACTTAGTAGTTGTTTGATCTTAAGCAAGTTTTTTGAACTTTCAAAGCTTCAGTTTCTTCAACCAAGATTGAAAAAAATAGACCCTCTCCCCCATCTGAATGCACAAATATCCAAAATAGTACAACATTTACACAAATTCCATGAAGCTATCCTTGAATCCAGGTTCAAAATTCCAGCTAGATTTAAGAAAGCATTACAGCCATTATGTCAGTCAGGATTCTTGTTTGTAAACAACAGAAATCTATACCAGCTAACTTAATTGAAAAGGAATTTATCTTAAAGATATAGGGAGCCCACAAAATCTATTAGGATTATGTATTTCTATTCTCTATTAGAATGTGAGAAATCCCGGTGGAAAAGGGTCAGAAGCAATGGGAAGCAGGCAGTGAGGAACACTGCTAAAGTCTCTCCACAGTCTGGATATGACATTGGACTCTATTGTCAACAAACCCTCTGTCTATTAGACTCAAAGCCCCAGACGTAGAATGTGCCAGGACACCAGGACGAGCTTAGGACCTCTGCTCACCACCAGGTGATAAATGACATGTGAGAGACAAATCTCACCCCTCAGCTTCTACCACAGGAGGCAAGACCCTCCCTCCCACCAACATGCACACAGCAAGAGATTTCCTTAGGAGAGAGGCCTGGATGCTAAGTAGCTAAAACCATGGCTCCTACCCCCGGCAGCAATGAAACACCATGTCTCTATTAGCATTTAAGCCTTCTCTCTTCCCTTGCATGACTGAATTTCAAGTCTCCTTCACTGATGATTTCTGTGAGCACACGTTAGTCTGTGTATGCCCTTCTTAAAGGATGGTTTCCCAGTCCATCCTCAGAGAGTCTGAGGAGTGCCGGACCTCCGTCTCCCTCATTCTCAATACAGTGAGTTTCTTCAAGCAGCTTCATGTGGCCAAACTACATACACATTGTCTAGGGATGGAAGAATACAGACCATGGTTTTCAGCTAATAAGCTTAAAAGTAATAAAATATTTTGGGAATCAGACTTAATTTGGATAAAGACTTCATCTGAGGGTCATTAAAACAAAATAAATAGATATGCCGGTCTGAGAGAATTGGAAATCGTTATCATGTAAGTGTATAATTAATCTTCTGAAACTCTCATACCCCGAAATACTTTCCAACTGTTTGGGTAGGGGGCTAAAAGCAGTTGTGGTTTTAGCTGTTTCTGCACAACCCTGTAGTTGCACGCCACTGGCAATTTCTCTCAAACAGAAAGCACCACTAGGCTAAACCAGGAGTTGGTTTCCAAGAACAGCTAGCCAGAGGTAGATGGGGAAAACCACGTCAGAATCCACTCTGAGTCCTCTGGTTTCCTATGCAGCAAAGTTAGAATAAGTCCCTGCTCTGGGGCATGGAATCTTCAGGGTATTTAAGCAGAAGAATGGAAAAACACTATACAATCCTCACTGAAGTTGGACTGTGGTTTCAAATGTATTTTTCTGGTAATAATATTTTTCATATATATGAAGTTTCTGAAATGATTAAACCCACAAAAAATAAACTGCTATTTTCAGCAACATTAATATCCCATTCCCATGCTGCAAAGACTAAATTAAATTAGCATTTTACATTTAAGAGGGAAAAAAAATCTTTAACTACCTGCTTTTAAAGCAAAACCACTGATGAAAAATATACATGTGCACTTTCAACACAAACCACATTAGTCCATGGAAAACAACATTCCAAGAGGCATTAGTGAATGTTTTCAAATCCACAGCCTAATGCCATCTTTTCCATGCAGAGTAAAGGCACCCCATGTGGTTACAGCTTCCTTTTCTCAGATTTCCAGGAGCAGCAAGAGACAGTACTGTCTGTGTCATAATAAATTCTCCTGCTCTGACCTCGAAAACTTTGCCTCACTCAGCTGTAGTTCCCCTCACCTGCATTTTACACTCTGGCAATATACTAAGTGCCTGTTGCCTACAGGGCCACTTAAATGTCAAAACAGAGCCCACCGCTCCCTTCCTTTTCATTCTATACTGTACCTTTCTAGTTCAAATTCTTACCACCCCATGTCTGAACAATTGTGCTACCTTCTAACTGGTTTCTCCTCACCGCTAACCCACCTGTACACAGCTGCCATAATAAATTTCCCAATTCACCATTTCGATTAAGGCATTCCTCCATATTTGATTGCATCAAACACTGGGATATTTTTCATTGTCCAATAAATGAAGGTCCACACATTCCAGTCCATCAAGACACACCAAGTCTTCTGAATGTGTTTAATTCTTTCCTATCTCTTACGGTGTGTTGATGCCACCCCACTTCTCAACACTGGCTTCTGAGAGTGTGGGCTCGGCATTGGTATCCTGCTCAGACTGTTTCTGCAATCTCCTTCAGTGTCAGCCCAGATGCCACCTCTTCCATGAAGCTCACCAAGAACATTCCTGCCCAGAATCTGTTTTTGAAAGGTTTGCACTGGACAGATAAGGACGGAGACCTGGGCACTGAACTAGGGGGGACCAGGAGTGAGGAGCTCTGACTCCTGCCTGCCTCTTAATTTCCCTCTAGCAAGAATTGGAGACAATACACCTACACTGCACTTGGGCTTTCCAAACTGTGGTGTACTATTAGGGAGGATGAAAATAGTTCATTTTCATAAGCTTCTAACGAGATGTCCCTCTTCTCGAGGTGCTCACAATGTGACTGGTGATACCTTGAAAAGATAAGTGAGGGTGCTGCTATTGCACAGAAGCCATGGTTACAAGTGTGTTTCAGCAGCGCTCCAGGGACAAGGGTGGCAAGTGAATGCACACAGGCCTGAGTTTGCTCATGGTTTCTCTGTGTTTGCCGTTATGTGCTTCCACATAAACAAGATGTGTGTACCCATCAGACTCTCCCCTTAATCAGATTCATTTTCCCTTTTGTTTTGTCCATTTGACTCTCCCTTTTGATTTACATCTCTGTTCCCTTGCCCCTATAAGAGTAACTACATTCATTTTTATTAAGCCTATATCTTGCTGATTCTTGTATTAATCGAATAGAATTTTATATTCCTCATTCTTGGAACACTTTATAGTTCCCCATTCAAAGACTAAATTATATTGCTTTCCTATGTAGGTGGTCTCTGGTCTCCTCTGCTGTTGCATCAGTAGCCCTTAACAAAAAAGGCTTCCCAACATCAGAGGTCCTAGTGGACTGAGGGTGTTCATTCTTGTGGTTTCTCCCACCCCATACCCTCCAGAAGACAATATGAGGAGTCATCTTCCTCAAACATCTTATAAAACTATGCAGTGTTTCTGCCCTGTCATGTTTTTCTCTGGAAACCGATAGCATGAATGATGCTCAACTGAGATTTCATGTAGTTAAAATTGTGAATGTCTATACAGATACAATGGACCATTATTTTTTGTTGTCATTACTATTATTATTTGGCAATAACCTAGAAAAATATTAGAGCCAAGTAAAGTCAAAATTCGATTATTATCTCCCTTTCTTGGTGCAGGATTACTAAGGCCAGTTAAAAAAAGCAATGGCAGAAAGGGCATTGGATTAAATCAGAAGATTAAGATTTGGGATCTAGCTCTAGCACCTCCTATCTCTGTAGTCTTGTAACTACATGTAACTACAAACTCTCTGACCTCAGTTTCCTCATCTGTGAAGAGGATAACCATGTGCCCTGGGGTTATTGTGAGATTGAAATCAGGTGATATGGGTGAAAAGTAATATGTAAGCCATAAAGTAAATACTTTTTTTGTGCTGGGTTTTTTTTGGGGGGCGGGGGGAGAGGAGTTACTCTAGGTGTACCCCTCCTAAAGAGCAGTCTATGTCAGTGCCCAGTGCTTGCTCTAAAGCCATGCTTATCACTCATGAATTTGGAGGTCACAGAATCCAAATAAATTAGTCAGCCACTGGCCAGCACTTTGCCAACATATGGTCACAGACAAAGTTGGTACTCCAAGCAATGAGATTTGTCTCCAGCTCAGCCCAGTGCATCTAAGCAGCAGGACCACCCCGACATGGAGCACAAGCTGGGCCTCCCAAAAAGAATTATCCTAATAAATTCCCCCTTTCTTGCCTGGCCAGTGTGGCTCAGTGATTGAGCACTGACTCGTGAACCAGGAGGTCATGGTTTGATTCCCAGTTAGGGCATATGCCTGGGTTGCAGGCTCAATCCCCAGTAGGGGGAGTGCAGGAGGCAGCCTATTGATGATTTTGTCTCATCATTGTTGTTTCTCTGTCTCTCTCCCTCACCCTCTCTGAAATCAATAAAACATATTTATTTTAAAATTTTCCACTTTCATAAACTGGCACCCAAAGTACCTGACCTATTTTCTACCTCAGTTTCCATTTAGTTCCTCATGGGCTTCTTTGTTTATCCTCCAGTGTGTGTTCTTAACTTATTTCCTGTGCTAGATACACATGCCCATCTCTCCTGGCTCTGACCACAGCTTCTTTTCCTCTTAGGTCACACCTCTCCCAAATCAGCATGGCCCCTGAGCCTCTAGAAACCCAGACTTTGTACTACAGCCTTAGATAATTTCTACCTGTGGGCAAGACCTGACACATAATCCTTAAATTATTCCTAGCCAGTTCCCAGTGGTAGAGCGTGGCCATCCTAAACAAAGGATTTGAGGATTTTACTTTGTGTATGTATGTGTGTTTAATTTCAATGGCCTTTAAGCATTTCTAAATCTAATTATTATAAATTTGGAAAGAGAAAATAATAATTGTGTATGGGCCTTTGAAAGTCTGGATGGTTTAGCAGAGGCTGAAAGCCACAATTTGATTATAAACATCTCTCCCTACACTGTCATCTCAAGGTCAATATCTCCCAACTCACACTCATATCCAGGTAAAGAAGGAAAGCAATTTGGGCATTAAGGGAACATCAAATACCACATACCTTTGATAAAGGCATGGATTTCCATCATCAGAATATTAGTTCATGTCAAAACTAAGTATATGTCATCTTTGCCTCCATTCATACAATCTAAGTACGTATAGTGCCACATTCAATAAGAATCACATCTTCCAGAGCATTAAGAGAAACATTTTCTTAATGTCTTAGACCAACCAAAGCACAAACTCAGAAGGAACAAGGCAAAGATATAAAAGGATTTTAATCCCTAAAGTTAAAAATGAGTGCCAAGAGAATTCAGCTGGAAATTTGACTGAGGTTAGATGGCTGGATCCAGAGAGTAAATCAAGTGACATTAATCTAGGATAATCTAAAATCCCACACATTAATTTATGTTCATAGGTTTTTAAAATTTATTCATTCCAAAAGCAAAAGGGGTAACCTTTTGAGAAATATAAACTGGATTCATTCATTCAACATAGATATATTGAATGTAAACAAAACAAAAGTAAATTATAGAAAGTGATGCAAGTGAGCCAGTAGGGAAGTTGTTCTAGAGAAAGAGGTAAGATTTAGTATGCATCATTTTTTACAAAAACTATGTAATCATTGTCTTCAGGGGGAAAACTTAAATCTACACTAATAAAAGAGAAAGATGCAAATTGACCATCACTTCACGACACCCACCAGCCAATCAGGAGTGAGTATGCAAATTAACCCGACAAAGCTGGCAGGTTAATTTGCCTATGCAGGCACCAGGTGGCCGGGGGCGGGGTGGCTGCTTGTGCATGCGCCGGCACCAAGCGGCCTGGGTCCCGGGGACGGGCGTCCTCGGGACCCAGACCGCTCTGATCCTGTAGGCCCGCACGTAGGCATCGAGCAGCTGGGGGCAGGGCGGGAACGCAACAGCCTGCGTGCCAGAGACAAGCATCCTCGGGAACCAGGCTGCTCTGAGCCTGGAGGCCCGCGCGTAGGCTCAGAGCAGCCGGTGTCCCAGAATACCCCCAGCCACTCCGGGCTTATGCTCGCAGGCACCGAGCAGCCAGGGGCGGGGCAGTAACATCTCCAGGACCCAGGCGCTCCGAGCCTGCGCGCGCAAGCAGCCAGGGGTGGGGCAGAAATGTCCCCCGCAGCAAGCGAGCAGACAGTAGGGCCCTGCTTGCCCATGGCCGTGGCAGCAAGGGGCAAGCAGTCCCCTGCAGGGCCCGCACAGAGAGCAGACACCAGAACCCTGCTTGCCCCTGTGGCGGTGAGCCAGAGAGCATACAACAGTGCCCTACTTGCCCCTGGCCTCGGCGGTGAAGGGAAAGCAGGCCCCCACAGAGAGCAGACACCGGGGCCTGCGGTGGCGTCAAGCAGGCAGTTCCGCAGAGTGCAGAGAACCACGGGGAGCAGGCCTAAGCCGTCAGTAGGACATCCCCTGAAGGCTCCCAGATTGGAGAGGGTGCAGGTTGGGCTGAGGGACCCACCTCCCTCTTGCATGAATTTCGTGCACCGAGCCCCTAGTATATACATAAAGAGCTATGCATGTACTAGGTATACCAGTAAATAATGGCAGATTTTGTAATCAAAGAAAATACGATAATTTCGAGAGAAACATCAAAAGTGCTTTATTCTAAGTAATGTTCATCGCTAGCTACACATTTCCCCCATCTTTCAGGTAAATTGTGGATACTGTCCCAATAGAACTTTTCTTGTTTTGAGGCAAACCATTCAGAGACCACATTTTCCACTTCTTCGTACGTTTTGAAGTGCTGCTCAGAAAGTGCGTGTGCCATCGATCTGAACAAGTGGTAATCTGAAGGAGCAAGATCTGGTGAATACAGCAGGTGGGTTAATACTTCCCAGGCAAGATCTTTTAACGTGTCTTTAACTGGTTTTGAAGTGTGTGATGGTGCATCATCATGAAGCAAAATTACTTTGCCCTGTCTTCTGGCACATTCTGGTTGTTTCACGATCAAAGCGTGGTTCAAATAGATTATTTGTTGTCGGTAGCAATCAGTATTAACGGTTTCAACTGGTTTTAGAAGCTCATAATACATCACACTTCCTGATCACACCAAACGCAGAGCATTTGTCTCTTTTCCGAAGCCATTTGGCCTTGCAGTCAATGTTGATGGTTGACTTGGATCAACCCATGATTTTGTGCATTTGGGATTCTCAAAATAAGAGAATTGCCAGTCACAATTCAATGCAAAAAAGACTTTCTTTTGTGCCACTGAAGCAACATTTTACTGATGACTTTTTGGTTTTCCATTTGTCTTTCATTCAATTGATGTGGCACCCATTTTCCTTCCTTTAAAATCTTTCCCATTGCTTATAAACAATCGGAAATTGTTTGCTGAGCAACGTTTTAATCTTTCTGCAAGTTGTTGAGTTTGTCACGCATCTTCACCAATAATGCTTGTAATGGTTGGTCTTCAAACTTTTTCGGTTGACCTGGGCGTTCTTTGTCTTTCACATCGAAATCATCACTTTTAAAGCATTTAAACCAGAGTACACAAGTATCTTAAGATGAAACATGATCACCATAAGCTTCCCGAAGAATACGATAACTTTCAGCAGCACTTTTCTTCAAAATAAAGTAATGAATTAAAACTTCCCGTAAATGTTCTATTTTGGGCACAAAATTCGACATTTTTAAGCGTAAAAATATCTATGATGTTAACACCTTCAGAAAATTTGATATATGATATTTTGAAGCTTGCTGTCAATAAAACAAAATAGCATACATATCAAGTCGCATATATATCAACATATGTGTAACTCCATCTATTGAAAAAAACCCACATTATTAACTGGTACACCTAGTACTATGATTAGCAACGTGTCCTTTGTGTTTTCCAAGGTTTTCTGGGAAATTAACTTATTAAAAACATGCTAAATAGAAAGAGAAGAGGCTATGGATTAAGAAGAACAAATAAAAGATTAAAGTTATATTGAGCTTTTAAGATAGGCAGAAACTATATTTCAGAAAAGAGGGAAATTCCACCCAGAAAAGGGCAATGGTTTTTAGGATTAAAGGCCCAGAGGAAAGACCAAGATGTAATAAGTAAATGGAATGGTTCAGCCAAGACACCATGGTCCATGTGGGCAAGCATGCACTCAAAAGAGAGTCAGGACAGAACAAAGTTAAGGCCAAATCAGAAAAATACTTAACTCCCATTTAAGGAGTTTAGGCAATGAGGTAATGGTGAGGCTCTACAGCAGCGGTTCTCAACCTGTGGGTCACAACCCACAGGTTGAGAACCGCTAGCAGGGTCACCTAAGACCATCGGAAAACACAGATATTTACATTACAATTCATAACAGTAGCAAAATTACAGTTATGAAGTAGCAACGAAAATAATGTTATGGTTGGGGGTCACCACAACATGAGGAACTGTATTAAAGGGTCGCAGCATTAGAAAGGTTGAGAACCACTGCTCTAAAGGTTTTTTAACTAAGAAGTAACACCATGAAAAGACTGCTTTAAGAAAATCATTTGACAGTGAATATCCTCAATGTCTATTAAGGCTTTCTTGCCTCTTTACCAAAAACTCCCAAATCTAATTATATGGTTGGGGTTTTCACATGTTCTACATCTTTATTTAGATGCCTTGCCATATCACCAAACAGATATATGCATTCATCATGTCCCCAAGATCATTTCTCATACTATAATTCCCTGCCTTTCTCAGCATCCATATCTTGGCCTTCTTTACCTTCTGTTCCTTTTTTTTTTTTTTTGGCCTTCTTTACCTTCTGTTCCTTTTTTTCCCCCCCTTTCCTCCTTCCCTTCCTTCCTAGACACAGGCAATCTTTAATTCCAACTGAACACTCCTTTCTAGTCTTGAGAATCTACCTGTTATAATATCCACCAACAAACCCTTTTTCAGGCTGTTGTGTGATGGAAAATAGAATACTAGTCCCTTAACTGACATCCCTTTAAACAGTATTTTTGCATCTAACTCATACTACACACAATACCTCTTGGCACATTTTCAAATACTCCACTCCTCGTGTCTCTGTGTCTTTACTCAGGCTCTACTCTCTGCCTGGAATGGCCTCTCCGCCTGGGAAGTCTATAACTTTGAGATCCGCTCAAATTTAAGCCACGTTTTCCAGACATGCAGTCATTCTTTCCTCCAGACTCCAAGACTCTTGACAAAGACCTTCACTGCAGTGCGGGTTGTTTACTGTGATGGCTGTGTGGCACTCTCCCCTCTTAGACACTAGGTCACTATAAGGTCGAGATCGCGTACTACTTATCATTGTATCCCAGCATCTAGCATAGTTCAGCCCAATGAAGTCAATATACAAATTGGCTAATGTCTTCAATCAAAGAATAAAGGTTATTTCCCTGGAAACTCTCCCTATCCAATATCCTACCCAACTTCTTCACTGTGACCTCCTGGTTCATTGGCTGACACTCAACTACTGAGCCACACCAGCCAGGTGCATCACGTATATTATTTTTAAGAAACACTCAACTAGCTGTAGCTCTCTGGACATGTAATCCTCTCTCACTCCTCCCTGCCTCTGCACCTGCTCTTTTGTCTGCCTGGAAGTCTTTCAGACTGCTTGTCTACATTGGAAACTCCTATTTATTCTCTAACTTTTGTCGAATTGCTATCTCCTTAGTAAAGCCAGCTCTGACTTCTGTCTTTTCTGGCCTCTTGAGACCCAGTGTACCTCCACCACAGTAATCATTACTCTATGCTGGATCAGCTTTTTCTTTATCAGTTTCTATCACTACTTTGTAAACTCCTTAAGAATGGTGCCCTGTTGTTTTTACCTCTGTGTTCTCAAGCTCAGCCTCAGGACCTAGCAGTGGTGGAGGAGGAGAGGGAAGCAGAAATAACAAAGAAAGCTAACATTTATGAACACCCCCATTACCAAGCATTGTTCTTAACACATTAAACAGATTACTCCTTTAAGGGAGGTATTCCTGTTATGCCTACTTCATGTAAAACTAAGGTAACAGTCACACATCTAAGTGAGTGAAGAAGCCCAAGATCCTAATCCAGGCAGACTGGTTTTGGTTCACTGCCTTTCTGGCGTGGAGGCCCTCTATCACAACTACTCAACAGTTTAGTTGCAGTGCAAAAGCAGCCAGGACCAATTATGGCTGTGTTCCTGCAAAAGTTTATTTTATATAAACAGGTGGCAAGTCTGATTAAACCTATAGGCCAGCTTTCTCATCCCAGTTCTAGAGACTCAGTAAATGTTCATCAAACTAAACTGGATCTAACAGTGTTGGAAACCAGAACCTTCTCCCAGTCCTCAAATGATTCCCTTATCTGATCCTAAAGCTGTCACTAGTTGCAGCCTTTCATTACTTGACAGGCACTGCAGGCACTCAATAACCAATTGCAGAACTGAACTGAATGGAATGGAAATGGGGTGCTGAGGCTGATCATTGTGCTAAGTGCCCACCCTCACAACTCTACCTCAAGAAACCACTGGAGCCCTGGCCTGTGTGGCTCAGTGGATTGTCCCATACACCAGAAGATGGCGGGTTCAATGCCCGGTCAGAGCGCATGTGGGAAGCAACCTATTGATGTTTCTCTCTTACATTGATGTTTCCTCTCTCTCTCTCTCTCTCTCTCTCTCTCTTCCTCCCTCCCTTCCTCTTTCTTTCCTTCCTTTTCTCTCTCTGAGATTTTTTTTTTTAAAGAATCTTACCTAGATGTCCCTGCCCCCAGCATTGACTCCCCACAAATAAACAACCTTTACTTCTAAGAAGAAAAGACACTCCAAGGCTCCATCCTATATCTCCAACCTTACCTGGTCTTCTCAGTATCTGATGTTATCAGTATAAAAACAAAATTACTTGAAAGCAGCATGCAAATAGAAGGAGCTTCCATACTAAAGTGGGCCACAAGTCTCAACCTAAGCAGTGAAGACCTCCTGGTGCTCCCGAGTGTTGTTCCACAGCAATTATGAGCACTGTTCAGACTTAAACCTTTTTATATAAGTAGTATAATAATCAGAAAAGTAGGTAGGGGTAAAAAAGATGAAAAAAGAGACACTTATGGAATTATGAACTTCTGGAGGGCAGGGACAATGTATGATTCACCTTTGCTTCACCAGAATACCTGGCATGCAGCAGACCAGGAAATGTCTGTTGATGAGTGAAAAAATGAATTTAATGAAGCCAAGAATCTAGGGAATTAGTTTGCCAAAACACACCCATTCTCCAAATCCCTCAAGCACGCTTCAAAATCAGTGAGATCCTTGCGGAAATTGTAAACTTTCCAGCTGTGAATGGGGGAACAACCCATGTTCTTACTTTCTCCAGCACACTCACCATCCTGAGTGTTTGGACTCAGGATCTGGGTCTGAAGTTGCTGCAGGCTGATTCCCAGACACCTGCAGACCTCCTCGGGGCTATAGGGTTCAGGGTGAAGAGCATCCTCTATAATCAACAGCATTTCTTCCAGACTGACCCCCAGGTTGGTCTGCACCTCCTCCAGCCGCAGCACTTTATCCCATTGCAAGCTTTTGTACTTAGCCAGGAGCTGCAAGTTGAAACCAAGATAATGGTCAGTTTTCATTGCAGAAATTAATATGTACTATTTTAATTACCCAGATTCAACTTAAAGCTGTTTTTGTTTTATTTTGTTTTTTCCATTCAACCTATCCACATTTCCCACCATTGCTAGGTTCAGATGTTTGGAATTAAACATGCTTGTGTGACACTCATAGGGTAGTTAAGTATTTTTCTTTAAAAAAATAAAAACTAATCTTCTGTTGATCCTTTTGCCTGTCACCACTTTCCCTCAGGGCTATTTCTTTGAATAATTTTGTTCTTTCATCCCTATTCAGTTCATCTCAAATATACCACTCTCTATAAAGTCTACCAAAAAAACTGGTCAAATCTCACGTGACGTGGGTCCTGAGGTGGACACTGTATGCCCAATTTCATTAGAGCACTTCCTGTTTACTACATGCCTCTTTGAAATGGCTAATGAATTTAAGTATCTGGGCGTTTGGAATAAAGTCCCAGATTTTAAATGAAAACCTCATTGGTGACCTTATGAAAAACCATTTCATTAGGTTGCTGGTAGTAGCAGAGCTGCATGTTTCTCCATCCTCAAGAAAGGAGTTTGGCTTCCAGTTGTGTCCTGAGGCACCCCCTCAGTCTGTTGGAGGGGGTTAAGTACAAACCAAACCTTTGTAACCAGGTCTACAGACCGGAACCCCAATCCAGAATATGTTTCCCTCATTTTCCCAAAACCACTGGCTGAGCCCTTCAGGCAGGTGACAACCAAAACAGTGTGAAAATAGCTCCATCCTGAGGTCTATAAAATTCAGTCCCTGGGTTTGAGGAGGGCAGGTGCAGACAGCACAACAGCAAAAAGAGGCTAGTTGAAGAAAGGGAAGTTAGTCTGCAAGGAAATGTGCATCTGATTTACTCTTCTATTATGCTGATGATTTGATTTTTTTCTTTTCTACAGGAAGCAGAGTTTACCAAAAGATCACTGTACTCTCCTTAGGGCTACTCACTTCTGAAGACTGTTAATAACTTAAGTTCTTATATTTGTTAATCCTCTTTTAAACCTCTGGCTCATACATTTGAAATGAGTTCATGATTTTAGGCAGAACTAGGAAAAGAGGCAAAAGAATTATGTTTTTCTGTTCATATATTTCACAGAACCTGGTGCCGTTTTTAAAGCAAAGACACAAACTAAAACCTTTCTTCTGACCTTGTTTGCCTAGCACATTTTGTTAGTGTATTAGAAGTGTTGGATTTGATACCTCTACAGATTGACCCATTCATTCATTTAATTAATTCATTCATGGTCTATGTTTCAAAAATAAAATTTCAGAAAACTTATAAAGACTTACATAATGCAAAAGAGAAACATACAATGTATATATTTTATACAGAAAAAGAGCTGAAGTCGATGATCTCCTAGAATGATGCTTTCTTACAGATACAGATCCAAATCCAACTGAGATAAACAATTCAGCTAATATGGTGCTACATGATTTAAAATATGCTTTTTTGCTTCCTTCAATCTTTGGCAGCTCTGTGAGATAGGTATTGTTACTCTATTTAAGAAATGAGAGTGACTTGCCCAAAGAAACATTTGGAAATTAAACCCAGGTCCGATTGATGCCATTATAATAACCTGGTTTATTTAACAAAAAGGAGAGAAGAGGGAGGCCAGATAGTATAGGCATGCCATTTATACAGCTTTGCCAAAAAGCTGCATTTAACATTCTCCGCTTCTATTCCCTGCTGATGGATGGGGGAAGGGACTAGACAAAGGCAGTTGAGACGCATGCCCAATAAGGTCTGGGTACTTACCTGTCTGCAAATCATATGTGGGAACAAATTAGTGGCCAGGATGGAGTGACCACTGCAAGTGAGTGAAACCTGAATATTTAAACTTCCAAACCACAGAAGTCCTCTCTCTCTCTCTCTCTCTCTCTCTCTCTCTCTCTCTCTCTCTCTCTCCTCTCCCTCCCTCCCTTCCTCCCTCCCTCTGTTTCTCAGGACTCCTGCTGCAAGGGGATGCTCTCCCCTGTACCCACATGGCACACATGGACTGATGGACTGTAATCTGGCCTGAATACTAAACCACACTGGCTGCAACATGGAACGAAAACTCTGGACACAGGCCTTGTTTCTGGTTCTGCTAAACTCCCAGCTGCCCCTCTTTCAGGACTGGCTTGGGAGAAATGGGACATTATAACCTGAGGAATATAACTCCATGCAAATAAAATCTTCTTCCACATCCCATCCTCCCATGCATATCTTAGAAAATTCATTTTCTATAGATATCACAAGGATCATTCCCACCCATATTGGGGAAATCTGGCCCATTAATTCCTCCTGCATCATTATAACTGTTTCTTGCTTCCCCAAGGCAACATTCTCAATGAGGTCTGGCTGATATTTATGTTGTGCTACTCATGAATTTAAATCACCACTCCAGTCTTAGAAATGGTTTTTGAAAAATAAACTAAGATTGGTGTTAGAAGTAAACATTCTAGTGATTTAAAAACACTTTAATAAATGGATTCCTTCCAAGAAGAAGATGGCGACAAAGATAAAGAAGAAGGAAGGGGAAGGAGGGGAGGTGGTCAAGAGGAGGAGGAGAAATATCAAAGAATGGCCCCCAAGTAATGAGAGTGGGCTCTTCCTAAGAACCTTTCAGTCAACAATGATCTCCAAGTTCCCATCCCTTGCCTCCCCTTGAACAAGTCACACTGCCTCAGGCACTACATCTCAGGAAATTGGCCCAAAGATGTGTAGGGAGAAGTCTGCTGCCTACAAGTTGTTGTCAAAGGCAGACTCCCTATGTGCCTTTCTACCACAGTCAGAAGCACTAACATACAGAGGTCCACATTCACTCCAACTGTTTGCCTTTGGGTTCACTTAGCCCTCAGCTGGAGGGTCCACAGCCAATTTCATTTAAGAATGAAATCTACCACATGCCCTCAAATCTACTACATGCCTGCACAGCCATGAGCCACTGAGTATGTGTACTACATTGCAGAGCAAAATAGAAAAGTCGCTTAAGCCCTTTGAAATTTGGTTCAGGAAACAGAAAGATGACTTGCAGATGAGGGCAGAGGGTGGGTAAGATCGCTGCTGCTCAAAGACAGAACTTCATGAAGGAATTTGCCACTTATGGCTTGGGTGACTGGCCTACTTCAGAACATTTGCGAAGCAGGTCTATGAGTCAGGGCTATGGGTCATTTTGTCACAAGTTCCTCACTCAGCAGGAGGATGGGAAGAGAAGAAAAAGCAGTTCTTTGTCAACATTCACCATTTTGTTTTCACCACTGCAAATATTAAGTGCTCATATGACATACCACTTCCAATAGGTTCCTGAGCCTGTTCTGAGCTCTGAGGACAAGAAAGCAGGTGAGTGCTTTGTCCACAGTCCTGGGTGGAGGCAGATAAACAGTACTGGGACCCTGTTTTAAGTTGGTTTCTCTTGGAAGAAGACCCGAGACAAGAATTTGAGGGGTCAGTGATAACAAGAAGTGCTGGTAGAGAAATGGAAAGTAAGACAGGAAGAGAAGCTAATGTGAGGTACACTGATGTAGTCAGGTGAGGTAAGGCCTATTGGACTTGTATGTATAAACCTGAGATGTGTCCTACCCATGGGCAAAAAAGCTGAGATATTTACCCACTAACTCTCACCCATCATTGATTGAGGGCTGCTTCCAAAGGGAATTGCCTCACTAGCACTACCAGGTTGTCTGGGTGCAAACTAGACACTTTCCTGCAATTAGAAGATAAAACCCTCAGTCTGAGCGTCACTGAGACTTCCAGGAAGAGAGTACAGTAGGAGAGAGCTAAGATATGGGCCCTAATTCAAAAGCCTGTCTGTCAGATCCACCCCTCTTTGACTTTTTCATTGCATTTAGCAGTATTAGCAAATCAATGGGAAAAGTACCAACTCAGCTCCTCACCAGGTCAGCAAAGGATAAAAATTCTAATCCCTTTCTGAGTTACTTCTATAAACAAGAACTCATTTAACAAGTTGTTTTTCACACAACAAAAGTAGCTGTGTTGTTGTTTCTGGTTATACAAATCACACATTTTTATTAAACTGCAAAGAACACACAATTCAAAGTAAAAAATAACAACAAAACCCTAAAATAAATCATCTGTAATCACCCAATGAGATAACCACCAACTGCCGTTTTAATAACCATCCTATTATACAATTCTTTATGCATGCTTCATACATACCTCCAAACATATAATTTGAAATAAATGGGATCATACATGGCAATTTGTATTGTGCATACTTTTTCTTGGCTCATCTTCCCCTCATCTCCTTCCAACTGCATAGAACTGGCCCCCCAGTGACTTCCATGTCCATGTTCCACTCATAAACATCATTCACCACATTGAACTCCCCAATGTTAGTCATCCCTACTGTCCATGTTCTCTATGTTAGTTTGCAGGCCACAGAATCAATCTGAAGAAATCTACATAACTGTGCATAATGGATCTCCTCACTGCACCCTCAGCACAGCATAGCTGTGGCATTCAAGCATCATGCTCATTCACGCGTAAAGGGGCACAATGGAAAGAGGAGGGACAAAGACAGACCTGGACTCATGTACTTACTAAAATTCCCAGGTAAAGTGGGACACTTAATGGCTACTTCACAAACTACTGTGAAGATTAAATAGGATAAGAAAAACAGAAAAACTTGAAAATGGCAGCAGAGTAGGTAGATTTTCCTCACACCTCCTCCCTGAACCAAACTGGAAATAAAACTAAATTAGAGAACAATTACCCTAAATTAACAACTGAAAATTATCTGAAGAGGAGACTTTTAACAAAGAAGGAGAAGGAAGAGGAGGAGGAGGAGGAGGAGGAAAAAAGGAGAGAAAGGAGGGGGAGGAGGAGAAAAAAATAGAAGAACATAGCTTTAAAAAAATGGCAATATATAGGTGCCTAACAATAATCATTTTAAATGTAAATGTCTTAAATGCTCCAATCAAAAGATATAAGGTAGCTCAATGGATAAGACCCATGTATATGCTGTCTTCAAGATCCCCACCTCAGAATGAAAGATACACATAGACTAAAAGTAAAATGATGGAAAAGAATATTTCATGCAAATGAAAAGGAAAGCTAAGGTAGTATTATTTATATCTGACCAAATAGACTTTAAAACATAGGCTATAGTAAGAAATAAAGAAGGACGCTATGTAATGATAAAGGAAGCAATCCAACAAGAAGATATAACCCCTGTAAACATTTATGCACTCAACATAGGAGCACCTAAATATATGATGGACATAAAGGATGGCTGACACTAATATAGTCAGAGTGGGGAATTTTCAAGTCCCATTGACATCAATGGATAGATCTTCCAATCAGAAAATCAACAAGGAGATGGCGGCCTTCAATGACACACTAGATCAGATGGATTTCATTGATACCTTCAGAGCATTTCAACCCAAAGCTGCAAAATATACATTATCTTGAAGTGCACATTAGACATTTTCTAGGATTGACTGCATGTTAGGACACAAAACAAGTCTCAATAAATTTAAGAACATTTAAATAAAGCATCTTCTCTAACCATAATAGAATGAAACTAGAAATCAATCACAAGAAAAAAAAAAACAACTAAAAAACACACAAAGACATGGAGGCTAAAAAACACTGTACTAAACAATGAATGGGTTAACAACAAGATCAAGAAAGAAATCAAAAGATGATTTAAACAAATAAAAATGAGAACACAACAACCCAAAATCTATGGGACATGACAGCAAAGTAGTCTTAAAAGGGAAATTCATAGCATTACAAACCTGTAACAAGAAAATTCTCAAATAAACAATCTAACTTTACACTTACAGGAACTAGAAAACAAACAGCAAACAAAGCCCAAAGTGAGTAGAAGAAAAAAATAATAAAGATCAGAGCAGAAATGAAGAAAACAGAGTCTAAAAAAACAATACAAAAGATCAATGAAACCAAGAGCTGGTTCATTGAAAAACTGAACAAGACTAACAAACCTTTAATCAGACTTAGTAAGAAAAAAAGAGAGAGGACTCAAATAAAATAAGAAATGAAAGAGAAGTAATAACTCACAAAGAAGAAATACAAAGGATTGTAAGGAAATATTCAGAACAAATATATACCAACAAATTAGAAAACTGAATGAAATAAAGAAATTCCTAGAATCATACAACCATCCAAAACTGAATCAGGAAGAATTAGAAAATGTGAGTATAAAAATTACAACCAATGAAATTGAAGCAGTAATTTAAAAAAAAAACTCCCAACAAACAGAAGTCCTGGACTGGATGTCTTTACAGGTGAACTTTACCAAACATTAAAAGGCGAACTAAAAAAAAAAAAAAAGGCGAACTGACACCTATCCTTCTCACACTATTCCCTAAAATTCAAGAGCAGGGAAGACTTCTAAAATCATTCTATGAGGCCGAAACCGGTTTGGCTCAATGGATAGAGCATTGGTCTGCGGACTGAAGGGTCCCAGGTTCGATTCCGGTCAAGGGCATGTACATTGGCTGTGGGCACATTCCTGGTAGGGGGTGTGCAGGAGGCAGCTGGTCGATGATTCTCTCTCATCGATGTTTCTAGCTCTCTATCCCTCTCCCTTCCTCTCTGTAAAAAATCAATAAAATAAAAAAAAATAAAAATAAAAAAACAAAATCATTCTATGAGGCTAGCGTTATCCTGATTCCAAAACCAGATAAAAGCACTAAAAAGAAAGAAAATTATGGGCCAGTATCCCTGATGAACATAGATGCTGCAATCCTCAACAAGATATTAGGAACCTGGACCCAGCAATAAATAGAAAGATCTTATACAATGCTCACGTGTGATTTATTCTGGGGAGGCAAGGTTGGTACAATATCTGCATATCAATAAATGTAATATGCCACATAAACAAAATGAAGGATAAAAACCACATGATCATATTAATAGATTCAGAAAAGACATTTGATAAAAACCAGCACCCATTTATGGTAAAAAAAAAAAAAAAAAAAAAAAAAAAAACTCTTAGCAAAGTGAGAATAGAGGAAACATACCTCAATATAATAAAGGCCATGTATGACAAACCCACAGCCAACATCATACTCAATGGGGAAAAAAACAAAGCCCAAAGTGAGTAGGAGAAAAACATAATAAAGATCAGAGCAGAAATGGAGAAAACAGAGTCTAAAAAACAATACAAAAGATCAATGAAACCAAGAACTGTGTTTCCTTTAAGAATGGGAACCAGAAAGAGATGTCTGTTCTCTCTACCCTTATTCAACACTAGAGGCCCAGTGCACAACAATTGTGCACTTGGGGGAGGGGATCCCTTAGTCCAGCCTGTGCCCTCTAAGCCAGCAGGCGGACATCCCTGAGGTGTCCTTAGCGCTGCCACAGAGGCAGGAGAGGCTCCCGCCACTGCCACTGCACTCGCCAGCCATGAGCCCAGCTTCTGGATGAGTAGCACTCCCCCTGTGGGAACACACTGACCACCACAGGGCAGTTCCCGTGTTGAGCATCTGCCCCCTGGTGGTCAGTGAGCATCATAGCAACCAATCATTCTGCCTTTTGATCAATTTGCATATTAGCTTTTTATTATATAGGATAGTACTGGAAGTCCACAGCAATCAGAGGGAAAAAAGGCGTCCAAATAAGATTTCACCAAAAACACTACTAGAACTGATAAATGAATTCAGTAAAGTAGCAGGATACAAAATAAATATTGAGAAATCAGTTGCATTTTTATACACTTACTAGAGAGGCCCACTGGCCTGTGGGATCTGGCCAAAACCAGCAGTCCGACATCCCCCAAGGGATGTAGTATTGTGTGAAGCAGGCCAAGGAGGAACCCTGGCCTGGGCTGGGCGCCCTGCCGCTCCTGCTCATCCCAGCCCCACTATACCTGTAGCTCGGTAGTGCTGCCACGGAGGCAGGAGAGGCTTGCGCCCCTACAGCTGCACTCGCCAGCCTTGAGCCCAGTGTCTGGCGCCCGTCAGTCAGCTGAGCAGCGCTCCTGCTGTGGGAGCACAATGACCACCCGGGGGCAGCTCCTGCGTTGAGCATCTTCCTCCTGATGGTCAGTGTGCATCATAGTGACCAAAGGGTCGACTGGTCGCTTACGGTTTTATATATATAGATGAATCGGTGACTTCTGGCACTCAGCATTATCTACCTTCTTCACATTCCCTATTTATTGGCTTCTGTAACAGTGAATTTTCCTGGTATCCCTCTCCCCTCTCTGGTCCCAATACCATCTTCATCCATGACTAAGTTTTCTCATTATTTAACTGAAGCTGCCTCCAAAGTTCAGCCCCTGGCCTTCTGATCTGATCTTGCCACGCTCTCTCCCTCAGCAATCTGAACTAAGCTCTTGGTTTCAACTATTATCTCAAAATAAATATATCGAAAGGCTCTAGCCCTAGCCGAGAGATACACCCCAAGCTCAAATTTCTAGCCACTCATAAGAAAATTCCATGAGGAAATTTCATATCCTTCCACTTTCCAGTCACCTCCATCCTATCTTCTCCAAACCTATCAGTGGCAGCCCTATGCTTTCCATCCATCATCTCAGCTTAAGATGGCAGCCTTATTGACTCAACACTTTGCCTTCACTCCTGTGCATCTGCAGGCAATGAATGTTACTAAGCACCTACTACTTTGCAGGTCCTGGACAGACAGCAGTGAATAAGGCACTCATGGCTCCTGACCTCACAGAGCTCAGTCTACCCAAGGAGACAGATGTTTAACAATTACACAGTGAAGAATTTAATCCAATTGTGATAAGCTGCTATAATAGAAAAATACAGAATGTGGTCAGAGCATATAAAAGGTCATTTAACACAATGGAAGTGGGGAGGGTGGTCAGGGGATACTGCCTCTAAACAATGGTGTTTATGCCAAAAGGAAGACAGACACCCAATCAGAGAGCCTTTTTATTCCATCCTCACTGACACTTTAAGACCCACTTCTCTTCAACCAAGGCAAAGACCCTGCTGCCAGACTAATATTTCTAAAATACCTTGCTAACGACATCAGTGGCTCCCGCTGCTCCCAGGACCAAGCTTGTGTGACCCTTAGCACAGTACTGAAGGCTCTGCCACAACGTGGTTCCACTACACGCATCCACCCTGTTCCCCAAAGTGTGCATCCTCTGCCCTACATCCTGGACTCGCCATTCTAGGAAAACTCCACACTAGAGTCTTAGCAGAGTGTGCTCGACTGAATCAACAGTCTCAGTGAAACCGGCCACATTCTTGGGTATTAGGTTTTTTCTCACTCAAATTCAAGGAAACTGCCAAAGCCCTGAAAATATTATGCCCATTTCTCCTCATTCTTTCACCAGACAGAGAATAAGTTCCATATTGACCACTAAGTGGCAGGAGCTAAAAAACTGGGTATGTGGTGGCCCCTGACCAAACAGGCTCTGTAAAGAATCATGTTGTGAATTTCCCTTAAAGTGTCAAAGGACCACATGAAACTCTCTCCTCCATTGCTTCACATGTTGCCACAAGGATTACAGGGTATGCAAAAAGCAATAGTAAAATTTCTCTTCCCTTTTTTATTTCCCATAATATTTATTATTGGCATCACACATTTTACCCCTCAATATAATTAAGGGATACTCTCTTTTTTATAGACATAAAACATTTCTGGAAAATTTTTAAGCCACTGAATACATGTAAAATATGAAAAACTCTGTGCTCATTAAAGATTTCTGGCCACTTTGTTAATTTAAGAACATGAAAATGTGCTTCACATAAAAGTATCATTTACGCAAGTAATAATTATAAATCTCTATTGAGTTTGCTTTGAAATGTTTTTAATTTTAGTTCAATGGCTCTACATGACTCTGATTTTTAATGAATCTACATCAATTAGTTTTTGGAAGCTGCTGGAAAGAGAGACGGGGGAAGGAGAGAGAGAGAGAGAGAAAGGAATCTTAAGAACAGAAGACAGAGACCAAAGGGATGGTTACCAGAAAGGAGGGGTTAAAGGATGGATGAAAAGGGTGGGGGGGAATATGCTCAATAACATTGTGGTAAGTTTGCACAGTGACAGATGATTACTAGAATTAGTTGGGTAAGCACATTATAAAATATAAAAATGTCAAATCACTATATTTATTATACACCTGAGACTAAAGTAACTAATATAATATTGTATATTAACTAAACTTAAATAAATTTTTAAAAATAGTAGAAACTATCAATATTAAAGTAAAACAAAGAAAACTCATGTTTATTGATTTAGTACTTCCCTGTACTAAGATACAAAAGGTACTCATTTTCAAAATAGAGGTTTAGAGAGACAGGAGGAGAAAAATATCAATCAGTACAATTTTGGCATGTAGAGCTTTATCTAATCAGTCTCATTTTCAAAATTATCCTGATTAATAATTTCTCCACTGACACCTCATTTTATTGTCTGAAAACAAAAAGTTTGTGCAGACTAAAACAAGCTTCTTTACCTTTTTAACATGAGATTTTATTTCCTGATTCAATGAGACCATTTCCA
The DNA here is from genome assembly GCF_027574615.1 of Eptesicus fuscus. Lineage (NCBI taxonomy): Eukaryota > Metazoa > Chordata > Mammalia > Chiroptera > Vespertilionidae > Eptesicus > Eptesicus fuscus. The sequence goes on from NC_072477.1 coordinate 58,944,065, forward strand.
AACAAAAATTATATTCACTCACATGTTACTGAAAATGAAAAAATGGAACCATATTGTAAGGACAATATGTTTAGCAGAATTCTAGCTCATATTCGTAGGCAAAAACATAATCTTAACATCAATAGCTGTGTGTGTAGCCCATATCAGCAATTTTATCTTAGATTTCCCCTTGGATTCTAGTGATCTGCAGCAACATGATTTAGAAAACATTCTCCATCTTAATAAAGTCACTTTCCTTTCTTCCATATTTTAAAAAAGAGAAAAATTCAGAGTATTTAAAACAATGTTTATCTATACTAACTGTGAGGAATATGTGGCAAAAAATAAAAATCAGATGCCAATTTTGCTGACCAGAGTCCCTTTAAAACACGTATGGAGTTGTGCAGTCACACTCAGAAGGCATCCTCCAGAACAGGTGGTTCTACAGGGAAGTAAGGTTTTCAGCTGCTGCTTTCAAAAGAGATGTGCTTTTTGTAGCTAACTCCAAAAAGACATTCTTCCCCTCCTGACAACTTTCACTACAGAGATTCAGTCTCAAAATTTTATTCCTCACTTCCTTGTTGAATCTTTGGAAGAGAGTAGTCACAATATGAATCCATTTCACATGTCTCATCTCTGTTTTAGGTCACGTATGGATCTTGTAGAGGATATATAATTTCGTGATAAACTCTGAAAACAATGTTGTGTATGTCTGAGGTCTCCTCAGGAAGGCAACACTTACTCATCGACCTCAAAATTAGAAATCAACAAGAATAAGCACTCAAACAAATAACACACTAGTTTCTTCCATCTCCTGAAAGAGGAAGCTTGTCCTAAACAACAAAAAAGGCCACTAACACTAAAGCCTTGATATTGAAGTTTTCCATACTACTTCATCTCATATATATACTGATTAAATATTATACATCTCTCATATTGAAACATTAGTTTTTTATATAATTTTTAGAAATTATCTGAATGAGTAAATTCCAAATTTTTAAAATGTAAATAATGATTTTAAAAAATGTTTAACCCCAAAACTTTCCAGGAAAAAAAAAAAATGCTCTTATTTTTTCTGGTTCATCATATCTCTACTCTCCTCATCCTCACAACTTTAGGGGGTGGGAGTAAAGGTGAAGGGGTAAGTCAATTAAAAGGGGGAACTGTAGTTCCCCTATACATTTCCATAGTAGTTAGCCCAGTGCTGGGCATACAATATGCACTTGTAAAAAAGTGTAAAATTGAGCAAAATAAACATGACAGGGCAGGCACACAGGCAGTAGTCACTCATTTATTTAACAAACTAGAGGCCTGGTGCATGAATTCATGCACCAGTGGGGTCCCTCAGCCTGGCCTGCAGGATCGGGCCGAAACCAGCTCTCCGATATCCCCCAAGGGGTCCCAGATTGTGAGAGGGCGCAGGCCAGGCAGAGGGACCCCACCAGTGCACCATCAGGGCTGGAGAGGAACGTGGGAGGTTGGCCAGCGAGGGAAGGACTGCGGGAGGGCTCCAGGGCATGTCCGGCCTGTCTCGCTCAGTCTTGATTGGCCAGACCCTAGCAGCAAGCTAACCTACCGGTCGGAGAGTCTGCTCCCTGGTGGTCAGTGCATGTCATAGCGAGCGGTTGAGTGGCCTTAGCATATCATTAGAATATTACGCTTTGATTGGTTGAATGGCCGACTGGACGACCAGACACTTAGCATATAGGCTTTTATTATATAGGATGTTTACCCTGTGCCTACTTTAGCCTAAGCACTATGCTAGGCATTAGGGATATAAGATGGACACAGTCTTATTTTTCAGGTAAAATCAAGTCAGAAAAAGGAGACAAACATTAAACAGTTGTGACAGTATTGTTACTGAGATGTCAAATTCAAAAGAAGCCCTACCTTAGTCTGGGAATAAGGAAGTCAAGGAAGGCTTCCCTGAGGGACAAAGAGGGCTGGAGGAGGAGTGTTCTGGGCATGTGCAAAGTCGCTCAGGCTTAGAGTGCAATGGAGTAGGGGTGCTGAGAGAGGAAGAAGATGAGGTACACAGGCCTTGAATCCTGCAGGGCGCTCCAGGTGGTGATGAGGACTTGATTTTATTCCAATGAAATGCAAAGCTTTGAAAGGTGCTAAGCCGGGGAATTACCTGATCAGATTTAAATTTCTAAACCATCATTCTAACTGCTGTTTGAAGAATGATTAGGAGAAAGCACAGTGGAGCTCCTGACCCAGATTCCACTACCCAGCTCCCAGCCTCAGTTCTCTTCACTTTTTAGTCATATCATGAGCTTTGCTGGATCCTCCATAACATTTCATTTGTGTCACTTTTTGGAGCACCTGGTTATATACCACCTGATCACATACTAATCATCTCCTATTTATCTTTTTCTCTCTTTTTTTTTTCAATTGCAGTTGGCATTCAGTATTATTTTATGTTCATTTCAGGTGTACAGCATAGTGGTTAGAAATTTATATAATTTACAAAGGGATTTTTTATCCTCATAACTTTAACTCTTTACTCTCTCTAGTCTTATGTTCTGGATCCTTTTGTTAATCAACAAATATTCAATGAATATTTCGTAAGTAGATTTAAGGCTGGACTGGCAAGGGTCTTCTAAAACGTGGAACAACGAACTAGCAGGACTCCCTTATGGTTTGTGTTTCCCCAGTAGACATGTAGAAGTATTCTGGGCACAGGAAGGGTTGCACCAAGCCTATATTTTTAGAGTAACCAGTGATGGCCCAATACAAAATGGTACATGTAAGAGGACCAAGGATTGAAGCTGCCATCACTTTTGTTCTGGAAACAAAATCAGCTATGGTCACTTCCCATCAATCACCTCCAACTAGCTTTCTCCACACAAAAACGGAATCCATGGCCTGTGCTTCACATACATAAGCTGTCCTCTTTTCCCCAGTCCCACTCTAAAAGACTCAACTGTGAAGTTCATATATTTCTCAATAGCTAGAGGTTGCAGGGCACACCTATAGGTTTATTTATCTCCTGAGTTTGAAAGATTGCTCTAAACCCATTGTCCTTGAGTTAGAATGTTGCTGCAGTCAGAATGTTTCCCTAATTTTAGGTAAAGAGACAAAGTAACAGGGAACAAAGAGAAAAAGAACCAGAGAAAGCTTACTTTAAGTGTCAATAGTTTGCCAAGTTCATACCTTTGCAGCCAGCCGACACTCCATCACCCTGATGTTGAAATGGGAGGTGGCTGCCTTATTCATTTCCACACAACTGTTGGCAATCACAAACACTGCTCCACTGGGGAGTTTCACATCAGTTGCCCTCAGAGGGCTAAATTCTATCAACTTGGCCTATTGGAAGAAAATTTCAGAAAATGTTTAACCATTTATGCACTTATTTATCTTAGTAAATTTTTTTCCTAAAAATGCATTTACCATTCAAGAATTATTTGTTGACTTCCAGTTACTGTACTAGGCATTAAAGTTACAACAGTGAACAAGACAGACACTGTCCCTGCCCTCATAGAGCTTACAACCTAGTGGGAAAGGCAGTCAAGTAGACAAGTACATTTCCAGATTGTGATACAATGGTAGTAAAGGGCAGGGTGCTGTACAGACACATACTTAAAACACCTGATCAGATATAGCCTAGTGTGGGCTCCCTTGAAAAAAAAAAAGGAAAATCTAAAATGAGTCTTAGAGGATGAGCAAGAATAGGACAGGCAGAGGGTGTCTTTGCCCAAATAGGATGTCAAGGTGAGGGAAAAGCATAAGCAAGTTCAGAGGTGGGAAAACACCATGAGGTGTTAATAGAGCTTTGGGAATTGAAAGGGTAGATAGGAGGGGTAAAGCAGGGGTCAGATTGTAAAGTGCTTTGCAATCCCAAAGAATTGGTACTTTGTTCAGATCTACATCTAACTTACATTAACATCAGGACTCGTGCCATCATGTCTGCTTGTCAGGTCTCATCCAAAACACCCAGAGTATTTTCTTAGCATTAAATCAAATTTCCTCATGCCTCATGTCTTTGGCTTAGGGGAATCAATAACAAATATTCTTAATAAGAAAAAATCCAGGTATTCTGGGAAAATAGCCAAGCCTGTAGGAATCTGATGAAAAACTAAGAAAATATTTTAAAGAAATGTCTGCTTCTACTTTGGAAATGGGCACTTTATGACCAACAACCCAAAACTTCTACTCTGCCTAAGGGAGTTGATAGCCAAGGGGAAGTGGTATCTAGCTAAGGAATTCATTCCTGGCTTACTGTCAACATTCTTTTCCCCACCACTGAAACCCCAAAAATGTTGACAGAGAAAAATGATACCAAAGAGTAAATTATAAAAAGAGGGGTTGTGAATATATGTGGTAAGAAAACTAACATTTGGGTTTAAAACCAACAAGAGATTAGGAAATGCCATGAGATGAAGTGATTTAGGACAAGAGAGGGAAAAGAGGTCTCAACAACTAGGGAATTGAGAAATCATCCTAACAATGAATTAGGAGGAAGAAAAAAAAAACTAAACACAAGAGAAAAACAGACTTGAGGGGTGATTCTGGAAGCTTAAGGGAAAGGTGATCAACATAAAACAGAATAGGTGAACTGGTGGTAGCCCTGAATCACAAAGGAGAGGAGAAAACCATGCTATGATAGAGTCTACTAGAATAGACTGCCAAAATCGAGCATGCTAGGGATCTCATAACCTTCCTCTCTGTGTGAACTTTCCCTAGATGATATTTCCAAATAGCTCAATGCCACCTACAGTTCCTTCTTCTGCAAGAAATGATATGGACTGGTCCATCCCTCCTCCTTCGGTGCCAATATACCGCTCACTCTTGGCACAGATTTCTGCAAGTTCCACCTGGAAAAATAAAAATTGATTTGCATCATGAGTACAATCATAATCTATTTCTCATTCGTTGCTTTTTAAAATTTTTAATTTATTTCCAAGAGACAGGAATGGAGAGGGGGAGGGAGAAACATCAATGAGAGAGAAACACTGATTGGCTGCCTCCTGCACAGCCCCTACTGGGGATTGAGCCCACAACCCCAGATATGTGCCCTGACCAGGAATCAAACCGGCAACCTCTCAATCAATTGAGCCGCACCAGCCAGGGCATATCATTCATTTCTTATTATAGACATGACAGAGAGGTTTGAATTCCAGGGCCAACTGTGAGCAATTGATAGTAGTTGCCAGGAGCACTGTGTTAACACAAACTCCAAGACTACCATTGAGCTCAATAGGAAAACATACCAAGATAGATTATGCCTGCTATGGGATGGAATGAGATAATGACTATGCGTGCCATGTATTTACTACCCTTAAAAGACTCCACAGGGCAAGCACTTTCTCCCATCTTTCTATTTGTTCCATCCCTCTCTAGACTGGTATCATCAAAAATCTCATATCGGCACTGATTCATTTCTGCCTCAGTGCCCTTTGTTTCCTGACAATGAACTATTCCACAGTCTCCCCACAGCCAAAGTGAGGTCATCTGACTTTATTTCCCAATCCAAATTAATTCTGTCTCTGTGGCATTTCCATTAAACGTTAAGAATCAGAATTAGCGTCATTTCACCAAACACGTCTTCAACCATGATGAAGAGGCCCAAAATATGAACACATTTCTAATCCAACCTTAAAATATCAAAATATCTGTTTAAGAATCTTCAATGGCTTCCTATTGATTAAGTTTAAACTCCTTAACCTGGCATTTCAAAGTCTTCCTAAAATATACAGCCAATGTGTATACTAGTTATATGTACCACTCTTTTTCCAGTTAGATTTGTCTCCTTGACCATTTCACACATTATATCTTTCTCGCATATAAATCTTACTGCCATTCAATATCCTGTACTTGGCTATCTACTATAGGCAAGTCACTGGGCTGGCACTCAAATCTGCCTCCATCGGAGTATTCCTCAAATATTGTTCCCACTATGGCATCTCTTTCTCTAAACTCCTACAATGCTTACAGTGAATACACCTACTTACTCACCCTACTATTCTATATTTATTCATTTTCTCTTTCTTCTAAGAATTGATTCAGGCCCTGTTTCTCACCTGTTTTGCTGGAAGATCCTTTTAGAGTGGTCATTCTGAAACATTGCTATGATCATCTCTGGCCTGCTTGGTTGCCGATGCCTTCATGCTCAGACTTCTCAGCACGGTACACAAGGTCTTCAATGACTTATCCCTTGCTCATTTCTCCAGCCCGCTCTCCCACCACTAAACCCGTAAACCCTAAGCTGAGGCCATCAGGAATACTGAGCAAATGCTGTTCTTCATCATCACCAAGTTCTCTCATGTCTCAGTGACTTTTAAAATGTGATTTTCTGTCATCCTCGCTCAGTATTCCTCTGTCCAGCATCCCCCACTAGTCATCAGGATCAACTCAAGCACCACCCAAATGCACACACACCACATAATCTCTCTTCTGCACCCTGTATAAACCTTATTCTCATTTATCAAACCAGCTTTAAGTGTGGGTGTTCTTGTCTCTTGATCCACCAGTCTATGAGCCCATGCAGTGCCCAGATCAGAACCCACTTAACTACATGACTGGATCAAATAGTGTTTATTATTGTTCTTTAATCATGTTAGGTTTCAATCACATCAGTTTGCCCAAAAACACTGTCAGTCCTGTAAGAGACAAATAAAGAAGGTGTTTCTTTTGTATCCCCTACTTCACACAATGCTGAGCACATGGTAATTCAGTATCTACATGCTGCTTTTGCTTTCTGAGAAAGCTGCCCAAACACCACTTGACAGTTTCTGTGTTATATTCCTTGTTGGTCATGTGGATTCACTAACATTAACTCTGCCTCATGAAACAAGGTAAATTTGGGATTTTGACATAATGGGCATTACATGTGGCCAGCTGAATACAGAGCCTCTCTATATAGGCACATTAAACATAAATTAATAATCAAAAGGTTAAAACACTTGGATTTTAAAATGTAAAGAAACAACCCCAGTGAAGAAGTTTGTACAGCATTCAATGAGGAATGACCAGACCCGGGTTCCCACCTAAGAGTGACCCTGGACCAGTGTGAAAAGTCATCACCACACAACCACAATGACAGCCACGCTTACATACTCTTTATCTCTTTTGTGAGCATTATCTTCTTGAGCCTCCAAACAACCCTCTGCTTATCCTCATTATACAGATGAGGACAATGGAACTTGGAAATATAACAGAAAATGGAGGAGCTAGCAATTGAGCCCCATCTGCCTGACTCCGAAGCCGGTATTCTTTTCACACTGGACTTCAATTACTTTTCCCCAACAAATGAGATGATATCACCTTTTTTTCCATAAGTATTCTCCCTCTTAAGAGGAAAAAAAGCTAAAGCATTAAGAAGTAACATATTCTCACTGTGTTTTTTTAATTTCTTTATGTATGGCAATAACTGAATACTTTAATAGAAATAGGAGGTTAATTTTTCAGACTATCTATGCAGGAAGAATTCAGAGGGCCCCAAAGTCCCCAACATCTCTGTCAAGTCCCCACCACCTGAAGGGCTGTAGACATCCCTATGCCTTACTACCTCTCATGGTAAATTCTGACAGTCAGAGCTCATGAGTGGACAGACAATCGTCCACGAGTTCTAAGTGTGAGGAAACAAAAGGAAAATACGGAAGTTGGAAAAAGAACAACGACTCGTTTTCCAGTCCCCCCAGAATGCATGAAGAATTCAGCAGTAAATACAGAGAAAAGAAACCAGTACCCAGTGCTTCTAAATCTTGGTTAAAGTCCAAATAGTTGTGTTACCTTAAATACATTGCTTAATTTTTTCAAGTTTCCATTTCTTCATGTACTATCCTATATAATAAAAGCCCAATATGCTAAGTGTCCAGTCATCCAGTCGGCCGTTCAACCAATCAAAGTATAATATGCTAATGATATGCTAAGGCCGCTCAACCTCTCGCTATGATGTGCACTGACCATCAGGGGGCAGATAGTCAACCAGTCGTCCAGTCACTATGATGTGCACTGACCACCAGGAGGCAGACACTCCAACCGGTAGGTTAGCTTGCTGCTGGGGTCCAGCCCTTTGGGACTGAGCGAGATGGGCCAGACATGCCCTGGAGTCCTCCCACAGTCCCTCCCCGGCTGGCCAATCTCCTGCGTCCCTCCCCAGCCCCAACTGTGCACCGGTGGGGTCCCTCTGCCTGGCCTGTACCCTCTCGCAATCCGGGACCCCTCGGGGGATGTCAGCCAGTTTCGGCCCAATCCCACTCAACTTAGGAGCTGCTCCCTGGTGGTCAGTGCACTCCCACAGGGGGAGCACAGCTCAGCCAGAAGCCAGGCTCACGGCTGGCGAATGTAGTGGCAGTGGCGGGAGCTTCCCTAAGCTGGCAGTTGGACATCCCCCGAGGGCTCCCAGACTGCAAGAGGGCGCAGGCTGGGTTGAGGGATCCTCCCCCCGCCCCCCGCCGAGTGCACGAATTTCATGCACCAGGTCTCTAGTTAATAATAATAGTTTTAGCAGGTAAAATTTACTTAGCACTAACTATGAGTCAGTTACTATTCTAATTGTCTTGTGTGAATTATATACTTCTTATAATGATTCTATAAGATAGGTGCCACCTCATTTTACAGATGAGAAAACTGAATGGGTTTATAAGCTGAGACTAGACTAGCAATTCCTAAAGCTCAAATTCAAACTCAAATTGTCTAATTCCAGAGCCCATATTCTTAATCATGCTATATTACCTCCCATCCATAATATACAAAAAAAAACACCCAATGAATTAAATAGAAATACTTCATAAACAATAAAGCACCATACAATTGTTAATTTTATTACTTTTACATAATGAACAAGGAAATCACTTGATTTGCACAAGTGAGTAGCTAAGTCCCCAGCCAAATGTACAAACAGGTATAATTATTCTGGAATACAGGACCATTTTTTTTTGGAGGAGTCAAATTATTATTTTTTCTTTTATAATTTTTTTTAATTTTTCAATTACAGTTGACATACAATGTTATATTAGTTTCAAGTGTACAACACAGTGATTAGACATTTATGTAACTTAAGAAGTAATTACCTCCACAAGCAGGACCATTTTTTAAAGTGTTCAGGGAAAGAGAACTTAAAAGATTCTGATGCCCCTTGGAGAACGAACTCAACCATAGGAAGTAATGGACCTTGAGGCAATGAGGAGAGTGTATGTTCCATTTAAGGCATTTCAGGCTCAATGGGGCAGGGTAGGTCCCTGCTGGCCAAACAGAACATTCTTGTGTATAAACTTCAACTGTAGGCCCACAGGCTGGCTTCCCAAGTGGCCCTAGCCCTTCACCCCTATACTAAAAGCAGAAAGATAAAATCCTAAATGCGTATGAAGTGGAAAGAAACTACAAACAAGTGTGTTGTTTTATCTCAAATTCTTGCATGCTTCTGACAATAAGCAAACATCAGAGCGAGACCCATAGCCTTAAATAGAGATGGCATGACCTGAACCCAGAGAACCATTAATGGAGGAAGCTTAGCAGCAGGGGTACAAGTGGGAACAGAGAATGCCTATCATTCTGGGTAAGGTGAGGTAGACGTGTGAGCCTGCCATGTCTTTTCTGTCTTTGGGGACACTGGGAATAGAGTTGTAATCAGGCAGAGTGATTTGCAGAGGGACTAAGTCAACACTCCACACAAAATTAAATTATGTAAAATATCAAGAGTTCATGAGAATATGAAGGCTCTGTCAAAAACACATTAACAGCCCAGCCAGCATGACTCAATGGTTGAGCATGGACCTGTGGACCGAAAGGTCACAGTTGATTAACAGTCAGGGCACATGCCCAGGTTGCGGGCTCGATCCACAGTGGGAGGAGTGCAGGAGGCAGCTGATCAATGAGTCTCTCTCTCATCATTGATGTTCCTCTCTCTCTCTCGCACCCTTCCTCTCTGAAATCCATAAAAATATGTTTTAAAAACAAAACACATTAACAGAAGTATGGACAGAAGCCTATTGAAAGTTAACTTCAAGGACAGACTGAATCAAATTCTAGGATCCAGTTCTATTTAGCAGAGGATATTATCTTCTTCTCTGAGACTCACCCAGTTTTCCTATCTCCCCACCACACACATACACACTACACACACACACACACACACACACACACACACACACACACTCACCCACATACACACACACAACCTGAGAACCCTCAAGCAAGAACAGCAAAGCTCTAACCAAGAAGGGATTCATTCCCTTCCCCACCCATGTATTTTCTTCTGCTCTTATACCTGAGTGCTTCAGGAACCTCCAAACTACTCACTTACAACATTTAGCTCTCTCCCTTCCCACAAATTACTAACGTAGGAGAATCATTAGGAAAGATAATTTGACTGCATGAGAAACTTTTCCAAAATTTGTAGCCAATAAACTCATTTCTATTTTGACTTCTGCCCTCTGGACAGTTAGGAGAAACCTGGCATTATTCAGAAACATTCTTTTAAAGCTCCTCAAGACAGCTCATGAGGCTAATTTAGTCCTTTGTGTGGTTCTTCTCTTGAAGTAGCCTGGGGAAGAACCGAAAGTCAAGTGGGCTCCCAAATTAAACAGCTTACCCATCTGCTGGCCAGTGGGGCTCTAGTAAGAGGAAAATTACAGGGTTAGATTTAACAGTCACTAAGAAGGGCTAAAGATTCATGAAAGCATTGCCTACTAAAACTGGATATTTATTTTTTTAAACAGTAATACAAAAAGACTCAAGCTATTAATACAGTAAACTCTATCTTTGTTTAGCATATTTGAAATGATACTGTTAAAAGTAGAATAATTAGCCAAAACAGGTTTGGCTTGGTGGATAGAGCGTCGGTCTGCGGACTGAAGGGTCCCAGGTTCGATTCCGGTCAAGGGCATGTACATTGGTTGCGGGCACATCCCCGGTAGGGGGTGTGCAGGAGGCAGCTGGTCGATGTTTCTCTCTCATCAATATTTCTGGCTCTCTATCCCTCTCCCTTCCTCTCTGTGAAAAATCAATAAAATATATATTTTTTAAAAAGTAAAATAATTACCTAGATAGAAAATGTTAATCTCCTTCTATGGTATAGCCTTGCTATTCAGAACACAGACCCTAACCAAGACAGTATCATCCAGCTATTGCTGCCCACCCTAAATGCAAGTCAAGAGAAAGAAAGAAAAGAAACAGCCCCATTCACTCATTCAATGATCATTTAAATACTAGTAGTGTCCTTCAGACAAGTGTCTTCCCTCAAGAAGTTCACAATATTGATATTGTCTTCAGATGAACAAGTCTTTCAAAAGAAAGTGGAAAACCAGTGTGTGATTTGCCCTCCAGATCTGCTGTCCACCCACCTGCTGCCTCAGGTGACAGCCCAGCATAAACTACTACATCAAGAGGCTCTACTTCCCACTGGGTTTTCCCAACAGAGAACTCTGGCAGGGAGTGGATCCAGGTTGGAAGGTTTCCTCCCTGCAAGATCACTTAAGGCCCAAGAACAATAACAACTCAGATATTACTAGTCCTGGGTTTGCCCTATATTTACACCTTTGCAAATAGTCCCCATGCAATAAGTTGTCCTTTATTATTGAGTGTGTCATCTATTATCTATTATGACCCTGACTGATAGCCTACCTAATAAAAGAGTAATATGCAAATTAACCATCACTCTGCTACACCCACAAGCCATGCCCACCAGCCTCGCCCACCAGCTAATCAGAGCGAGTATGCAAATAAATCCAACCAAGATGGCTACAGCCACAGAGAGCAGGAGGGAGGCTTGGGTTTCCCAGGCAATGGAGGAAGCCAACCTTTCCTCCTGCCCTTATCAGCCTAAGCCTCCACTCAAGGCTACAAAGTTTCAATTATAGAAGGTAAACAAATACAAACAGAAATGGCAGAAGCCATGGAGCTGGAAAGAGCGGGAGGCTAGGGTTGCCCCTGGCAATGGAAGAAACAAAGCTTCCCACACACCCTGGCTGGCCCAGGCCTCCACTCCAGGCTACAAAGTTGCAATTATAGAAGATACATGAACCCCAACAGAAATGGCTGCCGGCCATGGAGCGAGCAGGATGCTTGGCTCCACTCCAGGCTACAAAGTTTCAATTGTAGAAGGTAAATAAATCCCAGATACCAGGGCCTCCTCTTGGGTCGCCAGGGGGCATGGCCAGCCTGCAAACCACCACAGGCCCCTCACTCAGGCCGCCCCATGCCCCAAGGGAACCCCCACCCTGATCCGGGACACCCTTCAGGGCAAACCAGCTGGCCCCCACCCATGCACCAGGCCTCTATCCTATCTAATAAAAGAGTAATATGCAGATTGACCATCACTCCAACACACAATATGGCTGCCCCCATGTGGTCAAAGATCCTGCCCCTATGTGGACACAAGATGGCCACCACAAGATGGCCAGCAGGGGAGGGTAGTTGGGAGGGACCAGGCCTGCAAGGGAGGGCAGTTGGAGGAGATCAACCCTCCAGGGGAGGGCAGTTAGGGGTGACCAGGCCGGCAGAGGAGGGAAGTTGGGGGCAAACAGGCTGGCAGGGGAGCAGTTAGACATCAATCAGGCTGGCATGGGAGTGGTTAGGGGGTGATCAGGCTGGCAGGCAGAAGCGGTTAGGGGCAATCAGGAAGGCAGGCAGGCAAGCAGTTGGGAGCCAGCAGTCCTGGATTGTGAGAGGGATGTCCAACTGCCCGTTTAGGGATCGGGCCTAAACGGGCAGTCGGACATCCCTCGAGGGGTCCCAGATTGGAGCGGGTGCAGGCTGGGCTGAGGGACACTTCCTTCCTCCCCCCCCCACCCCCTGTGCACGAATTTTGTGCACCCGGCCTCTAGTATCTTAGATAAGAGAAAATGTTAATGGCTCCCCTGACTTTTCTTTGCCTCAAATATTTTTCCCCCTGCAATCCTTTTCCACCCTAACTTTTAAAATGCCTGGGTTTTTACCTGGGGGTATTTTCAAATTCTTCCCCAAATTGGCAAACCTATTAGGTAGAGCCCAGGCAGGTCGGAGAAACTCTTCATGAAATAGCAGTAAGTTAAGCCTAGAGGAGACTGGATTTAGACTTGCTTTGTTTGGTAACATGGCTGATGACCAAGCTCTAATTCGTAGACATTTTGGAGTATTCTAAGGTTAAAAAAAAAAAAAAAGTACAGTTGCTTTAATTAAAAAGGGAAGAAGAAGGAGGCTATTATTTCTTCTTCACATCCCTAACACAAAGAGCAGTCACTCAGAGATCAGTAACTGCATTTTTCACTTCAAAGAAAAGTTGCCTGAGGACAATGACAGCCGTTCCCTAAATGAGCACAGCAGATGCAACTGACCCAATGGCTCAGGCAGAAGAAAAGTTCCAGTAAGTAATGCAGGAGAGAAAAAAAGAAGGAGCTCAAAGTTTTAAAAAAAATCAGAAACTACAAAGAAACAAGAGTGAACAGGATTCTCAAAAGTAAATGTAAAAACTACTCCTAAAATGTAGAATCATCAAAGAGTTTGCATTAAGCTCTCACAAATGCATATCATGAAAAAAACAAGAACAAGAGTGGACTCTTCCACCTGTATACATGAAAAAGAACATAATGTAATGGGCCTGCAGAAGGCTAGTAGTTGGCACATGTGGGTCTAAAAATATCTGAGGTGCTTAGTGAGGTCAGAAGCACAGTTTTGGGATCAGCTCCCTCCAAATGCTAAAGAAAGGAACAAAGACCACTTCCCTAACCTAACTAACCTACAGTCCGAGTCACAGAGGGAGCCAGATTCTGAGAGGAGGCCTTCAGCAAGGCAGGAACACTCTATTGTATGTGAAACCGTTTGGGGTCCAGGTATGGGAATCCTAAGAAAACGTCTATGATCGGTTTCTTCTAGAGCAATGCCTGTTCTGGGTGAGGAGAAGTAATCTTCTCACATACATGATAATAGCCGACCTTTGATATTTCTCAAGTGATCATCCTGGATGTACAGATGTGTGTGGTAAGACTATTAAAATACTAGCATGAATCTAACGGGTGATAATGAGATATAAAGGGAGGAGAGAATACAGTACACTCTGTGCTACTCTAAGTGAGGGCCTCAGACACAGCACTGGTGTCACTTGAAGACTGATTCCAAGTGTGACTCGGACCCCACCCCATACTTGCTCAATCAGAATCTGTAGCTTAACCAGAGACCCCAGTGACTTGTGTGCACATTCAATTTGAAAACACTCTTCTAAATGATTTCCTATGCTGAGGCTTTCTTAGTAAGTTAAGCAGACAGGGAAGAATCAGAAGGGAAGGAAGCTAACAAATGTCAAATGTCTTCTAAGGCCAGACACTATGCAGGGTATTTTATATGTGCTGTCTTATTTAGTCCACAAAATAACCCTGAAATGTCAGAATTATAATTGCTACTTCATAGAGAAGGAAATTGAGGCTCCAAAAGGTCGGTAAACTAACCTCACTAAGATTCAGAGCCAGGTAGGTCTGCCTCCAGTCCACCAGGTCCCCTTGTCCCCCTGCCTCTGGACACAGAGGCTGAGCCTAGACCCTGGCCCTAGTGAGCAGAGCAGAATATACACACTCCTGAACTGAACACCTTTCTGGTAGAATAAACAATGAAGCTGGCCATGGGCCCAAGGGTGCAGACATTTCTGAGTCCTCACAAGTTCATTTGTCCCCAGGTTTAAAGAAAGAAAAAAAGAAGAACACCCACCTTGCTGGATGGTGTGAAGTTTGAGGGCTCTTCCATATCCATCTCCAAATACAGTCCCAAATGCCTCCCTCCCACACAACCACAGCCCTGAGTGATCTCAATATAACACTAACATTTTGGCATGATTTCTGCAGCCTAACCATAACAATAGAAGCTAACACATTCAACAGGCACTGTTCTAAGCACTTTCCATGTACTATAAATTTCTAATCCATGAGGGAGGTTTTTATTACTAGATGCATTCTATAATAAAGAAATTGAAGCATAGAGGTCAAGTAAATTGCCCAATATCATTCAGCTAGTAAGTGACAGAGGCAGGATTTGAACTCAGTCTTGGCTCCATGCATTTGACCACAATATTATTCTTTATTCCCAAGGGGAGCAGAATTTAAGGGGTAGAACAGCTCCAAAATTCAGGAGCTCCCAAAAGCCTTCCCTGCATACTTTTATCTCTCATTGGCACAATTAATTCAATCCCTCTCATTGTTTAAATTCCAAAAAAAGAAAAAGAAAGGGCAGCAAATACATATCAAGGTAACTATTATTGGGATGGGGGAGGAGAGGAGAGAGAATGCAAAAAAAAAAAAAGAAAGAAAGAAAAAGTTGTGAAAAGACAGCAAGAGGCAGAAGCTGACCTGATTAATGGAATCAGACAAGAATATGACCACGTCACTGCTACTAAATACCAAAGGGGCTTCCAACGCCTGTGGTAAAGGCTAGTGTTGCTCCCTTGGCTGGCAGACCATTTATTTTGGCTCTGACCTTTGAAAAACGTTAAATAACGATGATAATAATGGAAGGGCGGCAGGCCTGCAATCTCTGTGGTTTGGCAAGTGTGTCTGGAACTGCAAGTCCCTCCTCCTCCCCCCCCCTCCCCCCATAGTCAGAGGGACACTCCCAACCCCAAGGGAGAGTTCTTCACTCAGAGTTTTGAGCAGCAGAGTCCTGTCCCACCCTCAGGTCCTAACTACAGGAAACCTGACTGTTCATCAGTCTGGACTCTCAGGGATAAGATAAAGAAGAGGGGGCATGAGATAATTAACTACAACTTCCTCCAGCACAAAATCAACACCTATTCATTTTCCCAATAGGACTCCAAAGAGAAAAAACTAAAAATTCCCGTGAAACACAATCTAAAATCATGATCATGACTCATGATCTAAATCAACCAAAACCATAACTTGGTATACACATTTGTCTGGAAAAAAAGAGTTCTATGTGTGCAATATTCAATTCACAAAGACTTTGACATGAAGTGGGAAGAATCTTTAGGGTCAGGAAATGGTAGAGAGTATTCAGAGTTGTTACAAGAGAAATAAATTGATTTTACTGGATTGTGCTCGGATGCTATCCCAAGAACATCTACTGAAGGTCATTGTAAGAAACAGTCACACATTTGTGGCTATTTCTTCATACAGGCTGCTGGCAAGGTCACTTTCATTATGTTTTGTATGCTGTAAAGAATCTACCTGAAGAACTGGAAAGATTTCTATTCAGATCACAAGGCCTATGTAGCTTACTAGGTTTCCCTTTTTGCCTTGGCTTCTAAGAATCTCAGTAAGTAAAATTAAAACAATTACATTAAATAGTTAATAGTTGGTGTGTTTTCATTTTTTTTCTTTGCCCTGATTATCTATTTTGAATTTACTAACCTTACTAAAGAAATATTCCTGATCATATAATTCCTAGAATTTTTTCAAAAGAAAGTAAATATGAACTTGGTACAAGTAAAAGAAAAAATGAGACATAACATGTGTCAAGTGGAATATTCATGTTCAGGGGACAATGACAGTCTAATCCAAAAGGAAGAAAAACTGACTGAGGACACTTATCCTTTGGAAAAAAAATATTTGATTGCAATCTCGTTCTCTAAATATTAATTCCCTGTTGTGTACCTACATGTGGTCATTCCTGGCACTCCCCCAAATTACAAATGTTATAAATACTATGTTTAACAAAAGACGAAGGTGAAAATAGAAACATTGGAAGTGATGTTGCATAAACACTCTCCTGGATGTAAATATAGAAATGCCAGACAATGGTTTAGCAAACTATTAGCAGAAGGTTTCAAAAGAAGGGTAAATAATGTTGAATGGAACAGAAACTAATCTAGACCAGAAAAGGTGCCAAATTGGTAAGGTAATTTGTTACAAAACACATACACATAGAACAAGAGACACTAAAGGAAGGTGGAAGGAGAGAAGGGGAGAAAAAGATGATGATCATCTCCAAGAAACACCAGTAAGGATGGGTCCCGGTTGCTTTCCAAGGGGGATAATGGGGCTCTCTACTATTGGACCAAACAGCAGCCTGCAACATCAGCCCCTGTCCTGACAACCTGTGCCTCAGATAGTAGCTCTGCTCTCTCTCCTTCCTCATTACATGAGTCTTTTCTTCCACTTATTTTGAGGGGATATATTACTTATTTCTACAACTGAAGTTTCAGCTCTTCAAAGTATTCTGGAGTACTCTGTGCTTTTAATTTTTAATAATAAACTGGTAATTTTAAGTGAGAAAATTTCCTGAGTTCTGTGAGTCATCCTAGAAAATTACTGAACCTGAGGAGGGAGTTGTAGGAACCCCCAAAATTATAGCTGGTTGCTCAGAAATACAGGTGACAATCTTGGACTTGCAACCGACATCTGAAGTAAAGGCAGTCTTGCAGGACTGAGTCCTTAACGTGTGGTACAGATGTAACGCTAAATCCAGGTAGTGTTTTCTTTGGTTTGAATTAAATTAAATGGAATGGAATGGAGCTGAATTGAATTGAATGGAATGGAATGACACCCAGTTGGTGTCTGGAGAGTGGAAGAATTGGTTGCTGTCGGAAAAAAACACACACATTTGGTATCAGAAGTGTTTCAAATAAAAATAGTTTATACCCCTCTTCCTCCAAGGTCCCAGTCACTACTCAAAGTTCCCTGAAGCTACTCTATTATTTATAAAACTCAGTGTGATGGAGCTTTACAACATATATGTCTAGCCACCCCTCCCTATCTGCCATTTTCTGGGGCACTGCCCCCTGCCCCTCCTTCGCACTCTCTCTCTCCCTACCAACCAACTATCACAAGGTTACACCTTAAATGCCTCATCTTCTGTAATCCTCCATCTTCTGAAACACCCAGCCCACCGACCCCAGCATAGTTCATAGATCCATGTGAACACCTTACTAGCAAACTAACCAGATTCCCTTCTAGATTCACTCTTCCAAGGGAATCTTCCCGACAGAGAAAGAAAGAGTCAATTTGGGAGTGTCTGGATCTGTCCCATTTGATCCCAAAAGCTGTCAGCAGTCATGTTTTTACCATAGAGGCCAGCAAAGTAGAGGAAGCTGGTCTGAAGACAGAGAAGACTGAAACAGAAGCAACAAAGGAGCAAGGCCAGTGACAGGGGCAGACCTAACAGCATTTGGGCTTCTGTCCATTCCTGAAACCTAGCTATATTCACAATCTTAGACTTCAAAATAGCCACATATCATCCTCTCTCTGTTTCCATTCCCTTGCAATGTGACTTTGGAGCTCCTCCCCACAAAGGTGAAACCCTTTTCTCCACTTCCTGAATCTGGGATGTTTTGGCCATGGGACATGCAGCAAATGTGACCCAAAGAGACCTCTTGTTGTTCTTGGAAGCCTGCGGCCTCCATATGAACAAGCCTGGGCTAGCCTGGTGTGTGATGTGAGACACGTGGCCCAGCCTCCCCATCATCCTGGCTGACAACCCGCCAACCCAGAAGCAGCCCTGCCTAGCTGACCAGCAGCTGAGAGCAGATGTGTGGATAAGTCTATCCAACACAAAGAAAAGCACTACTAAGATGAATCCAGTCCAAAAGGTTGTTTTAAGCCACTAAGTTTTGAAAGGGTTTATTATACGGCAAATGCTGATATACTCACCTTTGTATTCCATAACATATCCCTTGAGTGAGGTTTTTTCCTTGCAAGCAAGAGTCTTAATAACTCACATTTGCATTCAAAAACATTTTATCTTCACAGAAGCCCAAAGAATATTCAAACATTCAAATAAGTTTAAACATTTTGCTCCACTGAGTTAAAAAAATATATGGCACCCTGGCTGGTTTGGCTCAGTGGGTAGAGCGTCGGCCTGCGGACTGAAGGGTCCTGGGTTCAATTCCGGCCAAGGGCACATGCCCTGGTTGGGGGCTCAATCCCCAGTGTGGGGCGTGCAGGAGGCAGCCAATCAATGATTCTCTGTCATCATTGATGTTTCTATCTCTCCCTCTCCCTTCCTCTCTGAAATCAATAAAAACTAGAGGCCCGGTGCACGAAATTCGTGCACGGAGGGGGGTTGTCCTCAGCCCAGCCTGTACCCTCTCCAACCTGGGACCCCTCAAGGGATGTCCGACTGCCCTCTCACAATCCAGGACTGCTGGCTCCCAACTGCTTGCCTGCCTGCCTTCCTGATTGCCCCTAACCACTTCTGCCTGCCAGCCTGCCTGCCAGCCTGATCACCCCCTAAACCACTCTGCTGCCAGCCTGTTTGCCCCCAACTTCCCTCCTCTGCCGGCCTGGTCACCCCTAACTGCCCTCTCCTGCAGGGTTGATCACCTCCAACTGCCCTCCCTTGCAGGCTTGGTCCCTCTCAACTGCCCTCCCTTGCAGGCCAGGTGCCTCCCAACTGCCCTCTCCTGCTGGCCATCTTGTGGTGGCGATCCTGTGTCCACATGGGGGCAGGATCTTTGACCACATGGGGGCAGCTATATTGTGTGTTGCAGTGATGATCAATCTGCATAGTACTCTTTTATTAGATAGGATAGAGGCCTGGTACAGGGGTGGGGGCCAGCTGGTTTGCCCTGAAGGGTGTCCCTGATCAGGGTGGGGTACCCTTGGGGCGTGGGGCGGCCTGAGTGAGGGGCCTGTGGTGGTTTGCAGGCCGGTCATGCCCCCTGGCAACGCAAGCGGAGGCCCTGGTATCTGGAATTTATTTACATTCTACAATTGAAACTTTGTAGCCTGGAGCAGAGCCAAGCCTGGGGCTCCCTCCAAGACCCGAAGCCATTTGTGTTGGGGTTATAATTGAAACTTTGTTGCCTTAAGTGGGTGAGCCCAGCCAGGGTGTGCGGAAAGCTTTGCTTCCCCTGTTGCCGGCGGCAACCCTGGCCTGCTCTCTCAAGCTCCATTCTGCTGCCATTTGTTTGAATTTGTTTACCTTCTATAATTGAAACTTTGTAGCTTGAGTGGAGGCTTAGGCCTGCAACGGCTGGCAGAAAGCTTGGCTTCCTCTGTTACCTAGGAAACCTTGCTCTCTGTGGCTGTAGCCATCTTGGTTTGGGTTAATTTGCATGCTCGCTCTGATTGGATGGTGGGCGTGGCTTGTGGGCGTGGCTTGTGGGTGTGTCGGAGGTGTGGTCAATTTGCATATTTGTCTATTATTAGATTAGATATATGGAACTATTCACACAATTGCATTTTCTCCTTTCCTGGGCTCCAAGATCATCTCCTCTGTAGCTTATCAATTTTTAGCATATATGTGCTGCCAAAATAAATATACCATTGCCCTTTCATAAAATAGATTATGATCTAACCTCTGCTTACTTCTTCTATCATAAGCTCCTGCTGCTTTTAGTCAATGCTCCTGTCAAAGTAAGCTAATTTCAGTTTTCTGAATATCACATGCTCTCTATGCCTGTTTCTTTGCAAATGCTATTCCACCTGCTTTCATTCAACAAATATTACTGAGTGCTGACTGTGGGCAAAGCCTATTATAGGTCTGAGGATACAACAGGAAGAGAGATGAGACCAAAATTCTATACTCTTCTCACATTCATAACTGACTGATTGCTCTTTCACTCTAACTAAATTCAAGTAGCAACTCCTCTGGAAAATGGTCATGGCCCCCTAGAATTAAATTACATACTCTAACTCTGCTCTATCATAGCACTTCTCAGTATAACACGTTATGTTTCCTCCTCTGAAAAATGGGAGTTACAATAACTACCTGTTTCACTGAGTTGTAAGGATTTTTTTGTGGATTCTTGTTTGTTGTGGGGGGTTTCTTTTGTTTTTTTTTTTAACATGTTTTTATTGATTTTTTTTAGAGAGAGGGAGAGAGACAGATAGACAGACATCAACGTGAGAAACATAGATCGGTTGCTTCCTGCATGTACCCCAACTGGGGACCGAACCTGCAACCTGGGCATGTGCCCTGACCTGGAGTCAAATCAGTGACCTTTCAGTGCATGGGATAATGCTCCAATCAACTGAGCCACACTGGGCAGGAGGATTTTAAAAGCTTATTATATATTTGGTACACAATCAATGTTGGCTATAATTATTGCCTAACTAGGAATCAGTATCCCAGGATTTTTCCACCTACCACTCCTGCAGTCTAGAATGCTCTTTGTCTGAAATCTCTGCTCAAATGTCACCTTATCAGACAGAATTTCCCTCATCTCCCTAAAATATATCAATACCCCATGCCACTCTCCTTCTCATACTCTGCTTGTTTTTCTTCAAGGCTTTACCACTTTATGATATCTTTTCATTTATTTTTGTCTTCCCCCAATCAAATGTAAGCTCCATGAGAACAAGCATTCTTTTAGTCACTACTCTTCCCCAGTGCCTGGAAAAGTGCCTCGCACAAAGTAGATATTCTATAAATTTTTCTAATTGGATCAATATATGCAGTAAATGTAGTTTCATTGAACTGTAATATTTTTTAAAGTTACATAGATTTTATTTTCATCATAATAATCAAGGTGACAATGAGTCCAATCTTTGGTTGTTAAGATTATGGGTTATTTTTTATTTATTTTAATTTCTTAACATACTTTTAAATTCCCCAGTATTCTATAATACCAATGCATTGCTTTTATAATAAGAAAAATAACTCTCATGGAATCTCTAATTATTCATGACGAAATCAGGAAAAATCTGGAGTATTTAAAAATATTTTTCCACCATCTAAGATGGTATGCTGTGCTTCCCATTTCTATTCATGGCTAGGAACCTGCAGCTCACAAACTAGCCCTCAAGACTAAAACTCACACTTGAAAACTGTTTGTATTCTCATTGCCATTACTTTCAGTCAGTACTTACCAATTTTAACTATAACACTTCAATTAGAAAGTATTTCATTGATCTTAAAGTTCTGGTCAACAAGCAAAAACTCTCACTTCACCACTTTATAATAGCTATATAATGCTTATCTCCTTTCTCCAGTGAGAGAAAACTAAGAAGCAGAAAATAAAACTAAGAGAGCATGAGACTGCACAACTATAAAGAATAAAATTGGGTATACAGGAGATGTTTCCACATTCATCAGGAGAGATTTGCACCTTTAGAAACACCTCCAATTTTGGTAGCCAATTAGTTGTTATATTTCTGTCACTTCTCTTGCTCCTGGAACACCTCCCAATGTACTAATTCCTTCACCTAAGAATATAAGAGGGCAGGGGATAAAATTCAGAAACTTCAAGCTGGGGCCCAAGAGGGATAGTCTTTGCTAGCACTATTACTATGGCAACTCTACTAAATCACAAGCCTGGATTAATGGGATGTGCTTTCATATATGTGCACAACAGATAAAGCCTATTAGCAACTAAGAGGTATGCAGGACTGGCACAAGGGATACAGTCACATTTTTAACAACCACTGTGGAACAGACTCCCAACTACTCAATATGGACATCAGTCATAGGAGAGGAAAGAGAGATCTTGGTGAATCACCCCACCCAGAACATAATAACCCTTCAATAAATGTGGATAAATCTTCTGCACTGTGTAAATTGTAAAACTGATAGACACACAAGTGGTTATACTAGTAAAAGCCCAAATAATTATTTACTTTATCACCAGCAAATTACCATGTTGCAAATGAGATCACACTTTTTTTTCTTAATTAATTTTGGTACCAGACTGCACGCTGGGGATCCAAAGATTTAAAAAAGGGTAGTCTCTGTGGTTGAAGACAACACTGTAATCCAAAGGGAAACATCTTTGCAATACAAAGGGAGAAGCACTATAGCAAAGTTAGAGGTTATATTGTGGTCCCTCAGGCCAGAGAGCTTTAATCAAAGTTGGGAGAGTCTATAAACGGTTTTACAGCTACAGATTGAACCCACAGTTCCAGTTGGCCATCTCACAAAAGCCTGTCAATGACATAGTACTGAGTGAGCAAACACATGTGAATGGTTCAGTAGCCAACAACACAGCTACCCGTCTGTCTGCCTTCCGTAGACAAGGCATCAATCTCAAGGCAAAGGACAGCACTGCTTAGCTTTTCTTTCCTATAATGTACCAACTAGATGACTGGAGAAACTTAGATCAAATGACCACCCTGCCTTCTATCAACACCACCCACCTGGGAAGCAATAAAGGTCAATACACACAAGAAAGCACGCACATGACAGGCAGCCGCCTGCCCATGTCAGGCCACTCTTAAGTCCACCTGTTCTCTGCGGAAGCCCTGGCTTATATCCAACGTTTATCTAGACAGACTGCCAGTATCATTTCTACAGTTAGATGTACTACTGATCAACCTTTTTAAATCTAACATAAAGCTTTAAAAAATTTAAGCCTGTGTAGCATAAACCCCTTAAAAGATTACAATAATTAGAGATTCAGAGACATGTAAATATTTGTTAGTCAAACCAAATTTGTGTTGACTGGTATTTTCTCTGGAGCCTGACCATGTCATTACACTGAAATGTGATATATACAAACCCTGAGTGACTGCAAGTGAAATAATGTGACCCTATATACACAGTGACAGTTTAAAATTACATTTGCTTGAGTTATTTTTATGTTAGACATCTCAAACAGTTTATTCAGAGCTTAGTACATTTTGTTTCCTAAACAAAACAATGAAGAACATAAAAAGACTTAAATAGCAGTGCAACAATGAAGGATTTTAATTCCCTGACAAAGCTGAGAATTTGTGATTTTTAAGTCATCAGTATTTTCATTCATTCAACAAATATGCATTGAGTGTTGTATTTATTAAGACACAATAAAAAATTAACTAAATATGTTACAGCATCTATTTGTACTTCTAAAGGACTTTTAAAACTATCTTTTAAATTCCCTTTATAAAAGAGAATTTATACCACATACCTAAACTAAAGCATTTTTTTGGATAAGCAGCAGAACTCTGTTTCTATGCATGAGAATATTTCTTATCTTTTCACAATATGTACAAATATTGATTACTGTGCTGTACACCTGAAGCTAATATAATGTTATATGTCAATTAAAGTCAATAAAAAACAAACCAAAAATTTTTAATTTAATGAAAAAACAGAAGTTATGTGATATGATTCACTGAGAAGGACATCAACTATATAAAATTGCTGGGGGCAAAAAAAAGTTAATCTTTACCTAATAATAAGGCAACCATCCTGATAAATCAAAATTGAGGAAGTCTGACCCCCAAAAAATTAGTCTGGACTCTTCAAAATGTTGCTGTCATGAAAGACAAGAAACTGGAGAACTGTTCTAGAATAAATGAAACGAAAGAAACATGAAAATTAAATGCAATGATTGAATCAGATGGGGAAAAAAACAGGGAAAAAGTTGTAGAGGACATTATTGGGGCAATTGGGAAATTATTAATTAATATGGACCTCATATTGGATATTAGTATTGTGTCAACAATGTCTGCAATTAACACTCAAATTGTTCAGGAAAAAACGTAGAGAAAAAGACAAAGCATTGGTGGCAAAATATTTACAAGGATCTAGGTAAAAGACGTGCATCTTCATTGACTATTCTTGCACTTTTTCTATACATTTGAAATTTTCTCATAATAACATTAACCCATCTATTTATGTGTGTGATATTTAACATTGTTGTTAACAAGTAACAATGTATCAGACTTTTTACAATATTATCCCCAGAAATTGAAGTAAATACATAAAAACTTCTAAATATAAAGGCTTCTTGCATTAAAACATGAGTCTGCAAATTATTCTAAAGAAAACTTACATTTAATTGTTTTTCTGATAACTTGTTTGCTTTATCACCAAATTTTATTTTCTTCAGAATAGCAACCTTCTTTGGGGAATTAAAATATGTTGTCATGAAAACTACTTAAGTTATAAAAATAAAAAGGAACACTTTCATCTCTTTATAGTGTAGAGTTCTTTTACAGCACATAGAATTTACATTTAAAAATTTTTTTAATTCTACTGACTGCTTGAAGTTTTGCATATTTTTTACCAAGCAATAACACAATTTTATCAGAATAAGAAACATTAGTCAGATATCCTGTGGATGCTCTTGTAACCACAGGAGTAATGACCAAATTTAACTTCCCTGTAACTTACTTCAATTATAGGAGATTATGAGCTTTGATGACCACACATAAAGTTCCACAGAGGCCTGCTCCAGTTGATTTAAATAAACACAATCAAAATTAACAACTGGTTAATAGCCCAGAATGTCTTCTCATGTGGGATGTTACCCAAGATCTTTGAAACAATTATATTTTATTTGCATGCTCAAAGTAATTAAATCAACATATTGGTCAAAGAGTAACCTGGGTGGCACTCATTAAAATCTATCATTTTAAAGTGATACACAAAAAAGCCAACCTACTTTTATGTTGTCCTTGGTAAACTCATATTGGTGCTGATACAAAGCAGAGCAACCAAGTGTTAACAGCACAACCTGGGTTTCTAGAAGATCAATTTAAAGAACTTTATTCATTATAAGAAACAAAATGAAATGGGATTCCCCGTGCCTGCTTCCACTATTGCTCCAAAGAAGTTATGATATTCCATGGGAAATAATTTAATTACAGGGTAAATTACTTTAACATGTCAAATTGCCAACATGACAGTTGAATAGTCTACATATGCAAAACGAAACATTAGCACATGTTAACTTTGCCAGCCAGATATCCAGAAAACAAATCCTTTCTTCTCTGAAAAGTTTTATTCTTTAAAAGATTTATTTTTGAAGAAATTAAACATGAAAAACAATGGGAATTTTGGCTTTCACATTACTCATTTTATTCATTTATTGTGGGATCTGTTGGTATTTAACAGTGAAATGATAACTAGAGAAATGCAATGAAGTTGTGAAATAAGGGTAAAAAGCATAAATTATACCACACTAAACAACAGAATAGGATTTGATAATAAAAATTAGCCAACTTGAAGACAGAAAGATGGCAGCCAAATAGGAAGACCTTTCTTGCACCTCCTCCCAGGGCCAGACTGGAAATACAACTATACTGGGGAACATTCACGAGGAATTACTAATTGAGTTCCACCTGAGGAGGAGACATACCAGGGAAGGACAGAAAACACCTGGAGACCAGAAGGAGGGCAAGGTCGTGAGAGGGGCTGACCCCGCTTTCACAGGAGTCAGGCTGAGAGTAATGAGGGAGCACTTGGCTGCAGGAGGGCTCACTCCCTGAGAAGATGGAGGCCCAGAACCCAGGCTGGGCTCTACAGCCTGGAGCACCAGAGCTGAGACCAGGGCCCATGTAACAGCCAGCTGTGAAAGGCAGCAGGGCTGCTGGACATCGGGAAGTCTGGAGCTGGTCATAAAGCTGCAGGTTTTATTTTTTGTTTGTTTTTATTTTCAAAACCAAGCGCACAGGATTTTCGTGTGCAGAGACTCACCTGAGGCTTCAGTGGAGGAAGGGTGGCACAGACTGAAGGTGCCTGAGGAGAGGCTGGGTAGGAAGCATTATGGGGAAACATGGAAAAGAGGCAGCCGAAAGACCTGCATTCAGTCGCACACTCTGGCCCATCCAGTAGCCACAGTTCAGGAAAAGGAAAACCCTCTGCCCTAGGTGATACAGCCCACTCCACCCTCAGGATCCCTGCCTGCCATACCCTGTATCTTTTTTTATTTTTTTAATTTGAGAGAGAGGAAGGGAGAGGGGGACAGAAACATCAACGATGAGAGAGAATCATCTGTCAGCTACCTCC
The DNA here is from genome assembly GCF_027574615.1 of Eptesicus fuscus. Classification (NCBI taxonomy): domain Eukaryota; kingdom Metazoa; phylum Chordata; class Mammalia; order Chiroptera; family Vespertilionidae; genus Eptesicus; species Eptesicus fuscus. Next base: position 58,970,561 of record NC_072477.1, read on the forward strand.
TGCATACCCCTTACTGGGTATCCAGCCACCAAAGTGCATGTGCCCTGACCAGGTGTTGAACTGTGACCAGTGCTCAACCACTAAGCCACACTGGCCAGGCCACACCCTGCATCTTGACCTTTGCAGAGAAGACAGCAGCAGAGGCCAAGCCTACAGGTTTGAATAGTCTCAGGAAGGATCAGTCACTGGCGTGGGGGTGGGGCTGACCACTAACCAGGGAACTTAACTGGTGCTTCCCCCTCAAGGAAGAGCTGATAGAAACTCCAGGTTTATAGGTGATCCCACTGGGCTTAGGATCTCCACCGAGCTGAGGGCAGAAAATATTCTGGGTCATTCTTAGAGGAGTAGCTCTGGGACAACCATCACTTTCCCTGAAATTTGAACGGCATCTCCCCCTAATGGGAGACTCTTTCAGAAACAGACTTTGAGTGATTAAGATTGACACCTGGCTAGCAAGCAGAGGCAGAGTCCAGGAAACCTGGGTAAGGTTGCTGACCCATCACTGGGCCCTGTGCTGCTAACCAGTCTTAGAGTGCAGCTTGGCCCCTCCTGCATGCGGCCAAGTCCTGTGGAGAAAAACAGAAACTGTGCATCGCTTGAAGCTGAGAGCCAAAGGAGAACAGTTTCTGACAGTGGTTAGCACCTAAGTACCTCCCAGGAAATCCAGAATTGGCTGACAAAACAGACAGCCTCAGTCATCAGAAGAGCAGGATCCAAAGGGAGCTCCAGGGACACTAAACCATGCTGAGACAAATGCCACTTTATTTTTTATCTCCCATATCTTTCTTATTTATTTACTTATTATTTTAGTCTCTCTTTTTTCTTTCATAGACCTAATTTTTCCCTTCCCTTTTCTTACCCTATTTTTTTCTTATTTCTCCTGCTTTCTCTGTTTTTCCTTTTCTTATTTTTTGTCTATCTGCTTTCTCCTCTATTTCCACTTACATAATTATTTTCTTTCTCTTTTCTTTTATACCATTTTCCTTCCCCTGTTCTTTATTCTTTTTCTTTTTTTTCACCTCTGCCTCTTCATCTTCCTTTTTCTTCCCCATTTTTTCTCCTCATATTTTCTTTTCTTCTCTTACTGTTCTCTTTTCTCCTTTCTAATTCTCTCTTCTTTTGTGATTGCTTTTGTTGTTGTTGTAGGGATCTTGTGTATGTTTTTGTTTTGTTTCTTGTTTTGTTCTGCCAGCACCTGCACAACAGCTCACACAACATAGTCAGTGATGAGCCTCACAATCAGCCAGCCTGAGAGGAAATTCCTCCTACAAACAAGACAACAGTACTCAGGACCCAATTACAATGGTAGAGCCCATGTAACTCACACAAGGGACATTCCAGGGGCACCCAGCTCGGGGGATCTAAGATACTGCACCACTGGGTCCCACAAAACACTTACTACATAAGGCCACCCCACAAAGACTGGGAGCATAGCAATTTGCTCTAATACATAGAAACAAATACAAAAGGACAACAAAAATGGGTAGACAAAGAAACAACCCCCAAATGAAAGAAAAGAAGGAAACTCCAGAAAGAGCTAAACAAAATGGAGGCAAGCGATTTATCAAATATAGAATTCAAAGTAATGATTATAAGGATGCTCAAGGAACTTTTAGAGAATTTCAAGAAAACTAGTGGGAACTACAACAGCATGAAACAAGAAATAGAAACCCTAAGTAAGATATCTGACATTAAGATACACGAGAAGAAATCAAAGGTAGATTAAATTAGGCAGAAGATCGAATCAGTGACTTGGAGGACAAGGTAGAAAAAAAAAACAAAACACCCAATTAGAGCAGCAAAAAGAAAAAGAATTAAAAAGCAGGAGGATAGCTGAAAGGAACTTTGGGACAACATGAAATGTAACAACATTCACATCATAGGGGTACGAGAAGGAGAAGAAAGTGAGCAAGGAATAGAGAATCTATTTAAAGTAATAATAACAGAAAACTTCCCTAACCTGGTGAAGGAAAAAGTCACACAACTTCAAAAAGCACAGAGTTCCAATCAAGATGAACCCAAAGAGATCTACTCCAAGACACATCTTAATCAAAATGCCAAACATTAAAGACAAAGGAAGAATCTTAAAGGCAGCAAGAGAGAGACAGAAAGTTACCTACAAGATGTACCCATTAGAATGTCAGGTGATCCCAGAAGAAAGGGGGGAGGGGGGGCAGGAGACCTAATATATGTTGATGGAAGATTATTCAACCTTGGGTGGTGAGCACACAGTGCAATGTACAGATCTTATATCTTAGAAATATATACTTGAAATCTGTGATCCTATTAACCAGTTTCACCCAATAAATTTAATTTAAAAATTAAATATTAAAGAAACTAAGATGAGAATAAGAACCTTCTAAAAACTGTAGATATATTCTTATATCTTATTCAATAAATAGGAACATTTAAATAAATAAATAAATATTCCATAGATAAATTCTTTTTTAGTCTGACTTCTGACTTCTAATATTTTTACCTAGGATTTGACCCCAGCCTCATGTTTTTATAATCATCAAAGACCTTAGAATAACTAAGTTGGAAAAAAGTTAAAAAATACTTCCTAAAATGTATTCCAACTTTGAAATATTAATACTTCTAAATTACCAATGTGCTTTTAAGAGCATGAGCTACTAAATATTAAATAGGAAAGAATATTCAAAAGAGAAAATAAAAGTTATGTCCATAGAATTAATTCTAAAAATTAAATTTGGGAAATAGGAAATCTTGATTTAAAAAAAACAACACAAAACTTGAGACTATGAGTTTTTATTAGATTTTTCAAAGATAGTAAACACGATCACTTCAAGGGGTGTGGGTATTTGCAAATTAGGTCAATACACTTAAGTTTTAATGGCAGGAAATATGCAGTGTAGCTTTGAAAAGCTTCACAATGATTTATGGTGTATCTAAATCTTTCCTTGGAGCCATGGGAAGCTGGATTTCACTTTCAGTTCTCACCCTCACTTTTTTTTTCTTCTTTTGGGTTTTTTTGTTTTTTGTTTTTTGTTTTTTTTACTTATTCATTTATTTTAATTAAGATTAAGAGCATTCTGCCCATAAGTAAAAATATGTGTGGTCAATTCAAGAGCTTGGTTACCCCAGTATCCCCATCTAGTGGGCACTGAGATTATAAAGCTTATTTTATCCAATAAGTTCCTGACTTCCAAGTTTATTAAGCAAAATAAATGTAAGAAAGGAAGAAAAAAGAAAGGCAGCAGGTATTTTCCTGTAACTGTCGATCAGCAATACCAGGAGAGTCATGTTACATCTTTCTGTTACAACAAGTACCTAAACACCCAGTGTTCCAATATTGCCAAAGTTTGGATATAGCTCTCCAGTGTTGTTGGGTTTTTTTTAATCCATTAATGATTTTGTTGTCACTAAGATCTAGAATCTTGAAAAATCTATTAGAAAATTTAGATATCATATAAGTGTGAGTTTAATTATTATTAGGCAATGCTTCATAAAACAATAGTCATAAAAAATGCTTTATCTCTTAGATCATAAAATGTTAGTGTGAGAAAGGGCCTCAAAGATTTAATAGTCTAAATTCACTTATTTCACTAGTGAGTAAACAGACCTAGAGACAGAGCCTTCCCCTCAGTCATAAAACTGGAAACTGGCAACACCAGAATTCAGACCCAGGTCTATTTTTCAGTCCCATACTCCGCTGAGTAAAAAATAAAAAAGCAATCTCCCAGGAGAAAATACTGTTTTCTTTGAAACAAAGTATTAATTTTATGTTTCTCTTTATCTCATCCAAATATAATATTAATAATAGACAAAAATGACTGTTTTTCAGGTAATGATGATGATGGTGATGACAATTTACTAACTTACTAGTAATCCAAACTAATTAATTACCTCTTTTATGCCAGCCATTGTAAAAGGTGCTCACAAGAAAGTGATACATACCAAAAAAACTACTAGATTTAATGAATGAATTCGGCAATGTAGCAGAATACAATGTGGATTGATAGAATCAACATCATTAAAATGTCCAAAAGCAATCTATAGATTCAATGCAACCCTTACTAAAATACCAATTGCATATTTCACAGATCTAGAACAAACACTCCAAAAATTTATATGGAATCAAGAAAGACCCCAAATAGCCACAGCAATCTTGAGAAAGAAGAACAAAGTTGAAGGGAATCACAATACCAGATATCAAGCTATACTACAAAGTTACTGTAATCAAAACAGTCTGGTACTGACACAAGAATAGTGAAACAGAACAGAAAACACAGAAATTGAACCAAGCCATTATGCTCAATTAATATTTGACAAATGGAGTCTCTTCAATAAATGGTGTTGGGAAAATTGGACAGGCATATGCAAAAATGAAACTAGACCACCAACTAACACCATACACAAGAATAAACTCAAAATACTAGTAGATAAAAGACTTAAACATAAGTCACAAAACCATGAAAATCCTAGAAAAAAACATAGGCAGCAAAATATTAGACATCTCACAGAGCAGAATTTTTACAGATACCTGGCCTAGGGCAAGAGAAACCAATAAAAAATAAATAAACAAATAGGACTACACCAAACTAAAAAGCTTCTGTGGAGCAAAAGGAACCAGCATCAAATTGAAAAGGGAACCCACGGTATGGGAGAATATATTTGCCAATGATACATCTGATAAGGGGTTAATTTCCAAAATATATAAAGTACTTATACAACTCAACAAAAGGAAGACAAACAATCCAATTGAAAAAATGAGACAGACACTTCTCCAAAGAGAAAAATCCCAAGTGCTCATCAATAGATGAGTGGATATAAAAGCTGTGGTACATTTACACCACAGAATACTATGCAGCTGTAAAAAAGAGGGATCTACTACCCTTTGAGACAGCATGGAGAGGCCTGGAGATGATTATGCTAAGTGAAATAAGCCAGTCAGAAAAAGAAAAATATTACATGATCTCACTTATATGTGGAATCAATGAATACATTAACTGATGAATAAAATAGAACCAGAGGCATGGAAACATGGAACAGACTGACAAATCTCAGAGGGAGCAGAATTTTCAGATATATCACCTGAGGCAAGAGAAACAAAGGAAAAAATAAACAAATGGGGGGAAGGGCAGGAAGAGTTTAACAAAATAACTTATATGTATACTAGAGGCGCGGTGCACAAAATTTGTGCAAGGGGGTGTGTGTCCCTCAGCCCAGCCTGCACCCTCTCCAATCTGGGACCCCTTGAGGGATGTCCGACTGCCCATTTAGGCCCGATCCCTCTCACAATCCAGGACTGTTGGCTCCCAACTGCTCTCCTGCCTGCCTTCCTGATTGCCCCTAACTGCTTCTGCCTGCCAGCCTGATAACCCCCTAACCACTCCCCTGCCAGCCTGATTGATGCCTAACTGCTCCCCTGCCAGCCTGATTGCCCCTAACTGCCCTCCCCTGCAGGCCTGGGTCCCCCCCAACTGCCCTTCCCTGCAGGCCCGGTCGCCCCCAACTTCCCTCCTCTGCCAGCCTGGTCACCCCTAACTGCCCTCCTCTGTAGACTTGATTGCCTCCAACTGCCCTCCCTTGCAGACCTGGTCCCTCCCAACTGCCCTCCCCTGCTGGCCTGATAGCCCACAACTGCCCTCCCTTGCAGGCCTGGTCCCTCCCAACTGCCCTCCCCTGCTGGCCATTTTGTGGCAGCCATCTTGTGTCCACATGGGGGCAGCCATCCTTGACCACATGGGGGCAGCCATCTTGTGTGTTGGAGTGACAGTCAATTTGCATATTACTCTTTTATTAGATAGGATAGAGGCCTGGTGCACGGGTGGGAGCCAGCTGGTTTGCCCTGAAAGGTGTCCTGGATCAGGGTGGGGGTTCCCTTGGGTGTGGGGCGGCCTGGGTGAGGGGCCTGTGGTAGTTTGCAGGCCGGCCACACCCCCGGGCGACCCAAGTGGAGGCCCTGGTATCTGGGATTTATTTATCTTCTATAATTGAAACCTTATAGCCTTGAGCAGAGGCCAGGGCCGGCCAGGAAGCTTGACTTCCTCCATCGCCAGGAGCAACTCAAGCCTCCTGCTCTCTCCAGCTCCGTGGCTGCCACCATTTTTGTTGGGATTTACTTATCTTCTATAATTGAAACTTTGTAGCCTTGAGCGGAGGCCAGGGCCGGCCAGAACAGGAGGTAAGCTTGGCTTCCTCCATTGCCGGGGAAACCCAAGCCTTCTGCTCGCTCCGTGGCTGCAGCCATCTTGGTTGGGTTAATTTGCATACTCGCTCCTGATTGGCTGGTGGTCGTGGCTGTGGGCATAGCAGAGATACGGTCAATTTGCATGTTTCTCTTTTATTAGTATAGATATGCATTGCCCATAAACACAAACAATAGGGTGTTGAGCCAAAACCGGTTTGGCTCAGTGGATATAGCATCGGCCTGTGGACTGAAGGGTCCCAGGTTCAATTACGGTCAAGGGCATGTACCTTGGTTGCGGGCACATCCCCAGTGGGGGTGTGCAGGAGGCAGCTGGTTGATGTTTCTCCCTCATCAATGTTTCTAACTCTCTATCCCTCTTCCTTCCTCTCTGTAAAAAATCAATAAAATATATTTTTTTAAAAAAATAGGGTGTTGAAAGCCTGGGACAGGGTGGGAACCCGGTGGTGGGAGGCAAAAAGAAGAAAAAACATGGAGACATCTGTAATACTCTCAACAATAAAAATAATTTTAAAAACTAAGTGATACAATCATCTCTTTCTTCAGGAAGAAAAGTTTTTAAGGTTATTGACTATAAGTCAGACTGGCTACATTTCTTTTACTCTTAACAGATTTATATGTACTTCAAGATTAAAAAGGCATCTCCATTGTCAGTTACCACTGCCTCCCCCAAGCCCTTGAAGGGCTGAATGTACCTGAGACCATCCACCCAATAACTGTGCCCCCCAGTTTTTCTGTGTTGTTGCTGTTGTTGTTTGGTCTAGACCTTAAAGAGAAGTAGAAACAACATTAACATGTTATAAAAGTGAAATCTGCCATATCTCTTTGATATAACATAAGAGCAAAGTAGGTATTCCTATAGTGAGGCTCCAAGAAGTCTCTGAGAGGCAAGACTCTGGTGTAAGAAACTGGCAGTCAGACCTTACTTGACAGGGTTAAGTGGCCTGGTAGATGGATCATGGCAAATTTTTTAAAAATTTTTCCTAGTGCTAAACAGATGCTAAGTTATATTATTATTTAAAAGTATATATCTTGCTCCACAAATACTATTATTAGAATGTTCCTGCTTATAATACAAATCAGTCACAATTGGTAGACCAGAGCCATGGTGTTTGTTTAATGAAGCAGGTGGCTTATTCCTGAGAAATCCTTTAAAAAAAAATCCCTGCATCTGTCAGAGGCTATTTTGTGTCCAAGTACTTTACTTAAAAATGAAATGAAAGTGTGTAGAATATTTTCAACTCAAGAAAGATAAAATTCAAAGTATATTCAATTATCCCATCCTATGTGTTTGCTTAAATATGACTAAAGTGCTATTTGCTTCAGAAGTGTTAGCCTAAAAGAAGACAAGTTTAAAAGGAGAGGTATTTGCAACATATGATATTAATGCTTAATATCTAGAGTTCTTATGGACTAATAAAATTATGATTAATGAACAATTCAGGAGAAAATGTGCTCATTAGATATACAATGAAGTCCAAAATATGCAAGTGACTGATAAAAGATATGGAAAAAATGTTTAAACTATCCAATAATCAAAGCTATGTCCTTGATAGCATCTATCAGGCTGGAAAATATTTTTAATATATATTTTTTATTGTTTACAGTATTACAGATGTCTCCTATTCTCCCCCAACTCCCCCCGCCTTGAGACTGGAAAAGATTTTAAAAATTGATAGATTGTTAGTATGGCTGTGGGAAATAGACTTTCATGCAATGTTGTTCCATATTTGTTGGTTTCTAGATGACAATTTGCAATGAGTTTCAAACGTTTAAATGATCAAGAATAAGGCAAAAGCACTACTGCTTTTCAACACTATACTGAAAGTCCTAGTTAGTACAATAAGACAAAAAATAAATAAACAAAAGATAAACAGATTGGGAAGGAAGAAATAAAACTGTCTTTGTCTGCACATGACATGATCATCTATATAGAAAATTCAAGAGAATCAACAACAACAAAACTCCTGGAACTAACAAGCAATTATAACAAGGTTATAGGATAAAAGATTAATATCCAAAAGTCAATCACAATCACTTTTCTATAGCCAGCAATGAAGCAGAATTTGAAATTCAAAGTACAGTATCATTTATATTAGCACCCCCCCAAAAAAATAAATAATTAAGTATAAATCTAATACGTACAGATCTATGCAAGAAAAACTACAAAAACTCTGATAAGCAAAATCAAAGAACTAAATAAATGGGAAGGAAGAGAAACCAAGATGGCAGCATAGGTAAACACCTGAAATTGCTGCCTCGCACAACCACTTCAAAACTACAACTAAAAGACAAAATGGACATGACCCAGAACCACAGGAAGGCTGGCTGAGTGGAAATTCTACAACTAGAAGGAAAGAGAAAAGCACACTGAGACTCAGAGGAGCTGCGGAAGTAAAGTGCAGAGGTACAGAGGAGCGTGCGCAGAGAGGGCTGGCAACTGAGTACATAGCTGGCTTTTTCAATCGGGAAGGAGACACAAGCTCCCGACTGCTCTGAACTCCAGTTCCGGGTGAGACTCTGGGGATTCAGACTCATACGGGGAGAAACTGGACTGTCTGGCATCGGGTGGAACTCGAAGGCGGCTTTCTCTCAGTGGTGCTTGCAGCAATTACCAAGGGACATTGAGACCCGGGGGTCTCTTAGGGCAGGGCTGATGGTCAGCCATTGCTGTTTGCTCCGCCCTGAGACCCCGCCCCACCCAAGTTGTGCGCAGAGGTTTTTGCATATCAATGGCCTTTGAAATCTAAAATTACCTAACAAACTGCAACTGAGTCAGAGAGATCCAGAACATCCAAAAGAAGGCCCAAGGCCCCACAGCAGCTTGCATTGCTTCACAGTGGGGCCTCATCTGGGCCCCTCCAAAACCCAAACAAAGAAGAGGAATCTGCAGATCTCTCCGTAGCTCCTGCTGGGTGGCCTCAGGCAGAGGCTAAATTAGCACCTCCTTGGCAATCCAAGAGCCAGTGTACCCAGTGGTCAGAGTGGGACCATCTAGATTACAACTCCTCAGATCCATAAGGGACACACTCAGGGGGCAGACTCAGTGAGCACCAAAGCCCCACTGAAGCAAGGCTTGCCTCATAAGGGTGTTTCCAGCACAGAAGTTCTCCCATTATAGACACAGCTGATCCTCACAGCCAATTGGCCTGGAGGTCAATTCCTCCCAGTGATACCAACAACAATCAAGGCTTAACTACAACAAGACTGTGCACACAGCCCACAAAGGGGTGCACCAAGAGTGTACACCTCAGGTAATTGGAGAGGCTGAGCCACTGGGCCCTATAGTACACCTAGCACACAAAGCCACTCTATCAACACAGGGAAGCAGCCAAAATGTGGAGACAAAGAAACAGGTCACAAATGAAAGAAATGGAGGAAAGCAAATAGTGGATATAAACTTCAAAACCACGGTTATAAGGTTTTTCAAGAATTTTCTAGAAACCGCTGATAAATTTAGTGAGACCCTCAAGGATATCAAAAAGGACCAACTAGAAATTAAACATACACTGACTGAAATAAAGAATAATATACAGAGATCCTACAGCAGACTAGAGGATTGCAAGAATCAAGTCAAAGATTTGAAATACAAAGAAGTAAAAAACACCCAACCGGAAAAGAAAAATGAATCCAAAATATGAATACAGTGTAAGGAGTCTTTGGGACAACTTCAAGCATACCAATATCCGAATTATGGGGGTTCCAGAAGAAGAGAGAGAGCAAGATATTGAAAACCTATTTTAAGAAATAATGACAGAAAACTTCCCCCACCTGGTGAAAGAAACAGACTTACAAGTCCAGGAAGTGCAAAGAACCCCAAACAAAAGAAATCCAAAGAGGACCACACCAAGACACATCATAATTAAAATGCCAAGGGAAAAAGAGAAAGAGAGAATATTAAAAGCAGCAGGAGAAAAACAGTTAGTTACCTACAAGGGAGTACCCATATGATTGTCAGCTGATTTCTCAACAGAAACTATGCAGGCCAGATGGGAGTGGCAAGAAATATTCAAAGTGATGAATAGCAAGAACCTACAACCAAGATTACTCTACCCAGCAAAGCTATCATACAGAATTGAAGGTCAGATAAAGAGCTTCACAGATAAGAAAAAGCTAAAGGAGTTCATCACCGCCAAACCAGTATTATATGAAATGCTGAAAGGTATTCTTTAAGAAGAGGAAGAAGAAGAAAAAGGTAAAGATAAAAATTATGAACAACAAATACATATCTATCAACAAGTGAATCTAAAAATCAAGTGAATAAAAAATCTGATGAACAGAATAAACTGGTGAAAATTATATAATCAGGGGCTTAGAAAGGGAGTAGACTGACAATCCTCGGGGGTAAGGGGTATAGGGGGTGCAGGAAGAGACTGGACAAAAATCGTACACCTGTGGATGAGGACAGTGGTGGGGGAGGGTAAGGGCAGAGGGTGGGGTGGGAACCGGGTGGAGAGGAGCTATGGGGGGAAAAAAGAAGAACAACTGTAATAATCTGAACAATAAAGATTTATTAAACCCAAAAAAAAAATAACAACAACAAATAAATAAATAAATAAATAAATAAATAAATAAATGGATGGGAAGATGTTCCACGTTCATCAATAGGAAAACTTAATAGTATCTAATGTTATATGGAGGGTCTAAAGTCCTAGAATAGCCAACACAATATTGAAAAATAATAAGTTGGAGGACTGATACTACCCAACTTTAAGACTTACTATAAAGCGATATTAATCAAAGACAGACTCACATAAATACAGTCAACTGATTTTTGACAAAGGAGTAAAAGTAATACAATGGAACAAATATGGTTTTTTTAACAAGTGGTGATGGAACAACTGGATATCCATATACAAAAGAAAATGGATCTAAACACAGACCTTACACCTTTACAAAAATTAGCAAAATGTATGACAGACCTAAATGTAAAACACCTATACTAATAAAAGAGTGATATGCCAATTAGGCCGGATAGACCTGCCATCTTCCAGACAAAGTTGCAGCAGCTGTGAGGGCCAAGGAGTGCCAGCAGCCACGGCAGCCAGCAGTGGCAGCAGCAGCGGGGTGATGGGGGCAGCGCCTTCCCCTGATCAGCCTGGTCGCCTCCTGCAGAGGGATCCCAGACTGCGGCTTAGGGGAGCGGGCCTAAGCCATTAGTAGGACATCCCTTGAGGGCTCCTGGACTGGACTGTGAGAGGGGGCAGGCCAGAGTGAGGAGACCCCTCCCCCTAGTGCACAAATTTTCGTGCATTGGGCTTCTAGTTACACTATAAAACTTCTAGAAAATGATGCAAGAAAAAAACCTAGCTGGCAGAGGATCTGGTGATGATGACTTTGTTGTTGTTAGTCCTCACCTGAGGACACTTTTTCTATTGATTTTACAGAGAGTGGAAGGGAAGTGGGAAGGAGAAGAGAGAGAAACATTGATGTAAGAGACACACATCGATTACTTGCCTCCCACATGTGCCCCACATGGAGCCAGGGATTGAACCTGCATTCCAGGTGTGTGCCCTTGACCAGGAATTGAACCTGTGACCCTCCAATGTGCAAGCTGACACTCTAACCACTGAACACACCGGCCAGGGTGACGACGACTTTTTAGATACAATACCAAAACTTGACTTCATTAAAATTAAACATTTCTGCTCAGCAAAAGACAATGTCAAGAGAATAAAATGAGAAACGACAGGCTAGGAGAAATATCTGCAAAAGATACATCTGATAAAGGACAGTTAACCAAAATATACAAAGAACTCTTAAAACTCAGCAATATGAAACAAAGAACCTGATTTAAAAAATGGGCCAGAGACTTTGACAAACACCTCACCAAAGAAGATACACAAATGATAAATAAGCATATGAAAAGATGCTCCACATCATGTCATTGGGAAAATGCAAATTAAAACAACAATGAGATACCAGTACATACCTATTAAAAAGGCCTAAATCCAGAACTCCAAATGCTGGTGAGGATCAGAGAACAGGAATTCTCATCCATCACTGGTGGGAATGCAAAATGGTACAGCTGCTTTGGAAGACATTTTGGCAATTTCACAGGTTCCAGTCATCACTTCTGTACTTTTCAACTGAGCCTTGCTTCCTAGAGCACATATGCTCTTAGAGCAGAGTCTCCTTCAGTTTGGGTCTCTGTCAGATGAATCAGTACTCATGGAAAAGCTGGAGTGTTTCAGAATACTCCCCAGGGGCTGATGAGGGCTACTGTCTAAAAAGAAGCTTACATTTGTCCATCTGCATATTAAACACTTCAAGGCCTAAGAAATTAGAATTTCCCCCAAAACTGGAGGGCTGTGCAGAGGCATCTGCAAGTAAGAAGTCATGTTGGGCCTCTATGTCCAGTGTTTCAGTTTGGATCTCTTTGTCCAGTGATTCTAAGACTGGTTTGGTGGTCACAGTGCTAACCTCACTCTCTTCAGTTTCAGTCTGGATATATGAGGCTGAAAATAACTCTTCGATATCACAATCAGTTGCGGGATTCTGAGTTGGGTCAGATGGGAGCTGGGTGTTAGGTCCAATGTTCGTGTCAGACAGCAGACTACAATTTTCCAGTGCCTGACCAGGCAGACTACTTGACAATGTTTTCTAAATCACTTAATAAATCTAGAGTTTGGGTCTGATTATCTGACATGTTCTTTGAAGGAAGCATACTGTTCTGTGCACTGAGGTTTATAACTGGTGCAGATTTCTCAATATCTTGATTTAAAGTCTTAGGCTGGTTCTGGGGTAACAAACCCTGAGTTACAGTCTCTCCACCAAGCTGCTGCTTATAATACTGTCTGTAGAAACACTGTATGATGAATGGACACTCTCAAAAATGTCTCCACACATTACAGCTTGGTCCATCTGTACCCGGTTTTCTGTTGGACTTTGCATTCCACTGGTTCGAGTTTCTCTGGAGGTCCCACCTGACTGGAAACAGGCATCTAAAAACACATCAGTCTGAGCGGCTATAGATGAAGTTACCTTAGAACTGGGCAAAAGCGTTTGAGTATGAACACTAATGGGAAGGGAAACTTGAGAACCAAATGTCAAATCAGTTTGAGAACAAGATGGTATAAAGGAATCGGGGCTCACCCACTGTGCAGAAGGTATTAAGTGTTGCTTGGCATAAGACAGATCTGTCCGTACATTGCAGGAAAAAATGCTGTGCTTTTGACATTTGCTCCCCAGTTCTTGTAAAGGATTCAACGGACTTTGATCCAAGTTCACTTGAACACCTGTATTTATTGGCTCACCAGCAACAGGATTCACCATTTTTGAAAGAGGGAGGTTCTCCTTAAGAGAGAGGGCCTCTGAATCAAGGCCGAGGATCAGGGTTCCTATTGACAAGACCAGTAAGTGCACAGCACCAGGGGGCAGAGCCTTGATGATGGACACCTAACACCACAGGCTGGGCCAAGGAGTCAGCTATAGGCACAAAGACAGGCATAGGAGAAAACTGCAAAACAGGTAGTTTAACCAAAGCCACTTCTGAGGATATCTTGGCACTGTTGTAAGAGTCTGCTTTCTGGCATTAGGGCCACAAGAGTCTTCAAAGGAAGCGACTAACTTTTATTTCTGAAATTTCTAATTCTTGAGTGCCTAATCTCAGGGTTGGTTGGTTGCTCAATGAGTCAATGGTCTTATTGGACAACTTCTGCTTGTGCAGGCAGTTTTCCATTTTCCTCTTCTTTCCAGGTGGATCCTGTGTTCTGCAGGGATCTACGACCAGTTCGGTAGATGTGCAACTGTAACGCAGTTCTACTGGCATAGGAAGCGCCACACGTGCACTGAAGGTCTTCCCCCCTCCTCTGCGTGGCTCCAATTCCCATTCAGTGCCATAGGAATTGCTGCACTTACTACATTTATGCTTCTTTTCGCCGTGCATTTTTATAAAGTGCCATTTTACAAGAGAAATTTGAGAAAATGGTCTGTCAGGGCCCCTAGGGCCGTGGTCGGCAAACTGCAGCTCGCGAGCCACATGCGGCTCTTTGGCCCCTTAAGTGTGGCTCTTCCACAAAATACCACGGCCTGGGCGAGTCTATTTTGAAGAAGTGGCGTTAGAAGAAGTTTAAGTTTAAAAAAATGTGGCTCTCAAAAGAAATTTCAATCGTTGTACTGTTGATATTTGGCTCTGTTGACTAATGAGTTTGCCGACCACTGCCCTAGGGCATCCTTCAATTGAACGACATTAGAATTCCAGCACGGTTTTCAAATCCTTTCTTAATGTTGGATTTACTATACCATCCTGCAGAGGGTGGCTCTTGACCAGGTGCATGTTGAGTGTGGGGCTGCTGGACACGATCTTGCTGCAGCTGCACACAGTGCACAAGGTATCAGTCTGCAGGGCCCAGACAGCTTCCTTACCTCCCACTGGATCAGTACCCCTGCTGGCGGCTGGCAGCAGGACCTACAGGCTGCTGCTTTGCTGAGTTGGCGGAGGTCTCAAGGCTGGCTGCCTCCTAGTGATCGGGTGGCACACAGGCCTGAGGCAACAGCAGGCGAGGGCACCCAAGGCCAGAGCCTGGGGTCCCGCAGCGGTCACTGCCTCAGAGGCCACCATGGTTCCGCACGGCCTGTACCAGCTTTATTCATAATTGACAAAACTTGGAAGCAACAGAGATGTCCTTCAGTAGGATGAATAAATAAACTGTTTTACATCCAGACAATTAAATACTATTCAGCACTAAAAAAGAACTGAGCTATCAAACCATAACAAGACATGGAGGAAACTCAAATGGATGTTACTAAGTGAAATATGTCAAGTCAATCTGAAAAGGTTATGCACTGTATGGTTCCAATTATATGGCATTCTGAAAAAGACCAACCTATGAGACAATATAAAGTATTTACCAGGTGTTAGGGAGGAGAAAGGGAGGAATAGATACAGAGGATTTTAGGGCAGTGAAACTACTCCGTATGACACTATAATGGATAATACATGTCATTATCAATTTGTCCGAACCCATAGAGTACAACACCAGTGTGAACCCTAATGCAAAGGGAGATAATGATGTGTCCTTGTAAGTTCATCAAGTATAACTAATGTACCCTCTGGTGCAGAATGTTGATTGGGGGAGGAGAGGCAAGGGGTTGCTATGTGTGTGTGGAAGCAGGGATATATGGGAAATCTTTGTACCTTCTGCTCGATTTTACTATGAACCTAAAACTACTCTAAAAAATAAAGTTATTTTAAAATTATTAATTTTTTTTAATTTTAGGTTAAAATGAGAATATCTTTAACCCAATATTTCTATGTCATTAGATTTATGCTAAGGAAATAACTGATAAAGAGGGGGGCAGGCGGAATGTGTGCACAAATATTCTTCAAAGCCTTTTTTATAATTGTGAAAAATTGGAAACAACTTAAATTTCCACCATAAAAGTCTAGTATATCCTTGTATAGAAATATAATTATTAAAATTAATGTTATATATAAGCTTGGAAAAAAACTGAAATGTCTAACTAAAGGGCCAAATGAATTATAGTATGACCATATAATATTAAACGAGAAAGCCATTAACTGTATATGGACTAATATGGAATGATTCTTTATACTATTAAGTGAAAAAGCAAATCACAGGGGGGAAATAAATGTGTGTGTGTGTGTTTAACACACAAAAAAGAGAAACATATATATTACAGTGGATAATGTATCCCTTGGAGGATTCATAAAAATTCTTTAACAATGGTTGGTCCTGGGATTGAAGGAAATCTTACTTTCTTTTTTATTATTATTAAAATATAAGACACATAGTTAAAGTGCATTAAGCACAAAATAAAGCTCAATAATTTGTCACAAAGAGGACACCCATGTTACCCACCATCTAGGTCAAGAAATAAGTACTGCCAGCCCCCGAGAAAGTCCCTTTCATGTCCCCTCCTAATCATTCCCCTTCCTTAATCCTAAAGGTAGCAATTATACTGAATTCTGCTTCTGATTTGCTAGGAGTTTTTGTTTGTTATTTTATCATGAAGAAATGTTAAATTTTATAAAATGCTTTTCTTTATCTACCAAGATACCAGATGCTTTATTCTATTAATATGATAAATTACATTGATTTCAATTATTAACCCAACCTTTAATTATTGAAATAAACTCAATTTGGCTATGATGTATCATTCTATTATATTATTGGATTAAATTTGCTAATAATGTTGTTTAGAATTTTTTGCATCTAGGTTCATGAAAAAGATTGACAGTAATCCTCTTTTCTTATAATGTCCTTGGGTCAGATTTGGTATCAAGGTTTGGTATCAACATTTGGTTTGTAAGTACAGTTATAGTGGCCTCTTAAAAGAAGTCAGGAACTTTTCTCTCCGTTCATATTCTTTGGAAGAATTTGTATATGCTATTTTTGTGTGACATTTCTATTTTTGTTATAATCCATTCTCCATGACTAAATTGTAAGCTCATTAAACCAAAGACTATACATGGGGTTTTCTGTCTCCTAAACATCCAACCCTTTGCTTTGGATGTGGCAGGATTTGAAAAAAATAATCATTATATTAACAATTTTTTTTTAGAATAAAATTGGTCAACCCATGAAAAAACATTCAATTCATATTAGTAAGCATATACATGAAATTCACTTCTACCTATTTTGGACATCAGAAAGATCACAGAATGTTAGGGCTGGGACTCATCTGCAGTGTGCTCCCTATGTCTACTATACTGTTCACATTACACCATAGGTAACAGCATCAGTGAGTGGGAAAAGCTCCTATTTTGAATCGAATCTTGGAGCTGGAATCCAGATAGCTCCATTCACAAGTGGTTTGTCTTTGGTCACATTATATAAATTCTCTGAACCTCACTATTTTCCTCTGCAAAACTAAAACAATAATAAAACTTGCCTTATAAAGCTACCATGAGGTTCAAGATGATGTGTATATGACATCTAGGCACTATAGTAATGGGGAGGGGGGAGGCATCTTTTACTCTGACATAAACTCTAACACATATTTAAAGTCATATTTTTCAGTGGTAAGCTCCAAATCTTCATCTCCAGAACTTCAATGCCTTAAATAGTTTCCATTAGTTAACCTTTTCCTTCTGAGTCACTTCTTCTCTATACAATACAGTTTGTTTCCTTACTTTAAAAACTTTGTACCATTACAAAAACTTTCCTGACTACTAACTTATTTTCCCATCTTACCTATTTTTCTTGCTAAATTCTTCCCATAAACATTTCCAAAATCTCCCCTCATGAAGGTCAGGCAACTAGAAATATTCAGCAAATATAACTGTTTTGCCCTGTGAATTTCAAGAAACAGCTAGCTTCTCTTACACTTACTTTAAAAAGAGAAATTGAGACACAGGGAGTTTTATACAAGTTACAGAGTAAATTATCACAAATGGGGGCAAGGTCTGGAGCCTTTCATTGTCCTGATTACGCTATCAAATATTAGTCTGGGTAACTCTTCCTCAAGATGGTTACCATCACCTCTACGAAACATAAATGCATGAAAATAAATGACAAATCCCTCTGAATTTAGTAAGGAGGTTATTTGTCCTTCTATTTCCATCTTTTCATTATTTTCACTGCATACAATGAATGCAGCAGTAAGGGCAATGCAGATATGTAGTATGCTTGATATCACCTACATTGTCCCATTATATTGGATAATGTTTAACTTATTGCTGGGTTCGAATAAAAGTTTGGAGGCCTGGAAACACAGTGACCTAGTAACGATAAGGATCTAAGGATTACAAGGAAAGTTCAGAACACAATCAGGCATGAATTTGCAGCAATAGTGGTTTCATTTGAAACCACTTGGAAACAGTGACCCATATTCCTCCCATCTGCTGCTCCTTAATTAGTCTTTTTGCCTTAGTTTATGCTAAAGGCAAACATGTATTTAGTGTAGGAAAGGAAATGGAAAAAAAACAGAGGTGACCCAAACAATCTCTGCAAAGTAAGGCTTCTAACCTGCAATCAAATAGCTTAGTCACATCATCCAAGTGAACCCAAATTACTCAAAATCATTAAATAAATGATTCAGTCTCCAATCCTACTCCCAGAAAAAATGTAACCAGAGATACAAACACCATCCCACAGAACTGAAAGAAACTTTGTTCTTTTTTTAATAGATACAACTACTAGTATGTGAATGATTTTATATTGCAATATTAACAATATCAACTTAAATATTCAAGCATTTTAAACACAGGCCACCCAGTGCTAACCCTAAGCACTCCTGGTTTTTGTACCAGTGAGCACATGGCTTCAGTCCATGTTCAACACTTAATTAAGAGATTCTTTTCAAAGACTGTAGTCTGGATTTACCATCTTCTTAGAGGCCATGCTGCAGTTCATTAGCAGCCAACATCTGGCTGGAATGCTTTAAACTACCATTTTCCTTAATCATTATATAGATGAGGTTTTTGTTATTCTAAGCAAACTCAAACAATGTCCTTGTATAGACTTCTAACATAATAATTAGTGACAGTGCAAATTGTTTTCTGATTTTCCTTATCCCATGTAGCAAACTACTATTAAAACATTCAAATCATAGTTTAAACTTTGTATAACTGTGAGATTCTTTTCATTTTATAATGTAGAGCATGTCTTTACTTTTTTAAGCGCAAGGTCTCATTCTGAAGGCCAAGAAATATTTAATTTAAATGTAGCTATATGCAAAGAAAAAAATGTAGTCTTAAACTTTCTCAAGGAAACAGCCCTTATAAACTCAGGAAAATGAAAACTTGAACACATTTGGCACAAAACTTTGAACATTCCACTTACTCTGCTTCTGAACCTCAAAGGTCACTTGCACAGTATGGATTTCAAACTTCAAAAACACTCCTCTGAAAAGAGTATCAACCCATGTCTATACAACTAATTTGCCCCTGAAATTTAGTTAACCAAATCTGTTCAGGGACTTAAGCAAGTAGAAAACATCCCTGTAGTCAAATAAGGTTTTAAAAGGAATTTCATGAGGCTGCATAAGAATTTTTAGGCCTCGGCTGACACATATTTATAAGTCTGGCTCAGAGAACTGTTACAAGACACTTATGGGTTCGCTCTGCCTGAAATGCCCTTGGGCCTCTCCCAGGACTTTGTTTCGAGACACAGCCTTCACTTCCTTCAAATTTCTTTTAGGACTCAATACTTACTTAAAATATTCTGTTTAATTTCACCACAAAGCCATTCTTAAAACACTGTTCCCCTTTTTACATATAAAATATTCCACACCTTGGATGAGATAGATGCCCAACAAATAGGTCTTCTGTTACTATTTCACTATGTGTATTAAGTTTCATAAAGGCATTAACTATTTCTCTCTCTCTCTCTCTCTCTCTCTCTTCCCCCCCCTCCTTCTTTCCTTCCCTCCCTCCCTCCCTCTTTTCTTTCTTTCCCCTTCCTTCCTTCCTTCCTTCCTTCCTTCCTTCCTTCCTTCCTTCCTTCCTTCCTTCCTTCCTTCCTTCCTTCCTACTGTTCCCTCCCATTCCAGGATTGGGTACAATGTGGTACTCCCAGCTCAAAGTACTCAAATCAGTATAAATCACATCTTACTGTCCTCAGCTCACAGCCCTCCAAAGGCCTCCTATTACAGTTGGAATGAAATGCAAGTAAGACCCTACACAGGTGGCCTCTGACCACCACTGTCAGCTCACCTCCCACCACACTGCCCTCTCCCCCATTCACCAGCCCCAGGACCTACACAGGCCTCTGCTATTTTCCCTTAGAGCTTTTGCACTGGCTGTTCCTTCTGCCTCCCTTCTCTGCTTACTCCCTCAAGTCTCTGTTCAAATGTCTCCTCTTTAGAGAGGATTTCCCCTAACTCCTTATCTAAAATAGCAGCTTCCCCTCACTACAGCCTACTTTTCTTTATAGCCCTAGCTGATATTATACTATATAATTATTTGGATAGCTATTCATTATCACCACAAGCACCAGCATGTAAGTTCCATGAAAGCAGGGTCTTCACCAATTTATTCTCAGCTGTATCCTCGCTGCCTACTACAATGCCTGGCACATAGAAGGTATCCAGTAAATGTCTGTGAATAGCTGCTTCCAAGACTTAGGAAATTTATACTGTAGCTGAAAAGCATCTTCTCTGGGACACAAATCCAGTGTTATTCCTGTTAGACCGGGCTTCCAAATAATGAACAGGATTCTTTATACCTAATTCTGAGCTTCCCCAGCTTCTCAATGGACTGCAACCCTCAAGGAAAAGTTTTATGCCCAATCCATATTCTGGGTTACTCGGAGTCACAAGAATTACTCTTTTTTTCTTTTTTAAATATATTTTTATTTATTTCAGAGAGGAAGGGAGAGAGATAGAGAGATAGAAACACTGATGAAAGAGAATCATTGATCGGCTACCTCCTGCACACCCTACACTGGGGATGGAGCCTGCAACCTGGGCGTGTGCCCTGACTGGGAATCAAACCGTGACCTCCTGATTCACAGGTCACCACTCAACCACTGAGCCACGCCAGGTAGGCACTTTTTTTGTTTTTTATCCTCATCCCAAGTTAAGTTTCATTGGGGGGGGGGGGGGGAGAGAGAGAGAGAGAGAGAGAGAGAGAGAGAGAGAGAGAGAGAGAGAGAGAAACGTCAATGTGAGAGAGAAACACCGGTAGGCTGCCTCGTGCATGCACTCAGACCAGGGATCTAACCTGCAATCTTTTTATTTTTGGTGTATATAGCAATGATTCAACCAACCAAGCCACCTGGCCAGGGCACAAGTATTATATTTTTCACAAAATGCCAAAGATACCCACACATAGAATACTATCCTACTCCACTGCTCCCTGCTGGTCATTTCAAACTTCATCAACTAAGGTAATAAAGGATTTTTCCTCCTTACACTTCAATATGAGGGATACAACTCAGCTGTATATTCTTCTACTGTACCCCCCCCCCACCCAATCCTCCAAAGTGGATCTTCTGACCATCACTTGCTCAGTCCATCATCTCATGAATTCAAAATCAACACTTCACCTCACCCCAGCAGAGAAAAGATTTTGTAGGGAGAAGTCAACCTAACACACTTTATTATCTAGGGCTTGCCTTTAGAGTTGTAAACTATCTCCCAACCAAGGCAGCTATCTCTATTCTAAGATCCTTAAGAGGAACTTGGTCTCCAAGGACAACCCTAAGAACACAAAGAAACTGCACGCAAGTCTAGAGCAACCTGAATCCTGAGCTGACAAAGTGCAGGTATACCTTATAGAATGTCTCACCAACTAACGTCTTCCGGATAGAGCACCTCCTGGGTTTTGATACTCAGACTTCATAGATTATATGTATCTCTCAATATAAGGTGTTTATGTAAGAAAGAACATATAGTTACATACCAATACCTAAAAACAACACTGTTAACAAAATAGTATGCAAAATACTGGAACACCAGGTGTTGATAGAGAAGACATACAGAGTATTACTATGTAAAGTAACTGCTTGTTAACAACCATATTAATTGTTTGATGTTCAAGAAGGCTGTTTTGAGTCTTTTTCATTGTATTTCTGAGTTACTTATATAGAGGAATTTTTACTGTGTTCTTGTAACATTGTAGAAAATTAGTTAGTGAAGTTGAGTAATGCATTATAATTTCTCCTAATTAAAATAATAAGAAATAGGCCCCCGCCTGTGCAGACCTCTGGTTTTTGGAATGGACTGCTGCCATTAACTGGAAGATGCCTGCATTTTCTTGGATTCTTTCACCCAAAACCCTTCAATAAGCCTCTCCCTAGGCCTTTCTGATCTGGTCACAGTCCAGCAGCTCATCTGTTCTCAATCTCTAACTTTGACTCATTGAATCCCTTCTCCCCTCTTCATCTTCCAGCTCCCCCAGCTACACTAATTTGGGTCATCCCTTGCCCCTCTTACCTTTCATTCCATTAACCACTTCCCTCTATCCTTCTCTTTATTTTCAATTAATTTTTACTTTCACAGAAGGAATTTATGCACATAATCTAAGAGATCAAACGAGCTAAAAGGATTGTAATGACAAAAGCAGTCCCTAGTCTCACCCTCTCATCCCCACCCCCAGTGCTGTGCCCAGAGTCACTGTCAACACTTGGCTCTGGCTTTAAGTGATTAAGTCTCAGTTACGTGCTACCTCCTGATTATTCCATTTTAAAGTTTATCTACCGCCTTCCTATTATGGTAAATGAGGATTCTAGCTCACTTACACCCACTTCCCTTGCCCACAATCTTTCTCAATAAATTTATGCCAAAATTTTGGTTAAATCCATATTCAATGCATTAATTATTAAGATATTGTTTGTTTATGAGCCAAATAAGATTTTCCTGATAAGATTTATCAATTTCACTTGTTCCCTCCCTCTTCTGGTTCTAATCTGTACTGAGAGTTTTCTAACTGCTAGATGTCATGGGTATAAGTTATGTTGGGATTTCCCTTCACTAATGTTCAAAAACTACCCAGCTTCTCTCTCCTACATAGGATTCCCCATTTCCCAGTTCCCATGTCATCTTCTTTCTTGGTTTACTCCCCAGTTTTTGCATGGATTACATCCTGTAGACTTTTAGACTTCACAAGTTTGAGAATATTTTATTCTATCCTTATACTTTATCAATTCACTTACTATAAGCTAAATTCATATTATGAAGATATTACTCTATTGCCTTGCATCTTCTAAAGTTGTTTTTGATAATTTTCATTCCTGATCCTTTGGTTACGTTTCCCTTCTTTTCTCTTGCACTCTCAATCAGCTTTAATGTGCTTTCTATTAACATTCAAGTTTCAAAATTCCCAGATGGTATACTTTGATTTGGTGTATGTGTTTGTTTGTTTGTTTTCTCTTTAAAAATTTTTTTTATTGAGGTATAATTTGGGGATTTTTTTTTTCCATTTATTATGTTGAGCATCTAGTGAGCACCTTTCAATATGAGAATTCATGTTTTTACTTAGGAGAAATATTTTTTGTTGTTGTTTAAAGTATTGTATTACATATGCCTCCTTATTCCCCAGATTGACACCCCCCAGGCCACTCCCACCCTCGAGGGCAAGCGACCACTGCCCCAGTGTCTGTGTCCATTGGTTATGCCAATATGCATGCATACAAGTCCTTTGGTTGAACTTTAACCTCCCCGCCCGCCTTCTCTCTGAGGTTGGACAATCTGTTCAGTGCTACCTTGTCTCTGGATTTATTTTTGTTCATCAGTTTATGTTCATCATTATATCCCACATATGAGTGAGATCATGTGATATTTATCTCTCTCTGACTGGCTTATTTTGCTTAGCATAATGCTCTTCAGTTCCATCCATGCTGTTGCAAATGGTAAAAGTTCCTTCTTTTTTATTGTGGTGTAGTACTCCATTTGTAGATGTACCACAGTTGTTTAATCCACTCATCTGCTGATGGGCACTTAGGCTGTTTCCAAATCTTAGCTATTGTAAATTATGTTGCTATGAACATAGGGGTGCATATATCCTTTCTGATTGGTGTTTCTGGTTTCTTGGGATGTATTCCTAGAAGTGGGATCACTGGGTCAAATGGGAGTTCCATTTTTAACTTTTTGAGAAATCTTCATACTGTTCTCCACAGTGACTGCACCAGTCTGCATTCCCACCAGCAGTGCTCGAGGGTTCCTTTTCTCCACATCCTCGCCAGCACTTGTCGTTTGTTGATTATGGAAAAAAATTTTTTTAAATAATTTTCTGGTGACAGTTTTCTCTATTTCACCTTACTAGTCAGATATCAAATTTCTGGAATTGGTTTATAAATTTTTCTATCTTTCTCTCTCTTATTGTCCAGCTCTTTTTATTTCCTATTCCAGCAGAGAGTTCTTACAATCCTTTTACAGAACATTTTGTTTTAGCTATCATATTTTTAATGCCCAAAAGCGCTTTCTTATTGTTTGTTCATCTTTTTAAAATAACATTCTATTCTTTCTAGAACATTCTCTTTTATCTCTGAGGACATCGAGGCTTCTTTGAAGCGTTTTTCTGCTTTCAGCATTGTCCTTGTTTTCTCTGAATCCTTTCTTCTCTGTTTGTTTGCTTCATGTTGGAGGCTTTCTTCCAAAGTCTAATTATCTCTTAATGTTCTATCATATTTAATAGTGAGTCACTAAAAAGCTGATTAGAAACTTTGTAAATGGGCTTCTAACAGGGTCTTAGAGTAGCAAGAGAATTTTTGTGGGAGGAGGTCACCAAATGTCATTTTGTCTCCAGGATGGATCAGTTTCCTCTCAGAAGGATCATCCAGTATTCCCAGTGGGGCTGGCAAGGCTGCCAGTGTGCCAGAGCTGACCAGAGGAAGGGAGTTGGGAATGTCACTGTTGAGATGCAGAACATCCTTTAATCCCCTGATTTTCAATTCTGTTCTCCTCCTGCCTTTCTTTATACTTAGAGCCCCCATGTTATTTCTCCAGAGACTCCTGCAAAGGTGGAAGGAAATGGTCTCCTTACTTAACCAGTGGGCTCTGAGAGTCTAATGGATCCTCAGAAAGACTTTCAAATAAATTCCCACCTGCCTTTTCTGGTACTGGTGCTTCTAATTCCTAAGCCTTTCCAGAGGGCTGTGAGCAAGCCCTCCCTTCACAAGCACTTGGCTCTGACCTTTCTCCAGTCTGCTAAGTCATGCACCATCCTTTACGTACTTTCCATCTTTGTATCTTGTGGTTTAGGGTTATTTATGTCTCTTTGATTATATCAAAGATGGAACTTGTGCCTTCTTTTCTTGTCGCCCTGCTGTTTGGGGATGATTATTTGAGAAAAGAAGAATGAATGAGTGATGGAAAAAGAAAGAGTAGATATGTCTTCATTCTGTCATCTTGAAACCTCTAGCCTTTTCTATTTCATAGGTCTTTTATCACACCATACTCTTCTCTCAGTTCCATTCTGACTCATAGTTTCTGTCTTCCAGATTTTCTGGGTGACTTAGACATCATTAGACTGGTTTCAGACATATGACATTTAGTGTATTAATGAATTAACAAGTTCCACATGGATATGATAAGTAGGGCTACCTTTTTGTTGCAGCAATTATTGTCTTCAATTGTATAGGGCATACTGTTTTCCATAGTGCCTGCACCAATTTACATTCCCACCAACAGTGCACAATGGTTCCCTTTTCTCCACATCCTTGCCAACACTTGTTATTTCTTATCATTTTGATAATAACCATTTTAACGGATCTGAGGTAATGCGTCATTGTGGTTTTGATTTGCATTTTTCACATGATTAGTAATGTTGAGCATCTTTTCATGTGTCTATTAACCACTTGTATGTCTCCTTTGGAAAAATATTCAAATACTCTGCCCATCTTTTTAATTGGATTGTTTGGGTTTTTGTCTCCTTTGCTGTACAGAAGCTTTTTAATTTGATGTAACCTCATTTGTTTATTTTTGTTTTTGTTGCTGTTGCTTTTGATGTCAAATTTTAAAAAATCATCACCAAGACCATGTCAAGGAACTTACCACCAATGTTTTTTGCTAGGACTTTTATGGTTTCAGGTCTTACAAGTGGTTAATTCATTTTGAGTTCCTTTTTATGTATGGTGTAAGATAGGGTCCTGTTTCATTCTTGGGCATGTGGCTGTCCAGTTTTCCCAACATCATTTATTGGAGAGACTGTCCTTTTTCATTGTATATTCTTGGCTTCTTTGTCATAAATTAATTAATCATATACGTGTGGGCTTATTTTTGGACTCTCTATTCCATTCCATTGATCTACGTGTCTGTTTTGAAGGCAAAATAGTTGCTATTTTTTACTTTGAAAGCACAGGGACATCCAAATTTAATTCCAAAGGTTCAAGTTTTCTTTATCTTCTTTTCCCTTAGATCAGTGGTTCTCAACCTTCCTAATGCCGCGACTCTTTAATACAGTTCCTCATGTTGTGGTGACCCCCAACCATAAAATTATTTTTCGTTGCTACTTCATAACTGTAATTTTGCTACTGTTATGAATCGTAATGTAAATATCTGTGCTTTCCGATGGTCTTAGGCGACTCTGCTAGCGGTTCTCAACCTGTGGGTCGTGACCATCGGAAAACACAGATATTTACATTACAATTCATAACAGTAGCAAAATTACAGTTATGAAGTATCAACGAAAATAATTTTATGGTTGGGGGTCACCACAACATGAGGAACTGTATTAAAGGTCGCGGCATTAGGAAGGTTGAGAACCACTGCCTTAGATATTCACACCATTGAAGGGCCAGAAAAAAATGCCCCCCCCCCAAAAAAAAGTTTCACCAATCCTTCCATTAAGAAAGAAATTAATTCCATGACCTCAAGCCATCACAGATACCAGATTATCTCTTTTTCCAGGCATAGCCAGACTTTTTTACCTCTCATAGACTCTTCAACCCCTTCTTAATTTAAACTGCTTTTTCCAAAGTTTTATTCAACTTCTTTCATGCTAAAACTAATGGCTACTTCTTATCTTTGTCCCACCCTCTCAGCAGCATCTGACACCGCTGCTACTCCTTCCATGAAATATTCTCTTCCTTGTCTTTGCTGTTGCCTCGCTTTCTGGTGTTCCTCCCATCCGTCTGATGACTACTCACTCTCTTCAGTGGACATCTCTCCCTCTGCCATCCCTCAAATGTGTGTGCCTGTCAGAATCTGTCATACTCTTCCTTATCTTTCTACCTGCACTGTTCCCTGGATATTCTCCTCTACTCCCATGGCTTCAAAATTAATTACAAACTAATGACTCTCAAATGGACCACCTCAAGTCCAGATCTTCCTTTAGAGGTATTGTTTGTAACTAAATTTTAAATAACTCCATCAGTATGTCCACAGATTCCTCATACTCAACATTTCTATTTTCCCCTACACCTAGTTTTCCATCTCTATTACTTATTCCCATGATTCATACCAAGTCAGAGACCTGAATATACTCCTTGACTCTTTGTGTCCTCACACCCAATCAATAATCAAGTCCTATTGATTCTGTCTGAGATGGGCCTTAAATTTACCAGTCAGTTCTCCCCATTTTCACTGCCACTTCCTTAAACCAAATTATCTCCCTACTGCTAATACTGTTGGCCTCAAATCTAGATTTTATAATAGAGCCAGGGTGATAATTCTAAAATATGATTATGTTACCCTCCTTCCTAAAAGTTTGCAATGGTGTTTTTTTTTACACTGCTATCAGGATAAAGCCCAAATTATTCAACATGGTTTACAAGCAGCTAGTCTTCTACCCTGTCATCCAAATTACTCTGTGTTTCAGTTAAATTAGGTTCATTTTAGTTCTTTCAATAAGCCATGATCACTCTTACCCTACATATTTCCACATGATGTGGCCTCCACCTGATACATGCCTATCTGATATTATCAGTGTTCTCCTGCTATCGGTATTTCTTGACTAACATCTACAATCCTTGTGTCTCAGTTTAGCTGTCCTATGCTCTCTAAATCTGGGTTAGATCTGCTGCCATAGCATAGCACTTATATAATAGTTGCCTGTGTACTTGTCTCTGTTCCCCTTTTGGATCATAAGCACTGTTGAGGGTTCAAACTACCTAGTATATCTTCAATGCCTTGAACATTACCTAGCACAAAGGAACCACTAAATAAATAATGGTTAAATTAAGACAGTTTTTATTTATGGACTTTCATTCCCTTGCTTTCTCTCCTCTCAAATAAACAAACAATAACAAGCAAATCATCCTTCCCTCCAAATAAGCCATTGCTTACAAAGGGATAATTAATGTATAATTACATATGACAGGTAAGGAAAATGCTATGAGGCTTTGCTTTCTCCTTCATTTCTCTCTTTTCTCTTATATATAAAATTTTCAAACTGAAAGTTTAGATAGCCTTAAAAAAGACTAAGCATGTAGATGTCTTTTCTCTTGATCCGCCTGATGCCCAATCTGTGTTCACAAAACCATTTATAAACTTGGTAGTGTATGTATATGAAATTAAAAAAAAACCTATGATAACATTTTATTGAAACCAGAACTCAAAGCATTAATTAAAGCTGAGCACACCTGCTCTGAACTGCAAAGTTGGAGATTTATGTGAACTTGTAAAGTTAAGGCTTTCTGACTTCCTGTAGAATTTATGTTTCCTTTAAATAAGCACTTCCTCTTGGTAATGCAATATTTTTTTTAAGTTTATATCAGTGACTAACCTTCTGGCATAAACAGATATGCTGTTCAGTTCCTTTATTGCCTGGTTTTACCCACTGCTTGTCAAATATTTAAAGTTTTGGGTGAAAATAAGCAGGTTCAACCATGAGGCCTAGAATTTCTTGTTCTAAACTAGTTAATGAGGTGATCTAAAAGGTATTCATTCATTCAATCTCCACACTGTAGATTAAGAGCATTTCAATATAGTTATTCACAGATATACTCACTGCTTGGAAGGTATCAGCTACCTTAGAGTGGTTTATCACAAGCAAGGCTTGTTAAGTTACAATACATGTATGTATAGTCTGTTAAGTAAGACAAAGTTTTCCAATCAAAGGAAGACATTCTAATGTTCATATTCAGATACTAATATCTTTAGAAAAAGAGGTTTCTGTGAGGTTACCTTGGATAGGTTCATTCCCAGAACTGTGAGTGTCACCAAGCCAGCACAACAGACCAATGCACTGGAGCTGGAGAGGCCAGAACTTGGAGGGATGTTCCCATCCACCAGGCAATTCATCCCCGCCAGTTCACTAAGACCAAAGTGTTCCTAAGGATAGAAGAAAAGACAGCACTAGTCACTTTGGTGTTGGATTCAAGGAGTCGCAAAGTGTTATTTTACTCCGCAGGGAGCAAAAGTCTATCAATGGACTTATTATGCTATTTATAGAAACTACTTGTGCAATTCGGTTGCATCTATGACATTTTATGTAAGGGTTTGGTAATAGGAGGATTACTTTTTACTCTGTTCAACAAAAAGCTACTGATCCATTTCCTAAAATTGCCTTGAATTATCTTTTTATTGGACATTAATTGATTTGAACAAATAGGGGAAAATATTGAATAGTTATAATTAAACTTCTCAAGTAGCAAGAAATGAAATGCACAATTATTAGCAAGATAGGTTAAATCACTATGTAGTACATCCCAACACTCTTAAGATGTAAAACTCTAACATCAAGTAGTAGCTTATTTCTATGGAGTGTGTTTCTTCAGAAGGGCCTCTGAAGAAAAAGGGGTCCAAACTTTCAGTTCTGTTTTCCTTATGAAAAAACCTAAACACCAAAATATTAAGAGACTTTCCCAAGATCATGGGTAGGGAGCTAGGAGTAGGACCCAGGTCTCCAATTTTTGGATGAGAACTTCTCCATTGCAATCAGAAATCTGAGCCAGCACACTGTCACTGTGGTTTAATGTAAGTCAGCTATATGAGGAAATCCAGATTTTTACTAGAGTTTATAGATACAATTTAGCCATATGGTAGCTTTCAAGACAGCCAAATTATAATTCAGCCACAAATAAGAGTACAGACTCTAAACAAAGCAGGGAAACTCTATTTCTCTGATCTAAAGATAGAAAGCTCTAGGTTACTTAGATGAATATGTAGGATGACACTTAGGATGCTATCACATATAACCTTTGTGGTTTAAGATTAAAAATAAATTCAAGCCCAGCCAGCACTGCTCAGTGGTTGAGCATCGACCTATTAACCAGAAGGTCACGGTTCAATTCCTGGACAGAGCACATGCCCAGGTTGTGGGCTTGACCCCCAGTGTGGGGTGTGCAGGAGGCAGCCAATCAATGATTCTCTCTCATCATTGATGTTTCTATCTCTCTCTCCCTCTCCCTTCCTCTCTGAAATCAATTAAAATATTTTTTAAAAAGTAAATAAATAAATTCAAGGCCACTTCCTCATCAAGAAAAGTACCACTGTTTGCAAATTACTCAAAAGGCTCAAAACCAAAGTATAAAATGCTATCATATTACATAAGTATGCATTTCATCATACATATTATTCTATGGAGAAATTTCAATAAACTGTTAGAATAATCAAAGTAACAACAAAACTCTATCAAAAAAAAAAAAAAAAGGACTGGTTTAATTTTTTTGTCCTTGTTTTCCTAAACTGGCAAAATTTATGCACCACAAAAGAAGAGATTCAGTTGGATGTATACTTCTCTTCTTGATTTCAAGTCATCTAAAAATTTCCTTTCCAGAAATACAAACAGATTATAAATTGCTGCTGCCAATGCCCTTTTATACAGAACATCAAGACAGCTTGTTTTAAAAAAATCCTTGTTGAATGCTATATATTTAACCATAAACTGATTCACAGGGTGTCATGAATGTGAATCATACTTACAAACTTATCATGCAATGTTTAAGTTAAAACTTATAACAGATTCAGAAATGCAAATGGCTTTTGCCAAATTCTGTAATAGCTCTATCCCAAAAGGATAACATGTTCGATTTAATATAAACAGATTATCCTCTGGACCTTTCTAGTATTTGAATTGGAAGGTCTCTGAACAGGCTAACTTGAAATTACTTTTCTGTCAAAAATTCATTGCACAAACCTGCTTTTGCACATAAGTTATCAAACCAAAAAGGATGGCTTTGGGACCTGAAATTCTCAAAAGCAACACAAAACAACATGCATTATTTAGGTTACCTTACCCATATGCTACAAAAGGCATGCTGCTATAAGGAAGATCAAATTGCATTTGCCAGGTAAATGCTTCCAAATACTGTAATTCCCAATAACACATGACAAGTCAAATCATTTGAAGGTTTAAAACCTTCCAATAACTTTTCCCATAAATTTTTACCATGTATCTGGGGGAAGGGAGGAAGGGTGGAAGGAACAAAGGAAGGAAGGGAAGGAGAAACTCCAAGACCAGAACCTCCATAATTAGAGACTACACATAAGAAATAAATGCGATGTGTTTCTGTAACAGACAGGCCACTGAGCGCTGGGCCACTCACGACAAAGTTTCAGATCAGACTACCAGGCAGTAAGGAACACAAGCTCTCTAAAACATGGATTTTAATAACAAATTAAATTGATTTAACGAATCAACTTTCTTTTTGTCCTTTATACTTTTTTAATTAGGAGAAAGGAAATATTTTATTTTCTTGTTCTTATACATGGCATTAGAGATGTTCAAAGTAATTATTCAAAGTTTCTAGGAAAATACTTATTTTTAAATTTTTTTAATCAGAGAGGAAGGGAGAAGGAGAAAGAGATAGAAACATCAATGATGAGAGAATCACTGATCGGCTCTGCCTCCTGCACATCCCCCACTGAGGATCAAGCCTGCAACCCAGACATGTGCCCTTTACTAGAATCGAACCCGGGACGTGTCAGTCCACAGGCCGATGCTCTATCCACTGAGCCAAACCTGCTATGGTGGAAAATACTTATTCTAATAAATTTCACTACATTTTTTGTAAGCCCACGGGATAATAGTAGTAGTTACCATTTATTGAATGTCTACTACACATCAAGCATTGTGTAATCCTTGCAACCACCCTGTTAAGATAGCAGTGACATCATTTTATAGATAACAGATCTGAGACTTAAGAGGTTAAATTAATGCAGCTGGAACAAAATGTGAATGATATTACTAGAATGTATCCTTCCAAAGAAAATTTGGAGGGGAAATTTAAAACACCAGAAAGATGTCAGATGTACCTGACCTGTGAACAGCCACTACTGCCCCTGTGAAAACCACACAGAAAAAGTCATATCTACCCCATCCCCTGAAATATATAAATTAGCAAAATAGAACAGAAACATCAGTTAGTATTAAAAGGAGACAAAAATGATAGAGTAAATAAATCTTGATACAATCGACATCACAGTCTCAAATGTTAGTAGGTGCCTTATAAACCAATTTACCTGAATTCCTTTAAA
This sequence comes from Eptesicus fuscus, assembly GCF_027574615.1. Taxonomy (NCBI): domain Eukaryota; kingdom Metazoa; phylum Chordata; class Mammalia; order Chiroptera; family Vespertilionidae; genus Eptesicus; species Eptesicus fuscus. The sequence continues at coordinate 59,002,500 of NC_072477.1, forward strand.
TCCACATAGGAAATAGTTGTGCCACAGAGGCTTGGTTTTGTCAATCTGAATGTTGTTAGTACCAGTACTGAAGTCCCTGCAAAAACAAGACACCATAACTGTCAGGCCAGGCCTTGTGCTGCAAAATCAATGGCTGACTGCTGCCATCTTGTGCCCAGGCAGTGACACTGAAATCTCATCTTCCATTTATTTTCAATACAGTATATGCACTTCACCGCCTACCCCAAAACAACAAACATCTCCAGCCGCTAAAAGTTAAGAGAAGTGCCCTGACCGGTTTGGTTCAGTGGATAGAGCGTCGGCCTGCAGACTGAAGGGTCCCAGGTTTGATTCCGGTCAAGGGCATGTACCTTGGTTGCGGGCACATCCCCAGTAGGGAGTGTGCAGGAGGCAGCTGATTGATGTTTGTAACTCTCTATCCCTCTCCCTTCCTCTCTGTAAAAAAATCAATAAAAATATATTTTAAAAAAAAAAGTTAAGAGAAGTTATAGTGACCTTAATAACTAAACTACTTCCAACTGACCCTTATTATTTCCTGAAACAGAGAGGAACAATATGTTTTAGCATAATCTATACCACTTTTTATTTCATGATGGTCCTGGTTATGCTAGTGTAAACCTTATCCTTTGGCCCTGCTGTTTGGCGTATTGATAATTGCAATGGAAGTGCTCAAAGCCGTCTTCCCCACACTCTCTGCCACCCATAGAATTTTATCGTATGCACAGTTTAAGGAAAAAAGGAAGAAATAAAACAAGTGATGATTCTGATTCTCATAACTCATTGAATAAAATAAGATGCCATAAATCCACACTGATATAAATTAACAAATGAATAGCTACATGAAGGAGAAGAGAAAGCACTTCCTTAGAGTCAAATGCCAACTAATTGGATATAGAAAAATGATGGAAATTTTAAAAAATCACTATTTGGCAAACTCCATGGTAACTGTTTCATGAAAGAATCCATGGATGCTAAAGTTACTGAGTAAAAACTTGATGAGAAAAAAGATACTTATATACACTCCAGGTATTTCCTCACCAGATATTATTTCAAGGAGAAAAAAAAAAACTGTAACTTTATAGTGAAGAAATCTGGCAGGTACTATCCTAACCATCACCAGTAAAGGGACATTGTATGCCTCCTTGATATAATGCATGAGGATATATCCATTAATGTGTAGGAATTCTTTGTATTACTTTTTTTTTTTTTTTAATTTCTTTATTGATTAAGGTGTCACATATTTGTCCTCATCCCCCCATTCCCATCCCACCCCTCTCCCCACGCATGCCCCAATCCCCTGTTGAACTTAACCGTTGGATAGGCTTATATGCATGCATACAGGTCCTTTGGTTGAACTCTCCCCCTCCCCCGACCCTCCCCCTACCCTCCCTTATCCTCCCTCTGAGGCCCGATAGTCCGATCGATGCCTCCTTGCTTCTGGTTCTGTTCTTGTTCCTCAGTATATGTTGTTCATCATTTCCCCTAGATGAGCGAGATCATATGTCACTAGATATATACTAATAAGAACTGAATGTGAGACGAGCAATAATAGTTATGCTGACAGGCAAATGAATCAATCTGTAGCGAGCTTCCCCCTGGACCAACAGTTCTTTTGAGACCCAATTTCGATGTCCAGTAGTTCCTTATGTGTACATGTCAGCACTGACCCCTCAGCTCAGGATGGTGGACAAATGGTGGTATTGGAGGTCCGACTCCCTCTGGTTTGGTCTCGGCCGAACCCAGGGGCACGGCGTCACCCGGACTAAGGGGCACATGGCCTCACCCATACCCAAGGGGCGCGTGGTCTCACCCGGGCCTGGGACCCAGCCTCACCCGGATGGATCCAGGGGCGCACAGCCTCACCCGGACCCAGGATCTGGCTTCACCCGTACCCAGGGACGCTTGGCCTCTCCCAGACCCAGGGGCACGTGGCCTCACCCGGGCCTAGGTGCACGAGGCCTCACCCGGATCCAGGGACACATGGTCTCACCCGGACCCAGGGACGCTTAGCCTCTCCCAGACCCAGGGGCACGTGGCCTCACCCGGGCCTAGGTGCACGAGGCCTCATCCGGATCCAGGGACACATGGTCTCACCCGGACCCAGGGACGCTTGGCCTCTCCCAGACCCAGGGCCACTTGGGCTCACCCGGGCCTAGGTGCACGAGGCCTCACCCGGATCCAGGGACACATGGTCTCACCCGGACCCAGGGATGCTTGGCCTCTCCCAGACCCAGGGCCACTTGGGCTCACCCGGGCCTAGGTGCACGAGGCCTCACCCGGATCCAGGGACACATGGTCTCACCCGGACCCAGGGACGCTTGGCCTCTCCCAGACCCAGGGCCACTTGGGCTCACCCGGGCCTAGGTGCACGAGGCCTCACCTGGATCCTGGGACACATGGTCTCACCCGGACCCAGGGACGCTTGGCCTCTCCCAGACCCAGGGCCACTTGGGCTCACCCGGGCCTAGGTGCACGAGGCCTCATCCGGATCCAGGGACGCATGGTCTCACCCAGACCCAGGGACGCTTGGCCTCTCCCAGACCCAGGGGCGCGTGGCCTCACCCGGGCCTAGGTGCACGAGGCCTCACCAGGATCCAGGGACACATGGTCTCACCCGGACCCAGGGACGCTTGGCCTCTCCCAGACCCAGGGCCACTTGGGCTCACCCGGGCCTAGGTGCACAAGGCCTCACCCGGATCCTGGGACACATGGTCTCACCCGGACCCAGGGACGCTTGGCCTCTCCCAGACCCAGGGCCACTTGGGCTCACCCGGGCCTAGGTGCATGAGGCCTCACCCGGATCCAGGGACAAATGGTCTCACCTGGACCCAGGGAAGCTTGGCCTCTCCCAGACCCAGGGCCACTTGGGCTCACCCGGGCCTAGGTGCACGAGGCCTCACCCGGATCCTGGGACACATGGTCTCACCCGGACCCAGGGACGCTTGGCCTCTCCCAGACCCAGGGCCACTTGGGCTCACCCGGGCCTAGGTGCACGAGGCCTCACCCGGATCCAGGGACACATGGTCTCACCCGGACCCAGGGACGCTTGGTCTCTCCCAGACCCAGGGCCACTTGGGCTCACCCGGGCCTAGGTGCACGAGGCCTCATCCGGATCCCGGGACGCATGGTCTCACCCGGACCCAGGGACGCTTGGCCTCTCCCAGACCTAGGGGCACGTGGCCTCACCTGGGCCTAGGTGCACGAGGCCTCACCCGGATCCAGAGACGCATGGTCTCACCAGGACCCAGGGATGCTTGGCCTCTCCCAGACCCAGGGCCACTTGGGCTCACCCGGGCCTAGGTGCACGAGGCCTCACCCGGATCCAGGGACACATGGTCTCACCCGGACCCAGGGACGCTTGGCCTCTCCCAGACCCAGGGCCACTTGGGCTCACCCGGGCCTAGGTGCACGAGGCCTCACCCGGATCCAGGGACACATGGTCTCACCCGGATCCAGGGACGCGTGGCCTCTCCCAGACCCAGGGCCACTTGGGCTCACCCGGGCCTAGGTGCACGAGGCCTCACCCGGATCCTGGGACACATGGTCTCACCCGGACCCAGGGACGCTTGGCCTCTCCCAGACCCAGGGCCACTTGGGCTCACCCGGGCCTAGGTGCACGAGGCCTCACCCGGATCCAGGGACACATGGTCTCACCCGGAGCCAGGGACGCTTGGCCTCTCCCAGACCCAGGGGCACGTGGCCTCACCCGGGCCTAGGTGCACGAGGCCTCATCCGGCTCCAGGGACACATGGTCGCACCCGGACCCAGGGACGCTTGGCCTCTCCCAGACCCAGGGCCACTTGGGCTCACCCGGGCCTAGGTGCACGCGGCCTCACCCGGATCCAGGGACACATGGTCTCGCCTGGACCCAGGGGTGTGTGGGCTCTCTCAGACCCAGGGGCGCTTGGCCTCGCCCGGGCACGGGATCCAGCGTCATCCGGGTCCAGGGGCACATGGCCTCACCCGGACCCGGAGTCCGGCCTCACCTGGACCCAGGGGCATGTGGCCTCACCTAGACCCAGGGACGTGAGGCCTCACTTATACCCAGAGGCGTGTGACCACACCCGAGCCCAGAGGCGCGCAACCCCGCCCGCACCCGGGTCTCAGCGGGGCCCCGTCTTCCCGATCCCAATTCCTGCCGGTCAATCCCCCCTCAGCAATTCCCCTGGCCATCCTTCCAGAGCTCCAGTATGGCTGCTGCAGAACTCGTCGGGCGGCGGCTCGGCGAAGCTCCGGTGCACCCGGTGCATGGCGGTGGGCCGGTCTGGCGTCGCTGCGTCGGCCCTTGGGTCTGCATTGGTGGCCGGTCGCCGAGCATGCGCACCTGGCCGCTTCCGGGGCGTTGAGATTCTTGACGGACTCGGAGGTCAGCAAGCGCGGAGTCTCCCACCCCATGTCTCATAGGGGCTCGTCTGTCCGTGCTTGGCTGCCAGTGGAGCCGTCCCCTCAGCCGGAGACTGCCGGGGGAACTGCGCCGAGCACGTTCCAGGCCGCTGTTGTATCGCCTGAGCCATAGTTCTTTTGTGTCGCCTGAGCCGTAGTTCTTAAAGTGTGGTCTTTGGGTCACCGGCATCAGCATCATCCCACATACCCCTCTTTTATTCTAGTTGTAGAGCATCTACTCAGCCAGCCCTATGGTGGTCTTGGATGGTGTCTGCTCTGCTCTCTTGTCGTAGTCTCAAAGTTGTTGTGGTAGGCAACAATCAGGCTTCCGCCCTATGCCTCCATCTTGGTCCTCCTTTGTATAGTTAAGTCTTGATTGTTGTTGGTGTCACTGGGGGGGCTCTCTTTGTCTATAAAGGAAGAGTTGCTGTGCAGGAGATTCGTTTATGGGCCGGGTCTTGGTGCAGCAAAGCTTTGGCGCTCACTGAATATTCCCGTTGAATGTGTCCCTTATGCACGTGGTTGAAATCTGGTGTCATCTCCCACAGACCACTAGATGCCCTCGTTTCTGGGTCTCCAATGGGATGTAGATCAGCTACTGCCTTAGGCACTCAGCAAGGATTACAGCAAAAACTGTAGTTTCTTCCTCCTGTCTGAGTGGCCCTGGAGCAGTCCGACTAGAACAGCAGTTCATCTGGTCCGCTGCCAGAGGGCAGGCCACCCACATGCATAAGCCGTTGCTTGGGGCGCAGGTGTGCCTGCAAGACTTGCGGGGCAGGTCTTCAAAACGTGCGGGGCGGGTCCCAGGGCGGGGCGTGGTCTCAGGGCGCCAACAGGCCATGGTGCGGCGAGCCGCGATGGCTGTGAGTCTGGTCCTTCTGCCTTCCACGTATCTAAGTCCCCTCGTTCCGCACTCCAGCGCAGCAAACACTGATTGCTGGGCGCACCTCCGCAAGAGTCCCGCCTCTCCCCGCAGGCATCTGGGTCTCCCGGGGTTCGCCAGAAGATGGATTTCAGGGTGATGGAGAGCTAATCTCCCCTAGGTTTGGAACAAAAGCCCCTTTCCCCCGCCACCAGCCAGACCCACGCGCCTCCACACCTCATCCCCTCCGATTTCGCTGGGTGCGAGGCAACAGAACAGCCTTTAACCTCCGCCGCCATCTTTTTCAAACTTCCCAATTTGTACTTCTTAATCCCTTGAATTCAGTCAACTCTACTGAAGTCTAGCGCCGCCGGGAGGTGCACGGAGAGGGCGCCCGGGCCTCCGTCCGGTGTGCGGGGCGCGCGGCCCGCGGCACAAGGCGCGCGGGGGCTGCGCGGCGGGGACGGGTGCTGGGAGGCCACCGGGCTCCAGGCGCCGCCGCTGCGGCGGCGTCCCCAGCGTCCCGGGCCGGGCGGCCTGCGGGGGCGGCGGAGTTGCGAAAGTGAGTGAGTTTCCCAGGGTTTCGCCCGGAATGGGGTTCAGTGCAATCGGAGCCGGCGCTCAGCGCACTCCGGAGCCTTTATCTCCTTCCTGCCAGTGAACTCCGGCCAGGTCATCAGCCGCCCCTTCCTCTCCGGTTCCATCCTCCCCGGAGGCGCGTGTGCTCGTGTCTCCGCCCGTTTCTCCATACCTCAGGCTTTTACGGCTTCCCCGACTGTCCCCGTGGCCTTCTCCTTCCCCCCAGCTGTGGGCATTTCAGTCCACCAACTTTCCTGTGGTTCTGGACGATGTCCGTTCTGACCTCTAGTTGTATTTTTGAAATTGTTGTGCCCGGCTGCAGGTTAGGTGTTTAACCTATGCCGCCATCTTGGTTTCTCCTCTCTTTGTATTACTTTTGTGACTTCTTTGTAAGTCAAAAATTATTTCAACATGAAAAATTAACAGGCTTCTAAATCAGCCAAAGGACAAAATATGTGAAATGCAAGAGGGGCTAAGGATCAATTTAAAAGTGAGAAAATAAGCAACATTCCCCATATTGACCGAGTACTCTTCACATAATTTACTAAATACCTATTATGTGCCAGTCACTGTAGTACATACCTTGCATACATTTTCTTTATTCAACAACATGAATACATCATCTCCTAAGGAAAATATTTAATGACCACTTAAGTGTGCAAGGTATTCAGAAGAAAACAAAGGAAAAAGGAAAGGGCTAATCTTTTAAGTATTGGTAACCTAGCCAATGAACTCAAGTCATAATCACATACCACTATCATGTGATGATGTGTATCATGGGGTGGGATAGAAGCCAAGAGGGCATCATTTCTATAGTCAGCATCATGGGCTGGAGAGAGGAGGCATTCTGGAGGCTTAGAGAGGTTTAATGACTCCAAAGACACATACAGTCTGACTCCAGATCACAAACTTTATCATCACCCACAGAAGTAAAAATATATTGGGAAAAATGATGTCAGCATCATGGTAAGTGAGATGCTCCCTTTGTCTCTCCTCTTCAGTCTATAACTGGTGGGACATCAATAATTCAGGAAAGATTCCCCTGCTCAAGGCATTAGAAGTCTGAGAGATCCATGCACTGTACATCTGAGGCGGCAGATGGGAATGCATAGGGCAGGCAGAACGCAGGAACAGCAGGGATGGTGCTCCTGCCCCTGGCTCCTCGTGGCAGCTAAGCCCACAGCCCTGGTGAGCACAGTAGCAGCGATGAAGACCAAGCTGCAACTCCAACCCGCACCATGGCCTGGAAGGGGGTCGAGGAATAGGGAGGAAAAGAAGAGCAGCAGTGGCCATGGCATCAGCCCCTGGGGCTCTGGCTCCCGCCCTTGGCTGCAGCGGTGCTGCCTCACTGGAGAGCTCAGTAGCAGCAGTGGAGGCAGCACAGAAGTCTCTGACCTCCTGGCCACAGAAAAGTCAACAACAAGAGAACCAGGCAGCACCCCAGCTATCCCCCAACCCCTTCCATCCCTGCACCACAAGGTACTGCCGATACCCAAATGACCCCAGAAGCAATGGGGGCACACGCCATCCCTGTGATCCTGGCAGCGACACCCGTGCGACTATAGCGACTTTGCCTGCAGCAAGGCACCAGTGACTCCAGAAGCACAAGCAGCAATGAAGAGGGCACCTAGGACACCTCTGGCAGAGGCGAGGGAGGTGGGAAACGCTGGCTCTCAAACATAGACAGCTCAGGTAAGAGAAACTTACCTGAGCTCAGCTGCTATAGCAAAAACTTGTTCTATAGCACCACACCCTGGGGGAAAAGGGCCTCTAATCACCACTTATTTCATTGGTTGATTCTTGTATGTGCCCCGACTGGGGATTGAACCCACAACCTTGGCATATCAAGATGATGCTCTAACCAACTGAGCTAGCCGGCCAGGGCCTCCTTGTCGGCTTTATGTCTGAAGGCTCTATCCAATGGTGCAAGTGGGGTGTTAAAGTCTCTTACATTATTGTAGAGCTATCAATTTCTCCCTTTAAGCCTGTTAATAGTTGCTTTATATATTTTGGTGCTCCTGAGTTGGGTGCATATATATTAATAAATGTTATATCTTCTTGATGTCCTCCTTATCATTACATAATGTCCATCTTTGCCTTCTCATTACCTCTTTTGGCTTGAAGTCTATTTTTCCTAAGTATGGCTACACCTGCTTTCTTTTAGATGCCATTTGCTTAGAGCAGTGGTCGGCAAACCGCGGCTCGCGAGCCACATGCGGCTCTTTGGCCCCTTGAGTGTGGCTCTTCCACAAAATACTACAGCCTGGGCAAGTCTATTTTGAAGAAGTGGCATTAGAAGAAGTTTAAGTTTAAAAAATTTGGCTCTCAAAGGAAATTTCAATCGTTGTACTGTTGATATTTGGCTCTGTTGACTGGCTTAGAGTATCATCTTCTGTCCGTTTTATTTTTCTGCCCAGCCTTTTCCTAAGGTTCAAAAACAGGCACTCATTTCCCACCAATGTGTTTTTCTGCATTACCTCACCCATCTGCTTTCTCCATTCTTATACCCATGTTGTAGAATGCTAAGAAAAAAGTCTTCAAAATGAGCAGACATGACTCACTTTCCACTTACACATTTTATTCATTCATTCACCTGTTCTTCCAACAAACATTTGCCCAGTGTCTACCCTATTTGTGTCAGGAACTAGGCTGGACCATTACAAGAACAATATTATCAAAAAAGTAAATACTTAGCCCCAGCAGTTTGACTCAGTAGATAGAACGTTGGCCTGCTGACCAAAGGGTCCCGGGTTCAATTCCAGTCAAGGGCACATATCTCGGTTGCAGGCTCCTCCCCAGCCCAGGCCCTAGTCGAAGTGTGTGTGCAGGAGGCAACCAATCAATGTGTTTCTCTCACATCAATGTTTCTCTCTCTCTTTCCCTCTCTTCTACTCTCTCTAAAAATCAATGGAAAAATAACCTCGGGTGAGGATTAAAAAAAAAAATTAAAAAAAATTTTAGGGAAAAATTTAACAAAACATGTACCTTCAAAACAACAAAATACTTCTGAGCAAAAATGAAGACCTACATAAATGGAGATAAATACTGTGTCCATGAATTAAAAGAGTAAATACTATTATGATGTCAATTCTTTCCAAATTGATATATACATTCAGTACAACCCTAATAAAAATCCAAGCATGCTTTCTCATAGAAATTGAATAGCTAATTCTAAAATTAATGAGAAAATGCAAAAGATCTAGTATAGCAAAAACAAATTTTAAAAAGGCAATATTAGAATATTTACACAACCTGAGTTCACATGGCTTCTTATAAAGCTACAGTTTTCAGATACTGTGTTATTGACATAAAGATGGACAAATATATTAATAGAACAGAATACAATCCAGATATAGATCCCTACATATATTACCAATTGCTTTTCAAGATAATTCAATGGGAAAATAATCTTTCCAATAAATGGTGGGAAACAATTGGACAGCCACAGGCAAACACAAAAACCTCAGCCTTTATCGCATGGCACATACAAAAATTAACTCAAAATGAATCATAGACCTAAATATAAGAACTAAAACTATAAAACTTCTAAAATAAAACACTGGGGAAAAGTTTAGTGACTTTTGGTTTGAAAAAGGTTTCTTAAATGCAGTCAAAAACTACAAACTCAATAATTAGGGCTGAAAAAAATCAAAAATTAGGACTTCATCAAAATTAAAAACTTTTCTTCTTCAAACAACACAGTAAAGAAAATGAAAATTCAAGCCACAGATTGGATGAAATATTTTGCAAGACATACATCTAGCAAAGAACTTGTATCTACAATATATTAAGAAATCTTACAGATTACAGATCAATAATAGAAGATAAAAAACCTACTTTAAAATGGGCAAATAATTTAGACAGACCATTAAGCAAAGAAGATATATAGATGACAAAAAACATATATGAAATAATGTTCAATATCATTAGAGAAATTAAAAACCAAAATGCACTACTACTACATATTTATCAGAGTAGTTAAAATTTAAAGACACGTTAGCAAGGATGTGGATCAACTGGAACTCTCATACACTGATGGTTGAAATGTAAATGTTACAACCACTTTGGAAAGTAGGCAAATTTTTTGAAAAGTTAAACCAGACAGTCCACCCCTAGGTATTTACCCAAGAAAAATGAAACACGTCTACACATAGATTTAAACACAATTATTCTTAGCAGCATTATTCATAACTAGAGGCCCGGTGCACTAAATTCATGCACGGGTAGGGTCCCTAGGCCTGGCCGACAATCAGGGCCGATCTGTGGGTCGCCAGTCGCTGTCTGTAGGGTGACCGGTGGGGCAATCAGGACCCCATTTGCACCCACCTTGGCCTGGCGCCACCTGCTCGCCGGCCCCGCCCTCCTCTCCTTCCCTCCGCCCCCCTCCCCCACCCACTCCGCCGCCGCCCCAGGTCAGTGCACGTCTAACTCCCAGTCAGTCGAACTCCCACCCATGGGGACAATTTGCATATTAGCCTTTTATTATATAGGATAGCCAAAAACTGGAAATGATGTAAGTGCCCATCAATGGTGAATAGATAAATTATGGTATCTCCATGCAATGAATGCTACACAACATGTGAAGAATTCCTAGGGTCCTAGTAGAATAAAGCCTCTTATCCTCAGCAGAGAATACTTGCCTTGATAATTTACCTCTGCTTCCCTAACTCATTCCCCATGCTATTTCACTACCACTCCTGGAATCATTTCCCAAATACTCCACCTTCATCCAAGTCTCTCTCAGGCTCTGCTTTTGTGAAAAAATAAAATAAAGCTGAAACCACATATTTATAGCAATGGGAATTGTTAAGTGAATTGGAGTAAATAAATATGACAAATTATTATGCACCCAATATTAAATATTTGCAAACAATGACACAAAATTGTGTTTGAGATAATGTAAGGTTTTCTATAAAGGGTCCAAAATGTACGTAAGATATAGTCTCAATTATGCAAAGTAAATAGAAAATGAAAGGATCTTATACAATAAGTTCCATATAAAAATAAGGAATTTCTATATCTTGCACAACCTGGTATAATGCCTTTTCAAAGGCACACATAAAATAATTGCAGAATAAAGATAACTGCAGGCAAATTGTCCAATGAACAATAAGCCAAAAAATATAATGTGCCGATTATATGCCAGATCTTTTTTTTTTTTTGTACTTATCAAGTCAAATCCATCATAATATATTATTAGCAAGTAGGTCTCATCCCTGGAATAAAAAGACAGTTCAATATTTAAAATTCATCAGTATAATTCATATTTAAAAAAACACATCAATATTGAGTAGATATTTAATAAAATTCCATACCCATCAATTATTTTTTAAATCTTAGCAAACTAAGAATTAAAAACTGTCCTTTTTATAAAGATGGTGCCTAAAGCAAGGAAGAAAGTCCCTGCCCCTCCCAAAGCTAAAGCAAAGGCTTTGAAGACAAAGAAAGGTATCCACAGACACACAAAAAAAAGATCCTCACTGTCACCCACCTTCCGACAGCCAAAGACACTGAGGCTCTGAAGGCAGCCTAAATATCCTTGGAAGAGCGCACCCAGGAGAAACAAGTGTCACTGCTATGCCATTATCAAATTCCCCCTGACTGCCCATCAGCCATGAAGAAGACAGAAGAGACGATACACTTGTATTCATTGTGGACATCGAGGCCAACAAGCACCAGATCAAACAGGGTGTGAAGAGGCTCTGTGACATTGATGCAGCCAAGCTCAACACCTTGATCAGTCCTGATGGAGAGAAGAAGGCATATGTTTGACTGGCTCCTGACTAGGATGTTTTGGATGTTGCCAACAAAATTGGGATCATCTAAACCGAGGTCAGCTGCCTAATTCTAAATATAAAAATTTTACACTGTAAAAAGAAATAAAAAATAAAAATAGCAACAACAGAAAGTATATTCTTAACTTCATAAAGCATATATACTAGAAAGTTAAATCTATTATATACCACTCTATGTTTGACACTGAAGCTGTAGCACTGAAGAAGTGAGGCAACAGTACCTGAATTCACAAAGCTTATAATTACTGGGGGATAGAGACAAGTAAGCAGATAATGGCAATACAGATGGTAAAATGCTATGACAAGAGAATCAGAAGGTGCCCTAGTAACATAAGAAAGGCACCAGCTCTGACTTTCCTGGAGATAATTACCACATTAGATGATGAATAACTTCTAGGCAGGGACAGTTATTTTCATCTTCGTATTGCTCAGTATCTAAAATAACGTCAGACACATGATAAATCTTCAGTAAATATTTCTCTTTTTTATCTTTATTGTTCAGAGTATTACAGATGTCCCCTCTTACCTTCTCCTCCACTGCCCCCATCCACCCAGTTCCCAACCCACCCTAGGACTTCACTACTCTATTGTCTGTGACCATAGGTAATGCATACCCTACACAATAAAAGGCTAATATGCAAATCGACCAAACAGTGGAAGGACTGGTAGACATGATACGCATTGACCACCAGGGGGCAGACGCTCAATGCAAGAGCTGCCCCCTGGTGGTCAGTGTGCTCCCCAGGGGGAACGCCACTCAGCCAGAATCTGGGCTCACAGCTGGCAAGTGCCACTCAGCCAGAATCTGGGCTCACAGCTGGCAAGCCTCTCCTGCCTCCGCAGCAGCACTAAGGATGTCCCCTGAGGGCTCTCGGACTGTGAGAGAATGCAGGCCTGGCTGAGGGACCCCCCTGAGTGCACAAATTTCATGCACTGGGCCTCTAGTATGCATATAAGATCTTTGGTTAACATCTTCCTGCCCAACCGCCACCCTTTCCTCTGAGATTGTCCATCTGTTCCATGTTTCCATGCCTCTGGTACTATTTTATTCATCAGTTTATTTTGTTCATTAGATTCCTTGTTTGTTTCTTTGGATTTTTAGATTCAATTGTTGATAGATATGTATTTATTGCCACTTTATTGTTCATATTTTTTTATCTTTTTTCTTCTCCTTCTCCTCCTTCTTCTTCCTCTGCTTAAAGAATACCCTTCAACAGTTCATGTAATACCCATTTGGTGGTGATGAACTCCTTTAGCTTTTTCTTGTCTGTGAAGCTCTTTATCTGACCTTCAATTCTAAATGATAGCTTTGCTGGGTAGAGTAATCTTGGTTGTAGGTACCTGCTATTCATCACTTTGAATATTTCTTGCCACTGCCTTCTGGCCTGCAAAGTTGAGAAATCAGCTGACAATCATATGGGCACTCCCTTGTAGGTAACTAACTTTTTTCTCTTACTGCTTTTAAGATTCTCTCTTTGTCTTTAACCCTTGGCATTTTAATTGTGATGTGTCTTGGCCTCTTTGGGTTAATCTTGATTGGGCCTCTCAGGCTTCCTGGACTTGTAAGTCTATTTCTTTCACCAGGTAGGGGAAGTTTTCTGCCATTATTTCTTCAAATAGACTTTCAATATCTTGCTCTCTCTCTTCTCCTTCTGGCACTCTCATAATGCAAATGTTGGTACATTTGAAGTTGTCCCAGAGGCTCCTTACACTATCTTCATATTTTTGGATTCTTTTTTCATTTTGCTCTTCTGATTGTTTTTTGCTTCTTCATATTCCAACTCATTGATTTGATTCTCAGAATCCTCTACTCTACTGTTGAATCCCTGTAAATTATTCTTTATTTCAGTTAGTGTATGTTTAATTTCTGACAGGTCCTTTTTCATGTCTTTTAACTTCTCACTAAGATCCTTAAAAGTCTCACTAAGTCTGCTGAAGCTCTCATTAAAATCCTTGAGCGACCTTATAGCCATTGTTTTGAACTCTGCATCCAGTAGTTTGCTTGCTTCCATTTCATTTATTTATTTTTCTGGAGATTTCTTCTGTTCTTTCATTTGTGACATGTTTCTTTATCTTCATATTTTGGCTGCTTCCCTGTGTTTGTTTCTATGTATTTGTTAGAGCTGCTATGTCTCCTGGAATTGGTAGAGTGGCCTTGTGTAGTAAGTGTCCTGTAGGGCCCAGTGGCTCAGCCTCCCCAGTCACCTAAGCTGGGAACTCTAGGTGTGCCCCTATGTGGGCTGTGTGCATAGTCTTTTGGTTGAGCCTTGATTGCCGTTGGCATCACTCGGAGGAGTTGACCTTGAGACCAATTGGCTGTAAGGACCAGCAGCATCTACAATGGAAGAGCTAATATGCAAGAGACACCCCTATGGAGCAGGACTTGCTTCAGTGGGGCTTTGGTGCTCACTGAGTCTGCCCCTTGAGTGTGTCATTTGTGGAAGTGTAGAATTGTAATCTGGTATGGTCTGAAGCTGTCCACCAGGTGCACTGGCTCTGGGGCCCCCTGGGAGGAGCCACCCAGCAGAAGCTACAGAGCAATCAGCAGATGGCTGCTACTTGTGTTGGGCTTGGAAGTGCCCAGGTGAGGCCAAGATATAAAGCAAGGCATGCTGGCACTAGTGCCAGGTCTTGGGGCCTCTTATTGATAGGTAAGGGTACACTGACATGCTAGCTAGCTGCTGCTTGTTTGAGAGATTTTAGGAAAGTCTGAAGCCTGAGCCAGGACAGGTTGTTCATATGGAAAAGCTGCTGCAAATAGCTTGGGTGGGGCAGTCTGGATGTACTTTCTTCTTTACTTTTCTAGTTGTAGGACTTCTATTCAGCCAGATTTCAGGAGGTTCTGAATGATGGCTGTTCTGTATTTTAGTTGTAATTTTGATGTGGTTGTGGGAGATGGTGAGTATCAGCATTTACCTATGCTACCATCTTGGTTCTCCTCCTTCTGTAAATATTTCTTTTTTTTTTGTTGTTAATTCTCACCCAAGGATATTTTTCCATTGATTTTTAGAGAAAGTGAAAGAGATGGGGAGAGACAGAGAGAGATAAACATCAATGTGTGAGAGATACATCAACTGGTTGCCTCCAGCACATGCCCCAACCAGAGCCAGGAATTGAGCCTGCAACTGAGGTATACGCCCTTGACTAGAATATGTAGTCTGTGAGCCAAAGCTCTATCCACTGAGCCAAACCAGCTAGGGCCAGTAAATATTTCTTAAATGAATGAGAGAACAAACAAAATAAACAAATATTAAATAGTAGCCTTAGGTGCTTTTGCAAATCAGATACAAATTTTCAATAAACTAAATCATTTATTATAAAGTTGATAGCTCCTAAAGAGTTCATTTGGATACACACACACACACACACACACACACACACACACACACACACACACACACATGCATACAACATAGTACCAATCCTAAATACTCACGGGTACAAGGGATTTGTATTAGCCAGTTGGAGAGTGTGTGTTTTCACAGGTTCCACAGCTATTAGCATATCTTGTTCTACAGCCATAGGAAGAACAGAATATCCACAGTAATCTATATGTTCTCCTAGGAAAAAGAGAAAGCATGTTTCATCATTGAAAACATACAACACAAGAGAAGCAAGCACAAGTTGACACTGAGGAAAAAACTTGACCACAAGCTAGGTTTTTACAGAAAATAAAATACTATGGGCAGAAACTGATGGGGGTTTCTTTTTCTCCCAGATATCTGAGCCAGGAACTACTGCTAGCAGAAGTATAAGAGTTATTATTTTCTATCAATTTTAGACTTCTTTAAACTTTTGTAAGTTTTTTTTTCCACTTTCTGATTCATAATGAACACTTTCAAGTAATTGTGAAGCATCAATAGCACTATTTCCTTTTTCTGTTGTTTTTTGTATCAACTTTTAAAATATGAATGATTGAAGCCTTTAGTACACTCTCCCTTATATTAACATTATGTGAGTCCTATTCTCTTCCTTACTAAAGAATGAGGTCACCAAAGGTGAGGGCTTTGCTTTATTTTTCTTTGTGGTCTAACCAAATGCCTTACAAATTATACTGGCACTGGTAAGTTGTGTTGAATATGCTCCACATAGCTATGATAAAGAAAAAGAAACTGGAAAAAGAATATTTATTCTGTATTACTTTATATATAGTAAGCAAATATAGGAAGTAAACTATTGTTTTAATTCTAATTCTTCCATGAAACACCAGGAAGAATTTTTTTCTGTTATACTATAATGTCTTCAGATTATCACTTAAATTCAAGGTTGTTATACATAAGATTTAACTACAAAATAACAATTCAAGAAGGTGGGCTAAGCAAGCTCATTTATATTTCCCCATAACAGGTTTTTTTGGTGTGTTTTTTTTATATCTTTTTTATTATTATTATTATTGATTTCAGAGAGGAAGGGAAATGGAGAGAGAGATAGAGAAATCAATGATGAGAGAGAATCATTGATTGGCTGCCTCCAGCACAACCCACACTGGAGCCTGCAACCCAGGCATGTGCCTTGACCGAGAATTGAACCATGACTTCCTGGTTCATAGGTCTACGCTCAACTACTGAGCCACGCCGGCCGGGCCCCATACCAATTTTTTATATCTAATTGCTCCTATGGCAGACATTGATCAACTGAGAAATGCAAAATGAATGGAAGGCAATTCAATTGCATAATCATATTTTTTAAAACAAATATTATTTTACATGTTCTTACAGATAACCAGCCTTTTCTTTCTACATTGATATGTCCTTTAAAATAATAAAACAGCCCTGACCGGTTTGGCTCAGTGGATAGAGCGTCAGACTGCGGACTGGAGGGTCCCAGATTCGATTCCAGTTAAGGGCATGTACCTTGGTTGCTGGTACATCCCCAGTAGGGGGTGTGCAAGAGGCAGCTGATCGATGTTTCTCTCTCATCGATGTTTCTAACTCTCTATCCCTCTCCCTTCCTCTCTGTAAAAAATCACTAAATTATTAAAAAATTAATTAAATAATTAATTAAATAATAAAACAGACTTCTGGTCAAGATGGCAGAGTTCTTCCATAACCACATCAAAAATATAACTAAACTACAGAACAACCATCGTTCAGAACCACCTGAAATCTAGCTGATTGGAAGTCCTACAGTTAAGAATATAAAGAAGAAGCCACATTGAGACTGTTAAGAACGAAGGAGACACAGAACAAGCTGTTCCCATACCCACATATGGCAAATAAAAATCAGGAGGAATATCTCAGCTGTGGAGGTCCCCGCTAAGGATCGATGGGTTCCAGCCCCACAGCAGACCCCCTCAGTCCAGGGTTCCAGTGCCAGGTAGAAGAGTCCTCATAACTTCTGGCTGTAAAAACCAGTGAAAATTCTGGCTGAGTAAGACCAAGGATGGCTGGAGTCCCAGGCAGTTCCTCTTAAAGGGCCCACACATGGACTTACTTGGACTCACACCCTCTGAGTTCCAACAGTGGGGCAGCAGCCTGAAAGGCACCAGAGACATAATGGGAGGAACTGAAGTGTCTGGCATCAGGGACAGAGCTGGAGGGACAGTTTTCTCCCAGACAGAAGTACTGGTAGAAGCCACTATTCCTTTTCTGAGTCCTTCTCCAAAAGAGCCGACACATGGGCACCATATTTGAGTCCCCATCAACCTGGCTCACACTATTTTCCTTGCCCTGGTGATTCCTTGAGACCCCACCAACCTGTGGGCCCACCCAAGCTGTTTCCAGTGGCTTTTCCATACAAATGACCTGTCTTGGCTGATACTTTAGATTTACCTAAAATCTCTCAAATAAGCAGCAGTTGGCCTCAGTATGCCCTGTACCTCTCACTAAGTGGTCCCAGGCCTAGCACTAGTGGCAGCTGGCTTAAGTTCCAAGCTTGGCCTCTTCTAGGAACCGCAAAGCCAAGAACAAGTAGTAGTCATCTGCAGTTCAATTTGTAGCTCATGCTGGATGGCCCCAGGCAGAACACAGATGGTGGCTGACCTTGGCCTGCACCTCCTGGGAGGCCCCAAAGCCAGTGCACCCAGTGGACAGCTTCAGACACATCAAAGCACCACCAACCACAAGCAACTCCACAAGCAACTTAGCAGGCACTGCAGACCTGCTGAAGTAAGTCCTGCTTGGTAGGATGGGCCCCTGCATAGTCGATCTTCCACAGTGGTCCCTGGCAGTCCTTATATCCAGTCTTTATAGCCATCCCTCCCATGGACATGCCAACAGCAATCAAGGCTCAACTGCATCAGGTGGTTGTACACAGCCCACACCAGGGGGTGCACCTGGAATGCTCAGCTCAGGTGAAGGGGGAGGTTATAGCACTGAACCCTACTGGATACCTACTACATTAGGCCACTCTACCAAGCCTGGGAGATATAGCAGCTCTAGCTAATACATAGAAACAAACACAGGGAGGCTGCCAAAATGAGGAGAAAAGGAAACATATCCCAAAAGAACAGAACAAAACTCCAGAAAAAGAACTAAACAAAATGGAGACAAGCAATCTACTAGATGCAAAGTTCAAAACACTGGTTATAAGTGTACTTGAGGAACTCAGAGATATGGAAGCCTTAAAAAAAAAGTCAGAAATGAAGAAAACACTAACTGAAATGAAGAATAATTCAGAGGAAATCAACAATAGAGTAGACAGCACTGAGAATCAAAACAGCAATTTGACATATAGGGTGTCCCAAAAAATTTATACACACTTTATAGCTGCTAGCTCAACTGACATTTTTTCCTTTTCAGATTTAACCCATTGGAATTAATAATTATTCAAAGTGTGTATACATTTTTGGGGGACACCCTGTATAAGGAAGCAAAAATCATCCAATCAGAACAGGAAAAAAAAAAGAATCCAGAAAAATGAGGACAGCATGAGAAGCCTCTGGGACAACTTCAAGCATACCAACATTCATATCATGGGGATGCCAGAAGTAGAAGAGAGAGAGCAAGAAATTGAAAACCTATTTGAAAAAATAATGACAGAAAACTTCCCTAACCTCGTGAAGTAAATACACATACAGGTCCAGAAAGCACAGGGAGTCCCAAATAAGAGGAACCCAAAGAGGACCACAACAAGACACATAATAATTAAAATGCAAAAGGTTAAAGACAAAGAGAGAGTCTTAAAAGCAGCACGAGAAAAGCAGTAATTACCTACATGGGAAAATTTTGCAGGTCAGAAGAGAGTGACAAGAAATATTCAAACTGATAAAAAACAAGGACCAACAACCAAGATTACTCTATCCAGCAAAGCCGTCATTTAGAATTAAAGGACATATAAAGAGCTTCCCAGACAAGGAAAAGCTAAAGGAGATCATTGCCACCAAACCAGGATTACAAGAAATGCCAAAAGGTCTTTGGGAAGAAGAAGGAGAGGAGGAAGAGGAAGAAAAGGAGGAGGAGGAAGAAGAAGAGGGGGAGGAGGAGGGAGAGGAAGAGAAGGAGGAAAAAGAGGAGAAGGAGGGGGAGGAAAAATATGAACAATAAAATGGCAATAAATACATATCTACCAACAACTGAATCTAAAAAACAAAATAAACAAATATGCAGAACAGAAAAAAAGTTTTAATAAAAATAATAAAATAAAAAGTAATAAAAATAAAGGGCTTTTCCTAGATTGACAATGATAGATGGAGAAGTGGTTTTCAATGTTATCTTTCTCCCCAACTTCCTTCAAGAAGATAATAATACAAAACAATGGTTCACAAGTAAAAAACCACATATTTAAAGAAGTGGAACTGAATGGAGGCACCAGATTCCGTTGGGGAAGCTGCAGTGTTGATGACAGCCTTCTGATATTCTTCCTTTTGTCAAAAATTATGGAAATACTCTGGGTAAGGGGCAGGTGGGGAACAGGAACTGCTGGCAAGTAGCATAATAAGACAATTACATTCTGCATATTTTAACAGAAAATATAATAATGCTTTTAATGAACACTGAAATTCATTTCATCCCAAGCACTAACTAAATTAACCACATTGAAACATAATATCCCCCTCCCTTTTTTAAATCAGAAAATAGTCAATAAATTTACTAGAATAAGAATTACTTATCAGGAAAATCCTTAGTTTTGAAACTTTACCCACAAAACTAAAGGAAGCTTGGCTCTGATCTGAGGCTATTGCTTCTTTTCAGTCCTTTAAAGATAGCAAGTTGTTAATTCTCCCACTCTGCTGTTTCCAGGCCTTTTTCCTGTCCTCCTGTTCTTCGGACGCTTGACCACATTCTCTCCTCCTCATCATTCTCATCTATGACTCTCTTAGATACTCGGTTCTTCAGTGAAGACCTTAGCACAGTGATGGCGAACCTATGACACGCGTGTCAGCACTGACACGCGTAGCCATTTCTGATGACACGCGGCCGCATGCCGAGGATGAAACATTTGCTGCTCCTGAGGATGAAACATTTGCGACTAGAGTCTTGGAGTTAGTTTTTTCCTCAAAGTGACACACTACCTGAGTTATGCTCAGTTTTTTGGCGAAGTTTGACACACCAAGCTCAAAAGGTTGCCCATCACTGCCTTAGCATCTCCTTCCATCCCGATCCTGCAATAACCTACATAAAATTCAGGTAAACAACCCAGTCTAAGGCCCTACTTTCTAATCCCTTGACCTCTGGAGAACCTCACCTCCTCCCTGCCTCAGCCATCTACTTACTCCCATGGTTTTGACAATTTTAGTAATGACCAAAGACCTTCTTATCACCTGGAACTTTTCTGCTTATGAAGTTTAAATTTCAAATATCATATTCTTTACTAACACCATCCTGCTTTCCTGTTTTCCAGACTCAGCTCTTTGCCCTCTCTACCTTATAAACTCCCTACTTACCTTTCTTGCTTTTTCTACCCAGCACAGATTCCAGGGTTCATATCATCCACTTCCTAATGCCACTGCCATCCTCTTGTAACCTCCATATAAAACAAAACCCCAAATCTAGAACAAACAGAAGCAACTTAGACTAGCTGAAAAGGGAAAAAATGTAAACTCTGGATACCAGTATTGCTATAATTCTTTGGTCTCCAGGTCTAGCCAGACCTCAATGTTCCCAGCAAACTTTTTGTTTTTCCAGTCATCTCCCTCTCCCATCCTTCCTCACAAAGCTATTTCAAATTTTCTGCCTTCTCCTTAAACTTACAACTCCTCCTAATCTCCACCCGCAATAAGAATTCCCTCAACCTTCTATGCAAAAATTATACATTTACCTACATCAACCTGTATCTTTTTCTTCCTTGCCTTCTGTTAAAAAGAGTCAAAGAGGCCCTCTTCCTATGCTCTAGATACCAGCCCTCTTGCCCTCTAGGGAATTCTGCTCCATCAATTCCTCTCCATCAGTTGTCTTCAATCTCTCTCTCTCCACTGGATTTGCTCCGTTGCCCCTCCCCCCTCATTTAAACATCCCATATTTTTTAAATCCTCCATTATTTGCTTCAAGTAAAATAAGATCACCTGAGTTAATAATAATTAAAGCTATTGGGTTCATGGAAGTTTATTCTATTACTAGAGGCCCAGTGCATGAAATTTGTGCACTCAGGGGGTCCCTCAGCCCAGTCTGTGCCCTCTTGCAGTCAAGGAGCCCTTGGGGGATGTCCGACTGATGACTTAGGCGGGGAGTGGGCCTAAGCCAGCAGTCAAACATCCTTAGTGCTGCCACGGAGGTGGTAGAGGCTCCTGCAACCGCAGCTGCACTCGCCAGCTGTGAGCCTGGCTTCTGGCTGAGCAGCACTACCCATGTGGGAGCACACTGACCACCAGGGACAGCTCCTGCATTGAGCATCTGCCCCCTGATGGTCAGTGCGCGTCATAACCATTTGGTCGATTTGCATATTAGCCTGTTATTATATAGGATGCCAATTACTTTTTTGTATGTTTACACTTTTCATTTTAAAAGGTTTTTTTTTAATCCTCCTTTGACTCCTGAAGTTTTCTCAGTTCTCCATCCTATTTTCTCTCAATAAAAACAAATCATTCTCACATGAAGACTCCCACTGTTCCAGTTTTATACATTACTAGTAGCCCATTTGCACGAAGATTCGTGCAATAGACCTTCATTCACCTGGCTGCCTGCACCAGTTTTCTGCCAGCACCGGGGACCCAGGCCTTGGCTGTGGCCACCGCCTTCTACCTTCTTTCAGGGTCCTGGCTTGGCCCTGGGCGGTGGCCTTGTGCTCAGCTGCACCCAGCGTCCCTGCTACCCGATCTCAGGAGCGAGCCGACCCCCCAGGTCGGCTTGCTCCTGCAATCGGAGCAGGCACCCCGCTGGCGCCCAAGGCCCAGAAAGCCTCGGGCAGCTTTCCCGGCCTTGGGCTCCGCCGCACCCCAGCTTCCCTGCAACGGTTTCCTGGTGGGCGTGGTTGATGGGCATGGCTTGGTTGGTGGGCGTGGCTTGGGTGTGGCGAAGGTGCGGTCAATTTGCATATTTGTCTATTATAAGGTAAGATGGCATTCTAGCACATGTTGGTATTCAATAAATATTGATGAAATGAATATGATCAAACCTCATGCCACAGTGCTTAAATATGATTTTAACTGGATATGGAGCTGCATAAGTTTCCTATTGTGGATGGAAAAGGAGCTTCTATGGAAAGTAATCTCACAGGGTGATCTGACCATAAATTCCTAACTGGGCAGGTTATGGTTGGTAGTCATGTCCCAGGCATATAACTTCTTTAGTAAAAGGTTTATCTTTGCCTTAAGCAAGCCCTGTCCATTGTTTCTGTGCATCTAGGTTAACACCTTTGAAGATGGCCCTCAGAACCCTCCTTCTAAAGTTTGAGTTTAACTATCCTGTACTCCCCTGAATTGCTTTCTCCCACCTTCATGTAATCTTTCTTATTTTCCTTCCTTAATCTCAAATGCATAAAAGAAACTGCAAAACCTTCCCCAAGCATTTGTAAGCTTGCTCCCGGCTCATGTTGTCAGTGTGGCCTAAATAAACTCTTTTAAATAAATGTTTTAAAAAGAATCATTCTTCAGGCCACCACATAATTAAAAGCAAGGAATTAGCCCTAGCCAGCTTGGCTCAGAGGATAGAGCATCAGCCTGCGGACCAAAGGGCCCCAGGTTCGATTTCAGTCAAGGGCACGTACCTCAGTTTCAGGCTTCCTCCCCAGCCAGGGCCCAGGTCAGGATGTGTGCAGGAAGCAACCAATCAATGCGTTTCTCTCACATGGATGTTTCTCTCTGTCTTTCCCTCTCTTCCACTCTCTCTAAAAAATCAATGGAAAAATATCCTCAGGTGAGGATTAACAAAAATAAATAAAATAAATAAAAATGAGGAATTACAAGGTTTCCAGTATTCTTCTAATACAATGAGTAAACATAAAATCATTAAATTACTCACAGTCTAAAAATGTAACCTGCAGCACAGAAAAATATTTTCATTCCTCATGAAACAACATTAATTACTAGTTTCAACAAATTTATAAATTTTTTAAATGAATGGGGAAAATTAACATTAATAACACGAATTGGGAAAGATGAAAGTATAGTATGGTTTCTTATATAAAAGTTTATCTTGCTAGCGTAGGTATATGTGAAATATTCTATTTTTTTCAGTTCTCCTTGGAAAAAAGTAAGAAAATAATGTATTAACAAAAACTTGGATCTTATCAAAGTAGGAAAAAAGTTAGAGAAGGAACTTTTGAAATACCTATTATGTTGACCCTTCCTGGTGCTCGAACATAGAACTTGGGAATGGATCCAAACTTAGAGTTAAACATCTCCTTTAGCTTCAGCAATCTGAAAATAAGAGTAGAATGTGTCAGAATATCCACATAATAGAAAAATCCATAAAATACATATGTGCAAACATATTTCATATACCTACCATCATTAGTTAGCCTTAAAAAGTAAAAAAAGCAAATCTTTTACTGACATACTTCCTTTAGAACCCCAGGAATAAAAAATATTGTAACTCCCTAAGTGACATTCTAAGAGTTTGGATGTTCTTTTGTAGACACAAACCTGGCACATCCTGTTGTGCCAGAAAGTAAGGAAGTGCTAAAACAATGATGTAACATGTCAGGACACAGGAGCCCACATAGAGGATCCCACTGCCCAAATCTGAAACAACTTGATCAACATAGTAATAAAGACAACATATTATAACCCACAGAATAAAACAAATCAGTATGTCCATACTAACATAAATAACTGGAAGAGCCCTAGCCGGTTTGGCTCAGTGGATAGAGCACCAGCCTGCGGACTGAAGGGTCCTGGGTTTGATTCCGGTCAAGGGCACATGCCTGGGTTGTGGGCTCGATCCTCAGTAGGGGGCATGTAGGAGGCAGCCAATCAATGATTCTCTCTCATCATTGATGTTTCTATCTCTCCCTTCCTCGCTGAAATCAATATAAATATATTTTAAAAAATAACTGGAAGAAAAGGAAAAACAGTTCATTACACTATAATGACAAATAATAAATGTAAAAAATATGAAAAAAATTGAAAATCATCATTTAGTGACCATCATATAATAATTTTTTATTCAGCCAAGGATCATCAATGGATGCTAAAACCAGTAAATGAAGATGGCCCTCAGAACCCTCCTTCTAAAGCTTGAGTTTAGAAACAGTTTGATATGAAACAGAATATTAACATATCTTTTAAATATATTTTATTGATATTTTTACAGAGAGGAAGGGAGAGAGATAGAGTTAGAAACATCGATGAGCGAGAAACATCGATCAGCTACCTCCTGCACCTCTCCACCCCCTCGGCCAACTGGGGATGTGCCCGCAACCAAGGTACATGCCCTTGACCAGAATTGAACCTGGGACCCTTCAGTCCGCAGGCCGACACTCTACCCACTGAGCCAAACCAGTTAGGGCTTAACATATTTTTAAAATATTTCATCAAAAGATACTTAATAGATACAGAAAAAAAACAGTAACTTTACAGTGGAAAAACCAGGCAGATGTGTCCTTAACCAAGTGATCCCAGTTAACAGCATTGGTAATGGGCAAATAGACATCATGTGCCTCCTGATATGATGTACTGAGAAAACAAAATTACTTTTTTGTAGTATTCTTACCAAAAAAAAAGATAAAGCAAATTTAATAATGAAGAAATATTATGTAAAGTCTGTTAAAGGGGAAAGAATTTTAAAGTATAATCATGACTTTTACACAGGTATAAAATAAACATGTGTTAAACATTTTATCTAATTAACTAATGACAAAACCAGTAAAATATTATAACCAGTTAGAAGGAGAAACCAAGTACTACTCATACAGTCAAATAAGGAATGTTGAAATGAATTTACAAGTAAACACAAAAACTACTAAAACTGGTTAATAGCAACAATCAACTGCATCCCTCTAGACATAATTTGCAGTTTCTATGTATAAGAAGCATTTGCACTGCTATCAGTTTTCTGTGACCTACAGCACTATTAAAGGGCTTGACTGTAATGAAAGGTTCAGAGACACACAGATATCAGATCACTTGAAAGATAGGTATGCCAGGCAACTTCTGATTCTCCTTGGAGACACCTAGTAATCTTTTGATCCATTTCAAAGTTTTTCACAAGTTTTCCCTGCAACCCAGATTGAGGGATAGTCTATAAAATAACTGGTCATGAAATACAAAGAAAGACTGAGGAACTGCCTGCCCCAAAAAATAAAAGATATTTTAAAAACAAAACAAGGAACCTAAACCTGTGTCCTCGATTGAATCCTGACCAAGAATAGATATATATATTATTATTATTTGCTATAAAAAGCACATTAGTGGGATAATTGGCAGCACTTGAGGTCTGTCAATAGATAATGCCATATTGATGCTAATTTCCTGATTTTAATAATTGTATTCTGGTTGCGTTAGAAAATATTCTTGTTTCTGGGAAATACACTCCAGTATTTAAGGTTAAAGTGGCATTATGTCTTCAACTTAAGCTCAAACTGTTTAGAAAAATATAACATAAAAAGGGAGAGAACAATAAAACAAATATGGAATAATGTTAACATTTGGGGAAGCTGGGAGAAGAGTACACAGTATATTTGACTTTTGTATAAATCTTAAATTATTTCAAAATAAAAAGTTTTTAAAAAGCATTTACTGATACTTTACTATATACTCTACTTAAAAAGGAGATTAATAATAGTCATTGGCCTCTAGGAATATAAAAGTCTGTCAGACGAGAAAGGTGGGTAAGCTAAAAAGTACAATACAGCATGACAATAAAGTAATACAGTTCTTTGGGAGTAGAGAGAAGCTATTTAGCTCCTACTGTGGGAGAATGTGAAGATAAATCCATAATGGGGAGAATAAGTTAGAGAAGGCTTCCCAAAGAGGCAACAGTTAAAATTAATTATAAAGG
Organism: Eptesicus fuscus; assembly: GCF_027574615.1. Classification (NCBI taxonomy): domain Eukaryota; kingdom Metazoa; phylum Chordata; class Mammalia; order Chiroptera; family Vespertilionidae; genus Eptesicus; species Eptesicus fuscus. The sequence continues at coordinate 59,028,434 of NC_072477.1, forward strand.
ATGATGTCAGACAAGTGGAATGTTGTGAAGCATTCTAGGCAAATGGAATTAAAAGAACCAGCATGCTGCATTCAGAAAATTATAGTTAGGGCTTTAAATACATCAAAAGAGAAAAGTAGGAGAGGAGGCTGGTGGTAGTCAAGCCCCAGATATTAAAGGGCCTTATATGCCAAGTTGGAGCAATTGGCTGAGAACAGATGTTTAAGGATAAAGTGATATCCATTTCACACTTGACAAAACTCACTGGGGAGTGCATGGAAGGTGGGTCATAGGAAGGCAAGGCAGAAAGAGAGAAATCCAATAGGAAGCCATTGTAGTAAATCTAGAGAGAAATGCTGAGGGTACACTAGTGGTGAAGATAGAGAAGGGTGAAAATTAAGTTGATATTAAGGAAGTCTAATCCATAGGAATCAGTGGCCAATTAGGTGTGGGAAAGAGGGAGAAGTTTTCTAGCTTATTTAACTCCACTAGCCTCAATAGGGGCTATTTCTGCCTGTGAAAATCACATACAGACAAAATTCAAGTTCTGCTGAACTTGAATCCTTATTAATTTGCTTTTATAAACACTGCAAACACAAACAAGATAAAGTACTAACAGCACATTAGAATAAAGCTCCTAAAATGTGTTTTAGTAAAATTATTTTGAGTTATTAAATTTTGCATTATTTTCCCAAACTACCCCAGGAAAGCAGTCTGTTCGTGCCTTACTACAATTACTCCATCACCAAGAGGCTTACCAAACAACACTTCTACCTTTGAAATTCAAATGCAAAAAGGCTGTAAAGGAAAGTATTTTTCTTGAAGAATAGAAAGAACTGGTGTACACAATGTTTTTCTAAACCTTATACCTAATCTATACATATAAAAGCCAAGCGACTGGAATGACCGGAATGACCGGTATCTATGACATGCACTGCGGCCAGCCAACCAGACCAATGGGGGTGGGGTTGGTCGGCCAACCTCCCACGTCCCGTCCCCATGGCCCACCTGCCCTGATGGGTCGGGGCAGGCTGGACCTCACCTGTGCATGAATTCATGCACCGGGCCTCTAGTCCTCTAATAATGAAGCAATATGGCTATAATTGGGAGAGTAGCTGTATTTTTACCACACTGGGCTAGTCACCAGCAAGACTCCATCACTTAAAATGTAGTCACTTGCCCTAACCGGTTTGGCTCAGTGGATAGAGCATCGGCCTTCGGACTGAAAGGTCCCAGGTTCGATTCCGGTCAAGGGCATGTACATTGGTTGCAGGCACATCCCCGGTGGGGGGTGTGCAGGAGGCAGCTGGTCGATGTATCTCTCTCATCGATGTTTCTAACTCTCTATCCCTCTCCCTTTCCTCTCTGTAAAAAATCAATAAAATATATATTTTTTTTAAAAAATGTAGTCACTTAAAGTATGCCTCCAAAAAGAGTACAGTGAGCATTTCCAATCTTATCTAATAAAGAGGGAATATGCTAATTGACCCTCACACCATCACAAAGATGGCGGCGCCCACGGCCAATAAGGAGGGAATATGCTAATTGACTGCCACACCCTCAAAGATGGCAGCACCCACAGCCAATAAGGAGGGAATATGCTGACTGCCACACCCTCAAAGATGGCGGCGCCCACAGCCAATAAGGAGGAAATATGCTAATTGACTGTCACACCCTCAAATATGGCAGCGCCCACAGTCACAAGATGGCGGCACCCAGTCCCCTTAGCCCCACCGGGGTGGCAAGCACATGGCTAGTCCCCCAGTCCCCTCAGTGCCCCAGCTGCCCAGGGCCACCTGAGGCTCAGGTAACCAGGGCTGGCCGAGGCTTGCACTGCGGGCAGTGGCAGCAGCAGAGGTGTGATGGGAGCATCACCTTCCCCTGATCGCTGGGTTACCTCCCACCCCTGAGGGCTCCCAGACTGTGAGAGGGCGCAGGCTGGGCTGAGGGACCCCCGCTCCAGTGCATGAATTTTCATGCACAGGGCCTCTAGTACAAACCTAAGAGCTCCTACAAAGATCACATTGTTAAAGGCAGAAATGGTCAAATTATCACCACACAAATTGCTGAATCTGGTGCTCTAAATTCTCTTTGGACTTCAGATCTATTTTAACAGCAGTTTTAATAGAACTTGAGAAACAAAAAATATGACTGTAGCGAATGAAATAGATTTCAATATAAGGACTGATTCTCTGAGGACCCTTGGGTGACCAAATGGCTAATTGCAAAGAAGAATGAATTAAAATTTTAAGAGGCAAGACATGTATCTTTAGTTTGACCATATGACCTTAGACAAGTCTCATACTATCTGTGCTTCTGTTTTATCTTCACTAGCAGGATAACAAGAAAAGTATGAATTTTTAATACTAATTTAAGAATACTTGGTTGTGAATATGTATTTTCATGGTGAAGGGAATCAAAACTTGCCACTTCAAAATATATCATTTGGCAGGAGGATTATTTTAAGCTGAAGGTAATTTAAGAAATAGCAAGAACAGGAGGAGCTCTCTACTCTCCCTCTATCTACCTAAGAGCAGGGCATAGGTTTCCCTTTCTGTACTTGTCTCATTCCTTCTCCCATACCAAGAGATGAAGACTCTTATCACTGAAGACTTCACTAACAAATCTATATAAACAAACCTTACTAAAATAGCCCTTATCATCTTCCATTAGTTTCCCCCATATAGTCACCTTCCCACAACTTGCCATCCCTACAAACCCAACCCCTTCTTTTTGTCTAGTCAATTCTCACAATTTATCATCCTTTGTTAAAATGGTACATAACCTTCCAGCCCCAACCACCTCCTTGGGTTTTCGCTTGTTTTCTGGAAGCCCCCATGTGAATGTGAAATAAACCTTTTCTCCTGTTAATCTATCTTTTGTCAGTTTAATTCACAAGCACCAGCTCCTAAACTTAAGAGAGTAGAGGAAAACTTTTTCCTCACTTAAAATCATAATTTTAATGAGTTGTTCTATCCCTCATTTTCCTCAACTACAAATTGAGGATAATGACAGAAGTTACTGCAAAGGTTTGTTATGAGAATAATAAGATCCCAGCCGCAATGACTCGGTAGTTGAGCATCAACCTATGAACCAGGAGGTTGCTGTTCGATTCCCAGTCAGGGCATATGCCCGGGTTGCAGGCTCAATCCCCAGTGGGGGTTGTGCAGGAGACAGCCAGTCAATGATTCTCTCTCACCATTGATGTTTCTATTCCTCTCTTCCTTTCCCATCCTCTCTGAAATCAATAAAATACCTAGGAATAAACTTAGCAAAGAATACAAAAGACCTATATACTGAAAATTACAAAGCATTACTAAAAGAGATTTAAAAAGACCAAACAAAATGGAAAAATATCCTGTATTCATGGGTTGGAAGAATCAACATAATTAAAATGGCAATATTACCCAAAGCAATATACAGATTTAATGCAATCCCCATCAAAATCCCAATGTTATTTGTTAAAGAAATAGAACAAGGAATCATCAGATTTTATGGAACCACACAAAACCCCAAATAGCCAAAGCAATCCTGAGAAAAAAGAGTGAAGCTGGAGGTATCATGCTACCTGACTTCAAATTATACTAAAGAGCTACAAGAATGAAAACAGCATGATATTGGCAGAGAAACAGATACGCATATCAATGGAACAGAATAGAGAGCCCAGGTATAAAACCACATGTAAATGGACAGATAATTTTTGACAAAGGAGCCAGAAACACACAAAGGAGCCAGAAACACACAGTCTCTTCAGTAAATGGTGCTGGGACAACTGGAAAGCCACACGTAAACAAATGAAACTAGATTACAATTTGTCTCCAGATACAAAAATTAATTCAAAGTGGATCAAAGACCTAAATATAAGACCTGAAACAATAAGTTACATAGAAGAAAATGTAGGTACCAAACTTATGGACCTTGGTCGTAGAGAACATTTTATAAACTTGTCCCCAAAGGCAAGGGAAGTAAAGGCAAAAATAAATAAATGAGACTACATCAAACTAAAAAGCTTCTGCACAGCCAAAGAAACTAACAACAAAACAAAGAGGCAGCCAACTAGATGGGAGATGATATTTGCAAACAGTAGCTCCGACAAAGGTTTAATTTCCAAAATGTCTAAAGAACTCACAAAACTCAACACTGAGCAAATGAACAACCCAAACTAAAAGTGGGCAAAAGACCTGAAAATATACCTCTTCCAAGAAGACATAGGAACAGCCAATAGATATATGAAAATTTGTTCAACCTCATTGGCAATTAGGGAAATGCAAATCAAAACTACAATGAAATCCCACCTCACACCTGTTAGAGTGGTCATTAGCAATAAGACAAGCAATAACAAGTGTTGGAGAAGTTGTGAGAAAAAGGGAACCCTGATTCACTGCTGGTAGGAATGTAGGCTAGTATAACTATAGGAAGCAGTCTGGTGATTCCTCAAAAAACTAAGAATAGTGCTACCGGAGGAACCAAGATGGCGGCAAAGTTAAACAACTAAACTGCCGCCGCGCACAACAATTTCAAAAATACAACTAAAAGACAAAACATCTACCACCCAGAACCAAGGGAAAGCTGGCTGAGTGGTAGATTTACAACTAAGAAGGAAAAAGAAAGGAGAACAAATGCGAAAAAGCTGAGGTACAGAGGCGCGCGAATCGGGCTGGTGGCGGGCGACTGGGCGCAAGACTTTTTTTCAACCTGAAGGGAGATAAGCTCCCAATCACTCTGAAATCCAGCTTCGGGGGACACGCAGGGGACCCAGACACCTACGGGGAGAAGCTGGACTCTCGGCCATCGGGTCGAAAAGTGAGAGTGACTTTCTTGCAGAGGTGCGCCCAGCAATCATTGTTTACTGCGCTGGAGCGTGGGATGCGGGGACTTGGAAACGCGAAAAGGCAGAGACAGCTGACGGCAGCCATCGCCGTTTGCCACACCCTAGCCTAGTAACCCCCCTGAGACCCCGCCCCGCACATTCTGCAAACCCACCCAGGCTCCACACAGTGGCTTTTGCATATAAATGGCCTGTTCTGTGGAAGCTTAACCAAATAAACTGCAACTCCAGTCAGACTGCTCCAAAACCGCCAAAGCCCAAGCAAAAAGGAGAAAACTGTAGTTCTTGCTGTAGCTCCTGCTGGGTGGCCTCAGACAGTAGCTGACCTGCACCCCATTGAAGATCCAGAAACTAGGGTATCCAATGGTTGGTGTGAAACGACACCAGATTTCAACCACTCTCATAAGGGACACATTCAAGAGGCAGACTCAGTGAGCGCCAAAGCCCTACTGCAACAAGTTCCGCCCCATAAACGTGTCTCCAGCACAGCAATTCTTCCTTTATAGACACAGCGGGTCCTCACAGCCAATTGGCCTGGAGGTCAATTCCTCCCAGTGACACCAACAACAATCAAGGCTTAACTACAACAAGGCTGTACACACAGTCCACAAAGGGGTGCACCAAGAGCGTCCACCTCAGGTAACTGGGAGGCTGACCCATTGAACCAATTGGACACCTAGTACACAAAGCTACCCTACCAACTCAGGGAAGCAGCGAAAATGAGGAGACAAGGAAACAGATCACAAACGAAAGAAATGGAGGAGAACAAATGAATGGACATAGAGTTCAAAACCACGGTTATAAGGTTTTTCAAGAATTTCATGGAAAAGGCCGGTAAATTTAATGAGACCCTCAAGGATATGAAAAAGGACCAACTAGAAATTAAACATACACTGACTGAAATAAAAAATATTATACAGAGACCCAACAGCAGACTAGAGGAACACAAGAATCAAGTCAAAGATTTGGAATACAAAGAGGCAAAGGACACTCCTCCAGAGAAGCAAGAAGAGAAGAGAATTCAGAAAGTTGAAGATAGTGTAAGAAGACTCTGGGACAACTTCAAGCGTACCAACATCAGAATTATGGGGGTGCCAGAAGAAGAGAGAGAGCAAGACGCTGAAAACCTATTTGAAGAAATAATGACTGAAAATTTCCCCCACCTGGTGAAAGAAATAGACTTACAAGTCTAGGAAGCGCACAGAACCCCAAACAAAAGGAATCCAAAGAGGACCACACCAAGACACATCATAATTAAAATGCCAAGGGCAAAAGACAAAGAGAGAATCTTACAAGCAGCAAGAGAAAAACAGTTAGTTACTTACAAGGGAGCACCCATACGATTATCAGCTGATCTCTCAACAGAAACTATGCAGGCCAGACGGGAATGGCAAGAAATATTCAAAGTGATGAATAGCAAGAACCTACAACCAAGACTACTCTACCCAGCAAAGTTATCATTCAGAATTGAAAGGCAGATGAAGTGCTTCAAAGATAAGAAAAAGCTAAAGGAGTTCATCACCACCAAACCAGTATTATATAAAATGCTGAAAGGTACTATTTAAAAAGAGGAAAAAAGTAAAAAAAATAAATAAATAAATAAATAAATAAATAAAAATAGGAAAAAAGTAAAGATAAAAATTATGAATAACAAATACATACCTATCAACAAGTGAATCTAAAAGTCAAGTGAATTAAAAATCTGAAGAACAGAATAAACTGGTGAACATAATAGAATCAGGGGCATAGAATCGGAGTGGATTGATAATTCTCAGGGGGAAAGGGGTGTCTATGTGGGGGGAACGGGAAGAGACTGGACAAAATCATACACCTATGGATAAGGACAGCGGGGGGAGGTAAGGACAGAAGGGAGGGTGGGAACCGGGTGGAGGGGAGATATGGGCGGAAAAAAAGGAGAAACAATTGTAATAATCTGAACAATAAAGATTTATTAAATAAAAAATAAATAAAAGAAAAAAAATAATAGTGCTACCATATGACCCAGAAATCCCTCTTCTGGGTATATACTTGAAAACCTTGAAATCATGTGTTTGCAAAGATATATGCACCCCCTATGCTCATTGCAGCATTATTCACGGTGGAAGACATGGAAAAACCAGTGTCCTACAATAGAGGACTGGATAAAGAAGATGTGGTACATAAAAACTGTGGAATGCTACTCAGCCATAAGAAGGGATGAAATAGCACCATTTGCAACAACATGGATTGACCTTGAGAACATTATGGTAAGGGAAATAAGTCAGTCAGAAAAAGTTAAGAACCATATGATTTCACTCATAGGTGGGATATAAAACTGAAACTCGTGAACACAAACAGCAGTGTGGTGGTTGCCAGAGGGAAGGGGGTTGAGGTGGGGTATGAAGGGATTCCTAATATATGGTGACAGGAGAAGATTTGACTTTTGGTGGTGAGCACATGGTACAATACACATATCTCGTAACTTAGAAACCCACACCTGAAACCTATATGTTCATGTAGACCAATGTCACCCCAATAAATTTAACAAATAAATAAAGTCACACCGAAAAATAAAATAAAAAATAAAGCTCTTGACATGCTGGAAAAGACAGAAATGTCCTTACTTTAAAAAAGGCTATTTATCAGAAACAGCAAACATCATATTTGATGACAAAATGTTAGAAATGTTCCCATTAAAAGCAGAATCAAGACAAGGGTGCTATCATTCAATACTGTACGACACTACATAAAATGTAAGACATCAAAAAGTTTAAGTGCTAGACTGGGAACAATATTGTATAATATATTTAAAAAAAACAAATTGTTTATATCAAAAAATCCATACATTCATACAAAAAATACATATATAAAAGCTCCTGAAAACTAACAACAAAATAGACAATCTAATAACATCTTTTTTTACAGGGCCATTTGGCATAAACAATCAAAATTTTATTTTTAAAAAATATACTTTTTTAATTTGATTTCAGAGAGGAGGGGAGAAGGAGAAAGATAGAAACATCAATGATGAGAGAAAATCATTGATCAGCTGCCTCCTGCACGCCCCCTACTGGGGATTGAGCCCACAACCTACGCATGTGCCCTGACTGGGAATCAAACCGTGACCTCCTGGTTCATAGGTCACTGCTCAACCACTGAGCCATGCCAGCTGGTCAACAATCAAAATTTTAAATGTTCATTACCTTTGGCCCTGATTCCATTTCCATGAATGAGTTTTTGTTTTGTTTTTTAAGAAGATTCCATTCTTTTTTTTTTTTTTTATTTCATGAATGAGTTTTAAGAGACATTCAAAAAATACTCAAAGATATATGTACAAAAATGCTGACTGTAGCATTGTTTGTAAGAGTGAAAAATCGGAAACTAAAATATACACTCTTAAATAGTTTAGCAGTTAAATAAATAATGGTATTCATACTATTAAACACTCTTGGTCCTTAAAACAGTGAAATAAATCTGAATGGAGTGATATGGCAGAATCTCTGAGAAAAACTGTTAAGTGAAAAAAAGTAACAGAAAAACAAATATGATTCTACTCATATGAATATAATAATACCATTTTGTATAAAATGGTAACAATATTACAAGGTTACAAGATATTATTAGGATAAAATAATCTTACAAGGATACAAATCAAATGGATAACTTCTATGAAGCGAAGAATTGGCAGCACAGATTAGGAATCAGAGACTATAGTGAGTAAAGGAACTGTGGGATTTCCAGGCTTTCCTGAATATACTTTTACATAATCCAAATCTTTCCTATTGAGAATGCATTCACACAATACCATTATTCATAGAGACAAAAGGTGGAAACAACCATCAACTGATGAATGAATAAACAAAATGTGGTCTATCCATACAATAAATATTATTCAACCATAAAAGGAATAACATACTGGTAACATGTTACAACATGGGCGAACCTGGAAAATATATTAAGTGAAAGAAACTCATCACAAAAACTATATATTATATTATTCCATTTATTTGAAACTTCCAGAATAAGCAACTCTATAGAAACAGAAAGTACATTAGGGATTGCTTAGGACTGGGGGATGCAGAATTCTTTGGGGGATGATAAAAAAAGATTCTAACTTGGATTATGTAACAATTGCACAATCCTGTGAATATACTAAAAACCATTTCATTGTAAACTTTAAACAGGTAAAATATTTGGTATGAGAATTATGTATAAATATAGCTGTTAAAAAATAATAATCCAACAATTTAAAACTTAATTCCAAAAAAAAGGAAAAGAGAGGAGACACCACTTCTAAAAAAAAAAATAATAAGCTAGAACAGTGGAATTTAAAGTAGTTTTATAATACAGAGAGCATGTAAGATTGGGATGCAGAAAAAAAAAAATCAGAGCTTCTATTTCTATTTGATTTTTTATAGAAAATAAGTTCATCCAAATGTAAAATGGGGTTTACTAATGCCTTTATTTAGAGGATCATGTGTCCTTGAAGTTGAAGAGGCATCCTAAAGAAAGGAGTTCCACAAGAAGTCAATCTGATCTTGACACTCTCGTGCATTTTTTTTTCCTTTCAGCATATTGCAACATACGACCAGCTAGATAGATTTATAGATATACTATCTAAACTTAACTTAAGTCACCCCTACTAAAATGAATAAGTGGCTGAAACACTGCTTGAAGCTAACAATCATATTGCATACACAAGTGAAAACAAGAAAATGGTAGAACACAAACTCATCTGACTGCTGTTATGATTTCTTCTGTGGCTAGCCTAGCACAGAACAGTATTTGTTGCATGAATGAACACTGAAAGTCAAAAAAGGTAAAGATCTCTAAGAAAATTTTATAAACAATTCTTCACTTTTAGTAATTGTTACCACCATTTCCCCTCCCCCACGGGGGAATATTGAGCATTATGATTAAAATCATATAAATCAAAAGACAGAAATTTATACATAGATATGTTTTATGTACTAGTACAAGGTGCCAGATTATTTTCATGTAACAAATTCTTCATGAATTTTATTGGAAGCATGTGTTTAACTAAGTGTCCTAATTCATTCAAATGTGTAAGGGCAACAGTACTGTGCAAGGGCCTCCAGAGAATATACTGACATCCAAAGACATTCACAAGCCCTAAACCGGTTGCTCAGTGGTTAGGGCATTGGCCCACAGACTGAAGGGTCCTGGGACCATACCTCACTCAGTTAGGGAGCATGAGGGAGGCAATCAATCAAAGTCTCTCTCTCACATCAATATTTCTCTGTCTCTCCCCCTCCCTTCTGCTCTCTCTCAAAATCAATGGGAAAAATACCCTTGGGTGAGGATTAGCAAAAAAAACAAAGACATTCACAAGTAGTCTAAAGCAGTGCTAGTCTCCATAACCAAAAATTGTGTTTCTTTCTGGTAACTAAAGGCCCACTGTTTGCTGGCTTAAGGGTGAAAAAGCACTTGCAAGTTTTAGTAAGTTATATTATCAACTGTCACATGATGATCATATACCAGGAAGGAGGGAGAGCTTGCGAACTTAATATTAAAGAAAAAAGTTATGTGTGTGTGTGGGGGGGGAGGGATTGAAAATTAGAAACAGCAAGGGGGAGGAAAAGCATTGTCCACTAGGTATCACTAAGCTATTAGTTATTCTGTAGCTAAATACTGGCGGCATATTAACTCCCTAAGTGGCAATTCATAGATTCCATGATTTGTGTAAAAGAATGCATACACCAAAGGTTTTGTTTGTTTGTTTGTTGGAGGCAGGTTGTTTGGGGTGAGGAGGTGTGGGTGTGGGTGTGTGTGTGTGTGTGTGTGTGTGTGTGTGTGTGTGTGTTTTCAGTGAATATTTTAGAAAGGAGACATTAAAAAGCACTATCAGCCAGCAGGCAAGACAAAGAGAGAAGTGGTTTAGAGTTAATTTGGGTATTTCTGCTAAAGCCCTGCATAAGAGTATACCACCTTGAGCAATAAAGGAAAAAGAAGAATTTGCATAGATGAAGAGAAACACACATCCCTGATAGGAGTCAAGGTGGAAAGTGCCGCGTGGTCTTCCTTGCAAGCCCAGCAGCGCAGCCTTATAAAAATCTCAAGGATTCTGTTCCCTCCCAGGGGAAAAAGCGGTGTCCCGGTGAAGCGTCAAAGCCGTGGACAGCATCTGCACCTAGCCAACCCAGGCGATCCCGAACCCCCAAACCGCGGCATCTCCTCTCCCCCACCTGGGATGTTCTGCCACCTGGACTCGACACGTGACAGGGCCCTCCGTAGCCATATTTCGCTAGACCCTTCTTCCTTCGGCAGTTTCAACTGGTAAAGAAAGGCTCCCAATGTAATCACAAGACATCTGCGGCAGGAGCCCTTTCTTCCGGGCGACACAGGCCCCACCACCCTGCGGAAATCCTGCAGATTCGCTGAGGTGGCTGCTCAGTCCGCCCCTCCTCTGGCTCCTCCTCCCTAGGCTGTGGGGCTCCACGCCCTCCCAGCAGGGGTCAGGTTCAGCCACCGGGCTGCTGGAGCTCCGAGCTACCCTGGACTCCCTGTAGCCCTTGTTCCAAGCACATGCGAAGCTGACTTTGTAATTTTTCCTTCTGCGTCCTAGGCTTAGGTCTGAGTACAGAGTTATAAGCTGGAGACTCAAGTTGCGCTCTCCCCGCCCCCCCCCCACCCTTTTTTTTAAAGTTAGAGCTTTTGTTCTTTAATGACCAGCAACTACTCCAAAACGTTTAGTTATTGCCTCTTGTGTGGGTTATTTCCAAATCAGTCAATATAAAATTGATGCAACACTTGATTTAAACACATTTGCATTTATTCCAGACTAGATGCATTGGTAGGCCTTCCTAGAACACATAGCAAAAAGAAGAAAAATATGTCTAAAACTGCAAGAGCCCTTAGCCTCCAGTTCAACCCCTTCATTTTTCACTTACCTAGAGAAATCTTAGATGCCCTATATCAAGAAACATAATAATAAATATAAAGTGTTTTAATTAGTAAGAGGCCTGGCATAAGGAAAATAGTATAAGAAAGTAATGTGAGTTTTGTTTTTTGGTTTCCAGTTGGGGTTCTTTTAGTAGTTTGAGAACAAGTTATTTTAAAAGCAATATTTTATAAAAATAATAACATATAAATTTTGGGGTCAAAAGTTACTAATTATTTCCATACTTTTTTTTAAAGCATACTTCACTGGAGTCTCATCAAAGGTCACACATGTTCAGAAGTAGGCTGGATTTTAATTCCAGCCATAGAAATGATCACACCAGCATTGCTATCACTTGTGTGTTTTCTTGTCTCTAGAGTCTTGCTACTCAAAGTGTGGTCAGACCAGCGGCAGCAGCACCTGGGAGCTTATTAGAAATGGACAATCTTGGGCCCAAACCCACTGAATCATATTCTACAATACAAGCCATATATTTTAAATTCTTTTTAAAATCTTTTTTATTGAAGTCAGTGAGGTGACATTGGCTAATAAAAACATGTATGTTTCAGGTGTACAATTCTATAATATGACATCTGTATATTATATTATGTGTTCACCACCCCAAGTCAAATCTGAATTTTCTATAAGTCATTTTTAAATGAGTAGAAAGAGATACATGGAATTAACTGTAATAATATATTTTACCCAATATATCCAAAATATTATTTCTAAATATAATCAATATAAAAATTGTTCGGGTATTTTACTTTTTCATAGGAACTCTCTCCAAAGTCCAGTATATATTTTACACTTATATCTCAATTCCAATTGCAAGATGTAACAACTGTATTAGACTCTATATATTTAGACTATAAGCTCCCTGAAGGCAAGAACTGTTTTTACAGACTCTGGGGTTTTCTATGCTTTATGATATTCTTTTATTAATTCTTTCTTATGATTGAATTTATTGGTGGGGCAAATATTCCTTAAAAACAACACAAAAAGCATAAAGAATTCTTACAACTCAATAGTAATAAGACAAATAACCCAATTTTAAAATGGGCAAAAGAGGCGCTGTTTCTCAGTGGTTAGAGTTTATGCTCCTGCACCAGTTCTATTTCCAGTCAGTTAAGGGGGCCGGTTGAACCCTGGCCCAGGTTGGGGCGCAGTTGAAGAGGCAACTGATTGATGTGTCTCTCTCGCATCAATGTTTTTCACTCTCTCCTCCTCCCTCCCTTCCACTCTCTCTAAAAAAATCAGTGGGAAAAAATATCCTCAGGTGAGGATTAACAACAACAACAACAAATGGGCGAAAGAACTGAAGAGATACTTCACCAAAGAAGATGCATGGATGACAAACAGGCACATGAAAAGGTGTTCAACATTAGTCATTAAGAAAATGAAAACTAAACCCACAATGATATACCACTACACTCCTACTAGAAGACTAACCATAAAACTGACCACACTACCTGTTGGCAAGGATGTGGTGCAACTGGAACTCTTAAACACTCTTGATGAATATACAAAATTGCAAAACCAGTTAGGAAAACAATGGGGCAGTTTCTTAAAAAGTTAAACATACACCTACTATATGACACAACCATTCTACTACTAGGTATTTTCCCATGTCCATATCTACTGTTATATAACAGCTAGAGGGGTGGTGAATGAAATTTGTGCACGGGTGAGATCCTTAGGCCTGGCAGGCCATTGAAGCACGATTATCTGGTGTGGAATGGCAGGTCCCGGTTGACCTCTGGGCCATGGGCAGCACCTGGGCCCCAGGGGGCCCCGCGTGCCCCCCTCCACCTGAGTCACGGCACCTGAGTCCCCCACGCGAAGATGCGGTAAGTGCAGCTGGAAAACGCAGGCCAGGGCGCAGTGTGGGCCTCTGGGCGGCCCAGTGGCAATGCTCTCTCCCAGCCAGCTTCGCAGACCAGCTCCTGCACAAACCCACAGGGAGCCCGACTGGCCTGTGGTCCCAGCGGCTGGGGCCTGGCTCACCCGGAACACACCATGCGGGTGAGGGTGTGGGTGTGGGGCGGGCTCCTCGGGGGCACCCAGCACCTGAGCGTGGGGGCTTCCCTGGTGCACAAGCCCTGGCATCCCAGGGGAGGGTAGCAGAGGGAGTGAGAGCGAGCTCGGCGAACACCCCACATTCTCACCGCACCTCGCCCCCATCACCCCGCCCCCATCACCCCCACCCTCAGACAGCATGCCGACAATGCCAGCCATGTTCCACGCCGCCCCTGGTGGTCAGCTCATGTCATAACGAGCGGTCGAACTCCCAGTTGAGGGGACAATTTGCATATTAGGCTTTTATTATATAGGATATTACCACAAATTTAGTATAAAACATTGCACATTGATTATCTCACAGTTTCTGTGATTCAGAGTAAGGGCACAGCTTTGCTGACTCCTCTCCTCTAGGATCTTACAAAGTATTATCTGAGGCTCAACTGGGGAAGGGTTCACATCCAAGATCCCATGGCTATAAGCAGAATTCAATTCCTACTAGGCTGTTTGAAGGCCAGTTTCTTGCTAGCTGTTGGCCGCATGCCACCCTCATCTCTTGCCACATAATCCTTCACAACATGGCCACTTGCTCTTTAAAAGCCAGCAAAGGAAATAGAGTCTCCCCTAGCAAGATGGGCTTGCAATCTTGTATAATGTAATTATGTACATAACCTTTGCTGTATCTTTTGGTTAAAAGCAAATCACATTTACTTATCTATTATCTATAATAATAAAAGCATAATATGCTAATTAGAGCTGACGTCCTTCCAGACGAAGCCAGGACTGCAAATTTCGTGCATCGGGCCTCTAGTACCTCAATAAAGTTGAAACAGTCACAAAAAAGAAGAAGCAGTCACAGATCTCACCGACACTGAAGAGGTAAAGGATTATCCAAAGCATAAGTAATGAGGAAACCACCTTATAGTCCATCCACCACATTACACAAGATAAATGTTCTTAGCACCTTATTTGTATTAGTCAAAAACTAAAAAAAAAAAAATCAAATACCAATCAACAGGTAAATGAATAAACTGTGGAATATCCATACAATGGAACACTCAGCAATAAAAAGAAACAACCAATTGATACATGCAACAACATGGATGAATCTCAAAATAATTACACTGATTGAAAGAAGCCAGGCAAAAGAGAGTACATACCGTATGCTTTATTTATATAAAATTCCAGAAAATGTAAACTTATCTATAGTGAAAAAATAGATCAGTGTTTTCCTGGGAAAATTGAAGGGAGAAGATGGATTACCAAGGGGCAATGAGGAAACTCTGCAGTGATAAATATGTTTATTATCTTGGGTGTGGTGATGGTTTCACAGGTGTACACACATGTCAAAATTCATCAAATTGTACACTTTAAGTATGTGCAGTTTAATGTACCTCAATAAAGCTGCTAAATTATACCTCAACAAACCTTTTAAATATGTCTTTAAAAAAACACAAGATTCACATCAATGCACCATCAAAATAAAAATGTATTAGTTACCATTGAGTAAAATTGATATCAAGAAAAAGAATGTCATAACTGCACAAAGTATTCAGAATAAGCTATGTAAATGAGGTGACATTTAAATGAATTTTTAAGGACAAAAGGCATTCCCAGCACAGAAAGATTACTTAATTAACATGTTTATTTATTCAACAAACATTCATTACACTTGTGTACACAAGGAGTGTGCCTTTAAGTACTATGAAGACCTATTTAACTTCTCTTAGCAAATTTCCAGATTGGTTTACTAAATTTGGAGATGGCCCAGGATAGTATGATTTACTTGAACAATTCTTTCTCTCTATTGTAGAAGTAAGTAATTACATTAAAAAGCAGCAAATTATATAAATTCAATCTAAATGAATTTTTATATATTTACATTATGTAATCATTTATGTACATGGTTTATAACTTCAAAATTATTATTGACTAAAAATCAAAACTATATAGCTCTGATTACTCTGAGCAAATGAATTTCTTACCACCTTTGGATTCTATTCTCTCTTTGGGGGAAGAATTATTAATTTCAGGTAGAGTAACCATGTAATTTATTGTCTAAACTTCTGAAGTGACAAATGCTAATAATTATTTTTGTGGGAAAACAGTACTAAACTAGGGTTGTTATCCCAGGCAAAGTGGGATGGATAGTCACCCCAGTTATAGGGGGATTTTCTTTTGTTTTAAGGTTACAGGTGAACAGATTGCTGAGCTCTACCCCAGATCTACTGAATCAGAATCTCTGGGATGGAGTTTAGGAAGCTATAATTTAATGAACCGCTATGCTTGGGAAGCCTTGAGCTTTAAAGTGATATTATTAAAGGCTCTTCCAATTCTAAAATTATATAGTTAATAAGGAAATTTTGAACATGCACTGGCTACTAGATGATATCAAGGAATGATTAATTTTCTTAGTGTAATAATGATGCTGTAATTACATAAGCAAATGTCCTTATTTTTAGGAAACACACATAGCTGCACTTAAGAGTGATATGTCATGATATCTGCATCTTATTTTTAAATATTTTTAAAATATATTTTATTGATTTTTTTACAGAGAGGAAAGGAGAGGGATAGAGAGTTAGAAACATCGATGAGAGAGAAACATTGATCAGCTGCCTCCTGCACACCCCCTGCCGGGGATGTGCCTGCAACCAAGGTACATGCCCTTGACTGGAATCGAACCTGGGACCCTTCAGTCCGCAGGCCGATGCTCTCTCCAGTGAGCCAAACCTGTCAGGGCTGCATCTTATTTTTAATTGATTCAGGAAATACATACGCACACAAATAAGGCTGATAGTGGGAATACACATGTTCACTGGACTATTCTTTCAATTTTACTGTATGTTTGAAATGTCTTATAATAAAACATTGGGAGGAAAGGGCTACTAGGGAAAACTTGTTTATGTTAGACAGTGCTATTGTTATATGACTTTTAAGAACCATGACCAAAAATGTCGATTCAAGTGATTATAAAAAAAATCCAGCCTCTATCCTCATTTGACTTTTTTCTAAGGCAAAATAAAATGACATATTTATTCACTGTAGGACTGTTTAAAATAGTGTTATTTTTGAAAAATTCTAAATGTATCAAAATGTCAGCTTAAGTAAATTAAGTTGCATTTGTTCATTCAACAGAGATTATTAAACAACCATTAAAACAATTCTCCATAATATATTGTACACATGTCTTATGCTGTTACATAACTAGGTATGGAACAAAAAGAATCCGAAATTATATCTGTGCTATAACTATATAAAATTTGTGGACTTACGTGGGCAGAACTGGAAGTTTATATGGAATGTGCTATTTGAGAAGCAGTTTTTCCCCCTTTATTTCATTTTCTTATTTCGAATTATGCTCATGATTTTGTGCAATAATGCATTTTAAAAAACCAGTCGCTGACTGCTACCTTAATGTGGTCCTAAGGGCAGTAAAGGGCAGTTTATAATTCGTTGAACAACTGAATAAGATCCGGGGCGCCTCAGCTGATCGATGCTTAACTAATTTGGGATATCCACAGAATCGTTTTTGCCGACTACAAATATAACAAACATTTCGTGTAAGCTATATTGCTGAAAAAGTTTCCAAAATTCACAGGAACACCCACCACAACGTGCGGGCTAAACGCATGTAAATAATGATGGCAGAAATAACACTACCTGTCATACACGATGGGCATGTCACCCTTTTCTCCGCGGAAGGCTTCTGGTCCTAGGCTGCCTCTTATTTTCACCGGAATGAGATGGTTCCAGAGTCCCAGGCAAGGGAGGGGACCGTCCCCTAGCCTAGCAGGCTGGAAACTGCTCGACGTGTGTGAGTGCAAGGTTTCCAAGTCCCTTCAGCTGAGCTCCGCTGCGCTAGACTATGCCCCAGTTGCTAGGTTTGGTTGCTAAGGCACCAACGGTTTCCCAGGAAAAGAGAGCGGTGCGCTCCTTTTTGGCGTCGTAGCGAATCCTCTCAATGCCGGGCGCGTTAGTTCCGGAAGGAAACATTCAACTCCTCTAAGAGTGACGGGAAGGCGAGGAGAAGCTGGGAGTGACGCCTCTGAACCGCGGAGGATTGTGGGAGGAGGTTGTCTCCAATTTCTCCTCCCCCTCCCCCTTTCCCGGCCAAGATGTCTGACATGGAAGATGATTTCATGTGCGATGATGAGGAGGACTACGACCTGGTGAGGCGCAGGGGACGGACCTCTGGGGCTGGAGGGGGTTTCTGGCTTTAGGGGCCAGGGAAGGGGCGGCCGCGGCCTCTCCCCGTAAAACATGTGCTCCTTCCAACTTCTCCAGGTGCAGTGACAGGACGGGTTTACCTCCTCCCCGTTCCCGCACTGGCCGGGGCCCTGCTTCTCCTGCATGGGGGAGGGGAGGGTGAAGGAGGCAGCGTTGGGGGTCTGGAGCATTGCGCTCCAAGTCCGGTCGCCTCCTTCGTTTACTTGGACGCCTCTGGCCTCCGGCGTCCGGTTCTCGGTGCCGCTACCTCCTCCCCACCGCGCGAGCCGCCTCGGGGACCGTGAAGTGGTCTAGGCCCCGGCTCTGCCCTTTCGGGCCCAGCATTGCGGGCCCCCCTCTTCCCCCTTGAACTGAGCGGGTGCAAATGCTGGGAGAAGGGTCTGAAAACTGAGGGGCCTTACCCCTCCCAGGCCTGACCGTGAAACGGCGTTGATAAGTCTCCTGGAAACATAGCTTAATTAGTCCTGTCCAGGATTCGTTTTGGTTTAAGGTGAAAGTCCCGTGGAGAATTTAGAGCAAAAATAGCTGGAAAAAAAGTAGTTGAACTAGTTGTGTTTAAGGAGAAAAGCTGGGGAGGAGGTTCTGCTTTTTGTTTGTTTTGATGGGGGGGAGAGGGTAACCGGGGGGTTGACAGAAATTTCCCGGTGTTCAAAGTTAAAAATATCAGCAGTGAAGACATAAATTTATGCAACTGAATGGTGACTTTTAAGTATTCAGTGTTTAATTTATTTACACGTTTTTTTAAAAAATTCACTAACATTTCAGGTTGCTACTCAACATAAGATAAAGTGGCCCAAGAATCAACGTCAGCTGGCTTTTCTGTTTGTTTGTTTGTTGGGGTGAGGGGGCGGTTATGATGGTTCATGTATATTATAGTGATGCTGCATTAAGGTAAAGTTTAGGGAGGTCTAGCTCCTCTTACATTTTAAGTCCCAGAGATGCTCAAGCTATTAATAATCGTTTTTTTGAATTCGTGTAAAACTTCTTTGTAAAGTCATTTCCAATTAATCTTTCCATTTTAAAAGAAGGCACATTTGCAAAAGGGAGAAGGGGTGCTTCCTGTTACTTGAAAGTCATAGTAGAGGTATTGATCATCGTTAAAGTTAGATGTGAAGTTTTGCTAATGGCTGTTATTTCTGCCTTACATTTTTAGTTTGTACAAACCAAACCAGTTGTAGGCAGTACCTTGAGTTTATTAAGCACATGTTACTTGTGTTATGCTAGGCATTTTTTATGACATGTTTATATTACTGTATTTGTAAGTATGGAAGTGTTTCTTTTAAATGTGTTTGTATTTTTAGTTTGTGTTTTTAAATTTTCTGCTTATGTCTAATCAATAGTTTTCAATACATAAATGACTTATTAGCACTATGATTAACTTGAAAGTCATCTACATTAAGCATACAATGGAGGGAAGGCAGTGAGAATCCTATTGTCCCATGAAGTACTCCCATTTTTGTAAGAATTTTAATTAAACATACATCGTTTAACTTGACTATGTTTCTGAAGCCTTTTAGGGCCTGTACTACATGTACAACATAAAGTTGAATGTATAGTTGTTTTGTCTTTTTTTGAAAATTTCTTAACCATAAAAGTAAGATCTTACTTAAATGAAAAAATTTCCCCTCACATTCTGTTGAATAGTTGTTCCTCTCCCCATATCTCACTTGCATAGATACCATTCTGGGTTCCCACTCAGATGTCAAGTAGTGAACGCATTTATGCTCTGTTTACTACTAGTGAAACTCTTTTGGTGGCATAAATTTTACTTAGTAATTTATTTTTTACTACCTTAGTTAATATCTTTAAACCATTATGCATTTTTTAAGAAGATTAAAGGGTTGATTGCCATTTCATACTTACATGTTGCTAAAAGGGAAGTTTGGTGTTTTGTTTTGTTTTAATACTTATTTCCCTGAGTCTTTTTTTGTTTGTTTGTTTCTTAGGATTTAAAGAGTCTACAGAATTGACTTCCTGTTTTAGGGAAGCTTCTTTTTTATCTAAAAAATGTATTGTGTGTTGGAAATTTTGCCATCACCTCATTTTAGTCAAAATGTTAACTAAAGTCATGAAGGTTTCCAACCACAGATATATTCAGCATAGCTTTCATAGGTTGTTGCTTGATAAATTTTAATGCCTAAGGTACTTTTTGTTCTTGCCCAATATAGTGGGAATAGGTAGTTATGCTACCATTGGAAAAAGTAAAAATCTGTTTCTAAAACTATAGAATGTTAGTCCAAGAAAGTAAATAATGATTTGTACCTAAGATCTAAAAGGAGAATAAACTTGGTTAAAAAAGATGAAACAAAAGAAATTCAATATTCCTGACTTCTAAGATCTTTTTTATTTTTATTATAGGCGGAAGCAGGCACTTGCTAAGCATAGGAATTTATGTGGCAGGGAATGGAGAAGTAGGAGATGGTAAATGTCTTTTAATCTAATGCTACTTTTACAGATTTATAGATTGCTAGTGTAATAATACTAAAAACTATAGTGCCATTCATTAAGTTGATAAGGCCATTGATGAGTTCATTGTACTGTGATTCTGTAGTCCAGTCATTCTAGCATGAAATTGCTTAGTATTTCTAATAATCTTTTTAGAAAGGGTTTAAAACAGATTGACTTCATACCAAAAGTTATTTTTTTAGTAGATCCTATGATAGGTAGGGCATTGTACATTTGCATTTAAATGTATTACAAAGGGGGGAAATTGTCAAAATAGGTAAAATAATTCCACTTGGTTAAATATGTATTTGCAAGCTTTGAGCCTCATTATATGCCTTAGTCAAGCTTATAGTTGTGATTAGTGAAGGAATGTTTACTGGTATTGTTTTTCTTGTTTTACTATATAGCAGTTTTAATGCCCTAAAAATTTACTTTTTGTCTACTTCTTTGGGAAGTGAGAGTCTTAGCTATAGGATATCTTACAGAATCTCTGTCACCATTTTATGAAGATCAGCAGAAAATGATGGCTTGAACATTAGTTTCTCATGTTATAAAGATCTTAGAACATGATTTAGCAAATTAAAAAATAACTCTTTTTGTTTTATGTTTTTAAATATATTTTTACTGATTTCAGAGGGGGAGAGAGAAATAGAAACATCAGTGATGAGAGAATCATTGATCAGCTGCCTTCTGCATGCCCCCTTCTGGGAACTGAGCCTGCAACCTAGGCATGTGCCCTAATTGGGAATCAAACTGTGACCTCCTGGTTCATAGGTCAATACTCAGCCACTGGGCCACACTGGCTGGGCACTAACTTCTGTTTTTTAAAAACTGAATTGATATGAACAGAGTATATAATCTAGTTTGAAAAAGAACTGATAGATTGATATAGGACCAGGACAAAAGAGTAGCTTTAGGGATTTGTGAATTTAGTATAAAGATTCTCACTTTGTCATTCTTTGTGCATATAAGGAGCTGCAAGGTTATAGATAATTTTTCTGAGACTGTTGTCCCAATATTATTGCTTGGCAAACAAAATGTTGAGGATCTTTAATAATAGATTTTTAAACACTATACCTCTTATAAGTCTGGGGCATTGTTTTCTATGTTGAATATGTTCTTCATGAAAATAATTTTTTTATTGATTTTTTACAGAGTGGAAAAGAGAGGGATAGAGAGTTAGAAACATCAATGAGAGAGAAACATTGATCAGCTACCTCTTGCACACCCCCTACTGGGGATGTGCCCACAACCAAGGTACATGCCCTTGACCAGAACCGAACCTGGGACCCTTCAGTCCGCAGGCCGATGCTCTATCCACTGAGCCAAACCGGTTAGGGCCATGAAAATGAAATTTGATTGTACAGTTGAGGCTTCTAAAAGGAACATAATGTGTATAATTATAAACAATTGGAAAGATCCCCAAATTATCAATAGTAGGGGACATTAATACTAATAAGATAATGATAGATATATTATTGTATATTCATGTGATGGAATGCTATGTCAGCATTTCAAGCCATACTTCTAAAGAATATTAAGTGATATGAAAAACTCTTGGTAACTTGTATTGGTCAGGGCTCTTGGATAAGGGACAAGAATACATGTCAAACTAGTTTAAATGAGAAAGAGCATATATAGGCTCATATCACCAGAAAGTATAGGTATGGTTGGATTCACAGGCTCAGGTCATGGTGCTACATCTTTTACTGTGTCCATCTCTCTTCCTGGGCTGCTTTCTTCACTGTGCTGGCTTAATTGCCTTCACAGTATATAAGATGTAATGTGTCATCTTCCTAGCATCATAACCCCAAAGGTAAGAGGATATTCTCTGCTAGCTCTAATGGGGAAATTCCAGGAAGGTCTCTACGGCCTTCTGTGAACACTGCCTCACTGTAGGGAGGGAGATGAGTTGCTCCGTCTCCTCTGTGGGAGGAGTGCTATAATTAAAAACTACCTGGTAGAGGAAAGGTTAGTTAATGCTGTGCACATAGTGAATCATAAATATGTAGTTTGTATTACAGTGTTATTGGGTGGGAATAAAATTTATTTTGTTGAGTGGGGAAAATATAGAAAAATATCTGGAAAGTGTCAGAAAATTAAAATTTGTTCATTTCTTAAAAACCTTTCACAGTGAACCTATATTACTTTTATTGCTGGGAGGAGAGGGGGCAGGTTGCAGAGTATAAATGATAAACACAAATTTTACTTTGATCTTGGGAGGCCAAACAGTGATTTTGGTCATTGCTCAAAATTTTTTTAATTTGTCTTAGAAATTGTTCCATGTAAGTATCCAAAGAGCTTTTTACAGCTGCATTGATTGTATGGATGTCCCATACTTTAACCCATTAGTTCCCTTTTAATAAAAATTTGGCCTATTTTCTTTTGCTGTTATAAACAATGTGCAGCTTTTTTTTTTTTCTCTCAACTTCAGCTGTAGCCAGGTCTTGTCCTATTTTTTAAGTGTTGAAAATTATATTTTTTTGATGGCCCAACTTTTGATAAGTTGGGCCATCAAACTGAATGATTCTGTTTTAGGTTAGAAACATCTAATTGATGAAGTGAGTTTTTTTTGAGAATTTCAGAAGTGTTACTTAATTATCCATGTCAGTATAATTAGAATAATTTCACTACCTCTTTAAATATAAGTTTTGGTGCATTTTTAAAAAGGCCTATTACATTACTTCATAAGTATATCCTGTATAATGAAATTAGAGAGATTCAAACGAGGATAACTAAAAACATAGGAATGGGAGATAGTTCTTATATGCTAAGAATAATATAAACTTAAGTTTTTTCACTCACTCCTAACTTAAATCTGTAAACTCTGAATACTCAACAGAGTGCATTTACAATTGTATACTATATCTCAAAATGAACACATAGACCTCAGGGGGAATTAGAAACTTCCTGTAGGGTTCCACCCCCACATTTGACAGAAGAGGAACTAAAGCATGGAGTGTTAGTGACTTACCTAAATTTATACAACAAATTAGTGGGAGAGTCAAAACTAGAGTCTAGCCTGGCAGGAGTGGCTCAGTGGTTGAGTGTCAGCCTATGAATCAGGAGGTCATGGTTCAATTCCTGGTCAGAGCACATGCTCTGGTTGTGGGCTCAATTCCCAGTGGGGGGCAATTGAGTCACATGATTGATGTTTATTCATGTGGTCAGTGATTTAATCACATGATCAGTGATTCACATCACTGATGTTTCTGTCTTTCCCTCGCCCTTCCTCTCTGAAATCAATTTATGTGTATATATACACACACATACATACATATACATATGTGTGTGTGTGTGTGTATTTGTGTGTGTATACAAACACACACGGCTCCAGGTCTAGTGACTTTTATGATGTCTTTGGGGGAAATTTAATTTGAAGACTGAAAGTTTAGGACAAATATTCTAAAAGAATATTCTAATTAACACCATTGATAACAAATTAAAGCACATTAACTTGTGTGAAATTTTTTAAAGTTTGGATAACTTTATGAATGGCTAAATCACAAATGGCTGCCTAGCACTTGGATTATATCTAGTCCTTATGGATAACTTGAGGCCCGGTGCACGAAATTTGTGCATTAGGTCCCTCAGCCCAGCCTGTGCCCTCTCACAGTCCAGGAGCCCTCGGGGGATGTCCGACTGATGGCTTAGGTCCTCAGGGAGTGGGGCATCCTTAGTGCTGCTGTGGAGGCAGGAGAGCTTCCTGCCACCGCCGCTGTTGAGCCCAGCTTCTGGCTGAGCAGCGCTCCCCCTGTGGGAGCACACTGTCCACGGGGGGCGGGGGGGGGGGGGAGCTCCTGCATTGAGCATCTGCCCCCTAGTGGTCAGTGCACATCAAAGTGACCAATCATTCCACTGTTTGGTGGATTTGCATATTAGCCTTTTATTATATAGGATGGGACATTGCCCTTCACCTGTGTGCCCAGCATCTAGTACAGCTTATCTAGCTATGGTCAGTGGTGACTCTTGTTTTCCTAGAGCACATCCTTAAGAAATCTATTGGCAACAGACACGGGAATAAGTAGGTGAACTCTGGAGCTGATCCTGTTCAGCAGTGGCTATATTCTGACATCTGCTGGCTAGTGTGTGTTGTGTTATTTTGGAACATTCAGCCACTTTTCATTTCAATTATGCAAACGCTTAATTGAGCATTTTGTAGTATACCAGGCTCTGGGGAAGTATACCAAGGTGAGGAAGGAAAAATTTCTGCTTTTGAGAAGTTCATGGCAGTTCAGGTGAGGGGTGAAACAACATACACACAAGACTTCAAGTTGGAGAGATGAATGTCAGGTAGGAGCTTGACTAACAAGATGTAGTTTGCTAAGAAGAGTTGAAGAAAGAATCACAAAGTAAACCCTGATTAATATATTTTCTAGGAATGTTAGAGCAGAGTAGTATCATAGGAGAAAAGTGGGAAGTTTGTTTGGAGGGGAGGTGGTTTAGAATTCCTAGGAGAGAGAACAGTTTGTGCCAAAGCACAGATTTTAAATTGTGTGGCATATTTGAGAAAGGAAGAATAGATTTGAGTGGTGTGGATGGATCACAGATTGCTTTGGGGGAGCTGTCAGGACATGAGTTATTATATAAGTAGGTTGGAACTATTAGTGTGTTGTTTTTTAATACCTTTAACAATGTTCAAGTGCTTGTTTCTTTTTCAAATATTGCTTAAATTCGTTGCTTTTTAAAGTATTCTTAATATATTGAATAAAATCTCAGTTTCTCTTTTTAAAAACATTTAACTTTTATAAATTTTGGTTATCTCCTATTCTTCTGATATAAGGGAATTCTGTTTAGCAACATTTCTTTAATGCTTTTGCTATATTTCCTATTCTAACTAATGACACTATAGTCATTAGAGATAACTTTCCTTTATCTTATGTCCATGTGCTAGGTCCTTTTTAGTTTACATTCTCAACATCGCTTAATATCTTCTATATTAATTCTATTCCCTTCCTTTTCCCCCTCTTCTACCATTGGGAATCAGACCGCCATCATCTCTTGGCCAGACTGTTGTAGGAGTATCCATTGGGCTACTTCATTGCTACAAGAGTTCTCTTCCTAGAACACAAATCTGATCGTTTCCCTGTAAAATCTTTTAATAGCTCTCCATTTAATCTTAACTTCTTGCTAGACTTCTATAATCCTGTTCCTCTGTTCTATACACCAGTTTATCTCTCATCAGCTCATTATACACAGCCTGTTCTTCAGCCCAAACTATCCATGGTTCTTCCAAATATGCATTGCCATTTCAAGCTTCCGTGCCTTTCATACATTAATTGCTATGTTTCAGATGCCCTTCCTCATTCATTCCTGGCAACTCTTATTCATACTTTTAGAGCTGGTTCAGGTAACTTTTCCTTCCTCTAGCTCACTCAAGATTAGTTGATTACTCCTTTTTTGAGCTGCCACTGTACCTAGTATGTGTCTCTGTTACTACTTTTAATGTGTTATATTGCTGGATTTTTGCATATTGGTCTCCGAGTAGTTTGAGAGGAGGAAGACTTAATTTGCATTTGTCCGAGCAAATTGTACTTAATTGTGGGTATATACTAAAGATCAATATCATTGAGTATAAATAATAGAAATCTAAACAGAATGAAGACTTCTCAAAATGTCATCAATTTAAAAATCATGATAGTGTAATAATTGAAAAGTAGTTTGCTGTAATACACAGCTTGCATTGATGGTGTGATTCGCTGAGCCACAAATGACAGGTTAATGGTGTCATGGAGGCTGGTTCAAACCATATGAACATGATGTTGCAGAACAAAATAGGAGACTGCCCAATTATAAGAAGCCAATCAGTAACATCAGTTGTGCCAATTCTCGTGTATTTATACATTGAAGCAATAACATTGATGAGTTTAATTGCATTTATGCAAAAAATATACATTCCATTTCTTAACCTATACAATATGAAAAAACAAAAGAATACAGTCACAAAATGTTGGATTAAGTCTTATTTCAATTGATGTTATTTTGAGGAGTTATAGCATCTAAAATTTAAAAATATCATTAGTCTGAAGCCAGTCAGGTTCCAGAAGATTAGGTAGCTAGTCTTGCACTATAAGCGGCATTCAGAGATTTAATGGAAAGGCACTCTGGTAGACATGTTAGCAAATGTAAAGGTTCTGGTCTTTAACAGTGTTATAATCATTTCACCAACCACCAGGTAATTGAAGTTCACCTTTTTAATTCCTAAAACATTTTCCATTTCCCCTTTGCTGGCAGCTCCACATCCTACTACCGTCGTGTGTACCTCTCAGCTTCTGTGTCCCTCTTCTCATATCCTTGCCTAGTTGTTTTTTTCTAATCTGTTATGGATAAGACACCAAAAATAAATGGGCTTTGAATGAGAGTCCAAATTCTTAGACTTTGAAATAGATGTAAATAAAAAAATATTTAATTCCATGTACAAGGGTGAATTCTGAAGATTTGGATTTTGGAAAAGTCATCTTCTGGTTGAGCTAGCTATTGCTGCATGTTATTGAACAGTTAACTAGAGAATAAATTATTTCCAGCCCGGCCCGTGTGGCTCATTTGGTTGAGCGTCATCCCATTTACCACGAAGTCACAGATTTGATTCCTGGTCAAGGCACATGCCTAGTAGGAGGTGTGCAAGAAGCAGCTGATCGATGTTTCTACTTCTCCCTTCCTCTCCCTGAAATCAATAAAAACGTTATTATTTTTTTTAAAAAAAAAATTATTTCCAAAGGTGTAGAGTAGGTTTTATAGATCTGAATCTTAAAGTCTTTCTTAAAGAGGCAATACTTAAGCTATAATGATATACAGTAGTTAACTAGATTAAGAGGCGTGGAAAGAGAGGAGGGTGGCACGTAAAGCTAAGAGAGTTGGCCACTTGTGAGGTAAGGGCACAGTGGTTGCAGCAAAATGAGTGAAGGAGAGTTTGATACATGGTTGGATGTATAGTCAGGAGTCACATATTGATGACTTTTGAACTTGATTTTAAGAGCAATGGAAAGCCATTTTTAAGAAGAGGAATGATATAATTTACATTTTATGAAGATTATTCTGGCTGTTTACCATGGCAAGATTGGAATTTAAAGGTTAACAAAGAGCCCTAGCCGGTTTGGCACAGTGGATAGAGTGTTGGCCTGCAGACTGAAGGGTCCCACGTTCGATTCTAGTCTAGGGTACATGCCCGGATTGCAGGCTTGATTCCCTAGTAGGGGGGTGTGCAGGAGGCAGCGGATCAATGATTCTCATTATTGATGTTTCTATCTCTCTCTTCCTTTCTTAAATCAATAAAAAAAGATATTTTTTGAAAAAGAGTGAGTTTTATGGTATATGAATTATATCTTAATAAATCTGTTATGTTTAAAAAGTAAAAAAAAAAATCAAGGTTAACAGAGTGGGAAGGCTATTCTAGTCTGTGGAGAGTTGAATTTGGCTTTGGTAGGTGAGAGTGGTGGCAAGGGAAAGGGGGAAGTGGATAGATTATGATGAAGGTAAAATCAATAAGGACTTTTTATGTTCCAACAATATGATTGCTTTTAGTTACCTCCCGATATGCTGTTTTGTATCTGCTGTTCTTTTTCCCCCTCTCCTGTTTTGTCTAGTAGGCAAACACCCACTAATCTTTCAAAACCTCGCTCAGAAACTATCACTTGATGTGCAAGTTGGCTTTTCATTCTTTATTAATTGCTTTTTAGTTTGATCAGTTTCATTGTAGTCAAACCTAGATTATAGGGTTAAGAAATGAATGACTGATCATGAAATTTATTCACTACCCCAAATTTGACCTCATCCCTAAGTGTTCCAAAGGGTTTTCATATCAATTTAAACATAACTAAATTGCTGTTCTTAAACCTGTGAGTATGAGAGCCAGTGCTTCCTGTCCTTACACAAAGAAATAATTATCCTCCAGAGGGCGCACGTTACAAAGTCACTGTGGTCAGATAAAACTGGTTTTATACTAACATCAAACATGCCCCTCCATCTACTGGTCACAGGAAAAAAATCATGTTTATGTATTTTTCAGCTTTCTAACACTACACTCAGAATATACCTTTTTTTCATTCTTGTGCCTTTATGAAAAATTACAGAATTTTCTATAAATATCTAAAAAAATATTAACTGTATTTGGATTTAGAAATAACTCTACAATACTGTTCTTGTAATTTTGTGTTTACTTTCTGGTACTATTCTTTTTCTTTCTTTTTAATCTTTATTGTTGAAAATATTACATACATCCTATTTTTTCTCCCATTGACCCCTTATAAACTGCCCCCACCCCAGCCCTCCACTACCCTATTGTCTGTGTCCAGGGGTTATACATATATGTATACAAGTTCTTTGATTGATTTCTTCCCACCCACTATTCCCCCACTCCTGCCTTCCCTCTGAGATTCAACAGTCTGTTGTTCCATGTTTCTATGTTTCTGGATCTATTTTGTTCATTAGATCCCACATATGAGTGAGATCATGTGATACTTGTATTTCTCTGACTGGCCTATTTCATTAGCATAATACTCTCCAGGTCTCTCCATGCTGTCTCAAGGGGTAAGAGATCCTTCTTTTTTACTGCTGCATAGTATGCCATGGTGTAAATGTACCATCGCTTTTTTATCCACTCATCTACTGATGGGCACTTGAGCTGTTTCCACATCTTAGCTATTGTAAATTGTGTCGCTATGAACATAGGGGTGCATACATTCTTTCTGATTGGTGTTTCAGGTTTCTTAGGATATATTCCTAGAAGTGGGGTCACTGGGTTAAATGACAGTTCCATATTTAATTTTTTGAGGAAACTTCATGCTGTTTTCCATAATGGCTGCACCAGTCTATATTCCTATCAGCAGTGTATTAGGGTTCCCTTTTTTCCATATCCTCACCAGAACTTGTCCAAGTTGAGTATCTGGGAACTGGGTTTTGTTTTGTTTTAATTTGTCTTTATTATTAAAAGTATTACAGATACCCCATGTTACTCCCCCAATTGACCCCTTCCTCCTCACTCCCATCCTTTCCCCAGGCCTTCCCTGAACTATTGTCTGACCATGGGCTGTGCATATATGCATATAAGTTCATTGGTTAATCTTTTCCCGCCCCCCCACCCCCCATCCCCTTTGAAATATGTCAGTCTGTAGGATGTTTCAATGTCTGTGGGTCTTTTTTGTTCATCAGTTTATTTTGTTTATTAGATTCCACATGTAAGTGAGATCATGTGATACTTGTCCTTCTCTGACTGACTTACTTTGTTTTTAAACTTGTATATACTGCTCCCCAAAATAGTTGTTTTATTCCAACTCTCTGCTTTATTGTTTAAGTACTAGGAACTGAAGCTATGTGATGAAAGTCATATAAAATTATACAAATTCATTTTATTGTACTTATTTTGATTTGTTATAAAGGTAGTTAAAATACATTGATATAACTGAATAGCTGTTTAGTAATCTGGAATGCCCATAAGGCAAATATTCTTATTAACATATTCACCAATAGACTACTCTGTCATACACAGATTATCCTGGGTAGTTAGTGTGGTTGAATGATGAAATTTAGACTTAGGGAGTAGAGAAATTTAGATTATGGAACTAAAGATGAATAATTAGCACTTATGTAGATTTTTGTCAAGTTCCGTGACTAACAAAAGGTCAGTTTACAGAATTGAGGGCCATTAACCAATATTATTTATTTGCACTTTGCTTTTGTGTTGGTTCTCTGGAAATTGTAGTTTTGATATGAAAGAAAGAAATTATTTTATTGTACTATCCACTTGATTTTGGCTTTCCCCCTAGTTTTTTAAATATTGGTTAAATATCTAGGGCATTTTACCTCTATATCCAAGTTGTTAATGTTGTGTATAATTGTATGATTTTTCTATCTTTTCTTTTTACAGTGTAGTTGTATGGGTTCCTTTTTTTTCATTTTAACATCTGTTGTTGTGTTTTTTTTCAAACACACAGGAATACTCTGAAGATAGTAACTCCGAGCCAAATGTGGATTTGGAAAATCAGTACTATAATTCCAAAGCGTTAAAGGAAGATGACCCAAAAGCAGCATTAAGCAGTTTCCAGAAGGTTCATATTTTTTCTGGTTGATTCTGTGTCTTAAAGCTTATTTTTTTTAAATGATGTCTTAGATCAAATAAGTTCCAAGTGATTTTACCTCAGAAATGTGTGTTGGATACTTAGTGATAATCCTGTAAAATGTTTGCATTATGCAGCACAAGCATCCTATATAATAATCCTATATAATAAAGAGGAAATATGCAAATTGACCATCACTCCAACACACAAAATGGCTGCCCCCGTGTGGTCAAAGATGGCTGCCCCCAGGTGGACACAAGATGGCCGGCAGGGGAGGGCAGTTGGGGGGACCAGGCCATCAGGGGAGGGCAGTTAGGGGCAATCAGGCTGGCAGGGGAGCAATTAGGCGTTGATCAGGCTGGCAGGGGAGTGGTTAGGGGGTGATCAGGCTGGCAGGCAGAAGCAGTTAGGGGAAATCAGGCAGGCAAGCGGGTGGGAGCCAGCAGTCCTGGATTGTGAGGGGGATGTCCCACTGCCCCTTTAGGCCTAAATGGGCAGTTGGACATTCCTCGAAGGGTCCCAGATTGGAGAGGGTGCAGGCTGGACTGAGGAACACACACACACACCCTGCATGAATTTCATGCACCGGGCCTCTAGTATATTTTTAAAGGGCTGTCCTATGGTTGTTTTTTTCCAATCTAGCTTTCTATAGCGCCAGGGTTATTGTCCTGAAAAGTTATTATGGTTCTGGTAAGGGAACCAACATTACGGTCAGTAGATATTATCCCTGCAATATTGTACTTTTGGGGACAGATTACATAGGTGTAGTTTCACTATTTAATAATGTGATTTCTTGACTAATGATACACTTCTGGATTATTCGTACCAATGGATAATAGACTATGGAAAAAAATACTTCTGGAACTGTATAATAATCAAGAAGTAGTTATTACTTAATCTTTTGATGAAGAAACTTCAAAATAAACTCCTTAAGTAAGCATTTTAAGATTGTTCCTTTTTAAGCCTTTAAAAATAATATTGAAAAATAGAATTCTTGGGGAAATATTTTTCTTGCATATGATGTAAAATAAATTAGAAATTTAGACACTGAATGTCATTAGAAAATAATAGTATTAAGTTAGACTAAGAATTTCTTCTTTTTTTAGGTTTTGGAACTTGAAGGTGAAAAGGGAGAATGGGGCTTTAAAGCACTGAAACAAATGATTAAGATTAACTTCAAGTTGGTAAGATTTGTTTTGAGAGGAATTAAACTAATAGGTTTTAAAATAAATTCTGTAGGTAAAAACCTCATGCAACAAAATACCATTCTTTAAAATAACTGTTTATATGTTATCATATTTAGGCAAGTTTTCATTTGTGACTACAATAATACTAAGTATTGAAAAAGTTCTGAATAGCATACAAAGGTTTTTTTGGTTTTTCAACAATGTTGTTTTTTTTTTTAAGAAAACTTACCCTTTAGGTACATGGGCAACATTTGCCTGCATTATTAATAGAGTAATTTCCCCTATTAGCATTTAACATTCTACTTTTAGAATTTTAACATTCTACTTTTTATTAGAAAGAGTTCCTCTTCCACTGATTAGGGCCAGAACCTTAGCATTATTCTTGACTTCACTCTATCTCTCAGCTTGCAAATAATTTGTTGGTAAATCTAATTTATTGGTGGCTTTATAGCTCTTCAAAATATATCTGTTTTCTGTTCTGTCCCTTGTTGATTGGCCTCTTTGCTGTTCCTCATGTCATCTAAGCACACTCCTATGTAAATGCTGGACTTGCTCTTTTATCTACCCCACATGTTCCTCACAGATAGCCATATTGCTATTTTCATCATTTGATCAAGTCTCTATTCAAATGTCACCATATATCAGGATGTCCTTCCCCTGACCACCCTCTACAAAGTAACATGCTTTCCATCATCATTTACTTTCATCTTACCCTGCTGTTTTTCTTCTTTGCATGTATTACCACTTGATCAGTTTCCTTATTTATTACTTTTATGTCACCCCCCATCCCAATCCATAGGGTGAAAGTTCCATGAGAACGAGGACTTCATTTTATTCATTGTTATATTTCTAGCACTTATCATAGTGACTGGCATTCAGTAGGTGCTCAAATATTTTGTTGACTGAACGGGGATTGGGCCCAAACAAGCAGTCGGACATCCCCCAAGGGATTGCTAGAGGGCGCAGGCCAGGCTGATGAACCACCACCACCACCATCCCCCTCCCCCCCACCCCACACACACACACACAAACACCCCTCCCCCTCGTGCATGAATCCGAGCACAGGGCCTCTAGTCTTTCAAGAATGCAGAGTAAAAGTGGAGGGGAAAAGAAGCAGTTAGTAGATGAGAGAACTAGGTACAGACAGGATATTTATCTTAAGATCGCTAAGGGCAGAGGAACTTTTGAGGAAAAGATAAAGTGGAGCTTAGATTAGAAAGCAGAAGTAGACACTTGCCTCTATAGCAAATGGAAGGACAGCTGATAACTTATTACCACTTCCTTTTTTCCCTGTCTCTGTGTTTATGGTATGCCTCCTCTCTCCACATTAGCTTCTCTATCCTATCTCTATCTGAAATCGAACTCCCTAAATTGATTAGTGCCTATCCAGTTAACTTCACTAATCCTGCATCCTGTTCTTTTTGGTGTACTCTCACTCTGGCATCATCACCCACCTCCATGACATCTACAAAATCTATCCACAAAATATTTTAGCTCAGTTTCTTCCCCGAAAATATAAGGACTGTTCAAAATATGTTAAGTGTTATTAAGTATACTGTATATTGTATTTACATATAGTTAAGTAACCCTGGCCAGTATGGCTCAATTGGTTGGGTGTCATCCTGTGCACCAAAAGGTTGCTGGTTCGAAGTACATGCTCAGTTTCAGGCTCAATCCCTGGTAGGGGGCATGTAGGGAGCAGCCGATTAATATTTCTCTCCCTCTCTCTAAAAAACAATTTTAAAATATTTTTTAAAAGTAAGTATAGTGGAAAAATACCTGTGTTTCATTTGCCTTTTTCTAGTTCTGCTGCTATGATATTCTCAAAGTAACTCTGTGTTGCACAAAGCCCCTGTGTTTTCTTTCCATTTATTGTTTGTGAAAATATTTACTATGTTTAAATCAGTAACTTAGAGGGCTATGGAAAAAGCAGCAGATGTCTCAAGGTGTAGAGATTTTGATTAAATATTTATAGTGACATTAGGGACCCGATGTTTAACTCTTAAGATTCTGTGATTTGAAATAATACCAAGAAACCCTATAGAAATTCTGTTACTGTAATTAAAGAAATATGCTATCTTAGCAATTAAGAGTGATTTAATTTTTGAACCCATTTAAGCATATCCTACACACAGGGCTTGATTTCACCATTGTACCTAGAGCCAAGATAGGAAGCAAGTAAGGGAAAGGATTATATATATTTTGTTATTTTGCCTACTTTCCTCTTCTACATTTTATTCGTTCTACATACGTTAAGGTTTATATGAATAGTTTCAGCTTCCATTCCTGCCCCTTCATTTTCTGGTTGGTTCAGAATAGGAACCATTTGCTGTGTAGTGGTTTTGGGCAGTGAAAAGTTAAAAGGTTCGTTATCAACTACTCTGTGTGTTCACAGCAGATAAAACCAATTTACCGAATCTTTCCTTAGTCTTTAATTACAGTAATAGTTTTTGAACAATGAACTTCATTCAAAGTAATGGCATAAGAAAATGAAATCAAATCCTTTTTGTTAAAATCCTATTTCAAGATATGATCTCAAAATTGGGACAGTCATATTTTTTGTTTTCCTTTTGTCAAAAGATACATTCTGTAATTACCTATTAGCAACTTACTAATAGGATGTTACTTAATATTTATCCCCACATGCTACTGGCATTCTTGGAAAGAGAAGTAGTTTGATATATAATGCTAAATCTTTTTCCGTGTTCTATCCATTTTTCCATCCACCCCTATTACTGTTTTCATTTTTGTAATTCAGTTCTTGCTCAGAAAATTTTAGGGAGTCGTCTTATGTTTTCTTTTCTTGTCTCTTAGGCTATATCCCAGAGCAGGGCATAGTCATAAGCAGGAAAATTATAGTATCATTAGTTTATTCTTCACCCTAATAAATACATGTGTTTTTTTTATTACTCAAGGAAAAAAGCATTATAACTGCCAGTGCTCCTTCTTCCTGTGCTGGAAATTTCACTAGTAGTCCTTTATTTCTTCAGATCTTTCTTATTTCCTAGAATAACCACAGTATTGCAAATAGTGCTGCAAGGAATGGCAACATTAGCTACATCTACGTTTGAGTAGAGCCTTACATGGGAGAACTTTCCTTGATTGTGGGATGAATACCTGTGAAGAGATTCTTTTACATCACATTTTAATGCAGAGTCAGCCAATACTAGGGAGAAGAGAAATGTAACTATTGTTAGAAAGCTTCCTGGTGAAGAGGCGATAGCTGATATCTGCATAGCTGGTTCCAAGGCATTTTAAAAGTTGTATTTATATTTTTTGGCTGATGAATATTTTAGTGGTTTTTATTACTTAAATAAACGTTTGTTGCATAGAATGGAACAATATCTAAAATTTGAAAACTCTAAAAATTATACTTTCCTGGCCAGCGTGGCTCAGTAGTTGAGCTTTGACTATGAACCCAGAAGTCACGGTTTAATTGCTGGTCTGGGCACATGCCTGGGTTGCAGGCTTGATTCCCAGTAGGGGGCGTGCAGGAGGCAGCCAGTCAATGGTTCTCTCTCATCATTGATGTTTCTGTCTCTCTTTCCTCTCTGAAATCAATAAAAATATATTTAAAAAATAAATTTTTAAAAAAAATAAAAGTTGTACTTCTTCATAGGCTAACTTGATAAATTTGGTTTATGCATCTGAGTAATTCAAATTTAAGTTAAAATGTTTATAGTGTTTCTGTCATAGTTTCTCTATCATAAAACTTATTTTTCAGTTATGCTGTAATATGTATTATAATTTTAATCATGTATACATATTTTAGTATATAAATGTGTAATAATGCATTTTTCTTCACTCACAGACAAACTTTCCAGAAATGATGAACAGATATAAACAACTATTGACCTATATTCGAAGTGCAGTCACAAGAAATTATTCTGAAAAATCCATTAATTCTATCCTTGATTATATCTCCACTTCTAAACAGGTTAGGTTCTGGTTTTCCTCTTGGTACCTCTCAGTGTGCTTATTATTTATATTAAAGACTTTGTTCTTTTTTTTTTAAGGCCTAGAAATTCTATGGAAGCATTTTTTGTTGTTGTTAGTGTGCTTTTAAAATAATGTCAACTATTTTCTTGATTATGGTACTAATTATGTAATATTAAAAGGTATTAACTCTAGCCTAATCTCCTTACATAATATCTTCAGATGCTGACATAATCTGCACACAGTTTTTACTGGCTTATATTAGAGTCCCCTTTACAGTTACTATCACAATTCCTTCTAAACTCCATCACTACTTCAGGCAGCCATCCTGAGCTACTTAAATACTTAACAGTGAATCATAATTGATTTGTGTAGGTTTGGATTATAAAGATCCTTGAGGGGAGAATCTGTATTCATATAGTGTTTGGCATTACTCATTAGGTGTTTGTTCAAAAAATGCTTCTGTAAAAATGGATGGAAGGGTGATGAAAAGTGGGGCTGTTAATAAAGAAACTACAATGAGCATTGGGAGTGATGGTGCTTTCATTATTCTAGATTTTGGTTATTAAAAAAAGCAGTGGTGATTTTTATTTTATTGCTAAGATAATTTTTAATTGGATTGTTTTGTCATATTCTTTTAAGCAACATAGTCCTAAGTTTCAGCTTTCTTACACTGGTATTTGAGCATAAGAAGTATTCTCTATATCATTTAATATTTCTTAAAATATTTGATACTTTTTATATTCATAATAAAAAATGTTTATCGCAGAATCAACCTCTTTCGTTCCATCTATTCTACTAGATGTCATTTTTATTTCTTGAGGCAGTGTACTATTTTTACTCTATGTAAAAGATATGTGATGAAAATAGAGGAAGATAAACTTATGTTTTGTTAGAACACTTGTATTTAATGGCACTAATTCTAAAGGTGTTATGTATCAAGGGGCTCATCTTAAGTGGGAAAATGTTTTCTGAATTTTACAGACAAGTACCATCAAAACATTTTTTGGTACACTATTTATAAATGTTATGCCAGATTGTGGGGAGAGGGTTAAGTAATTATAAAACTTCAGGATTGTGTGTTGTTTCATACTATTATATGTAAGCTATTTGTCTTTTGAAAGTAAGAATAGATATTGAGTGGGCAGCACTTGACTTATTCTGTAAGCCATCAGTAGTCATAAATAAATAGGCAGCCCTTTCTGAAAGTATCAGTCTTTCCTGTTCTCATGGCCCCAGTACTTCTTGATCCTAGTAAGTAGAGATAGTGTTTGCCTCACAGTACAAACCAAACGAGTTGAGTAAATAAGGTAACACTGTTTATAACAGTACAACTAGTTCTGTGTATGGTTGATGTACTTTTGTTAATATAAAATGAGTTATTAGATTAGAAAGGACAAACCTATACTATTAGAGTATTATATATTTTCTGTTGTGTGTTTTTTTTTAATTCACATTAAACCATCTTGGCACGTATCTTTTGTAAATTTGGTCTATATTATGTATTTTGTGGACTGTCGCAGACATTTGGTAAGATACAGATGATAGTGTACCTTATGTGTATTAAAGTTCAAAGATGCACTTTTAGTTTGCTCAAATTAACTTTATTAACAGGTACAAATTTGCTGTTTACAATTATAGAATTCTGATTTTTTATGTCAGATGGATTTACTGCAGGAATTCTATGAAACAACACTGGAAGCTTTAAAAGATGCTAAGAATGATAGACTATGGTTTAAAACAAACACAAAGGTAACGATTATAATTATTTACATTTTTTCTTTTGAAGAGTGGGTGGGTGTCCTTAGTAAACTCTCCTAAAGATGCACACCTTCTCCTATTGAAATGTTTTGTTTTTAATAAGTTCCTTTCTTTACAGCTTGGAAAATTGTATTTAGAACGGGAGGAATATGGAAAGCTTCAAAAAATTTTACGCCAGTTACATCAGTCCTGCCAGGTAACAGTCCCTTAATTTTTTTAAAAAAAGATACGTTTTTATTGATTTGAGAGAGAGAAAGGAAGAGGGAGAGATAGAAGCATCAATGATTGAGTGCCTCATTCATGCCCACTCCCTGGGATCAAGCCCACAATCTGGGCATGTGTCCTGACCGGGAATCAAACCAGCAACCTCTTGGTTAATGGATTGATGCTTTACCACTGGGCCACACCAGCTGGGCTCCCTTAATTTTTTATTAATATTTCTTAATAAAAAAAGCATAAGAAAATTTTGTATTCAAAACATTGCTTATGGGTGTTTTTGTTCAAGCAACATTCCAAAAATTAAATTTGGAAAATAAGTTACCAGAAAGCTCATTTATTCTGAGCATTACATTTCTTCTGTTTTAATCCTAACTTAAGTTCTTGTTTGTGGGATGAGGCACAGGTATTAATAAATGAACAGGCCAATCATTAGTTATGCAGAAAAGGATATTAAAACATATATAATGAAGATGTATATTCTAGTTTATAATGTGTGAATCCCCTATAACAGCACTATCCAGGAGTTGGTATGATGTGAGAAGCACTATCTGTGCTCTCCAACATGGTAGCAGTAGCTACATGTCATTAGGCATTTGAAGTGTGGCTGGTGTGACAGAAGTGCTGAGTTTTATATTTTAATTAATTTAAAATAAAATTTTTATTGATTTCAGAGAGGGAGAGAAATAGAAAGATCAGTGATAGGAAAGGATTATTGATTGGCTGCCTCCTGCACGCCCCACACTGGGAATCGAGCCTGCAACCCAGGCATGTGCCCTGACCAGGAATCAAGCCATGACCTCCTGGTTCATAGGTCGATGCTCAACCACTGAGCCATGCTGGTGAGGCTCATTAATTTAACTCTTTGCACTCGCTTGCTTTTTTCTCGATTCCTGCTACCGATGCTAACTGTGTCGAGTCACACTTGACATCCGAGTGCAAAAGGTTAAATTTGAATCACACATGGTCTGATGGTCTGGACAGTGTACCTCTATATAACTTTTAGCTATGATTTTTATATTTCCTTATTGACTTGATAAATAAGTTATTTGATATTAGTTTTAATTTTATGTAGAAATACTGTTTTTAAAAGTTGACGCTTTTCGCCCTGTCCAGTTTGGCTCAGTGGATAGAGCGTTGGCCTGGGGACCAAAGGGTTCTGGGTTCAATTCTGGTAAAAGGGCACATGCCTGGGTTGCAGGCTCAATCCCCAGTGGGGGCATGCAGGAGGCAGCCAATCAGTGATCCTCTCATCATTGATGTTCTTCCTTCCCTCCCTTCCCCCCCCCCTCTCTCTCTCTCTGAAACTATTATTTTAATTATATATGATTTCTGTGAATGTGGGAAAAGTTTATCAAGAATGTGTTAAAAATTAATCACCTGCCAATATTTTTTTATTTTGCTCTTTTTAGTTTTTAAAAACAAGAAAAGTGTTTGTATTTCATAATAGTTTTGCTTTACAAAGCAGGTCAGTCATTTATGAATTATTTCTTACCTACACATCTTAGGAAAGCTTAGTCTGGTGCATAAATAACTGTCAGTACGGTCCCACATGAAATGGAAATTGTAGAGAAGCCATTTCTGAATGGAGAAGGATCTTTCAGTGTATACATAAGGAATATGAACATTTTGTGTGGTTTATTTTAGTGTATAAGGAAAACGTCTGGATTGTAAATAATACAGTGTAGCAGCGATGCTTGATCATCTGATGTACAAATTGTCTTGCAGAACATACTTTTTACTCTGCTGTGATTCATTAGTGTGTAACTAAACAAGTTTTAAGTTGGAAGACCAAATAAATAATAAGTTTTGGCTTTGTATAAATCGGTATTTAATATTTATGATTATCTGACTATTGACTATACTAGAGGCCCGTTGCACGAAGATTTGTGCAATAGTCCTTCCTTCACCTGGCTGCCGGCACCGGTTTTCCTCCGGCACCCGGGACCCAGGCCTTTGCTCTGGCTACCACCTTCCTCCTTCGCTCCGGCCGGAGTCTTTGCTGACTCTGGCCAGAGTCTGCAGGCTTCTTGCTGACTCTGGCCGGAGGGCCGCTCCTGTAGCTCCCTCCACCCCCCCCCCCCCCCCGCCCTCCCACTCATAGCAGGCGTCCTGCCCCACCAGGCTGCTCCGTGCCTGGAGCAGCTGGGGGGGGCGGGGGGAGGGGCTGCCACCATCTTTGCCCTGCTAATTTGCATATCCCCTCCTGATTGGCTGGTGGTGTCACGGAGGTATGGTCAATTTAGATATTTCTCTTTTATTAGTGTAAATGCTATTTTTCTTAATATTGACCATATGTATTTTGTGGTTATCTTTCAAAGTTGAATTCAAATGTCACCACTCTTGTTATTCTTTTGACATCCTCCAGGAGAGTTAGTCCCTTTCTCTTCCATTCCAACCCTAGGTACTTGGTTCATGCTTAAACTGCAGTTGTTATCATTTATAATGTAATTTATCTTGACAGCTTAATCTACTGATTGTGAACTTTTTAGGCCAGGAACATTGGCTTATTTAACTTATCCAAAGTAGACCCAGTGCTAGGCACAAGGAAGGCACTCGGGGGTTTTTTATTGAATCAGTGGATCTGAAGGGGCTGTGAAGATTTGGGGAAGACCATAAATAACCTCCTAGCTAAAAATAAACATTATAACATTTTCTTTTTTAATATTTTGATTGATTCCAGAGAGAAAAGGGGAGGAAGAGGGGGGAGAGAGAAAGAGAGAAATATCAATGATGAGAGAGAATCATTGATCAGCTGCCTCCTGCAGGCCCCCAACGAGATTGAGCCTGCAATCCAGGCATGTGCCCTGACCAGGAATCAAACCATGACCTCCTGGTTCATTGTTTTATGCTCCATCACTGAGCCACACCAGCCAGGCAAACATTATAACATTTTACACATAATGATATACCTCTGGCCACTTTTTTCTTATTGAATACCAGAAAGTATAAGGTTACTTTTTGGCCATTAAAGGTAGTCTTCTTAGGGCTCTAGGTCCCAATTAAAATTTGTAGCGCATTCTCACACAGAATAAGAAACTTATAAATGTAAGGTAAAAATCAAATAAAGATTACTAGGCTGACTATGAATTCTATCTTGAATTCTAAAGTTTTATTATTTGCTTTCCTAGACTGATGATGGAGAAGATGACCTGAAAAAGGGTACACAGTTATTAGAAATATATGCTTTGGAAATTCAAATGTACACAGCACAGAAAAATAACAAAAAACTTAAAGCACTCTATGAACAGTCACTTCACATCAAGTCTGCCATCCCTCACCCATTGATCATGGGAGTCATCAGAGGCAAGTTTGGTTTGGAGAGGGTGGGCAGTGTCCTGGAAGACATAAAGTTGTGATTGCATATAACTGAATGACTCTGAAGGTCGTTTCTATTTTAGTGAAAGTAATTGGCAAAGTAGTGAAGTCAATGAAATGATATAGTCTTAGAAAGAAGTTAGGATGAATTTTTGTCTTGTAAATTTATATCATTGAAGATAATAATAGAAAATGTATTATCTTAAGTTCTATTCTAGAATTACAATGATGTATAAAAAATTATGTTCTATTTCAATTGAGAAGAAAGATTTACAAATGCTTGTTTGGCTGATCCCATATAATAAAAGGCTAATATGCAAACCAACCAAATGGCAGAATGACTGGTCGCAATGACATGCACTGACCACCGGGGGCAGATGCTCAATGCAGGAGCTTCCCCCTGGTAGTTGGTGCGCTCCCTCAGTGGGAGTGCTGCTCAGCCAGAGCTGGCGAATGCAGTGGCGGGAGCCTCTCCTGCCTCCACAGCAGCAACTGATGGCTTAGGCCCACTCCCAACATCCCCTAAGGGCTCCCGGACTGTGAGAAGGCGCAGGCCGGGCTGAAGGATCTCCCCTCCCCCCGTGCACAAATTCCATGCACCAGGCCTCTACTGTTTAATAAAGAGCTTGTTTTTTAGAGTTAGTGTACCCTGGGGCTAGTATGGTTCATGTAATAGAATTAAAAGACTGGAAGCCAAGGAAATAGTTTTCATTTGATTTTTATGAAGTGCTCAGTCTTGTTATGACACTGAATATGTCCTCTTTTCTCATGTTTTATTCCTCTACAGAATGTGGCGGTAAAATGCATTTGCGGGAAGGTGAATTTGAAAAGGCGCACACTGATTTTTTTGAAGCCTTCAAGAATTATGATGAATCAGGAAGTCCAAGAAGAACCACTTGTTTAAAATATTTGGTCTTAGCAAATATGCTAATGAAATCGGGAATAAATCCATTTGACTCACAGGAGGTATGTGTGTTCATTTCTGTCAGCTGTCTTTCATGGAAATAAACTTTGTACATATAGTTAATTGTTCTTTTACTGTATTTAGGCCAAACCGTACAAAAATGATCCAGAAATTCTCGCAATGACGAATTTAGTAAGGTAAGATTCTATATTTCAGTTAAGGTAAATTTATTTAGAGCAGTGAATAAAGGGGAGAGAGGGGAGAGAACTTTTTAGAATTCAGTTAATTCTCAACAATTACTCTTTTATATTTTGATTTGAAATATACCAAAGTTGTGAAATTTTTATCTTCTGAAGTCATTTATTATGCTATTTCTGTTAGGCATGAGATTTTATAAAGTATTCGTTGCTTTTCTCACCTGTGTGCTGTTTTTCAGTAGAAAGCTGACTAGATGTTTTCAAACAATTTCACTGTATTTACTGTTTCTACCTGTCTTAATCCAAAATGAAATTCTGAATTGGTCCACATAAATCAGGAATTTTCAATAAGACAGTTACTGTACTCATATATTTTAGAGTTGAAAAAAGGGGGAGAGACGGAGAGAGAGAAACTTCGATATGTGAGAGGCACATCAATTGGTTGCCTCCAGCACATGCCCCGGTCAGGGCATGGAGCCTGCAACAGAGGTCCATGCCCTTGACTGGAATCAAAACTGCCAACCTTCTGTCTGTGGGCCAATGCTCTAACCACTGAGCAAAACTGGTAGGGCATAAAAAATCATTTAAAAACGTTTACCTCAGATAATTTTCTGAGTTAAGGAGCAGAAGAGTCATATTGGTAAGATATCTAAGGATTTTTTTTATAGCTTCCATGGAGAGAGATATAACTAATGATGTTTAGCAACTGGAAAACCGCCTGTAATTATTATTAAGTAAAATTATAGAAGACAAAAACAAGCAAAAAGCCTAGGGGGAAAAAAAGGGCCTGGTTTTGCTAAAGAAATCAGTGAACAATAATTATTTTTCTCTGTGCCAGGAATAAATGGAGCCCAAACTTCAATGGACTTTCTTTGTAGAAAAGTATGAGAAACTTACTAATTTTCCAAGGCATGAAAAATGAAGTGAGGGACATAGGGCAGGGTTTTTTTTTTTGCAGATATATGTAAGTAATTTGCCTGACTAGACATTCTCTTAATGGTTCTTTTCATTTAAAAAAAAAGAAAAGTACTTTTAGATTACAAATTCAGTCACCTACATATTAATTTTATATACTTGGAAAAACTAGCTATTTCATGATATTGATTAAGTTCTTATGTAAAATGCTCTCATTTACTTTGTTTTTACTTGGCTCTGATTTTTATAAATTACTAGGTTTTCTTCTTTAAGGAAACCTTAATTTTAGTTGTAAAAATAATGACTTTATTTTAAGGGAACTACGCGTGGTTAAGGAATAAAAACCCTAAGTTGCAACATTTTAAAAAATCAGTTTCTTTACTATTTATTTCTTTAGTCTATTTTAATAAATATTTGTTGAATTAACTTGATTTTAGTTATAAAAATAAAATTTAGTTATAAAAAATAAATTTCTCCATCTTTATTTCAAGTAGTTTATTTCACCTGCATTTGGCCACATTGACTAAGAGGTGATTTAGCTAGAGATTAATTAACTTCATAATACTTTTTTTAAAAATGTTTTTATAAAGTTCACTTTCTAAAGTAACAACTTAAACTTTAGAACGCTTAAGGAAATATAAGTTTTTTCCTAGACATTAATATTTTATCTAAATTAAATTGATTAAATACATTAAAATGGATTAAAGTAATGATTTATCAGACCATTACAAAACAACGGCTATATTTATATATTTATTATATCTTACAATTTACTTCAGCAAGGCCTCTCATACTGGGACTTGGAAACTTACTTTAGTAGTAAATTTTTACCCAAACAAGTGGCCTGTGATGCCCCACATTTTGTATAAGATTTTCTTAAGCCACTTGAATAGTGGAAGAATCTCTGTTAAAATAAATGTGTGTGCAAGTGTTTTCACTACTTGAATATATCCTCCAGTGTATTTATGGTAATATATTTGGAGTAGGTAAGAAAGTAATGCTTCCTAATTTTATCTTCCTAGTCAGTTGCCAGCAGACTAGAGGAAAATAATTCCTGTTGAAGCACTTGAATCACCTGCCCCTAACATGAAGTTACATTGCGACCCATCAGATGGAAGCACAGCAGAGGGCGTGCAGAATGGCTGATGATATGTCTTACATATAAAGCAGACAGTGGTGCCATATCCAGAAGGTTGGCCTCTTCCTTCTCAGCACCTTTAGCAGTCCCCACAGTGCCTTACAGAATCATTTCAGGCCTAGATACTAGATACCTCAGAGAATCATGAACATAAATCAGCCTTTGGCCTTCTGCGGCAGGGTCCATCACTCTACTTTGGGTGTGTATCCCATTTGGCACTAATGGCCCACCACAGATATAATTTTCTGCTGTTTAGCTCTGAAATTTTCAGCAAAAGAATTAGGAATCAAATGTTCCTTTTGGAAAGTTTGGCAGTTGCTGGTAGCTTTCTAGAAGAAAAAAATTAGGAAGCTGCATTTCTGAATAAGCTTCAGAGAGGATATACTGTTGTATTTGAAAGTCATGGCTGAACTCCTCCATACAGTAGTATGCATGAAACTTGGTTTCAGAGGGATTAAATGCACAATTTAATTTGAAAACATCAAGCATTAAACAGTCATTGAACTGTTATCAATTCCTACCAACAACTACATTGTGAGAAGATTTAAATTAGCTATATGTAAATATATAACAAAAAAAATTATTTAATTTTT
Source organism: Eptesicus fuscus (assembly GCF_027574615.1). Classification (NCBI taxonomy): domain Eukaryota; kingdom Metazoa; phylum Chordata; class Mammalia; order Chiroptera; family Vespertilionidae; genus Eptesicus; species Eptesicus fuscus. Next base: position 59,073,032 of record NC_072477.1, read on the forward strand.
ATTTTATAAAACCAAAAGCATTAAAAAGAAAATTCATTTTAGTTGCAGTAGAATGTGTGTGTTTTTAACTCTGATTCCCATGACAGAAACTATAATATAATTTAGGTTTTTGCATATAAAAATTGAAACACGGGCTCTTGGGTTTTCTGATTTAATACATGACTTCTTCATGTTTGACAAAATATATACTTTTCTTTTTCTGTTAGTGCCTATCAGAATAATGATATCACTGAATTTGAAAAGATTCTGAAAACAAATCACAGCAACATCATGGATGATCCTTTCATTAGGGAACACATTGAAGGTATATTCTTTTGGCTACTGGAATTCTGTTACTTTCTTTGTCACTGTCTTAAGAGTGCATCTTAGTGGAGCTGAATAGACTTAAGCTGTTTGTCTTCTGTTTATTGCAAAGTGTAGCAATATTTCTAAATGTTGTCATGGAATAGAATACTCCCTAAAATTAAAAAGATGTTTTAAAGAAATCACAGCCAGTTTCATATTAACATAATCAAGTTCTTATATAATGTCCATTTCATATAAGAATGGACATCATTGGCTGTCCCTTTTCCCTTTTTATTCTAATGTAAATATTGTTGCATGTTTTTTTACTGATGCTTAGGTTTAAATTAATTTTTAGAATTTATTTTTTAAATATATTTTTATTGACTTCAGAGAGTAAGGAAGAGGAAGAGAGAGAGATAGAAACATCAATGATGAAAGGAGAATCATTGATTGGCTGCCTCCTGCATGCCCCACACTAGGGATCCAGCCCGGCTGGGCTTACGCTCTGACTGGGAATCAAACCGTGACCTCCTGGTTCAAGGTCGATGTTCAACCATTGAGCCACGCTGGGTGGGCTGGAATTTATTTTTAACAAGTAGCAAAAGCTTTGAAAATAGCCCACTATAGATAATGCTGAGATGCATTTAATAAGTTCTGTTGGATTCACAAAGACAGAAATCATTCCTTTGTTCTGGGGCCTCTTTTAATACCTCCAGTATTCCCACCTGTTATGGAGCTATTGGGTTGTTTTTTTTTAATAACCATTTGGAAAAATAAAATTGCAGATGTATTAAGAAAATCCAAAGGATACTTTAGAAGTAATGTTTTTTTGTTCCCCACCTTCCTTTCCCTTTCATTCAACAAACATTTTTAAAGTTCTTATATGAACCTAGAATTATACTGTACTTTGTGGAAATAGAACAATAGAAGCCTTATGCATGAACTCCAATCTGGTATTTTTGAAGAAGGCACTTGTACATGAAGAAACTGGGGAAAGTTATAAAATCGTTGTATCCTCCTATATAATAAAAGGCTAATATGCAAATTGTCCCCTCCACGGGGGGTTCAACCAGGGGCTGGCAGGCCAACCACCCACAGCCCCTCCCCTGGGCCTGCCCCCGATCGGAGTGGGGGTAGGGGGCCTATTAGGGCAGGCCGGCCGGACTCCACCTGTGCACAAATTCATGCACTGAGCCTCTAATAAAATGTAATAGTCTTAAGTTTTATAAGAGAGCATAAAGTAAGGAACTTGGCTGGTGCAAATCATATCTTCTTGAAAGATGTTAACTACAGAGGAAATGATGAGTAGTGGAGAATTGAGAAGGCAGGGGGATATTTTAGGTAATGTCATACATGAGCAAAATTAGGGAGGTAATAACAAAAAATTATGGGAGAAGCCCCTAATCATACTGTGCATCTGTTGGACCCAAATATTTTTAGATCCAAATACCTTATATCCTTGCCAGACTGAAGAATTACATGATGATTCATAAAGATATACAAACTTAAATGCAAATGTATTATCTTAATTTTGTCTTTTCAGAGCTTTTGCGAAACATCAGAACACAAGTCCTCATAAAATTAATTAAGCCTTACACAAGAATACATATTCCTTTTATTTCTAAGGTATTTATATTCATGGATTTTAATATTTATGCCTGTTTTTCATTTAAAAGAGTCTAACTTAGTAACATTTTGTAGTATTACGTTTCTTAAATACAGCATAACTTAAAAGCTTTACTTTTTAAAAAAACAAAGCTTTACTTTTAATGTGAATTTTTCTGTGTTTTCTTGGTGTAAATTGAGTTAACAGAAAAGAGAAATAAGAATCATTAAATTTCTTTTTAAAGATTCTCTCAGCCTCAGAGAAAATTACAGAAGTGAGGGTAGTGGCTAAAATATATAATTGATGAAGAGTTAACCCCAACCATAATAAAATTGTGGTAAGAATGTATTTTAAAAGTTACAAAGTTAAATTTTATCATACCTGTGCTCTCAGAAGTATTTTGAAGTGATAATGAAATTTGTTATAAATTTTCTCTTCACTAATTTTTCTTTAAGTGGTAGAAATGAATTTAAAATCAGAATGATAGTTTATATAAAATCGTGACTTTTTTAAAAAGTTAATTAGTAGAATTATAATGATTCTTTTGTCTTAGGAGTTAAACATAGATGTAGCTGATGTGGAGAGCTTGCTGGTGCAGTGCATATTGGATAAGTAAGTATTTGGCTATTTTTATCACAAAATGTTTAGGACCATGAAGTTTGAATGATGATGGCAAAGGTAGTAGCAGATAAATTCTTGATTTTTTCATAAAAAAACACCCTCTGGTTATGACTTTTTGCTAAAAGAGATATATGTAAGTGTGATTTTTTAAAAAATAAATGAATGAGGATATAAAGCACATGATCTCTGAAAAAGTTCTAAATGCCTTTTCAGAAAGATTTTTCATTCAGTATATGGCTTATGTATAGTTAAAGAATTATTTAATGGTTAGTATTTTTTGTGTACAAGGTATGATATATAATAATTTTGAAATTATATTTTTTAAAAGCAGTATGTTATTTAAAGCTTCACAAGTTATGTTTGTTCTTAATTGGATAAGTCTATACCTGTTGGTTCTTTCAGTGAAATTGATAACAGGTATGGTTTCTGTCTGGAGTTTAAATAAGGCAATGAATATTATAATTAATCCTGAACTCAATCATTTATAATGTAGCTAGCAGTGGGGTAGGGCTTTTTGCATTTATTGATATTGGGTATATTTATGAAATATTAGTCTAGAACAGTGGTCGGCAAACTCATTAGTCAACAGAGCCCAATATCAGCAGTACAATGATTGAAATTTTTTTTGAGAGCCAAATTTTTTAAACTTAAACCTTCTAACGCTACTTCTTCAAAATAGACTCGCACAGGCCGTGGTATTTTGTGGAAGAGCCACATTCAAGGGGCCAAAGAGCCGCATGTGGCTCGCGAGCCGCAGTTTGCTGACCACGGGTCTAGAGATATGCTTAGTGAAAATAGCTTGTAGACGTGTCTTCTTTCATTTATTTCCAGCACTATTCATGGCCGAATTGATCAAGTCAACCAGCTCCTTGAACTGGATCATCAGAAGAGGGGTGGTGCCCGATATACTGCACTAGATAAATGGACCAACCAACTAAATTCTCTCAACCAGGCTGTAGTCAGTAAACTGGCTTAACAAAGAACAAGCTTTTACAGACATACTTAAGGCAACAGTGCAGAGATGTAATTCTTAAGAACTGGGAATGGCAAAACTACTGTCGGTTGATGTGTCCTGAAAATTATTGGAGTTATGGCAGAAGTGCTTTTTTTGATCAACTGGTTTGTGTTTTGCTGCTGCATTTATCCCAAGAAAAACAGCTTTAATCTCCAGAAGAAAACCAAAATGCCATGGGATTTATGCTGTATTGACATCTTGCCCTAAACATACAACATCATAGTAATTTGTCATGGGCAACATGACCAGAGAGAAGATTTTTGTCATGATTTTAAATACACTGACATGCTACTGTTGGTTAAATTTAAACATGTTTTACCTACAGAAATTCTCTCACAAATAACCTGCAATAACTTGAAATGCATACCCTTTTGAACACTTCCTTTTCTCATGTATAAATTAAAATGTTTGCTGCATTTTGCAAAATGTCAATTCTCCAAAAATGTGTCCGTATATTTCTGTACCTGCAGTGTAGTAAAGGTTTAGATGAAACCCCATAATTATAGTGGCACACTGTCACTTAGGTTTCAAGCAGCAAAATAAACAGTGCAGCTCAGAAATTGTAGTTTGGTTCTTGATGTTTTTATTACACTTGGGGTTTTTGTTTTGGTTATTAGTACCTTAGAAATTTCAAATTTTATCGTCAGTTAACAATTTTTAAAAACCTGAGAGCAAATAAGTTAGTTGTTTGCTTTCAAGTTTTTAAAGTAAGTCTATTGAGAAAGTAAGTAGAACTAGTTTCTAACAAAACATTTGCATAGCACTTACTTTAACAGTGATGCTTTAAAGGAATAAAATTCTTTTTTTTTTAAGAATGATATTCCTTTTTCAAAGAATAAGTTCTAACTCTCAGAATGTTCACTTTAAACAAATATGCCAGAACATAGACAGCTAAATGAATGTTACTCTGCATAGTGATCATACTGGAAAATTATTTCCTAATTCCAGCTATTTACCATTGCTCAAAGTCTTGGATTTTGCTCTTTTAGAATTGCATTCATAGCTAATTTAAGTCACACAAGCTATTACACTTTGTTTGTTTGTTTGTTTGTTTGTTTTTAAAGTACTACCAAGATTAAATGTCTTATAGTTACCATTATTTGGCACTGAATAACTTTTGACCGTTTCTAAAAATTAAATCAACCTTTGAGGTAATCTTAGAAAGTATGCAACTAACTGGCTTTGGAGGCAATCCCAAAAGAGTTTTATAGGTATTTTGAGCAGTGGTAACATAGTTAAGAGAATGAACTGTGGCCTTCCAAGGTGTCTACCTTAAAGGATTCGCAGCTCATTTGAATGTATTGAGATTTGGATTTATTTGTTTCTTTTTTTAAAAAAAGTTCACATTATTTTATAGTATCAAAAGGAAGAAGTAAGATTAAGAAAATTTCTTTGGTTTTTCTATTGCTTGTTATTATGTTAAAAGAAGTGAGTGGCAGTTCAGGAGGAAGACTGTTTGTTGTAACTGAAGAATGACAACCAAGAATTTTTGATCATTAAATCAGATTTTATAAACAGTGGAAGGAGCATGGACTTAAAACAAGGCATGCTTATTCGGTTTTGTCAAAATTTTACGAAAATATGTGATATATATTTATACTAAAACTATATAATCCTTAGATTTAGGAAAGCAATCAGTTAATGTCTTCAGCAGATTAAAGCAGTATTAAATACAGGTGCAAGTTGGAAATTGTAGAAAACGAAGAAAACAAAGGACAAAATGTCTCTGGTAGGGAATAAAAAAGTTTAAGATATAAATTATGTGTATTTTCTTCTCTTTTACATAAATTTGTGAAAAGTGTGCTAAAATTTTTTCACAGAAGTGATTATTAGGATTTATTTTTCAATATAATTTGGAGACCGTTTGTTACCCAAATAAACATGACAAGTTTCTGTGCCTGTATTCACATATGTATGTGATAACTCTGGGAGGGAAAGCCCTATTTACTCTGAGTTGATGGAATTAGAATTCAAAAGATTAGAATGATATGATTTAACCCTTACTTTCTAACTCTTACAATGCCCAGTCCCCCTGTGATATCTTTGCTGTGTTCAGTGGTGCATTTTCCTGTTTCTAGAGGGAAATCATGCACTTGTTATTCTTCAGGAAACTGGCTAAATGTATAACAATATCCAAAGTTACATCATAATCTTTAATGTGATTGTATGAATCACATAGTCTTTAATATTCCCTAGATAGAGGCTTAATCTTTTTTTTAAATCATTTGCCACATTTGTTCTAGAATACAGGTTTTTTATAATATCTTAACAGTCTGACTAACAATTTATTTTTCCCTTCAAACATTTTCTATGTTCTTGTGCATCAAATCTTGTAGAGTTGAAATCTTAAGAGATTGCATAACTAAATTGAAGAGAAGTAAAAAAATTGGCATAAGTCTTTTCCTTTTGTGAAAACTGAAGGAACGAGTAGCTTACATCAGATTGTAATGTGTTTATCTCCTTTTTCTTTTTAATCCCTAAACCTGGATAAACTCCCTTCACAGCATACTTTGGGTGCCACACATACATGCTATCTGTTATAAAATCTGGATTTCCATTATTCATCCTAGCTCTTACTTTGATTTTTAAATTGTTAATTAAATATTTTTCCTCCACATCTGAATGTAGCATAACTTCTTTTTAAAAAAGATGATGGTCTATGTAATAAGTATTGCTTTCATTATCCATGATGGACCCTGGCCGAGAGGCTCGGTTGGAGCATCATCCCGCACACCAAAAGGTTGTGGGTTTGATTTCGGGTCATGGCACATACCTAGGTTGCAGGTTCAATCCCTTATTGGGGCATGTACAAGAGGCAACTGATGTTCTCACATAGATGTTTTTCTTTCTTTTCCTTCCTCTCTCTAGAAATGAATGAAAACATCCTCAAGTGAGGATTAAAATAAAATATCCATGATGGTAAGAATTTTTAAAGACATTTTCTTTTTTAAACAATAATCTTTATGATTATTCAGGAAACAGGTAAGTACACTTGTTTTGGGGTAGTGATGAGGTTAAGGGTGTCTAAAAAGCTTATACAGCAGATTATGTTGGGACAGAATATAGTCAGTTTAGTCCATAGGATAATAAGATATTTGCCTAATGGAGGCCTTTTTTTTAAGGGACTCAGAAATACTTTAGCCATTTATTACCAAGGCTGCTTTGTAAAAAAAAAAATACTATTTTAAATAAACCTGCAAAGTTTTTATTTAATTTAGGTCTTTAAAGTGAAACTTACAGACCTTTGATCTCACATCTAATATAATTAAGTCTTTAACTATTTTGTTTTGAAGTGTCAATGAATACTGTCTAGGTACTTAGAATAAGGCCTCAGAACTTGAAGCTCAAGGTATTTGTATGACTATAAATATTTCTCTCTTTTCCGAGACCAGCACAGCTAGAGAGCAGACAGGAGGCCTGAGTAGGGGCGACGGGGGATTGAGAAAATGAAATAAACACAGAGACAGTAGGGAAAGTTGGGGCCAGGTGGGACAGCTGACCTCTGATGGAGAGACAGGGACCCAGAGCCAATACAGCAAGTTTATTTTATACAATAAGATACCAGGAAGTTTTACAAGATAAAGAAAATATGTGCATTCTTGTGGTTTCTTTGTAATTGTCACTTCTGGGTGGGCCCAGATAATTGTGTTTGTTCCTGGTGCCTAGCTGGGTTTAGATAATGAAATCCAACCCCTGGCGCCTGAGCTAAAGGTCAGACTGACAACACACCTGCCTCTGGCAAGGTATGTTTCCAGGGCATGACTGCCAGGCGCCACTGGATTCAGAGAACAATCAGCTCAGGGGCCTTTCCCAGGCACTCTCTACATATGACCAAAATCAATTTTTCTCTTTTTTTTTTTTTTTTTTTGGAGGTTTTAACTTATTTTTTTTATTGTTTTTGTTTGTTTGTTTTTTTAATATATTTTTATTGATTTCAGAGAGGAAGAGAGAGGGAGAAAGAGAAACATCAGTGATAAGAGAGAATCATTGATTGGCTGCCTCCTGCATGGCCCCTACTGGTGGTCTGGGGATTAAGCCCAAACCTGGGCATGTGCCCTTGACTGGAATCAAACCAGGGACCTTTCAGTCCGTAGGCTGATGCTCTGTCCACTGAGGCAAACAGGCTAGGGCTGTGGGGTTGTTTTGTTTTTTTTTTTTTTTGTTTTGTTTTTTTTTGCATCAGGTGTCCCCATCCCTACACCCTCACCCTGGCAGCATCCTATATATGTTTTGATAAAATTATAAGTAGAAATAATTGGTAAGAACTTCCTTAATGTAGACATATCAGATATTCTTAACTTTTATAATGTAAGCATATCAGTGGTTCTTTTTAACTCAAGATTATTAAATTTTGCTATGTTTCTTCTAGCTATGATGTGCCCTTAATGGCATGGATTAGCCAGTTCAAAAAATTTTGTATATTTTGAATCACTAGATAAGATTTGAGAAAGTTTAGCTTTTGGAATTTCACATCAAGTTACAATAGTAATGCCATTTCAGGATTTTTTATCTTATTTTTTGTTAATTCTCACACGAGGACATTTTTTTCATTGATTTTTAGAGAAGGGGCGGGGGAGAGAGGAACATCAATGAGAGATGCATTGATTGGTTGCCTCCCGCAGCATAATCCCCAACTGGGGCCTGGGATCCAACCTGCAACCCAGGTACATGCCCTTGACCAGGAATCAAACCTGAGACCCTTTGCTGCACAGGCCAACTCTAATGATGTAGCACCACTGGCCAGGGCTGCTGTTTGAAGGTTTTAAAAACTGTAATAATTAAAAATCAATCTTATACCATCAAATGGTAGGGCATTAAAGGTAGCTTGTCTGTTTTATTGGACATTATTCATCTTATGTGAGTTTATAGGTTTAAAAAAGTAATCTTGAAGTTTTAATCATCCCATGAAGTTGTGAAAAGTTTTTACATGCTTAGTTACTGTTTTAGCATATTAATGCTGTGTTGAATATCTAATTTTTGTTTTAAAAGTTTTTATTTGTATGTCAACCAAGAAATGGAGCAATAGAAAACACAAGATTGTTTTATTTTGCAACTTATTATATAGTTGCATTATGAGTTTTCTCAATTTTCTTTATCTCACGAAAAATACTAGCTTACTAGTAATAAATATGACAAATTTCTTGATTGCACACTAGGTGTAAAAAGCAGGTGACTAGGAGCATGACAGGGAGAGGATATCTGTCTGCCTGAAATTGGAAGTCCCACAAGTTACTATTTGAGAATCGGCTGATGTGTACAGGATGAGTCACAAGATGCTTTAAGACTTAGGTACTTGAGGATTTTTTACTGAAGTACACATTCTTGATCGGTAATAAAAATTTTATAGACTAACTCAGATATTTATTGTGTAAACACTAGTTTCAGTTAGCACAAGGCCAGCACAGTGACTTTAGACAGTACACTTTATATACTTGATTATATATAAGTGATTCAATAATGTATACTTAAAATAGTTTTTGAATGTTTTTAAAATGTTTCTCAGAAACAGTACTGAACATTTTGTTCATTTGGATTGAAAATCGGGGTTTGTTCACTTTTAAGATTATCCTGTTCTTTGAAGCATTCATGGAGGAGTTGGCAGTTCCTAAACCCTGTTTAATCTCTGTCGTAGAACAAGTCATGTTGCAAACAAATGTCTCAAGAATTACTCCAGTATGAAACATTTCTAAGCAGGAAATTAAGCAAAGCAAAGAAGTAAAGGAAGATCCCCATGATTGTGCTTTTAAATGAACCCTTAAAGAGCTGCAATATCTTAGAAACCACTTGTGAATTTATATATACAAAAGTTTATTTAAGAGAGATTTAGTTTGCCTACCATGTGCTAAGGTTGAAGGATACCATAAGGAACAAATTATTCCTGTGCTCAAAGAGCTTAATTCTATGGGGAGAGGCAGATGAGTAAAATAATTTCAAATGGAGGAAAATCTAGCAAACAATAAGTGAAGGTAGGGAGGCATTGCTGAGGGTGTGAAAGTTGACTTAACAAGTGGATGAAGAAAAAGAGCTGCCCATACAAATCTAAGGGAAGTGCAGGCCAGGCAGAGTTTAAGTCTCTGAAATTGGATGGGTATATCAAATTCAAGCAAGGCAGAGTGATGTAAGACAAGATAAGAGGTGGTCAGGGACCAGATAAGGGATAGTTTATAGTTTCAGATGAGATTTTTTTTCTAAATACAATGGGATACCATTGGAAATTTAAAATCTGGTATGCCGTTTTAAAAAGATGGTTCTGAATGTTGTGTGGAGAAATGATTGTATGGGGCAATAGCATGACCAGGGAGGCCAGCAGGAGCTCATTGCAAAGGTTGGAATAAAAGGTGATAGAGGCTTTCAGACTAGGATTTGGAAAGGAGTGCACAGAACCGTGATAGGACTGCAGGGTTCGCTTATGAATTGGAATAGAGGGTTTTAAGGAGACAAGGATGGTTTCCTACTGAATAATGTAGGGTGCTATCACTAGGTGAAATGGGAAGACTGGGAAAACATTTTTAGCAGAAAAAGGCAGAATGAGCAAAAGAAACAAGGGGACTATGAACTTGAAACTAAACAGTAGTGTCACAGAAACCAGGTTTAAGTTGAAGGCAGAGAAGAGCCCTAGGGTTTAACAAGATAAAAGTCTTTGGAGATACTAATGAGCATTTTCATTGGAGAGATGGGGATGTTACAGCTCTTCCATTGGACTATGAGGAACTTCTTAGTCACATTTCTCATAAATTGAAGACTTTTTAAATCCATCCTTTTTTATATTTTCCAAATATTAAGTAGGGTAACAGGAAGTTTTGAAACAGCATCCCTTAACTCCAGACATTAATTTGAAAAAAAAAAAAAAAAGCCTTCTACAAAGTGTCCCATAAAGTATGTTAAAACCCATTTTCCCCCTTTCCAACACTATGTAAGCATTTAACTTAAAATGTTTTCTTTGCCCTGTCTGATTTGGCTCAATGGATAGAGTGTTGGCCTGCGGACTGAAGGGTCCCAGGTTTGATTCCTGGTCAGAGCACATGCCTGGGTTTCGGGCTCGATCCCCAGTGGGGGGCATGCAGGAGGCAGCCAATCAATGATTCTTTCTCATCATTGATGTTTCAATCTCTCCCTCTCCCTGAAATCAATAAAAATATATATATTTTTAAATTAAAATGTTTTCTTTGATGTCCATTACTATGAAATCATGTACTGTCCAGGGCTTTACCTAACTTCTTTATATCCCTACAAAAGCTATCAAGCAAACCTTTATCCCGAGTCATCAAGAATAAAAGAGAGGCCCAGGTAGCTCAGTTAGTGTTGTCCTGATACAGCAAGGTTGTGGCTTTGATTCCTGGTCAGGGCACATACAAGAATCGACCAATGAATGCATAAATAAGTAGAACAAATAAATGTTTTTCTCTCCCCCTCCCTCTCTCAAAAAGAAAAAAGAGGACTCGAATAAAAGACAAGTAACAACTGACACCAAAAGCAATACAAAGGATTATTTAAAAAAATATTATGAACAACTATATGCAATAAATTGGACACTGGAAGAAATAAATTCCTAGAAGCAGACAATCTTCCAAAACTGAATCAGGAAGGATCAGAGAATCTGGACAGACAGATTACAACTAATGAAATCAAAGCAGTAATTTAAACTCCCAACAACAAAAGTCCTGGACTGATGGCTTCACAGGAGAATTTTATGTAATAAAGGCTTTACTTGACAAACCTATACACAATGGGCAAAAAACTACAAGCGTTACCCCTAAGATCAGGAATAAGACAGGGATGTATGCTTTCACCATTCACTCAGCATAGTACTAGAAGTCCTACGGCAATCTGACAAGAAGAAATAGAAGGCATCCAAATTGGAAAGGAGTATGTGTCATTTTTTGCAGATAAGATAATACTACATAGAGAACACAAAGAATCTGCTGAAAAAAAACACTAGATAAATGAATTCAGTACAGTAGCAGGATACAGCCCTAGCCGGTTTGGCTCTGGATAAGAGTGTCAGCCCGCAGACAAGGATCCTGGGTTCAATTCGATTCTGGGCAAGGGCACGTGCCTCAGTTGCAGGCTCGATTCCCTGTGAGGGGGTGGGGAGTGGGAGTGGGAGGGACTCGTGAGAGAGGCAACCAATAGATGTGTCTCATATCCATGTTTCTGTCTTCCCCCCTCCCACTCTCTATAAAAATCAATGGAAAAATATCCTTGGGTGAGGATTAACAAACACAAAGTAGCAGGACACAAAATAAATATCCTGAAATCGGTTGCATTTTTTAAAAAAGACAAGTTTATTGATTTTGAGAGAGAGAGAAATATCATGTGAGCACATTGACTGCCTCCTGCATGCCCCTACGAGGGATCAAGCCCAAAACTTGAGCATGTGCCCTGACCAGGAACCAAACTGGCAACCTTTCAGTGCACAGGACAATGCCCAACTGAGCTATACCCAAATGAGCTATACCAGCCAGGGCTCTGTTGCATTTTTTTACACTAATAATGAACTATCAGAAAGGGATCCCATTTACAATTGCATTAAAGAAAACAATCCCATTTACAATTGCATTTAAAAAATTCCTATGAAGAAATTCAACCAAGGATGTAAAAGACTTGTACTTGGAAAATTATAAGACACTGAAGAAATTGAAGATACAGATAAGTGGAAGCATACACTGTGTTCGTGGATAGGAAGAATTAACATCATTAAAATGTCATACTGCCCAAAGCAATCTATAGATTCAGCGCAATTCCTATCAAGATACTAATGGTGTATTTCACAGAACTAGAACAAATAATCCAAAAATTTATATGGAACCACAAAAGACCCCAAATAGCCATAGCAATCTTGAGAAAGAACAAAGTTGGTGGAAGCATGCTACCTGATATCAAACTATACTACAAGGCCATAGTAATCAAAACAGCATGATACTGGCATAAAAACACATAGATCAATAAAACAGAACAGAGAACCCAAAAATAAACCACGTAGCTATGGTCATTTCATATTTGACAATGATGGCAAAAACATACAATGAGATAAAGGTAGTCTAATAATGGTGTTGGAAAAGTTGGACAGATATGTGCAAAAAAATAAAACTAGACCACCAACTTACACCATACATAAACATAAACTCAAAATGAATTAAAGACTTAAATGTTAGACTCAAAACTATGAAACTCCTGAAAGGAAACAGTAAAATCTTGGACATTTCTCATAGCAATATTTTGTCTGATATACCACCCCAGGCAACGGAAACAAAAGAAAAAAATAAATAGGACTACATCAAACTAAAAAGTTTTTGCACAGCTAAGGGAACCTTCAACAAAATTAAAAGACAATCCACTGAATGGGAGAACATGTTCACCAATGATACCTGTGATTAAGCATTAATATTAAAAAGTTATAAAGCATTATGAAAGTCAACACCAAAAATAATCCAATTTAAAAAATGGCAAAGGTCCAGAATAGACACGTCTCCAAAGTCAGTGGCTCGCTCGCGAGCTGCGGTTTGCCGCTCTGTTGACGAATGAGTTTGCCGACCACTGTCCAAAGTGGACATACAGATGGCCAATGAACATATGAAAATATGTTCAATGTCACTAATCATCAGAGAGATGCAAATTAAAACCACAATGAGATATCACCTCTCACCTGTCAGAATGGCTATCATCAATAAATCAACAGACAACAAGCATTGGTGAGGCTGTGGAGAAAAGGGAACCCTTGTGCACTGCTGGTGGAAATGCAGATTGGTACAGCCATATGGAAAGCATTATGGAATTACCTCAAAAAATTAAAAATGGAACTGCCTTCTGACCCAGCAATTCCACATCTGGGAATAAAACTGAAGAAACCTGAAACAATAATTCGAAAGAATATATGCATCTGTACGTTCATTGTAGCTTTATGTTTCAAATTTGGAAACAGCCCAAGTGTCCATCAGTAGATGAGTGGATTAAAAAAGCTGTGGTACATTTACGCAATGGAATACTACTTAGCCTTTAAAAAGAAGGAAATCCTACCTTCTGTGACAGCACGGATGGACCTATAGAGCATTATGCTAAGTGCAATAAGCCAGTCAGAGAAAGAAAGACAAGTACCATATGATTTCACTCATATGTGGAATCTAATGAACAAAATAAACTAACAAAATAGACTCATAGATAGAGAACAGACTGACAGCTGTCAGATGGGAGGGGGGTTGCAGGGCTGAATGAAAATGGTAAAGGGATTAAGCAAAAAAACAACCAACAACTAAGGCACAGACAGCAGTATGGTGATTACCAAAGGGAAAGGAGGTTAGGGGAAGGTAAAAGAGAGTGTAGGGGGATAAATGGTAATGGAGGGAGACTTGACTTGGGGTGGTGAACACACAATACAATATGCAGATGATGCCTTATAGTGTTGTACACTTGAAACCTATATAATTTTATTATCAATGTCACCCCAATATATTCAATAAAGTCGTTTTTTTAAAGCTGTCAAACCTGTCTAGTGTTTATGAAGAATGGATTTGTTATATATACAAAGCCCTTTCAGCTTATCTTGGAACTTCAATATAGCTGGATTTAATGTCACCAAAATCATGAATTCACAAAAAGTTTGGATTTGTCTCCAAGGAACAAGTCCAAATATAAACAATACTATAACAAGGGTTTACATTTCGAGTAATCTCAAACTGACAGAGGAACAATGTGCCTTATCCTGAAATTATCATGTTTTATCTAAAAGTACCCATTTGCTTATGTGGTTAAGTGCGCATGAAGCAAGTAAAATAATTAAATTTATGGATCGGATCATCATACCTTAGAATTATAGTGGTCATTTTCCATAATAAATATCAGGAAACAACTCACAAGTGGATGCTGCTTCTGACAATGGGATACAGGGCAGAGGCTGGCATCTTCAAGACGTCTTTGGCAGCTTCTCAGAGGAGAGAAGTGTGGTAAAGTGCTAAGATCTAGGTCACAGGAAACCTGCATTCTAGTTGGCCATGAATTGAGAACCTGTCACTGAACCTCTCTGGGCTCTGGGCTCCCCTTAGTTGAGTGATCTTTTTAGCCTCGGTATTCAAAATTTAGAGCATTGTAATCCTTGGCATATGGCACACTGACATGTTTTGTTGTTTTTTTCAGTTTATTTTTCCTATGTGTAGATATGTGTATATCTTTTTTAAAATATGTTTTTATTGATTTTTAGAGAGAGAAGACGGGAGAGGAATAGAGAGAAACATTGATGAGAGAGGAATATCATTGATTGGCTGCCTCCTACACACCCTCTACTGGAGATTGAGCCCACAACTGGGGCATGTGTGCTGGCCAGGAATTGAACGGGCAACCTCTCGGTTCCTGGGTTGACACTCAACCACTGAGCCACACCAGCCGGGCGATATATGTGTATCTTGAAAAAATAATATTCATGTCTATTTTTAATTTTCATAATGACGCAAATTTCATTTCCTTTTTAAACTTTTTATGTGTTATTTTTAAATCTAGTTCATTATTCCTGACTGTTGTCTCTCCTGTCTCATACATATGCCACAATTTACCAATTCATTTCTTCAGTGGTACACATCTGTGTCCCTTCTAGCTCCTTCCTACAGTAAGTAATTCTATGATGAACATTTTGTACCTATCTCCTTATAGATGTGTGCAAATATTATTTAGGGGTGTGTATCTGGAAATAGTGGTCTTAGGGAGGGTACAATACTTAATTTTACCAAGTTCTATGAGATTACTCATACAATGATGTACCATTTATGTTCCAACACAAGAGTTCCAATGTTTGCCTATACGTGACAACGCTTGACACTATCTGAGTTTCTGAAGTGGTACTTTACTGTTAACGTTAACTTAGACGTGTTTGTGATTACCAGTTACTGTGACCATCTCTCCATATACTTATTAGCCATTCAGGTTTCCCTTTCTTTGGACTATGTATTCTTCACAATCACTTACTGGCTGCCTATTTTTGCTGGTTTGTGGGACGTCATTGTACATTGTAGCTATTAACTCCTTATTTGTTTTGTTTTAGACTTGCAAATAGTCTCTGAAGCATTGTCTCTAGTTTTCTTCATTGAGCAGAAATCTTTCATTTTTATGTTAAATCTATTCATTTCCCTCACCACCCATACTTTCTTGGATCTTGTTTAAGAAGTCTTTTCTTACGCAATTACCACAAAAAAATGTTCTTTTTATTTAGTTCTTTATTTGGAGTTTATTTTGGTGTACAATTTGAGGTAAGAATCAAACTTTATATTTTTGTGTGTAATAAAGTAATTTTCTCAGTAACCATCTACTAAATTATTATTCCTACTGATATGCGATGGCACCTTTCTCAACTACCAACTTTCTACGTATGCAAGGGGTATATTTCTCCTTTCCCTAAGCGGCTTAAGTATTCTCTTTGTTCTTTCATCAATGGCCTCTCCTGTTTTTGTTACTGAGGTGAGTGGTGTCTTAATCACAAGAGAAGTTTTCCACCCAATTTGTTGCTCATTTTGAAAATTATTTTTGTATTCATGTACCTTCATTTTTTATATCATTTTTTCAAGTTACTTAAAGTCCTGTAAAGTTTTAATTGGAATTGCATTGAATTTGAGATCAATTTAAGTCTCTTTGTAGTATGTCATTTAAGAGAGTTTTAATTATTCTCTATAACAATCTTGAGCATTCTTTGTTATATTAACTTCTAAATCTTTATAGTTTATGCTCTCTTACTTCCTAAAACATCTAGTTGGTTTTGTTGGAAGTAGAAAAAGGATATTGATACTTACATACTAATTTTGCACCTATCAGCCTTGCTGAATCATATTCTATCAATAGTTGGTCTGTTGATTTATCTGTATTTTTTACATAGATAATCTTATTATCAAGAAAATAATTCTATTTTATGCATTTCCCTCCATCCCTATGCATCTTATTTCTTTGTCTTATCTCACTGCATTGCTCAGGATATCCAATAACACATGGAACAGTAGTGATAACAGTCAGCATTCTTTTCTCAAAGAAAAGCATTTTGAGTTTCTCTGTTTGGTTTATGATCAGTTTTGGGGAGTGAGATTATTAAATAAAGTTTCCTTCTATTTCTAGTCTCCTAAGGGGTGTGTAGGATTTTTTAAAATCATAAATAGGTTATGGTATTTATTAAATATTTCTGGACCTGGTAGAATGAACATGTGATATTTCTCTTTTAGTTTATTCATGTAGTGAATTATACTCATTGGTCTTCTATTGTTAACTCATTCCTCCATTCTAGAATAAACACACTGATGATTATATATTTTTTCAATACGTTAGATTTATTTTTTTAAATATATTTTTATTGATTTCAGAGAGGAAGGGGGAGGGAGAGAGAGAGAGAGAGAGAGAGAGAGAGAGAGAGAAGAGAGAGAGAAACATCAATGATGAGAAAGAATCATTGATTAGCTGCCTCCTGCACTCCCCCTACTGGGGTTCAAGTCTGAAATCCAGGCATGTGCCTTGACTCCCTGACTGGCAATTCAACCGTGAATTGATGTTCAAACTGAATTGCCGGGCTAATGTTAGATTTATTTGCCAACATTTTATTTAGAGGTTTTCCATCTATGTTTTTAAGTGAAACTGGCCTATAATTTTCTCCTCTTCAATCATTTTAATTATCAAGTAGGCATCTTTCACTCTATTTTTGTTTTTTAGAACAATATGTATGATACCAGAGGCCCGATGCATGAAATTTGTACAAGAGTAGGCCTTCCTTCCCCCAGCTGCCGGCACCGGCTTCCCTCTGGCATCCGGGACCCGGGCTTCCCTCGCAGCCCTGGCTTTGTCTGGAAGGACATCCTGTCTAATTAGCATATTACGCTTTTATTATTTTAGATGAGAATAATCTGTCCTTTGGAAGAACTTGTAATGCTGTTTGATCTGGAATTTTTTTTTTTGTAGAAATAGATTTTTAAGCTAATATTTTAATTTTTCCAATGATTACTCAACCTTTCAAAGATGATAATTCATCTATTCAGGAGTTCTTTATTTTATGCTATTTTTGCATTTTATTTGTTTTAAATATATATTTGGTCTAGGTCTTCAAATTTACTAAGATATAGTTTATAATGTTCTTTTCTTTTTAAATAGCCATTACACTTACTATTATTCCCCCATTTTGGTTCTGTAATTGTTTGTTTCGTCTGAGTATGATGAAAAAAATAAACCAAGCACACCACCATGGACATATTTCTAAAAGGAGTGACACCTCCTCCAGGAGAGGCTCAGGCAGGCCCCTCAGGAGGTGCTCCAGAGGAAGCACTGCCACCTCAGATGACAGTCCCGTGCGTGCTAATGGCCTTCCAGTGGGACAGGATGTGGAAGCAGAAGACAGTGTTACTGACGATCCCGACTCTGTGTAGGCCTAGGCTTATATATGTGTTTGTGTCTTAGTTTTTAGCAAAAAAAAAAAAAAAACAAAAAAAAAAAACTTATAGAATAAGGATCTAAATAAAGACTATATTTTTGTCCAGCTGTACACTGTGTTTGTGTTTTAAGCTCAGTGTTATTACAAAAGAGCTGAAAATTAAAATTTTTTTTAAGTTTATAAAGTAAAAAGTTACAGTAAGCTCAGGTTAATTCATTATTGAAGAAAGAAAATTTTGTTTGGTATGGCCTAAGTGTACAGTGTTTATAAAGTTTGCAGTCGTGTATGGTAATATAGACATTCATGTCCACTCACCACTCACTCACTCATCTAGAGCAACTTCCAGTCTTGCAAGCTCCTCATGGTGAGTGCCTTATACAGATGTGTCATTTTTTAAAATATTTCATACCATATTTTTACTGTGTCTTTTCTATTTAGAAACACAAACACTTACCATCCTATATAATAAAAGGCTAATATGCAAATCAACCGAACGGCAGAATGACCAGTCGCTATAACTCTCACTGACCACCAGGGGGCAGATGCTTAATGCAGGAGCTGCCCCCTGATTGTCAGTGTGCTCCCACAGGGAGAGTGCCGCTCAGTCAGAAGCTGGGCTCACAGTTGGCGAGCGCAGCACAGTGGCAGGATCCTCTCCCACCTCACAGCAGCGCTAAGGATGTCTGACTGCCAGCTCGAGCCTGCTCCCCATGGAGAGCGGGCCTAAGCCATCAGTTGGACATCCCCCAAGGGCTCCTGGACTGTGAGAGTTGTGTTATAATTGCCTACAGTGTTCAGTACAGTATCATGCTGTATAGCTTTATAGCCTAGGATTAACAGGCTATACCCTATAGCCTAGGTGTATAGTAGGCTATACCACTTAGGTTTCTGTAAGTGCACTCCATAACGTTCATATAATGATGAAATTGCCTAGCAATGCATTTCTCAGAACATGTCTCCATTAGTAAGCAATGCATGACTGTAGGTAAAGATCTCAACATGAAAACATCCTGAATTTAAAATGGCCCTAACCCCAGAAACTGGTCTTTATAAGAGAAAGGAAAGGGGCATTTGGACACAGAAGCACAGGTAGATGAAGGCAGTGTGAAGACAGAGACAGACATTGGAATTATGCTGCCACACTCCAAGAAATGCCAAGAGCCACCGGAAACTGGAGAAGGGCAAGGAAGAACTACCCCCTAAAGCTTTTGGAGAAAGTGTGGCCCTGCCAATATCTTGATTTTAGACTTCTGGCCCCAGAACTGAGAGAATAAATTTCTGTCGTTGTAAGCCACCACGTTTGTGATCATTTGTTATAGCAGTCCTAAGAAACAAATACACCCATCTGTTAAATTATTCTTTAAGAATAACTTGGGGCCGAGACCGGTTTGGCTCAGTGGATAGAGCGTCAGCCTGCGGACTCAAGGGTCCCAGGTTCGATTCCGGTCAAGGGCATGTACCTTGGTTGCGAGCACATTCCTGGTGGGGGGTGTGCAGGAGGCAGCTGATCGATGTTTCTCTCTCATCGATGTTTCTAACTCTCTATCCCTCTCTCTTCCTCTCTGTAAAAAATCAATAAAATATATTTAAAAAAAAAAAAAAAAAAGAATAACTTGGGGAGGAACCAAGATGGCGGCATAGTTAAACAACTAATCTGCTGCCTCACACAACAATTTCAAAAATACAACTAAAAGACAAAAACGTCTACCACCCAGAACCACGGGAAAGCTGGCTGAGTGGAAGATTTACAACTAAGAACAGAAAGGAGCACAATCGCTGAAAAGCTGAGGTACAGAGGCACGCGAATCGGGCCGGCGGCGGGCGGCTGGGTGCGCGGCTTTTCTTCAACCCGCAGGGAGACAAGCTCCCGATCACTCTGAAATCCAGTTTCTGGGGACACTCGGGGGACCCAGACACCTATGGGGAGAAGCTGGGCTCTCGGCCATCGGGTCGGAAAGTGAGAGTGACTTTTGCAGTGGTGCGCCCAGCAATCATTGTTTACTGCGCTGGAGCGAGGGGCGCAGGGACTTGGAAACATGGAAAGGCAGAGACGGCTGACGGCAGCCATCGCCGTTGGCCACGCCCCAGCCTAGTGACGCCCTGAGACCCCACCCAGGCCTGAGGCCCCGCCCTGAGGCCCCGCCCCGCACATTCTACAAACCCGCCCAGGCTCCACACAGCGGCTTTTGCATATAAATGGCCTGTTCTGGAGCAGCTTAACCAACTGCAGCTCCAGTCAGACTGCTCCAAAACCGCCCAAGCAAAGGAGGAGAAAACTAGCCCTTGCTGTAGCTCCTGCTGGGGGACACACAGTACACAAGGGTACACCAAGAGTGTCCACCTCAAGTAACTGGGAGGCTGACCCGTTGAACCAATAGGACACCTAGTACACAAAACTACCCTACCAACTTAGGGAAGCAGAGAATATGAGAAGGCAAGGAAACAGATCACAAACCAAAGAAATGGAGGAGAACAAGCGACTGGACATAGAGTTCAAAACCACGGTTATAAGGTTTTTCAAGAATTTCATGGAAAAGGCCGATAAATTCAATGAGGTCCAACTAGAAATTAAACATACACTGACTGAGATAAAAAATATTATACAGAGACCCAAAAGCAGACTAGAGGATTGCAAGAATCAACTCAAAGATTTGGAATACAAAGAGGCCAAGGACACTCTTCCAGAGAAGCATGAAGAGAAGAGAATTCAGAAAGTTGAAGATAGTGTAAGAAGCCTCTGGGACAACTTCAAGCGAACCAACATCAGAATTATGGGGGTACCAGAAGAATAGAGAGAGCAAGATGCTGAAAACCTATTTGAAGAAATAATGAACGAAAACTTCCCCCACCTGATGAAAGAAATAGACTTACAAGTCCAGGAGGCACACAGAACCCCAAACAAAAGGAATCCAAAGAGGACCACACCAAGACACATCATAATTAAAATGCCAAGAGCAAAAGACAAAGAGAGAATCTTACAAGCAGCAAGAGAAAAACAGTTAGGTACCTACAAGGGAGCTCCCATACGATTATCAGCTAATTTCTCAACAGAAACCATGCAGGCCAGACGGGAGTGGCAAGAAATATTCAAAGTGATGAATAGCAGGAACCTACAACCAAGACTACTCTACCCAGCAAAGTTATCATTCAGAATTGAAGGGCAGATAAAGAGCTTCACAGATAAGAAAAAGCTAAAGGAGTTCACCACCACCAAACCAGTATTATATGAAATGCTGAAAGGTATTCTTTAAAAAGAGGAAAAAGAAGAAGAAAGATAAAAATTATGAACAACAAATACATATCTATCAACAAGTGAATCTAAAAGTCAAGTGAATTAAAAATCTGAGGAACAGAATAAACTGGTGAACTTAATAGAATCAGGCATAGAATGGGAGTGGATTGATAATTCTCAGGGGGAAAGGGGTGTCTGTGTGGGGAGTATGGGAAGAGACTGGACAAAAATCATACACCTATGGATAAGGACAGCGGGGCGGGGAGGTAAGGGAAGAGGGGGGGTAGGAACTGGGTGATGGGGAGATATGTGGGGAAAAAGGAGAAACAATTGTAATCTGAACAATAAAGATTCATTAAAAAAATAAATAAATAAATAAATAAAGTCCTAGAAAATTAAGAATAACTTGGGGAAATACAGGGCCTGGTATTCAATTTGCCAACTGATCAATACATAATCTTGCACCTAGAAACACTATACAGTACATCAGTACTGTGTTTGAGGGCCATTTTAAACAATGAAATCAGCACAAAGAAAAGCACAAAAATATGAAAAACATGGCACTAAATTGATTTCAAAAAGTACACTTGTTTATGGTATGAGAGTTGAAACAAGAAGGATCTGTGTCACTTTGTTTAACTTCAGCTGGGAACCTGAGCCCTGGTGACTCAAATTTTGCATCCTCTTCATGGACACACGCATGCCCATGAATAACCACAAGAACACCAGGAGTGTTGATTTTCAAGTTACAAATAAATTTTAGCAACTAGGTGAATTCATGCAGATGGACTCTTCAAATAATGAGAATCGACTACAGAACTAGATCCAGGCATGCTTTAACCTTTCACTAGGAAGCTGAAGGTGAGGCGAGATCTTCTGTAACTGAAGCTACAGTTTTATATAGCAGTACCCCCTCATCTGCAGTTTCAATTATCCAGTCAACTGTGGTCCAAAAAGATTAAATTTCCCCAAATATTGACATGGTCTGCTCTTTACATCCAGCCATCGACAGCATCATGGCTGGATGACTCAGGATCACCCGAAACAGATGCTCCTCCTTCTGACATATCATGATATCCCAAGAGCTGGGGGGAGGTTGCAGGATAAAAAGCAAAGTACTTAGCTACTGCAGGGTTAGGGGATCCATTTCCCCTTATGATACAGCTATAGCCCTTACAATCATTATCCTGACTCAGTGAAGAAATAGAACCAGGAGGTGGTCCCTGTGAGGCAGAAGAGCTTCTTCTGGATTGAACTCCATTAAGTTGCCTCCTTTTTAAAAAAAAATTTTTTTATTAAGTTATTATATGTGTGCATATCTTACCATTGTCCCCCCCGCCACCCCACACGCATACATGCCCTCACCCCCCAGAGTTTTGCGTCCATTGTTAAAATGCTGGCCTCCTTTTTGTGAAAATGCTGGGGTTCAACACCCCAGGTATACAGAGTAAGCCTGGGGGTGTTTGGAGATAATCCGTAATGGGATCTCCTTGTTCTCAACATGAATTAGGCTGTAAGTAACTGCCATAGAATTCTAAATAGTTATGCATGCATGTGTGCACGCGTGCACGCACGCGCACACACACACACACACACACACTTATCTCTATGTTTGTCTTTTATGTTTGTCTTTTATCTTGAAAGACAAACAATTTCAAAAGACAGTTTTTATCCCTTCTCCCTAAATTATATCTAGAACACAGAGACCTACTTTTAATCTGGCAGTGTAAAGTTATTTCTGTATACATTTTTATATGGCTTTAAAAACTATTCTGCAAATACTGTATGTTCATTGTTTAAAAATTAAACTCAAGAGTGCACAGGGGTATATAATGAAAAGTTAAAGATTCCTGACCTTAGATATAATCTCTACAAAGTTTACTGTCTGTTCTTTCAGAAATTATCTGTGCATATAAAGGCATATAACTTTTGCATAAATGGGGCCCAGCTCAATGTTCTCCTGCTTGCTTTGTTCCTAATGTATATTTTAAGCCGATCTAAAAAAAGGTACAGCAAGATAATGTCCACCATGCTACATACAGTATGACATTTCACAGCATTGTATTATTTTGTTGTTGTTGTTCTTGACTATAACATAAAGTGCCTGTAAAGTGACCTTTTGTTTTGGTATGTATGGCAGGAACACAAGGGTTTTACAATAAACAATATCTCACAATAATGACTCATTATTTGAAGAAAGAAAATCCAGCAAATATCTTGGGAAAATGTCACCATGCAGCTGGTGGTCAGCAAACTCGGAGTGGGATTCCTGTCTAGTTTGACTGCATTCCACATTCGCAGTCACAAAGAATGGGATTGTGAGAAAACTCATTTTACCAGTGGGATGTTCGATGACATTTTTTTGACTAAGATACTCCCACCATTCTCAAGACCTATACGCCAGTTAGATTTTTTTTTTTTTTAAGAGCTCTACAGAAAGCTTAATGCTTATTTTTAGCACTGCAAATGTTTTTCTCCTTTGGGATTTTAAAAAAGACAACTCCCACCAGTTCATTATTTTAATGCCTACTGTGTGCCAAGCTATGCTGAATGTTTTATGTTCATTATCTCATTTAATCCTCAGAACAACTGTTCTTTCTCAGGTTCCTTTTAATTCACGAAACAGAGGCACATGAAAGCTGAAGAACGTGGTCCCAGTCAAACTGCTCAGTGGGGAAGCTGAGATTTAAACCTCGGTCAATCTGACTGCAAAGACTCCACGCTAACCTTTGTGCTACCTAACTTCCACTTCTACTCACTCAAGACCTGTCCCTTCTCTTCCTGCTATTGCCTTTGTGTTATTTATTGGTGCATCCCAGTCAGCATAGGTGCAGTAGCATGCAGCTTAAATGATGTATCGTCTGTTTTACCTTGTACTTGTTTCTTTTTCTTTTTTTTTAATATATTTTATTGATTTTTTTACAGAGAGGAAGGGAGAGGGATAGAGAGCTAGAAACATCGATGAGAGAGAAACATCGATCAGCTGCCTCCTACACATCCCCAACTGGGGATGTGCCCGCAACCAATGTACATGCCCTTGACCGGAATCGAACCTGGGACCCTTCAGTCCGCAGACAGACGCTCTATCCACTGAGCCAAACCGGTTTCAGCTGTACTTGTTTCTTTTTACTCTCCCTTCTAGAAAGTCCTGTCCTCATTCCGCCCAGACCACTCTACTAGAAGAGGGGCCAGCTGACACTGCCCATCAAAGCAAAAGCCAGGAGCTTACCTTGGCCAAGTGGCCTCTTTGAGTGAACCTAAACAAAGACAATGCATCAACTCTATGTGCCTAATATGCCTGTTTATGAAATACTGGTTTTTAGTGTGACATATACCCATGGAGTAATTGAAAATGAGTGTAACTTGGTCCCCAGAATAGGTTTAAGCAAACGTCATCGCATAGAGTCATGGATCTCCTGGGCTTCAGGAGTCTTGACTACCTCTTTCCTTAATTGTCAGACTCTTGACTCACCCTCCTACCTACTCAGTCTTTTCCTCTCATAAACTTGCATGGTGAGCTCATGCTTTCTCTTCTGCATTTGCATCCTTGAATTACTGTTTCAGAGATAAATACAGCTACATGAAAGCATGTATGGTTCAGTGAAGGTACATATACTTGAGTATCTGGGTATCTATATAAATGGATGTGTAAATGGTGTATTTGTGTGCCTCGTACACTATGACATATGCTCTGGTATGTATCCAATAATATGATAAATAAATAAAAATAAGGACACAAAATTCATTTTCTATAATAAAAACATGGTAGTAAAGTTAGGGAATTCCACTCAGGCTAGCTAACCTCTCTGTGCCCTAGTCAGGGCTTATAACATCTCTTGTCTTTTTCTTTCTTTCTTTTTTTTTTTTTTCAATCCTCACCCAAATATATTTTTCCATTGATTTTCAGAAAGAGGAAAAGACAGAGAGAAACATGGATGTGAGAGTAGCACGTCAATTGGTTGCCTCCTGCACGCGCCCTGCCCAGGACCTGGGCCGGGGAGAAGCCTGCAATTGAAGTATGTGCCCTTGACTGGAATGGAACCTGGAACCTTTCGGTCTGCAGGCAGACTCTCTATCCACTGAACCAAACCAGCTAGGGCCAACATTTCTTGTCTTGATGCTTCCAACATAGCTTCTAAATTAGTCCCCTAAATTCTTCTCTTTCAATTTGTACTAGTAGCCAGTATCAGATTCAATGCCCTAAAACTCTTTACATGAGAACCACATTCCTATGGACTGATTGTGCGTGTCCCCCTCCCCCCCATTCACATGTTGAAGCCCTAGCCCCCAGTGTCACTGTATTTAGAGGTAAGTAATCTTTAAGGAGGTAATTAAGGTTAAATGAGGTCATAAGTGTGGGGCCCTAATCCAATAGTATTGGAGACCTGAGCTTTTTCTTTCCACACCAGAACTGAGGAAAGACCATATGAGGACAGTGATAAGGTGGTTCCCTATAAGCCAGAAAGAGATTTCTCACTATAAACCCAATTGGCCAGCACCTTGATATGGGATTTCCAGTCTCCAGAACTGTGATAAAGTAAATTTCTTTTTAAGCTACCCAATCTATGATATATTGTTATGGCAGCCCAAGGAAACTAATACACTGGGGTAAGTCACAATTTTTCTGACTCCAGATTCATTTACACACCTACCAAACTCAGTCCTATCATAACTCATTCAGCTACATCTCCAGCTTCTTCCCACCTAGTATTCTCTGCACTAGTCAAATATGGTTCTTCAATGTCCTCTAAACACCCCTGCCTTTTGTTCATGGTGAGTCCATGCTTTAAAAACCACTATGCCAAACACAGCTCACCACTTCCACTCCAACATCTGGTTCAAACTCTCCTCATCTCCTGAGAGAGTATTTCAACAGAGTATTTCTCCTAATTGGTCTCCATGCCTTCCCCCTTCAGTTTATCCTCCGTCTACTCCTAGCACAACTGCCACAATGATTGTATTAAAGCATGTCCAATTATCTCCTCTGCCCAAAACTTTCCATTGGATTCCCATCTCACTCACATTCTTCCCCATTACCCTTCTGACCTGATCACCTGCTGTTCACTCCCTTGCTTACTTCACTCCAACCCAACTGGTCTCCTTGCCATTTCTCAAACCTGCCAGGCACATCTCTCCTCAGGCCTTTGCACCTACTGTTTTCTGTGCCTGGAACACTACTTCCCATGGATAGCCACATGACTGATTCCTTCATTTCCTTAGCTCTTTGCTCATACATATACGTCACCTTCTAAGAGACATGGTCCCTCACCTACCTATTTTAGTTTGCACACACCCAACTCCCTATCTCACTTCATTGCTCGATTTCCCGCTTCCACAATCTAACAGACTATGTAGTTTACTTACGCTTTGCATATTGTCATGTCCTCCTAGAATACAAGATCTCTGAGTGTAAGGATTGTGTCAACTTTGTTCATTGCTATTATCTCCAGTAACAAGGACAGTGCCTGACACACAGTAAGTACTCAACAACAACAAAATTAAATCCCAGAGCCTCTGCCTTCCTTTTCCTGTCTGCTTTAATTTTTTTAGTTCATTATCCCAACACACACTATTGCCATCCTCAGTTTGTTGAGTCCTCAATTGTTCTCTGTTTAATATGTGTTCAGTTTTATCTTCCCAGCTAAGCTGTAAGTTTATTGAGGCCCAAGACAGCATAGGATTTCTTTTTCAGAATCTACAGCACCTAGCAGAGTACTGGGCATGTAGGCAACATTTGTTAGACTCTATCTACAGTGAGTCAGACTCTTTCAAGGTGAGCCTGCCTATTGGATAACCATAAACAAATTCCCAAGCAATTGCCAGGCAACTGGGCAAATGGTAGATTTCCTTCTTGTGAAGCATCCATCTTATATAAAAACTGCTGTTTGAAATTTTAACCCTGCTGTTTTGGCTTCTATAAACGCTTGCTTGCTTAAATAATAAGGAAAATAAGACTACTCCCATTCCAGAGAGGCCGTGGACTATGCCCCAGACAGAGTTGTCAGTGCTGACACCAGGCCAGGCCTTGAGATAGGGTCTCATGGCCCCTTCCCAGCACGTAGGCCTTCTTTCCCAGAAGGTCCGGAAGTCTCATTCCAAATTTGGGAGACAAAAGAGCTAGGAAAAGTATAAATAGAAAAGGTTTCCTCCATGTGGGGGGCCCCAGAATTTGAAAGGCACATTTTTCTCTGGCCCTGCACCTAATAAAATGTAACTCCCTTTCTCTAAGCATGGCTTGGTTTTTTTCCCGGTCTTCTGTAACACTTGAATACTCAAATTCTTTGTGATAGAAATTTCCACAGCTCAGAAAAGCCAAGTAGAGAGTTCATTGTTTATTGGGGCTTAGTGAAACATGGAGGCTGCATAGGAATCGTCAGTAATTTATAAAATGACATCATGGGACAACAGAAGTGTGTGATTACAACTTTTGTAATCCTGTCCTTTCCGTCACCAGCTAGATCTGCTGAGAAGAGGGTGAAGAGCCAGATGCAGGTGCACATCTAAATGCTGAGAAGTAGACTTTAAATCCTGGGGTGGAGTTTGTAAAAGTTAATGTAGCCACTTTGGAAAAACAGTTGACAGTTTCTTAAAAAGTTAAATATAAAGTTACCATGTTACCCAACCTAAGTAAATTTTATGAAATGTAAAATATATTTCAGTAAAGTTGTGTGTGTGTTTTTTTTTTTTTAATGTACCTTCTTGCCCTGATCGATTTTGCTCAGTGGATAGAGCGTCGGCCTGAGGACTGAAGGGTCCAAGGTTCGATTCCGGTCAAGGGCATGTACCTTGGTTGCGGGCACATCCCCAGTAGAGTGTGCAGGAGGCTGATCGATGTTTCTCTCTCATCGATGTTTCTAACTCTCTTTCCCTCTCCCTTCCTCTCTGTAAAAAAAAAAAAAAAATCAATAAAATACATTTAAAAAAAAATGAAATGTACCTTCTTCTGACTGTAAAAGAAATACATACTCATTTTAGAAAGCACAGAAAAGTATAGGAAAGAAAATAATCAGTATCAAGAGGACATTTTGCTTATTTCCTTGTGTGTGTGCTTTACATAATTGATATGATCCTTTTTAAATAATTTTTTTCCTCACCCAAGGATATGCTTTTTATTGATTTTAGAGAGAGGAAGGGGGAGAGAGAAAGAGAAAAAAACATTGATCAGCTCCCTATCATATGTGTCCCGACTGGGGATGGACCCGCAACCTGGCTATGTGCCCCGACCTGGAATCGAACCCACCACCTTTCAGTGTACCAGACTGAGCCACACCGACCACAGCAGAGCTCATTCTTTATATACAATTTTAAATCCTGATTTTCTGACCAAGCATTATATTATAAGCATTTAAGCTTATCATTAAAGTATCTTAATAAATATCAATATTGGTAGCTGAGTAATATTTAATAGAGATATATCATAATTCACTCAATTACCCATCCATTGCTGGATATTTCAATTTTATAAATAACACGCAAACCATCTTTGTAACAAAAAACAAAACCCAAAAGGCTTATTTTTCAATCTAGTTTATCCCTGGTCTTAGTATATCTTACAAGTTTTGAATTTGGAAATAGGACCTTCTTTAATGTTCAGTCGGTGAAGACAGCCCTGCTTAAGTGCAGAGAATCACTCATGATTTCTACGTAGAGCCTGGGTGACAACAGAACGAGGCTGATCAGCTGCGCCTGCTTGCCGCAGGGGAGAGGGCCAAGCCGGTGTCAGGGGCTGGGATTTGAGCCCAGAGGGTGAGGACTCCAGTGCAGCAAGAGCTTGGGAGCAAGGCCCAGAGCTCCAGCCTGGAGGCATGGAAGGAGGCAGCCCCCCATGTGTCAGTGGGTTGCCTGGAGTCAGGAATGAGTTGGGGGCATGGGGAGGTTTGGAATCCGATGGGGATCCAAGTTGTAAGAAATCATCAGCTTTCCCAACTCATGACAGAATTTACGGTGGATCAAAACACAGCACCACCAATAGGAACCAGAAGTGAGTCTGGCCTTGGGGCAAGGTCAGTTTGCTATCTTTTCTCTCACATACTGACCAAAGAGAATCTGAGTGCAAGCAGGCGGGAGCCCACCCATAACCCTGGCACCCGTCTCGGGGTTGAAGCATCAGAGTTACAGGGCATTACTAATACACTGTCTTGTTTTGAGAAATATTATTTTAAATAAGCAATTGTAAAACTAATAACAAATGGAAACTGATTTCAAATGCTATGTGAAATAAAGGTATTTGCTTTCTCACCCTTCATAGAAACTGACCATAAATGTTCTAAAATTAATATGGTGATGGTTGTACAAACACAATGAATATATTATACACTATTGAATTGTGCACTTTCAACAGGTGAATTGTATGGTATGCAAATTAGATCACAGTAAAGCTGTTTAAAACAATTTTTTAAAGAAGGAAATTGACCATGATGGGCTCCTCTTTAACATCTAGAACAGCGATTTCCAATCTTTTTCATCTTGTGTCACACAAAAACTAATTACTAAAATTCTGCGGCACACAAAAAACTATAAATATATATATATATATATATATATATATATATATATATTTTTTTTTTTTTTTTGCGGATCTGAGAAAACAACAACAACAAGAAAACTAGGTGTCATTTTGATTCATTCTCTGGCCGTTGTCATTGTCGGATTTGACAACCTAAGGGAACATAGGTCGGTGCCCCTGACTAAATAGTCAGGTATTGCATGTTTTAAAAACCCTTGCGGCACACGGGTTGGAAATCACTGGTCTAGAAGATGGAGCCCATGAACTTCTACCCATGATCGAAATCTCTACCCCATCTGCTTCCCAGTGCACCCGAGGTTTTGACACTGAAGACTGATCACTCTGTGCCATTCCATTGCTTCATCCAACCTTCAAAGTACCGGAGGAGACCCAGCTTCAAGAAATGCTTGTTGAGAAAACTCCGCCACTTGCCCCTGGGGGGTAGGCAGGCAGCCATGAAAGGCTCTGTGAGAACACAGAAGAATAAGATGTGGATCTAATGAACAAAATAAACTGATGAACAAAAATAGATCCAGAGACATGGAACAGACTGTCGAACCTCAGAGGGAAGGCAGGGGAGGGTGTGTGGGTGGGACGAGATCAACCAAAGACCTTGTGTGCCTACATGCATAAGCCATGGACACAGACAATAGGGCGGTGAAGGCCTGGGGTGGGGAGCGGAGGTGGATAGAAGAGGTCAATAGGGGGAAAAGGGGGACAAATGTAATACTTTCAACAATAAAGATTAAAAAGATAAAAGATGTGGGACCCATATGCTATATCATTACAATCACACTGGAAAAACCTATGCAAAGAAAAAAAAAAAAAGTCCAGAAGACATTAAACTAGAATGCTAGCAGCAGTATGAGAAGAAGGTGAGAATGAAAGTCATTTTTCTCTAACCATTTGCTTTCTAATGTTTCCTTGTCTGTTAACGCATAAGAGTCTGGTTTTCAGTGATGAGTTGCTCTGGGAGAGACAACATCACCTCCATTTCTGCTCAATGAAGAGCTGGCCCTGTGAGACCCACTTTTTTTCTGTGGCCAAAGGAGTGCGGGGAATAGGAACATTCAGAGTGCTGCGGGACTAAAAGAAGGAAAACGACATACTTACCTTTTGTGTTCCTGTTTGGAATTTTTGTTGGTTTTGACCATACGCAAAAAAAAACAAAAACACAATTTGAGATGGTAACGATGCAGGACAATCTGATTTGTCTTTTCTTATCTTGGCCTTTCCTACTTCAACATGTTTTCTCTGTGAAGATGTTAAATGCTGGCGCTAATCTCTCTCCTCGTAAAGCCAGGCACCCGCTTCTTTTCTCTTAAAGACTATCTTGTACCACAGAGTGAAATCAGCTGTGCCTTACCTGCAATGAGAATAGCGAGATGAGGCACATACAAAGAATACAAACACAAGTAAAAGCCTTTCTCCAGACACCACAGCTAGCTGGCTGGGAAGGCAAGTGTCCCCTTATGCTCCAGCTCGCTGGACACTTGATCCACGCTGGGACGGTATGGCGTGGTGGGAGATGGGATTACTCGGTTCCGGGCGGACAGGCGGTTGCAGGTCTGCTGAATGAGCAGGTGGTGCGATGGAAGGGGCCGCAAAGATTACCTCGTTGACATTTTATTTTGCAAATGAGCAGATGAATGCCCGGGGAAGCAGTAACCTACCAAAGAGCAGGTGGGTGGCCGAGAAGGGATCCATTGTCAAGTCTCCTGCCTTGTGGCCCAGGGCCAGGCCTTTCTAGAGAGAGCCTGCCCTTGTCTCCTCTTGATTCCTCTGAAACAAGCCCATTCCAGATCTGGATTTACCTGCCCGGATTTACCGGCTCTCAGGGGCGAGCCAGACCCAGGCCTGTCGCTCTGGGAGGAGGCCAGATCTGAGCTGCAGGGAGGAAGGCCCTGCGGGTTCCGTGCTTGGGCAGGTGTGCCTAGCGAAGGGCCGCCCCATCATTCTGCATTGGTTTTCAGGGTCAGCACCACCAACCCGGCTCGAAGGAAGTACACGTGAAATGCGAGGTCCTAAGCATAACACTAGTGGCCCCAAGACTCACTGTCGGGGTCATTCATGTCAACAGACTGTTCATGTGAGAGACAGAGCTGGGCGGGACCCGGGCCCTGCCTGGGGCAGCTTGGCGTCAAGGTGTGATCCAAAGAAGGAAGCATTGGTCCCTGGAAGACAGACACGATGGATGGCCGGCGTGGTGGCAGGAAGTAGCAGGAAAGGGCCCGGTGCCTGAGGAGCCGCCTCCTCTGGAGAGCCAGCCGGGAGGCTGAGGCCAGGGGGCTCTGGCGAAGGAGCCTGCGGATGAGACTGGCCACGGCTGGGGTAGTCTCCGGCCTCCGCTTCCTGAGGTGCAACGTGTTCTACACGTTCAACGATATTTTTTTTCCAGCGCAAGAGGTGTGTCCAACAGCACAAAGTCAAAACCCCAAAACAGTAAAAAAAAATAAAAAAAAAAATCAAAATGTTTTCATCTGTTTTCTTTCTGAGGATCAGCCAGGCTGTGCATTACACTGAAGAGTGTTAGCAGATCTGATCTTTGGTTAAGGTTTAGCTAAGCATTGGTCCTAGTACATGACTGATGAATTATCCATGTCTGAACAGAATTGCTTTCATGTGAAAATCGAGGATCATCATTTAAAAGGTTTTTGTTTGTTTGTTTGTTTGTTTTCAAATGGGGTACACCAACTCTCTCCTAAAGGTATAATTCAGTGGGTAAGAGAATACTTCTCCACTGGATTTAAATTAAAAAAACAACAAAGTAGAAGTGACCTTTGGAGATTACTTAAACTAATCACCTTATTTGTTTTAACACTTTTAAAAAATGGAAATATTTAGACTGAACTATTTCTGCAAAAAGTATATGAGAATTGTTTGTTAAAACATACTCTTCCCAACTTTAAAGATAGATGAAGCTCTTATTTTAAAGCCATGAATATAGTCTGGCTATTTAAAATTTGCCCTAACTGGTTTGGCTCTGTGGATAGAGCATCAGCCTGCGGACTGAAGGGTCCCAGGTTCGATTCCAGTCAAAGGCATGTACCTTGGTTGCGGGCACATCCCCAGTAGGGGGTGTGCAGGAGGCAGCTGATCGATGTTTCCCTCTCATCGATGTTTCTAACTCTCTCTCCCACTCCCTTCCTCTCTGTAAAAAAATCAATAAAATATATATTTTAAAATTAAATAAGTATCCTTGGAAAATTGAATTCCTTTCATTACTCTGAATTACCAAAATAGTGTTTATAAAGTTATAAGAAACCATTTCTCTCTCTCTCTCTCTCTCTCTCTCTCTCTCTCTCTCTCTCTCTTTTCTTTTTGTTAATCCTTACCTGAGGATATTTTTTTTCATTGATTTTCAGAGAGAGTGGAAGGGAGAGGAGGAGTGGGGAGAGAAAGAGAGAGATAGAGAGAGAGAGAAAGAGACAGAGAGAGAGAGAGAGACACTGATGTGAGAGAGACACCAATTGGTTGCCTCCCACACATGCCTGGACTGGGGTGAGGATGTTACCTGCAACCCAGGTACATGCCCTTGACCAGGAATCAAACCCAAGACCCTTCGATGCTTGGCCTGATGCTCTAACCACTGAGAATGCTGGCCAGGGCAAGAAATCATTTCTAACTCATGAGTCTAATGTGATTATTTGGAAAATATTTTTTACACAGTATAACATCTGTCACTATTTATCTTATGAGAATGAAAAATTGTGTTTCAAATATTTATAAAACATATATGTGTACATATATGTGACTATTTTATGTATCATTTAAAAATTAAATACTTTAAGGCCAAGAGACATAAAAACATGCTCAAAGTCATTAATCACCCAAGAGATGCAAATCAAAACGACAATGAGGGACCACCTCACACCAGTCAGAATGACTCTCATCAACAAATCAACAAGTGACAAGTGCTGATGAGGATGTGGAGAAAAAGGAATCCTCTTGCACTGCTGATGGGAATGCAGACTGGTGCAGCCACTGTGGAGAACAGTATGGAGTTTCCTCAAAAAACTAAAAATAGAATTCCCATTTGACCCAATCAGAAAGGATATATGCACCCCTATGTTCATAGCAGCACAATTTACCATAGCTAGGATTTGGAAACAGCCTAAGTGCCCATCAGCAGATGAGTGGATTAGAAAACTGTGGTACATCTACACAATGGAATACTATGCTGCTGTAAAAAGCATGGATGGACCTGGAGAGCATTATGCTAAGTGAAATAAGCCAGTCAGAAAAAGGTAAATATCACATGATCTCATTCATTTGTGGAATATAGTGAACAACATAAACTGATGAACAAAAACAGATCCAGAGATAGAGAAGAATCGATCAGACCGTCGAATCTCAGAGGGAAGGCTGGGGAGGGTGGGGGGAACGGGGAGAGATCAACCAAAGGACTTGTATGCATGCATATAAGCCTAACCAATGGACACAGACACTTGGGGGGTGAGGGTAAGAGTGATGGGGTTGGGGGCAATAGGGGGATATGGACACATATGTAATACCTTAATCAATAAAGAAAATATATTAAAAAAGTAAATACTTTAAATGGATCCACAGGAGAAGTTTTAAAGATGGTTTCAATAATTTTGTCTTCACTGTGCTCTTTTAATTACTCATAAACTGGAAAATAAAGATGACTTTTGCTTTTACAATTCTTAAATGTTTGCTCAGT
This sequence comes from Eptesicus fuscus, assembly GCF_027574615.1. NCBI lineage: Eukaryota > Metazoa > Chordata > Mammalia > Chiroptera > Vespertilionidae > Eptesicus > Eptesicus fuscus. Next base: position 59,107,364 of record NC_072477.1, read on the forward strand.
GTATTTCAAAGGCAGGAAGATATCAACTTGGGCGCAGTGTCTAATGCACTGGATCCCCAAATACATAGTCTTCACAGAGTAAACTAATTAATGAAAGTTATAAAGCAACATTTAGCTCTGGCCGGTTGCTCAATGGTTAGAGCGTCACCCGGTGAACTAGGAAAACAGTGGAAGGTAAATATTGGTCATAATGATAAATAATTTCTTCCAATTACAACTGAAGGCCAAGGAATAGCTGCCTCAAAATATTTTTCAGAAAATTCCTAAATATGGTCTAAGGCAGTAGTTCTCAACCTTTCTAATGCCACGACCCTTTAATACAGTTCCTCATGTTGTGGTGACCCTCAACCATAAAATTATTTTCGTTGCTACTTCATAACTAATTTTGTTACTATTAATGAATCATAATGTAAATATCTGTGTTTTCCGATGGTCTTAGGCAACCCTGCTAGCAGTTCTCAACCTGTGGGTCGCAACCGGCCAGAGCTAAATGTTGCTTTATAACTTTCATTAATTAGTTTACTCTGTGAAGATATCTAAATATGTATTTGGGGATCCAGTGCATTAGACACTGCGCCCAAGTTGATATCTTCCTGCCTTTGAAATACACTGAGCAAACATTTAAGAATTGTAAAAGCAAAAGTCATCTTTATTTTCCAGTTTATGAGTAATTAAAAGAGCATAGTGATGACCCTCACTCTGTAACGCCATCACAAGATGGCAGCACCCACAGCGGAGGCTGGGTTCCCCTAACGAGCTAATCAGCAGGGACCTGTGGCTGTGTGGTGCCGGGCCGGGGCAGGGGACCTGAGGCTGTGTCCCCACCTGCCCGGTAGGGCTTGATGGGGGACCTCAGGCCGTGCCTTCCACCCTAACGCCGGGCTGGGGCACCTGAGGCCACACCCCCATCCAGCAGGGCTTGACGGAGGACCTCAGGCTGCGCCCCCTGCCGGCAGGGCTTGACAGGGATGGGGCCGGCCAGGTCTGGATCTTGTGCAATTTCAAGGTGTGCACCGGTGGGTGGGGACTTGATTCTGGGTCCTGTGGCACACCCCAGACTCTGACAGGAGGAAGATTTTCATATATATTTTACTAATTTTCTTTCATCTCTGACATTTCTATTATATAGAAAGGGCAAATAGCAATATTAAAATATTTCCTCTAATTAATTCCCTTTTAATGTGCACAAATTTCATGCACCAGGCCACTAGTGTTATAATGATTATATATAATTATTTTATTTAAAAATAATTCTTTCTGTTTCTTGAATTTTTTACTCTATGGCAGTGATTTTTCAACTTTTTCATCTCTTGGCACACATAAACTAATTACTAAAACTCTGCAGCACTCCAAAAAGTTTATTATATTTTTTGACGACTTGACAAAAAAACTAGGTATAATTTTAATTCATTCACACTGGACAGCTTTTGTTGTGTTGGCTGCTGTCATTTTTTTATTTGACAACCTAAGGGAAAAAAGGTCAGTGTCCCTGACTAAATAGTCAGGTATTTCATGTTTAGAAATTCTTGAGGAATACCAGTTGAAAATCGCTGCCTGATAGTGTTCAGGTATTCCTAACTTGATTCCCATGTGCCACCAATTTCAAGGCACATCCTACTTGAATGCATTGTTTAAAATTATAGACGGAGGATTTTGTAAGTTTCTTAAAGTGGAATTTCAGAAAATCTTCAACATTGCATAAGTCATATCCTATCAAATGTCCTATTTTCAGTCTTTTTTTTTTTTTTCCCAGAGCAGACAAATTCCCCAGAGCTATGCAGCGTTCCAGAGCATCCTCGTTTTTATTTAATTGTTTTGGAGGATGAAAAGCTTTTTCATAGCACCCCCACAAAATCTGTTATACCAAGCACCACGCAGTCACACAGAGCATTGAGCCCAACACAATGCCTGTGATTGTCACTTTCCTCCTCAGCTTCTTGTCTCTCCATTCTTCAGGCCTGAAATCTGTACACATCATCTCTTCTAAATGCAGGCTTAACACTAACGTACCCGGAAAGCACACACATCTTTCTGTACCCATCTCACAGAGCTGGAGAATTGTCCCTTCGTCAGGGGACCTATGGAAGACAGAAGATGAAGTCTACTTTAATCCCATGTGAACTGGTAGTTGTGAGATAATGGGGGAGAAGCGGCACATTAGCATATAACCTCTACTTTGGTAACTACATCTCAAAATGTAACTGGCTTAAACTTAACCCATTCATCAAGTGATTTCATTCTGATACCTAAGCATTATACCTTTGGCAAACAACTTTACCCAGAAGGTACTGCTCAAAGTTAGACTTCTAATGGTGTTTATGGAGAGTTGTTTTTTGTGTTGGCTTTTGTGTGTTTAGTGAAACCTGTTTTAAAAATGTTCTCCATAATACTACTTCAGCTGGTTCCATAGCATAGAACATTAGGCCTTTGATCGTCGATTTGTCCCGTTATTGACCATGATCCCCTCAATCAACCTATCGCATCTGTCTGAAGTGAAGCGACAGCCTCCCAGGCAGGTCTGCGTAACTATGAATACAAGATCAGTTTCTCTCTCACAGATCCTGTGAATCGTGTGACTGATCATGTCTTGTCACTACCAAAAAGATCAGAACCATGTTTAGGGCCCACCTCTAGTAAGGATGTAGGACTTCGAAGCATGTGCACCAATCTCATGAGTGGCCTTATCTTATTTTTTCCCTTATTTTGTTTTTTTCACTACTTTTTTTTCACATATATCTTTGTTACAATTCTGTCTTGGGTATTTTACAAATTTTTGTAAGCTGCCTAAAATTCTTTCTTGAGGTAGAAGTCAATAGATAATTTTAAATGACTTTATCATTCCATATTGAGTAGAAAGAGTTCTAACTGATCTCATCTTGAAGAACTAGTCTTATTCATGGACATTTATTTAAAAGTTATCATGGCATTCCCTCACCAGTTTTGCTCAGTGGATAGAGCGTCGGCCTGCGGACTGAAGGGCCCCAGGTTCAATTCTGGTCAAGGGCATGTACCTTGGTTGCGGGCACATCCCAATAGTGGGTGTGCAGGAGGCAGCTGATCGATGTTTCTCTCTCATCAATGTTTCTAACTCTCTATCCCTCTCCCTTCCTCTCTGTAAAAAATCAATAAAATATATTTTTAAAAATAAATAAAAGTTATCATAGCTGCTGCTTTCTAGGAGCTGACAATATTTAATGATCTGCCTCTGGTGTCTACATTATCCCTGTTCTTTTGTAGAAAGAAGATTGAAGAGGTGATTAGAAAGAAAAGAGAGTATTGGACATACAAAATTGAAATAGAAAAAAGAAAAGAGAATATTAAAAAGGAAAGAAAAGAGAACATTAGACATATAAACTCAAATTCATTTGAGTTTATTCATGAATGTAAATCATGTATATTTAGAACATTTTTTAAATTGATCTGTAATTCTACCATTCTGTCAAATTACTGGACTTCATATATAAGTTGACAGGCACTAGAGGCTAAATGAACTTGACAGTTTACTTGACTATATCTAGTAAATAATTTTAAAATATTAAATTACCTTGGCCCTGGCCAGGTAACTCAATTGGTTAGAGCATCATCCCGATACACCAAGGTTGCAGGTTCCATCCCCAGTCAGGGTACATACAAGAATCAACCAATGATTGCATAAATAAGTGGAACAACAAATCTCTCTCTCTCTCTCTCTCTCTCTCTCTCTCTCTCTCTCTCCTTTTATTTCCTCTCTAAGTTAAAAAATTTTAATTAAATTATCTTAAACACCCACAAAAAAAGTAGGTTATATCCTATATACAATTTAATATCAAATAATTTTCTCCTTGAATTGTCTGGACTTTTTAGAATATTATTTTGATTGGTGGGTGGTTTAAAAGTTTGGATTTGCTTTTGGTTAGGAAGTGACTAACCAAAAGATGTTTAGTAGAGGAAGGGGCAAGAGTTCATCAAGATTAGACATGTTCATTATAGAAAAGGAATGCTTTTGTAAGCGCACTGCTTCTAAAATTATCTTTGCAGAGAATGTTGTATAACCGGATCAACAGAATGGTATTATTGAATATTATCTATAATATTTATAATATATAACATATATTTCTGATATAGTAGGCAGTTAGACATGAGCAGAAGAGGAATGGTAGGCCAGGTATGGAAGGTCACCAGGGTGGAAAGCCTCGGGTGCCTAGCAATGGACAAAACTGGGAACACAAATATGGTAGGGTGGCCCTTGGCCCCCAGGGTGACCTTTCCTCCCCTAGCATATTGCTGGTCATGGGGTTTAGATCTCCTGACCTTCCATACCACTGGTTATGCAGTTTGGACCCTCCCCCGACCTTTCCTCCCCTGGCATGTCACTAGTCATGTGGTACACACCCTTACAGGAGAAACAAGGGGCCCAGAGAAAAGCCTCATATGACTCCCATACAAACCCTTGCACAACCACATTCTTGAACATTAAGCCCTCGAGATAATGAAGTTCTGACCCACATCAAATAATCTTAGGAACAAAGCCTTGGGTCTGTTGATGACAGAAATAGTTTTGGTCAAACTAGAGCTAACATTTAGACCTTAGTTATTTCCAAGCCCAGAGAAGCAACAAGGCCAAGAGGACAACACCATGGCTGACAACAGGACCAGCTGTGATGACTAATGACCCCCTGCCTTGGTGATGAGTAATCAGTAGAGACCATGACCCTGAGGAGACACATCTGGGAAGCTGATGAATATTCTATTGAGATCCTCTGAGAACTCCAGATAAAAACTCTTAAGACAAAGTACCCAGTTCAGCGCTTTCTCTCTCTCTCTCTCTCTCTCTCTCTCTCTCTCTCTCTCTCTCTCTCTCTCTCTCTCTCTCTTTCTCTTTCTCTTTCTCTCTCTCTTTCTCTCTCTCTTTCTCTCTTCTCTCTCTCTTTCTCTCTCTCTTTCTCTTTCTCTTTCTCTTTCTCTTTCTCTTTCTCTTTCTCTTTCTCTTTCTCTTTCTCTTTCTCTTTCTTTCTCTTTCTCTTTCTCCCTTGCTCCCTCTCCCTAGAGCACACCAATGCCTTTCCTCTCTTCTTCCCCCAGGTGAGCTTTCTTCCTTCCTTCCTTCCTTCCTTCTTTCCTTCCTTCCTTCCTTCCTTCCTTCCTTCCTTCCTTCCTTCCTTCCTTCTTTTCTTTCTTTCTTTCTTTCTTTCTTTCTTTCTTTCTTTCTTCCTTTCTTTCTTTCTCTTTTTCTTTCCTTCCTTCCTTCCTTCCTTCCTTCCTTCCCTTCCTTCCTTCCTTCCTTCCTTCCTTCCTTCCTTTCCTTCCTTCCTTCCTTCCTTCCTTCCTTCCTTCCTTCCTTCCTTCCTTCCTTCCTTCCTTTCTTTCTTTCTTTCTCTTTCTTTCTTCCTCCTCACCTGAGGATATTTTCCCATTGATTTTTAGAGAGAGTGGAAGAGAGAGGGAAAGACAGGAAGAAATATCGATGTGAGAAAAGCACATCGATTGGTTGCCTCCTGCACAGGCCCTGATCAAGGCTAGAACCAGGAAGGAGCTTGAAACTGAGATACGTGCCCTTGATCAGAATTAAATCCAGGACCCTTTGGTCTGCAGGCTGACGCTCTATCCACTGAGCCAAACCAGTGAGGGTATCTTTCTTTCCTTTTTAAAATATGTTTTTATTGATTTTTTGATTTTTTTTTTTATTTTAGAGAGAGAGAGAGACAAAGGGAGAGGGATAGAGAGATAGACACATTGATGAGAGAGAAATATCATTGATCAGCTGTCTCCTGCAAGCACCCTACTGGGGGATCAAGCCCTCAACCGGGCATGTGCCCTAACCAGGAATTAAACCGGTGACCTCTTGGTTCCTGGGTCGACACTCAGCCACTAAGCCACACTGAGTTTTCTTTTCCTTTCTTTCTCCTGAGCTCCAATGGCCCTGCTTTTGCTTCTGTAACTTGTTACCTGAGTCCATGCAGCCCAGCTGACTCACTTCTTCTAAATAAACTTTTGCTTATATTTGAGTCTTGGCTCTGAATTATTTCTTAACCAAAACTCAAGGTACAAGGCCAAACATCTGGTGCCATTCACCTCTAGCGTTTCCATGCACACATATAATCTTTACAATGTCCTTACTTATATTGATAAATGGGCTGCAATTTAAATAAACAGGGTGAGAGTGTGGAGGAGAATAAAAACTCAAAATGAACCTCAATCTCCACTGCAGCCCTTAGCTCTGGGCTCCTACCTTCCCACCTTTTAGCTGGCCATCTTAGATGTTGAGGCCCTAGCAGGTTTGAATTTAGCATGAATTATGTGTTTGTTCACTTTCACCAGATGCTTTGGGACTTCAATAAAATCTTCAGACTCTTGAGAAACTGGCATCTGGACCTCACTGGATAGATGTAGCAGAGTTAAGACTAGAATTACTAGTAACTAATATTGGTGGTTGTCATTACATTCTGTTCTCAACCGATGATTCCTGTAGACTCAGTGTAGAGGAAGCAAATCTTGATTTTTCACATTACTGTTTGTTGGCAAATCTTAACTGGTTTTCTACAATTTCTCTGATCCAGTTACTTTAGCTCTTCACTTCTTGACTAAAATGAAAAACTTGAAATCGTTGTGTAAATTGACATTGTGCAATTTTTTTCTATTTCACAAAGTAAGTGCTCTATGATCTTACCTTGTTATCTATTACAAACTTTGCTAAAGGTAAAACAAACATCTTGGTAAAGTGCTTCAAGGGTAATGCTCAGTCTCCCTCATGCATCTTAGCACAACCGAATTTCATTACAAAATATATTTCACACAAAATCTCAACTGCTATTTCTCAAGAACCTCCAGTTAGTTGTTCTTTCATCTACAGACCCTGCATTTACTTTTGATAAAAAGGCAGCATTTTGTTGGCTCTAATTACTTTGACTCAGTCCCTTAGCTGCACTAACAATAGACTCATTGTCAATAAAATTAGCCTTTTATCTGTCACCCTCTCCCTTCCTCCACTTTCTAGCTAAGTGCAGTGGCAAGGACAGAGTCTGCTGACTTGAAACAAATTATTTCATCTCTCCAAGCCTCAGTTTTCTCCTTTGCAAGAGGAACACAGCAACACACATCTTGGATTGTTGGGCAAAATGGGTCCAATTCGTCTGACAGAGTCAGTACTCAATAAATGTGAATTTCCTTGACCTCAAAGAAAGAGCTTGTAGGAAATTACAAACATGTGTTGGCACATAAAACATGTTTTTAAAAGACTCATTCCGAAACAACTCCCCAAATTTTGAAGCCAAGAAGTAAATTCAAATTGAAGGTTGGAAAAAAAAAATTGTTTTAAGTGTGTCTCCTCTTTTAAGGTTAACCTCAACTTCACATTCAAATAATGATCAATTCATTCATCACAACTATAATTAAATACCTTGGGCCCTGGTGGTTTTGGACCTCTGCCGTGAAGGGAGAGATTGTGCCTTTCTCGGCCATCTCTTAATCCGCATGTGACACATTGTTAGGGATCTCAACAAATATTTGAGGAGTCATTGAGTGAGCTACCTAGTCTGTGTTTCTTTTACAGCAGTGCTTCTGAGAGGCTATAGGTGAATCCACATTGAGTTCCTTTTTTTTTTTTCTGATGACTTACGGTGAAATGATCACTAATACTTTCTTCCCATTTCAGACTGCTCTGCCCTTGGCACTAACTCATGAAAAGAATCCATTCCTCATTGACCTTCCTTCTGTTCTATAAATAGATGCTTTCATAGATGGGGGAGATAGACTAAAAGGAAAAGCCATCTATTCAAAGAAATGCTATTGCAAGACCATTTTATTAAAGCAAGAATCTTCGGACATGTGGAAAATTGGACCTTATATTTTTGTGTCATAATGTTAGATTTTCACCTGTTACAACTTCATAAAAACATGTGCACTGATATTTCCTCAGGACACTCTGTGTTCTTAAAACATTTTCTCAAAAATCACTAAGATTCCATTTTAATTTCTCGTTTATTCTAAGGAAAAAAAAACTATGTTTGCTGCAAGTAAACATGACATTTTCCATTCATTATTTAATTAAACATTTATTGGAAATCTATCTTAAAATCTATCAGTAGAAAATAGGAAAGGACTTAATATTTCGGTAAGGTTGGGGACAGGGAATGGAAAGAATGTATAATGGGTCTGAATTCTTCAACTGCTTTTTTCTGAAGTGGGGGTTTTGGGGATAGGAGGCCTTTCTGTAAGAGTTATTGTAATAGGATCTTTTGACAAAGGCAGCTCTTTTTCATTGTTTTTTTCAGGCCCTTATGGGTTGGGAAAGGGACCTATGGAGATGGAATATATGCAGGCTAACCACTTGATTTGGGACTTTTTATATTTCAAAGAAATTTCTGAAGAACATGAGATTCTTTAGCTTTGTGAAACAGTTTGAAAAACACTCTTCTGAATATGAATATGAGCAGTTCCCATCTCACCCCAGCCCTTAAGACAAGCTTCTCTGTGAAATTAAGAATGACCTTGGAGTTTGTGAAGAATATACATTCAGTAGGTGTGGGGCTGAGCTCAGAGCCTGCACGTTCACCAGCAGGGTGTGAGATTCTTATGAAGATCAATAAACTATGCTTCAAAGACACTATTTTAAGATAGTGGGCAACTGAGTCTCAACTGAGCTCTCCACTGTTCCTGTCTTTCCTTCTCCATTTCCAATCAGTCAGTGCCTCAGATTACCTTCCCAGATGTTTTCCATCTGCTTCTCGTCAGGATCAGCCTATCCAGGGGAGGTCCATGACAGGGTGTAGTCCCCAACTCCCATCTCACGTCCTCACCCCCAGCCCCATGCTGCACTTCCTTTTGTAGCCCACTGGCTCAAGATGGTCTCAGACTAGTTTTCTATCCCACTTCATCCCTTTGTGTTCACAGGCTCACCATTAATATTTCTCTAGTCATTTTGTCCTTTATCTCTGTGAACCACACGGCTATCTAAGAATGAATCAGGCGTGAAGTAACTATGAAAACCAAATCCATAAAGAACAATGATGGGAACTGAGGTGTTGAGCTTAGAGAGGATTTAGATGTGATTTGATGGTTACCACTGAGGGCTTAGATGTCTGATAGAAGTTCGCTTAGACTCATTCTGTGGATTTCTACAAGTCCTAACTAGGACCACTGAGAAAAAGTTCCACCAAAGTAGACTTTGGCTAAGGATAAAGAAAAACTTCCTAATAAAGTTGTAGCTTTGCAAAGTTATAAAAATCCAGTCCCTCGGAGTGTTCAAACAGGGGGTGAGTAGTTTCTCATGAGAATTTGGTACAGGAAAATATTCTGTTAGTGAGGATCAGAATTCATCCATTTGTTCATTATTTAATGAATTTCATGGAGCACCCACTATGTGGATGGTGCCCCAAACACAAGTGATACGAAGATAATTAAGATATGTTTTATGTTTTGGAGGAGCACAAAGTACAACAGAGAATTGCACATCTGAGCAAATGCACTGCAATGTAGTGCGAGTGCAACAGCAGAAGAATAGACAGAGTTGCAGCCCACAGCTGGCACTGGTCATGGGCATGCCAGAGAGTGAGCTTCAGAGATTCCAGCTATCACATTTTGTATTTTAGTGTATATATATATATATATATATATATATATATATATATACACACACATACATACATAGATATGCTTTATTTTTTAGAGCAGTTTCAGGTTCATGGCACAATTGAGCAGAAAGTACATAGAGCTCCCATATGCACATAGAGCTCCCTCCCCAATGGATGCATAGGCTCCCCAACTGTGCACTAGAGTGGTACGTTCGCCACAACTGATGAACCATAGTTTGCATTAAGGCCATTCTTGGCACTGTACATTCTATGGATTTTGACAATTGTATAGTGACATCCATCCATTCATATACTCTGCACGGGGTAGTTTCACTGCCTGCCCTAAACATCCACTGTGCTCTGCCTAGTCATCCCTCCCTTCTCTCAAGCCACTGGCAACCGCTGATCATTTTCCTGTCTCCATAGCTTTGCCTTTTCCAGAGTGTCTTTAATTGGAATTATATAGTGTATCAGATTCCTGGTTTTAACTAACACTTATCTCCTCCTGGGACTTAATGCCAATAAACTTTTTCAGTGCTTAAAGACACCATCTTTGCCTTCAAAGAATTCATCATTAAATAATGCAGGATTCAGAAACATAATAATAATAAGAAGAAGAAGAATAGCCATAAAGTGTGATAAGCACTGTTATAAATGTTTCAGCAAAATAGCTGTTCCCTGGCAGGGAAAGTAAAAGGGCACGTCGATCAAGAAACCCTTCCTGAAGGAGAGGACCCCTCAACTGAGATTGAAAAGCAAGCAGGATTTAACAAGTGGGAGATGCCTTGGAAAAGTCTTCCAAATAAAGCAATTAATAAAAGCAATTACAGCCGAAACCGGTTTGGCTCAGTGGATAGAGCGTCGGTCTGCGGACTGAAAGGTCCCAGGTTCGATTCCGGTCAAGGCCATGTACATTGGTTGCGGGCACATCCCCGGTAGGGGGTGTGTAAGAGGCAACTGGTCGATGTTTCTCTCTCATCGATGTTTCTAGCTCTCTGTCCCTCTCCTTTCCTCTCTGTAAAAAAAATAAAATAAAATAATAAAATAAAATAAATAAAAATAAATAAATAAATAAAAGCAATTACAGGGATGTAGAAAAAAATAGATTTTTTTTTTCAAAAACCAGGAACTGTGCTAAGTGGTCCACATATTTTAATGCATTTAACTCTCGCAATAATCTTGGCGGTACAGTTCTTTCAAATGAGGCACAGAGGAGTCACTAGGCTGGTAGAGAGCAAGCTGGGATTAGAAGCCAGTGACTGCAGGAAAGAGTCCTTAGCTGCTGCACTCGGAGCAGAACCTTCCGAATCTGCAGTAATCAGCGAGCAGGGCCTGCCCTAGGGTGGTGGCAGATGGGTTGAGACAGTAGACAGATATGAGTAAATTATTTTGTGATTGACAGAAAGAAATGGGGGAGAAGGAAAGAGGAGAATATCAGTCAGGATGCACTGAGCCTCGGGGCACAGAGGACTTGACTAAAAGTGACCCAAACCAGAGGTAAGAAGGTGACGGGAATGATGGGGCTCTAGAGTGCCTGCCATTAAGGACCATCCTCAGCATTCTGCTTGTTTGGGGGGCGGGAGTCGGGGGAGGGCAGACCTGAATATTCCACCCCTAACCTTTCTGGGCAAGAGTGCAAACAGAGCCTTCCCAACTCTCCCCACAGGCTGCTGCACCTGCACATTTAGAGACCTTAACGTGCATGAGTGTGGACATCCCCCAGCATCTCCCTCTGCAAATGATCACCTCTGGGGTCTCAGGATGAGCAGGCCAACAACATTGTCTCCATCAGGGACAGACAGGAAGCGGCTCACTCAGGCCCTGGAGGCTGTGAGGATAGGGAATTTGGGGTCTTGGATACCCAGAAGCTATTGTGCAAGGGGGCTGCAGGCTCTGGCAGGAGTGGATGCCTCCATGGTTCCCAGACATCATTCCCTTCAAAGAGGGGTGTCTTCAGAGGAGCACCAAAGGATCCTTCTATTACATCTTTTTGTAGTTTCCCAGAATCTTCCTCTACCTCCCTTTCCAAGTCAACTTTCCTTCAGGTGACTGTAGCCAGGTGAAGCCACATGCCCAGGCTGTAGCAGCAAAGGGTGCTGGGAAAAGAACTGTCAGCTTTTCCTTTTTGCTATAGAAAAGGCAATGAAGAGTAGGAAGCAGAGGATGAGATGGTTGTCAGGAAGGTAGCTAACCACGATTGCTACAGAAAGTCAAAAGTAAAACCCAGCCGGATTTTTTTCTTTCTTTTTTTTTTTTAATTTAAATTCTTTATTGTTTAAAGTATTACATAAGTCTTCTTTTTTCCCTATTGACCTCTCCCCGGCCGCTCCCACCCCCCAGCACATGCCCTCACCCCTCTACTGTCTGTGTCCATTGGTTATGTTCATATGCATGCATACAAGTCTTACCGCTCCCGCACACCACCTGCCTTCCAGCCATATCTTTAAAGATTAAAATTAAAACACAACTCCCATACTACCCAAATATTACCCTCTAAGAACTGAACCAAGAGAAATTAAATCATATGTCCATACAAAGTCTTGTACATGAATGTTTATACCAGTTCTACTTAAAATAGCCCAAAATTAGAAGCAACAAAATGGCCATTAATAAGGGAATGAATAAACAAATTATGATATATCTATACAATGGCATGCTACACCTAATAAAAAGGAATGAACTATTAATACACATAACAATATGGATGAATCACAAAATAATTATGCTGTGTGAAAGAAGCCAGATAGAAAAAGTATATACTGTATTATTCCATTTATATAAAATTCTAAAAACTGCAAAATAATCAATAGCAACAGAAGAGCAGATCAGTATGAGCAGTTTACTAAGGTATGTCTATTACACCTCAAAAAAAGTGATTTTGAAAATAAAAACCAGATGTTTTTTGTTTGGGTAATTATTGGTGGTTCATCAAAATGGAGGAACACAGGTTTGGAGGAAGACAATGAGTTCTGTTTGGGACATACTGAGTTTGGGGCAATCATAGAATATCCAAATAAACTTGTCAGTAAATTTTTGGATATGAGACTCTGAGGAGATGTAACTGGGATGAAGCTGTTATTTTAATAGCTGAAATGTGCACATCGAATGTGGTGACATCAGCCATTAAAGTTGAATGATGACAGAAGCTAGGCTGGAGTAGACTGATGGAAAAGCAAAGAAATGTAGAGAGAAAAATAGTTTGGCTGTTCTGGAAAAGAGAAAAATAGGACAACTACTGGAATGGTGTCTGAGCTAAGGGGGATGCGCTTGTTTGAATTTTAATACGGGAGATATTTGAGTCATGTTTAAACACTGAGAGTGAAAATCCAGAGAACAGGTAGAGAGTGAAAATGCAAGAGAAAAGAGATGATTGAAGGCACGAAGAGAGCTCTCTGCGATACATGACAGGGATCCAGGATCTGGTGTACAGGTGACACGCCACACCATGGTCATTGGGAGAGCACCTGTTAATGAATTGAAGAACTTTTTTAAAAAAGAGAGGCTAATATAATCATTATACTAGTCTTTATAAATATGTATATGTTTAATATATTCATTATGAGTCCACATGTACTTATCACACAGCTTCAGCAATTATCAACTGATGGGACCATTTCGTTTCACCTCTACCCCCATTCTTTAACTCTCCCAACCTAATGATTTTGCTATATAGAAATAATGTAATACATTAAATATATATAATTACTAAACCATCATTAAAACTAAATAAAAATTAATAATAATTCCTTAATATCTTCCAGTATTAAGTTGGCGTAGAACCGGACTGTTGGCTCTGGGTAGGATCTTTTGGAAGAAAGAACCAAACAAGGATTTGTGCTGAAATGCACACCTGGCTCCTCACTGCCATGTTGTTATGAGCATCTCCCCAAAGCAAACAAGCCCTGAGCACAAAGTAGGACCACAGTTATAGTCCTGGCTGGTCCAAAAGTTCAAGTCCCAGAGCTTGACCTGTGGCAAATTCAGACTCAGCAGCACTTAATTAATCCATTCATTCATTAAACACTTACCAGCACCTATTCTGTGTCAGGCACTGTTTAAAGCACTAGGCACACAGAAGTAAACAAATCAGGCATGACCCCTGGCCTCATGGAGCTTCTAGCCTACCACAGTGCGCTCCCCCTACCCTCTGTGGATAATCCAACAGTGTTTGCTCTTCCAATTTGCATTTGTTGTTAAACAGCATTATGACACTGAAGGAATTTTTAAAAAATTCATCTAAAATAGCTAGATCTTTTATCATCGTATGTTTATATATTAAAATTGAAAGCCACCTAAGTGTCCAACTATGAAAAATGATGAAATAAATCCACATATGTGTGCATATCGTAAATATATACTCAGAGTTTGCTTAAATCAAACTTTAGCTGGCATGAGAATGACCTAGAGGGTTCCGCATAATAATAAAGTGGGAGAAAAGTTGAGTGCTGAGGAAAATTATGGGAGAGAGAAAGAGAAGTGGGAGGAAAACAGCTAGAGAGACTTTGGAACAAATGGAAATACTTTCTTTTACTCATTTGCTCTACTGTACTGCATGAGGACCTTTCCAATTGTCTCTAAAATTTTTAGTGTGGCTTCAGTCAATAGCATTTTGAGGGTGGAGGGGTCAGATGTGTCCAACATGGGGTGATGCGGTGCAGAAAAGGGACGGCACATACCGAGGGTGAAACCCAGGACAAGAACTGGGCTTCAGCAAAAGTAGGACATCAGAATCAGAAGTGACTAGGAGAAATGGAAGCCCAAGAATCCCTGCGGAGAAGGAGTGAGAAGACATAGGGCTCAGAGCCATTTTGACTTAAACATTATGAAAATGGGTGGGCCCATAATGCTGGGGGCTTGGTGATAACCATCCGCTGATATCCAGCTGTGGACTAATATTGAACAAAGACAATAAGGCCAAGTGTGACAACACTTGAATGTTGCAAAGCATGGGGGCAGAGTCAGACTGTAGCAGAGGGTTGAGACAGAACATAATTAAGGGAATATACTTACTCTAAGAATAGAGTCCCCCAAAAACCTGTGATGAGCTTAAATTGTTGAACAGTCTAAAGAGAAAATACGTCCCTCAATACCAGCAAGGATTTCCTAGTCAATAAATATCTGATCCAAATAATAAGGAACATTATCCTTAGGTTGCAATCTACACCTTAACCCCACCTGGCAGCGGTGGCCAAACAGAAAACCAGTAATGTAAGGAGAAGCACCTATGGTAATAGTGCTCTTTCATTATGATAATGAAGCAGCACAGGCTCCAAAGTCAACAACCATTTAACATTCTAAAAAGTATTGCCTCGTATTGCATAAAATTTGCTTTTCCACGAGCAATAAAATGAGTCAGCCTTTTGTGGGAGAAAGAGTATAAGGCTTTCCCCTCCGAAGCCTCCTATAGGGCTAGGTTCTTTCAAATGTGCTGCCCTGGCACCCTGTGCTTAATTCAGTCACAGCACTTATTATGTTGTACTAGAGGCCCGGTGCACAGATTCATGCACCGGTGGGGTCCCTCAGCCTGGCCTGCGCCCTCTCACAATCTAGAACCCCTCGGGGGATGTCAGACTGCGGGGATTAGGGCAAAACCTGCAATCCGACATCCCCTGAGGAATGTAGTAGTGCAAGAAGCGGTAGGCGGCTGGGGAGGAGCCTGAACCCAGGCCGGATGCCACGCTGCTCCCGCTCATCCCAGCCCCACTGCGCCTGCTGCCACCACCACTCGGTAGCACTGCCACAGAGGCAGGAGAGCTTGTGCCGCTGCAGCTGTGCTCACCAGCCGTGAGCCCGGTGTCTGGTGCCCGTTGGTCAGCTGAGCGGCGCTCCCGCTGTGGGAGCACACTGACCACCAGGGGGCAGCGCCTGTGTTGAGCATCTGCCCCCTGGTGGTCAGTGTGCATCACAGCGACCGGTCAAACGGTTGACCAGTTGAATGATCGTCCAGTAGCTTAGGGTTTTATATATATATACTAGAGGCCCGGTACATGACATTCGTGCACTGTAGGGGGAAGGGGTCACTTAGCCCGGCCTGTGCCCTCTCACAGTCTGGGACCCCTAGGGGGATGTCCGACTGCAAGCTTAGGCCTGGTCCCCACAGGAGCAGGCCTAAGCCAGCAGTCGGTCATCCCCCAAGGGGTCCTTAGTGCTTCCATGGAGGTGGAAGAGGCTCCCACCATCACCGCTGCGCTTGCCAGCAGTGAGCCTGGCTTCTGGCTGAGTGGCGCTCCCCCTGCGGGAGCTCACTGACCACCAGGGGGCAGCTCCTGCGTTGAGCGTCAGCCCCCTGTTAGTCAGTGCACAACATAGCGACCAGTCGTTCCTCCATTTGGTCTATTTCATATTAGCCTTTTATTATATAGGATGTCGATGTCTGATCATATGTCTTTTTTCTCCAGTGGACTATGAGCAGCTTGAGGTCAGAAACTGTGGCTTTCATTGGGCACTAGCACATTGTACAATCTTCTTAGAGAAACTGGTTTTATAATAAGTGCATCAAGAATTGTATGTGTCTTATAGTAGCCAAAGAAAGGAATACTAGGCCTTAAAGTCCTTCTCTATAAATGACAGGGTTGAACTGCACCATTGCCAAAATCTCCAGATGTACAAGGCATCATTTGTTTAAGATACTTGACTTATTGATTTAGAACTTCCTTAAGTTTTCCCAACAATCTATCTACTACTGTTGAATCAAGCATTTCTTTGGAGAGGATAGAATCTGAAATTCTAGAGCACAGGGTCTCTATTAAGCATTGGAAAATTCTGAAGCTATCAGAGATGATGGGATGGTGATTCTTTGGAGAGCTGCAGTTTCATCTTCAACAATAAGTCACTCTACATGGAAGAAGCCAGACACAATAGGTCACATGTTGTAGCATTCCATTTATATGAAATATCCAGAATTGGTAAATCCACAGAGACAGAAAGTTTAGTGGTTGCCAGGGACTAAACCACTGGGGGGCAGGGAAATGGGAAATGATTGCTTAATGGGTAGGGGTCTCCTTAGGGAGTGATGAAAATGGTTCGGAATTAAATAGAGGTGATGGTTGCACAATATTGTGAATTTACCAAATGCCACTAAATTGTACACTTTATGCTATGTGAATTTCACCTCAATTAAAAAGAAAAATAAATCACTTCTTTGGCCAGTGTGGCTCAATTGGTTGGAGCATCATCCCATACACCAAAAGTGGTGGGTTTGATTCCCGGTCAGGCCACATACACAGGTTGCAGGTTCCATCCCCAGTTGGGGCATGTGCAGGAGGCAAACGATGGATGTTTCTCTTTCAGATCAATGTTTCTTTCTCTCCCTCCCTTCCTCTCTCTAAAAATCAAGTTTTAAAACGTCACTGACAATTTTGAAGATTTAT
Organism: Eptesicus fuscus; assembly: GCF_027574615.1. Lineage (NCBI taxonomy): Eukaryota > Metazoa > Chordata > Mammalia > Chiroptera > Vespertilionidae > Eptesicus > Eptesicus fuscus. Next base: position 59,124,282 of record NC_072477.1, read on the forward strand.
ATTAAACTTCAGTTCCTGAAATAACAAATAACATGGTGTTAACTAACCTCAGAAATGTAATGAAGGTCTACTTAAATATCTTATTTGTATTGCGTTATAGTTCCAAAGAATCTCTTTGCCGATAAGCTTTTTAAAAAATGATGTTAGTAATAATAATAATGGCTACCATTTATTGTGAGCTGTCTATGTTCTAGGCATTCTTTTAATTCTCACAGTAACCCTATGAGGTAGGTACTATTATTATTCCAATTTTATACTTGCTCAAGTTTGCCCACCAGAGTAGTAAGTGGCAAAGCTGGACTCAAAACTCTGACCTGACCCATGCAAAGTCTCTGCCCATTGGATACACAATTGACACAGCCCAGAGTGGTACATGCAACTGGTTTGAAGAGACCTCATTTGATAAAATAACCAAACTCTTCATATGTTTTTCTAATAGCAAATATATACCCATCTAATTTTCAAGTGAGTGAGTACAATAATGGGTTCTGGTTGGTGAGCAACTCCCTTTAAGGAGGAGGCAAACAGAGTTGACCCAGTTAAAGGGAACATTGCTAGAATGAGCTTTATAAGCTCCCAGTCTCTTGGGAAATACTTTGAGAATTCTGACACCTTTTGCAATCAGATTTTCTAATGGTTCAGATGCTCTGCACCTAGGTCCTTGCGTTCCTTCCCAGAAACTTCTCTAGAAAGGACAAGTGATACCCTCTCCACAAAGAAGTCCTTGGCAAGATCAGCTGTGTGAACACTGAAGAAGTCCTGGCTTATTGGGTAATTCTGGCAAAACACCTTAAGAGATAGTATTGTGGGCAAAGTCTTTATAGATTCTTTTTTTTTTTAAATACATTTTTATTGATTTCAGAGAGGAAGGGAGAGGGAGAGAGAGATAGAAACATCAATGATGAGAGAGAATCATTGATCGGCTGCCTCTTGCATGTCCCCTACTGGGGATCGAGCCCATAACTTGGACATGTGCCCCTGACTGGAATCAAACCTGGGACCCTTCAGACCACAGGCTGATGCTCTAGCCATTGAGCCAAACCAGCTTGGACTTTATATATTCTTGAAATGCCATGACTGAGAAAAAATTTCCATATTTGTGTGCATGGCTATTTATTAATCCTGTTAAATACTCTGATGTATCCCGAGGCATATATCCTCCTCCTACTGAATATGATGCAATCTTGGACCTCAGTGTCCTGTGAATAATCTGGATCACCTGATGTCAGGTGATGTGACCCTATGGCATAAACGCTGGGCTTCTCTCCAGCAGCATTTAAACAGTATGCTCTTTCAAGGTGGCCTTTTCTTGTGCAAAATCCATGCTCCACATCTTTAATCTGTGACTCACTACATCCTTCAAAAGTGGTTAGTCTGTCTGAAAATAATCTGCAGATATGATGGAACATGCATTCCATGTGCTCAGCGGCTCTTCTTGGCCAGTCCCTGCCTAGGTTATGGACAATATTTAAAGGAGCACACAGTTGGGGCCCTTTTGAAATGTTAAATATCAGTTGCTCACGAGTCACAATTGCTGGATTTGATTATGAACTCCATAAGCCAGGTAATCCCTTCACATCTCATTTAATACCCTCCCACCCACCTACCCCCCAACACATACATACACATGTAGCACACACACATGAGAGCAGGGTTCTGCAAGATGGAGTACAGTGCCCTCAGAGGAGGTGAATTCCTTTTGTGAAATTCATATCTAACTACTGACTAATTTTGGTAAGAAGTGTGTCTTAGTCAACCTCACGGTAAACAGCACCTCTCAGTGAGCTCCAGACTTGCTTAACAACTCTCTACTTGGCATCTCCAGTTGTGTGTCTTAGGCAATCTCAAATTCACTGTGTGCAAAACAGAACACTGGACTGACTACCTTCCTCCCACACTCCCCCAGTCTCAGTAAAGGGCTCCACCATTTACCCACTGCTCAGGGCGAGAATCTAAAGGTGATCTTGAATCCTCTCTTTCCCTCACAACCCATATCCCAACCCATCACCAAGTCCTCTTTTCTCTATCTACAAAATGTACCCCAAACCTGAAAGCCCTCATCCTCTTACTTTGGCTACTCTCATAGCCTTCTCACTTGCTTTCCTGCTTCCACCCCCGCTCTCCTATGTCTATTATGTAACTAGAGGCCAGAGTGATCGATCTCTCTAAAGCAAATTTAAAGAAATAATGATTTAAAAAAATCAGATCTTGACATCTCTTACTCAAATCCTTCCAATGATTTCTCACCACATTTACAATCCAATGAAAATTATTTATTATGGCCTTGTGACTGCCCTGCTTTCCTCCCGAGTCTGTCCTAATTTGACTGCCTTCTTGCTGTTCTTCAAGCTCACCGAGCACATTTTCATCTCAAGGTCATTACATATGTTGTCTTTTCTAGCTGGAACATTCTTCCCCAGATGTTTGCCTGGCTCACTCCTTACATTTTTTCAGGGCTCTGCTTACATGACACTGTTTCAGTGAGACCTTCCCTGACCAGCCTATCTAATATAGCCCTCCTATATATTTTACCCCTTTTACTGAACTGTAATTTTATTTATAGCATGCATCACTTCTGACATATTTAAATATGTGTTGAATGAATGAATGGTTTAGCACTCTTCCCAAGAGTACTAGAGAGTGAATTTTACCACTTAAAGTTGTCCAACTTTCTACAGCATTGCATTATTTCCCTCTGCATATGGTATACACTGAGTGGCCAGATTATTATGATCTCTGAACGCATAATAACCTGGCCACTCAGTGTATATCCTATATAATAAAAGGCTAATATGCAAATTGTCCCCTCGACCAGGAGTTCAACCAACAGGCAGGCCAGCCAACCACCCATGTCCCCTACCCCTGGCCAGACTGGCCGGACCCTACCCATGCACAAATTCATGCTCCGGGCCTCTAATATATATATTAGAGTATATATATATATATAGATATATATATATACTGAGTGGCCAGATTATTATGCGTTCAGAGATCATAATCACCTGGCCACTCAGTGTATGTCCCTCAGACATACTTTCCCCTGGCTGTAAAAAGAATACCTTGATGCTTTGGAAACTAAGTCCAAACCAATCTCTCTAACATACAATTTCAAGAACATACAGGTACAGAATCACCAACGTTGTTATCTCAGAAGGAATAAGGGTAGCAGCACTGAGTCATAGATTCCCATAGCATGCAAACATCTTTTCCCTGCAGCAGCGGAACTGCAAGATGTTACACGTGATAATAGTTCAAAGGCTGCCATGGCCGCCGCGGGGCCCTGGGTGGAGTAGGCAGATTCTGAACTGAGTTATACCTTTGAAAGTGCTGCGATGGTACTGCTACCCACAGCACCTGACCCCAGCGAGAGCAGGGACACGGGGTGGTGTGGACTTAATGTCTCACTCAGTTCATAGCAATGGGGCAATGAGTCATACTCCAGAGCCAGGGCTAGCAGCTCTTTTAGGGCTGCATACTTCTGAGTAAAGAGCTTGTACAGGCTGAGAAAATAGGCAGAGAAGGAAACAGTGAAAAATGGAGAGATGAAGAAAGGAAAAGGGGTGACAGAATGGAGAAGGAAGATCATGAAAGCCTCAGGAGATAATGAAAAGGAGACTTGGTGTGGTGAATAGAGATGGGGGAATGATATGTGTGTGTGGCATTCTTTTGTCGTCATGCTAATTGTTGTTCTCATTTCTTCTCTCCTTTTGTTTTCTCACTGCATATCCCTTGCCTCCTCACAAACACACTGGCTTTCTGTCATTTGGAATGGACACATTTATTGCCTGCGAAGGAGATGATAGATTTCCCTGCGCCCCGGGAAAATGTATTAACACACGGATGGACAGCTGAGTCCCTGGAGCAGCTCTGCTGCAGCGGCTGCTTTTCTTTGATCCAGGTGGTGGGACATCCAAAGCTGCTTCCCCATGACAGGTGTGTGGACTTGCCAGAGGACCTTTTGCCCACAGACCCCTAGTTCCTCTCTCTGTCTCAGTCTGATCACCTTACTAGGTTTGAGGCTATTTTCTACTCCAGGGCATTTCGGGCTGGAATGAGGAGCCAGCAGTACAACTAGAGTCACGACCAGGGCGAGGGCACGAAAGAGGAGACACGGCATTTAAGAGGCCTTCCCAGCTCAGCACAGAACAGGGCTGAGATCCAAGTCAAACAGTTAAGGGTCTCCTGCCTTGTCTCACATCAGGAAAGAGTGGCAGCCTTACATACACGCCCCTTTGCTTGCCGTATTCAAATTCTAGTTCTGCTACTTTCTTCTTCTTCTTTTTAATATATTTTTATTGATCTCAGAGAGGAAGGGAGAAGGAGAGAGATAGAAGCATCAATGATGAGAGAGAATCAATGATCGGCTGTCCTCTGTATGCCCCACACTGGGGATGGAGCCAACAACCTAGGCATGTGCCCTGACCGGGAATTGAACTGTGACCTCCTGGTTCATAGGTTGATGCTCAACCACTGAGCCATGCTGGCTAGGCTGGTTCTGCCACTTTCTAACTGGACTGGATCTTATGTAAGCTCATTAAGTCTCAGGTTCCTCTGATACAGAATTTTGGGGGAAGGGGGAAGCGCGCGCGCGCGCGCGCGAGAGAGAGAGAGAGAGAGAGAGAGAGAGAGAGAGAGAGAGAGAGGTAAGACACATTCTGTAGAGGGCTCAGCACTATTTCTGGCACAATCAATGTAAGCTATTATTACTACTCAGTAGAGGATCATTGTGAACAACTGTTTTAGATCCGCATTCTTGACTGCTGGTGGGTGGTGGTAGTTCTCATTGTTTCTCTTCCAGAGACCTTGACCAGTTGAAAGCTCCTGAAATGTAACCTGTTAGGACTCAGCACAGCTGGGAATCTAGAGACCCCAAGGCCTGCTGGCAGGGGAAGGGCTGGCTTGTTGCCAGTCAGAAGCAACAGGCCCAGGATTGCTATCATTGTTTCCCTTAAGAGCTCCTCCAGCTCAGATTGTGAAAGGACTGGGTAAGAGGCTGGGGGTTAATAAGCAGGTGAAACAATAAAAACACCTTGCTTCTGTCGTTTCTTGTTGACTTTGGGGGGATGAAATCACTACAGGGAAATATTAATGCCTTCCCTATCTCCAACACAATTTTAGGGTTTTATATACCCTAAATATATAACATATATCCTAAAATGTAATATATTATATATTATCTTTTTTTTTTCTATCAATATTCATCTAATACTACCTTCTACCCACAGGCTGAGATAATGCAGGGCCTAGATAGTTTGGCAAGAGAGTATTGATTTCATATAATCGTCAACATGAAGATTGCAGCTATTGTTTGAAGAGGTGGACATGGTGTGTGACATCTTGTGAAGAAACCCTCTCATGTTCTAGGGTCTCTGGACCTCTTGGGTCATGCACAGACCGACCGAGACATACCTTGGGCCCATATGGTGGGGCCTTATCTCTCATATTCCCCTAGTCTGCTTCTGGCTCCTCACAAGCTCCCAGATCTCATTTATGGGGAGGGACAAGGGCTGGGAGGACGAGGGAAGGGCAGTGATTTCTTCCTACCTCATTTCCAGAGAGTGGGCTGGCACTCCATTGTAAGACAGGCCTAAGAGCCTCCAGGTTACTTAACTACAAACTATGTCGTATAGGTATCTATGTGCCGGAAACCGAACATTGTTACTTGGTAGTTATGTGAAAAGGGAACCCGGCAAGGCTGGTCAACCTTGAATTTAAAGGTCAGAGCCAACCACTCCCTATCTAATTGAGACGATGGTAACTGAGGCAACTTCCCCACCAAATAATCATGTAAATCCTTATTGATAAGATCATCTGTCTGTTACTGGAATTACCTGCCTAAAGGCAATGGGTGTATCTCAGAACTCTAATAAAAGGGATAGAGCAAAGGCCAGAGTTGGAGTCCTCCCACTAGAGGTGGGCTCCCGCCTGGCCCCACATTTTCCCAAATTAATTCTTTTCTAGCTTCTCTTCATTTTGATTGCGGCCTTCTCCAGAAACCGGACCTGAACGGGAACCCTGAAACACGCGGGACGTGACAAGGGATCCCACACATCTATGCATATAGATCAGTGGTTCTCAACCTTTCTAATGCCGCGACCCTTTAGTACAGTTCATGTTGTGGTGACCCCCAACCATAAAATTATTTTCATTGCTACTTCATAACTGTAATTTTGCTACTGTTAATGAATCGTAATGTAAATATCTGTGTTTTCCGATGGTCTTAGGCAACCCTGCTAGCGGTTCTCAACCTGTGGGTCGCTACCCACAAGTTGAGAACCGCTGCTGTAGAGTCTAAGACCATCAGAAAACACAGATATTTGCATTACGATTCATTAACAGTAGCAAAATTACAGTTATGAAGTAGCAATGAAAATAATTTTATGGTTTGGGGTCACCACAACATGAGGAACTGTATTAAAGGGTCACGGCATTAGAAAGGTAGATGAACAGAGATGAGGAAAAAAAAATCCCCCATATGTTAGAAAGGTCATTTTGTGGGTGATTTTCTTTTTATTTTGCTCTCATTGCCATGATATTATTTATGCAAAAACATTTAAAACTCAAGAAAAGAGATAAAACCAAATCCTCTCATCTGCAATGCATGAACAAGACTTTTTCCAGAGGCTTTATTTCTGCCAGCTTTTGTTAGTTAATGAGCACTTCTCATTTTCCCTTCCGAGACTGGTGAGACATGTCTTGCTCAGTCCAGTTGGTTGGAAGTCTTAGGGAAATTTAGTAACAAGAGTTACAGAGGTTGAGCTTCATAAATTCCTGGTTCCAAAAAACAGGCCTGCTGATAAAGTGAATTCCTGCCGGTTCACAAAGGACATTTCAGAAAGAACCTAGCTTTGGGGAACGGAGGGTATGCGTCACTAATTTGAAAAATCTAGATAGCTTGTTAACCAACGTTTTTAAAGGCAGGACCAAAAAAAACATTGAGTTGAAGGAGATTTTTCAATTTCAGATTATATAGCACTTCCGCATGGAGGGGAAATGTCAAAGATTTATTGTTTCTCCTACCAGAAGAGAGTGTCCTCCAAAAAAGATTAAGAATTGGAATAGTTCATGAAAATAATCTGAAGGACATCATAATAAATCTGGGACGTGATTTCCTGTTTTTAGCTGGCTGGCCGGAAGACCTCACTGCCATAAAAATGAATGCCGTGTCTAACTCTTTATCTGGCTCTCAGAGTCCATTTATGCAATCCACTCATTCCTCTTCAATTCACTCTTAACTAAACTGATTATTCATAAGGCAGTTCATAGTTGTTGATCTTTCATGTGGTTGATCCTACCAGCCACAATTATTTTTGGATGCTATCATCTTCTAATTTTATTTTATTCACATGCAGCCTGTATTCTCACTGGAGCTGAGGGTTTGCTATTTAAATGTACCACTTAATTACTTCTCTTTCGCCCTGGCCAGTGAGGTTCAGTTGGTTAGAGCATCATCCAGTGCACAAAATGGTTAGGGTTCAATCCCCAGTCAGGGCGCATACAGCAGGCAACTGACTGATGTTTCTTTCTCACATCGATATTTCTCTCTCTCCATCTCCCTAGACTCAATTAAAAAAACAACATGTCCTTGGGTGAGGATTGAATTACTTGGGAGCTAGTAAACATCTTTAAAATAATGATAATAATAATAATAATAACAATAATAGCCTTCCTTCTTCTGGTGACTATGTCAACTACAATGGCAAGTTCATTCATGTTCTTGAAGAGTGTACGTTCTGGAAAATAACTACATAAAAATGATACACAGCACACAAACAATTTAAGGCAGGATGTGGCACAACAAGTTAGAGGAATTCTGCGGAGGATTCTTTTCATCCAGGAAACGAAGGAAATGAGTTGCAAGATGGGAAGAGTATGCTAAGGAAGAAGAACCATATGAGCGAAATCAGGGAGGGAGAAAAGCACAGAATGCATTTGGAGTAGGCGGTGAGCCATCACTTACGTTTTGGGGCTGAGTGAGGTGCATGCTCTCCTGTGCATCCCCTACAGGGGATCGAGCCCACAACCCGTGCATGTGCCCTGACCAGGAATCAAGCTAAACCTCCTGGTTCATAGTCGATGCTCAACCATTGAGCCACACTGGCTGGGTTTAAGTGACTTTCAAAGTCACATGGCCTATAAGGGGTATTGCTAAGATATGCAAGGAATTGTGGCTTAGCATTATTCATCACTCATCTCCAGCCCATACAGGGTGGGGGTGAGGTGAGGTGGGGGGACTGGTAACTCATGAAGAGTATTGCTTTGGAGATACCTGATACCTACCTACACCTCCAATGGGGAAAAAAGAGATGCTTACTTCAAGCTATGGTGAGGGGAGCTTTCAGAGAAACACTTGGAGAACTTGATACAAGGGAATACAGGGACCTGAGGAATCCAAAGGCAAACTAAAGAGACACAGAGAGAGACACTGGAGACAAGTTGCATTTCTAACAACTGTGGATACATAAATTGTTCCCAGGGGAACGTGTGCTGATGCTGACAATTCATTTTGTTATGCACCCAAAATAAGATGGATTAATGGTTTGATAGAGGGATGGATGGATGGATAGATATGTGATAAATCAATAAAATGCTCCCAGGGATGGTAGGAGAGAACTCCTTCTGAAGTCATTTAAAAAGGGAGCCTCGCTAAGAAAACAGCTTGAACCCTCAGAAGATCAAGGGCTGAGGTCTAGGGTCATACGTGGTTCCCGGAAGTGACTTCATACATGGGATGCATCTAAGACACCTTCCCATCAAAACCCAAAGGTGGAAGAATCTAAAAGCTTAACCAGTGAGTAGTGGAGGTGGAGGAGGTGGAAATGAAAAGGGAAGAAAACAAAAATAAACATGGCCTCTGCCATGTCCCCCTACTACAGCCTTCTGGCCTGAACTTGGGAAAAGGAAAAGCGTTAAGTTGGAACGAAGTTTGCATCACCTTCATGAGATTTCATCCAGGCCAGTAAAAGAAGTAGCCCTCAGAGTTTTTGGAGAGACAGTGGAGTAAAATATACAATAATTTTGTTCTCGCTTCCTACTCAGTCCTGCTTATTCAATAACATGCACAAGCCTAACAGAACCCAACCCTGGATGAAAGAATCCCGATTTAATATAATACCACACGTTCATTTATTCAATAAATATGTACTGAGCACTTGCTCTGTGCCGGGCACTAGCATAGGTAGTAAGGATACAATACTGAATTAGATAAACATTTGATATAAGTAGCGAAGTTTTAAAAGCCACAGGGGTAATGGTAACATTCTATATCTTGATAGAAATTTGGGTTGCATAGGTTCATGCATTTGTTAAAACCAGAGTTCAATATTTATTTACAGTTTTTTTCTTTTGATGTAAAATTTACATATAATAACATGCACGAGTCTTAAATATCTATTTGCTGAATTTTGACAAACATATGATCATCACAACTCTGTCTCCCTCCATTGTCAGCAGATAACCTTGCCTTCTGCTTCACTGAGAGGATAGAAGCCATTAAGCCTTCCCTCAACTTATAAATGTACTTGCAGCCACATCTATTCTTTCTTCCTTCCCTTCTATTATTGAGGACAACATGCGCTACTCCCATCTGAGGCCAATTTCTGCCTCTGAGTTTCATATCCTATCCCTTCGACCTTCTCAGACACCCTGCTCTATTGGATTACCCCTCATCTTGAACTCTCATTTTAAGGAATGTGCTCCTTAAGTGTAATGCTGGGTTTTCTCTTACCTCAGAGTCCTCACACATGCCATTTCCTTTGCTTGGAATCGCTTTCCTACTTCTTCTGCACATACCATAATTCCTATGCACCCTTTAGGTCTTTGCTTAGATGCTATTTACTTAGCTATGACTTCGCTGATCTTCTGTCTCACAATATGGTAAAACCTATTGAACTTTCTTTTTCATGACACTCAGCTCACTTGTAGTTTCTGGTTCTATGTATGACTTGGCCACAAGACAAACATGTTCTCTGCTCTCACAGGGCCTTCTTCACTGCTATACCTCCAGGCCTAGCATAGCACCTGGCGCATTAAATATTTGTTGCTGAATGAAATAATTAAATGCTTTTAAATGTCCTCTTTTTCTTCACATAATTTAATTTTTTTATTCTAATAGCTATTTCAGTCTTTTGAAATAGACTGGAGGAACAAAAATGGAGGACACTGTAACATTTTATTCTTATAATTTCTTATAATTCTGTTCTTTAACTTTAAATAAATGTCCTGTACATAGGAGATTCTCAACAAGAGAATAAAAATCCCATGCTGTGGAAAGATCCTTAGAGAGCCTATATTTCAGTTTCCTCAGGAAGAAAACCTAAGCACTGTACTATTTTTTTGACTGAATTATTATTGCATTCTTATTACCTTTTTACTCAGATGGGGGTATCTTATGGCTAGAAACCACTAGTGGGGAGACACTAAAAATTCAGAGTTCTTTCTGTCTGAAAATTGTGAAGGAGGATGATCATCTGTTACTTTACATAACTACATCTTATAAATAGCTTGGTTTTCCTGAGCAAACCTAAGCTCATTCAGTATTCATTGATAGACACGAGGGACCTAACATTACATGAACTGCTCATGTGTGTAACAGTCATACATGCATGTGCCATTTAAACACATAAATATGTATACACACATATATGGATAATTTGAAGAGGCATAAGAGTTAATAAAACTAAGAGAGAGAGAGAGCTCCTTACAAAGGGTTTTACTGCCAGCCTTGATTTAAGTCTTTTTCTAATAATTTTTTAAAATTGGTTTTTAGAGAGAGAGTAGGGGAACCTACAACCTATCAAAAGGGTGCACCAGATGACGCCCAGCCAACTGAGCCACACCGGCCAGGGCATTGGTGTAACTCTTGTTAACCCAATATAGCATCTGTCACCAGGCCAAAATACATGATCCGCTTAAGTACAAGTTAGGGGCTTCACAGACCAGCCTCTTCATGGAGTCCTATCCAAATAAAACCAGACTAACAAGTTAGTCCTAGACGAACTGAAAAGGTAATTCAGGTTTTTACCGATGTTCCCTGAAGCATGACACAGCAAACTTCCTAAAAACTCTTTTTTTTCCAGCTCAAATCTCCACATCCATCAGTCCCCCAAACAGGAGTAGCCTCTGCTCGCTTCTTTCATTTCTGTATCATTTAGCTTATGTAGGTGTTTACTTTTCTTCCTCACCCGGGAGCTGACCAGCAAAGCAAGAACTCTTCTGGGAAGGGGTGTTTGTTGGACGGTGCGCCTGAGGAGACAGATGCCCAGGGGAAGTCTGCCAGGCTCCGCAAGTGTCCAGTTTCACGGCAGTCTCTTTCCCCACGGAGCCAATGAGCTGGAGATAAAAGGAACGATTGATCAGTAAGTGCAGTGGAAACAGTAACATCCCGGAGGATACATAATTATCTGTTGGACGGCATGGTCTATGGTATTTTCCTTTACAGTCATGACTCCCTTTAGCTGGTAACCTAAGGAAGGATCGTATGTCCAGTGGGCAGATTAAACACTCTTACAACTTCACTAAAGAGGTGGTTTGGGTTAATGACGTGGTCTGTGTGGTCCCTGAAGACTCGTCCTGAGTCCCAAGCGGCTGGTATGCCTCCAGTTTAACAGTCCAGAGGGGCAGTTAAGTCCAAGGCCAAGCGCAGAGCGGCCGGGCGGCACCTGTTCCTAGGACCGCCACCGGGACAGCCTGCAGGTGAGCCGGCGGCGGCGCCCTGGCCCCGCCCACTGCCCCTCTCGGCCCCGCCCCCGCCCCGCCCGGCCCCGCCCTCCCGCGCGCCGCCATTTCCGACTACGCCTTCGCTTATTTCGGCTCGTCTCGGCTTCCGTTCCAGATGATCCCTCCCCAAAGGTGCCACCGCCTCCTCCATCTCCCGAAGCTGGGTCCACCTCCGCCGCCTGTGGCGTAGCTGGACTCTGCGTCGGGGCCAGCCAGAGAGGGGCGGAGGTCCCGAGCCCGGTCTAAGCCCGAGCGGGGGGCCATGGAGAAAGCGGCCCGAGGCGCTCTCCACACCGATTAAGCGGGCCCGTTGCGGCTGCAGGCGCCATGGACCGAGCCCCAGCAGAGCAGGTACGCGGGCTGGGGCCGGGCCAGCCGGGCCGGGGGCTGGGGTGGCCGCCTCCTCCCGGCGGGCCCCGGTCTCCAAGCCTGGGCCCGGACAGCCGGAGTCCCCGGGGTCCTGGGGCGCGGACTCCCTGGCGCGGGAGGCCGGCGGCGCCCCGCTCCGCTGCATTGTTCCCGGTGCTGCCGCGGGCAGGGGCACTTGCTCAGCCTTGTTTACCGTCCCCCGCCCCGGCTCGGGGTTCGCTTTTGCCCCTCCTCCCTGGCTGGGTGAGAGGGGCCCGAAGACTCCAAGTCGTCCGTGCTCGCTCCCGGAGTGGAGGGTTTGTAACTTCCAACCGAATCTGCCCCGCGCTCCCCCCTCCCGTCAGTTCTGGAATGTGTTTTCCAGGTGGGAAGGCTTTTGAAGGCTCCTCACCCAGAGAGACTGTCAAGAGCGAGTGGTAGCCGCAGAAGAGGGGGGTCTGGGCTTTTTTAAATCTGCGTCCCATTGAGCGAAGCATTGTTTCTACAGTGGTTTAAAGGAGGTGTTCCCTTTAAGATATGAAATACTACGGCTTCCCCTTGCCCTTCTACCTAATTATTTTGCAAAAATTAGTGTTTTTTAAAAATCAAGCTTATATCTTAAGGGTATAGGACCCGAAGCATGAATTCATGGAAGCGATCCACAAAGAAGTCCCATCGTGTCTGTGTTGTTTTTAATTGTACCAAATTCTTGATTATCCTTGCTAAGTAGGTGCTAGGAGGCAGGGATTTTTTTAAGTTGTCATCACAACTAAAAACAAAATAATATGAAATAATGTTCTCCCCCCCAAAAGTTTCAGTAATTTCCAATCTTGAGACCTCTATGAAATGACGGAAATTTGATGAAGTCCGAAGTTTATTCACTCTCCATTCCCCTCTTCAATTGAAGGCCTTGCCCAGAGATGAACTAAAAGGAGAGATTAGTGATTTGCCTAATTATTTTACAAGTGGATGATTAACACCTTAATGAAACAGGATTTCCCGAATTCCTCTATATAATTGATTATATGTTGCTAGTCAAAGCCAGTTTTGATTTAGAAATTGGGCTCTTGTAGCAGGCAAAGCAGTTTCCTAGTTCTGTATATTTGTTTCTAGAAAAGCTTTAGTCATTTAAAAAAAGCTTTATGTGAATATGACTCTGAAAACACAAATGAGTTTATAAAACAATACGTGGATTTACCAAAGCAAAATTGACTGGAGCGTCTTGGCAAATATATATGGGCTTTCCTTTTAACCCAGAGTATATTCTGTGTAAGGCCTATATACAGTTTTAGTGAAAAACAAAATTTTAAGGTATCTATTAAAAATGCCCGAGACAAAGTAATAGGATATTTTCTTGAATGATTTTCTTGTATGCGTGTCACTAATTAAAGGGTTAAACATTTGGGTCCTATACCATGATGCCAGAACTATAACCAGAATGCTGCCACATGTATACTTATGGTTCCTTTCATCCTAGAGGAAATGTAATTAACTATTTAGATGATCACTTGTGTGTGATTATCTTAACAGCAAGTGCGATGAGCACATTATTTGGACTAGAGAGCCTCTTCCTCTTTCATCCTACATTTTTTTCAAAGTCCACAACCTATTTAAAATCTTGTAGAAATTTAAGAATTAGAAAAAAAAACACATTGTTTCCATTCTTTCTCCTCCTGTACCTCCTGCCTCTTCCCCAGCCTGATCCTAAGTAAGAGAAAAATTTCAACCACTCCCTTGTATTACCCCACACATAGAAATCAAGATCCAAAAAAGTGAAGCTACTTTGCCTAGTTCATGCTATAGGCCGTTGATTCAGGGGTCCCTGGATGACCTGGATGGCAGGTGCTTCATTTTATATTAGCATATTTCTGGGGCAAGATTCCATTATTTTCATGATATTTTCAAAGGGGATCCATCATTGAAAAAAAGCTGCCATTAACTTAATGGTAGATTGGGTCTAGAACTGAGATTTCTCAACTTTGTGGGGTTCTTGATTGTTTCTACTTTACCAGAGTAATGCAATGGCTTTTCCAGGTTATTAGGAATATACTTTTATATTTTTACTAATGAAGTGAATTTAGATAGGTAAAAATTATAAAAAATATATGTGATAATGTGCTGAATTTTCATTTTTCCTCACAAAATGATTATGTGTTTTTTGTTTGTTTTTTCATTTTAAACCAGTGTTTGGTTTATATTCAGAATTTCTGGGAATGCTTACAGCATTTATAACTTATTGTATTATTGGAGTGGTTAGTAATTAATAGAAGGTAAATTTTCTTTTAAAGTACTTAATATAAACTTTCTGCATTTCATCTTAACCTAATTGAAATCCCTGGAGTATTACACAGTGTAACTTTTAAGAAAATATCTGATTAAAAAGATAAATTGTATATATTTGGTCAAGATTATAAAAACTTGATCAAGATTATAAAAAGTTATTAGGAATATGTGCTAGATAATAGTGTTAATTGCAATAATGACTATATGAAAGAATCTTATAACCAGAAGAGAATTTCAGGAATATTATCTTTTAGCAAGACTGTTTTAAATCAAAGCAAGTAGCTTAATTTTAACTGCCAGAATTAGATGTTCTAAGAACAGATATGGCTTGGTATAATGCATTTTTTTTGTCCTTAAAAAAAAAAGAAAAAGAAAAGCTGGTGTAAAGGGATGTGGAGAATAAATCATGGAGTTTATTTTGTTTATAAAGGCTTTAGTGTATCTATTTTTAGAAAATTTACAACAGTGTTTTGAGATTAAAAAAACAACAATGGCCTTAGAAGTGACAGAATACTTGAGGTTTACAGTCTCCTTTGAATTAAGTAATTTAAACATTGACTTAAATTTTTAGTACAATAACATTAGATAGGGATATTTTTTGTTTGTTTTTTAAGAATTGACAACGTTCTTGATCACTATTGTCTTTAATTCTTAGAAAAGCAAATGTATAATAAATAGACATGACTTCATACAAAGTGCTGTTTACCAATAAACATACAAAATTATCTGGCTTTTAATTATTTCCTTTAAATAATGTATAAACTGCAATTAAACATATTCTTAGTAAATTACTATAAAATGTAATACATAATTATAGTTTGCCTTTATGAATATAAACTAGTAATCTGTTTTAACAGATTTTTAAAATAAAAAAATGAAAGTAAATAATGCTCATTTAGTGAAAATGCCATTTGGAAATTTAAAAAGGCATCCTATATAATAAAAGGCTAATATGCAAATCGACCGAATGGCGGAACGACCAGTCAGTATGATGTGCACTGACCACCAGGAGGCAGACGCTCAATGCAGGAGCTGCCCCCTGGTGGTCAGTACGCTCCCACAGCGGAAGCGCCACTCAGTCAGAAGCCGGGCTCACGGCTGGCAAGTGCAGCGGCAATGGGAGCCTCTCCTGCCTCCACGGCAGCCCTGAGGATGTCCGACTGCCAGCTTAGGCCTGCTCCTCGTCAGTCGGACATACCCCAAGGGATCCTGGACTGCAAGAGGGCAAAGGCTGAAGGCCGGGCTAAGGGACACCCCCCCCCCCCAGTGCATTTTGTGCACCAGGCCTCTAGTTTCCCCCTAAGCCCTTAAATCTAAGAGGAAGTAAAAAAAGTAGAATTTTATGTTACTGAAAAAGTAATCACATGCTGCAGTGAAAACCTACAGACGTGTCTGAGGCAAATGTATAGTATAAATACTTCCATTGTTAAACATATTAAAAGGAAAATAAAAATTAAGCACCCAAGGCAAGGAGTTGGGGGGGGGACCCACAAAAGCAAGGGAGAAAATGTAAAAACATGAATAAAATAATCCAAAAACTAATATTAAATTTAGAAAATGGGTTTTTAGAAAAGCACCACCAGATCATAACAGGATTAGATGCAGTTTGTTTTAAGAAAAGGGGGAAATATCTGGATAGCAAAGCAAATGGGCAGAGTCTAAGTTAAATACTTTGATTTTTTTTTTTTTTTATGTATAACTACTGAAGTTTATTTTGGCAAGTGGTTTACTTTCATTGTAAGCCATTCCAATCAGAAAACAATACAGCTAGCAGGTATCTCTTAAGCATTAAGATGTTTTTCATTTAGAAGACATTTATTTTATCTTTTGCCATAACATATAAAATACCTTAATATTTGATATATCAGATTTCTACCTTAACATAGTAAGAATGTGGAGGCTTTCCATGATCCTATTTTTTTCTGTAGGTGTGTGGTACATACTGAAATTTCACTGTGGGAGAGTTCCTTACTATGTTCCCAGTCTTAATATTAAGTGGGTGACATTTTTCTGTTGCTTAATCTGGGAAAATTATTCGCACTCTTGAGGAAGTTCTATCTTGGAGGGGTTTAATGTACATTTCCTGCTGATGTGTGTGCTTAGTAATAATGTTTGCCCATTTTCCATAAACCTGTCTATCCTGTGCTCTTTCCTGAATATGTGCTCAATGCATATTTATTGAATTATAAAGACTTTCAGTGATCTGAATGCATTTGTTTAATAAAAACCTCATTTTAAAGAGCACTTAATGAGGTTTTTATAGTTTCATGTTTTGAGGACTTCTTGGGTTTTCTAGATTGTTGACATTAATAAGGTTTTATTATTGACATTTGTTTTAATATATACAGAATTTAAAATTAATGTGTAACTTTTTTTCCAATACATGTTTTGGGGATTATTATGATTTTTCATTAGTTTGGAAAATTCTGAAATAATTTCTAAAAGAGAAAGGTAATTTTGTTATGTAGTGTTGTATTTTTAAGCAAATAATACAGGAATTTGTTCTTTGTAGTTAGACTTATACCATATTTATATTTTCTTTACTTTAAGGAGACAACTCCTTGCTATAAAATTTCTGATTTCTAAAAAATAGATTTTGGCAAAGGTAGAGAGACTAAACACCAAAATTCAAACTGAAGAATATTACATGAAGTTACTAGTCTAATTTTCTCAAAATGTTTTTGTTCTCCACTGTGTAAGACATTTTTCTTTAATTTCTATGCTAGTATAATTGAAATATTGCCAGAATCTGTTGCTTGCTTAATGTATTATCTATACAGGGTTTATTTTATGGAATTTTAAGAATAGTTCACTATCTTAACATTACATTTCAGGTCTGAAAACAGCAGATGCTGCATTTTGATGTATTATAATGAAGGCCCCAAGTCACAACAAACAACTTCTAAAAACATACAGAAGTGTAACTACAGGGGAAAGTTAGCCAGTCTGTTCCTACTAGTGACATCTTCTGTTTGTACAGCTGTTGACTACAGCAGATTCTCTTTTTTGCTGAACACAAAGGATCATTTTAGTGTTTGTGAATTGTATTGTTGAACTCTTGATATCTAGAATTGCACTTAGAATAGAAACCAGTACAAACTTTAATGTTTAAGGGTATATAGGGATGGGCAAAAATAGGTTTACTGTTGTGAGTACTCGAAACACAGAGCTTTTTTTTTATTATTTATATTATTAATTATTAACCTATTTTTGCCTACTCCTATGTACTGTGTATGTGAAGATATTAGTTATAATTTATGCATGACACCTTTTAAACAGCGACTTCCCTAAATTCATAAAATGCTTAAATAAAAGTATAGATGAAACTAGTATAAAAAACTTGCAACTTTTTACTTGAGCAAGAATTTGAATTTGTTGTTACGAAAGTAATGTATGATACTATTTTTTGGGGGCAGTGTCCAGAAAAATGTTATTAAAATTTTTTTGTTTCCTTATAATTATATTAATAGTACTCCTTTCTTCATGTTAGACTGAGAATTTGATGTAACCATATTCCTTGTTTTAAAACAAATCCTAATGTCTTCTCATCCAGATTTATAAAACTATTCAGAAAATTCAGATAAGTTCAAAAGGGCTTTTTGATTTTTAAAAATACTAAAGTTATGTTTTTAGTATAGTTAAAATGTGATTTGTTTGCCTTCTTGTGCATATGTATAAACTATATAAAACAAGCTTCCATTATCTGTGTATTATTGTTGAAAATCAGCTTTTTTCCCTAATTAGGGAAACATTTATTAGGTTGATTATTTTATGCCTTATATAAATAAGTTTGAAATTCTAGTGACTGTTATAGTGAAGAGAACTGGCTTATTTTATTAGCATTTGAAGGAGTTTTTACCTCCTGTGTTGAAAAACTGAGTTTAGTTCTCAGATATTTGTAAGTTCAATGACCTATATCTACTTCAGATTTAGTTAGTAGTATAAAAGTACACTTCAAAGTTAAATCAGATTTGAGGAAGGATATTGAATTAATACTGCTATATAGTTCAGATTATCTTCTTTCTCCTTTTTTAAAAGTACTTCTGAATTTCCAATGGAATCTTTTTAGAGAAATTTTTTTTTTCTGAATAAGACTGTATATTGAGCATATCAAGTCTTGTCTTTAGTGTTTCTTGGATTTGTTACTGATTACTTTTCTGAGAAACAGGCCTGAAATTTATTCTGAGAACTCTGCCTTGGTGTTAGACCTTCTAATAAATGCTATCCTAGTGTGTTTGTTGGGGAAAAGTTCTGGTTAGGATTGTTGATTTGAGGTGATTGATTTGAGTGGTTGAAACATTGGATTGCATTTCACTTACTGGTTTTATTTATGTGGTTTTTTACATTCTGCTTTTGCTGAATGTGCCTATAGGTTTTTTCTTTTTATAATTAAATTTTTAAAATGTGTTGTTCAATATGACAAATGCAAAAAGAAAACTGCCTAAAACCAATGGACAGCTAAATGAATTATATAAAGTGAATACCTTCTAAGTAACACCCAAGTTAGGACACAGAATGTTGCCAGGCACCCCAGAATTTCTTCCCAATCACAGCTCCTTCTTTCCTAACAGTAATTCCTATCCTGACTTTTATGGATCGTACTTACTTTTCTTTATAATTTTGTCACCCATATGTGCATTCTTAAATACTTTAGTTTTTAAAATATCTTTTGAATCTCTAGATTTATTATAAGAAAAGATACAAAATAAAATAAAATGGAGTACATATTCTGAATTACTTTAGTTTGCTCATCTTCTGGGAAACTGAAGTACTTATTTTTTTCCTAGTTTAATTGTGAACCAGAAGTTTTCTCCCCCTTATATATGTATATTTTAAATTCATCTTAGACATTTTCCTTCCTTTTAACTTAACCATGCTAATCTAATTTCCTGAAAAGGACAGAAATAGACTATTCAGACAAACATAATTATCCTTCAGAATACTGTTTAATGACCCCCCCAAAACAAAATTAATTAAAAACACATTGCTATGGGAAAGAAAACCCAAACAAAACAAAACACATTGTTATGTCTGCAGAGCTAGATTTCTTACTACCAACTTTATTTGGGGACTCTGAGGTTTGACTGACTTCCTTCTACTCTTGATTGTTAAGACATGATTTCATGGAAATGTAGTAGCCTTTGATAAGTTTTCCCCCGTTTTATTTAATGACTTTTGCTGTATAACTTAATCATATTTAATTATTTTAATTTGTCATTGTGTTCCTTTGGATGTTTTGTAAATACTGAAAAGAGACCTAATTACTGTTTATAAAAACTGACTTGTTAAATTGTGAATTAATATTACTTAAGTTTTTTGTTCATTTGTTAATAATGTGTTTCACTTTCTCTTTGAAGAATGTCAAGCTGTCAGCTGAGGTAGAGCCATTTATTCCCCAGAAGAAGAATCCTGATACATTTATGATCCCTATGGCACTCCCAAATGATAATGGAAATGTTTCTGGCATAGAACCAACTCCAATTCCCAGCTACTTGATTACTTGTTATCCATTTGTGCAGGAAAACCAGTCCAATAGGTAATTTGTTTATTATTTTCTCTTTTAGTTGGGGTGGGGAAGGGAGGAGTAGGAAATATAGAAGTTGACAAAGCACACCACTTAATTTTTTCCTTTTATAACTTGTAAACATGAATCATTTTTCTATTAAGAGGAGTAAATAAAAAAAGTGATGTAGAAATTTGAAAACTATTCACATGGATTATTAACTCATTCTTTCTAAAAGGATATGGAGTTCTTTGGATATGTTTTCTATAATAAGTAAAATTTGAAGTAAATTGACTTAAAGGGAGGAATGAATTACTCAGAAAGAGATAAGCAGAAAACCTTTTTTGAGATTAGGTATTTAATCATAATTGCCAAAATAATCGGGCATAAGAAGAAAATACCAAGGGATAGTCCTTAACTTTGAAGCTTTTATGGTTAGTTAGCATATAACCCTAGACTGTGATTCTAGTTCCAAATTTAGCTTCTGTGCTGTAGTCTACAGGATGATTTAACAAATTGCTTGCAATTCAGATAATGTGTAACCTAGTAACCACTAGGTTTCTAACCCTGCTTAGGTTGTCTGGATGATTAGCACTTCATTGGTGTAGTTTATTTTATTGCTGTGTAAAAGTAATTTTAGCTTCTTTCCAGTTATATCACACACAGAAAATTGTACTTCTCTAGCATTGTGGAATAAATGGATGAGGCAGCTAGGCTCTAGCCTCTGCCCAGCCACCCCTGAGGGCTAAGGCAGTCAATATTTCTACACATCCATAATCCATTGTGACACACTAGTGTGCCAAGCACATTCTTTGAGAAATTATGGATATATGAGATATGAGATCACTAAACAACTTTCTCAAATTAAATATTCAAGTTAATAATCTGAAACTCTTAATAGTTTTGGGGATTGGACAAATAGTAGAAACTAAGGGATCCTTCTCAAATAATTTAGTATTATATTTAAAAAATCTTTGGCCTATATGGACTATGTCCAAAGTGATTTGTAAACTAAAATTAATAATAGTATTTTTTTTTGTATTTAACAAAATGATCAAGTGTATAGTATGGCAAATTTAATTCTTTTAACCTTACCAAATCTTTTTTTTTGGGTTCTTACTTTTTAAATTTACTTTTGTTTGTTAATCCTCACCTGAGGATATTTTTCCGTTGATTTTAGAGAGAGTGTAAGGGAGAAGCAGAGACACAGAGAGAGAAGCATCAATGTGTCCGTACACATCATTTGGTTGCTTCTCATACAGCCTGACCAGGGCTGGGTGGGGATCTAGCCTGCAACCGAAGAACATGCCCTTGACCAAAATCGAAACCGGGACCCTTCAGTCCACGGGCTGATTTTTTATCCACTGAGCCAAACTGGCCAGAGCACCAAATAATCTTTTGAGAATTCATGAGTAAGCCAGTTAGCAGATTTTTAAAAATATTTTTAGAATTATGGTAGTGAACATTTTTCCATTTTGCTTTGTCTTAGGAGTAGTGAGGAAAAGCTCTATGCTCCAGCTCTCCTTGACCCCTCATTCGTCAGCAGCAACCTTCTGTGAGAAGGACTGCTGAGACAAGAAGAATCTTGCTGGTATAGGAACTGCACTAGAAAAAGCTCTAATACTAGGAATATTAGATGGCAGTGGACAGGCTTGCCTTTTCTTCTCTTTCCCTTGGATCTGAAGCCTACTTCCATTGCCAAGAAGGGAAGCCAGGAAAAGAGCTGGGCTTGGCCAAGTATTTAAGGGAGTGTGGGAGAGGAATAGGAGGCCCTGGATCTGAGCTAAAGTATGAGATGTGGAGGAATCAAATCACCCATTGTAGTGATCATTTTACACAATGATCACCTTACGCTGCTCTTTGCAGAAGCCTGTCACAGTTATTAGCGTTGGGTGGGAACCTAAGACTGTTGGCAGATCCAGCAGTTAGGTGTTTAACTAAGAGGCAGAACTATCATGAGGATGTTAAGGAGAGAGTTACAAATAAGAATATGTATTTTTAAAATATTGGAAAGCAGTAAAACTATCAGGTTGAATTCCTTTATACTGTCATTTAAATTGTTACATATACATAATAATTTCTATAGCAAAGAAACATATAAGATAATTTTATCTCATTTTTCAGAATTGTGAAACCACTATTTTGTTCTGTGTTTTCTTTTATTAAAATGAGTTGAAATTTTACTTTAGCATTACTTTTATAATTGTCAATAGGTTTGTTCTGTTTTTGTTTTTACAGACAGTTTCCATTATATAACAATGATATACGATGGCAACAGCCCAATCCAAACCCTGCTGGACCATACCTTGCCTACCCCATTATACCTGCTCAGCCACCTGTTTCTACAGAGTATGCATATTATCAGCTGATGCCAGCACCATGTGCCCAAGTTATGGGTTTTTATCATCCTTTTCCTACACCTTACTCCAACACCTTTCAAACTGCAAATACTGTAAATACTATAACCACAGAATGCACTGAACGTCCAAATCAGCTTGGACAAGTCTTCCCATTGTCCAGTCATCGAAGCAGAAACAGTAACAGAGGACCAGTGGTACCAAAAGTAAGTGACTGATTTTGATTGGCTTTTATGTTTGATATTTCTGTTGTTAATAATAGAGTAAGTAATCTGCCACTTGTATTGATTAGCTTTTAGTGCTGAATTTACTATAAAACATTTTGTTCACTATCTATATATATAAAAGCCTAAGTGACTAGCCAACTGTTCAACTATCCAACCAGTAGCTATGGCACACACTGACCACCAGGGGGCAGACGCTCAACACAGGAGCTGCCGAGCTGCGGGGACTTGGCAGCTGCAGTTCTCAGGTGACACACACAGAACCAGAGAGGAGGGAGTCCGATTCCGGTGGGTGTTACCCGAGAACTGCCCTCTTGCAATCCAGGACCCCTTGGGGGATATCGGAGAGCTGATTTCGGCCCTATGGCCAGGCCGAGGGATCCCACCGGTGTACGAATCCGTGCACCAGGCCTCCAGTCATAAAATAGTTAAGGGAGTATAGTATTTATAAAATAATTTTTTCTGGTTTTTATTGTTTTTCATTCTTAATTGGTGATTGTTTATATTCGTCTTCAAGTTCCTTCAAAGAGTTTTACATAAACATAATGCACAAATATTTCCAAATTAGTTTAATTTAGTGATAAAAATTGTATAGTGACACCAATATTTATAAGTGGTTAGTTTGGATCCCATGCTAGAGTGTTGAATGGCTCGTGCACTTCAGGATATTTCAGTCTTCAAAAATCAGCAGAAAATATTATGGAAAAGAACATTTGTAGTTCATTAAATCCCTTCAACTTCATTGTTTCTGTCTTGTGAATTTTTAGGAGGAATGCCACTTTGTTATTCAGAAGGTTACTTTTCTGTTGAAGCCTTAGTATCAAAGCAAATAAGAAAAAACATTTTCTTCTCAGCACTTTTGAAATAATGGGAGGCAGAGTGACTTACTTCTTAGATGTTTCTTATATCTGTATCAAGGAGTTGGTGCTTTGCTAGATCCCATTAGCCAAGCTTCTTCATTGAAAAGTCTTTGCTGTCTTTTGGCATACTTTTTACAAATTAAAATACAAACCAGCAGCAGAAGTTGTTTTGAAAGGCTTTTATTCTTCATTCATGGGAACACCCTGGGTCAAGGGAAATCTTTTTGGAGACCTCTGAAATTGAAAAGAAATAAGTATTAGAAATAAGATAATAGTATATAATTTCATATGTTGAAGAAATATGATTCTCAGAGTTCATTCTCAGCACTTGAGTTTAGGAAGTTAAATTCAGAATTCTATTGCATAAATTGCAATTAGTGATGAATACACATATTTTAAAAAAGGAGGAAAGGATCAGCTTTTAATGTTTTCTTTGTAAACTCCACAGCAGAAATTTCTTTTGTACTTCATTCCTATCATGAAACTGAAATTTGGCCTTTGGATAAGTTACCTTTTATTATCCTTTTAAGTAAAAATTTACGATTCCTTATATGACATAATTATATGCCTATAATTTATTAATTATTGATTGAGAAAATTAAGAATGCAAGTAATAATTAAAATGAATTTATATTTTTATTTATAGTAGTGTTAATGGTTATTTGAAAAGTAGTGTTTAAATGTGTCTACAATACCTTATTTAGCCTATTATGATTGGCTGCAGATAATATCATGAAATCCTAACACAGAAGCCCTGTTTCCCTGTGAGTTGGGAGCCACTGATTTGGAGCATACATTTAGGTATATTGTATAGTGGATGTGTATTCTATAATGTTTAGTACATTAACTAGAATCCTATTGTTTATTTTTTTTTACTTAAATCATCAACAGCTTTTACAACAGCACATAAAAAGCAAAAGGCCACTGGTGAAAAATGTAGCTACTCAGAAAGAGACAAATGCAGCAGGTCCTGATAATCGATCAAAAATTGTGCTTCTGGTAGATGCTTCACAGCAAACCGGTAAGGCAGGGTTCTTCTGTGCAGTATATGTTACTGATTTTTATCTGTTATCATGCATTGGCTTAATAATTGTGGATTATACCACTTTTTATGATTCTAGACTTTCACCCTTTCCTGCCACTTCGTGAAATTCTCTAGAAAGGATGAAACAGTCCATGTCCTTAATGTTCTTTCAACTTGTTTGCTGGCTTATATACAATTTTGACAGGGTTTGAGGTTTCCTCATAAAGTAGTGGAACAGTTCAGAAATCAGAGATGGAATTTTTAAAAAGCTGTAGAAATATGAGGGAGTCATTTTGGTAGAAATCATAATTCTACATATTTTTATAACTAGATTAAAACCTGTTATAAAACATCCCTAATATTCTATAATACTTTTCTAGAAAGAATTAGCAAGTTTTTAATTCATATTTTAGCATGCATCTAAACCAGACCTGTGAGTTCAAACAAGTAAAAACTTTGGATTAGTAGGATATAATTTTGTCATAAGTTTTTTAGAGGATGGTATAAACATTAAATAAAAAAGCTTTATCCAGGTAATAGATAAGAATTAATCTATCTATAATAATAAAAGCATAATATGCAAATTGACCAAACAACAGAACCGTACGACCACGCTATGACATGCTCTGGCACCACGCCAGCCAAGGCAGGTGCAATGCGATTGGTCAGGGGACCCCACCATCGCCCCATGATAGCTTTGTAGAGGGAGGCCCAGGCCACCCGCCGGCGGGGCAATCGATTGGGGGGGCAGAGGCCGGGGGCTCCACGATTGCCCCAAAGAGGGAGGCCCAGGCCATCCTCTGTGTGGCGATTGATTGCAGAGCCCCAGCTGGGTAGGCGGGGTGACCCAGCCAGTGGCCACAGAGGGAGGCCCAGACCAGCCAAGCGATTGCACCCCACGCCTGTCGCCCACAGAAGAAGGCAACCAGTGGTGGGGGAGGGAGGGCAGTGCTGCACAGATGGCAAGCAGTGGCATCGGCGGGGGCGGGGCCAGCTGCCGGCAGCCGGGGGAAGGAAAGCCCCGATAGGCCCTGATCCCTGGCCAGGCCTAGGGACCATACCCAAGGGGTCCCAGATTGTGAGAGGGCGCAGGCCGGGCTGAGGCACACCCACCCCCGTGCACGAATTTCATGCACCGGGTCTCTAGTAGTCTTATAATATTCTAGCTATTTTCCAGTTTTTATCATAAAATTCCACTTAATAGATACAGAGTAGATAGATGTCTATCACTTCTCACCCATTCTCATTAACACTAGTAAAAAAAACCTTTGTTAATTATCCAAGGCTAAAAATTAGATCTGTTCAAAGGCACGTTGGCTTTTTGCCCCTCTCTAGTCTCCATTCAAATGCAGTCTGGTTTAAAATAAATTAGGTGGCACTACTTTCTTTCATTTGGAATTTTGTTTTTTTCTTTTGAACTCTATTCAATTATCCTTTTATAATTGCTTAGATCCATTAGGAGCAAGAAAGGATCTGAGAATCAGTTATAAAACAATCTTGCTGACAGTACTTGCTGTGTGGTTTGTAGGGCATAAAACACTGATATTAACAAACTCTGAGAAATGGTTGGGGTGGCTATGGAAAAGAATCACATGTAATATATTACAAAGTTTTCTATGTTTTGGTTGTTCCTAATCATAATGACCCATTTATACGTGTTTTCAACCCTGGGACTCCTTTAAAAAATTATCTGGCCCTAACCGGTTTGGCTCAGTGGATAGAGCATCAGCCTGCAGACTCAAGGGTCCCAGGTTCGATTCCGGTCAAGGGCATGTACCTTGGTTGCGAGCACATACCCAGTGGGGAGTGTGCGGGAGGCAGCTGATCGATGTTTCTCTCTCATCAATGTTTCTAACTCTCTATCCCTCTCCCTTCCTCTCTGTAAAAAATCAAAATATATTTTAAAAAAATAAAATAAAATAAAAAATTATCTGTACTTTAGTTTTATCATTGTGACCACAAAATCAGCCTTTTGAAGTATCTATATATATATATAAAAGGCTAATATGCTAAGTGTCTGACCATCCGACTGGTCACTATGACATGCACTGACCACCAGAGGGCAGACACTCAATGCAGGAGTTGCAGAGCTGCAGTGACTTAGCAGTGGCGGTTCTTGAGTGACGCACCCTGAAACCAGAGAGGAGGGAGCCCTATTCCTCGCGGGGCCATGCAATTCCACCTTTGACCGTGGGTTATGTTGTTGCTGGGGCACTGTCGGCCCTGAATCTGGTTTACTGCACACTTGTGTTTGCGTTCCACACGCTGTACGACAGCAACTTTGCAGAGTGCCCTCTCGCACTCTGGGACCCCTCGGGGGATGTCAGAAAGCTGGTTTCGGCCCGATCCCCATAGGCCAGACTGAGGGACCCCACCTGCCTGGAGGGACCCTGCTCCACAGACGCCAGGGAGGGACCACAGGAGGTTGGCTCCAGGGCATGTCCGGCCCGTCTCGCCCAGTCCTGCCCTGCTGGCCACTTTCCAATTAATTTCCTTTCAATGTGCACGAATCCGTGCACTGGGTCACTAGTAAGAATTAGAAAATGAAAAGGTGAAGGTATATTTTGAGTAAATTATATCTTCTACCAGTATTTTTATTCTTTAGTTTGTTTTCAAATTCTGAGGATTGTGTATTCTGTTTTTATTCTTTATTTTGTTTTTAATTTCTTAG
The DNA here is from genome assembly GCF_027574615.1 of Eptesicus fuscus. Lineage (NCBI taxonomy): Eukaryota > Metazoa > Chordata > Mammalia > Chiroptera > Vespertilionidae > Eptesicus > Eptesicus fuscus. The sequence goes on from NC_072477.1 coordinate 59,151,270, forward strand.
GATTAATTGTTATCAGTCAGAGGTGGAATGAAATACTATAGTTTAAAAGAATTTGTAACAGATTTTTACTCTTGAATACAAACTTTTGTTATTTAATAAGTGTTTAATAAGTTGGGTACATATAAGATAACTAGAGGCCCAGTGCACGAATTCGTGCACCAGTGGGGTCCTTCCGCCTGGCCTGCGGGATCGGGCTGAAACTGGCTCTCTAACATCCCCCAAGGGGTCCTGGATTGCGAGAGGGTGCAGGCCAGGCCGAGGGACCCTACCAGTGCACAATCAGGGCTGGGGAGGGACGCGGGAGGTCGGCCAGCTAGGGAGGGACCGCAGGAGGGCTCCAGGTTGTGTCCGGCCCCTCTCGCTCAGTCCCGATGGGCTGGACTCCAGCAGCAAGCTAACCTACCAGTCAGAGTGTCTGCCCCCTGGTGGTCAGTGCACATCATAGTAACTGGTCGACCAGTCGACTGTTTCCTCCCTAGTGGTCACAGCATGTATGCCCCCTGGTGGTCAGTGCACATCATAGCGAGCTGTTGAGAGGCCTTAGCATATCATTAGCATATTACGCTTTGATTGGTTGAACGGACGACCAGATGACCGGACAATTAGCATATTAAGCTTTTATTATATCGGCGTTTAAATGCCACCAACAAACAAAATTTAAGAAAAGGTGCTATTTACATAGCAATAAAAATATTATTTCTTGCAATGAACCTTATATAACATGTACCAGACATTTATGCAGGAAACTATAACTTTTTTATAGGACATTGTATTTAAAAAATCTGAATATTAGGTTCATGCAGGATGATTTGATATTGCAAATGTTATTTGTCCCTAAGTTAGCCTGTAGATTCAATGTAATTCGAATCAAGATTTCAAAAGAAATTTTTGGGGAACTTGACAAACTAATCTATCTATATAAAAGCCTAAGCGACCCTTACGACTGGTCGACTGAATGACCAGTCAACTGGTCACTATGACGTGCACTGACCACCAGGGGACAGACGCTCAATGCAGGAGCTGCCCCTGGTGGTCAGTGCGCTCCCACAGCCAACCTCCCGCGGTCCCTTACCCCGGGCGGCCAACCTTCTGCAGTTTTCTCCCCCTGACTGGCTAACCTCCCACGGTCCCTCCCCTATCAGGACTGGGCAAGACTGCCCTGATCGTCAGCCAGGCCGAGGGACGCCACCAGTGCACGAATTTGTGCACCGGGCCTCTAGTTATAAAATAAAGGAGAACTGGTCTGCATGCTCCTCCACATCAGGGATCAAGCCCACAACCCAGGCATGTGCCCTTACCTGGAATCTCACCGTGACCTGGTTTATAGGTTGCCGCTCAACCACTGAACCGGGTGAGAAACTTTCATACGTACACATATGCATTCATTTGTCTGTCTAAGAATGTTGACAGCAGTCTTGTTCTTAATAGCAAACCCCCAAACAACCCAAGTGTCCCATCAGTGGTACAGAGGATAAGTACATTATAGTATAGTCTTACACAGTGACATAATGAATTACAGTCGCATGCATCAGTATCTCAAAACCAATGTTGAGGGGATGGTGGGGTGGGTAGCAAGTCCGAGGAAAATATGGGCAGTATGATTTTATTTTTATAAAGTTAAAGTTGTACAATTACATGATTTATGTTTTAGGAATACAGAAATTCGTGGCATTTTTTTGTGTGGTATTTTTAAAAGGAAGGAGGTAATAAACACAGAATTTAGAATAAAGGGTAGCCTCTGAGGGAGGAAGAGGATGCAGTGGTGGAGGGGGCATGCAGTGGACCTCAAAGGATTGGGTGATGTTCTCTTTCTTAAATGGGTAGTGCGGGGATGGTTTTAATATCTTAATCTCTTCGTAATAAACACGTTATAAACCAGCTTGTCAGGAATATCTTACGTTTTGATAATCTTTGAAAAAAGTTTTTACCATTTATAAAATTAGATGTCTTTATTTTCTTACAACCTTAATTATAACAATTTATCAACTTGATCCTCACAAAAAGTTGTTACACTTTTCTTGCCTTGTAGATTTCCCGTCAGATATTGCTAACAAGTCTCTCTCAGAGAGCTCTGCCACGATGCTCTGGAAGTCCAAAGGCAGGAGGAGAAGAGCATCCCACCCTACTGCCGAATCTTCTAGTGAGCAGGGAGCTAGTGAAGCTGACATTGACAGTGATAGTGGCTACTGCAGTCCCAAACACAGCAACAACCAGCCCGCCGCAGGGGCTTTACGAAATCCTGATTCTAGCACCATGAATGTATGTGACATTGCTTTGATTTCTTTATCAGTCATCTATGTCAGTATTATTCTTGTGTCCTCTGCTAAAGCTTAAGTACCTACTTTCATTAACAATCCTATAGTGATAAGATGGTTATAAACATTTTGTATATTTTATTGTTATGAAAAATATTATTTTATGGAGAAGTATTTTTTCTGAGATTGTAATAAGCATCCTTCACACTAGACTAGGTTCAGAATCATTTTGTAAGGAATGTGGTATTGATTTTGAGCAGAAAATAATTGTCTCTTTTTTTGTTTCTATTTTTAGCACGTGGAATCATCTATATGTGCAGGTACTTATTTTTCTGCATAGTGTTTTTGCTATACTTTTTTCTTTGTCTCTGTCAAAGTTTTGCTTTTAAGCATTAACCTTGCTGATGTTGCAAAAATTAGAAATCTTCCAAAGAGATTCATGTTAAATAAAAAGTACAGTCTTGCTAATAAAATTGAGAATATGCCAGCCAGAGGTATTCTGCAGATGACACTTACATTGCTAGGAACTGGAATACCACTTAAAATTTATGGAAGATTACCACTATTACATTTACAATGACTGAATTTCAGTACATAAAGTTAAGGAGCAATTTAGCTTTTGACTTCTGCTATAAGTAAATCATATTTTAAATCTCATTTGTTATAGGTAGTATAAATTGGTCCAATGTAACTTGCCAGGCAACTCAGAAAAAACCTTGGATGGAAAAAAATCAGACATTTTCTAGAGGTGGAAGGCAGACTGAACAAAGAAATTCACAGGTAATTTGAATTTGGTTGGACAAATTTGATTAGTGTGAGATGAATTATTTTAAGTGGGATAATGATTTTGAAGGTCAATGTCCTTAATTTTTAGAGATGCATATTAAATTACTTAAAATATCTCTGTAAGTTTAAAATGATTAAGCCAGTAAAATGATTCAAGTAATGAAACAAAATGGCAGAATGTTGAAAGTAGGTGGTGTGTATGCATGGGCATATATTGTACCATTCTCCACTTTTCTGTGTTTAAGAAATATTTTTTGATATTTCATACTTTAAAAATAGAATACTAGTCAATTCTGCTTCACCTGCTGACTTATCCATATAAATATTTTAAAGAATTTCAATGCCTTAAATATTGATCCTTTGAACTTCAGGCAGATCTGCAGCCTTGTCCATGTGACTTTGCTTGACTATAGACACCATATGCCACACTCTGCATGTGCACTGCCATAATGATGACTGCCTCTTCCTAATGCAGCCATATTGGTCAGCTTCCTGATCTTGGGGAGCGGGATCTGGCTGCAGTAGGGTGGAGCAAGTCATATACTGCCACAAACTTCCAATACTGTCTTCCTGCATTGGTTATCTGTGAAATCAGGGGACTGTATATTGGTCGGTATTTTTCCTTTTTAACTTTTAGATAGACTTCTTGTTTTCCTTAAATCTAGTCAAGGAATTAAGGTTATATGAATAGATTTGTGGATGAACTGAAATAAGAGTAAGTTACTACCAGATCAAGTGGACGAAATACTTGCCTGTTTTGTCTTCCTAAAATGAAGTACTTCGGATGTTCCTAACTTTAATTAGGGTGTTAGGAAAACAAGCAGAATAATGCCCTCTTCCCTATGGTTGTTGCAAAAATGAGTTGTTATTGTTTGTGGCAGGCTTGTGAAGCAGTCTAGCTTTATTTGATTAAAAACAAAAGCTAAAACAAGAGTTATTTAAATAGAGTAGATAAACAAAATCTATACAATGCTTAGTTAAGTACTGAAACTTTATGTTTAAAAGTGTATCCGCTAGCCCTGCCAGTCTTGCAGTCTCAGTACTTACTCAGTACAGGTCCTTTGGTATCAGTAGCCCACTGGAGAGGAAATAATACTGATATGGAAAAATATTTTCTCTCTACCTCAAAATTGGTGAGAAATGGAAAAAGAACAACAAAAAAGGAAATTACTAAAATACGTATGGTATGTTAAGTTTTGTTTATTTTGTATCTCTTCATTCCAAAAGAACTAGAGATAGATGTTGAACAAAGTGTTTTCTTTTCTACTTCTGATGCTTTGTCATACTTTTCTTAAGTACGTTACTTGTTTGATTTTTGACATGCAAATTCTTTTTTTTTTTCCTTTCAAGTCAAAATATTTTCCCCTTTTGCAATCTCTGATTATTTTTAGGCTTAAAAAGTCTTTCAGAAATCAAATATTCACTTGTATTTTCTGCTACTTTTTAATAGACTAATGTTTCAAGACTTTTAAAAATCCAAGATTATGTGTGGTGAGTGGTACAATGTATTGATGTAGATTTTCAAAGTAGTTAACCAGTTGTTCTAACATTGTACTCCATTCTATTCTCTGATTTGCACTGCCCTTTTAATCATTTGCTAGTTTCTTATGTCTTTTTTTCTTTTTTAAGATTTATATTTTTATCTTTATTAGTGAAAGTATTACAGATGTCCACTTTTTTCCCCATTGTCCCCTTCTAGCCCGCACCCAGCCCCACACCCCAGGCCTTCACCACGCTATTGTTTGTGTCCATGGGTTATGTATACAAGCATACAAGTTCTTTGGTTAATCTCTTCCCACCCCACCCACACATTCTCCTCCGCCTTCCCTCTTTCTGTTCTATGCTTCTATGTCTCTGGATAATCTTATGTCTTAAGTGCTATCTCTGGGCTTTTTTGTTCCATTTATCAGAAATCTGCACCTGTATCATGGCATGCTATTTTAACTACTGTATCATGCGGTGATTTTTAATATTTTTTTTTAGATTTTTATTCTTTATTTAAATACTAGAGGCCTGGTGCACGAAATTCGTGCACGGGTAGGGTCCCTAGGCCTGGCTGGCCATCAGGGCCGATCAGGGTCTTCCAGATCCAGCCGGGGCCTCCCTTCCCCAGCTGCCAGCTGGGGCCTTTCTTCATTCTGCACTGCCCCCTGGTGGTCAGCGCACATCATAGCGAGTGGTCGAACTCCTGAGGGGACACTTTGCATATTAGCCTTTTATATATATATAGACTAGAGGCCCGATGCACGAAAATTCATGCAAGGGTAGGCCTTCCTTCCCCCAGCTGCTGGCACTGGCTTCCCTCTGGCACCTGGGACCCAGGCTTCCCTCCTCTGGCCACCAGCAGGCACCCGGAACCTGGGTGGCTTCCCTCTGGCCGCCGCTGGCAGGCACCCAGGACCGGGCGGCTTCCCTCCAACTGCTGCCAGCAGGCACCCAGGATCCGGGCAGCTTTGGTCCGGCCCCGGCTTTATCTGGAAGGATGTCCAGAATGACGTCTGGTCTAATTAGCATATTACCCTTTTATTATTATAGATGTTTTTATTATCTTTTTAGAGGGGAAGGGAGAGGGATAGAGTGAGAGAAACATCGATTGGCTGTCTCCCGCATGCCCCCTACTGGGGATGGAGTCTGCAATCCAGGCATGTGCCCTGACCAGAAATCAAACTGGGAAACTCTTGATTCATGGATCAATGCTCAACTAGTGAGCCACACTGGCTGAAGGATTTTTAATATTTTTACTAGTGTTTTAACATTTGAAAAGGCAGGTTCTTTCTATACTTTGTTAAAGCTTTAATTTTAAATTAGAGGCCCAAGTGGGGGTGGGTCCCCTCAGCCCAGTCTGCACCCTTTCCAATCCGGGACCCCTCGGGGAATGTCCGACTGCCAGTTTAGGCCCTGGGGATCGTGCCTAAACTGGCAGTTGGACATCCCTTTCACAATCCTGGACCGCTGGCTCCTAATTGCTCACCTGCCCGCCTGCATGGTCACCCCTAACTGTCCCCCCTTGCTGGCCTGATTTCCCCTAACTGCCCCCCACCACCACCACCGGCCTGGTCGCCCCTAACTATCCCCCCCCCCCGCTGCCGGCCAGGTTGCCCCCAACTGTCCCCTCCCTGCCAGCCTGGTTGCTTCTAACTGCCCCCCCACCCCCCTGCCAGGCTGGTCACCCCTTGCTTCCCGCCCTGACGGCCTGGTTAACCCCAACTGCCCCCCTCTGCCAGCCTGGTCGCCCCTAATTGCCCCCCCTGTCGGCCTGGTCGCCCCCAACTGCCCCCCCCCGCCGGTCCAGTCACCCCTAACTGCCCCCCCCCCCGCTGGCCTGGTTGCTCCCAACTGCCCCTCACACCAGCCTAGTTGCCCCTCACTGCCCCCCCTGCCAGCCTCATCGCCCCCAACTGTCCCCCTGCCGGCCTGGTTGCCCCCAACTGCACCCCTACCCCGCCAGCCTGGTTTCCCCCAACTGCCCTCCCCCCTCCCCCCTGCCGGCCTGGTCACCCCACTCAGCCTGCTGTTCAGTTGTTTGGTCATCCCTCACTAACCCCCCTGCCGGCCTGGTCGCCCAGCACAGCCTGCTTGTTCAGTCTTTTGGTCGCCCCACACTAACTCCCCTGCTGTCCTGGTTATAGGCAGCCATCTTGTGAGGGTATGAGGATCAATTTGCATATTACCTTTTTATTATATACGATAGGATGATAGACAGAATCTGTAACTTAATTTTTTAAAACTGGTTTTATTTTGTGAATAGGTTGAAAAATAAAAGAGATGAAAAAGGTTATACAAAATCTCATTTTTACCAGTCTGCCCATCTTCTCCTCTTCCCTATATCTGTCCCCTATATCAAAAGATAAAAAAGGGTGTACAGGGAAAAGTCTCACTTTCACTCGTGTCTCCCCTTGTCTTCTCTACTTCACAGTATTGGTCCCCTGTATCTGTTCCACTTTGACTAGGATCTTGTATATTTTCCCAGAGTTTCTTCTTGTAATTATAAGTAAATACAAGTATGTATCTTACGTTTTACCCAATCTGTTCTGTGTTCTGCTTTCATCACTTAACAATATATATTGGAGACATTTCCATATTATGTGGAGGGCTTCTACACTTTTATCTTTTAACAATTCCTAGTATTGTATTGATATATCTTTATTGCTTTCTGTAGTTCTGTCGATGGACATTTGGGTTATTTGAAAACTGTTGCTGTTTAGACATGCTACAGTGTCATTTAGAAGTATGTGTGTATAGTAGTAGAATAAATTCCTAGATAAGGGACTGCTGGGTGAAAAGGTAAAGTCATCTCTGTTATTTGGTAAATATCACCATATTGTACCACTTTATAATTTCAACAACAATGTGGAGAGTGCATATCTATATAGAGCCTAAGAAATTATATGCTTTCAGGGTTTTGGATTTGTGCCACTTAGGTTAAAATGTGTATTAATGTAGTTCAGCAACTTTCCATATGTTTAAGGGGAATTTGTATTTTTCCATAAATTTGGTCATATTCTTTGCCTGTTTTGTATCTTGATCTCTCTTTTTTTTTTTTTGTACATTTTAAAATCATTTTGATCAAGTTTTTATCAAATATTTAACATTTCTAGGAGCCTTTAGTCTATACCAGTTGCAGATATTTTGCTAGGTTTTAATTTTTGACTTTGCTCATTATTGTCATGCATAGACTTTATGTTTTAAATAGTATTAAGAAATTTATTTTTATAAGGATATTTATTATATCCTTGACTTTGTTGTAGTTTTTAAAATGGCTTCTGGGTTTTAAATCATAGTTTAAAAACTCCAGGGTTATAAAGGAATTTGCCTATTTTCCTCAAGTGTGTTTATGCTCTTGTGTATTTTTCTTTGCATTTAAATCTTTATTCCATTTGAAGTTTGTCATGTTGGATGGTGTGAGATATATATACTACTTTGTATTTTTCAGATGGCTATCCAAATCTCCCAGTACCATTTATTGAAAAATGCATCCCTTGCCCTGACCAGTGTGGCTCAGTTGGTTGGGCGTGGTACTGCACACCGAAAAGTTGCCAGTTTGATGGGAGTCGAACTGGCATCCTTTCAGTGTTGCATGGGATGATGCCCAACCAACTGAGCCACACTGGTCAGGGTGGTAAATCTTTAAAAAGAAAAGAAAAGAAAGAAAAAAAAGAAAAATACATCCCTTTACTGATTTGAGCTAACTACTTTTTTTTTTTTAAATAAATTGGTGTATTCTTTTTTTTTTTTTTTAATATATTTTATTGATTTTTTTACAGAGAGGAAGAGAGAGGGATAGAGAGCTAGAAACATCGATCAGCTGCCTCTTGCACACCCCCCACCAGGGATGTGCCCGCAACCAAGGTACATGCCCCTGACCGGAATCGAACCTGGGACCCTTGAGTCCGCAGGCCGACGCTCTATCCACTGAGCCAAACCGGTTTCGGCTGAGCTAACTACTTTTATCACCTATTAAATTAATTCCTTTTTTATATTGAAATCTATTTCTGGACTTTCTATTGTTTTGTTCCATTGGTCATGAATCTATCAGCTTACAGAGAATGGATTACCTTTATGTCATGGCATCTTTCTATGCAAAAAGCAGTATGTCTTCCTATTTTTTAGTCATTTTTTTTTTTGTGTTCTTGTATAGTTTTCTGAAAATATATTTGTATATACTCATACGTCAGTTTCTAGTATTTTTTTCTTTTTTTGTTATATATATGGAGTATGAAAACTTAAATCTTTTAATATTATTTTTGTTAGTCATTAAAGAATCTCAGTATATATTTGAGGCTGTGATCTTTGCTTTGTTCTGTTCTGTATGCCCACTTCCATATCAATAAAACTCTTCTTCTTAAAAGAACTGAAAAAGAAATGAGGTTATTTACTCCAGGAGGTAATTGTTTGATTCTCATAAACTTTGTTGGGACCATTACTTTGGTGGTTTTAATTTAATCCTGGAGCGTTATGTCTCCAAGTATAAAAATCAAGTTGCATTTGTTCATATATATATATATATATATATATATATATATATATATATATATATATATATATATATATATATGGAGAAAGAGAGAGAGAGAGTCTCTTTTTCTTTATCCCTAAATTGGGGCTTAATTATTAGTACTAATTTCAGTGTTGATTTATGTGAATTAAATTTTTTTTAGTACCTAGACATTATAAATTGCATTTGTTTTACTACCCTGTATGAGTCTCTTTTCATGAGTCAATTTTAAAAATATTTTTATGAAAATTTCTAAACAGCAAAGTTGGAATAATTTCACAGATATCATTCATATAGCTACCAGCTATATGTTATCTAACATTTTACTAATATTTGCTTCATCACATGTGTATTCCTCTCTCTATCCATGTTCATGAGCCTATTTTAAAATGAGGTTAATATTTAAAACCAAGAAATTCTTGGGTATCTGGGAAATTATCTAGTTTCTTAACAGGTACTTAACAGGTTATAGAAAGTAGCCCAGTAATCATCATGCATATTCTAAGGAAGAATTAAATTTGCCATGTGACTATTTTCTTGGCCTATACTAGTAGTTCTGCATATAGCTTACTTCCCAAAAGAATGTAAAAATTATATTTCTTAATAGCAAGTCTTTTTCGACCAGCTGCTTAAGCATGGGAGTTGTTAGTGATCCAGGTCTTTATTTGCATATTTTATAGTATATACTAGAGGCCCAGTACATGAAATTCGTGTACTGGGATGGGGGGAGCGGGGGGAGTCCCTCAGCCTGGCCTGCACCCTCTCGCAGTCCAGGAGCTCTTGGGGGATGTCCACCGCTGGCTTAAGGAGCTGGCCTAAGCCCCAGTTGCACATCATTAGCGCTGCTGCGGAGGCATTCTGGCTGAGCGGCGCTCCCCCTGTGGAAGCACACTGACCACCAGGGGGCAGATGCTCAACACAGGAGCTGTGCCTCATAGCGAGCGGTGGTTCTGATGTTCAGTCTATTTGCATATTAGCCTTTTTTTATGTAGGATACCGGCACTTTCCATCCAGGTCTCCTTCAAGTTCTTTAAATCAGCGGTTGCCAACCTTTTGGACCTCACGGACCACCAGTGGTCCATGGACCACCGGTTGGCGACCACTGCTCCAAAGGTTTCCTTAAACCAGCGGTCGCCAACCTTTCAGACATCACGGACCACCAGTGGTCCACAGACCACCGGTTGGTGACTGCCGCTTTAAATCATTAGAATTTTGGGGTAATTGATAATGCAGATCATACTTTCATGTCTTGTAAGTGTCCTGGTTAAGAGAGGCATTTCATATTAGTTGCATTGGGTCCTTAAGAGGGGGAATTTGAAATATGTCTTAAGATTCCTCAAATGCTTAATGCGTTTTAAAAATGCTTTTTAAGCCTGGCTGATATTGCTCAGTGGTTGAGCAATGACACATGAATCAAGAGTTCACCAGTTCCAGGGCACATACCCAGGTTGCAGGCTCGGTCCCCAGTAGGGAGCTTGTAGGAGGCAGCTGATTGATAGATATTTTTTCTCTCATCAGTGTTTCTGTCTCTCTAAAATAAAAAAATAAAAACATATTTAAAAAAACTGAAAATGTAGCATGAATAAAAAATATTTTAAAAATGCATTTTGAAAAAATTTTTTTCTTTTTAAAAAAATATATTTTATTGATTTTTTTACAGAGAGGAAGAGAGAGGAATAGAGAGTTAGAAATATCGATGAGAGAGAAACATCGATCAGCTGCCTCTTGCACACCCCCTACTAGGGATGTGCCCGCAACCAAAGTACATGCCCTTGACCGGAATCGAACCTGGGACCCTTGAGTCCGAAGGCCGACGCTCTATCCACTGAGCCAAACCGGTTTCGGCGAAAAATGTTTTTTTTTTCTTGCCCCTGTGACAATTGAACATTTTGTAAATTTCTTTTTTTTTTAAGTATATTTTTATTGATTTCAGAGAGGAAGAGAGGGAGAGAGAGATTGAAACATCAATGATGAGAGGATCATTGATTAGCTGCCTCCTGCATGCCCCACACTGGGGATCGACTCTGCATCCGGGCACGTGCCCTTGACCAGAATCGAACCTGGAACCCTTCCGTCCGCAGGCTGACACACTATCCACTGAGCCAAACTGGCTAGGGCTATAAATTTCTTAATAGGATAATAATAATTTGTGATTGAATGAAAATTTTATCCTCTTAAATTTATTTTCTTGGAAACAAGATTTTAAGTTTAAATATTTCTTAGGAATTCTTTTTTTAAAAAGATACTGGAAGATTCAGAGTAGTTTAATAAAAAGGTAATATTCAGTTTCTCCCAATATTGACATCTTGCAAAATTGTAGTACAGTAGCACAACCCAGATATTGACATTGATATAGTCAAGATGCAGAACAGATCCATCATGGCAAGAATCCCTCACGTTGCCCTTTTATAACCATGTTCCTTTCCTGTCCCCAACCCCATCAGCCTCTCCTTAACCCCTAGAACCACTAATATGTTTCCCCTTGCTATAATTTTGTCATTTCAAGAATGTATAAGTGAACTCATACAGTCCTTTTGGATTGGCTTTCTTTCACTTAATGATTCCCTAGAGATTTATCTAGATTGTTGGGTATATCAATAGTTCACTCCTTTTAGTGGCTTACTACTGTTTCATAGTATGGATATACCACAGTGCGAGTCACTATTTTCCCAATGAAGGACACTGGTTGTTTCCAGTTCTGGGCTATTGTTAATAAAACTGATGTAAATGTTCATTTATAGGGGACAAAAAGTAACATAACGCATTTTCCTATTTTTGTTATAATGACATTTCTCAAAAGTTTTAACCGTTCATAATAAATTATGCACTTTTATGAAAATTCATTGAGTTGTACACATTTGTATACTTTGCTGTAAGTATGATATACGTCAAAAAAATTTTACTTAAAAATAATAAGACTTGGGTTTTTTTCCCCCTCTGGGGTTTACTTAGGTTGGATTCAAATGCCGAGGACATAGTACTTCCTCAGAAAGAAGACAGAATTTGCAGAAGAGACAAGATAATAAGCAGTTAAACCCCAATCAATCTCATAGAAGTGACCCAAATTCGGAGGCTTTATATATTGAGGTATTTTTTCATACTTTGTAAACTATTATGGCAGATGTTCCCATTAAGAAAATAATTTTCTTCTATTGTAATACTTTTTATGTATTAACATGTGACTCTACTATTAGACTAAAATTACTTAGTATTGACTCATTTTTGTCTTGATTATATATAGGGTGGTGCAAAAGTAGGTTTACAGTTGTAAGTACCAAAACAGTTCATTCTTATATATTTTTTATTAATTTTTTAAAATAGATATTGAACATTTTGACAATTGAACATTTTGTAAATTTCTTTTTTTTTTAAAGTATGTTTTTATTGATTTCAGAGAGGGAGAGGGAGAGAGAAATAGAAACACCAATGATAAGAGAATCATTGATCAGCTGCCTCCTGCACGCCCCGTACTGGGGGTCGAGCCCACAACCCGTGCATGTGCCCTTGACCGGAATCAAACCTAGGACCCTTCATTCCACAGGCTCACGCTCTATCCACTGAGCCAAACGGGCTAGGGCATTTTTTTATTAATTGTTTTCCATATGAACAACTTTTGCCCCACCCTGTATAGTTAGTCTAATAGTAACTAATTTTTTTTATAAATTGTTGCAAGAGTATTCATCATTTTGAAGCAACATGTAGAGGTGGAGCATGATTTTATGTGGATTTAACCTACTATAAAACTTTCTCTGCAGTTTTTATTATTGTTCAGTCTATTTGTCAAGTTTTTCAGATTTGAATAGTTCAGTCTGATTTGTGCTGCTAGTCAGGAGTCTTGAAGAAGGAAGAGGAAAGGTTATTTTACTTTCTCTTAACAGGCAGAAAGTTTATATTCTATTGCAGTATTTCTATTATTGATTCATCTAGTTGGAGGCCTATTTGTAGGTGTAAAAGTAAGATAGTCTGAATGGTACATTAAGGTGAATAAACATACTGCTATACTTACAGAGGTTGCTTTGTAGTAGAGCAGGGGTGAGGAATCATTTTTCTGCCAAGGGCCATTTGGATATTTATAACATCATTCTGAGGCCATACAAAATTATCAACTTATTAAAAATTAGCCTGCTATACTTGGTCAAACATTTAATTAACTCACCCCTAATGCTGTGGTAGGGCCAAACCAAATGATTTCTCAGGCCTTATACAGCCCCACAGGCCAGATGTTCCTCCCCCTGAGAGAAACGTAGACATGTACCCTCCTAAATACTTGTTTGAGTGTGGTTGGAGTTGAAAGGAGAGACAAGTCTCTTTGGACTTGGGGCAGGGTAGGAATAACATTTGGTATAGATTTAAAAGAATTAGTAAGATTTGGTTGTGCTGATGGTGAACATATCAGGTTACTCATTGAGTAACTCATTGTTGTTGAGTCACAGTTTCTGTAAAATAGGTTAATAGATTGAGATTAAGCTGGAAAAGGTGCTTGAGCCCAGAGGCTAGAGACGAATATTATATTAGACTACAGGCCCGGTGCATGAAATTTGTGCATGGGTAGGGTCCCTAGGCCTGGCCAGCAATCAGGGCTGCTCTGTGGGGCAACTGGCGGGGCGATTGGGGGGCTCCCGCTGGCACCCACCTTGGCTGGCCTGGGCCCTGCGGGCTGGGGGCAGCTCCTCATTGAGCATCTGCCCCCTGGTGGTCAGTGTGCATCACAGTTCCACTGGTCGTTCCGCTGTTTGGTCAATTTGCCTATTAGGCTTTTATTATATAGGATTAGCTTAGTAATTGACCTAAAAGATTTGAGAGTACATCTCAATTATTCTTTCAAGAACAATACATGTGGCAGTTTTATTATTTGCATTTAACCGTATGATTAGTTCCAAACTTACATTTAGCTAAAGATATGATACAATTTTCTTTTTTAAAAAAATACATTTTTTATTGATTTCAAAGAGGAAGGAAGAGGGAGAGAGAGATAGAAACATCAATGATGATAGAGAATCATTGATCAGCTGCCTCCTGCACGCCCCTACCTAGGCATGTGCCCTGACCAGGAATTGACTTCCTGATTTATAGGTTGACACTCAACCACTGAGCCATACCAGCTGGGCTAGATATAATTTTCAATGTAAAGGATACTGGTTAAGAAATTATTTGAATGGGAAATTTAAATTTTTTTTTAGTTTTTAACTTTTAACTGTGATAAGTATGTGTTAATGCAGACAGGCAATATATTAATGAACTTCATATTAAGCCTTGTGATTAAATTTTTTCCAAACTATCTGAAATGTGATAAATTCCTTTTAAAATTTATTTTCTGTTACCCTATATCAGGATAGAATTATTAATAAAAACTGAATAGTAGAAATACAAAGGATGGACATGTGTGAATATGCCCCCATCCTTGAATACTTAAATTAGCTATGCTTAAGAGAAATGAGATTTCCTTTTCTTTTAAATATTCACCTAAGGATATGTTTGTTTGTTTTTATTGATTTTAGAGAGGAAGGAAGAGAGAGAAAGATTGATTGATTGTCTCCCATACCTGCCCTGGTGGGGAATCAAACCCCCAAGCTTTTGGTGTATGGGATGATGCTTCAACCAACTGAGCCACTGGCCAGGGCGAGATTTCCTTTTTAAGACTGACTTTAAATAGTTTAATATTAGTACTAAAAAAAGTTAATTTCCCCGTTTTTAATTACTCTTAAGCATTATAAATGTTTTTCTTAAAACTTTATTACTTTGAACTTAATTTATTTGAAATATGAAACTATTTCAGGATGAAGATGGATTTCGAGAAATAAATGAGAATGGAAATGCTAAAGATGAAAGTATTCAACAGAAACTTTCTTCAAAAGTAGTAAGTGACTCTTTTTAAAAAATATATAAGCAAAGCCCTGGTTGGTGTGGCTCAGTTATTTGAGCATTGTCCTGTGCACCAAAAGGTTGCCAGTTGAATTTCTGGTCAGGGCATATGCCCAGGTTTCAGGTTCAGTCCCCAGTCAGAGTGCATACGGAGGGAAGCAGCCACCGATTGATGTTTCTTTCTCACATAAATGTTTCTCTCTCTCGTTCTCTCTCTCCTTTTCCCTTCCTCTCTCTCTAAAAAAAATGCATAAAAACATTTAAAAAATATAAGCAAATTATTTGAACATCCTTTGAACTATGGCTGTGTTGAAAAGAAATATTACAGGTCAACATAGCTAGCTAGAACAAAGACACTGTCCTAAGTCATAGTTAGTTTCATTGCGGACAAGAAAATACCATTAATTAAATGACATCATACAACATACATTCCATACTGAAACTTCCCGATTGTTGCAAAACTTTACTTTGGAGTTATTTTGTTTCCAGTCTGGGGTGCAGACAAGCGTCACCATTGCATCAAGCTGTTTTTGTCTCTATTATTTCCCAGTCTAGAATGGTTCCACCATCTTACACTGTTCTTTATGACACTGAATCCTTTGAAGAGTCAAGTCCAGTTATA
The DNA here is from genome assembly GCF_027574615.1 of Eptesicus fuscus. NCBI lineage: Eukaryota > Metazoa > Chordata > Mammalia > Chiroptera > Vespertilionidae > Eptesicus > Eptesicus fuscus. The sequence continues at coordinate 59,166,790 of NC_072477.1, forward strand.
CTGTAGAACATCCCACATTCTTTTTTTTTTTTAATGTTTTTATTGATTTTAGAGAGAGAGGGAAGGAGAGGGAGAGAGAGAAGAAAGAGAAACATCCATGTGAGAGAGAACCATCAATCAGTTGTCTCCCTTACACACCCCGATTGGGGATCGAACCCACAACCCAGGCATGTGCCCTGACTGGAATCAAACTGGCAACCTTGCAGTGCACAGGACGCGGCGCTCAACCAACTGAGCCACACTAGCCAGGGCTATGTTCCACATTGATTGTCTTTCCTTATGATTTTACATTTATGGAATCACCGACAATTGTTTTTCTCTGGTTATTATAGTTGGATGATTTACCTGAAAACTCACCAATCAATATAGTTCAGACTCCAATTCCCATTACAACTTCAGTTCCTAAACGTGCAAAAAGTCAGAAGAAGAAAGCTTTAGCAGCGGCCCTTGCCACAGCTCAAGAATATTCAGAAATTAGTATGGAGCAAAAAAAATTACAGGTATATATACATATATTCATTTTTATGAACAAATGTAATAGTTTATTTGTTAGGTTTGCAAGGATGGACAGAAGTAATGACAAATAGAATCATATTAAATTGCCACACTTTTGTATTAAAAATTAAATGTTTTTTTGTTTGCCTTGCAGGAAGCTTTATCAAAGGCAGCTGGAAAAAAGAGTAAAACACCTGTGCAGCTAGATTTGGGGGACATGTTAGCAGCTCTGGAAAAACAACAGCAAGCTATGAAAGCACGGCAAATTACTAATACCAGACCTCTGTCGTACACAGGTGATACTGTTAGTCTGAGTAATTTGCTCTTTGGCTTTGGTAATTTCTTTTGCATAGTGTTAATTTAAATTATGTGAATCTAAAAAAATCCGGAGTCTAGTCACTAGCTTTTTTCCTGCTCCCTAGTAAACCCCATCATTATACTACACTAAGTAGCTTCCCACCTAATACCTACCTTTCCTGCCCGTAAACCAGTCTGTTTTACAAGGAGCAATCTTTTTAAATATAAGCTGGATTATATCACTCCACTGCTGGGAACCCCTCAGTAGCTCATCATCTCACTTGGAGTAAAGCCAGAGGCTTAGGCCATGTCTTAGGTTATCCTGTCATTTTTCTACCCGCATCACTCTTCTCTCCTGGGAGCTTGTTCTAGTCATGTTAGCTCCCTGGCAGTTTCACAGACACACCCAGCATGCCCCCTAGCTCAGCATCTTTGTGCTTGCTGTTTCATTTTCCCAGAACTCTCTCTCCTCAGATATCAGTATAGCTTGTTCCTTCAGGTCCTTCAAGTCTGTGTTCAGATGTCAGGTGGTGTACATTTTGAACCAACCCAATTTTTTTCTTCTTTAAAGGTTGAAATAAGAATCAATAGTAATTTGGCTCTCTGTTAAATTATCCAATTTAAAACCAAGTGGGAAGCTAGAGTTTTTATTAATTTGTGTGTGTGTGAGAGAGAGAGAGAGAGAGAGAGAGAGAGAGAGAGAGAGAATGACCTGGCTTTCTACTGAAAGGGTAAATTATATTTCAGCAAATCTTGTCAAATTTAGAACTCAGCAGCTCTGTGCTTCCTCATTTCTTCTTCCTTCTTCCTTCTTCTTCTTTCTCCTTTTTCCCCATTGACCTATCCCCAGCCGTTCCTCATTTCTTTTCATAGTCTTTGTTTTAGAAGATGAATAAGATAAAGGGAGGTAAAGGAACCAATCAAAAGCACTGATGTTGAGTGGCAGAATTGAATTTTTTGTTTCTTCTGTATCTTTGTAAATGATCTAATGTTTTTAAATGAAAAAATAAGTACCAGTGTATAACTTTAATTCTCTTTGTTAAATATTTAAATTGTTAGTAACCCATCCAGTTTGAAACTGAACTATCCTATATAATAAAAGGCTAATATGCAAATAGACCAAGTGGCGGAATGACCGGCCACTATGACATGCACTGATCACCAGGGGGCAGACGCTCAACGCAGGAACTTCCCCCTGGTAGTCATTGTGCTCCTACAGGGGGAGCGCCACTCAGCCAGAAGCTGGATTCACAGCTGGCGAGTGCAGCGGCGGTGGCTGGAGCCTCTTCCCCCTCCTTGGCAGCGCTAAGGATATCCGACTTCCTGCTTAGGCCCGCTCCCCTGAGGGTATCAGTCAGGCATAAAAGAATTGAATATCCCCTGAGGGCCTCCGCACTTCAAGAGGGCGCAGGCCAGGCTCAGGGACCGCCCCCCAAGTGCACTATTTTTGTGCACAGGGCCTCTAGTGAGTAAAAATAATACTGAATGCATACTAAGCTTTAGAGTTGCATGTTGTTGAGATGGGGAGAGTGTCAGTAGCATCTCACTATGAGTAAAGGACTATAGGGAATGGAACTGAGATTTAGCTGTGCTCTGGATACAGCTAAGGAAAGATATACCAGTGGAAAGACGTTTATATTCTAATCAGGGAGAAAGACATATGTAAATAACTGATGAAAAGTAGCCTCTTAGGGAGGATACCAGCAAAGTTTTATGAACCTTTAGAAGAGAAATTTATGTCCACAGGGAGGTATGGGGAGGATATTACATTACATGACCTCATATATGATAGCATTTGGACTGGGCTTTGAAGGGGGCGTAGGAGTCTTCACCGGTGGATAGAGGTTAACCTCTAATCTCTCCCCAGTGTTTACATTGGGAAGTGTTGATTACAAAGAAATCAATTTTTTGGAAAGTCCAAACAAAGGTAGATGATGATAGAGATTTGAAAGGCTTGTAAGGAATTGATAGGTTTGTTTATTTGTTTTTTACTGGTGGAATACAGAAGCAAGTCCGAAATGACTACAAACTCTCTGGCTTTAAGGATTTTGGTGATGGTAAAAGCTGTGATGAGACCTAACAAAATAAGGATCATGAAAGAAGAATTTTGTTGGGAAGAACAGACTCTGGGTTTGTTGTATTTGAAGTGCTAGTTAGGGAGATCCTGGTGATTCCCATTTAACTTACAGTTATGTATGCATGTGCAGTTTAGGTTAGAAGTCAGGGAGTTTTAAATAGAGATGTTGTAAGCGATGGAAATACATAAGATTGTCAGGGAAAGAAAAGTTAGAAAAAAAGATCTTGAGGGATAAAGCCTCGTGGAATGCTTAGATTTAAAGGACAAAGAATAGGTTTAAGAAATAATGAGAAAATAGGAGAGTGTTGTTACAGAAGGCAGAGTTAGAATTTGGGGGGAAAAATGTGTTCTTTGGGACCAAATGCTGAAAGAAACAAAGAATGAAGACTCAAGAGAATTAGATTTGGCGGTGGCAAGATATTATATGTGATCTTGACAATAGCAGTTTCAAGAAAGTATGTAGGACAGAGACCAGATTGTAATGATTTGAGAAGTGATGATGAGAATGCAGACTATTCAGAATTTTAACAAGGAGGGGAGGAGAAGTGATGGTACCTGAGTTCGAGGGGAAGCCCGTCAAGGGAAGAGGTTTATTGATTTGCTTCCCTCCCTCCCTCCCTCCCTCCCTCCCTCCCTCCCTCCCTCCCTCCCTCCCTCCCTCCCTCCCTCCCTCCTTCCCTTTCTTCCTTCCTTCGAGGTTTGGGGGGAGTTAGGGGTTAAAGACTCGGGGAAAGGGATGGAGCAAGATTCTTGAGGAATTAATCCTGAAATGGGATTAAGAACACAGGTGATTAGTGAGCCTTGGATGGAGTAAGGGGATGTCTGCTGCCTCCTCTCAGGCTGCTTAAGTTTATATTGGATAGTATCTTCTCAGCAGTAGCAGAAAAACTTGTCTGATAAAGTGAGAGGATTGAGATTAAAGTTTAAGTCGTAAAGGATTTGGGGATAGCCACAGGAGAATGAGGGTATCAGTCAGGCATAAAAGAATTGCTGAACAGTACTGAGAATGCAGCTGGGGGAGGGAGATCCTTCTTTACTGACAGAATGAAATGAGGGCTAGACTACATAGAAGTGTGACTTGCATATATGACACAGATTTAGTGAGACTAAGGGGAGGTGCAGAGTTCTGAAATGTCAGAGGTAGAATGATTCTGTTTGGAGACCAGTTGCAGGAATTGACATGCTTGAGGGGTGCTGGAGTAGAGTAGAACTAATAACTTAAATATCCCTACTTTAGATTTGCTAAATTAGTTGACTGCACCTGCTTTGTCTTTATCTTATGGAGGTTAAAAAAATGGATAAAAGCTGTATCTGAGGGATGCTACATGGCTATGTGCTGCTCTGACAATTTGATGTCTGTTTTTCCACAAGAAGAAGATGTTCTTGTTTTTGTAGATTTTCCATTAGAAAATTTCAAACTATGTGGAGTTGGCTGTAGTAGTAAAACTAATGTTCTTGTTTGTTTTTAGTGGTCACTGCAGCTTCTTTTCACACTAAAGATTCTACTAACAGAAAACCTTTAACCAAAAGTCAGCCCTGTTTGACATCCTTTAATTCTTTGGACATTACTTCCTCTAAAGCAAAAAAAGGAAAAGAGAAGGAAATTGTAAAACTAAAACGGCCCACAGCACTTAAAAAGGTAAACCAAAATCTGAGATGTTTATTTTATAGGATAAATAAGAATTTAAATCTGTTTTGCAATCAGTAGTGTGGCATTTTAGCCAACAGGTTATTATGAAATGTTGATAGGCATCATCATAAAGGTGATGACTAGTTAATTCGAGGTTGGGGATATATCATCAGCTTCATGGCTATCTGTCTGTATTGAACAGGGCCCTGGATAGTAAATTCTATAAGATTTTTTTTTTAAAGTTAAACATTTAGCATCCCAAAACATTGGACGCTAGGAATTAGAAGTTCTGGATTCTAATACTAACTTAAGTGGTGTCATGTAGTTTTAGGCAAACCTTACCTCATCTTTATAAGTGTTAAATAATAGCACTGCTCTATTTAATTCAGTGTTGTTACTAGGAGGAGATAATCCATGTCCAAATAATTGAAAACTGCAAAATGTAAATCTGTTGTAACTTTATGACCTGGTTTCCAGACTTTTAATTTGATCCATTTTCAGGGTAACTCTAGGTGCTGCCACCCAGTATTTAAAGACTGAAGTAGATGTGGTTAGATAGTTATAGTAGGTTAGAACATAATTTCCTCCCTTTATTTTGGATCTAGTACCTCCTTTAGCTACGGTACCTGAAATTACATTTTCTTTTTTGCCAGTCAGTTTCTGTGTAGCCAACTAAACAAAAAATCCTCATGTCCATTTTTTAAGTAAGCTACTGTACCTATGTAATAGTGAAAATTTTATATTCAGTATACATACTTAAAGAGTGATCAGTAATGAAAGACTGGTAATGACTTTTAGGTTATTTTGAAAGAAAGAGAGGAAAAGAAGGGCCGTTTAACTGTGGACCACAATCTTTTGGGATCTGAGGAACCAATAGAAATGCACTTAGATTTTATTGATGATTTGCCACAGGAGATTGTTTCCCAGGAAGGTAAGATCACCCCTTTCCCCTGTCTTCTCATGGATTGGTTTAGAGCATTTTAATTGATAGGTAAGCCCATCACTAATTACCATATTATTCTCCTTTATATTTTATCTAAATTTCTTTATTTTTGAGAGTGGTTTCTTTTGAAGATGCTTCTATAGGGAGATATTTAAAAGGAGGGGAGTAGTAGTATATGGCAGGTCTTTGGCATTTTTGAGACTTAAATCCTAAGTTTATTGTAAATCCTTCATAATTATGATCTCGCCAATGTATCCTCTGTAACTGTCATAGTTCTTTTCATTTTGTCTTCTTTTATATCTGGAAAACTGTTGGCTGTCTTTCTTCATAGGACTGTTTTTAAGTGAATTGTTTTCTTGATTCTCTTTCTTGCTGTCATGAATTAATGCATATGCCACAATGAGTAGAGAATGCACAGCCTGTCATAACACACAGTCCTTTTGGTCACTAAGATTTAGTCCATGTCCATACAATAGCCAGCACATATGATTCCAGTTGGGACCTTGGCAAATCTATAGATTCCTTCTAAAATTATACTACTGTGGAAGAAAGATTTTAAGAAGAGACCTGGCAAGGTCCCTTTTTCTGCTGGTATATATTTATTCCTCAATATTTTTCACCAGTTTTAAATGTGATTTATTTATAGATTGAGTAGCAGTGTTCTAGTGTGTTTAGAAAAATGAATTTACTTCTAAGGATTATTTAGCTAGGACATATTTGGTTATGATTTCCCTTTACTCTCAAGTATCACTGCCTTTGTATTTAGGTGTATTTGTCCCATATTAAATACCTATCATGTATACTTTAGTAACTAGGGTGAGGATGAGAAGGTCAGGAAATGTAATAAAGATATATAGTGGACTGGTCTTGCTTATTGTATATGGAGATAAGCTATATGCTTAATTACTAGTTAATGGATGAATATACAAATACTAACTCTTTTCCTGGGTTTAGGTGTTTAGGAAAGAAGCAGTAACCTAAGGAGGCATTTGAGTTAGATGGCATCTAAAAATGCGGCTGCCTGTTCTGAACAGTTGATTGAATGTCGTCCCGTGCACCAAAAGGTTGCCGGTTCAATTCCTGGTCAATGCACATGCCCAGGTTGTGGGCTCATTCCCAGTTAGGGGGCATGCAGGAGGCAGCCGGTAGATGTTTCTATTTTATATTGATGTTTCTCTCTCTCCCTTTCTCTCTAAAAACCAATAAAAAATATTTTAAAAAATAAATAAAAATGTGGCTGCCTGAGCACAGACAAAAAGACCAAATGAGAGAGAATCTAGGGTGGTGCCCGAGAATCAGGAGTGGTGTGGAGAGAATGAGTGAAGTAGAATCATCATTGGCAGCAGTGATGTCAATTTGTACAGTTTTTAAAATGATTTCTAAGAAATAGGAAGGAAAATAGAGATGAAGTACATGAGTAATATGATCTTCTGGTACAGAAGTTAATACCTTTACATGTTTTAGGTCATTTGGTCTTCTCTCATCTCTCCGGAGGAGACCTATGGGCCATGCTTGAATTTTTTTTGGGGGGGCGAGAGGGGTAGTATATTTTGAGAGATAGTAGGAAGATTTCATTTTTGTATGTATGAGAAATGTTTATTTGTGATATGAACAGTGTCCAACTTGTTAGCTTCTGGAGAATTTGGAAGTGATGCAAAAGACAACTGCCATTCTACATTATATTGATGGTATTGATTTTAATAGAGCTGAATTTTCAGCATTTGAAGTTTCTAAATTCTTTATTCTCACCCCACATTTCTGCAGATACTGGTCTGAGCATGCCCAGTGATACTTCACTCTCTCCAGCAAGTCAGAACTCTCCGTACTGTATGACACCTGTGTCACAAGGCTCTCCAGCTAGTTCGGGGATAGGCAGTCCAATGGCGTCTTCAACAATAACCAAAATCCACAGCAAAAGATTTAGAGAGTAAGTTTTTTTTTTTTCTTTAAATATATTTTATTGACTTTTTACAGAGAGGAAAGGAGAGGGATAGATAGTTAGAAACATCAATGAGAGAGAAACATCAATCAGCTGCCTCCTGCACATCTCCTACTGGGGATGTGCCCGCAACCAAGGTACATGCCCTTGGCTGGAATCGAACCTGGGACCTTTCAGTCCACATAAAGGTCATAACACACAGTCCAGTTGGTCACTAAGATTTAGTGACGCTCTATCCACTGAGCTAAACCAGTTAGGGCTAGAGAGTAAGTTTTAGTCTCATTACTGAGTTTGAATAGTTTATGTACCTTGATTGTAGTTCTGAATATGGTATTGTCATTATTACTTGGTGGGTTGAGCAGATAAAACACTAAAGATCTTTAAGTTGTTTCAGATTTAAAAGCTCGTTTTGTTATATTTTAAGCATTTGCCTTCCATCAGCTATAAGTGTTCATGTGAAAGTGAGTTGGCTGTAAATATATTATTTTTATATTAGATAATGTTTATATCCTGGAAATTTGGTCTGTTACATCGTTATATATAAAATGCTGTGCACTATTAGGTTTCCCACTCCAAGTGCTTTTGCTTTTTAATTTATATTATTGATCTTCAAAAATACCTCCCTAACCAATTAATCCCAAGATTCGAAGACCCTATTACATTATGTGAACCTACTACATAAAGCTATTTATTTTGAGCAAATATTTCTAAGTTTTAAATTGGCTATTTGTGAATAACCTTGAACTAACAGTTACTGCTGTGAAGGATTTTAGAATTTTAACATTCTAAAATGGGGCATGCAAGAGGCAGCCGGTAGATGAATTAATTTTTTGCATTTGTGCAGATGAATTAATTTTACCTTTAAAAATGACAATGAACAAGTCCCAGGGTGAAATAAAATTTGTGTGAATCCAAACCACATTGGTTTGTTCTGTTCCTTTTCTTTGTACTGTTCTTTTGAGCGAGTACTTCTTGTCTAGATTTGGGGAGTTAATTTAATGTTAAATAACAGATGTGAAGCAAAGGAAACTCTCGGCACATAAAATGCTATATACATACAAAATAAACAGCTTAAAGAAAAACAGAATGAAGAAAATTGCATTGTTGATGTTCTGTTCTTTAATTTTGCATACTTTAAGATAGTTGATCTTTCCTCAGTCTGTCCAGTTTTATCTTCCCTTCTGAAGAATGTCATACTTGTACTTACTTAAACATTTTTCACATAAACATTAAAAAAAATTCCCAAAGCAGAATTCATTTATTTATATTTTTACTGAAAAAGGGCAGGCATAGATTTTTCCACTCTATAATGTAATAAGAAATAGAAATTTGCTTATTGAAGAGATTAGGGATTAGAACTTGAAAAGTACAGTATATTAAGAGGAAATAATTCCTAAAATTAAGTACTATAGTGGCCTCACACTTATTTCCTTTATTATTATTATTATTATTATAATTATTATTATTATTTTGTATTGTTACCATATATAGTACAAAGAACCTCATTCAGTTGCTTTGATGTTTTGGTTTGATGTTTTGATTTGATGTTTTGGTTTGAATTTAATTACTGAGTTATCCTCCATAGCCGTAGTTTTTGGAGTTAGAAGGACCATTGAAGTCATCTTAGTGTTAACTCTGTAATTTTATGGTTGAGGGAAAACAATGCCTAGATATTGTGACTTATCCAAGAGTAGAGGATGAATTATTGGTATTAGGACATTCAGTAAGCATCTACAGTTATATTTCTTTCCTATTTACTAGAAGCATCTTTAATATTGGAATGAAGTAACCTTCTATCTCCTTACCAAAAACATACTTCTTTTTTATCTAATCAGCAGGCTAACATTTTATTGATATCCTCAGGAATTTAGTATTGGGAATTTGGATAGTACCTCCTTGAGGTTGATCTATCCTTTACGTAAAAGCCAATCTCGTGTAATTCAGGAAAACTCTTCTGTTTTTCTAATTGACTGAAGGAATAAGATACTTTAAAGATTTAATTTTTTTATGAAAACCTCTTACTTGATCTGTTTCTTTCCTAAAGTAATTTTATAGTTACAGAAAAATAAATGAGGACAAACTTACTTATTTTTGGTTTCCTTTATAGGTATTGTAATCAGGTTCTTTGTAAAGAGATTGATGAATGTGTGACTCTTCTTCTTCAAGAGCTTGTCAGTTTCCAGGAACGAATCTATCAAAAGGATCCTGTAAGAGCAAAAGCGAGGAGACGGCTGGTTATGGGTCTGAGGGAGGTTACCAAACATATGAAGTTAAACAAGATCAAGTGTGTTATAATTTCTCCAAACTGTGAAAAAATCCAGTCGAAAGGTATGAACATTTTACTTTTGAAGTATTTTAATATTTATTTAATGTAATTGTAGGATGTAAAGTGAATTTTAAAGTGGAAGTCATATGACTTAGCAGAGTTTAGGTATGAAGCATAATATTGAATATGAGGAAAGAAAATATCTTTCAGTACCTGAAATTAAGTAGTAAAATTAAGATTGAATTGTAAAGAAAATCCCCATCTATGGACTACTAGTGAAGGCTTTAATTTGGGCCATCCAAGTGTGCCCTCTGTTGTAATCAGAGTGGGGACTAGTAAGAGTACATTTCTTTACCACTGCAAATATATTCTACTTTTTTACCTTTTTACATTACCTTTCATTGATGGCCCTTTTGTCTTGCTTATGATGGAGATTTGCCCCTTAGAAACCAGAAGTTAATACAGAGGTTCTTGGGTGAGCTGGCACACAAGTATTCTGTACTATGTCATGTACCCTTATTTGTACTTTTTCATGAAGTAGCCACTTTGGGTGATTGGAGTAGACAGATGCATCAAGTAGCAGTATTAGGCATGTTCTGCATAGGGGACAAATTCCAATAAAGTAGACATGTGATATTACATGTGATAGGTTGCTGTTTGAGCTGAGAGATTGAATAAAAGAATCAACCACTATTAACAATTTTAAACAAATGTTTATTGTATAGAAATTTGACTCATGATATGCTGATTCCTATGGATACTAGGGAATTTGGAATTTTAATTGGGGAGAAAGAAAATATGTAAATATATCCATAAATAGAACAAATTCAAATAGGGAAAATGTGTGGATAGCATAAGTGCCACAGGCCTTCATAGAGTTCTTTGCTGCTGTGTTTTATGCGTTAGTGTTGGGTGCTAAAATAGCTCTATTTAGAAAATAATTAATCTAAAACCTGTGGATGTGTTGACTTTCTCAGGTGGCCTGGATGAGGCTCTCTATAATGTTATAGCCATGGCCCGGGAACAAGAAATTCCTTTTGTGTTTGCCCTTGGAAGAAAAGCTCTGGGACGCTGTGTGAACAAGCTGGTTCCTGTCAGTGTAGTGGGAATCTTCAACTACTTTGGTGCTGAGGTAAGACTTTGGAAGACACACCCTCTTTCACTCGCCCTGCCCAGCCCCCAAATAGTACGTTTTCTGTTGACACATGCCATTGTTATGTTTAAGCATTTGGAGAAGTGAGATGATAACTCTCCAAGAATGAGTGGAACATTCTTGAGTGTTACATTTCCTTTTTTAGTGTTGAAACTCTTGCATAAGTTAATCCTACAGCATTTTTTGAAAAGATTTTTAGCTCCTATTTCTGCTGCAGTGTTTTTTTCTTCTAGGTTCAACTATGTAATACTTGATCATTTATTTAACTGCTGGGTAAAGATTATCCAATATTATACTATGTAAAATAATAAAATAATTTTCTTCAACATATATATGTTGGGTATATTTTGTGCTGCTACTCAGAGTAGAGAGAAAAGAATCCTTTAATCAGAGAGGATGTTACTTTAGAAAATGAAATTTCTAAACCAGTTGTCAGAATAATTCTGTAACTCTGATACCTTCATCTTCCTCTTGAAGTCAGCTAATACAAAGCTTAACCCACTGGAGCTGATAACAGAAAGTCTGTTTAGAGTAATGCTTATTAATATACAACGTTTTAAGAATGTTTTATGAAGTTGATTCTAAAGTATTTTGCGACACCACCCATACACCATTTTCCCTCTTCCTGACTATATTTATATATTTAAATGTCTCCTTTCCTATCCAGTCACCATGTTTGCATACCCCCATTTACCCATTCATTCAGTTTCTCTCCCATCACCTGTCTACCCACCTACTCTCTCTGATTATGTAATAAATATTGTGCTCCTAAAAGCAAGTAGCCCTTGCTTTTCTCAGTTACAGATATCACACTGCCTTGCTCTAGTTTATGTGTTTTTTCCTCCTTAACTGTGAATTCCTTGAGGACAGGCTTCTTATCTAGGCATCCCTGGCACCTTTCACATTACCTGAGCATGAGTAGGCAATAAATACTTGTTTAAAAATTGTGTGGTAAAAGTATATCTGCCTGCTATGTTAAATGATATGTGAACGTTTAGGTAATAAATGGAAAAGAAGGGTCATATATAAAGCCACCTGATAAAAATATACTGGGATCAAGGTCAGGAAAAGTTTACATGTTTATCTCTAACTAGATGCCCGGTGCACGAAATTCGTGCACAGAGGGGGGTTGTCCCTCAGCCCAGCCTGTACCCTCTCCAATATGGGACCCCTTTAGGGATGTCCGACTGCCTGGGCAGTCGGACATCCCTCTCACAATCCAGGACTGCTGGCTCCCAACTGCTTGCCTGCCTGCCTTCCTGATTGCCCCTAACCGCTTCTGCCTGCCAGCCTGATCACCCCCTAACCACCCTGCTGCCAGCCTGTTTGCCCCCAACTTCCCTCCTCTGCCGGCCTGGTCACCCCTAACTGCCCTCTCCTGCAGGGTTGATCACCTCCAACTGCCCTCCCTTGCAGGCCTGGTCCTTCTCAACTGCCCTCCCTTGCAGGCCAGGTGCCTCCCAACTGCCCTCTCCTGCTGGCCATCTTGTGGTGGCCATCTTGTGTCCACATGGGGGCAGGATCTTTGACCACTTGGGGCAGCTATATTGTGTGTTGCAGTGATGATCAATCTGTATATTACTCTTTTATTAGATAGGATAGAGGCCTGGTACAGGGGTGGGGGCCAGCTGGTTTGCCCTGAAGGGTGTCCCGGATCAGGTGGGGGTTCCCTTGGGGCGTGGGGCGGCCTGAGAGAGGGGCTTGTGGTGGTTTGCAGGCCGGCCACACCCCTGACAACCCAAGCGGAGGCCCTGGTATCTGGAATTTATTTTTCTTCTACAATTGAAACTTTGTAGCCTGGAGCGGAGCCAAGCCTGGGGCTCCCTCCGAGGCTGGCAGCCATTTCTGTTGGGGTTATAATTGAAACTTTGTTGCCTTAAGCGGGTGGGCCCGACCAGGGTGTTCGGAAAGCTTTGCTTCCCCTGTTGCCGGCGGCAACCCTGGCCTGCTCTCTCAAGCTCCAATCTGCCGCCATTTGTTTGAATTTATTTACCTTCTATAATTGAAACTTTGTAGCTTGAGTGGATGCTTAGGCCTGGCAAGGGCAGACAGAAAGCTTGGCTTCCTCTGTTACCTAGGAAACCTTGCTCTCTGTGGCTGTAGCCATCTTGGTTTGGATTAATTTGCATGCTCGCTCTGATTGGCTTGTGAGCATGGCTTGTGGGCGTGGCTTGTGGGTGTGTCGGAGGTATGGTCAATTTGCATATTTGTCTATTATTAGGTAGGATTATATTGTCTTCTTACTGAATTATATATATAAGGTTATTTGTATAGTTTTATATTACAAAATGCTTGCCAGTTTTGTTTGTACATTGGTTTACTTGCCATCAGCTGTTTTGAGGTAGGTAACTTATTGTTTAAACCAAGATACATTGTTAAAATGGAGGTAAAGGAAATACTGATATATTATCCATTCACAGTAATGTAGTACACTGAAGTTATTCTTTTTTTTTTTTAATAAAGATCTTTTTTTTAGAATATATTTTATTGATTTTTTACAGAGAGGAAGAGAGAGGGATAGAGAGTTAGAAACATCGATGAGAGAGAATCATCGATCAGCTGCCTCTTGCACACCCCCTACTAGGGATGTGCCCGCAACCAAGGTACATGCCCTTGACCGGAATCGAACCTGGGACCTTTCAGTCCGCAGGCCGACGCTCTATCCACTGAGCCAAACCGGTTTTGGCATGAAGTTATTCTTACCATCTGATAAAACTAACCTTTGAATTAAGCTTCATGTCCTTACACTGACATTCAAGGCCTTTATTCCCTGATAGCTTCTCTCTTCAATTTTATTTTCTTTTATTTCCAACAATTTTTATGTTTTATTTATATTTAAAACCAGTGTTAATCTCAAAATCACATATCCATGTGCCTATTTTCTTTTTGGTGGCTTCATTTAAATGCATGATTTGTTAAACATTGTAAACAAATATTTATGAAGTCTGTTGCATGTAACACGTAAAGGCTGTTTTTAACAATAGATCCTCCCTCCTTTTATAGAATAAACTAGAGGCCCAGTGCACGAATTTGTACACAGGTGGGGTCCGGCCGGCCCGCCCTGATTGGGGCCTGATCAGGGCCGGGCCAGCTGGGGGAAGGGGCCACGGGATTGGCCAGCGGGCCCTGCCCCGATTTGGGTGAGGGGTGGTATTGGGGGTGGGGTCAACCATGGGGAGGGGCGGTGAGCCATGGCCACGCCCCCAAATGGGGTGGGGGTTGCTGATTTGGGGCCAGTGGCCTGGGGGAGGGGCCATGGGTGGTTGGCCGGCTGGGGTGGGGGAGCCGATCTGGGGTGGGGCTGAGCAGGGGGAGGGGCTGCAGGAGATTGGCTGGCTGGCCCGCCCACTATTGGGGTCAGGAGGCTATCAGGGGCGGGGCTGGCCAGGGGGAGGAACTGCAGCCTGATCAGGGTGGTGGGGGCCCATCGGGGGCGTGGCCAGTGGGGGGGAGGCGCTGCAGGAGGTTGCCTGGCCAGCCCCACCTCCTGTTGGGGTGGGGGGTTGTGATCAGGGGCGGGCCGGCAGGGGAGGGGCTGTGGGCTAATCGGGGGTGGGGCTGGCCAGGGGGAAGGGAGAGGGCATTTAGCTAGTGGCCTCGCTCTTTTTTTTTTTTTTTTTTTTTTGGCAACTTCACGACTTTTATTTGTGGTGCCTTCTATGTCTCGAAAATACCTTCTCCCCCTGCCCCGGACAGTGTTGGGAAGGGGGCAGCAAAAAATAGGAGACATTCCTCCCTATTGCACATGGACCCTATATACAGGCCCACCCAGCCCAGGCCGGCGGGATGCTTGGCACATTCTCGGATCCCTGCTCAGGGGCGGGAGGGGTGACTGGTGGCAGCACATGTGAGAGGAGACCTCCGGGTAGCCACTCTGGTTCTGGCACTTCCTGGTCCTAGCACTTCCTGGTCCTGACACTTCCTGGTCCTCGTTTCCTTCCTGGTCCTGTCTGCAGCCCTGGTCCCCCTACCTGGCTCAGCCTCCTGTCTCCATCTTGGCCTCAGATGGCTTGGCTCCTGGGGGCTCTGTCCTCCCCTCCCAACCTGGAGGTCCTGAGGGGAGGTTATGGTTTCTCAGAGACTCCCCGGCAGCCCTGTCACTCGTGTTCACACAGGGGAAGGGGTTCATGTGGCAGAAGCAGCTGTATAAATGCGGGTGCAGGGACAAGTCCTCCGAGGTCACTTGGACAGTTTGCTGATGACGCGGATCAGGGCCGCGTTCTCGTCCTTTGAGGCACTGGTTGTCAGCCCAGAGATTGGACAGGCCCTTCAGCTCCTCTTTCAGCTCAGCGGCCTTGTGCTCCAGGGCCCTGCGCTCAAATCTCTCCAGCTCCAGGGGTCCCGCCTCTCTGCAAAGTGCTCCTGCCTCTGTGTGCGCGCTCCAGCTCCACCTTGAGCTGTGCCACCCAGCAGCATGGTCTCGGTCAGGGCCTCACGAAGTCTCTTGTTCTCAATGCGCAGCTCTGCTTAGAGCTTCCTGAAGCCTTCCTCGGGCTCTTCTGATTCGGGCTGGGGTTCTGGGTTGAGGGCCCGCTGCCTCTGGGAGGAAGGGCAGGATTCTGGGCTGATGTCTGCTGGCTTCACTCCTCCCCCCTCCGCAGGCTCTCTCCTCTCCTTGCCAACTCTGCGGTGCTCCCTGGAGGCCTGTGGTCCCTGTCCCTGACCTCTTCTCTCTGGGCAGGGCCATCAGAATTCTCAACCCCAGGGACTCGGGCTGCCAGGAAGGCCCCACTCTTGATCAGGATGGGAGAGTCCGATCAGGGGCAGGCCAGCAGAGGGGAGGAGCCGGGAGGAGCCCCACCCCCTGATCGGGCAGTTCGCTGGCCACAGTGGGCATCATAGCAGCCAGTCGTTTGGTCATCACAGTCATCACGGACACTGGTGTTTTATATATATAGATAAACCCTGAATATATTTTTCATGTTATTAGTAATTAGTACCCACCCTCAAAAAATCAATATAACCCTAGCTGGTTTTGCCCAGTGGATAGAGCATCGGCCTGTGGACCGAAGGGTCCCAGGTTTAATTCTGGTCAAGGGCGCATTCTTGGGTTACAGGCTCGATCCCCAGTAGGGGACATGCAGAAGGCAGCCGATCAGTGATTCTCATCATTTATGTTTCTACCTCTCTTTCCCTTCCTCTCTGAAATCAATAAAAATATTTTTTAAAATTAAAAAAAAAAACAAATAAATACAAAAAACACCCTCCATGATCTGGTCTCTTGTCTTAAAAAAAAAAAATCAACACAGTTAGCAGCAGCGTTTGTTGTACCTGCTACTTTAAACAGTTTAAACATCAGCTGGGTGAAACATGCCACTTATGTTTATCTTGCACATGTTTAATTTTTAAAGATACATTATTTCATAACAATATGATGCTTCTTGCTATATGTTTTCTTTCATTTTGTTATTGTTTATACTAAAATGATAATAACTTAGAAGAAAAAAATTATGCTATGTGGGGGGGGTGTCTTGTGATACTAAATCAAGACATTAAACAGAGTAGAAGCTTATTGAATTATGATGTTAAGAACTACTAAAAGTAATTGTTTGTCTCTCTGGTAGCTGTGGAAACTTCATTTTTCTTTTGGACATCATTAGACTTCATGATTGTTGAAGTACTACTTTAACCCTTTGCACTCGCTTGCTTTTTTCTCGATTCCTTTATTCTACTCGGGATTTAATTTTTTAAATACCTCAGATTTTACAAAGTGCGGCAGTAGAATAAAAAACTGGAGTTTCTTTTCATACAAACTTATTTATTTGGATTTTTTTATATTTCAAATTATTGATACATTCAATACAATTCAACATACGAGCTGCTACCGATGCTAACCATGTCGAGTCACACTCAACATCCGAGTGCAAAAGATTAATGCTTATGTGAATTTTGCCATTTTTTTTAACATGAGCATGCTCTGTCACCTACCGTTTCACTTTAATTATTAATTCCATTCATGTTCTTTTCTGTTTCACTGACAAGAGTACTTCTGGCTATTAAGCTCCACATTCTATTTTCAGGCATATATATATCCTATCTAATAAAAGAGTAATATGCAAATTGACCGTCACTCCAACACACAAGATGGCCGCCCCCGTGTGGTCAAAGATGGCTACCCCCATGTGGACACAAGATGGCCACCACAAGATGACCAGTAGGGGAGGGCAGTTGGGGGTGACCTGGCCGGCAGGGGAGGACAGTGGGGGGGACCCAGGCCTGCAAGGGAGGGCATTTGGGAGGAACAAGGCCTGCAGGGGAGGGCAGTTAGGGGTGACCAGGCCTGCAGGGGAGGGCAGTTAGGGGTGACCAGGCCTAAAGGGGAGGGCAGTTTTGGGGGGAACAGGCTGGCAGGGGAGGGCAGTTAGGGGCAACCAGGCTGGCAAGGGAGGGAAGTTAGGGGTGACTGGGCCAGCAGGGGAGGACAGTTAGGAGCAACCAGGCCTGCAGGGGAGGGCTATTGGGGTCGACCAGGCCAGCAGGGGAGGGCAGTTAGAGGCAATCGGGCCGGCAGGGGAGCAGTTAGGCACCGATCAGGCAGGCAGGGGAGTGATTAGGGGGTGATCAGTCTGGCAGGCAGAAGTGGTTAGAGGCAATCAGGCAGGCAGGCGAGTGGTTGAGAGCCAGCAGTCCTGGATTGTGAGAGGGGTGTCCAACTGCCTGTTTAGGCCCGATCCAAGTCGGACATCCCTGGAGGGGTCCCAAATTGGAGAGGGTGCAGCCTGGGCTGAGGGACACCCTCCCTTCCTGCCCCCCACCACCATGCACGAATTTCATGCACCAGGCCTCTAGTTCACACACACACACACACACACACACACACACACACACACACACACACAGAGTGGCCAGATTACTATGATCTCTGAATGCATAATAATCTGGCCAATCAGTGTATATCCTATATAATAAAAGGCTAATATGCAAATTGTCCCCTCGACCAGGAGTTCAACCAGCAAGCAGACTGGCCAACCGCCCATGTCACCTCCCCCTGACCAGGCTGGTCGGACCCCACCCATGCACGAATTCATGCACTGGGCCTCTAATATATATATACTGAGTGGCCAGGTTATTGTGTTCAGAGAACATAATAACCTGGCCACTCAGTGTGTGTGTGTGTGTGTGTGTGTGTGTGTGCGCGCGTGTATATATTAGAGGCCTGGTGAACGAAATTCGTGCACTGGGGGGGTGTCCCTTAGCCCAGCCTGTACCTTCTCCAATCTGGTACCCCTCGGGGGATGTCCGACTGCCAGTTTAGGCCCGATCCCTGTGGGATCGGGCCTAAACTGGCAGTTGGACATCGCTCTCACAATCCGGGACTACTGGCTCCCAACCGCTCACCTGCCTAATTGCCCCTAATCACTTCTGCCTGCCAGCCTCATCACCCCCCTGCCAGCCTGATCGACGCCTAACTGCTCCCCTGCCGACTTGGTCGCCCCCAACTGCCCTCCCCTGCCGACTTGGTCGCCCCTAACTGCCCTCCCCTGCAGGCCTGGTCCCCCCCCCAACTGCTCTCCCCTGCAGACCTGGTCTCCCCCAACTGTCCTTCCCTGCAGGCCTGGTTACCCCCAACTGCCCTCCCCTGCAGGCATGGTCCCCCCCCGCAACTGCCCTCCCCTGCAGGCCTTGTCCCTCCCCCCCAACTGCCCTCCCCTACAGGCCTGGTCCCCCCCAACTGCCCTCCCCTGCCAGCTGGTCACCCCCAACTGCCCTCTCCTGCAGGCCTGGTCACCCCCAACTGTCCTCCCCTGCCGGCCCGGTAGCCCCTCACTGCCCTCCCCTGCTGGCCCTGTCACCCCCAACTGCCCTCCCCTGCCAGCCGATCACCCCCAACTGCCCTCTCCTGCAGGCCTGGTCACCCCTAACTGCCCTCCCTTGCAGGCCTGGTCACTCCCAACTGCCCTCCTCTGCTGGCCATCTTGTGGTGGCCATCTTGTGACCACCTGGAGGTGGCCAGATTGTGTGAGGGTGTGATGGTCAATTTGCATATTACCTCTTTATTATACAGCATCTTAGAGTAAGGGAAACATTGATCTATTGCTTCCTGTACATACCCTAACTCACAACCTGGGTATGTGCCCTGACCAGGAATCAAACACACCACCTTTTGTTGTACAGGACAGTGCTCCAACCAACTGAGCTACTCTGGCCAGGGCCATTTCTTGCCCCCCCCCCCCCTTTTTTTTTTAATGGTTCATTTCTTTTTTTAAAAATATGCATGTGCCCTGATGGGAATCGAACGGTGACCTCCTGGTTCACAGGTTGATGCTCAACCACTGAGCCGGCTGGGCCATTCCTTGTACTTTTCTATGTATCTTTATTCATGATTTTACCTGCATAAGTAAGAATGCACTCTCTCCATCTCTCAAAATTGTACCTAGGCATATTTTTCAAGGCCTATATCACACATCATATTACTTCGTGAATTTTTCACTGATGCCCAGCAGTTAGATTTGGTATTTTCTCCAAAGGCCAAAACACTTTGTACATGTTAAGGCAGTTATAATATTTTGCCTTGAATCATAGCTGTCTTCTGTTTTCTCCTTCTAACCACTTGGAAGGTTTCTTGAAAGCAGAGTGGTGTTCTAGTGGTCTTTCTACCCACTATAGTGCCAAATGCTAAAGCATGCAGTTGTTGATTGATAAACTCTCTAAGAACTTTTAATATATCACATGTAGTGAGTAGTATTGAATCAGGAAATTTCCTCAGTCTTGTGACCATTAAATAAACAATATATGTAAGTTACAAAGTATTTTATAAGGTTCTGTGGTTGGCATCCTGTTTGGTTTTTGTGCTGATTGAAAGTGGATCTGATTCTGAAACAGTGGAGATTTATTGTTAGTAATAGGAATAGAAAGTATAACAAAAAAATGGACTAGTCAAAATCTCTTTCTTTTTAGAGCCTGTTTAATAAGTTAGTAGAACTCACTGAGGAAGCCAGGAAAGCCTATAAAGATATGGTTGCAGCAATGGAGCAAGAGCAGGCGGAGGAAGCCTTAAAGAATGTGAAGAAGGTGCCACACCACATGGGGCATTCACGGAATCCCTCAGCAGCAAGCGCCATTTCCTTCTGCAGTGTTATTTCTGAGCCCATCTCTGAAGTAAATGAAAAGGAATATGGTAAGTTGTTGCATATCATTAAAAATGACTTAAATTTTTAAAAATTTATCTTTATTGTTGAAAGTATTACAGATGTCTCCTTTTTCCCCCCATTGACCTCCTCTACCCCATACCCCCTCCACCCACCTTCTCTCTGAGATTCTGCAGTCTGTGCTTCTATGTCTCTGGATCTATTTTGTTCATTAGATTGCACATATGAGTGAGATCATGTGATACTTATCTTTCTCTGACTAGCTTACATGACTTAAATTTTGAAATTATTTTTTGATTAAGATAATTGGAAAATGACTTTCCATGCTATATTTGTTTTTATCTTAGTGATTATTCAAATTTTGCTTAAAATTTTGGTTTAAAAAAACACAGTAAACACAGCCATTAAAAATTAGGAGACTGCCCTACCGGTGTGGTGGAGTGTCAAACTATGAACCAGGAGGTCACAGTTCAAATCCCAATCAGGGCACCTGCCCGGGTTGTGGGCTCAGTCCCCAGTAGGGGGCATGCAGGAAGCAGCTGATCAGTGATTCTTTCTCATCATTGATGTTTGTTTCTATCTCCCTCTCCTTTCCTCTCTGAAATCAATAAAAATAAATTCAAAAATTAGGAGACGATTTGGGGCTGATGCTTTCTGTGAGACCCTGAAATTTAGTAACATTCCATAGTCTTAAAAAAGAAAAATCCCAAAAGGATCTTAAAAGCAAAATGCACCTTACTTGTGACCTATAACTTAGTAAATTCTGGGATGTTTTATTCTATTACTTTATGCTCATTTATTAAAATTTCATATTTACTAAGGAAACAAAAGACCTGAATACTAACTATTCAGTCTAATGTTATAAAACCTCGCCATATGGCATTTGTTTTGAGTTCAATCTTATTGTACTCAAAAAGATATAGAGACTAAAAAGCATTTATGTGTGATGTTTAAAGTCATATTATTTACTGCACTCTACATCTTAGTAGTTTCCTTGCCTTTGGACTATAATACTCGGTTCTATCACATTTTGAACACTTAAATTCTCTACTTTCTTGATCTAGTTTCTGACTTTTTTCACCTATTCTTTTTTTTTTTTTTAAATAGTATAGCCATCTTCTTCAACTTGGCTTTTTGTCATTTCTCTTCTTTTCTCTTTTTAATCTGTTTATCTGAAAATTTACCAAATAGGCGGTTGCCACCTAAAATTTAACAAGTAGAAAACTGAGTGGTTTTCTTCCTTTCTTCTCACACTTTTTCCGGGTCTGTCTGTCATTGTAGTTAAATGTTTGGAATACTTTTGACAGCACTACAGACTGAAGACAATATATCAAGATTGTGAGCCTTTAGGAAACTTTTGGTCAAGGATAGTTGGTACTGGTATAGAGATAGATGTGTTTCTTTGGCTGGAGTGATATTAATTAAAAATAAAGAAGATAAAGTGCCAACATTTAAAATGGGGACACTCTATATAGTGATATGCCAGATCTCAAAGGCAAACTGCAAGATAAATTCATAAAGCTGTGGGTCTGGGCAGACAACAGTAATCTTCATTTGGGTGCATAAAAGTTATGAAAGGAACCTCTCAGGGATTTAGATGTTTTTAAAAAGCACCAGATTTAAAGTGTTTAATGATGGAAACCTTGGCTTTTTCACCCTCTGTCTGGGGGATTTAGGCACATTTGATTGATTTCTAGGCCTTAGAGATTTATTTTCAGTAAAATGAGGAGGGTTTTATCTGATTATCTATAAAATTCCATTCCAAGTGAAAATTCTGTGAACTAATGGTTGAACCCTAAGAAGGGATTTAGAGCCTTACCCCTTTGCACGCCATAGGCATCTATAGATGCTTTAAAATCACTTTTTCGTGAAAAATTTCAACTGAAAATATTCAAGAACACCCAAATTGTGAGTAATATATTTATTTTTATAATATTCACTTCAAATTGATTTTTTAAATTAAATTCAAAATATCGTGGCATGTGGGGATGGTTTCCATTTTGGATGCATAGCAGTTAACTGGTTAAAGATTCTGGCCTGATGAACTGATTTATCAGGACACCAACAAAATTAAGTGAAAGTAATCATAACTTTGAGAGCAAAGCATAAAATATTCTCTCTGTATCGGAAGCATTCAGCAACAAACATAAAACCCACTAATGTGGCCTAAGAAATTAGGATATTTAATTATTTCACAATGTCATCGATGTCCCTAGTTCTTCCCTTCTTTTTGTTCTTTCATTCTCATTCCGTGGCTTCCTCTTATGCTTATCATCTCATGTTTAAAAATAGCTGCTGTGGCTCTGGGCATCATAGCTGTAGTCAGAAGCAGGAGGTTCAGTCAGTGTGCTCCTTTTATCAGCGAAGGAAGATTTTCAGAAGACTTCCCCTTTTGTATTATTTGGCTAGAGCTGATCATGTTGATTACTTTTACCGTAGCTGCATGAAGAATGGGCAAGATAATATTTGGCAAAGGGGAATGGGATAACTGATGGTATAAAAACTATTTAATTCATCTCCTAGGAATGGGTTCAAGTACATCTCAAATTTAGTTCTGTTAACCAGGAAGAGGATGGGTAATGACTGTTGGTTAGAAAACAGTCTTCCATGTCATCCTGGTGCAATATTTCTAAAATGTTTTCTTTTGATTTCTGTGGTTTAAAGTAAAAACAGATATGGGAAAGGATGCTAACCACTGGGTAGGAAAGAAAGGCTTCTGTAATAGTCCAGTTTTAGTGTCCTTTGTGCACCCCTTATTTTCTTTGCTTATGTTTTTCTTCCACCTGAGCTGAGTGTCAATTCTATCATACTTACATGAAACAAATAGTTTCAGACATAAATCCCAACTAAGCTGCAAGTTTTTTGAGAATGGGGACTTGGCACATAATGGGCACTTGATATATAATAACTCACTTACTGATACTTTTATTTTTAAGAGAGAGGAAGGGAAAGTGTAGAGAGAGAGAAACAGAAACATCAAGGTGAAAGAAACATCAATCGGCTGTCTCCCGCATGCGCCCTGACCAGGGATCGAACCCAAAACCTGGGTGTGTGCCCTGACTAGGTATCGGATCTGCCACCTTTTGGTGTAGGACAATGCTCCAACCAACTGAGCCATACTGGTAGGGCTGTACTGCAATTTATAGATGAGGAAGCTAAGACGAAGAGGTAAATAACTTGTCACAGTAAGTCTGGCTCTGGAAACTGTACTATTAGCCACTGTGATGCATATGTCCTGCCTGTTGAATGAATTCTCAGTAGGACCAAACAGTAAGTGTTCAGCAAGCAGTTATGAGGGAGGACAACCTCAATGTCTAGTCCATTCCTTCTGAGTTTCTTGCTCATCCTCTGCCACCACCTCTTCCTCTATAGGCTCTTGAATTCAGTTGCTTGTTCCTCTACTATAAAAAAACTATCTAAGACAGACAGCTTCTTTGTGTATGCTGACTGAAGGAATAAATAAATACACACACTTTATCCTCTGACAAACCCACTAGTGACTTGAAAGTTTTTAAAAAGATAATTTCACGAAGAACCAGTAAACAGAAACAGAAAAGCATGGAAGGGGTTAAAAGGCAAAGAAGAGCTTTATTGAATAAGTTCTGCTAAAATAAACAATTTTTAAGCAGGGTAGATTTGGATCAGTACTATTTCCAGGTTTGTTGGGATCTTTGATCCTTCCTTTAACTTGCTTCTTCAAAGGGGGATGCCTAGCTGTTCTGTTCTGGCTTTAGATTGCCTGCTTCGCTCCCCCACCGCCATCTTCCAATCAGATCTCTTCTGGCAGCACTTTTACACCTGCTGTGTTTCTCCCCATTGTGTTCATGTGTTTGTATGCTCATCAGTTATTGATCAACCTTCACCTATTACTTTAAGGTGGGAGGGAGCCTTGGGAGGCCCGGTGGATATGTGATCTCAATGACTCTTTGATCATTGTGACAAGACACTGGATGGCTAATTGCAGAGTTCCTTGTCTCTGCTTTCAAGATCTATCTCCCTTTGCTTTCCAAAGGTGGCTTTCAGCTCACCTACTTAGTAGGTGAATGCCCAAGACTAAGATCTTCAGAGAGGTCAGCTCTGCTCCACCTACTGACCTTTCCTTTTTCCTATTTCTTGACTCATGGTCATGGGGGAGGTAGGACTTTTCTAAGACCCCACATGAATTCTTGTAATACTTTTGAAGGAGAAAAAATGGTTGGGAGGAAATGTAAATATGCAACTGAAGTTTTAAAAAATGTTATGCCTTTTTAAAGTTTGTTTTTGCATAATGTATACATGAAAATTTTTAGTTAATAGGGTTTTTCCCCCTCAGCACTTACTATATGCCAACCATAGGGACACACAGATGAGCAGGAGTGGGAATGAGGAGGGAGGGAGGGGTAAAGAGCAAGCACAAAACAAGTGCTTTGAACAATATATGCAAAAAGTATTGTTGGAGTTCAGGTCATAACTGACTGTCTTTCTGAGGAGAGTCAGGAAAGGCTTCACAAAGGATCTGACATTTTAGGTGGTTATCAAGAAGGAGGGAGGAGGAATCTGAAAGGTAAAGAAGGAAACACATCTCACACAGAAAGAACAGCTATGCAAAGCAAGGACTTGTAAATAGAGTATGACTTCTGGGAGCAGTGAAAAATCAGTGTGATCCTGAGGGTGGAATGCATGGCTGGGGTTAGAATGAATGGGACCAGAAAGATAGATAAGGGTCAACATGAAGGGCTTGGCTACAGCAAACTAAGGAGTTTGGATTACCAGGAAAATAGAAGGCCCATTAGACATTGATGTGACCAATCCACAAAACCAATTGGGAAGATATTACAGATGTACAGCTAGGTAAAGAAGGCGTAAGCTGAGGCAATAGTGACCCACGTTTAATAGTTTTTAAGTTAGAAGTGACATGGTACAGTTATGAATTCAGTGGAATAAAGACATGTCATAAGGGAGAAAGATAGGATGAAGGATTACTATAAGATTTCTTCTGCTTTGAGACTATAAAAAAGATAATGTTACTAACCGAGAATGAAACTATAGAAGGAGGAGGAGTTGTTTTTCATGAGGTAGGAGTGAGAGTGGAAAGGACCTGTTTTATACTTTGAAGGAACTGCAGAAAAGGATGTTCCAAACCATATGCTCTGATTTTAAGTACTGGAAATATGGTCTATATTATACAGTTGATAGGTGACCATCAAGTTGAATATATTAATACTAGAGGCCCGGTACGTGGATTGCACCGCTGGGGTTCCTCGGCCTGGCCTGCAGGGATCAGGCTGAAACCAGCTCTCTGACATCCCCTGAGGGGTCCTGGATTGTGAGAGGGCACAGGCCAGGCCGAGGGACCCCACTGGTGCACGAGACCGGGGAGGAACCGCAGGAGGGCTCCAGGGCGTGTCTGGCCCATCTCACCCAGTCCCGATCTGTCGGACCCCAGCAGCAAGATAACCTACTGGTTGGAGTGTCTGCCCCCTGGTTGTCAGTGCACATCATAGCAACTGGTAGAACTGTCAAACCATCAAACCGTCAGACACTTAGCATATTAAGCTTTTATTATATAGGATGAATAGGTTTGTTTTATCATTATAGCTTGATCATTATACCTTTAAAATGTAATAGCTATAATGCAAATAGAAGGGGATTTTTATTTTTAAGAAACCCACAAAAATAAGTGGAACTATATCAAACTGAAAATCTTCACAACAAAGGAAATCAACCACCTGCAAAATGAAAAGGCAACCTACTGAATGGGAGAAAATGTTTGCAAATCATATGTCTAATAAGGGATTAATATTTTTAAAATATCTAGAACTTAAAAACACACACCCATAATCCAGTGAAAAAATGTGTAGAGAAGCTGATAGGTATTTTTCTAAAGAAGACATACAAGTGGTCAGCAAGCACATGAAAAGATGCTCAACATCCCTAATCATCATGAAAATGCAAATCAAAACCACAGTGAGAGATCACTTCACACTTGTTAGAATGGCTGTTTTCAAAAAGACCAAAAAAAAAAAAAGATGTTAGCAAGGATGGTAGAGCAAAGGGAATCCTTGTGTACTCTGTGGGAATGTAAATTAGTAAAGCCACTATAGAAAACAGTATGGAGGTTCTTTAAAATATTAAAGATAGAACTGTCATATCCAGCAATTTCACTTCTGGGGTAATTATTCAAAGAAAATGAAAACACTAATTCAAAAAGATATATGCAACCCCATGTTCATTGCAGCATTACTTACATAGCCAAGATAAAGAAACAACCTAAGTGCCCATCGTTGGATGAATGGATAAAGGAGATGTGTTATAGTTATACAATGGAATATTCAGCCATAAATAAGAATGAAAGCTTGCTATTTGCAACAACATGGATGGACCTTGAGGGCATAATGCTAAGTGAAATAAGTCAGATGGAAAAAGATAAATACTGTATGATCTCACTTGTATGTGAAATCTAAAAAAATAAATACAAACACCAAGCTCATAGGTACAGAGAACAGATTGGAGGTTGCCAGAGAAGTGGGTTGAGGGTTGGCAAAATGTATAAAGGTGGTCCACAGGCACAGGCTTCCAGGTATAAAATAAGTCATGGGAATATATTTATAGCATGGTAACTATAGCTAATAATACTGTATTGCATATTTGAACGCTGCTAAGAGATTTTAAAAGCCCTCATCACAAGGAAAACAATTTTTTAAGTATTTACAATGATGGATGTTAACTAGACTTATTGTGGTGATCATTTTACAGTCTATACAAATATCAAATTGTAATGTACACCTGAAACTAATATGTTATATGTCAGTTATACTTCAATAATCCTAATATATAAAAACCCAGGGTCCGTAACGACAGACAGAAGACTTGACTGAACACTGGAAGTCAGTCCTGCAGTCAGTGCTGGGTTGCTGTGGGCACGGCAACCCAGCACTGACTACCGAGGGGGCTGCAGATCAGGCCCAGAGAGAGGCCTGGAGAGAGAGGCAGGGTCTAATCAGCAGCTGCGCCTCTCTTTCTCTCCGGGCCTCCGCAGGGGCTGCTGATCAGCCCCGCCTCTCTGATCAGGCCCGGAGATAGACCTGGATACGCTGACTGGCATAGAAACCGACCAATCAGAGCCAAATTGGCCGGCAGGGGAGGGCAGTTAGGGGTGATCAGGCTGGCAGGGGAAAGCAGTTGGGGGCGAGATCAGGCCTGTAGGGGAGGGCAGTTGGGGGCGACGGGGCTGGCAGGGGAGGGCAGTTGGGGGTGACCGGGCTGGCAGGGGAGGGCAGTTGGGGGCGACCAGGCCTGCAGGGGAGGGCAGTTGGGAGTGACCAGGCCTTGAGGGGGACCAGGCCTGCAGGAGAGGGCCGTTGAGGGCAAGATCAGGCCAGCAGGGGAGCGCCGCTGGGGGCAACCAGGCTGGTAGGGGAGGGTAGTTGGGGCAAGATCAGGCCAGCAGGGGAGGACAGTTGGAGGCGAGATCAGGCCGGCAGGGGAGAGCAGTTGGAGGTGAGATCAGGCTGGCAGGGGAGGGCAGTTAGGGGCAGTCAGGCAGGCAGGCAGGTGAGCGGTTAGGAGCCAGCGGTCCCAGATTGTGAGAGGGATGTCCGACTGCTAGTTTAGGCCCGATCCTAAAGGCCCTGTGGGATCGGGCCTAAGCCAGCAGTCGGACATCCCACAAGGGGTCCCCGATTGGAGAGGGTGTAGGCTGGGCTGAGGGGCCCCCCCCACCCCCCATGCACAAATATCGTGCACTGGGCCACTAGTAAAAAGATAAAATGAAAAAATGTAAACTGGGAAATAAAATAAAGAGGTAGGAGAGCTGTCTTTTTATCTTCTGATTCCTTGTACATTTTTAGCTCCAAACTGACTTACTATCATTAAAAATAATCTGAGTTTATCACCACTGTATTAGACATAATAATACCTTTTTTTGTTCTCAAAGTTACTTGGTAAGCCAAGCCATGTATATAAAACAGATTTTCACACATGTTAGAAATGCATGGGTGGCTTCTTTGCTTATAAATGGAAACCCTAGTCCCGTTATAGGCCAAAAGACAGCTCTTAGGTAACTTGCTAAGGGAACATGGTAAAACCAGTCAAATCAGAACTATTTCTGCTGGACATCTTGGCTCTACCATCCATGACTTGTGGATTCTTGAGCCTCGTACACTTCAAGGCCAAAAAAAAGTTGGGCAATTTATTGATTTTCATGAATACATGAGTATTATATATGAGCATCAGTGAGCTCCTATTGGTATGAGATCTTTTGCATTCTCAAGCATTAATATACTTATTTTTGCCTCCTTGTTTTTTATCTTAAATGCACATTTGTGAGAATTGTTTTCTTTATAACATTTAAACTAGTACTAGAACAATCTAAGGTTTTCGTTTTTCCAATCAGTTAGTGAGCCAGGAAATTTCTGTAGTTTGTTTTTCCCTCTTTTATGGGTTGCATAATTCTGAAACATTGTTCTGGTTTTTAAAAAATCTGTTTGATATCTGCAGAAACAAATTGGAGAAACATGGTGGAAACTTCAGATGGACTGGAAACATCAGAAAATGAGAGAGAGGTTTCCTGTAGACACAGCACATCTGAAAAATCCAGTAAACTTCCATTTGACACAGCCCCTGTTGGTAAGCAGCCATCTTTAGTGGCCACAGGCAGTACTACCTCAGCTGCAAACCCTGGGAAATCAGCAGTGAGTGAGAAAGAGGAAGTGAAGCCGGATGACCTGGAATGGGCCTCGCAGCAGAGTACCGAGACCGGCTCTCTGGATGGGAGTTGCCGGGATATTTTGAATTCCTCCATCACCAGCACCACCAGCACTCTTGTACCTGGCATGCTTGAAGAAGAGGAGGATGAAGAAGAGGAGGAGGAGGAGGATTATACCCATGAACCCATATCTGTAGAAGTACAGCTCAATAGTAGAATTGAGTCTTGGGTCTCTGAGACCCAGAGAACAATGGAAACTCTTCAGCTTGGGAAAACCCTTAATGGTTCTGAGGAAGACAATGCAGAGCAAAGTGGGGACGAGGAAGCAGAGGTGCCTGAGGTGCTGGAACCAGGGGTGGACAGTGAGGCCTGGACTACTGACCACCAAGCAAGCCCGGAGCAGCAGAAGCCCAGCAACTGCAGCTCTCTGAGCAACGAGCACTCCGATTCTAACCCTGCACCCCCAGATCTCTAACTCAGGAAATGTCTGCTTCTGTCTCCAGCCATGTAAGGGTTATAGCCATTATCTTTTATGCTTCATCTCAACATTTTGCACTGTCCAATATTTAATATATGTATTTAATTCCCGACAGAAATATTTTTGTAGCTGTCTTTTACTTGTTTTGTTATGACCTATAGCTTAGCTTTTAATTAGCATCTAAGTGTCTTTCTAAGAACTGTGTGGGAAATTCAGAATTGTTTCAGCTTATTTTATTATAGAAAATAATGATTTAAAAAAGAACAAGACCAGTTTTGAAGAAAATAAGTTTACAATACTTATTGAGAGTCATTTGGAAAGTTAAAGATCAAGGTTTTAAGGGTAGGAGCAGTTATCAATGTTTGCTTCAAGACTACTCTTCTTTCACTCTAACCTTTCTGGCCAAAATATTTGTGCTTCTTCAAAAATGAACTGGCAGTAGAATTAGGAAACTTAAAAAAAAGAAGCTGAGCATAAGTAAGTTCCCAAAGTGTTTTGTGTTAAGAATTGATGCAACTCTTTTTGGTCCACAAATGCTTGTTTCAGAAGTCACTGATCGTAATAACTGATCAAAGTTGGGATGGGCTAAAACAGCCTCCAGTATGTGAGTTGGCAAAGGGGCCCCACGATTAGAGTTGGCCTCATTTATGGAAAGTGATAGATGTTGTATTTAATTATGAAAAGTCACCCATGATAGGACCTTCAGGTTCTGTCTCAGATTTGCTGCTTACCTCAGGAATGCCTTTGTACATACTCATATTTACATAAAGTTAGGCAAATTTTGATATTGAATAACTGATTGTATGACTGCAGCTCTTAATTGGTAACGATTCAGAAACAAAGTCTTATACTGGTGTATTCTTTTGCATGCTTCTGATTCAGGACTCTCTAACTTTGAGATAGGGATTTGATGGGGTATCCAAATTTGTCCTGAGTAAGAAACCATATCATCTTTTTTGAAATATATGTATTTTGCCTTTAGCCTCAAGCACTTGCCATGTAACACTAACCATAGTTACTGATAGGAGGTCAGGGAAAGGATCTTTACATAACTTACGTATATCCTGATAATCAAGGCTTGGAAGAGGAAGTTTTGAAAAAAAAAAGAGCAAGTTGTTCTAATTGTGCTGAAACCATCAGATGATTTAAAGTATGCAGCTATACACAGGTATTAATACTTGATCATTATTATTTATCCCTGCCCTTCTCTAGGAATGTGTATACCTGCTGGGAGAAATAGCTAAATGTTTTATTTGCTAGTCAGTCACCACCTGGTAATAGTAGTGGTGACCTTGACAAGTTTATGTAACGGTGGGAGAATTACAAATTACCTATTTTCTGTCTTCCCTCCAACCCACCCCCAACTGACCAACAGACGCACAGACACCCCATCTTTACGCTTACAAGCTCCCAAAAGCAAGCACAGAACTAAGGGGGGGGGAGGGGTATTTTCCCTGCCCTGGTTTTATAGGGCGGGCTTTGCCTCACAGAGGCAGGAGGAGAGAATTGGGCGATTCTTGACTGAACTCATTGGGACTACTGTGCTAGTTTTGATGTTTTATAACGCTGGCATTTAATTACTGGAGAGATCAGATTCTTGATTTAGTATTTATGAATTGTGAAAGTTGAAGAGCATTGCTATGTAGAAAATGTCAGTCAGTCAACTTTATTAGTGTGCTAAAAAGGGATGTTATTCTATTGTCCTGTCTAAACTTCTCCAGAATAGACTCCTTAAGCACAAAATATCCAGTATTTAAAGGAACACAACATGTAAGGTATGAAGCCTCTGAAATAAAATCATGGATTTGTATGTGGCAGATCTTACTGTCCCTATACATTTGGAAGTGTTAGGTGGTTTAAAGAAATGATAGAGTTTTTGAACTACTGACAATCTTAAAAACGAACTTAAAAGCTTTTCAAACTTTTTAATGGTGTAAATTTCCTTTGTTCGGTGTCAGTAATTCAGTAACTCTTGATCAAGGTAAGGGCTTTTCAAAGGTTTCTTATATTTTATATCTCTTCTGAATGAGAATTCTCATTTTAGATTTTTGACATTTGTATCAAAAGAGAAGTTGAGGAAATGTTTGGAACAACCATAACTTTTCATTTTGCTGTAGACGATAGAAGTGTTTAATTCCTTGTCCGATAGACGCTCCTGCACGTGCAGCATCTTCTGCCAGCAAACCCCAGGGACCACAGCCTTTTATATGAGACAGGTCACCCCTAGAGGACAGCCCACTTTTATTAAAGGGAAGGTTGTTATGTTGAATGTATGCTAAATAAAGATTAATCATGTCTTTATAATTTGTTTCCTTTAGATAAATTCTGGGATGTGTACATTATATACAGGAGGAAGTGTAAAATTAAGGAAGTGGTTTTTTTATGGATCTGGGGTGAGTGCCTCTTTGGAGACCTTGAGTAAGGGTTTATCATCACAAGAAATAAAAAAGTGATTTTTTTTTTTCTTAGTGTATAGAGGTGGTTTTACTGGCAACAATTAACATTAGATTTCTACTTCAATATATAAGTATCTGAATTACAATATGAATTGCACTCCCAAAACTAGATTTCTGCTTCAGTAGGTTTGTTTACTGTGAAGATTACTTCTCAAAAGACAAATGTTCATATTAGCTTAAGTTTTGGTTTAAATATATTTGTAAATGATGTAATATATTTCTTTTGACTAAACATGGGAAAAATAATCTGTTATACATTGAAAAGTTTTTAAAGGCTTTGACTGGAGGTCATTTTTGCAGAGATGGTATTTTATATGCTTCCAGTATTTGGAAATGAATTAGTCAAAAGGAATTTACATAGTTTAAATATTGAGAAATTAATATCCAAATAATGTACTTGTCTGATTTCTTAATAAACTGGGGGAGGTGGGGAGGGTGGTAATTGTAATGTGCAAATGAGTAGTGAACTCTACATTCATTTTTCTTCTCTTTAACATAAAACTTAAATCTCAACACAGCGTTACTTTAATACATGTATAAATAAGTGTTACTGTTTGTAAAGCTGCTGTTTGCTTAAAAAACCTGTCATTTAAGTATTTTCTGTGTGTTATGCCAACAAGTTAGGACATTAACTTATCCATTTAAAAACTTTATCTTTTTTTAACTTAAAATTTTTTTCTGGGAAATAATTTATTTACAGGCATCTTCTCCCTCCCTCTTCCAACCTTTATACATATCACAGAATCAACCAAACTGTTTGCCTGATCTGAAATCTGAATCCTAATTAATCATAAACTTTAAACTTGGTTGGCACATCACACTTTAAAAGTATTTGTATTGTTTTGTAATTTAATTTCTAAAGATATCACATGAATTTATAATTTAATGTCTTAATTATAATGCTCTAATTAAAAACTAGCAAAATTAGTATGAATCATAACAAAAAGGTTGTTAGTTCTTTTGCTGTATGAAGGATAATTGTTATATCACATTTTAGGGGTAATAACAGCTTTTTTGCACTATGTATATACTAGTGAAGATTCTTCTGTAACTAATAAAATTATTATTGAAATGCAGTCTATCATTTCAGAATAGGTACTTAAGAAATTCATGACTTCCTGATGGGTTTGCCAAAGAAAGTTGTAAAACCTGCAGAAAGGTGTCATTTGTAAAAACCTCCACTTGGGATGGCAGAGCCTCGGCATCTAGTCAGAGACCATCATAGTGTTAGAAGACTCCTCCTAAGCCTTTCCCAATATTAACTCATGAATCCTCACAACAGCCCTTTGAGGAAATACTGTTTCTCATTTTTTAGATGAAACAGTCATGGAGGTATTAAGTAACTTACCTAAGATTCCACAGGTAAATAGTAGAACTGGGATTCAAACTCAGTCCATGGCAAAGTCCATGCTGTTACTGACTCTGCTTTGTTGTGGCACTGAATGCTCAAGAGTGTGCAAACCAAACAGTGCTTCCCTCCACTTCCTCAAGTATCTTCAGGAGTATGAAATGTGCCAGACGGAACTGACTGCCTCGCTTACTGAGCCTCACCTAATCACTCTGTAAAGTAGCCCCAGACCTTGTCACTGTGTCACAATGGAATGTAGAGAATCAGAAAAGAAATAGACTCATCTATCAGAAAATAGTAGGATCACTAATTTTCATTATGAGAAGAAATTAATTTTTGGTGATTTCAAAAAGAAAGGCAGGACGCCTCAGTTGTATCAGAATATCCCCCCCCCCCTTTTTTTTTTTTGACCAAGGTTTCTACCACTTAAGTTTCTTTTCTGACAGTGATCAGTTTTTCTTCTAACTGACCAGAAGAGGGTGTGCATGGCACCTGAAAATGGTCAAAGGCGGTTCCTATGTAATATTTATTAATCATTTTTTTTAATGGGGAGAATGGGAAGAGAAGTAATCCTGAACTATGGGCTTTGCTATAGCTGGTGCTTAGCTCTGAAGTCTAAGCTGAGGACTCAGGAACCATACTCGTAAGTATGCCATTTTAGAAAGATCACACCGTCAAAAGACATTTAGATCATGTGTTAAGTAGTTCAGTTCAATTTGAAATTTATAAATTATTTTAACTTGAGTTGGGTTCTGATGTCCTTGGATTCTTCTGACATGTATGAAATATGACACCTGGCTTATTGCAGAATAGGTATTAACGGCAGCCTGTGGCTTGCAGGGCCCAAAGCATGCTCTGCTGGAGCTCCCACAGTGTGGGACTTGGAAAAGGGAAATGTTTCCATTCTGGACTTAGTCTCAATCCCTGTATTTCTCTCCACTCCGCTCCCCCCATCTTTTTGACACTGAGTTAATTGTTTGGCAGTCCTGTGGCAAGTAAAGAGACATTTACTCTTGCAGAAATGGGTTGAGTAACTGCATCACTGTAACCTGGCTACCGGTATCTAAGGTTCTAGTGTGGATACAGAGGGTTGGAGCAAGTAAGATCCTGAGCTGCATGTAATTTGGAGCTACCAGCCGAGCTTGATGGTCTTTATCCAGTGCATCGGTGAGCCATGGTTTGGAGCCTGGCGTAGTATAGTTTTCTGTGGAGAGAATGAGTGCTTCATCTCAGAAACCCCAGGCTTGGCCATGGCCTGGAGTTAGCCATAAGGACAGGTTAGAACCCTCGCCTTCCTGTGGTGGAATTCGGATTTGAGGCAGTGTGTGTGCTCTTATCTGCTACGGGAAGAGGGACGTGAGGTGTGCACAGATTCCCCAGGTTGTCTTCGCTTTACAGTTTTCTCTTTACCTGAGTTAGAGCACTTTCCCTTGCTTCACAAACCTTCAGCTTGAGAATGGAATAATGGATTAAAATTAAAGCAGTTGCCCGGCCAGTGTGGCTCACGGTTGAATGTCAACCTATGAACCAGGAGATCATGGTTTGATTCCTGGTCAGGGCACATGCCTGGGTTGCCAGCTTGATCCCGGTAGAAGGCATGCAGGAGGCAGTCAATCAATGATTCTGTCTCATCATTGATGTTTCTCTCCTTCTTCCTCTCTGAAATCAATAAAAATATATTTTAAAAAATAAGATTTGGTGTATACATTTAAAAAAAATTAAAGCAGTTAATTTTGTTAGCGCTGGTTAAGAAGAAATGATAAAAGTTTTAAAATTATTGGTTTCTCAGTCATGGGAGAAAAGTTAAGAGATCATCATCCCTGTCATTTTTCTTTTTTCTTGCTTTTCCTAAAACCAATGTTGTAAGGCAAATGTTGAGTTTCTAGCAAGTGTTGTAACATTTATAATTAGGAAGGTAAGAAAGATCTATGTTGCTACTTTACAAATATTCAAACAGTGATGGTCAAGAAAAAGGTACAACTATTTCTTTAAGTTTCTTTCTTTCCCTAATACTTAAGATACACCATTTAAACTGTTCCATAATCTTTTAGATAAAGGGATCAGCAGACTACAGCCTGTGTGCCAAATGGGCCAACAGCCTGTTTTTGTAAATAAAGTTTTGTTGGGACACAGTCATACCCTTTCCTTTACATATTATTTGTGGCTGCTTTCCTGCTACAGTGACAATTGAGTAGTTGTGTCAGCGAAGCCTAAAATATCTGCTAAGATAGGCCCTCCACAGGGCCAATCTCTGAAATTGAGACGATGTCTAATAGCACTGCATTCTTGTGTGATTTTCTCCCAGTTCTTCGTTTTATTTCTAGGGATGATACATCTGCTACGGATTTACATACTAAAGAAGTGCTTTAAGCTCTGCCCAGTGGTAGGAGGCATGGGGATGCCTGGGAGGAGCACCATGGGAAACGAGCCTTGGATATACAGGCGCTCGGGAGGCTCGGGCTCCTGTTTCTCCCTTCTCTCCGCACATCAGTGACTGGTTGAGTTGGTTGCAGAACCCTGAAATTTGGATCGTCCTTGGGGAAACAGTGAGGCCGTGCTTTGTTCAAGGATGGTTACGAGTTGGCTGGGTTCTGTGTGAAGGCCGCCATGGAACGCCAGCACCCCCAAAGTAGGTTGGTACCCAGAATGGGCCGTGGTCATTAAGCCAGTCCCCATAGTTCCCCCAAATTGGAAATTTTAACTGGGGGCCACTGAAAGCGAGTGGAATAGGTGTGCTGAGACGGTAGAGAGGCCATGAGAACAACAGAGCAAGGAGCTGCCTTCTATCCTGACAGCTTTGCGTGTTTAGCCTGTTCCTAGGCCTTTGATCGATCCTTTTTTGTTTTCGCAATTAGGGAGAGCTTGTGTGCTTTTGACAACAGAGTCCTACACAGATGATCTTTAAGGTTCCTTTGAACACAGATGTTCTTACGGCTCTAGAAATAGCGGGGTTCACCATATATGCATTAAGAACTTGCTACCTTCATGGTGACGTGCCAAGCTAGTTATGTGTCCCGATGGCTAGCTGGGGGGCGTATAGAAAGCCCCCAGGGCCGCAGTGGGGATGTCTGCAGCTGGGACACAGCTGGGTCCGGGTACTTTCTCCAGGCGGGCTAGGGATGTGGAAACCTTTCAGCAGCTCCAACAGTCATCATCACCATTACACCCGGACGGGCGTCCCAAACCAACAGGCCTGGAGATCATCCTTGACCCCTTTCCTTCTCACACATCCAGTCTGTCAGGAAAGTTGGTTAATTTCACAGCAAGATGTATTCAGAATCCAATGACCTAACACTGCTTCCTCTCTTCACCATCTCTCACCTGGATTGTTCCAGGCATCTCCCTCTGATCATCATGCTTTCATGCTTGTCCTATGGTTTGTTCTCCACACAGCAGCCATAATGATCCTGTTAAAAATCTAAACAGATCATCTCTGTTCTGAACCCTGCAGTGGTTCCCACCTCCCCCAGAGGAGACGCCTTCTTTCTTATCCACAGTGGTTCACATGCACATGCACTCACACAGTGACCTCTGACCTCTTCTACCACACCTCTCCCCCTACCCTTGCCCACTCTACTGGCCTCCTTGCTGAAGGTCTGGAACATGCTGCCGAAGTATGCTTCTGCCTCAAAGACTTCGCACTGTCTGTTCCCTCTGCTGGAAAGTTCATTCACCCCCTCCTGCACCTCCTTTGGGTCTTTGCTCAAATGCACCTGTCTCATGCTTCATCACTTGCTTCCCAATCCTGTTCTTTCTTCCCTATTTGCAGTTATCCTCAAACCTGTTCTCTTCCTCTCTTCCTCCCATTTGCACTGACCAAGCTGTAACTTCCTATTAAGCTTATCTCACTTGTCTCTTCCTCCCCCACTTCCCTTACTAAGCTCTGCGGGCAGGGACTTTGAACTGTTTTGTTACTTATTTTCCTCAGTGCTTATTAGCACAATGCCTGGCACAATATAGGCACTCAATAAATCTTTGTTGAGTGAATGAATGAGAGAAGGCTGAATGAAGTCAGAAAATGGGCATTTGAAATGCAACCACGCCCTGCAGCATTTACCCTAGTACATACTTGCTGACTCCCTGACTACTATTTTCTCACATTTTTTCAGATTTTGGGATTGGAGGAAAAACAAATGTGAATTTCAAATAGAAAAGCCTCACCCTAAAATAGGGGGAGGTGACAAGTATGTGCCACAATTAAACGTGATGGGTGCAAGAATGCACAAGAACTTCCAGTGTCTACAGCAGGCGTCCTCAAACTACGGCCCTCTGGCCACATGCAGGTGTTTTTGCCGTTTTTTTTTTTACTTCAAAATAAGATATGTGCAGTGTGCATAGGAATTTGTTCATAGTTTTTTTTTAAAACTATAGTCCGGCCCTCCAATGGTCTGAGGGACAGTGAACTGGCCCCCTGTTTAAAAAGTTTGAGGACCCCTGGTCTACAGTGTTTTAGGTTGTATGAGCAGTACATGAGAGTGTGGTCTATTACTCTTTATATTTTATGTGCTTGAGATATTTAATGAGAATTACCAAAAGGAACGACCAACAAAAATACAACCATTTTCTGTTCCAGCGATTTTCAACTAGTGTGCCATGGCAGGCACTCTGGTGTGCTGCAAGAAATTTTAAGACATGCAATGCCTGACTATTGAGTTAGGGGCCTGACCTATTTTCCCTTAGATTGTCAAATAAATAAATGACAACAGGCAATACAACAGTAGCTGTCCAGTGTGAATGAATAAAAATTATGCCTATTTTTTTGGTCCGATCAGCAAAAAATAAAAATAAAAAAAATTATTTGCTGCAGTATTTTAGTAATTAGTTTACAGGTGCCATGAGATTTTAAAAAAAGTTGAAAATCGCTATTCTATTCCATCACTGACTTCCCAAACTTTACACTTAGACTTCAGTACATTGACCAAAAAAGTTAGTGGTAGAATCCTGGCCAGTTTTTCTTAATGGTTAAAGCATCAGCCCATGGACCAAAGGGTCATGGGTTTGATTCCCGGTCAAGAGACTGTTTGGGCAGCAACCAATCTATTTGTTTTTCTCATCCATGGTCCTCTCTTTCTTTCACCCACCCCCACTCCCTCCACTCTAAAAAAAAAAAAAAAAAAAAAATCAGTGGAAAAAATATCTTCGGATGAGGATTAAAAAAAAATTTAGTGGTAGAAATGAAACTATAAGTCAGTCTTAGACCCCTGTCTTGTTTGATTTAGCAAATAGTTATGATTTAATAAGTAGCCAGTAGCTACAGATTTTATCTTTTTCCTATGAACTGGAAATTGTGCCACTTCATCCTTCACTTGGCCTAACTCTCCCCCAGTAATGAGAAATGTGGCTCACACCTATGACTTCCCCATCTGCTCTCCAGCCAGAGCAAGGTGCTTTAATCTTCATAGAAAGTTTGAAGATTGTGTTGGCAACCCACTTATCTGGTTTCCTTAGCAACCAGAGCACAGTACAGTGACGGCATCCCTTGCTCAGAATAGAAATTGAGTAAGCCTGATCATGGTGCCCCAGATTGGCTCAGGGATGCTTTAACTCTTCAAAGACTCTTCCTCACCTGGCTATTTGTGATAGCAAACCTTAAAGGGATAACTTCCTGGAATACAATCACAGCAAAAGCTCCGGACCTAGGTCCATAGCCTGGACTTGTGTTCAGCCAACTCACCCTCGCCAGTTATAGTGGCCCTGGAAATGTTGAACAAACTCTTTTAATCCAGGAATTTAAGAAAAATTTTCCATGTTCTTGTAACTATTGCAGCAATGTGGGTATGCTGCCACCAGTTTTCATGAACTCTGAGCAAGAAGCAAGATGACAAAGATGCCAAGGCATTTAGGAAAAGCATAAAGAAAATAAAAGAACTTTTAAAAGAAATCACTGGTAAAGAACTGACCAGGCATCTATTGTTTTGTCTGCTTACTATGTCCCTTCTTTGGGGAATGGGTCCATGCCTGCCCAGCCCCATCCCCCCCAAATTATAATTTCTTAATTACAATTAAGAAATTATAATTTCTTAATTATAATTAAGAAATTATAATTTCTTAATTGCAGCAGAAACAGTTAATGGATCCTGAAACGATTGATTGGTCTGGAATGCCGAAACAGTTCATCCAGGCTGGGCCAATGGGTCTTTTTCTTGAGATTTTTGGGTTTGGACTGAGAGAGATTGATTGGCTCCGTTGGTTTTCGGTGCCTGGATTTTAAGACAGGAATCTCCAACACCACGGGTGGCCATGAAAAAGCGAAGTCTGGGTCAAAGTGTTGAGCAGGTTTCCTGACCATCCGAAGTTTTATTGCCTCCAACATCCTAATGCCTTTGACTCTCCACCAGGGGGAAGATTTATTGTATGTCAGGCAGTTTTCTCCTAATGTGTTAGACCAGGGAACACAAAGTTCAACAGATTTGGCCACAGAGTGCTTTCTCTATGCAAAAACTATGAACATCCTGCAGAACCAATTTTCATATATTGTGCATCATAAGTTGCTTAAGGTCTTGGCTGGGATTCTCAGTTGGTTAGAGTGTTGTCCTGATACAGCAAGGTTGCAGGTTCAATCCCCGGTCCCCACCCTCCCCTCTTTCTCTCTATCAGTCAATAAATAAAGCAAAGTAAAACATGTTGCTTAAACTATGAAGGTCCTGGAGGATGGGGTGGGTACACAGGGACAGCTGGACTGCTCTAACTCAGGTTCTCAGCCACGGTGACTTTCTCCCCAGGGGAACATTTGGCAAATCTGGAAGTATTTTGATTCTCACAACTGGAGAGGGTGCTACTAGCATCTACTGGGTCGACACCAGAGAAGCTGCTAAGCATTGTACAATGCACAGGATTGTGCCCCCTCCCTCCCCACAACAAAGAATTATTTGACCCAAAATGTCAATCGTGCAGAGGTTGGAAAACTGGACTAATTTAGCCCCGAGATGCTGGCTTAGTCCTGGGTTCAGGGCCCCACGTAGGTGGGCATGTGCTCACGGTGCAGTCACATGCTCGTGACCTCTGCGTCTGGCACATGTTTAGACATTCTCTAATGTTCCAGAGTGGACTTAGCCAGACACATTCAGATCTT
This sequence comes from Eptesicus fuscus, assembly GCF_027574615.1. Classification (NCBI taxonomy): domain Eukaryota; kingdom Metazoa; phylum Chordata; class Mammalia; order Chiroptera; family Vespertilionidae; genus Eptesicus; species Eptesicus fuscus. Next base: position 59,206,719 of record NC_072477.1, read on the forward strand.
CTGGGTAGAGCAGACCTCCCCCCGCCCTACTTCCTGGGGAAGAGGATGAGGAGAGTTCACCCCCAGCTTCTGATCACATGCCAGTGCCTCCTCCCACATCTCCCAGTTATTTTCTCCCATCACATGTGGAGGCGTGTGCGGAGCAAAAGGGCATGGAGGCACCTCTGGCAAAGGCTGTGGGGGATGCTCCAAGGAAAGCATGAGTCAAGCGCCAGCAGAAGCTGAGAGAATGCTCTGGTCTGGCCCCGACCACACAATTGAATGTATCAGGAGTGGTGGGGTCGGCGTTGTGTGGGACGCCCCGCAGTGGAATCAGCCACCTGCTCTGGTGAGCAACCTCCCCGGGGCCGATGCATTAAAGCCTCCGGTGTCACTCCAACCACTTCTTAAGGAACCACGCCCCTCAGGAGGACCCCTGGTCAGGTGCTTGGAAATGCCTGAGCGGCCTCTCTATTCCTGGAGAGGAGAATGGAGCACAAAACTCACGCTGTGCTACAAAGGATTCACTTTCTTCTTGAAGTCATCACATCCTGGCTTGCCCCAGAGTCAGGGGCTCCTCAAATGTGGGACTTCATTAGAAAGCCAAGATAGTCCCCGTTATTTGTGAAGAGCGGTCACCCTACTGTTCAAAGACTAAGTCACGAAATGAGCGCCCTTTATTACATTTTAATTGAATTACTTGATTGTTGCTGATGATATGCCCATGACTGAGTTAGGTACCCTGGCGGCCGAGAGAAGTCCAGGCAGTCCTGACTCACACATAGTTGTGTGCTGAGCATGCGAGACCCTTTGCTCGGGACCCAGAGCAGTTCCCCAGACAAACCATTCATTCTAAAGTGCTGATGAGACTTCCAAGCTAACCCCCAGAAGCCCTAAGTACAACTCATATTGGAGGTGAAATGACAGAACACCCCCTATCCCCACCCCCACCCCCGCTCAACTACCGGAAGCAATGCTTTTGCAAATGTAGTATTTCAGCTACATAGGTTGAAACTGGGGTTGTGACTTCCCCTTGTTTCTAAGAGAAAGTGAATATAATAGGATAATAGGTGCACAGTCACAGTTTCCCTGCCCCACCTACTAATACATGCAAATGGACACAGACATGTGTGCACACACACATGTATGTGGTCTGTTTCTTTTTTTAATTTATTGATTTTTACAGAGAGGAAGGGAGAGGGATAGAGAGTCAGAAACATCAATGAGAGAGAAACATCCATCAGCTGCCTCCTGCACTCCCCCTAGTGGGGATGTGCTTGAAATCAAGGTACATGCCCCCCCCCACCCCACCGGAATCAGAATCGAACCTGGGACCCCTCAGTCCACAGGCCAACGCTCTATCCACTGAGCCAAACCGGCCAGGGCTGTGGTCTGTTTCTTACCCAAACTCCCACTCCAATGAGATAGTGAGAATCACGGTTCCCTGGTGTGATGTCAGGCCGGTGGCATTTCCCCTGCTGGGTGTTCGCATCTCAGGACAGACCTCTCCTATCCATGGCCTCCAGACACTGACAGCGGGGCTGCGGGAGCACAGCAGACCCCCCGAGTGTGTGGACCAGAGGCCCAGGGCTGGCAGCATGTGGGTCAGGGCAGCGAGAGCTGAACCCCAGGCAGAGCTTCCAGGATGTGGGATCTTTGGTTCGGAGAGGTCCAAGAGGTGATTCAGTGCAGTCCCCTCATTTACAGATGAGGAATCAGGCCCAGGGAAGCGAAGGGACCTGGCCAAGCTCACTTAGACTGTTGGAGGCATGTTAGGGAACCCCCAGGCTCTGGCTATTCCACCTGTGCCTCAGAAACTAGAAAATCCTCGGGGGTTCTCCCCCACCCCCGATTCTACTTTTGAAAGTAGATTCTCTAAGGAAAGCTTTGTTTTCTGGCCAAAACAGCTATGCTTGCTAAATTGGGATCTAGGCCTCCTGAGGCAGAGATTGCCAGACTTTGCTACCCCGTGACACCACAGACGCCACACCTTCCCCGCCCCCGGAATCGTCCTCTAACCAAGCAGAAAACAGCATCAGGGCAGCCCCACCAGCCAGCAGCCACTTCTACCATCGGCACCACGTTTACCTCCACCAGTTGGAGAGAGGCTGCCTGGCTCCTGGCTACCTTCTTACGTCTGCAAATGTTCTTCAACTCCAAGATGCCCTGGCAGGGTAGTTCAGTTGGTTAGAGCATCATCCCAATATACCACTGCTATGGGTTGCAACCCCAGTTAGGGCATCAACCAATGAATGCACAAATAAGTGGAATAAATCAATCTCTCTTCCTCTCTCTCTCTTCAGGTGTTGAGTCTAGGTGACTTACCCAAGTGGTTCTCTTTTTCATTCTCCCCATTACAGCTTCAGCTCTCTGTCCCTTCTTTCTCACCTTCTTAGCTCAAATCTTTCACCGTCAAGTTAACTTGACTAATTTTGCTGTCCTCTGTCATCTCACTTCTCATCAGCTCTTCTCTGGCCCACTAGATATTGTAAGACAACAGGTCTCTTTCATTCTCTGATTCTCTTACAGTTGTCCATCAATTACTCGATGTGGGTGGAGCCAAGTGTACAGGTGTAGAAACATCTGGTTTAGTCTCAGCTCTGCCATCTTCTAGCAGTGGGCCTTGATCAAGCCGCGGGATTGCTGGAGAGTAAATGAATTAGTGTACGTGAAAGGGGTGTGCCAGTTGTCAAGTGCTAATCACATGACTGGTGCTATTGCAGATGTTGTTGGTGAAGGTGTTGTTGAAGCGAGCTGCCTGGGGGAGTGCCCTCACTGAGCTTCCCGTTGCCATTCGGCCACCATTGAGGAGTGGGATGAAAAGCAGCCCCATGAATTCACTCTGCTCTTAAAGAAAGAGCATCGCTGATGTGCACAAAAGTGCAATGTTTATTTTCACACACAAAACAAAGTCTAAAGAAATAGCTTGTGATCCTGAAGAACAGGTTTGTTTTCATCAGTGAACACCACGATTACAAAAATGATTATGTTTCCTTCGTTGTCTTGGCTGCTTGGAGCTCAGAATTAAATTGACAGTCTACTTAGCAAGTTTATTTGCCCTTCTGTCAAACACTTCATATGCGGTCACTGCTGTCACCTGAATTTCCTTCTTGTTTGTTATCTTCACTTGGTTCTTCAAGGTACAGGGGTGGGCAAAACTAGCTTTACAATGAATTGTTCATATGGGAATAATACAATAAATAAATAGATAGATAGATAAATAATACAAGGATACACTGTGTTTCATGTACTCACAACAATAAACCTACTTTTGCCCACCCCTGTATTTAGTTCACAAGTTAATGGATGAATACATTCTTGTTGTAAAGATGAAAAGACCTCAGAATTATACAGAACAAAACTTGGAAGAACTCATGCATTATTTATGATGTAGTATTCTATTTGTGCAAGTAGGCTCATATCCATTTGGAATGATATTAGGAATAATCAAGTTTTTTTAAAACACAAACAAATAAAAACTTAATTTGAAAGCTTACTACTATGCCAGATACATTCACATATCTATTAATTCTAACAGCCCATTTTACAGATAAGGCAAGTGAGTGAGGTTGTTGATTGTTCAAAGTCAGAGAGAGTAAATGGCAAAGCGGGGAATGAAACTCAGGTCTGGGGTTCAGAGTTTGCACGTTAGTTCCTTTATTTGTTTGCTTTTAACCGTTTCACCCCTCATAGCAAAAAGGAGGATTACAAAGTGTATGCACAGCTGGGCTGTGTGGGTGTGTGGGATCTGCTTTACAGCTACTCCTCCCTCTGCCTCAAGCCACGAGGCTTATTTAGGTAGCTCAGCCCCGAGCATCTTTCTCTTTAAGGGCCAGCAGATGTCTGATCTTTGTGCTAACTCCAGAAGACTCAGCCAAGGTCCGGAGTGAGAAAGGTAGCTTTTAACCTTCTTCCCCCATTGACCTTGCCTGCTGACCACTGGGCTGCCGCTGTCAGGCCGGAATACAGCGTGTCCTCTCTCTTTCCGGAAGAGGCAGCAGCAGCACCTGTACCGCTCACAGCTGGTCAGGGGTCTGGTGGAAAGAAGTCGCTCACCTCCCGGTCCTGTCCCACCTGCGCCCGCCTCCCCGCAACCATGGCAAATTCTTATTGCTCTGTAACAAGTGTGCCTGGTCTCCTTCCAGGCCACCCCTTCCAGTAATGGGTACTGGCTTCCCCCTCCTCCTTGGCCCTGGCCAGAGGACACAGCTATTGATACACACGCTGCCCGCTGTCCCAGCAAGCAGGCAAGCCCAGTGCTATTTTCATCTGAATTCCCAGCATCTGGGAGAAAGAGCTTGGCCATTCCTGTCCACCAGACCCCTGACGAGGGAGGAGAGCCTGCAGGCTCTTCTGTAACCTTCCTTTGACTTGGACTCCGAAGACAAAGGTGAACTTGAGCGCTGCAGGGACACAGCTTCCCTTTATGCTCCCCCAGGCCCCCGGGCTGTCTCCTCTCAGCACTGAGGCCCTTTTGTCCCGGCGGGGCACCCCCAGCCTGACTGCCCGCACTGTTACAGCGCGGTCCCCGCGCCCTCGCCCCTCCCGCGTGAGCCGCTGCGCCCGGAGGAGGGCTTTTGAGTTTCGCGAACGCACACTGGCCCTTTTCTTCTCGGGGCGCCTGCAGCTTTGATGCTGCGCGCCTGGCAGCCTGGCACTCCGCTGGTCTGTTTCTGGGAGGCCGTGCGAAAGCGGGAGCTGGGCGCTTTTGCCTCCGCCAGGCTCCCCGGGAGAGGCGCGCAGCCCCGGGCAGTGCGGAGCTGGCGGGCCGCGCTCGCTCGGGACTCGCTGCGGAGGCCTGGGAGGAGCCGCCGGGCCGAGTTCGTGTGGACAGACACCCATCAGCCCGCGGTCGCTCACTTCCACCCGGCAATGCTACTTCTAGAACTCATCCTGTACACCAGGATATTGATATTTTTCACTCTAATCTTTTTTAAAATTTTCTAGACATGCAGAAAAATATGGAAAGATTTTTCAGTGGTACAGTGGATATTCACATACTCATTATCTAGAATCTGCAATTCACATTTTGTATGGAAGGAGTTAGTTACAAGAGCTATCCTGGTCCCATTGTGTGTGTGTGTGTGTGTGTGTGTGTGTGTGTGTGTGTGTGTAGATCTAAATGCCTCCCCACCCCCTTTCTTGAATTATGGCACATTTGTACAATGGTACTACATAGCAATTAAAATAATATCATACAGTTAGTGACATGGAAAAAGGTGGTGTTTTATGTTAAATGAGAGGAAAACAAGTAGAAACTATGCACAATATTAAGTTACCTTTTGTTTAAAAAAAGGTTCGTGCATAGGAAATAAAGCACCCTGAGATTATCTATTAAAATGTTAACAGGATTGTCGCTAAATTAGGATATGGTTGAATTTAATTTTCATCTGGCTTATTTTATTTCGTTCAGTGAAATACTATGTTAAGTGAAAAGGGAGATTTAAAACATGTGATCAGCTCAAGAGACCAACAGGGGTTATCCTAGCACCATTCATCTTGACGGAAGTCCTGGGCCATCCCAACTCCTATGTAAAATTCCTGCATCACCTGCATGCTGCTGGTTTGGGGGGGGAGAGGGGAGTTGGAGCACTTTACACCCCACACAGTTTCCCAAACACGAGTACCAGGTCTCCCTTTTCTCTGCTGCCCCCCCTCTCCTGCAGCACCTGATTCCACTCTCTCATCACTGCTTCTTAGGCCAGGGCGGTTCCTCAGCCACTGAAGAGAGTCCTCTAAATTCACTTTCCGCACTGAAAGTAAATCTCCTCTGGGGTGAAATTCCCCTCCTTAAAGAGAGGGCCAGGGATTAACCCAGAGGCGCCGTGCTCCTTCCCGCCCCCGCCCCCCTCTTTCTCTGTGAGAGGCCTGGCCCCAGCAGACTCCAGGGGAGTGCTTTAGCGGGGCTCCTGGGGGACCTTTAGGGCCAGCTGGATAACGTTTTCCTCACCAGTCACGCAGTGGCACGTTCAGAGACTGCAGTAATAACAGCTCACTCTGTGCACATACTTTTAGTTCACAAAGTAAACTGGCAGACTCTTACAGTGGTTCCCAGAGCAAAATCAAAAAGCATTTGGAGATAAACATGGAGTGGCCAACTTTTATTTTGCCACATAAAACCATTAAAAAAAAAAAACTACTGTTTATGATTACTGTTACTTTATAACAAAATAGACATTTTATCACACACACAAAATAGGAAAGACAATTTCAAAATATGAGACAGGTGTTTTTGAATTGAGGTAACATTGGTTAATAATGTTTATAAATTCCAGGTATATGACATTTTAATTCTATATCTGTATACTCTATTATTGAATGCTCACTACCAAAAGTCTAGTTTCCATCCTTCACCATATATTTCATCCCCTTTACCCATTTCACTCTCCCCCTACTCCCTACCCCTCTGATAACCACCAATCTGTTGCCTGTATCTATGAATTTGTTTTTGAAAATATAGTATTTAAATGTTACTGTATAAAAACTCTTACAATAAGGTCTGCCTCTCCCCCTATGAACTTTTAAAATCATTACTATTTCTATATAAACTGGCAAAAACTTTTTCAAAAACAAGTACTGGTTTGGGAACCAACATTTGGAAACCATTTCTCTATTGTTTTTGATCCTTATGATCATCCACTTGCACCTGTGGAAACAGATTCAGAGACCATCAGTTGATAAGTGGTCAAATTAGGCTTCAAGTTCAAGTCTGTCTTCTCCAGAATCAGCGGTGTCCCTAGTCCAGATTGTGTCTGTGTAACCAGGCTGCCTTTGTGGTTCTTCTAGGAAATAGCTGACCAGAAAACAGGCCTGATTTGCTTTTCAAAGTCTTGTTTAAGCTTGGGTCACCAGATTAAACCCAGTGGAACAAATTTTATCTTTGAACTAAAAATCATCTACACTAATAAAAGAGAAATATGCAAATTGACCATCACTCTGCTACACCCACAGACAATCAGGAGCAAGTATGCAAATTAGCCCAACAAAGATGGCAGCGGCCACGGAGCTGGAGCGAGCAGGAGGCTTGGGTTGCCCCTGGCAATGGAGGAAGCCAAGCTTCCTACCCGCCCTGGCTGGCCCTGGCCTCCGCTCAAGGCTACAAAGTTTCAATTGTAGAAGATAAATAAATCCCAGATACCTGCTTCCAGCCAGCCCTGGCTTCCGCTCAAGGAAGTGCTGAAAAAAAAGAAAGAAAAGAAAGAAAAGAAAAAAAGGAGGGGCTGGGAGCCTGGATCGCTGGAGGGCGTGGCCAGCTTGAAAACAGCCCTCAGCTCCTCACCCAGGCTGGCCACATGCCCATGGGGTGAGCGTCCCCGCTGGGGGGCTTGGCCAGCCTGAAAACAGCCCTCAGCCCCTCACCCCGTCAGTGGGGGTCAGTTGGAGGTGATCAGGACAGCGAGGAGGGAAGGTGGGGGCAAGCAGGCCACCAAGGGGGGCAGTTGGGGGTGAGCAGGCCAGCAGGGGAGGCAGTTAGAGGTGATCAGGCCGGCAGTGGGGGGCAGTTGGGGGCGAGTAGGATGGCAGGCAGAGTGGTTAGGGGCAATCAGGCAGGCAGGCAGGCAGGTGAGTGGCTAGGAGCCAGCAATCCCGGATTGCAAGAGGGATGTCTGACTGCTGGTTTAGGCCCGATCCCTGTAAACCGGCAGTAAGACATCCTTTGAGGGGTCCCAGATTGGAGAAGGTGCAGGCCGGGCTGAGGGACAACCTCCCCCACCCCGGTGCACAAATTTTGTGCACCGTGCCTCTAGTTGAGCTCATAAGAGGGTATTAGCCTTTCAGAGAAGTTCCTGCCTAATTTCAGTTTATTTTACCAGCAAAGCTGTTGTGACAGGTGACTTTATTTTATTATTACTTTTAAATATATTTTATTGATTTTTTACAGAGAGGAAGGGAGAGGGATAGAGAGCTAGAAACATCGATGAGAGAGAAACATCGACCAGCTGCCTCCTGCACACCCCCCACCGGGGATGTGCCCGCAACCAATGTACATGCCCTTGACCGGAATCGAACCTGGGACCCTTCAGTCTGCAGACCGACGCTCTATCCACTGAGCCAAACTGGTTTCTGCTGTGACAGGTGACTTTAAAGGGAGGAGCATGTATTAGAATTCTAAACTACCCTCATACATCTACTAATGGATTCCTGAAATTCCTTCAGTTTAATCTTATCCAATGATGTGTTTGAAAAAAATCATTAAAATTTTGGAAATAAGGTAAGAAGATAGACAATATGTCCTTTCAATTTTATACTGAAGCATTATTTAACAAGCTCAGTCAAGAATTAGTTAATTAGCCAGGGGAATGTAGCATGTTTGACTTTACTTTTTACTGTTAATTAAGTTACATGTTAGCTGTAGACATTGCCTGGAATAGAGGCAAATCATTTCTGTCCAGTGGAAATGACAACCCCAAGGTTATGGTTTTATTTGTACAACATTAACCTATCTTCTCTAACATGACAAAATTATTTTATAACTAGAGGCCTGGTGCATGAGATTTGTGCACTCCAGGGGGTCCCTCTGCCCGGCCTGCTCTCTCTCGCAGTCTGGGAGCCCTCATAGCCATGAGCTGTGATTGAGGGGGAGCGCCCTGACCACCAGGGGGCAGATCCTGCGTTGAGCACCTGCTCCCTGGTGGTCAGTGCACGTCATAGCAACCAGTTGTTCCGCCCTTTGGTCAATTTGCATATTACCCTTTTATTATATAGAATGCCTTTCCTGGTAGACTGTATAAATCCCATTTGAACCAGCCTTATATATCACTGGTTTGTTCCCTCTTTGATAAGCTAAATAAAATCTATTTAAAGGTGGTCACCACCAATGCTACTTAAAGATGTTATCAGTCGTTTGCCTCTGTGCATGAAGAATCTGAGAACAGGTTTTGAGAAGTTGAACAATGCAATATTTGGGATCTGAGGAAGATGAGGGAGAGGATACATGAGATGAAGGGATCAACCAAAATTCTCAAGACAGTGCTATCAGAATACCTTCATTTTTTCATATGGTTCCTTTGACCTTAGCATGGCTTGCTAGAAATAGGATGTACAAGGAATAATGTTGGAGAAGAGGTTGGAAAGCTAGTTGGGGTTAGCCATGGTAAAGGATCGGAATTTGATCCTCTAGGAGTCATTAAAAGTTTAAACCCAGGAACTGATATGATCATATTTTTGAATAATAAAGAAAGAATTCAGACAAGAGTGTATTAGAAGGAGAGTCTCAGTGAGAGATGACCAGGGTTCGACCCATATGTAAATGTATGTGAATGGAAAATTAAGTATAAAGTCAAAAGGCAATTCAAAGATAAAATGAACAGACTTGGTGATGAGATGTGGGACATGAAGAGAGGAAGGAGTCTGAGATGACAGCTGGGTGGATGGGAAGATGGTGCTGATGATCTAGGTAGAAAGCTGTAATTTTGACCTGTTGAGTTTTAAGATTGTCTCAAAGAAGTTTGAATCTGTAGCTCTGAGTTTGGGCTAGCAAGAAAACTTGAGATTTAGCAGTGCATTGGTTATTAACAGAAGTTATGGACATGTGTATGATTATTGAAGAAAAACATACACTGGACAACCTCTCCAGTACTTGGCTGTCTAGAGAACAACGGTAGGGCTCACAGAATGCTACTGCCACGAACAGCCCAAGGAGCAGAGAACAGTCCACTGCCCAACACTTTGGCAAGGAATATGCATTCCTCACACCCATTTCACTTTGTAGAAATGGAGGTTCAGGAATTCAAAGCAAATTTCTTAAATGTAAGTTCCAGGAGTGGAAGCTTAGGCTGGAAACACCTCCTAGAGTTAACCCTGCAGTCCTGGCTCAAACGTCACACCCGTCATGTCTTCCCCTCTCCTGACAAGCCCCACAAGAGCAGAGAGAGTATGGGATCATTTGTCTACCCTATTTTGTGCCCTTCCTCAGCCCCGCTTCCTACAGTGACGTCTGTGCTTCATCTGTAGCAGCAACATTATACCAGACTCTGCAGAAGTAGAGAGTAGGGTATAATGAATTTCCCTGGATCCATCATCCAGCTTCAGCCTTTATCAACATGTAGCCAATCTTGCTTCATTTGTGCCCCATCCCCCACATTTTCTCCCCTGCCAGATTATTTTAAAGTAAATTTCAATAATCACATCATTGCTTCACTCAATACTGCCATATGTATCTCTAAAAGATAAGGATTCCTTTAAAAATGCAATTTAGGGAAGTTTAAGATGTTCTAGATTAGAATGTCAACACAGTATCCACTCAACCTTGCTATTGTTTGGTTCTGCTCCTTCTTTGGGTCTTGTTCTACCCATTTAGTCCTTACAATAATGCCATATATAAGGTAGCATTGTCATCTTTATATATATATAAATATATATATATATATATATATAAATATATATATATATTGATTTCAGAGAGGAAGGGAAAGGGAGAGAAGAGATAGAAATATCAATGATGAGAGAGAATCCCCCACTGGCTGCCTCCAGAATGCCCCCTACTGGGGATGGAGCCCTGCCTGGGAACGGAGCCAGTGACCTCCTGGTTCCTGGGTCCGCGCTCAACTGCCGAGCTACACCCTACACCCGGCTGGGCATTGTTATCTTTCTTGAGCAGCTGAAGAGAAACTGGGGCTCTGAGAAGTGAAGTAAATTGCCAAAGTGACACGGATAGTGTGAAAGGAAGACTCAGAGGCAGCATTTTGAACAGGAAAATGGTTTACCGTCTAAGGAGGTTCTGTAGGGAACCCAAGCTTTAGAAAGATTGGCCTGCAACATAGAAAATACAATGGTTATTTAAAGGAAAAAACACAAAATCACCAAGGTTACTGAGTTCTCAGCTCGCCTATTAGGGAGGAAGAACAGCGGTGTTCTCCCCTGATTATCACATCTGCAGGGGCCCCATCACGTCACTCCACTCCCAGCACCTCCCAGGCTGTTCAGTGGGGAGTCCTCAAGTTACAAGAAAGGCTCCAGCTATCATTTATTTGGGGACTAGAATTAGATCGGGCAAACCTTTACCCCTGTTTAATTATTTATTTTGGTTGTTGATGCCGATTTATCTCAGGGTGCAAAGATTCTTTTTCCCCCAGCTCACAGTACAAAGTATCTGTGTTCGTTTCTAGTGCTGCCAAAAACAACAAACAAACAAACAAAAATAAAACCACAAACTCAGCAACTTAAACAACACAAATTTAATATTTTAACTTCCTATAGGTACGTTTACCCTCAGGCCACCAAAGTTCACATCTGTCCCACGGCAAAATACATTCACCTCATCCCAAGGTCCCCAGTGATATTATAGCATCAACTCAGAGTCCAAAATCGCATCAGCTCAGAAGTCCCAAATCCTTCGTCTGTGTCAGGTGTGGATGAAGTTCTGGGAAGGACCCATCCTGGGGGTAGAGTGTCTTTCCATCTGTGGGCCTGTGAAGGAAAGGAACAAAATATAATGGTGGGACAAGCACAGGGTAACAGTGATAGGTATTCCAGTGCAAACAGGAAGAAAATGGAAAACAAAACAAAAAAAGAGGCATTGATCTCAAGTGATTTCTAAATATAGCTGAGCAAATTCTGCTAGGTTTATGGTCTTGGAATAATCCCTTTTGACCCGTGCCCCTGTCCCCTGGGCAGTGTTTCTGCTGGCATGGCATTCTCAAGAACCTTGTGTGCCTCTCATTCATGTCATGGGGATTTACTTCATTAGACAAGAGTCTCATTCACAGACCTTCCAGAGATAATCCCATCCCTATTTTTGGCGTTTGTTGACATGGCTGAGAGAACAGACCTTAAGCTCTCTGGTGTGACTGAGGGCATTGGTGAGGCACATGCTTCATCTAACAGCCTTTTCCAGGGACTCTATACTCCGACCTTTTGATCTTTCAGGTGTCACACCTTCAGCTCTTCTTGTAGCGCACACATTCCCGACAGTGGATCTTTTCATTTTAGCATCCTTTGAAATCCAGATCGTCTGAGAGTCTTCAAAACTATCAAATCCTGGTTCTTTTATTTTTGCTGTTTAATGGTTCTTTCCTCAATTTATCTCTTTCCTCTCACATTTTACTCCCCCCTGCAGTTGCAAGGAAGCCTGAGAAATTAAGTATTTAGCTTTTCCTGGTAGAGGCGGGCAAAGGAATAGAGGACTGGAAATGAAGTTTGGATTAGCCAACTCATAGTGCTCGGATTTAAACCTGTCCGGGGCCCTGCCTTTGCCTTTTGCTCTTGCCAGTCCACAATTAGAATTGGAGTCCTGCTCCTGAGTCAGACACCTCCTGATGACTGCGCTCTGACCCCTTGTCCAACACCCATTCACGCCTTCTTGTATGCTGTCTTGAGCCCCCGAGCCACTTACACTGCCATCTGCAGCCCTGGCTGCCTGAGGCTGACCCTGGAAGCATCTGGCCCCCTTTCAGAGGCCTACAGACTCCACCCGTCCCATCGCTATGCAGGGGAAAGCTGCGGTTCTGACAGCACCTGTTTGTACACAGGTCATTTGTAAGCTCTGTGTGTGTGTGTGTGTGTGTGTGTGTGTGTGTGTGTGTGTAAAAAAGAGGGAAAATGGACCACACTGATCAAGGCCATGTTTGTCCTATGCTAGCTTTACTACACTTGACCTTAGCCAAAAGGCTGAGAAGCGATAGCTTATGCTAGCTTTAGAATCTGTCTAGGTAGAAGCTCTTCTGAAAATATTACTATGGCAGAGATGTTGTTGTCTTCCACAATATCCATTGTCCGCTCCTTCCCCAGTAACAGACTATGATTTTGTGTGCAGCAGCCACGCACTCAGACAAAAGACTTCATTCTCAGGTGAAGCGTTCGTTTTCTCTTACAGCCAGGTGCAGCCCTGTGACTAAGTTCTGGCTAACGTACTGGAAACATTCTATTGCTTCCGGGGTGTCTCGTTAAAGAGAGTAGGCATGTCCTTCTTTGTCCTTTCATCCACTTTGTTGCCTGGAATGCAGATTGAGTGGCTGGAGTTCCATCCGCCACTTTGGACTGTGAGGAGAAGAGATACACGTTCAGGATGGCCCAGAGCTGATGCTATGCCTGGACTTTCCACTTCCAGGGAAGTAAATATTTTGTTTAAGCCACTGTTCTTTTGATTTTTATGTTATTTGCAACTAAAGGTCACCCTAAGTAACGCATCTATTCTTTTTTATTTTTTTAAATATATATTTTAGCCCTGGCCGGTTTGGCTCAGTGGATAGAGCGTCGGCCTTCGGACTGAAGGGTCCCAGGTTCGATTCCGGTCGGGGGCATGTGCCTTGGTTGCGGGCACATCCCCAGTGGGGAGTGTGCAAGAGGCAGCTGAATCGATGTTTCTCTCTCATCAATGTTTCTGGCTCTCTATCCCTCTCTCTTTCCTCTCTGTAAAAAATCAATAAAATATATATTTAAAAAATATATAAATATATATTTTATTGATTTCAGAGAGGAAGGGAGAGGGAGAGAGAAAGAAATATCAGTGATGAGAGCGAATCATTGATTGGCTGCTTCCTTCATGCCCCACACTGGAGATCGAGCCCACAACCCAGGCATATTGCCCTAACCAGGAATTGAACCATGACCTCCTGGTTCATAGGTTGACGCTCAACCACTGAGCCATGCCGGCCGGGCTATTCTTTATCTTCATGATGTCTATTTACACAGTGCTTCCAGGGACATTGTCTCATTTTCAACAGCGAGGAAAATATCGGGTTTCCTATGCTGTTTCTAGCTGGTCCTGGTTCCAGGAGAGCCAGTCAGGGCCAACAGCGATCATCACAGAGCTGTTTACCTACCACGGTTGAAGAGTGGAAAAACTGTAAATGTTTTGATCAGGAGGCAAAGGAAGATGTTGCTTTAATGGCAAATCTGGGGGGAACAGACTTGCTCCGTTTTTGTGATACTTGGCCCTGACTCTCAGACTCAACCCTTCCACACCTCTCACATCCCCACTCTTAAAATGGTATTTTGATCTCTGGTAAGAGTTTTATATAAATACTAGAGGCCCGGAGCATGAAATTTGTGCACTTGTGTGTGGGGGGGGTCCCCTCAGCCCGGCCTGCACCCTCTCGCAGTTTGGGAGCCCTCGGGGGATGTCTGACTAACGGCTTAGGCCCACTCCCTAGGGCCTAAGCTGACAGTTGGACATCCTTAGTGCTTCAGCGGAGGCGGGAGAGGCTCCCACCACTGCTGCTGAGCTTACCAGCCATGAGCCCGGCTTCTGGCTGAGCAGTGCTCCACCTGTGGGAGTGCACTGACCACCAGGGGACAACTCCTGCATTGAGTGTCTGCCCCCTGGTGGTCATTGAGCATCATAGTGACTGGTTGTTCTGCCGTTGGGCTGAAACTGGCTCTCTGACATCCCCCAAGGGGTCCAGGATTGCGAGAGAGCGCAGGCCAGGCTGAGGGACCCACTGGTGCACCATCAGGGCCAGGGAGGGACTGAGGGAGGGCTCCAGGGTATGACCTGCCCATCTCACTCAGTCCCAATTGGCCAGACCCCAGCAGCAAGCTAACCTACTCATCAGAGCGTCTGCCCCCTGGTGGTCAGTGCACATCATAGCAAGTTGAGTGGCCTTAGCATATCATTAGCATATTATGCTTTGATTGGTTGAACAGCCAACCAGACAACTGGGACACTTAGCATATTAGGCTTTTATTATTTAGAACTAGAGGCCCAGTGCACAAAATTCGTGCACAAGGGTGGGGGGTGTCCCTCAGCCCAGCCTGCACCCTTGCCAATCTGGGACCCATCAGACCCAATGGGATCAGACTTAAACGGGCAGTCGGACATCTATCTCACAATCCAGGACTGCTGGCTCCCAACCACTTGCCTGCCTGCCTGCCTGATTGCCCCTAACTGCTTCTGCCTGCCAGCCTGATCACCCCCTAACCACTCCCTTGCCAACCTGATTGACGCCTAACTGCTCCCCTGCCAGCCTGATTGCCCCTAACTGTCCTCCCCTGCAGGCCTGGTCACCTCCAACTGCCCTCCCTTACTGGCCTGGACACCCCTAACTGCCCTCCCCTGCCAGCCGGGTCACCCCTAACTGCCCTCCCCTGCAGGCCTGGTTGCCCCTAACTGTCCTCCCCTGCAGGCCTGGTTGCCCCCAATTGCTCTCCCCTGCTGGCCTGGTCACCCCTAATTTCCCTCCCTTGCCAGCCGGGTCGCCCCTAACTGCCCTCCCCTGCCAGGCCGGGTCACCCCTAACTGCCCTCCCCTGCAGGCCTGGTCACTCCCAACTGCCCTCCCCTGAAGGCCTGATCGCCCCTAACTGTCCTCCCCTGCAAGCCTGGTCACCCCAAACTGCCCTCTCTTGCAAGTCTGGTCCCTCCCAACTGCCCTCTCCTGCTGGCCTGATTGCCCACAACTGCCCTCCCCTGCTTGCCTGGTTGCCCCTAACTGTCCTCCCCTGCAGGCCTGGTCTCCCCCAACTGCCCTCTCTTGCAGGCCTGGTCCCTCCCAACTGCCCTCCCCTGCTGGCCTGATTGCCCACAACTGCCCTCCCCTGCTGGCCATCTTGTGGCGGCCATCTTTGACCACATGGGGGTGGCCATCTTGTGTGTTGGAGTGATGGTCAATTTGCATATTACCTCTTTATTATGTAGGATTGTGGATTCCCCCCTGAAATAGAGCTTCCACAGTGTTTTCATTCCTCACTGATGGACTGTTGGACTTGTCCTCAGTGAAATTCTTCAGGAGTGGTCTGCTCTGTGATAGAGATGGACTTGGTGTCAGGAGTAGGAGTCCTTATGCTTTGGTATTCTGATCCCACCTGCTCCACTTGGTTCCAAGGTAGCAATTGGCCTACATTCCCACAGAGTTATTTCTGTCTTGTTCTGTTTCTACCTCCCTACACTCCCTAGCACACCCTTTCCTTCACCCCAAATCCCACCTTGGGCAACCGTCCAAAGCTGGGCAGGCATTTTTGCCCAGGTCCCCTTCCCCTCACTCCTCTGAGAAACCACGGCAGGACCTGGCTAATTCTATGGTGGCCCAGCCTGACCCAACTCTTCCTTGAACCTGCCTGTGCCACCCAAGAAGCTCAGCCACGGCATTTTGACTCGTAGCAGGTGCCCTTGGTGTGGGGCTGTCTCAAAGCAAACGAGGCATACTGCAGTGGTCTGAGCAGAGCCCTGCGTTCCGGGGCAGAGATGCGGGGTTATGGTACTCTGATGGTTTACTGACACTAATGGCTTTTCTTCTCTATTATTCGTGTTTTTACTCCGGACAATCCTGGGAAGTACTTAGGGTGAATGTTATAGATATGATCTCCAAGGATTTGGAGAGGGAGCAAGCACTAACATTTAGTGGGTGCCGGGTGTGAGGTAGGTTCTCGCTTGGCTGGCTGGTATCACCATGAGCAGGGACATGCAGTTGTAGGGAGTCCGCACTTGGTTCTACCCTAGATCCACCTCTATCTGGCTGTGGGCTTAGATGAGCCGGTAAACCAGGTGGCTTACTGTAAACTCGGAGCCTAGGGTTCTGCAACGTGGAGATTTCAGGCCTGGGATGTAGGCTTGGGCTCCCTGGTGCCTGGGAGGCAGCCGAGTGCAGTGGCTACGGCACAGGCCTCACAGCAGGCAGAGCGGCTGGAGGGCCCCAGCATCTCTGTTCCACCAGCAGGGACCTCGGTCCAGTCACTGAACTTGCTCTGAGACTCTTTTCCACATGTGTGAGGTGACGATGAAAGTAGTCCCAGCCTCCAAAAGTTATTATAGTGATTAAATGAGAACGCAGGTGTTAAAGGGAAAAAAAAACCACAGGCCCCAAATGGCGTCACTCGAGTTAAAAGCCCATGATACCAAACCTAGATTTAAGACCTGATCTAATTGCAGTTCCAACCTCTCCCAGAAACAATCTTAATCAACCAGTAGGGAATTTTCTGGTCAAGGACCAGTAAGGTAATATGTCACATAGGCCCTCTCCGTCCCCCATAGAAAGAAGAGGCAACCTATATAATAAAACCCTTCCCCTTCATACGCACACAAGTAATCCTTCCTTTTCTTTCTGGCTAATAGCTCTCTTGCCCCCGACCCAGCTTCCTATAAAGACCCTCCATTTTGTACAACCCCTTGGAGCACCCTTCCAATTGCTAGTTGGGATGCTTCCTGAATTGTTTAATAAAATCAACTAGATATTCAGATTTACTTGGTTACATTTTGTGGTTTTCTTTAAATGTGTGTTTGTTTGTTTTTAAATTGATATTTAGAGAGAGAGGAAGGGAGAGGGATAGGGAGATAGAAATGCTGGAGATCTAGCCCACAACCTGGGTATGTGCCATGACGGGGAATTGAACCGGTGAGCTCTTGCTTCCTGGGTCTACACCGAACTGCTGAGCCACACCAGCTGGGCAAGTGCTGTGTTTTGTTGTTGTTGTTGTTTTAACACAGGTAAACTGCCTTGTGTTCCATAAACAGTAGCTCTTCTTAATCTAATTTTCATCATTATTATTTGAAAAGGATATTCTAATGTCCTGGGAAAAAGGGAACTGTACGCTTTGCCTACGCACCTACCTGGAATGGAAATCCACTCAACTAATGAGCCTTTTCTTGGGCTGTTGGGGCAGATTCTCAGCCCTGCCTTTGTGCTGAGAGCGGCCCAGCTGGGCTGGCATGGTCTGAGGCGGTTCCCCCACCCCCAGTTGCCGGTCTGGTTTCTTTCACCCTCACAAAAGACCTTGCAGAGCTGCCTAGCAGAGTCAATATCTCCAGGGTCCCGTGGGACAGGAGCAGCCCACGGTGGCCATGGTGGCTTGTCCAGTCCCACCTGGTTCCCCTCGCCCCCCCTCTCCCCTAGGACTCACTCCTCCTGAGCCCTGTGGCTGGTCTGAGGCCCTGGAGTCTGACTGAGGTGCACACCTGGGCACCTGGCTCTCCTCCAGTCCCTGGCTCTCCTCCAGTCAGAAAGACCTCAGAAGGGCCCACACAGCCAGGTGGGCTGCTATTGTTCCAGCCCACACCATTGTGAGGAAGCTGTTTCTTTGGGCAGCGCTGGCTTTCTTGGCTTCTAATTTGTGCTAGTTTTTCTTTCCATTGCCTAGAATGGGGTCGAGTGTAGGGGGAAGAGTACCAGCTTGAGGGGCAGGTGGCCCTCTATTCAGATGGCCTGGCAGGTACTTCTGGGCCAGGCACTGTATGGAGCATGGTGCCAAGAGCTTTGCAGAAATGAGAATGATCTCAGGAGCCCTCATAACATCGCCATCAGAGGCTCCTCCTAACAGAGGCCCAGGCGCAGAGTGGTGAAGTAACTTTCTCAAGCAGCAGAGCCAACGGGGGCTGTGATGGCAAGGAGGGAATCCATGAGAGGGGAGGGAGAAGGGAGGAAAGGAAAGAGGGAGATTGCTTCACAATCTTGCCCGGAGCCTGACTTAAGAGGGATTTAGCCACACCCTTCCCAGAGAGGAGGTCAGCAAGGACTGACTGGAGGGGTTATGGAGATGCAAGGGGGCCTTCCCAAGGAAAAACACACCCTAACAGGAGATGGGAAGGGGCGCTATTTCTGTGGGGGAGCAGGAAGCCGGTGAGGATGCCTTTTTGGGTGGTCCCAGCAGCCGTTTAATTCAGAACCTGTGTTTGGATCTCAAAGGAGCTCAGGCCCCTGAAGTCATGAACACCTGAGCCGAACGCAGCCTTCTGAGCAATAAGACCATGAAGGCGGTGTCCCTGATTCCTGTGGTTGCCAGTTAGTTTTAATTTTTGAGTGAATGAATGAACAATTCACACGCAAGAGCCTTGGCCCACCAGCAAATGGAACCTTCAGCAGAGGTTTTCCTGTTCCTTCTGGCAGGTGATTTCCACACCCTCCGGTGTTTCAGCAGCTTCCTCTTCCCGGTTCCTGAAGGAACCTGCATTTCCCTCTCCCGGCTTCCTTCCTGGCTTCCTGTGTTGCCAAGCCTCTTGCAGTTGTCATCACGTCTTCAGAAAGCTGCGGATAGGTACAGGAAGTTGCTCCAGACGGGAGATGAAACCAGCAATCAATAATAAAATAAAACAAAAACAACACACAAAGACTATGTTTCTAAGAAAAATGCATCACCGGCTTCCCGCAGGAGTTATGTACCATATGTCCTAATATCCGTGGAACAATGCATCTCATTTTTAGCTCTTCTGCTTGGCTTTCCTGGCCATCTCAACAAGAAAGGAAATGGACCTTTTAACCTGCGGCTGCCCAGCTTACCGATGATTTATGGTAAATGATGGCCTTCCCTTTTAACCCTTTCTTCAGATATGGCAACATAGAATCCCTCCCTCCAGCTTGCTTTCTCCTGGCTACTAGCTTAGTATATTTATGGTGCATGAGTCACCAAGCTGCCGCCTGATTGGATAAAAACCCAGCACCCCTGAGACCATCCGTCAATTACAGCTATTCTCAGCTCCATTCACAGATTTATTAGCTTGCACACACAGAGAAATTCATTCAGCAAAGTTCATTCATAAAAATTTCAACACTCTGCGTCTCATCCCGCACATCTCAGCCTTCTGCTGCGGCCGCGCTGCCGAAAGAAGCTCTGAGAGGGAGGGATGCTCCGGGCCAGGGCGGGCCGGCGGGGAGGGGATGCGCGGAACTCGGAGGGACCACTAGTCCCTGAAATAACGCCGAGCAGCTCCGGTCACTAGTACTCCTGGCTGGTGGCCCAGACGGAATGCAAGACAACATCTTCCAAGAGAGGGCAGCCATTAGAATCAAGAAACTCGGGCAGAACGCCCTTTGGCTCCTCTTTCTTTATTTCCTTTTTCCTTTTTTAAGGGGCAGTCGCTGGAACAAAGGGTTAATAGGCCAGTCATTGCCCCGCCCTGTGGGAGCCGGAGGGAGCAGGTTTGAAAGTTCCTGTGTGCCGAGGGGCGGCTGGGGGTGGGGGCGGGGGCGCTAAGTATTTCTGCAACCTCCTGCACCGCAGGCGATGCTGCGGGACCCGCCGGCCGGTGCTGGGCCGGGATCCGTTCCCAAGAGTTGGCCTTGAGTGATTCCCCCGCCGCCGCGAGCCGGGACCCAGCCCAGGCTCACCCAGCAAGGAATCCAGGCGAGAACCCCGGGCGCTGCCGCCCGGTCCAGGGAAGGACTGGAAGCCGGGGAGCCGCCTTCCCTCCCGGCTGTCACCCCCAAGGGCTCGGCCGCCGAGCCGAAGAGGTGGCCGCCGTGAGCTGCACGGGGCGTGGGGACATTTGTTTTCGCACCGGTGACCGAGCGGACGAGGCGGCGATTTATGCCCCAGCACCCCGGGTCAGCCCTGCCGGGGCTATGCGAGAGCGCAGCCCGGACGGCTGGGCAGGACGCGCGCTGTATGTAGGGCTGTTCGGGCACCCCGGCATGCTGCACAGGGCCAAGTACAGCCGCTTTCGGAACGAGTCCGTCACGTCCCTGGACGAAGGCAGTCCCGGAGGCTCCGTCGGGAACAAGGGCTCCCCGCAGCCTCCCTACCCCGCCCTGGCCCCGCACTTGCCGGCTGAAGATGCCGCCTCGGCGTCCCAGGAGAGCCCCACCCCGCTGTGCACCTTGATCCCGCGGATGGCCAGCGTGAAGCTGGCCAACCCAGCCACCTTGCTGAGTCTGAAAAACTTTTGCTTGGGGACCAAAGAGGTGCCCCGGCTGAAGCTCCAGGAGAGCCAGGATCCGGCTCCCAGCAGCCCGGCCTCCCCCGAACACAGTCTAAATAGGTCCGGGTCTGCACCTCCGCAGCAGCAGGACGTGGTGGGGCGCAGGGCAAGCGCCCTAACTCCCGATGCCTGCCCCCTCCCGGGCCCCGGGGAGCCACCCGCGGGGAGCAGGCAGGACCGGCACTGCCTGCAGCACCTGTTGGGGACGGGCATGAACTACTATGTGAAGGTGAGTCCATCTCCGTCCCCCTCTCTGCAGTCCTGAGGGCTCCTGGGGACAGGGGCATCGTCCCTGCTTTCTGCAAGGGGCGCACATCACCGGGCTGAGGTCTAGGTTTGGACCAGACACTGTGCAACTGGACCCAGGGCAGGAGGGGAGCCGGGCTTACGGGCTCTGCCAATACCTTCCTTGTACTGGAGTCGGACAAGTTTGGTTCAAGGGCATGAACTAGTGCTAACTTAGGGTAGTTGCCAGGTGTGGGGGCAACTTCTGATCGGGGCAGCCGAGATAGCGCCTTCTTGTCCCCACTGGACCTAGCATTCTGGCCAAGAAGAGTCCAGAATTTCCAATCTGATTAGTGATTGAGACCCGGTAGGTTATACCGGCCATTGTACGTCAGTAGAGATTTCTGTGCTAGAGGAATACGTGCTGTGTAAGGAACTTGAATTATACTTTAAATTTTTAATTTAGCATTTAACAAGCACTTCTCAAAACATGGCCAAGTCTCTAGTCTTGTATGAGGAGCTGGTCTTAGGTCTTTGGTGCCCATTTTTGCATTTATTGCCTACACTGAGGCAAGTGTGACTTGTCCAGGAGCCGTGTGCAAAAAATCAAGGTCCTTGCTGGCTTTGCACCTGCTCTTGCCCAGTCCAGATCTGGGTGAAAGAAGTAGATTTGGTCCTTGTCCTTCTGGAGCTCACATTTCAATTGAGGAGATCGACGAATGCCTGTGAAATAAAAAGAGAGATATACCTAGTAATAGATATCTCGTGTGAGAATGCTGAGGGGATTCAGAAAGATGGAAGGTTGTGATCTGGGATTCATTCACGAGACACCTTCAGGGGAAGGTGCATCTTGGGAGAGAGAACACATCTGGATTGGCAGAGGGGAGGAGACTCCTAGCAGGGCAAGAATATGAGCACAGCCTAAAGGCAGGTGTCGCTGTGGTGGCTGCAGGCCAGCATCTCAGAAGCTGGACTCTCCTGAGAGAAGGCATGCTGGAGGGCAGTGAGGGGGCGATAGAGTGGCTGGTACATAGCTGGTGCTCAAACAAATATGAGTCAGAAAAAGGCCGGTAGAGATCAGGGGTAGCTTGGGGAGAAGGGAGTAGTTGACCAAAGATCTTAGATGCCGAATGAGGAGTTTTTAAACACTGACTGGCAAACAAGATCCCTTGTAGGTTTGTAGGCACACTGTGACTTCACCAAAGTGGTTTCAAAAAGATCAACCTGCGGGTTTATTTGAGATGAATTGAAGCCAGGAGAAATTGGAGATTGGAAGGTCGATAAGAAAGATGCTCCGAAAGTTCAGGAAAGAAAGATGAAAACATGGATGAAGGTAGAGATGAGAGAAAGGAGATGAATGTGAGAGAGACTGTGAGAAGCCTCAGCAGTTTTGAGTGATGGATCAGATCATTTTAGGTCATAATACAAATCACAGAATAGTCAACATTTATTGAGCAGGGGGCAGATTGGTGAGTTTGTTCTTGTTGTTTATGGAAGTTGAGGGGAAGGCTGATGAAGGGGGTTGTGAGGAGTGAAAAGTAACTTCAGACTTAAGTCTCAGAATAAGAGTAGTGAAGCCAGTGAATTGGGGAGACTCACGCTGTGTTTGCCCTTGACATGTTACATTTAAAGTGATGTTATCCAGGTGGCACTTATTTGTAGGTAGGCTGTCACATAAGGCTAGCACTCAGGTGAGAAGTTTCATGTGAAGGTGTAAATTTCAGAGCTAGCCCGATAATTATATTATAAACAGGCAATTAAGAGCTCAAGGAAGACCAATAATGAACATTGAGAGGGTTACAAAAAGAGCAGGCTTGGGGCAGCCTTGGAAAATGGATAATTAAAACCTCCAAGGAAGATAAATTTATGGGACACTCAGCTCTTGCACTCCTCCACAGCGATGTGACTCATAATGGAAATAGCTTCATGTATCTGCTAAAAGTTCATGGGCACAGTCTCCTTTGCCAAGCGTAAGTGTCTGCTCGGTCCTAACAGGAAAATGACTGACTCTCCAAACCCATGGTCTCGGCACCTGCCTTCCCATCACCGAGGCATCCTCTACCTTCTGCTGTGCCTTTGCTCCCCTCTGTACCGCCTTCCGCCACCCCACACCCAGGCACCACCTGTACCATTTTAAACGTGGAAAGAGTTGCTGTGTGCTCTCCATTGTCCCTGGGGAATGCCTCCACTGGCATTTTACATTTTTAATGAGAACACCATCTGTCTTTCCCTGGCGGTGACAACTGACCCCCAGGAAAAGTGCTGCCCCATGACCCATACTATTTCGCCGTTAGACAGTGATGTGAGACACCAGTTGACACCTCTCTTAGGAAGTCAAAATATACACAGAAGAGCTTACTTTAATAATTTTTATAGAATCCTAACTTTGAAAACTGGCAGGGGCTCAGAAGTTGTCAAGTTCAATGCCTCTACAGAGAAACTGAAGTCCAGATAAGTGATTTTTCAAAGGCCACGCAGAAGTCAAAAGGACAGTTAGATCTAGAACCCATGTCCCTTGTGTGCCATTCTTGGTTCTTTTCACCACAGGTTTTCATTGTGGTTGAGATTCTGTTCCTCAGGATTCTTTGAGATGTGAACCAATTTTACAAAAATGAAATGGAAACCTATTCATTTACAGTGAAAAATATCAAACCAAAATTGTGATCCCTCTATAGCAATGGTTTTCAACCTTTCTAATTCTGTGACCCTTTAATACAGTTCCTCAGAGCTAGCCCGATAATTATATTATAAACAGGCAATTTAGATCTCTAGGAAGACCAATAATGAACATTGAGAGGGTTACAAAAAGAGCAGGCTTGGGGCCCCCAACCATAAAATTATTTTCGTTGCTACTTCATAACTGTAATTTTGTTACTGTTAATGAATTATAATGTAAATATCTGTGTTTTCCGATGGTCTTAGGTGACCCTGCTAGCGGTTCACGACCCACAGAGTCGCCTAAGACCATCGGAAAACACAGATATTTACATTACGATTCATAACAGTAGCAAAATTACAGTTATGAAGTAACAACGAAAATAATTTTATGGTTGGGGGTCACTACAACATGAGGAACTGTGTTAAAGGGTCGCGGCATGAGAAAGGTTGAGAACCGCTGCTCTATAGGAATAGGCACATAGGAAGACTCAAACCAAAGGTTACTCAGTGATGATGGAAGCAAGGCATAGAAGTGACAGAGTTGTTCTTAATGGTGAGTCTCACAGGGACAGATTTTATAGGCAAGAGGCAGCCACATATTTTACTTCCTCATCTGCATCATATGACTGCCCCCCCTCCCTGCCCAAACTTATTTGTTTATTCATTCCCTCATTTATTCAACAAATATGTATTGTGAACCAATTTATGTGACAGGAACTGTTCCAGGCCCTGGGGAGACATACGTGAATTGAAGAGACCAGGTCTGGGCCTTGGTGGAACTTACATTCTAGGGAGTAGAGATGGGCCCTGGTTGAATATTGAATAAACAAGTCCATATAATATGTCATGTGTAGTAGGTGTTAGGAGAGCAATACAGCAGGGGAAGTAAGAAAGGCAGTGGCCTGGGTGGGGATGGCAGGTATATTTTGGGGGGGGGGGGGCTAAAAATGGCATAGTTCATTTAGTTTTCCTTGCACATTTTATCTTCACAATAGGAACTATATTTGCCCTCTACTCTTAAGTTACAATTGACTTTGGGTTAAATATCCTTTTTAAAAATGACTCTTCTTTTGGTCTCTTGATGTAGAATCAGTTATACAGCTGAAAATACTTTAGAAATCCTGAGCACCTAATTTTGAGTCACTTTCATTTAAGCTCAGGCCTCGAACACCCTGGAGGTCACTCAAGGGAGATGGCTAGCAAATCATCCTTTGAGAGGTACTGGGCCAGACTCAGACAGCCAGGTCTGAGCAAAGTAGTGAGGTGAGTGAAGTCTGCTCCATGATGCCAAATGGTTTACTTTCACTGTAAGATTCAGTCTCATTTCTGAGGTCTTCCCAAGTCACTTCACCCATCAGCAGACATCCACCTGGAGGCCTCCCAGCTGCCCCGCATGTCTGTGGTGAGTGCGGAAAACATACAACGTGACAGGTGGGCTCGTCTCTAAAATGAGCGGCTTGGTCTTCATGGCCTTCACGGTGCCCCCCAGCACCAGCATTTAATGACTCTAGGCTCCTTTCTCCAGTGGGAAGTGTTTAAACTTTCCCGCCCCCAACCCCCCAAATTGCCTGTAATTTAGTTCAAAGACGACATAAAGCAAAGACAAAGAACAAACTCTGCTGCGACAGGTGAGCACGGTAGTTCTCACCCTGACCCTCGGAGGGAGGCTGCCTTCTCCAGGTGAGGGCACTGAGACCCCAGAAGTCGGTTATCTGCCCTTTACAACCTAAGTAGCAGACAGGATTCAAACCCAGGTTTGTCTCCCTCCACTGCTCATCTCCTTCCGGGCGGCCTGGAAGCGTGCGAGTGGCGTAGTGTGTGAGGAGGACCACACTGTGCAGGGGAGCTTTATTACAGAACGGTCCTGAGAGCTTGCTGGGTCGCATTCATTTGCATGATTTCAGTCTCCTCACTTCAGCTCAGCCCGGCCCAACCAATTCCTCAGACTGTGCTAGTGTCCTAGGGCTGCTGTGACAAGTATCACAAACTGGGTGGCTTACAACAACAGATATCTATTCTCTTGCAATTCCGGAGCCTAGAACTCTGAAATCAGCAGTCCTTGGCATTCCTTGACTTGGGATACATGACTCTACTCTCTGCCTCCTCTTCTCTCCTCTGTGTCCATGTTCAAATTTCCCCCTCTTATAGGGACACCGGACCCTGGGTTAGGGCCCATATGAATTCAGTGTGACTGCATCTTAACCTGATTACATCTGCAAAGACTCTACCTCCAAATAAGGTCACATTCACAGTTCTTGGGGTTAAGACTTCAACCTACCTTTTTGGGTGATGTAATTCAATCCTAACAGTCCCCCCAGAACATTAACTGCAATGTATTTGCCCACATAGACGTTCTTGGGTATTGGGCTCATCAGCTTTGTATGCAAATGCAAATTTGTATTGAGGTATTTTCTTTGCTTCCTTTGTAAATATCACAGCATACTCTTACTGTCTATCCTCCTGGGTCTAATGTTGTGTCTAAACGCTGAGCTAATAGATTAGTGCTGTCTGTTGTCTAGGTTAGATGTAGTCCACAGAGCTACAATGTTCTGTCTGCCCAAGTATCTTTTTCACTGGAGTGCACAGGTCTAGGTGTGACAAGATCTGGGTTAGAGTAATGGCTCTCACATTAAATAGCTGTGTGACCTTGGGTGAGTCACCTTACCTCTCTGATTTTCTCAGATTTAAAACAAGAAGTTTGAACAAAATGCTGCCTGACATCCTGAGACTCCAGGTCTCCTTTCCCACTGGTCTTAAATATCCTTCTCTTAGGATCTCTTTTGGTTAGAAAACAGATTCAGGACAATTTCCTGAAGGAAATATTTTTTACATCTCTTTAATAGAGAGGAGAAGGAATGCCCTTGGCACCCTCTTACTAACACTGAGCTGGCTTCACCAGTCAAGCAGAAAGGGGTGTGTTGTACTGGCACGGGCGCAGGTGGTCAATTTCAGAGAAATAGTGAGAGCGGAGTCAGGGTGTGGAACAGCATCTGAGTGTAGGATTATTGGGCGGGTGGGAAAGGGGGCAGAGGGCAGTCTGGTCCAGGGCAGGCCAGGGTGAATGATGGTGGCTGGGATCCTGAGAACTTGGCATCACTCACGTGGTCTAATCAGCCAGGCCAGGTTGGGGCTCGGTGTTCAACCTGAGGACTGTAGAAGCAGCCGGAGTTAGTTAACCTTTCTCTCTTTTCTATAGACAAAGTGCTAAGAGAAAAAGGCCCGGCTACACACAGTCTGGTAACTCTAACCTTGAAAGAGGGAGGTTTGTAACTCCAGGAAACCCCTGAAGAGACAGTCCCACGGTTCATGCAAAATAAAGGCAGACCTGAGAGGTGTGGGTCAGGCATTCACAGTCCACTGCTAATTTCCCTCTTTTCTAAGTCAATGGTGGTTAAAAGGAGGTAGGAGGGGTGGGAGGAAATAATTCCAGCTAAAACTGACACTTTGGCCTTGAGAATATAGTATTGTGGTTTTCCCCCTGTTTCTTTCTTGGAGTAGATGTAGGAGTCGATTCTGCTAGAGCTTAGGAAAACCCTGGCAGATTTGACCTGTTGTTCCTGTTATTCTCTCTCTTAAAAAACACACACACACACACACACAAAAAAACATTTTTATTGATTTTAGAGAGGAAGGGAGAGGGAGAAAGAGATAGAAACATCAATGATGAGAGAGAATCATTGATCGGCTGCCTCCTGCAGGCCCCACACTGGGGATTGAGCCCGCATCCCAGGCATGTGCCCTGACTGGGAATCGAACCGTGACCTCCTGTTTCATAGGTCGACACTCAACCACTGAGCCACGCCGGCCAGGCCTGTTATTCTCCTTAAACCCTCACACATGGTTTGATCTGTCCAGTCCTTGACCACCCCTGGCCACTAGAATATTAACTAGAAGAAAAGAGTCTTAGAGATTACCAAGTTCAAAACCTTACTTATAGTTGAGGAAACAGAGGATCAGAGATGTGAAGTGACTTGCCCCATGCCACACAGCAACTTAGTGGTGGAGCCCAGACAAGAACTGTGTGCAATGCTCTATTTTCCACCCTTATCTTGCTTCACCTTCCCTCACTCCCCGAACATGCAATGCCGGGTGTGTCTGCTTGATTACAATGCTGTGCTTGTGCTTTTTAAAAGACCAGAATGAAAACGTTTTTTCTAATGGGAAAACTGTATTTAAAAATCAGTGAGAAGGGAAAAGAGAGCAAGGAAGGAGTGGCAAGGAGCCCAAAGTGCATTGCTTTTGCCAATTCCACCTTTTTGTTTATGGATGGTAACATGTCCTTGTTGGACCAATACTTGTACAACGTTTTATTAATCTTCCACAACCCTTTGGGCTTGTCTTCTCAATATGGCTTGTTGTCTCATTTCCATGTTCCTATCACTTTAAAGCCAATATCATGGCACCATGATTATATTGAATCAACCCTGTCCCCAGTGCAGTTCCCAGGGTGACAGCCCCATCTCGAGGGCAGTGGTAAGATGTTGCACGTAGCTCTCGACGCACGGTGACTCCTCGCCCCTTCCCACCAGCAGCAGGCAGGTGAGGTAGCTGGGGTTTCCTCCCCTCTCCTAAAAGATACAAGCTTTGGAGCTCAGGGATCTGGTCATATTTGCATTGACATATTAAGATCATGGAGACCAAAGGATGCGGGCCTCAGTGCTGCCCACATAGAGCCGCTACATGCAATGGGAGGGTTTGGCAAGGAGGTATTTGGAAAAGTCGACAGGTCTCAAAGAGCTGGAATTTTGATTGAGAACATTGGTTGAGGTCAGAATAACAGAAATTTATTGATATCATAGCAATGATGATAAATTTGCAACCATAAACTTAGGGGTACAAGATGACATTAAAATATATATATATTTTTTGTTAATCCTCACCTGAGAATATTTTTCCATTGATTTTATTTTATTTTTTTTATTTTAGAGAGAGTGGAAGGGAGGGAGAGAGAGAGAGAGAGACATCTCTCATATCTCTCCCACATAAACCCCAACAAGGGCTGGGGATCAAGCCTGCAACCGAGGTATGTCTCCTTGACTGGAATTGAACCCACGACCCTTTGGTCCATGGGCTGATGCTGTATCCACTGAGCCAAACCGGGCAGGGCCATTAAAAATATTATGAAATCTAACACCAAGTCACTTCCTGCTTTAATTTTGGTCATTATTCACCTCCTAACCTCTCACCAGTACCACATAGTGAGTGAATCAGGGGGCTCATTTTATGTCCCCAAATGGGAAAAAGGCCTCTGGCGTTCAGTTCATTGTTAAGAATGTTGATAGTTAGACAGGAGGCACCCCTGGGTCTAGGCTCCATTTTCACACTAGAATTGCAACCCATTCTGGGAGCCCTTTGCTGAGAATTTAGCCTGGCTACCTGCCTCTCCAGCCACTCCCCTTGGGAGGCCTGGCCACTTGCATGGGGCCTGGCCAGGGTGCAGGTTGAGGGTTCATCATGGCCAGACACCCACCAATATCAGCTAGCCATCATCTTCCCACTTCCTGCCTCTGAAGGTAGGGAGGACAGATGGCTTAAGCAAGTTAATGGGAAATCCAGAAGCAGCTGGCAAACAAAAGAGGTGACAATGGTAGGAGGACACAGCAGGAAGACACAAAGGAAAGGACAGCCCACTCATGGAGACAAGACAGAATTCTCAGGCCCAAAGTGTCAATAGTACTACTGAGGCCAAGAAACCCTGAGTCCATGGGACAAGAGCATAAGCCTGGGATGTGCATTTGAAGGAAACAATGAATAAGAGAATAGACAATTGATTAGTCTTTTGGATTCTGAAAAATCAACCTAAGCTCCTTCTAATTTTCTCAAATTTTCTTCTTTAAACCCACAGTTTCTCTAAATATTATAGTTCACTCTCTTACCCCGACCCAAACAATACTCCTCAGGCTTCCACATGGGGATCTCAAGTGATGGGAATGACCGTGGGGCTAATTAGCCATGTGCTACTAGTGCTCACTTGTAGATCAGGTATTGGCAGCAGTTTTGACCTCAGGTGCCCTCTGGGCTAAAGGTCGTTTCCAGGCTAGCTTGGTTTCCTAACCATGGCATCCTACCATTGTCCAGACCTTCATTTCCATAGGAAATGCATTAAGATTTTTAACAACTAACTTATAAGTAAATTTTTAGAAACGTTTGTTTGGGGATTGGAAACGCCCTCTAGTTAGAAGGGAAGAAGTGCTGGAAAGCAAGCAACCTGAGGAAAAAGCCCAAGGGCAATAAGGACAACCTCAGAAATTGGATTTTCCCCTCAGTGTCGTCAGCTCATAATTTCTATGAATCATTCATTAGGAAATGGCGAAATGTATAATTCAAACTTGATTTTTTTTTTTTTTTTTTTTGGTTTTACCTTTGCCAACTCTAGGGCCTTGAAAAGCATTGCCTCCCCCTTCCCCTCTCCTCAGCATGGTTCCTTTAACCCTGGACTCGGGACACAGACTGATATATTAGACTGCAAAATTCTGTTTCATGGCAAGCTAAGCTATCCAAGGTCACAGGGCTCATCAGCGGCAGAGCAAGGACTAAGATTCAGGTCTCCTGATTCCCAGGCCAGGCTCTTTCAGTACCTTTTCTGAATAAGACATAATTCTTGCACAAGGACGTTCTAATATGAAAGGTAGGAGAGGAGAACAAAGATGTCCACATACATGTCTATAATATTAGTCGGTGTATAATAAATGACACCAAAATGATGCAAGTAAAGCATGTGGGAGTTGAGGGAGGAAAGCGGACTCCTTCCATTTGAGATGATTAGAGAAGGTGTCATGAAGGAGGAGGCATGTTCACTGATTCTTGAGAAATCAGTAGCGTTTTCACAGGCAGAGATGGAGGAAGAGCATTCTAGGCAAAGACACTGACAGGAGGGGAGGCATGGAGGTGGGAAAGTGGAGGATGCATTTGGGAAGTAGTGAGCAATTTGACTTGGTGGGAGAGTGCATGGGTAAATGTAGGAGGTCTGAGGGAAAATAAGATGAACTGATGCTGTTACAAAGTTGTATAATGTCTGAAAAGTTGGGTTTTCCAACAGAAAACTATTAATTTTTTTTTTTAAATAGGGGAATGACAAACTCAGAGGTATGTTTTAGGAAGATTACATGGGCTGCAGTGCTCAGAGAGGATCCAAAAGGAGAGCGACTGGAAAAAGGGAGCTCAGGTGAGAAGCTGTTTGGGAAGAAAGGCAGTGGCAATAGCAATGGGGAAAGATGTGAGACCCATCAGAGGAGGAAGTGGGGAGCAGGAAGCATTTGGGGATAAGTTCCATTTTGCATGTGTTGCATTCAAGGTGACTTCAAAGCATCCAGGTGGGAATCTCCTGGAGAACATCAAATAGGTAGGGCTGAAGAGAAATCATGTTTTTTCATCCACACTGCAATTCCTAAGGTGGGGACTAGAGCAGGCAGCATTTTCAAATTTATTGTTCAGTTTTTGTCTGGAACTACTATTTTGTCAAACACACTTGGTGAAACTCTCAGTTGAAACCAGGAGATGAGTAATCATAACACATGGTAGGAAATGATATATACCTACAGCAAATAGTCAAATCCATCAGTGCAAGATAGAGACAGCTTCTAGCTGAGCAATGAGAAAAGGCTTTCAGAGCAGATTATGGCATTTGAGATGGTCCCTAAAAATGGTCCATATTTGAGAAGAGGTATCAGGATTCACTTTTATAGAGAAAGGACTGACTGGAGGTGGGGAATCTGTTCAAAGGCTATTACAGCAGTAGTCAAGAGGTAGAGACAGCTTCTAGCTGAGCAATGAGAAAAGGCTTTCAGAGCAGATTATGGCATTTGAGATGGTCCCTAAAAATGGACAGCAGTTAAACCACAGGAAATATCTATATGTATATAAAAGCCTAAGTGACTGGAATGGCCAGAACGACTGGTCGCTATGACACACACTGACCACCAAGGGGCAGACGCTCAATGCAGGAGCTGCCTCCTGGTGGTCAGTGCACTCCCACAGCCAACTTCCCCCTGGCCGGCCAATCTTCCGCAGTCCCCTCCCCGCAGCCCAGGGGTCCGAGGGCCGACTCCCTCCTTGGGGCCAGCGGCCAACCTCTTGTGCCCCATCCCTCCCCCTGGCTGGCAGGCCCTATCAGCCCACCGCCTGCCCACTGCGAGGGAAGGAGGAGGGGGTGAGGTGGGGAACCACACAGTGGTGGGGTGCCGATGATGGAGGTGTCTGTGTCCGTTCCTTCCACGCCCGGCCCAGCCCTGATCGACCTGGCCCCGAATGGCCCTGATCGTGTGCCAGGCTTAGGGACCCCCCGCCCCGCACAAATTTCATGCACAGGGCCTCTAGTATATTTATAAAAGGGCATTCCACATAGAGGGAATATGGGTTACATACAAGGGAGAGCACTGATTTTAGTTTGGTTAGAGTAGAAGCTGCTTGGGAAAAAATGGTAGATAATAAATTAAGATCTGAGCCAGATTATAGCAGACCTTAGATATCAGGCTAAGAAGTTTATTAGATGTTTGAGAAGAGGTATCAGGATTCATTTGTGTAGAGAAGGGACTGACTGGAGGTGGGGAATCTGTTCAAAGGCTATTACAGCAGTAGTCAAGGTGACAAGTGTCTATATCAGGGTCTTCATAGAGGAAGTGAAATTAAGAAACATTGGTAGAGATATTATGGAAAAAATTTTGATGAAGAGGGCAAAGAGGAAGAGCAGATTCCAGTCCAACCTGCCTGAGCTTTAGAGTAAAAGGCCTGGGTTGGGATGGGAAGACACACCAGTATAAGACCTGGAGGACCACAGGAGGAGAACAGTGTTGAGAAGGTACAATGTTTGATTTCTGATACATTGAACTTGATGTCACAGAGAGTCACCTAGAACAGAGGATGGTGTCCAGCAGGCCGGCAGAGTTAGGAAAGCTCAGGCCTGTGTGCATTTTGTGCGCCAAGCCAGGTGATCCTTCCTAACCTGACAATTGTCCCAGCAAGGCAGGTAGATGTTAGGTGATTTTTGAGGGTAGAAGAATGGAGTGTTGCTTAATACAATATAGTAGAGGCTTCTTCTCCAATAAAATTATTCCATATGTTCTTTTAACACTTAAGTTAAACATATATAAATGTGCTTTTGTTTTGTAGAGTCGAGGCCTTTCAGTTTTGTAAATACAATGATTAATATCCTCTTTCATTGCTCTTGCATGAATTCTACCCATAGTCTCTTATCAACATTCCTTCTTTTGGTTATTTATTTATTTAGTTATTTATTGTCTAAAGTTTTACATATGTCTCCTTTTTTCCCACTTGACCCCCCCACCCCCCAGCCATTCCCAGGCAAGTCCCCACCGCCTCAGTGACTGTCCATTGGTTATACTAATATGCTTGCATACAAGTTCTTTGGTTGCTCTCTAACCCCCCCTCCCCTGCCATTTGTCTCTAGGTCTATTCTTGTTCATCAAATTATGTTGGTCATTATATCCCACATATGAGTGAGATCATGTAATATTTATCTTTCTCCAACTGGCTTATTTCATTTAGCATAATGCTCTCCAGTTCCATCCATGCTGTTGCAAATGGTAAGAATTCCTTCTTTTTTATAGCGGCATAGTATTTCATTGTGTAGATGTACCACAGTTTTTTAATCCACTCATCTGCTGATGGGCACTTAGGTTGTTTCCAAATCTTAGTTATTGTAAATTGTGCTGATATGAACATAGGGGTGCATATATACTTTCTGACTGGTGTTTCTGGTTTCTTGGGATATAGTCCTAGAAGTGGGATTACTGGGTCAAATGGGAGATCCATTTTTAACTTTTTGAGGAAACTCCATACTGTTCTCCACAGTGGCTGCACCAGTCTGCATTCCCACCAGCAGTGCACAAGGGTTTCTTTTTTCTCCACGTCCTCACCAGCACTTGTCATTTGTTGATTTGTTGATGATAGCCATTCTGACAGGTGTGAGATGGTATCTCATTGTTGTTTTGATTTGTATTTCTCAGATGATTAGTGACTTTGAACATGTTTTCATGTGTCTCTCGGCCTTCTGTATGTCCTCTTTCGAAAAGTGTCTGTTTATATCCTTTGCCCATTTTTTGTTTGGATCATTTATCTTCCTTTTGTTAAGTTGTATGAGTTCTCTGTAAATTTTGGAGATTAAACTCTTATCTGAAATATCATTGGCAAATATGTTCCCCCATGCAGTGGGCTTTCTTGTGTTTTGTTGATGGTTTCTTTTGCAGTGCAGAAGCTTTTTATTTTGATGTAGTCCCATTTGTTTATTTTCTCCTTAGTCTCTATTGTCTGTAAAGATATTGCTACGACATATGTCTGCTATTTTGCTGCCTATGGAGTTGTAGGATTTTTATGGTTTCCCATCTTACATTTAAGGCCTTTAGCCATTTTGACTTTGTTTTTGTGTATGGTGTGGGCTGGTGATCTAGTTTCATTTTTTTTGCATGTATCTGACCAAATTTCCCAACACCATTTATTGAAGAGACTCTCTTGATTCCATTGTATGTTCTTGCCTCCTTTGTCAAATATTAATTGAGCATAATGGCTTGGGTTGATTTCTGGGTTCTCTGTTCTGTTCCATTGGTCTATATGTCTGTTCTTGTGCCAGTACCAGGCAGTTTTGAGAACTGTGGCTTGGTAATATAGCTTGATATCTGGTATTGTGATCCCTCCAACTTTGTTCTTCTTTCTCCGGATTGCTGTGGCTATTTGTAGTCTTTTTTTATTCCAGATGAATTTTTGGAGAGTTTGTTCTAGATCTTTGAAGTATGCTGTTGGTATTTTAATGGGGATTGCATTGAATCTGTAGATTGCTTTGGGTAGTATGGACATTTTAATGATTTTGATTCTACCAATCCATGAACATGGTATGTTCTTCCATTTGTTTATGTCTTTTAGTTTTTTTTTTTTTTTTAAGTGAGATCTTGGAGACATCCTCAAAACAACCTGAGTGCAGAATCAGTTTTATTTTTAAAATCTTTTTAGAGTCGTCCTATCCACACCTAACCTTATTTTTTAAAGCACCTTGCCTTCATAAAGTCTTTCCAAAGTTTTTTACTTAATTTTTATGGAAATGACTACCTTTAAGAAATCCATCCACACTCATATTTTATCAGTTTGTTTAATATCTGCTTAAATCATGTGATTTCATTGGCCATTACAATAGCCATATACTAATGTGACACCAATACAATGGAATTCCTGGTATGCCCACAATTCAAATGGTGGCAGCAGAAGGTGTGGACATTCTAGCCACCTGGTGGCCGAAGCAAATTGGTTAAATGGAAATCCATTCACAATTTTTTGTACTATTGGGTGTTAACAGTTCAGCAACTTGGTTTTGTTTTTTTTTAAATGCAGAGAGGAAGAGAGAGGGATAGAGAGTTAGAAACATCGATGAGAGAGAATCATTGCTGCCTCTTGCACACCCCCTACTGGGGAATTGCCCGCAACCAAGGTACATGCCCTGACCGGAATCGAACCTGGGACCTTTCAGTCCGCAGGCCAACGCTCTACCAACTGAGCCAAACCGGTTTTGGCAGCAACTTGGTTTTGTTGACATGTTTCACAATACATTTTTGGCATCCTATCTAATAAACCAGTAATATGCAAATTAACCATCACTCCGCGACAAAATGGCGGCACCCATGGCCACAAGATGGCAGCGCCCAGTTCTCTCATTCCTGCCAGAGTCCCCCAGTCTGCCCAGCCTTGGCAGCGCAGGTTGTCCAGCTCAGAGGCACCTGTGCCCCCACACCACGATTCCTGCCCAGCGGCGGCAGCCTGGGCTGAGTCTAAGTCTGCTAGGGGCGCGCACCCCAACGGCACGATCCCCCTCCCAGCGGCCATAGCCTGGGCTGAGTCTGAGCCTGCAAGGGGCGTAAATCCCAACAGTGCGATCCCCCTCCCAGCGGCCATAGCCTGGGCTGAGTCTAAGTCTGCGAGGGGCGTGCACCCCCATGACATGATCCCCCTCCCAGCGGCCTTAGCCTGGGCTGAGTCTAAGACTGAGAGGGGCTTAAATCCCAACTGCACGATCCCCCTCCCAGTGGCCATAGCTTGGGCTGAGTCTAAGCCTGCGAGAGGCGTGCACCCCCATGGCACGATCCCCCTCCCAGTGGCCTTAGCCTGGGCTGGGGTCTCAGCCTATAAAGGGTGCAATCCCCCTCCCAGCGGCCATAGCCTTATCTGGGGTCTCAGAGTGCAAGGGGCGCCCACCCCCACAGCGCGATCCCCCTCCCAGCAGCCATAGACTTATCTGGGGTCTCAGAGTGTGAGGGACGTGCACCCCAACGGCACGATCCCCCTCCCAGCGGCCATAGCCTGGGCTGAGTCTAAGCCAGTGATGGGCGTGCACCCCAACAGCCTTAGCCTGGGCTGGGGTCTCAGCATGTGAGGGGCGTGCACCCCCACGGCACGATCCCCCTCTTAGCGGCCATAGCCTGGGCTCAGTCTAAGCCTGTGAGGGGCACACACCCCTATGGCACGATCCCCCTCCCAGTGGCGGCAGCCTGTGGTCTCAAGCACTGAGTCACACCAGCCAGGCAGATATGGAGAAGTCTTAAATGTTTCTTTTTTTGTTACATATATTTTATTGATTTTTTACAGAGAGGAAGGGAAAGGGCTAGAGTGCTAGAAACATCTATGAGAGAGAGAGACATTGATCAGCTGCCTCCTGCACACTCCCCACTGGGTATGTGCCCCTAACCAAGGTACATGTCCTTGACCAGAATCGAACCTGGGACCCTTGAGTCTGCAGGCCGATGCTCCATCCACTGAGCCAAACCAATTAGGGCTGTCCAATACGTTAAAGAAAAAACCCTATCTAATAAAGAGGGAATATGCAGGGGAGGGCATTTGGGGGTGACCGGGTTGTCAGGGGAGGGCAGTTGGGGATGATCGGGCTGGCAGGGGAACAGTTAGGCATCGATCAGGCTTGCAGGGGAGTGGTTAGGGGGTGATCAGGTTTGCAGGCAGAAGCAGTTAGGGGCAATTAGGCAGGCAGGCAAGCAGTTGGGAGCCAGCAGTTCCGGATTGTGAAAGGGATGTCTGACTGCCTGTTTAGGCCCGATCCCTGTCTGTAGGATCGGGCCTAATCAGGCAGTCAGACATTCCCTGAGGGATCCCAGATTGGAGAGGGTGCAGGTTGGCTGAAGGACACCCCCTCCCCCAGTGCACGAATTTTGTGCACCGGGCCTCTAGTCACATATAAAAGCTTTGCTGCATAGTTGTAATCAATGAGTATGTTTTACATTCTACATATTTTCCCCTACTAAACTTGACAACAGCATCTTGCCCTTGAAGATCAGACAGTATTTAATGAATACTCTTGTTCTTAGTCTCCAAACAGTTTCTGTTCGGAGAAAGTGCTATATAGAGTGTCCCAAGGCAAACCAGAAAATAAAAAAACACAGCTAGGAATACAGCAGGTATCCCAACTGCCCTGCAGAATCCTGTCCAACACCCTGTTTACAGAAGATGAAACTGAATCAGCAACGAGAGAGATTTAAATTTAGAAACTCATCTATGACTCTAAGCCAGTGATGGCGAACCTATGACACGCGTGTCAGCACTGACACGCGTAGCCATTTCTGATGACATGCGGCCGCTGGGGTTTATTAAATACAATTATATATAACAATTATACATTTATGTTATTTAAACTATAAATATCGCGAAATAATGTTTTTTCCTCAAAGTGACACACTACCCGAGTTATGCTCAGTTTTTTGGCGAAGTTTGGCACACCAAGCTCAAAAGGTTGCCCATCACTGCTCTAAGCCTTTCCCTTTGCAAAGGAAACCCAAAGCCAACATAGTTCTACTAGCTTCAGACTAAGTAAAAACCCTCTGGTTTTTGTTTCTTTTAACAACAATCTGCATTTTATAGGGTGCCATTTGTATCTTCACAACATTTTGTAAACATTAAACGAATAGAATAAGTTTATTACAAGAGTAGATGTAATTTGTTATCAGTAGCTTTTATTTGTCATTTGGAAAAAATGCATATCTTTCTCAGATGGGATAACATTAACAATTGGAAATATGCTCTAGCCAAATCCAATTTTTACATATCCGTCTGCCAGAAACCAAGGCACTTTACTCAACAAAATGTATCCTCTCTCCCGCCCACTGACCTGCATGGCTCTGCTGGAGAGAACACAGGCGGGTACTTCGGCCAAGAATGGGACCTGTGGGTGGGATGGAGGAGAATGCTGACCAGAAGCGCATCTATTTTCATTCTGGTTTTCTTTTGGTTTCTGAAATGATGTTGAAGATACTAATTCTGGCTTGATGAAGAGATGCTTGGAAAGCATGTTTGATTTGAAAAGAAAACATTTTACGAGTACTGAACTTTTGAAATAAATACCTAAAACTTTTCAGAGTAGCTTTAACTGCACCCCACCCCCACTCCCCAACATGTACATCATGGGTAGACAGCCCATGGGAGCTAATACCTGTCTGCATAATGCTGGACTCACAGGACCTAAGTTATCTCACGTATCTCTTCGCAATCCCTTCAAATACAGAGATAAGTTTTAAAAAATATGTTAACCTATCAGGAGTAGCTGTGAGCTGTTCACTTAGAAACAAAGAAAGCATTATTCAGCACCAGATCTTCAATTCTTTATCTCGTATGACAAGCAGTAATAATTTGCAAAGTTCTGTGAATAGAAAGACTAAGACTGCAAACACTCTATCGCTGCACCTAATTTGAGGAGGGAATGTTCAGAAAGTATTGCACAGAGAGCAAAGATGATCATTGAGGAGGGAGAGCGCCAGGCAGCAAGCACCAACGGGAAACCAAGGAGAGATTCTGGGGAGGAAAAGAGGAGAGGGGGTGGAGGGGGGAGGAAGAGGAAGGGTGGGTAGGATGTGGGCATTGCTGCGGGAGGCCCTTGGGTCTTGGCAAGGAGTGAGTATTGATTCTGGAGGCCTCCAGGAAGCATAATGTGCATACTCACGGATAATATATTTATTTATGATTTATAGCCTGCTGACTTCCAGAAAGGTTTTGATGTGGCTCACCGGCTAGTAAGTTAATGTTTCCTGTACACACTGAGCAACTCTGAAAAAAGTGAAAGGGCAGAAGCTGTGAGTCATCACCCAACTGTTTAAGTGAGCTGAGAGGGCTGTTTCTTCTGAATGATGTGCCCACAGATGCTGTCAATACCCACTGGTAGGGATCCCGATACAGTCAAGCTCATTGAGCTGACATCGCCAGGATATCATGGGGTTTTTTAGGTAATGGAAGCTTCCCCCTTTAGAAGTCAATCTTCTACAACTTAAAATTTTTACCGACATGGAAACCTTTGTGTAATGAAGATTATAGGCTTCTTTCTCTTCAAAGATGCTTGATAACTGATTGGAAGGGAAATGCCAATTTTTTCTCTAGATCTATGTTTTATTTTTGTAACAATTTTATTGAGATATAATTCACATACCATAAAATTCCCTTTTACTGTGTATCATTTAGTGGTCTTAAGTATATTCTCAGAGTAGGGCAACCATAACCCCTATCTAATTTTAGAACATCCTCAGCACTCCAAAAAGTAGCCATGTACCCAATAGCAGTCTCTCCCTAAGACTCCCCTCCACCCCTGGAAGCTACTAATCAACTTTCTGTCTCTGTGGATTCAATTATTTGGGACATTTTTTATAAACATAGTTATATAATATGTTGTCCTTTGGGACTGGCTTTTTTTACTTAGCATAAATATTTTCAAGAATGATCCATGTTGTAGCATGTGTTATACTTCATTTCTTTAAAATATATATATATATATTTATTGATTTCAGAGAGGAAAGGAAAGGGAGAGAGAGATGATGAGAGAGAATCATTGATCAGCTACCTCCTGCATGCCTCCTACTGGGGATCGAGCCCGAAACCCATGCATGTGTCCTGATTGGGAATTGAATCATGACCTCCTGGTCCATAGGTTGATGCTCAACTGCTGGGCCTTCATTTCTTTTTATGGCCAAATAATAGGCCACTGGTTAGATATACCACATTTTGTTGATCTGTTCACCAGTTGATAGACATTTGGGTTGTTTCTACTTTTGGGTTTTGATAAATAATGCTGCTCTGAACATTCACGTATAAGATTTTGTGTGGACACGTGCTTTCAACTTTCTTGGGTCTAGGAACCGCCTGTGAGTGAATACAGATTGAACGAGCTTTCACTCTAACGGTCACGGTGCTGTGCTGGGAGCAGGGCAGATTTTCGGGAGCTAGTGAGTGCAATGGGCTAGTTGCCCCTGAACTCTGGGTCCCCAAATAGGAGAGCTTGAAAAATTTGTATGTCTATATTTTTGTAATTTTTTGGATTCCTTCTGCTCAGTCAGCTGTCACTCCTTGCTTTTGACAGTGAGCCTATCCCAAGGAGAAGCCAAAACTGCAATTTGGGCTTCTGAGTCCTGAGAAGACAACCTGTTAAAACTGTCTCTAAGTCTAGAGTATATGGGCTCTGAATGAAGGACCGAGGTGCTCTCCTAAGGAAAAACACACGCATAAGCTTTAGTTAAAAAATCTGTTTGGGCAGTTACTTCTGAATTCTCAGTCATGGTTAGGACACTTGAAGTTGTCAAGTAGGAGACCGCCAGTGAAGGTG
Source organism: Eptesicus fuscus (assembly GCF_027574615.1). Lineage (NCBI taxonomy): Eukaryota > Metazoa > Chordata > Mammalia > Chiroptera > Vespertilionidae > Eptesicus > Eptesicus fuscus. The sequence goes on from NC_072477.1 coordinate 59,246,734, forward strand.
TTATTATGTAAAACCTCTCTCTCAGATAAAAGAGATGATTACTTTTAAGGGGTTACTTTTGCTGGTATCTGGGAAAATCCATTGAAGAGCTGCTGAACTGCTTCTAGTCTTAACCCTTTTCACAAAACTCACTTGGTAGGAGGGGAGCCACAGAGGAGCCCTGACTCCCAGACCATCATCTGCAAAACACAGGTTAAAAGGCCTCTGTCTCACTTTGGAATAGGCTTTTACAAAGACTCAAATAACTGGAGTTTAAACAAGACAGAGGTTTACTTTTTGACTCACGCAAAGGAAGTCCATAGGTAGGTAGGCCAGAGCTACATAGTGGTCCCACCATTATCAATAACCCAGGCTCCTCCCATCTTTTTCTTTGGCCATCCTTAGTCCATAGCTTCCATCCTCAAGCTCACTCAAGATTGCAACACGGCCACTGGCGCATCCCCCATCATGCCTGTTTTCCAGGCAGCAGGGAATGAGCAAGGACACAAATGGTGCATGTCAGGGCTGAGTTAGCCCTGTTAAATGGCTTTCCTGGAATCCAATGACATTCTTTACATCCCATTGGTCTCCTGGTTTCAAGGGAAGCTGGGAAATGATAGTTTTTAAGCTGGGTACATTGGAGATTCTATTAGTAAGGAAGAAAAGAGGAAAGGAAATACAGGGAAAGGATAGAGGTAGGCAACCCAGAGTCTCTGCCCTGACCTCCTAGGAGCTCATGGTTTAAGATGGACGAGACAAAGGCAGGTCATCACACAGTGTTATACCCAGAGCGGTGCAGAGCCTTACAACAGCCCATCCCTGGACCACTTCAAAGCCTGTAGGCTTAGATTTTGGAAAGGATGATTTTTGGTAATGGTTGAATTGTCCATCTCATTTCTTCAGTGGGATGATCAGAGGAGTTTCTGGAGGATATGGAATTTCAGGAGGATGTTAAAGGAAATGATGCTATGAACAGAGACCATTAAATATGATGGGAATGGCTGGTCCAGAGCCATCTGCATGGTGTCACCTACTCTTGGTTTCCATTTGTGTGTTCAATGAATGACATCAGTCAGGGGTATTCAGGGAAATTGTTGGAGGTATGGAGTATAGTCAGTGGCTGGAAAAGGAAAGAAGCTTACTAATTTCCATGAGAATTTCAAACCTGAACTAGACTCCCATTATTAGCTGTTACCACCGATTGACCTCTTCCTACCTTTGGCATTGCTCTCCACATTCCTGTCTTCTTGATTTCTTACACTGAACTACATATCCTTGTAGAAAATCATAACCTACCTCATGCAAATGGACTTTAAAGGAAATAGAGATCCTCCTAGTATTCTATTCTTTGCATTCAGCTAAAAATGCTGAGATTTTGAAAGAAGAGCACAAGCTACAAAACAAGCAAATTAAACCCAAGATTCTATGTAAGTTGTTTTCTGAAGGTGTCACTTTAAGCAATGTAGAGGCATCATTTGAGTTTGACTCACAAATCTAGGTTAGAATTCATTGACAACCTGAGGTCTGTGATAATGGGAACAGGTTAGCAATTTTCTACACTTGTTTAGAGCTTTGTGATGTTGCATGAACTTGTGGAAATCACATAAATGCTTCAAAAATAAGGGGATTGGGGCAGATAGACCTTTCCAATGCAAAGGTTTTCTGAGCGGGGTTTTGTGTTTAAATATTGACTAGCAGGTCACTTCTTTCTAGCTCTGATCATAATGCCTCTTCGATTCAATTCTGAAGCAGCCCTGTGGTTGCTGAAGCCATAGGACTTTGCTGCTATTCACCATAACGTTTCCATTTGCACAGCTGATGATAATATTTAAGAATCCCTAAACAGTATCCAGACATATGAAAAGGGCAAATGTTCCTTCCAACGCTGAAAGCTATTTGCTTTGGGCACTTGGGAGAATCTGATTCATGATTAAAAGCATTTATTTGAATCAGGCCTTACACATTTCATGAACAGTGTCCACTTCTGCCTCCCCAGGGACTGCGATCTCTCCATCCTCTCCCTCTCCTGTCATTGTCAACCTTTCTGTCCTAGGAGCGCGCATAAGTCGGTCCCATCCTGAAAGTAACCTCCTCCTCCCCTTAGCTTATCTTCCCTCTTTTGTTAAAATATAAATTCCTCAGAAGAATAAGTAAAACAAAGCACTCTGCTTGCTGGTTTACTTCCTTGCCTCTATAGCACACTCTAAACCTCCGCTCTCTGGTTCTGCTCCCCTACTCTACTGCTATTGCTCCATGAACTCCAATAGTCAAAGTCAGCAGTTGCCAAATGCCAGTGGTCATTGGCTAGCCCTTCAGCACATCGATTCTCTCTGCTGCCCTCAATTCCGTTAACAATCTGTTCCTCTTTGAAGCTCTGTGAGCCCTGGTCTTTCACCACGTCATACTTTCTGGTTCTCCTTATACAATTTTTTTTTCTTAAAAAAATGTTTTTATTGATTTCAGAGAGAGGAAGGGAGAGGGTGAGAGATAGAAACATCAATGATGAGAGAGAATCATTCGTGGGCTGCCTCCTGGATGCTCTGTACTGGAGATTGAGCCTGCAACCCAGGCATGTGCCCTAACGAGAATGGAACTGTGACCTCTTGGTTCATGGGTTGATGCTCAATCACTGACCCACATTGGTCAGCCTCTCCTTGTACATTTTTGAATTCTGTTTTGTGTCTTTAGTAGCTCTACTCTGCATGCCCTTTAAGTGCCAAATGACATCAGATAAGCCACCTGATTTTTTAATCCATGAAAAGTAGACGGGTTGGGATGGATAATCTCCAAGGTCCTTCCAAGTCATAATAGGAGTCAGAATGCACTGACTTGAGCTACAGTAAACTCTTGTGTTTCATATAAAAAGAAGTGTAATGAGAGATGAGTAACATTTGGACTGCAATTCTGCAAAGGCATATTGTTGGCCACTTCTTTCAGAGATGTCATAGGCGCTGAAAACCAGTACGACATCATTCAGCAGTTTATCACCAGTGGGAGACTGACTAATGTGAGTTGTGGTTTTAGTGTAACACAGAACAACGGACCATTCACGTAAAACTCCAGCGCTGTGACTTGGACGGGGGAGCGGTGTGAATGAGGTTCTTTGGACACCATGACCTCCAGATATGACCACACACTGGGCTAGTTACTGCCTTAGAGAGCTGGGAAGATTGAAACCACTATCACACAGATGTTCTCATGGGACACAGTGTTTGACTAAACATGGCAATGGCTGACAAAAATGTTGGCCTTTTCCAATTGGTCTTTTTCAGTGACAATGAAATGGTACCCAGTTTGTAATAGTAATTTAGTTCTATATACTGTATCTAAGATTTCAGATTAGTATTCCCAGAGAGTGGGATTTAACTTGACAGGCAGGGGCAGGAGCAAAAGTTTAAGGGTATCTGAATTTCTAAAGGGGGTGGGTGCAGACACTGCTGGTGGGGAAGGGAAGAGAAGAGACAGGTTGATGGAGCTGCTCAGATGTGTCTCCCTGCGGTAGCACTTACACATGCCCTCATGTGTGATGCATGCTGGTCCTCCAATAAGTGTTTGATTCAACCAAAACCTTTAGGTCGTGGAACAACCCAAAATTCTGGGTACTCAAGGCTGAGTCAGATTTGAGATGAAGGGTGCAATTTATTTAATATTTTTGAGGATCTCAAATTGAGAAGCAAGGTCATAAAACCCCAAAGATGTAGGATTTTAATTGCATTATGGGTTGGCAGGAGAGACCTACACACACCATCACTATTAGATTAGATTAAGTTTCCAACTTAATTAGACAAGGATACAAAATATAATGGTAGGTCATCTGCGAAGCCATTCTGCAAAAGTGTTGCCTTGGCTACAGCAGTAACCAAATTAAGGTCATAGTCAACACGATGGTGGATACAGTAGGCAGGGCTCTTTGCCATGCTCTTGAGCACACACCCAGGGCACCCCTGTTAGCCTCTGTGGGGATGCACAGGGCTGCTGCCCCTGGCCCCTCTGAATGGGAGCCTTGGGATACCAGGTGGGCACCAATGGCAAGCCTGGGAATTGCATTAGCTTTACCTGCGGAGCAATCGTGCTGGCGTTTTGCCTTACCTGTCAGAGCAAAGGACATCCGGCAATACTCTCCTGGGAAGCCGATTAACTTCTATGAGTCACTGCTTTTCCATCTCATTTATGATTCATGACCTGGGCTATATTTTTAGCTTATATTTATTTGGGTCTGAGAAGTGGGCTGGGTGGAAGTGTTGTTTGGAAACTTATGGGAAAAGGAGGAGAAATTGACGTCGTGCTTAAGCTTAGGTGGTCTGAAATGCGGTTATAGTCCTCTGACAGTCTGTGATCATTTACTGAGAGCCTACTGTGTGCCACATACTGTGCCACACTCTAAGGATGCAAGGTAAATGGCTCCCCAAGAGCTCATCGAATTGTGCGAGCAGACAGTTAACTTGATAACTAATGTACTGTAGCTCCTGCCTGTCACCCCAGTTGTATCTCTGGACTCCAGTCACATTGAAGAACTGGGAGGTTTTGGAGTGCCCCTTATTCTTGCCTTACCTCTTGCACATGCTGTTCTCCTTGCCCAGTCTCTCCTTAGTTGCCCTTCATGACTCAAAGCAGGATCCCTCCTTCTGAAAAGTCTTCAGAGGCTGGGTTGGAGACCCTCCTATCCACTCCCATAGTACCTCGTGTCCCTGCGTTTATCACACTCCTGTAAAGAGTGCTCTTGATTGAGCTCCCTCCATGGTAGAGGCTTATCTATCAGCTCCCCACACTAGGAGCCAGTGAAACTGATCTGGAAGAAAAACATTGTCATCCCAGTGTAGTCACTGCCGTTTGCTGAGCCTCTTCCGTGTGCCAGGCACCGTGCTCAGCACCACACCACGCTGAGCCTCACAGTAACCCTCTGAAGCAGGCACGTCCCTGTGCCTATAGATGAGGAAACGGAGGCCTTCGAGGTGAAGAGATTTGCCCAGGGTTCTTTCCCAGGCAGTGCATGCAGAGCTGAGGTTCACACCCAGGCCCGCCTCTCCGAGCTCGTGCTCCTACATTATGGCACGGCTCTGCTTTCCTTTTATGTTACTGCACCAGTCAGGGAGACTGGGTCCTGCTGTGTTGGTAAGCAACCCCAGCATCCCAGTGGCTTAGACAAAAATGGTTTATTTCTTGCTTACGCCATGCGTCCACAGCAAGTTGGCTGGCAGGGAGCCGGGGGGAGGGGGCATGGATTCTAATCTGTGTTATTCTCCCTCAGGACTGGGCTGAGGGAGGCTCAGGCTCTGACAAGAGACGGGAAATGTGAACCATCACTCCCAATGGGATAGGCCACTTGAGTATCACTGACTAAATCAGGAGCCACGCCCAACCTCAAAGGAGCAGTGGAAGTGCCCCTACTATGTGCTGGGAAGGGGAAATATTGGAAATATTTGTAGAGCAGCACTAATAATGCCCACATTGGATTATATAAAGAAAGGATTGGGGTAAGTGTACAGATGAAAACAAAGTGAGTAGACAGAGGAATGGGCACCTTCCAGGGAATAAGAGAAAGTCCTTGCCTTTTTAACCCTAGGTCTCTAGTTAAACGGCTGTTGGGATCAATTATTCAGTGGTTCTTCCTGTAAGCAGCACCGTTAAGGCTTCTCTTCTGGATGCATTAATGCTTTGACACAACCTGGGATTTCACTGGGCCCATCAGGAGAGAGTAGTCCATCGCTATGCCAAAAGCAACTTCATCTGAGCAGGGCCAGCCTCCCACGTCCCACGTCTCACGTCATCATGGGGAGCCAGTCCCACCAGGTTAGGAACTTTCTCCAAGAAACACAGAAGACAGCGTTCTTGGTCTCCAAGGATTGTACCTAAACAGGGATAAAAATCCCTTCATAGTTTCTGAGTAGGCTGGGGCACAGTGTCAACGCTTGTCACTCCCCACAGAGGACTTAGCTTAAAGCTGTTGGTTGTGGCTTTTGAAACTCAACATTAAAATTGAATATAAGATACAAGGCCCCTAAGGAGTTTCTGTGAAAAGAACACTTGGGCAAGGAGAATTCACCCTTGAACCATACAGTTCCTGGTCTTGGAAAACAAAGGGTGACCGACCGAGTGCGGCACTGACTGTCTCGGGTGGTGGGTGCAGCAGCCATTCCTGAGTTGCTCACAGTTATTATAGAACCTACCACATCTGCCACCTATAGCGGATGCCTGCCTTTACACTCTTCTTTTTCTCTTCTTCATGGGGAAAACACACACACACACACACACACACACACACACACACACACACACATATAGAGAGAGAGAGAGAGAGAAGAGAGAGAGAGAGAGAGAGAGAGAGAGAGATTGAGATTGTTTGGGTGGGTAGAGGAGAGATACAATGCATTATCTTCAATCCAGAAGTTTTTCGTTTCCTGAATTCATTTTCATTTTAAGTATCTCCAACTCTACCATGGTGGAGCATAGGGCACTGCAGCGGGTAAGCATCAGGGAAACTCCTCCTGCCTGACCCAGGTATGATGAAGTGAGGGAACTGCTGTCAGCACATCGTGTCCATAGGATGAAACACCCTGAGTCTGCTAAGCCAGTGTTCAACATCGCTGCGTGCTAGCTTGTATGCTCCATAGAAGCAGGGCTTGGCATCTCCCCTAGAATCTAGGGCCTAGAGGGTAAACTTCTCCAGGTCAGGTACATGACATGGAATAGCACAGCTGTAAGCATCGAAACATCTGGGTTCTTCTCCTTTAACCAGGCCTGTGGCCTTTGAGCAGACCACTGCATCTATGGGAGTCAGCTTTCCCATCTGTAGGAAGGCTCTTCGATGCCCGTTCAGGTTCTGTCACGGTTTCACTGTGATAACACTCGTGACAACAGACAGTATAAATCTCTGGGCAAAAGCTCACGACCACAGCGGCTGACTTTCCTGCTGTGCCCAGCCACAGAGAGCCACGCGTGTCTCCCAGCACACGGGTGCGGAGATGCTCCTCGGAGAAGTCACAGCCTTCCGAATGCTGTCAGGGTGGCTGTGCCGCAGGAATGACCTCCATCTGAGTGACTGTGTCTGTGGGCAGAAATGAAACCTCTCAGCTCAAACAATCCCCCGTGTGTAGGGCTCGTCAATGGGAGTAGGACTGTTGGTATGAGACCCCACATAGCCGCCTCATGGGATGCAGATGGTTGTCATATTTTCCTCGCCCACAGACAACCAGTACTTTTTTTCAGATTAATTAGGTGGGTTTTTGGACACTTGTAGACAGCCTGTGTCCTAGTGTATTCGAGTGTCTCCAAGGTGTCAACCAGACCAAGATCTTTACTGTTGATCTGGGCTTCTGACACCCAAGACTCTTTATGTGTGGGATCCTGGGGTGCCCACTGTCAAAGAGAAACTTTTCTCCTGAATCAACTTAAAACTTCCCTCATTTAATTCTAAAACTCCCCAGGAGATATGCTGAGATGTTATCAGTTCTGCTTGCCTTCGAGGGACTAGGAATGGGCTGCGGACCAAGGGGTCTACTTAGCTGGGAAAGCGCATCCAGGTGAGGGCTTGGGCCAGCAGGGCAGGCGAGCTCCCTTCCCAGCCCCGCCTGGGCTTGCTCAGGCACCTGCGGAGGGAGAGCTGCCTGTGGAAGAACCAGCAGAGCACACGACTCACTTTTAGAAGGTTCCATCTTTGTGAGCATGAAGGACTCCGAGGGTTGAAATTCCCTGGGTGCCAAGACCTCAAATGTGAGGGAATGAACAAATCCAGATTTTCAGGCTTTTGAACCTGGAGCAGAAGGAGCTCTCAGCAGAGTAGATGTATGTTTGGATTTTAAAAAACATGTTCAGCCCGGCCAGTGTGGCTCAGTGGTTGAGCATCAACCTATGAACCAGGAGATTGTGGTTCGATTCCCGGTGAGGGCACATGCCTGCGTTGCAGGCTCGATCCTCCATGTGGGGCATGCCGGAGGCAGCCAATCAATGGTTCTCTCTCGTCATTGATGTTTCTCTCTCCCTCTCCCTTCCTCTCTGAAATCAATACAAATATATTATAAAGAAAGAGAGAAAGAGAGAAAGAAAGAAAGAGAGAAAGAAAGAAAGAAAGAGAGAAAGAAAGAAAGAAAGAAAGAAAGAAAGAAAGAAAGAAAGAAAGAAAGAAAGAAAGAAAGAAAGGGAGAGAAAGAAAGAGAGAAGGAAAGAAAGATGTTCAATTTGATCAACCAAAGTTAATTTGAGGGGCCACTGTGTGCCACGCAGTATTCTAGGTGTTGGGGATAGAGCAGTGCGGCTCTCTGCTACTAACCTTCCAGTGCGGGAGACAACAGACACAGTCAGCAACAAGTGCTCTGAAGAAACACACCAGGGGCCAGAGAACAGGGAGGAGAGGGAAGGGTCAGCAGCCCTGGGCTCTTGGATGGCCAGTTTCAAAGGTGCTGTCCAATCACGCCACGAAAAATCAGCATTTGGCAAGACCACCCACCTGTGCCTCTTCCACGGAGGCCTGCCCTCCTCTTAGTCTCACTGAACGCCCCCTAAACTTGCTCTCCCATAGAGCTCCCTTTCCAGAGGTGGGTCCCCAGCCCCACTGCCCGCCTGCCCAGGCTTTCATGAGGTCAGGGCGGCACTAAAGGGGAAGGACTTTCCACTCCCTTCCCACACCGTGCACATTCTGACCCAAACCTGGCACGAGGAGGGCTTTGACCAGCTTCACTTCAGGGTTATTTTAACTGGCAAGATATCCCTTTAAGAAGGAACACATGACAGATGGTCCAGTAGGGATGCAGGTTATTTCAAGACTTCCTGAACATCATTTCTTGGCTACTTCATTCAAATAAATCATTTATTGCCCTGGAAGAGGTGCCGGGGGTAATGATGACTAAGACTCACGCCCTGCCCTTGAGCAGCCCACAGTCCAGCAGTGGGCAGAGGCATTTGAACAGATCAATTGCAGCACCACTGGGCGAGTGCAACCTTGAGGTGTGACCAAGATGCTCTGGGAGCCCAAGGGAAGAGCAATGAACTCTGCCTCAAGGGTGCTGAAGAAGATTTCAGACAGCTGTCATGCTTCCTGATGCCTCACTCATTTATTCCTCACCCATCCATTCACACATACTTCCTGAGCAGTTTGTATCAGGGCCACACCCTGCCTGCGGATATTATTTGTGTGGCCTGTTATTGTTGTTGCTGTCATTGTCTGGCAATAGCTATACTGAGATATAATTCACATACCATACAAGCCACCCTTTGAAAGTTCACAATTCAATGGCTTTTAGTACATTCATAGAGTTGTGCAACCATCACGGATATTAAAACACTTTTATCAACCCCCAAAGCAATCCTGTATCCTCTAGTAGTCATACCCCGACCCCTCAATGTTCTAGCCCTCCTTTCTAGCTCTGTAGATTTGTTGATTCTGGACATGGCATATAAGTGAAATCCTGCCATATGAGGTATTGTGTGACTGACTGCCTTCTTTCCTGTAGAATAATATTTTCAGGGTTCACCCATGTGATATAGCACATATCAATACTTCATGCCTTCTTATTGCCATTGCATGATATACCACATTTTATTGATCCGTTTATCAGTTGTGGATATTTGGGTTGTTTCTACTTTTCCACTATTCTGAATAATGCTGCTATAAATATTTGTGTGCAAGTGTTTTGGGTGGACATATGTTTTCAGTTTTCATCGGTATATATATATATACACCTAGAGGTGGAATTGCTGGGTTATATGGCAATTTCAAGTTATACTTTTTGAGGACCTGCTAACCTAATTTCCTACTGACTACACCATTTTACATTCCCATCAGCAACATAGGAGAGTTCTAGTTTATCCACATCTTTGCTAACACTTGCTATTTTCAGCAGCTTATTGGCTGGTTTTTTAAATTATAGTTAGCCCAGAGGGTGTGAATTAATATCTCATTGTGGCTTTGATGTGCAATTCCCTGGTGATGGGCAATACTGAGCACTTTTTATGTGCTTATTGGCCACATGAATAAGTTCTTGGGAGAAATGTCTGTTCAGATCATTTGTTCATTTAAAAATTAGGTTACTTTTTAACCTAAAATGCTCTAGAGGTTCAGAGGAAAGGGCAGGTGGCTAGGGGTCGGCAGCGGTGGATGCCCTAGGGTCGGGGTGAGCCAAAGAACAGAAGCAGCAGGTCCCTGGAGTGGACGATGTGGGGCGGCTGGTGAGCGCAGGCAGTGTCAGTAGAGTCCTGAGGCAGAAACTCCTGGAGTCAGCTAAGCCTGAGTGGAAAGTAACAAAGTAGAGACAATGTCCAGAGATTATGAAGAGAATGTTCTCTCCCTTCTCCCCCAACCCCCCGCCCCCCATTTTTTTTTTTAAATGAGAAGGACTAGAACTTTTAAAGGTGGCAGGAAAGTCTTGCAGTGTCTTTGGGCCACATTGCCGGCCTCTGTCATTGTTGAACATTTATTGCATGAAGGTCAGACCCTGGTCGTATTGTCCTTGATGATAAACTGTTCTCAGGGTTCTGATGGCTTCAAAGTGCCCTCTTCCTTGTCTTGTCAAGCGCAGGGCCTAGGCCTTAAACCTTCTCTTGAACAATATTCCTCCATCCTCCCAGTGCAGGGGCAGGCACTGTCTAAGGAAGGGGCTATGCCACTGGAAAAAAAAACAGGGGGGGGGGGACTTAACCCCACTAGTAATTCATAAACTCTGGTTCCTAGAGATTAATTTAATTTTTAGGCTTTATTTAATTGTTTAATTCCAAATAATACTACCTACTTATCTATATATATAAAAGCCTAAGAGACCGTTGAAACCGAAATAACCAAACGGATGACCGAACAGGCTGCATGGGGTGACCAGGCCGGCAGGGGGGTTAGTGAGGGACGACCAAATGACTGAGCAGCGGGCCTAAACCAGCAGTTGGACCCCAAGGAATCCTGGATTGGAGAGGGTGCAGGCTGGGCTGAGGGGAACCCCCCACCCCGTGCACGAATTTTGTGCACTGGGCCTCTAGTTTTTTAATAATATACACAATACAAAAATATAAAATAAAAAGTGAAAGGCTGCCTCTCTCCCATGCCCAGAGGTAACCACTGTTAGCAGTGCCTCTGCGTCCTGCAGACATCCTTTCTGAGGCTATGAGAATATATCGTTCCGAAAGAGAGTCAGGATGAGAGGTTCCCATAAACTAGCTCTCATTCCTCTTCTCCGCAAACCCCAATAATTCCTTTTCTGGCATGCAGAGTCCAAGATACACACGGCCATGAATAGGCTGTTCATCTCTCCCTGGGCGCTGGGGGGTGGAAGCTCAGACAGTACAACAATATTATGACTGCCCGGGGCACGAGGAGAGCGAGCTGGGAGGTAGGAGGGCGTTTGCCAGGTGCTGAATGGGAAGGTTGTCTGAGCTGTGCTGAGACTCGCCCCTTTCTCATCACCCACAGTGTCCTCCCCCCAGCCCCTGGCCAGGAGTTAGGGAGTGTCTTGTCTCCTGTGCCGCCTCCTGCTGTCCCCAGGGGAGCCTGGTTCCTGCCTGTTCTTACCAGGTGGCCCCAGGCTCGTCCCCTCCTTACCCACCTGGGTGCCTAAGGCGGAGTGCGTGGGGCCGGCTGGAGGAGCCCTCTGTTTGGATGCTCCTGTTATACAAACTCACACACAGAGCCCAGAAGTGGACTTGGGCTCTAGGAGAAACCCTGATTTCATCTCACTGAACAAATGAAACGGAGCCAGGCACTGGCCCTTCTTGGGCCTCAATTTCCTCACCTCCTCAATGGAATGAACAACAATGACTAACCCCACAGAAAGAAAAGTCATCCCTTTCACAGTTGTCCTATCCTCATGGGGCTGGGTTTCCTAAGAACACAGACTACGTCCTGCGCAGATCGGCCTTTAATAAATGAAGGAGAGGTATTGTCATCCCTAGTTTACATCTAAATCAACAAACTAAACTTCTTCCTCAGGCATTGACATTCAGCCACCATCCACTTAGGCAGCCAGCAGGCACCTAAACAAAGAAGGGGAGAGATTGTTTTTATGCGCGCTTGCTCCCTGCTTCCTCACAGCTATGGTTTCTGAGCGAAATGGACTGTGTGAGCCAATGGGGAGGCCAAACCCATTCTGGTTTTTGGGGTAATTGTGGCAACAATCAGGCATTGATTTCCCCCCTTCGCTCTGCCCAGAGTGGCTTCCTCACAGGCCTAGGGTGTGGAGGGGATGTACTTATTGTCATGATCACCGCAGTCTTCCCTTCCTTCCTTCCTTCCTTCCTTCCTTCCTTCCTTCCTTCCTTCCTTCCTTGCTAATCCTCACAAGCATAGTTTTCCCATTGATTTTTTAGAGAGTGGAAGTAAGGAAGAGGGGAGAGAGAGAGAGAGAGAGAGAGAGAGAGAGAGAGAGAGAGAGAGTAACATCGATGCTGGAGAGATACATCGATTGGTTGCCTCCCATACACGCCCCACTGGGTCTGGGGATCAAACCTGAAACCCAGGTATGTGCGTGCCCTTGACTGGGAATGGAACCCACGGCCTTTTGGTGCACAGGCCAATGCTCTACCCACCGGCCCGGGCACCTCAGGCCTGGCTGAGAGGCCTACGGGGGAACCTTCCCTTCGGCACCTCATGACTCACGTTTCTTCAGAAACTTCACTTTGTCTCAGGGAGGCTGCAGAAGGTGTCACCGGTGCTGTTGCCAACAGACAAGTGTGTGAAGCACAACAGGTTTCTGTGGAGGGGCGAGGGGGCATCAGAAGCCATACCATGGTCTGTCTTTGAAGGAAGGAGATGAGGTGGTCAGCACCCTGAAATGTGATTAAGAACCAAACCCTGGAAGGTCCGCTCTCCCCCCGCCCTCCACCCCCACTCTGCACTAAGAACCCCACCACTGGAGTTGCCCCATTTAGACCCCGTCCCTCACGTGGGAGCTCATTATCATTGTGGGCTTCTCCCACAACACCTGAGGTAGGCTTCTCCCACAACACCTGAGGGTTCTCCCCCAATCCATGCCACTGCAAAACCCTCTCAGTTTCGGCTGATGCCAATTTCTGAGATGGGGGAATACAAAACACACGTAGAGGAAGTAACAAAGAAATCTAGAAGCCTCCCAAAGGCCATCCTCCTGGCCTACAATTCCCGAAGCCTCAGTTCTCCTGTGCTCCTCACTCATTCTGGGTCCAACCTTCTCCCTCCCTCCCCCTGCTCAGCTGAAAGATACTGTTGGAGTCAAACAGTAAAAGCCATATTCATTCTTTCATCACTATTTACCTGTCCCAGGTGATGGGGACACAGTGGTGGTCATGGTCCTTACTCTTATGGTGCTTACAGCCAAGGGAAGGAAGACGGGGAACAAGCAAATTAACAGGTAAACCTGATCATCGGTCAGTGGCATGAGGGTGACCAATAGGGGCTGTGATGAAGGGTGAGGGGAGGGACTTCTGGGGCAGCGACATCTGCATTAAAGCCTGAGGGATGAGAAGGGGTCAGTCCTGCAGAGCAACAGGAGATAAGCTAGCCGTGCAGGGCGAGGAGCCGCAATGCAAAGGCCCTGTGACTGGAAAGAGTTGGGTGCATTCCAGGACTGGAGAAGGCCCATGTGGCAGCAAAGAGCATGGGGGGTGGGGAGAAGGGGAGTGACACAGATAGAGTGGAAGGGCAAGCAGGGCCAGAAATCCCGCGGTCTAGGTTTATAGGATTGCGTTTGTTTTGAGAATTCATGCCAGGGATTTTAAGCAGTGCAGGGGCATGTTCTGCTATTCACTTTGGGAAATCACCCTGGCAGAGTGTGAAAAATGTAGGTGCTTGGTCATGGTTTAAAAAACTGTGTCCTGCCCTAGCTGGCTTGGCTCAATGGATAGAGCATTGGCCTGCGGACTGAAGGGTCCCAGGTTCGATTCTGGTCAAGGGCACATGCCTGGGTTGCAGGCTTTATCCCTATTGGGGGACATGCAGGAGGCAGCCAATCAATGATTCTCTCTCATCATTGATGTTTCTATCTCTCTTTCCCTCTCCCTTCCTCTCTGAAATCAATAAAGATATATTAAAAAAAACACACACAACTGTGCCCAGATAGGTGGTGTCACCTCATCTCAAATAGATTCACACGGAAGGGAAAATGAGGCCACCTGTGCACTGACCAGGGCCTGGAGGTGTAGGCCAGACCCGTCTCCCAACCTGTGTGGGGAGGCCGTTCTTTCCAGCGTGAGGCACGCAGAAAATAGAGAAGCGGGAGGAAAGTTCTGGAATAGAAAGAGACACTGGAAGGCAGGAAAAGTGGGAGTAGCCAGTGAGGTTAAGAAAACCATCTTTTCAGTTCACCTCGGCAGGGAGCTTAGAAACCTTGGAATCTCGTTGCATGACAATTCTGAGATGGGCTTTCTACCACCCCTCCCTGACCTAGCTTTCCTTCCCTGCTAAGTCTTATGGTTCATTGAACTGAAATTTCTAGACACCACTCACTTCCCTGCCGTGCTCAAGCCTTGGGAAGTTAAGTGTGATGGGGACAGAATAAGACATTCAAAGAAGATGTGTGTGTCAGTACTGGAGCCCCCAGCGAAGTGTGGACAGGAACCTGGCCGAGAATCGCCAGGCGGTTGTCCTGGCCAGCACGCCCTCGCCAACCCTAGGCTCTCCGCAACCCCTGGGGACTGACCAGCTCTTCGGGTGCTAAATCTACAGAATGTGTTCAGAAATGACACACGGAGTGTCCGGAGAGGCACCCCTGGCCCCCGCCACCTTTCCACAGGGTTTGGGCCATTTCCAAGCAGAGCGGGGCTGGATGGTTTCCAAAGGAAAGCTAACAGGAAGCATATAACTTTCAAGCAGCCGACAGGTCACTTTCAGTCAGACCACGTGGCTCTCCTAACATTTCTGAGCTCATTCTCTGAGAACCACTCTTCCTCAGCACCTAAGGCTCTGCTAAGAGGACCCACTCCCCGGCCTCACCTGGCAAAGCTACCCAGCCGGCTCCTGAGTCTGCATCCCAGGCTTCATTCCTCTCCACGCTCCCCGAACCCAGCCAGCTTGTCATTTCCTGGATGCCCCACCAGGGCCTTTCAGCCAATGGGTCCCAAACCAGCTCATCTTCCCCGGCCCCGGCTTTCCTGTTTCTGTTGATAGAATCACTGTTCCCTCTGCTACTCTGCTGGAAATGTCTGAGTCATCCTTGACTCATCCTTCTCATTCTCTAGATCAAACCAACTCCCGAATCACTACGTAGTATCTATTTCCGTGATGCCACTTGACTCTGTCCCTTCCTTCCGACGGCCCCATCCCATTTGGGTGTGGGCTGTCATTGCCTCCCTCCGGGCAGGCACATCCTCACTTGTTCCCTCACTATTTCCCACCTCCACACTGCTGCTGACACAGGCTGCTCACACGGATCGCATCGCTCTCTCACAGCAGCCTGGCCTGGCTCCCTCTGCTCCCACATTAAACAGAAACCATCTTTGAGCGTTATAAGCCACAATTCCTTTTCTAATACTGCGTGTTCAAGTTAAATTTACTTATTCTTGGTGTTGGACGTAATGGTTTGTCTTTTCTTGCACTCCCTTATGTGGTTTTGCAAGAAATAAGATCTTCTGTTTTATCTCCTTAGAAGAGTCAGTGTTTCGGTAGTATTAGTCTCACGTTTGCTTATACTTCCTCTAATATTGGAGCACACACACTGCTCTCAGGACACCTGTATGAAATAATTTACTCTCACAACAATTCTGATTGTATCCCCATTTCCCTGATGACAAAACTGAGATGCAGAGGTGTTGAGTAACTTGCTGAGGCCCCATACCTGACACGTGGCAGAGCCTGGATTCTTAATCACGTGGTCTGGCCCCAGAGCTCAAGCTGTTAACCAGTGAATTCATATTTGTCCTTGTTACCTGCATTCCTGATGTTGTAGTTTGGCTTTAGCTGATGTTTTATAGCTGAACTGAAGTTTAAGGCGTGTGTCCATTATTGGTCCGAAATAGCAATGGCAGGCTGAGTGTAAATGTAATTTGTTAGCAGGAGCTGATTTAAGGTGTTTATTTAATGTAAAATCACTCTAAAGTTAAGAGACATCTTTGTGTTATTTTTTTTTCCTACCTGTCCTTTTTCTCTTATTTTATTTTCTTATTCCAGTACATGGGCTGTATTGAAGTGCTGCAATCGATGAGGTCACTGGATTTTGGAATGAGAACTCAAGTTACAAGGTAAGAGAACAAGAATGGGAGAGGCTTTGAGGACCATGTTTTATTTTTCACTTTATTATTTTTTAATAAGAGAAAGTTTATTTAGAAAGTCACAGAGGTAGAAAAATCAGCCAGCTGGGCTACGTGGGCTTAGGAAACAAGTTACAGAGAGGCAAAAGAAGAGGACAATTTTTGTTTGTTTGTTTGTTGTTGTTGTTGTTTTAAAGAGGACTGTTTTTAAAGTCACAAGAGTTTCTCCCCACAGAAATATCATGCAAGCCTTTAAAGTCCCAAAGGGCTGTTATTTACATGACTGGAAGGTTGAACACAGTCCAGTGACCTGGGATAAGTCCCTTTATCTCATCATGTGAAAGATTTCCCAGTTCTGTGGCAGAGCACCTGCATTGTATATGAGAACTGGTAAGAGGATGCAGTCATAGAAATAGCTGGTTTCCCAGGTACCAGCAGTGTTTAAAATTATGCCTAGAAATAGGGCCTTACAGAATCTGAGACCTGTTGAAGAAGTAGCTGAAAAGAAGATGAGAACTGTTTCAGCTTCCCAATTTGAAACTCTGTATTCAGTAAACATAACTCTCCAGTCCCCATTCCCCACCCTGCCCCAGCCTCTGGCAGCCATCATTCTATTTCATGTCTGTGAATTTGACTGCTCTAGGCACCTCATATATGTGGAATCATACAATGTTGGTCTTTTTTTGATAGCATAACGTCCTCAATGTTTATCACTAGGCCAAACAATATGACTACTTTGCAGGCTGCTGCTGTGTATTGCTAGATTGTTCTACAGAAGAACTGCACTAGATGGTGCTCCTCCCTCCCAGCCATGTATCTGTCTTTTGTTAGGGTCTATTTTGTAAATCGTTGTAAACTTCTAAGTTTATATTTTCCCATCCTATATAATAAAAGGCTAATATGCAAATCAACCGGATGGGCAGAACAACAGCTTGCTATGACGTGTGCTGACCACCAGGGGGCAGACACTCAACTTGGGAGCTGCCCCCCTAGTGGTCAGTGGGCTCCCACAAGGGGAGCACTGCTCAGCCAGAAGCCGGGCTCACAGCTGGCGAGTGCAGTGGCGGTGCCGGGAGTCTCTCCCGCCTCCAAAGCAACGCTAATGATGTCCATCTGAAGGATTAGGCCCGCTCCCCAGGGAGTAAGCTTAAGCCTTCAGTCAGACACCCCCGAGGGCTCCTGGACTGCAAGAGGGTACAGGCTGAGCTGAGAGGACACCCCCCCCCCCAGTGCACAGTTTTGTGCACCGGGCCTCTAGTTGTTTAATAAATGGTAAAAGACTATTTTTTTTTCTATGCCATGAAGTTTCCATGTGTGACTAATGTACAAACCCAAGGAAGGTGTCTGTCATGGTTTCTGGATAGTATTCCTTGCAGATGTGTCTGTACATGATTTGGGCATGGCCGACTATGCTCTGGGCAGATTCGCAGAAGCTTGAGAGTGGTGGGGGTTTTTTAGATTTGGTGGTGGGGAAGGCCTCTCCGAGGGGAAGTTATTCGAGCTAATCTCTGAATAAAGTGAGGGATCCAGCCATGAGAGTGTCTGGGAGAAGAAAGCTCAGGCAGAGAGAAGGTGGCGTGTATACCATTGGTCCATAGCGTCAACCCTGACAAAGCCCCAAACCTGGGCAGCTGGTCTGTCTGGTAAGAGTGTGAAGAAAGTGCATCTTCTTCCAAGAGCGGATACCAAACAATGACCAGTGGGCTCCAACTCAGGGGAGGGAGAGGCTGGATGGGAGATTCAGGGTTCAAGATGCCCTATGGTGCAAGTGGTCTGCCTTGAAGTCAGGAGACCCCAGCCACGTTAGCCCAGGTTGTCTGTGGTATGGCTTAAAAGCCATGAAGCTGATTTCCGTGCACCAGGGCTGAACATGTCTCCCTGCCTCAGAAGCATATGTTCTAGGCCGCCCTCCCCAGTTCTCGAACCCATTCTCTGGAGCTTGTAGAGTTTGAGGTGCTGTATCTTGTAGCTACCTGGGCTCAGCAGCAGTCCTGAGACTCCCTGATCCAGATGGGAGCAGGAGAAAAGCCACCAAGGAAAGTGAGGTAGAAGACAAAGGAGAAGAGATTAAATAGGTATGTCCCACTTTAAGGAGTTAACCAAAATCGAAATTTACTGAACAGAACAGTTATCATGCAGAGTGTACCCCTGGATTCCTGTACGTAATGAATTCCTTGCTGGTATTTCAAAGGAAATTCAATATAAGAAAGAAAGTGTTTTTGCTTTTTCCCCTAGGAGCTCACATATTGCTGAAAGTGGAAGTGATTTTTGAAACTCTAGGTCCTATAGGACATCCTACAAGAGGATGTAGGCTTAGGTATTAGTGCACAGCCATAGATCTCCCTGTATGTTACCTGGGTGGGAACATTCTATTTGGGACCTGGATCATTTCTTTGGTCCCCCTCGCCCCTCGCTATTAGACTGGTGCATTCTATGAAGTGAGTATCTCAAAGCCACATGCATGTTGCTAGGCATAGTGTTCTCATGTGACCAGCATAAGAAAATGGCTCACTTTCCTCCAAACCTCTAATTTCCACCCTACTTCCTGAATATCTACTCTTCTTCCGTCTCTTTTAATTTTTCCTTCTTTATCTCGTTCTCCTTTCCTCTCTCAACTTCTGTGTTTTTTGACATTCACCTACTACTCGAGTTGCTTTATTACCAGTTGTCTTAGATGTTATCATTAAAACATTACTCTGGAATCAGGCTTCAAACAGCTTTAAATTTAACTTTCACATATTCACAAAGTTTCATTTTGCTCATATCTTACTGAATGCAAGAAAATAATTTTCAAAGGACCAGTTAGAATTCCAAGAGAAAAGACCTTTGTTTCTCATGGCCGATGTGCCACCCTAATAAATGGTCTTACCATGTCTATCCTAGTTCACACCTTATTCCAGATAACAGGGCGGCAGCAACAAGAAATTCCTGGTAATCCAGGGGAGCTAGGATTAAGACACCTGGATTGGGTCCGCATTTGAAACAGAGGAGGAAGGTGGGGCACAGTTCTTGTCTTTCTGAGGGACCTTCCTGCCACTTGTTTGGGGGCTGAGTCCACAGGGTCTGGAACACAGAAAGTGCTCAAATGGAGCCGCAGAGGAAAAGGAGAGGACAGGAGGCACCCACTTCATAGCCCCACTGTCCTCTGTCCCTCAGGCCAGACGTAGTCCCTGAGGGAGCCCTGTGTTACTGTTGTTCCTCCACGAATTCTCACCCACATTGATCTTGCCTGATTTACGACCAGATCTCAATCGTTAGTAACTGAGTATTCATGCAAAAGGGCAAAGGAGGAGGTTTTCCTCCACAGAAACGGACAACACCATCATTAGGAAAACAAAGGCTCGCAGCCACAGTTGTCTTCAGATGTCTGGAAAACAATACCAAGGAAGTAAAGAAAAGAGAGGGGATGAAAATCATGCTAAGGATGATTTGTTCTCTAGTCATTTGTTCTCTTCCGTAAAAATGTTCTCATCATGAGTTTAAAAACAAAACACCTCATTTAATCTGAAGCGCGCGCACACACACACACACACACACACACACGCGCGCGCGCGCGCGCACACACACACAAAATCAGGTCACTAAACCTTAAGGCCCAACTTCCATCCCTTGAATAAGCATCCACATCATGCAAAGAAGAAATCTTCCGTCTCCCCCTAAGGATGCCTCCTTCCCTGTGTTTGGTACCTGTGTTGGGGTACCCGAGGCAGGCAGGAGGAATAAGCCCATCAAGGGCAATCACTTAAGGGGAGCTGGTGGGACAGGGCCTGGCTTCCAGCCCCGAAGAACAGAACTTCATGTCATTGGTCACATTTAGTTCGTCGCCCACAGGCCATAATACAGGGTGGGAAAAAGTAGGTTTACAGTTGTATGGAAAATAATACAATGATTAATAAGTAATAATACAAAAATAAACTGTATTTTGTGTACTCACAATTGTAAAACTACTTTGGCCCCACCCCATATATCCCAAGGGGCAAGGCATACTGCTGGTGGGAGGGACCTCCGGATCACTGGCTTACTACTCTGGCACCCTCCTACATTTTTCACCTTATATTTGTAAGTCCTATTTGGTAAAAAAAAAAAAAAAAAAGGAAAGAAAAGAAAAAAAAAAAATCAGCCAGACAAAGTGCAAGGCACCTAGCACAGGATCTGCCCACGCCACGCTCCAGGACAGCTGGGAAGCTGAGGCTGGTGCTGGGCTCACCTCATTCTGTGACTGCCATCCCTGGGGGTAGGGGTGCGGGGCGGGGGGGGGGGGGGGAAGAACGGATCTGTGTAGGGAAATGGGGAGCTGTTAGAGAATGAGTGGTGAACGTTCCTTTTGGGGTCCTGGTCTAAGACTCATTTTCTCTAGCTGATCCTAAGGGGCTGCATGTTGTGGATTATTTATCTGCCCATGCCATCCCATGGGGAAGATAACCCTGACCAGCGTTTTTCTGAACTGCTGCTGTAGACATTCGGCAAGCTGTTCGGGTGGTTTGGTACCAGGCAAAGCAACAAGGATGCAGAGATCATAATTCAGAGGACATTGTAACTGGACCAATTTCCTGTTTGGAACGTTATTGCTCCTGAGCAGTGATTAGCTTACTAGCTTGAAGGTTTGATTCTTTGGCTTCAGCAGGACATTAAAGGCAGTTCTTCAAAGACAAATGCATACTTCCCGTGTGTGTGTGTGTGTGTGTGTGTGTGTGTGTGTGTGTGTACACGAGTGCGGGCAACCATTAGATAGATGCAAAGTGGGTCCAGGATGCAGCTAAACATTTATGTAAAGACCTGTGCATGTGGTTTCTAAGAAATGTGGACAGTAGGCGGGAAAGTATTCTATAGAGGTCCATATTTTCATGTTAGGGAGCTAAGTTAATATATCTTTGAGTACAGGTTGGCATTTATCTAAATTTCCTGAGAATTGCAGGGATGGGATTGGTGCAGCTCTGTGTGGATAAGTGTGTGCATCTCCGCCTAAAACTTGGAGTAACTGTATGGCACCAGCTGTGTGTGTTGACCTGTGAGGAGGCCATGGAGGTAGGAGCAGGATTGCAGCCCACATGACATGCCAAATGAAGACCATGAGAAGAGGCCAAGTCTATTAGCTTGCCAGGGAAGGGCGCTCCAATGAGGAAATTTACTGAGAAGAGTGGAAAGGAGGTTTACGGTTCATAGCGGTTATGCTAAGGATGGAAACACGAGCATTCTGGCTGAGACGGATGTATGTGATTGGATAAAAAAAAAATGTTTCATTGTTCATTGGTCAGGAAAGAATGTTAAGATGCCAATAAGGGTCTGGTGTTCCAAGGTCAAGGTTTATGACCTTTACCAGCTGGTAAGAATAGCTACAATAAAACATAAGAGTGAAGCCTGGCTGGCGTGGCTCAGTGGTTGAGTGTTGACCTATGAACCAGGAGGTCACAGGTTCGATTCCCAGTCAGGGCACATGCCTGGGTTGCAGGCTCGATCCCCATTGCGGGGTGTGCAGGAGGCAGCCATTCAATGATTCTCTCTCATCATTGATGTTTTCATCTCTCTCCCTCTTCCTTCCTCTCTGACATCAATAAAAATATATTTTAAAAAAGCCACATAACAGTCAAATGCTCCTAGACACATTTGATGTAGTGGAAGTACTTCCTTTCACACATGTAGATGTCAGGAAGCCCTTGCAGGAGGTTTGTTTTTTTTAAATTTACTTTTTATTTATTTTATTTTTTTAAAATTTCTTTATTGATTAAGGTATCACATATTTGTCCTCATGCCCCCATTCCCATCCCACACCCCTCTCCATGAATGCCCCCACCCCCCTGTTGTCCTTAACCACTGGTTAGGCTCATATGCATGCACACAAGTCCTTTGGTTGATCTCTCCCCTATATCCCCACCCTCCCTTACCCTCCCTCTGAGGCCCGACAGTCTGATCCATGCCTCCTTGTTTCTGGGTCTTTTCTTGTTCATCAGTCTATGTTGTTCATCATTTCCCCTAGATGAGTGAGACCATGTGCTACTAGAAATACACTTATAAAAACCGAAAATGAGACAAGCAATAATGGTTATGCTGAAAGGCAAATGAATCAGTCTGTAGTGAGTTTCTTTCTGGGCCAACAGTTCTTTTGAGACCCAATTTCAATGTCAAACAGTTCCTTATGTGCTCATGTCAGCAATGATATTTCAGTTCTGGATGGTGGACAAATGGTGGTAATGCAGGTCCGACCCTCTCTGGTTTGGTCCTGGGCAAGCTGCAGTGACGCACAGCTGCTGACATTGCAGGAGGTTTTGATGTGAGTGTGTGTGTGTACAACCACCACTTCTTTTAGCTTCAAGTTCCGCTGCTCCTCAGTTCCTCACAATCTATTTTGGATTGAGATCTCACTTCTTAGATATCTGAGATGAAATTGCCAATTAAATTCCTTTTAGAAGACTTCAAAAGTCTAGTAAATAAATAAAAAAAAAATGTTTCCAAGCAATTGGGAAGAGTTTTGAGAGCATGTCAGAGTTAGGTGAAGGGAGAGAGGGCATGAAAGTCAACAGTACGTTTTTTTGTGAAACCAAGATGGCGGCATAGGTAAACACCTGAACTTGCTGCCGAGCACAACCATATCAAAACTACAACTAAAAGACAAAATGAATATCATCCAGAACCCTGGGAAGGCTGGCTGAGTGAAAATTCTACAACTAGAAGGAAAGAGAAAAGTGCATTAAGTCCAGTAGGAGGTGCGGAGGTGCGGAAGTGAAGTGCAGAGGTATGAAGGCGCGCATGAAAGGGGCTGGTAACTGGGTGCGCTGTTGTTTTTTTCAATTGGGAGGGAGATACAAGCTCCCGATTGCTCTGAACTCCAGTTCTGGGCGAGATTCTGGGGACCCAGACTCATACGGAGAGAAACTGGACTGTCTGGCATCGGGCTGGAACATGAGGGCGGCTTTCCCTCAGAGGTGCCTGCAGCAATCATTGCTCCTGCACAGTGCTGCTGGACACAGAGACCCGGGGCCTCTTCAGGGCAGGGCTGATGGTCAGCCATTGCTGTTTGCTCCGCCCTGGTAATTCCCTGAGACTCCACCCCACCCAATTTACAACCCCACCCAAGCTGTGCACAGAGGCTTTTGCATATGAATGGCCTGGCCTTTCTCCACCTAAAAACCTGTCAAACTGCAGCTGGGTCAGAGAGCCCCAGAGCCTCCAAAAGAAGGCCCAAGGATGGACAGCAGCTTGCATTACTTCAAAGCTGGGCCTCATCTGGGCACCTCCAAACCCCAAACAAAGAGGAGGAATCTGCAGATCTCTCTATAGCTCCTGCTGGATGGCCTCAGGCAGTGGCTGACTTTGCACCTCCTTGGAGATCCAAGAGCCAGTGTACCCAGTGGTCAGAGTGAGACCATCCAGATTACAACTCTTCAGATCCATAAGAGACACACTCAGGGGGCAGATTCAGTGAGTGCCAAAGCCCCAATGAAGCAAGTCCTGCCTCATAAGGGTGTCTCCAGCACAGAAGTTCTCCCATTGTAGACACAACTGGTCCTCACATCCAATTGGCCTGGAGGTCAATTCCTCCCAGTGATACCAACAACAATCAAGGCTTAACTACAATGAGACTGTACACACAGCCCACAAAGGGGTGCACCAAGAGTGTCCACCTGAGGTAATTAGGGAGGCTGAGCCACTGGGCCCTATAGGACACCTAGCACACAAAGCCACTCTATCAACACAGAGAAGCAGACAAAATGCGGAGACAAAGAAACAGGTCACAAATGAAAGAAATGGAGGAAAGCAAACTACTGGATATAGAGTTCAAAACCATGGTTATAAGGTTACTCAAGAATCTTCTAGAAACCTCTGAGAAATATAGTGAGACCCTCAAGGATATGAAAAAGGACCAATTAGAAATTAAGCATACACTGACTGAAATAAATAATAATATACAGAGATCCAATAGCAGACTAGAGGATCCCAAGAATCAAGTCAAAGATTTGAAATACGAAGAAGCAAAAAACACACAAGAGGAAAAGCAAAAGGAAAAAAGAATACAAAAATATGAAGATAATGCAAGGATCCTCTGGAACAACTTCAAGCGTACCAACATTCGAATTATGGGGGTGCCAGAAGAAGAGAGAGAGCAAGATACTGAAAACCTATTTGAAGAAATAATGACAGAAAACTTCCCCCACCTGGTGAAAGAAATAGACTTACAAGTCCAGGAAGCACAGAGAACCCCAAACAAAAGGAATCCAAAGAGGACCACATCAAGACATATCATAATTAAAATGCCAAGGGCAAAAGACAAAGAGAGAACCTTAAAAGCAACAAGAGAGAAACAGTTAGTTACCTACAAGGGAGTACCCATACGACTGTCAGCTGATTTCTCAACAGAAACTATGCAGGCCAGAAGGGAGTGGCAAGAAATAGTCAAAGTGATGAATAGGAAGAACCTACAACCAAGATTACTCTACCCAGCAAAGCTATCATTTAGAATTGAAGGTCAGATAAAGACCTTCACAGATAAGAAAAAGCTAAAGGAGTTCATCACCACCAAACCAGTATTATATGAAATGCTGAAGGGTATTCTTTAAGAAGAGGAAGAAGAAGAAAAAGGTAAAGATAAACATTATGAACAACAAAGTGACAACAAATACATATCTATCAACAAGTGAATCTAAAAATCAAGTGAATAAAAAATCTGTTGAACAGAATAAACTGGTGAATAGAATAGAATCAGGGGCATAGAAAGGGAGTGGGCTGACAATTCTCAGGGGGTAGGGGGTGTGGGAGTGTAGGTAGAGACTGGACAAAAATTGTACAACTATGGACGAGGACAGTAGTGGGGGGAAGGGCAGGGGGTAGGGTGGGAAAACCAGGTGGAAGGGAGCTATGGGGGGAAAAAGAGGAAGAACTGTAATAATCTGAACAATAAAGATTTATTAAAAAACACACACAAAAAAAGCAGTACGTTTTTGCTCAGTCATTTAGCACGTCTTTTACATACAGGTGCACAGTTACTATTTGAATGAACAGGTGTAAGGTCCAGAAGTATAGTTCCTAAAGCAACACACAGAAAGTGAAAAATATTTGCAAATCATATATACGATAAAGGATTAGTATCCAGAACATATAAAGAACTCTTACAACTCAATAATAAAAACCAAAACCCTATTAGAAACTGGAGAAAGGCCCTGGTCAGGTAACACAGTTGGTTAGAGTGTCATCTCAATATACCAATATTTCGGGTTCAATCCCTGTTCAGGTCACATATAAGAATCAACCAATGAATGTATAAATAGGAGGGACAACACATCGATGCATCTCTCTCTCTCTCTCTCTCTCTCTCTCTCTCTCTGCAATCAATAAATTTTTAAAAACTGGGCAAAAGAATTGTATGGATATTTCTCTAAAGAAGATATACAAATGGGCAATAAGCACAAGAAAAGATGCTTAACAATACTAATCATTAGGGAAATGCAAATCAAAACCACAATGAGATAGTACTCCACACTCATTAGAATGGATATTATTTTTTAAAAAGCAAACAGAAAATAACAAAAGTTTGTGAGGATGTGGAGAAGTTGGGACCTCTTGTGCATTACTGGTGGCAATGTAAAATGGAGTAGCCACTATGGAAAACATTATGGGATTTCCTAAAAAAATTTAAAAATAAAATTACCATTTGATCCAGCAATTCCAATTCTGGGTATATATCTAAAAGAATTGAAAGCAGGGACTCGAACAGATATTTGTAAACCTATGTTCATAGAAATGTTATTCACAATAACCAAAAGATGGAAACAGCCCAAGTACTGATTGACAAATGAATGGATAAAATAAATATGGTACACACACACAGAGACACACACACACTGGAATATTAGTCAGCCTTAAAAAAGAAGAAAATTCTGCCCTGACCAGTTTGGCTCAGTGACTAGAGCATCATCCCATGGACCAAAGGGTTGGGGGTTTGATCCCCTGGTTTGGGTGGTGGGGGGGTGCGGTATGAGGGGAGGCAACCAATCAATGTGTCTCTCTCACATTGATGTGTGTTTTTTTTCTCTTTCTCTCCTCCCTCTCTTCCATTCTCTCTAAAAATCAATGGAAAAAGGGTATCCTCTGGTGAGGCTTTATAATAACAATAACAAATAAATAAAAGAAAGTAAATCTGCCAAGTTGTAACAACATGAATGAAACTATAGGGCATTATGCTAAGTGAAGTAAGCCAGACAATGCATGGCATCACTTATATGTGGAATCTAAAAAAAGTTTGACAAAAAAAAAGAAACTTGAACTTATAGCAACAGAAAGTAGAATGGTGGTTGCCAGGGTATGAGGGTTGAGGGTTGGAGGATATGGGGAGATGTTGGTAAAAGGGTACAAACTCTCAGTTATATAATGATTAAGGTCCGAGGAGCTAATGTAGACCATGGTGACTATGGTTGATAATACTGTATTGTATAATTGAAAGTTGCTAAGATACTAAATCTTAAGTGTTTTCACAGCAAAAAAAAAAAAAAGGTAAATATATTAGGTGATGGTGGTGTTAAGTATTCTGATTGTGGGAATCCTTTTGCAATGTATAGATATATCACGTCATCACATTGCACACTTTACATATATTGCCATTTTATTTGTCAATTATACCTAAATAAAACTGGGAAAAAAGGGCAGGATATTCTGACACATGCTACAACATAGATGAACCTTGTTGTCTTAGTCTGTGTGTGCTGCTATAACAACATGCCACGCTCTGGGTAGCTTATAAACAACAGAAACTTATTTCCCACGGTTCTGGAAGC
Source organism: Eptesicus fuscus (assembly GCF_027574615.1). Classification (NCBI taxonomy): domain Eukaryota; kingdom Metazoa; phylum Chordata; class Mammalia; order Chiroptera; family Vespertilionidae; genus Eptesicus; species Eptesicus fuscus. The sequence goes on from NC_072477.1 coordinate 59,273,610, forward strand.
TGGAATGTCGGAGATCAAGTTACCCCTTTCCCAGTTTCATGCTTCTCATTGTGTTCTCATGTGGCAGAAAGGGCTAGGGCAGTGATGGCGAACCTATGACACGCGTGTCAGCACTGACATGCGTAGCCATTTCTGATGACACGCGGCCACATGCCGAGGATGAAACATTTGCGACTAGAGTCTTGGAGTTAGTTTTTTTCCTCAAAGTGACACACTACCCGAGTTATGCTCAGTTTTTTGGCGAAGTTTGACACACCAAGCTCAAAAGGTTGCCCATCACTGGGCTAGGGAGTTCTGTTCTACAAGAGCGCTCATCTCATCCAGAGGGCTCCTAAGGGATTTCAACATAAACATTTTGGGGAAACACAAACATTCAGACTATAGCAAACCTTGAAGACTAGCTTAAGCCAAAAGGGGGGGGGGTTCTTTTTAAAAGGATATATTTTATTGGATTTTTATTTTAGAGACAGAGGAAGGGAAAGGGCGAGAGAGAGAAACATTGATGTGAGTAAGAAACATGAATCAGTTGCAACTGGGTATGTGCCTGACCAGGAATTGAACCAGTGACCTTTCGGTGCACAGGCAATGCTCAACCAACTGAGCCACACCAGCCAGGGGGATTTCTTGAAAGGATATTGGGGCAGCTCATGGGACCTGAGGATCAGTGAACAATCCAATGAAGGACAGGGGTCTTGGCTCCCAAGGCCTCCTCCACAAGAATACAGAGACTCCCCATCTCTGGTTCTCTCAGTTCTAAATGCCAAATTATAGGTAAACTGGTGATTGGGGCCTAATCCTGGACCAGCCATCTTTGGGCAGGACAGAGTTGCACTGTGGCAAAATGGTAATTCCATAATAGTCATGTACTGGGAAGGGGAATGGTTGAAGGAGGAGGAGAGGAAAAAGTAGGAGAAGAAAGAGGCTTGTGAAATGGAGGTAGTAGATACAGTACAAAATGGACTTCTACCTCAAAGGGAAATGAAGACATTAGATCAGTTTCTTTGGAGAGAGAGAGAGAGAGAGAGAGAGAGAGAGAGAGAGAGAGAGAGAGAGAGAGAGATTGGGATATTTCATTCATCACTAAAATCTAAGGTTGGCAAAATTGTTAATCAAATGTTTCATGTTATTATAGCTAGTGCATTAATTTTAGGACATAATTCAAATGAGCTGTATTTTTATGTGGTGGTGAAGAAACTTAGAGACTACATGGATAGGTATTATACATGTTTATGCTCCTTTTCTAGGACTTAGAGCATTGTTTTAATACTTTAGATATTTATAGAGGTTTGTAAAATGGTTATTATTTTTGTTCCATGGCAGGCTGTTTACAGTATCTATATTTTATTTGCCAAAAAGCCCTTGGTCAGGAATGAAACTCCCAATTATAGTGTCTTTTCCATGGACAATATGATCTACTTTATGGAGTGGTTTCTTAAAATATGTGGTAGGTAAAGTCAGGGCCTGCTTATTTATCATATCTATATATCTATGAATGTATATAAACTTACAGATGTGTAGATATATCACACAAATACATACACTCACAAACACACATTCTCAAGTAGTAGACAATATGCATACATTCACTGACCCAAGCGAGAACAGTTAGCTACCTGTCCATGTCCAACATGCATGGTAGTGAACTGGCCTCAAGTGTTTGAGGAGAAACAAATTAATTCAGTGTTTAAAATGCATGAATGTTAAAGCCTATGGGGAGACCACAGTATTTTTAGCTCTGATTTTAGAATGAAATAGCTTTTTCTGGTAATTCCCCCACCCCCACCCCAAGCCTTCTTTACAACATGTAGAGCTAGATGAGAATGCATTCAAGAATCTCCCTTTTGTGGCCCTTTTTGGTTTCCTTTAGGAGTTAGTACTAAATGTTTGTGGCACCCCAAGCATTCTCAATTATACTTTGCAGATGTTCAACAGGAGCAAGAGAGTGAGTTTCTAATTTTTGTTTTGATGGACACACTGGTCACCCGCGGTCTGAATCATTTAACAAGGCAAGTAGAATAGGCCTTTGGAACCATTGTTCTTGGAAACATTCTTACTATAGTTGTATGGGAGCCTCTTGAGAAAACTCAGAGGGTACCCCAGAGTGGGTCTGGCCTAGAAGGAATTGGGTCAATCGTAGGGAGCGATGCTTCAATGGAGCAATCATAAGGGCTCCATCATCTATCATCTTTAGGCTTGAAGTTTCTCTCTGATCCATGGGCCTAGTCTATGGGTCTGGCAGTTTTCAGAGCTACAGTCCCTGGGGCATGGTTGGATCAATAAGTATTTATTAACAGAGAGGCATCAGGGCTTCTCAGAGATTTTGAGATGACTCTGGAGGTCTTGAAGGCTCCATGGTCACTGCTGGGGGTCAGAGAAAATATACAGACAGTCTATACACATGGACTCTGGTATCTTGAATGAGGCCAGATTCTAGAATGAGGAGCTCTTAGACAAATGGATCAGGTCCCTGCTTCCATGATAGAATGCTGGCACATGGACACGATTTGTATATATTACTGAACAAAGGAATAAAAGTACATTCACTGAAGATTTGGTTCAGAGAGCCTTGGGGTCCAATGAGTTGATTCAGATAAAAAGTAGAATTTCTCAAAGAATTGGCTAAACTTCAACTCTTTCTAGTTCAGGGAGTCAAACATGATTTTCAACTACTAACACACAGTCTATAGAGAAGTTTATTATTAATTAACTAGTGACCTGGTGCACGAAATTCATGCACATTAAAAGGGGATTAATTAGAGGAAATATTTTAATATTGCTATTTGCCCTTTCTTTATAATGAAGTGTCAGAGATGAAAGAAAATTAGTAAAATGTATATGAAAATCTTCCTCCTGTCAGAGTCTGGGGTGTGCCATGGGAACCAGAGTCAAGTCCCTGCCCACCCACGTGAGCCTCGAAATTGCACGAGACCCAGACCTGGCTGGCTCCACCCCCATTGGGCTAGATCCAGACCTGGCCGTCCCCACCCCTGTCAAGCCCTGCCGGGCGGGGGGGTGCAGCCTCAGGTCCCCTGCCCTGGCCCAGTGCCATGCAGCCTCAGGTCCCTGCTGATTGCTCATTAAGGCTGCTCGTTAAGGCTTGTTATGGAAACTCGGCCTCCGCTGTGGGCGCAACCATCTTGTGTTATGGAATACCTGCCTCCGCTGTGGGCGCAACCATCTTATTACAATGTGATGGTCAATTTGCATATTCCCTCTTTATTAGATAAGATAGCTACTATCATCAGCATTGTCATCATCACAAAAGTTAACATTTATAAAATAGATATTACTATTAACCCTATTGTGCCCATGCAAACACTTAGACTTACAGAAATTACAGAACTCACCATGGTTGTCACCTAGCAAGTGGTGGAACCAGAAATCATATCTGCTTGGCTCATGTGTACCATGTCTCAATTAGAATGAGAGAATATTAAGGAAATGTTTAGTCCATCTGGATTCAAGATGCCAGATTCCTGGTTTGTGAGCTCCCTCTGAGAGACCTTCATTCAGATGCTCATAAATCCGTAGGTGAGGATAGTTTCACTGTCCTTTTCTCAGCTCTCCTGAGGAACAAAAGAGATTGTGCCAGACAACGGTTCTCACATTTTAGCAAGACAATCAGTCACCCGGAGGGCTTCTTAAAACACAGAATGTGTACGTCTAACAAGTTCCCAGATGTTGCTGATGCTGCTGGTCCGCGGGTCACACTTTGGGAACCACAGATATAAGGGAGGCCTACCTAGTGGTTTCAAAATGAGGTCTCCTGTTGGATCACAAACCATATGGGAACCCCTAGTTTTTAAAAAGTAGTTCCCCAGAAAATCCCCCATTGTTGTTTTGGTTTTGAAAAGTCGAGGGCAAAGCCTAGGGAAAGCCAGAGCAGTGAGTTTTAATTCTGCTATATGTACTAGTATACATATATGTATATATGTATATGTGTATATGTGTATATGTGTATATGTGTATATGTGTATATGTGTATATGTGTATATGTGTATATGTGTATATGTGTATATATGTATATAGAGCCAGAGAAATCAATATTACATTTCTTTTGGGGAAGAGTGGACTTAGAGGGGAGGCACTCAAAATTCATTACAGGCTAATTCAGCCGGGAGAGTCCTTTCTTAGATAAAAAGGGAGCTTTTGGCCAAAGGAAATGTAGGACAGTTGGTGCATCTCTTCACCTGCACGCAGATGTTTCTGTTCTCATTGGTATTCTCCTTAGGAAAACTGAGAAGTGCCTGGTGGAGCAAGTGCTCAGCTCTGACCCCTCTACTTAGACATGAGTTGTAGCTTGTGAGAGCGGCACCCACTCCGGGAAAATGTGTATGTTCACACATGCTTGAACAGGAAGAAGGTGGATCTTTTTGATCCAGATCATCTGAACTACTTATGAGAATTTCTCTGAAAATGACTTTTTCACAGTCAACTGTGACAACACAGACTCTTAAAAGGAACGTTTTGATCATTAAACTTACCTGCTTAAGTTGAACTATAAAAAAGAGAAAGACATCCTCTAGTGAAGTGGATATGCCAATGTAAAGTAGCTTAATTCTGGCAGCAGCTCCTTAGCAGGAAGTAGGCTGGATCTAGAAACAGACTCTGAGACGGAGAGTGAAAGGCAGAAGGTTTACTGGGAGGGCTCTCACGATCCTGAGGGAGTGAGGATGCAACCCTGGGCAGGGGGGAGGTTGACTAGTGGTGCCGTCTCAACAGAGGCCTCAGCAGATGTCATGGGCAAACAGACCAGGCCTTCAAACCTGTATTGACTGGTCACAGGTTTCCTGCTGCCTCTGGGGAGGGGCATATCTGTAGGCAGCGTAACTGCCTTAAAGAGAGGACAATTTCTGGGAACTCAGCTGTGAGCCTTTAGTCCTGACCATTCCAACAACTGGGGCAATGAACATCTCTGTTCTGAAAGGGGATGTGGGTTACAGAGGGGGACAAGGATCATCCTTTGTTTCATGCCACAGAGCTGTCTAAACGCCTACTAGGTGCCATGGGTCATCCAAAGAAGATCAGAGAGGCATTCTACCTTTCTAGAAACGTGTATTATCCATTACTATTCGCACGATAGACACAATCTGGCCTTTACAGCATATTGTCTATAGCATTCCAGGTAAAACACACAAGAGGACTCTGCTAGGTAGTAGGCATTGTAAAAAGTAGGCTAGACCCAGTTCTGAAAGCAGATGGAAATGATAAGGATTAAGCAATGATAATGGCTAGCATTTACCGAGGCTTTGTTTAAAGCTCTATTGTTATTCCCACTTTATGGACGTAAGGAACGGAGACATAGAGTGCTTTACAAACTTGCTCAAGGTCACAGAGCTCGTAAGAAGCAGCTAGATTTTCCGCTCCGACTGTCTGGTTGCAGAGCTCACTTAACCAGCTTTTCTTCACTCTCTGTTATCCTAGAGGAGTTGTAGATAAGTTACAGCCCTCAGCTTTTTCCCTTTTCTCATTTACTATAATTTTGCACGTTTGCTTATTTCTGTATCCCCCAAGCACTTTGTACTGGATGATGCACATAGTGACACATAACGAAGCTCAGTTGATATTTAAAAGAAGAGCTTTCGTTCCCCTCTCCCTCCACTGAGTGCTGGTGGGAGGGACAAAGGATGGAAGATAATAATTTGTAGTTTGTAAAAGGAATTTTAGTAGGAGACTCATTTCTTATAAAATCCAGCTTCCTGTACCAAGGAGCTGAACAAGACCAGGTCCCAAAGACATATAAATAATCTTTGTCTGTAAAGATTAAAGGTGGAATTCTAGTCATTTTTTCTGCTGCACACAAGCTAATAGCAGACCTGACCCCACAGCCTCTCACTTTACTTTCTAGTCTGCTCCAGAAGAAGGTCAGCAAGCCACAACCTGCCCGCCAACCCAGCCTGCTACACTTGAGTTTGATTTTGCCACCTTTTGAGCCAGGAATGGCTGTTGACATTTTTTAATTGTTGCGGGGAAGGAGGGGGGAGAGGAGGATCAAAAAAAGAGTATTTTGTGAATGTGGACATTATATGAATTCAAATTTCAGTATCCATACGTGTTATCGGCACATGAGCATACCCATTCGCTTATGCATTATCTGTGGCTGCTTTTCGATGTACAAGTGCAGAGATCAGTAGTTGAACAGGGACCGCATGGCCCGCAAAACCTAACATTTTTACTACCTCACCCTTTACAACCAACGCCTGCCAAGTGCTGCTTTGAGTGGTTCTCAATCTTAGCTCTGTTGGAAACATTGGGGGAGCTTTGGGAACTCCCAGTCCCCAAGCCCCAGCCTGTACCAGCTAAATCAGCATGTCTGGAGGTGGGACCCAGTCTTTAGGATTTGTTAAAGCTCCTCCATGTTTCCCCGATGTTCAGCCAGGACTCAGAACCACTGCCTCGAGCATGAGTGCATTTTGAGGGGCAGGTGGGTAGGCCTCTCACCATTCAGGCTGCCAGATGGAGGGCAAATGCAGACCACTCATCACCACCTGTGTGTGCCGGGGGTGAAGTGAGCAAAGGGGTTCCGGACTCCAGACGCCCTCTGGTGAAAGCTCTTCCCAAGGAGGGGATGGCAGGGATGGAGGGACCCAAGAGGAGAGGAAAGGATGGGTTATATCAAATATCTATCCCAGCATATTGAGTGACTACAGTGAAGACAGATTTTCGCCCAAATGGAGCATCATCAAATGTACAGGTGGCGTAGCCTTCCTCCCCTCCCTTCGCCACGAGAAACAGGTGACCTGATTCCTTAGCATCCACTAATGCAACCATCTGGTCAACGCGGCAGAGCACAGAGCCAGGCATCCTGGGCAATGAGTCCAAGTAGAAGTTTTAATCAGCTGTGTGGTCCATGCACTGATCTGCTTCCCACCCCAGGCGAATAGAATCAGAATCTGTAGGAACAGCCCCAGGAATCTGCATTTTAACCAGCATCCCAGGTGCATCTTAAAAACTTTAAAGTTTGATCATCACTTATCTAAATGGTTAGTTTAGAAAGGGCTGATCAAACTTTAAAGTGAGTGCTTAGCAGATGTGCAGGCACAGTTGTCCTACCATGGTTTCCCACAGGGGACTCGACTGGCTAGGCCAGTTGTGATTCCTTCCAGACAGGGCACTTCAGCACACCCACAGTGAAAAAAGATGGAATTACCAAATCAAACCTATAATATGCGAATAGACCAACTGGCCTTTAAAAAAACTAAAAGAAAAACAAAAACAGCAGTGGAAGTCATACACTCATCCCACCAACTGCTGTCTTCCTCCGTATTATGGGACCTCCATGGCAAACTGTTTTAAATATCTAAATAGTGCCAATCTTCCTTTTTAGAAGATAGGCTTAACTTTTGTAAGTCGATAAACATCATTTGTGGTGAAATGTGGTGACTACAGTGGGTGATTCAGTTGGATCTGTTTTGGCTCTTAAGTGACCATGCTAAACGAGCAGTACACTCTCCAACTCCAAAAGATATGCCTTCTTAAGACTTTGAATATTTTGTCTAAAACAGAGTTGTTTTAGAAGATTCCAGTTTATCCTAAAATAAAGGAGAACAGTCTTTGGGATTTACAAATTCCAGTGTGTTTTGTATGAGATCAACCCCATTTCTCTAGTGTGATTTTCACAGGGCTTAAATGTTGTGAAGGGGTATAAGCCATCAGTTTGTGGGTACAGGTGTTTGAATTTAGAAATACGTGATTCTATGCCAGCACATCATTGTGGGGATAGGAGAAACTGACTTCATTTCTGTTCATTAGGGGAGACTTGTAGGGAGGCTGTACTGGGGGCAGGTGGTCTTTTACTTCATTAAAGTGCAATGGATGGGTCCGCATTTGCATCAGAGCCAAAGGGCAGAAGTGGGAGCAGACAGAACCACCTGTGTTTTGCGGGGCTGGAGCTGGGTCGAATTGCAAATGTGCTTTAGAATCAGGTTTTAACTCTAAGTCAGGTCGAATGGAGTGGTGCCAAAAGTCAGTGTGAGAGCCAGTGCTGTGGGCAGTGCTGCGAGGCTGTATTTGACCACCCTGGGACCCAAGTGCCTGTTTCTGAAATGAAAGGCTATATTTTACGGGCTGAGTCTACCCTCCCAGAGAGCATGGGCGATGCCCCTTGATTATAGCACAAAGGGAGTTTGAAGCTTTCCCTTCTCCGCCGGCCTCTGGCATTGACTGCGTCCATTGTGTGCTTATCGCCATGGAGGCAGGCTCCTGTTCTAAAGTGTCCTGTCTGCCGGCTTGCACAAGTTCTTGGATGTCTTTGATTTCACCAAACTGAACAAAATTGAACACACAGATCACTGAGCCTTGATGTTCTAAAGGCAGAGATTTTTTTTTTTTTAAAGGTACTCGTTTCCCTGGAACAATTGGAACATAATACCGCACTGACGTGGAGTCTGAATTGCAGGTCCCTTCCTTCATGGATATGAGACATTCAGGTGACAACGTGTCCCTTCTACATCCATCACTGATTTCTGTAAGGATTCCTGTTGGGGATGATAAGGAAGGGAAAGATCCTTGGGAAGTACAGGTGGCTTTGTTTGCCTAAGTCTTTTTCAGTATTATTTTGGAAAGGCTCTTTTCTGTGATTAAAATGTATTCTCATTTCTGTTAGCCTGGACAGAACTGAAACCACTCCGTCACTGTGTGTGTGTGTGTGTGTGTGTGTGTGTGTGTGCGTGTGTGTGTGTGTGTGTGTGTGTGTGTGTGTGTGAGTGTGTGTGTGTGTGTGTGTGTGTGAGTGTGTGTGTGTGTGTGTGTGTGTGTGAGTGTGTGTGTGTGTGTGTGTGTGTGTGCTGGGAGCTGGAGGGAGCTGCCTTAAACGGTTCCAGTGGGCCATTTGCTTGGTTTCATGTTACACAGTTTCTGGCTTTCCTATTTACTGGAGAACTGCATTTTGACATTCACTGGAAACGATCTGTCCCACAGCCCCTCCCCCATGAAATGCTCCACTTGGTCCCGGATTGTGCTGTTGCCTTCCAAACTTAAAAATAAAGGGGTGGGGAGTGGGGGGGGGGGGACAGTTAGGCAACAATGCTTCCCGGGCAGCTTAACTGTTTAAGGGTTAAGGACACAGAAAAGTTATAACTTGAGGACTGTAGCCACCAAGGGTTGGTGAAGAGAGGTGCCTTTGTGTGCATGATTAGTTTGGACTCTGTTAAGACAAAATATCTTTTTTTGGTCCTATGGTGTAGGCAGGGTTTTATAGGCTTAAAAGCAAATCTTCAACTGCATTCTCATTCTCTTACATCAGCCCACTTCTCCCCTTCCTTCTCACGTGGCAAAAACAATAAACAAAGTGGCCACTGTTGGTACTGTGGGGCGTGTCCCCTCTTTCCTTCTGGTGCAGGCTCCCAGGGTGGAAATCTTCAGCCATTTAAACTCCAAAAATGCTGCTCCTCTCACAGCAGGTCAGCCCCAAAAGGGGCTATGCAGAAATGCAGGCTGCCTGGGCAGCTGGGGTGGCAGGGCACCCAGCCCTGTGGCAAACCCCTGCTTGGGGTTCTCTGTTTTCCTTTTTCCTCAGCATTTGTAAAGTCAGCGCTTTAGGTCAAAGGGTGTAGCTGAAACTTCAGAAAAGCGTTGGAAGAACTATTTGTTCTTGAAAATATTACAGTTAATCTCTCGGTCCCAGTCAGAGGGGAAGAAAAGATCTTTGTAAAGAAAGGCAACAAAATGCAGGCATCTATCTGTCTTCCCTGGAGGGAGTTTCAAGAGATTTGTTAACACCGATATCAACAAAGAAGAACGCAGAATCTGAGAGGTTATTTTAAAGCAGGGATCTGTGGTTCCCAAGAGGCCCACAGATGGTTTTCTGGGGGTGCTGGTGAGGTGGGGGCCTCTAAAATCAAATAGGAAAGTTTGTGCAAACAGGCCTTTTATTGGAGAGTCTGGGACTCTCTTTAAAAATCTCAAATGAATAAGTACTTTTTTGATATTTTTTGTGGTAAGATACACATAACATAAAATTTATCATCTTAACACGTTTTTAAGTGTATATTCAGTGCCATGAAATACATTCTTAGTGTTTACAGCCATCATTACCGTCTAACCCCATTATTCTTTTCACCTTGTAAAACTGAAAGTCTTTACCCATTAAACAATAACCCCTCATTCTCCCCTCCCCCCCATACACCTGTCTTTATGATTTTGACTATCCCAAATACCTCACATGGGTGGAATCATGTAGCATTTGTCTTTTTATTACCACCCTATTTCACTTAGTACAGTGTCCTCAAGGTTCATCCATGTTGTAGCATGTTGCAGAATTTCCTTCCCTTTTAAGGCTGAATAATATTCCATTGTCTGTATGTATATACGGTACCACATTTTGCTTTTCCATTCATCTGTGGATCAGCACTTGGGTTGCTTCTGTGTTTAGCTATTGTGAATAATATTGCTATGAACATGGTCTACAAAATACAACTACTTCTTAAAAGCAAGTTCATAGGCACAGGTTTTCTCTTTTTTCATCTGAGCAAAGTTGTATGGCACGAGGTTTTTCAGAATCTGTGAAACTTCCTGTGCCTCAACTGACTTTGACGTTCTGAGTGAGGGTGCCAGTGCACACATGTGTGTGCTTGCCTGCTTGGGTGTATGGACAGGCTCTGAATAACATACGACGGTAACAGCCAATGTATGGAAAGCAGAGGGCTGGGGAAGGGTGGGAGCATCCATGTGAGCCGTTTCCAGAGTTGACCCCTGCCCCTGGGCCCTGTTTCCTTGGCAGTTTACCTCAGCCACATTGGCATAAGGATTGGTTAAAAAGAAGCCCTCGGGGCCCCGGCTGGGTAGCTGAGTTGGTTAGAGCACTGTCCTGTTACATCAAAGTTGTGGGTTCGATCCCCAATCAGGGCACATACAAGAATCAACCAATGAATGCATAAACAAGTGGAACAACAAATTGATGTTTTCTTCCTCCCACCCTCCTCTTTCTCCGATCAAAAAAAATTTTTTTAAATGAAGGAGCCCATCCATATGTTGGGGAGTGAGCAAGGGAAGAACACCCAATATATTTGCTCTTCTAGACCCAGGAGCCTGGGACTCTGTCCTTTCCATGCACCTGGCAATGTGCCCGCTGGCGGGTGAGTCAGGCTTTGAATTCAGAGCTGGATTTTTGCATGTTGTCTCTCCCGGTATCAGCTGCATTCTTTGGAGTCAGTATTTAAATTCTTTGACTTTTAGTTTACTCATGTGTAAAACGGAGGTAAAGTACCTACCTGAAAACAACCTTGCTAAGACTGTAAAGTCAGCGCTGCTTCAAGCTGGGCCTAGCCATGTAATAGGACCTTGCTCCTTCGTTAAAACCCTGGCTTCCTGCTGCCGCGTTCTGAAGTAGGCGTTTCTAATGGGAAAGCGTGGCCAAACCTGGTCAAGATTCCCTGTTCTTCATGAACTTTTGGGAAATGGAAACAGGCAAGTCTACCAAATAAACTGAAAAGATAGATCTGGATGCAGTGAGCTACCCGGCCATGGCCATGAGGGCTTCTTTTTGACCAATCCTTATGCCAGTGTGGCTGAGGTGAACTGCCAAAGAAACAGGGAGGAGTTAAAGGCTAAGGTGGGACATGAGCAGCGAGGGAAATGAAGATCTGTTACTACCGGTAGCGTGAACGTTGTCCCACCTCTCTGTATAATTTTGTTAACCAGTGTCACCCCAATAAATTCAATAAAACGGAAAAGAAAACTAAAATCCAGGTTTTTAAAAAAAAATAAAGCAGCTGAAACCGGTTTGGCTCAGTGGATAGAGCGTCGGTCTGCGGACTAAAAGGTCCCAGGTTCGATTCCGGTCAAGGGCATGTACATTGGTTGCGGGCACGTCCCCGGTAGGGGGTGTGCAGGAGGCAGCTATCGATGTTTCTCTCTCATCGATGTTTCTAGCTTTCTATCCCTCTCCCTTCCTCTCTGTAAAAAATCAATAAAATATATTAGAAAAAAAACAAACAAACAATAAAGCATTTTCTTTAATTCAAAGTCACAACTTTACATTTGGTTAGAGGGTATTGAAACGGAATTTTTGGACTGGAACCTGGATTCTTTGTCCGTTGGAGTCGAAGAATGAATCCACAGACAGAGGGTAGTATAGCAAAGGTGGAGACTTACTGAAGAACAAGTACAGACTCCCACGTAGGGAGGGGAAGAGTCCCACAGAATGGATTCCCACCTGGGGAGGGGGAAAGGGTCCCACTGAGTTCCTTTTCCCTATGGCTTATAAGGGCTGCAGATCCTGGTGCCTTGATATCCCCTCTGATTGGTCACTAGTCCCTTAGACTGGTTACTATAGTAACTCCTGAGCTCAAAGGTCAAACCTCACTTGGGACCTGTGAGGTTCTTCCCAGCTCCTTCCTTATTGTTTTCCTATTCCCTTTGGGCTTTCTTCTCCTTCTGGATGAAGGGCTTCCTTCCCTTTATTTTGTAAATATAGACCTTGTGCTGTTCCCAGCTCCCTCATTCTATGGAAATGTACCTTTTGCAGCTCTGCAGCCCTGTGCTTCTTCCATGATTCTCTTAATTTCTAAAATTTTCTAAAATCTGTCTTTTTCACCCCAAAAAATTCCTGTTTCAGTGTTGACAGTTGGCATGAGAATAAAAAACAACAACAACAACCCAATGTCTGGGAAAGCACTTTGTAAAACTACAGGGTCCTATGTAAAAAGTAACAACTTCGAATAATTACTATTATTATACGCAGCAGCATCAATGCTCATCTTTGTTTTTACTTTTATTTCAAACCACTTACAAAGAACTTTTTAGACCAAAGCACTCCAGTAGACCAGTGGGCTCTCAGGGAGTAAAGGATCTGAAAATGCCTTTCTTATAATACATCTTTATTAATTACCAACACCCTAGTGGGGTGCCTGCACTAGTTATTTTGGCAACACCAGAGGCCAATTTGGATCAATTACATGTGTCTCATCAATTATTGATTAATCATTAAGATGACTCAAAATATCAATCAACCAAACTAAAGAGCCCAAACCTCTATGTTATCCTTCTGTTTGACTCCAGAGACAAAGTTTGGAATCCTAGAAAAACAATAAATATGAAATCCTGAGAAAATACGCTAAGCCCAAAAGCCATTCTATCTTTTGGTTGCAGGTATTTATGCAAAAATCAGACAAGATAATACCTTGGAGAAGAAGCACTTTGTAAAACGACAGGGTCCTATATAAAAAGTAACAACTTCAAATAATTACTTATCCAGAAAAAAAAAAAAAAAGAAAAGATTGGACTCCAGAAAAACACACACACCCATTTATCCAGAAGAAAAAAAAAAAAAAAGAATCGGAACTGAAACATACATTATAAATCCAAAGTAATGTCTAGAATCTTTGGAAATTCTTCTATTCTTCTTTTGTCTAAAGTGTCTACTAGAATTGTTCTGCCTCTCTCGCTGTCTCTCTCTCTCTCTACCTCTATCTCTGTCTCTCCTCTCTCTAGCTGCTCCTCCTTTTGAAAACATCTCAGAGAAAATAGTTTCATGAAATAGAATAATAGATATAAAAACTGTATTGTGTGTGTTAATATATTTACTAATTTGAACAATGATCTCCGGGGAATCTGGGGAAGAGCTTAGAGATTTCCATTTGCTTTGTGAAAAGTTTACTGTATGTATTGAAAGCCACATGGCGAGGGCTCAGATTACGCGAGTGAAAGCGTGGGCGGTTGTGAGTGCTGAGGCCCTGAGACAGAAGCTCTTAGTTCTAACTGCATTTCTGGAGAGGAGGGCGCCAGTGCGTTCACCACTTCCATTAAGGAAGAGCTACTTGTTTTAGTGGAGCCTTTCTCTCAGGAAGTGCAATATATAGTAAGGGCAGAAAAACAAGCAAAGGAGGAAATTTGTTATTGATTTTCTTTTCTTCTGTGAAATTACGTGAAAGCTCAATGGCTCGTAGCAGGAACTTGGTCAATAAGGCTCCATTTGAGACCATGTTGAAGTTCAGTCTCTCCCTTTCCTTTCAAACTTCCTCTAGTGTCAGGTTCTTTTGTATTTAATTGTCTTTGGTGCTGAGCTACTATGAAGCTTTTTATTCATAACACCACAGAGAGGGTTAAGCTAAAGGTAAACTGTGACATAGTCTCAGACAATCAAGTTCTGCCCCTCCTTGTTGGTTAAAAATCAATAACCCTAAAAACCAAACCTGGCCCTCGCTGGTTTGGCTCAGTGGATAGAGCATTGGCCTGCGGACCAAAGGGTCCCAGGTTTGATTCCCGTCAAGGGCATGTACCTTGGTTGCAGACTTCTCCCAGGCCCGGGTCCTGGTCGAGGCTCGTGCAGGAGCAACCAATCGATATGTTTCTCTCAGTCTTTCCCTCTTCCACTCTCCCTAAAAATCAATGGGAAAAATATCCTTGGGCGAGGATTAACAACAACAACAACAACACACACACACACACACACACACACACACACACACACACACGCACACACACAGGCACACAAAAACAAACAAACCTGAAAAGCCAAGAAAAACATGAGGCTGAGATGAATGGTAGGATTGCTTATTATAAAGCAGTTTTTCAGTATCAGGGTGTTGCTGGAAGTACTAAGAGTGTTTTCTCCTTTGGGAAGGTTGGTTATGTCAGATGTGTATACTACCATGATGTGTGTAGTATAATACTTGCTAACATTTACTGCACACTAGACAGTACGCTAAGTCTTCATATGGTTTCTGTTCCATAGGGAAGCAATAAGCCGTCTGTGCGAAGCTGTCCCTGGGGCAAACGGAGCCACTAAAAAGCGAAAGGTAAATAAATATTGGTGTGGTTTTCTTCTTTTATGTTTCCCCAGCTATGAGGAAGATGATATAAAAATAGTTGTTAGGTCATTCCACCATATGACTTAAAGGTCCCGAATGGCCTTTATTGGTTGGCATGATAGTAGAGATACAACTCAAAGTCGCTCTGGCCCCTCAGATTTTTCCAACTTGTCTTAAATGGTGGTGCCTAGAAGGACAGAGCAGAGAAAGCACCTGGGTTTCAAGTGAGAACATCCTGGTTTCAGGCCTGGGTCTTTACCTTCCTTTGAACGAGGTATCTCCTAGTCTGAGACTCTTCCTTATTCCTGTAAAGTTAAGTTGTTGAACCAGATGGCCAGTTTGGTACCTTCCAATTTGAATATGATCTAATATCTATTTTTAACATTTTAGACTTTTAAAACTCCTTGGCCTATTTTTAAGTGCAAACACGGGTGCTGGCAGCGATGAGATAATAACACATGGGGAGAAGGGACTTTTCATGCTGAAAGAGCACAAGTTTTGGTGTTAGATAGACTTGGGTTTAAATCCTGCCTCTGCCTCCTACTTTTAAAGAACAAAAGTTCAATCGAGTAAATCTGAAGATCTAATTGGCTGTATTACATCGGCCAGCATCCCGTCTAATAAACGGAGAGGTGCTCCCAGAAACTGCACAATATAGAAGGCCCTTCCAGGCAGAAACTGTGCCAGACAAGGAAGTGATTAGCAAAAGAAAAAAAGCGTTGTTTCAGGCCAAGTTACCTTCCCTTAGGGAAAGGCGGGGGTTACCAGGCAAATTGCCTCAGTTGCCTTTCGAATGCAGAGGGCCCATGTGAGAGGTTACCTCATGGGTACTGACTGGAACATTCCAGATTGATTAAGATTACATTCCTGGAAAAAGTTGAAACTGCAATTAGGTCAGGTATTAAGTAGGTTCAGCCCTGGCTGGTTTGGCTCAGTGGATAGAGCGTTGGCCTGTGGGATTGAGGGGTCCCAGATTCAATTCCGGTCAAGGGCACATGCCCAAGTTGCAGGCTTGATCCTCGGTGGGGGGCGTGCAGGGGGCAGCCGATCAATGATTCTCATCGTTGATGTTTCTCTCTCTCTCTTCTTCTCCTTTCCTCTCTGAAATCAATAAAAATATTTTTTAAAAAGGTAGGTTCAGTGTCATGGGCTTTAGCACAAGTGACTCCATTTGGATCTGTGGTTTTCTCTTTAAAACACTATCAACTCTGTGATCTTGGACAAGTCACTTCACCTTTTGGATCCTTGGTTTCCTCATCTGTAAAATGGGAGAAAATTGCACTTACTTTACAGGGTTGTATAAGAATTAAATGAAATGATGTCCACAGAGTGCCTAACACCATGTCTGACACTATTAGACTTTCAACAATAATGGTAATTAGTATTATTGTTATTAAGCTATTAACTCTAGGATGTTCAGTTGTTTTGAAAAGTCCAAAGGGGACATAAAGGCTCTGAAGATAACTCTGTAAGTCTTAGAAATGGAAACTGTTTAAGAGGGAAGGGATTTTTAGGTATCCTCCAGGCTAACCCTCTCATTTTGCCAGTTACTAAACTGTGGCTCAGAGAAGAGATTTGTCTTGAGTCACTAGGATCATAAAGATCAGAGCTGGCTATAGAAGCCAGGTCTTCAGATTCCCATCTTAGAGCTCTATTTCCATACCACCCTGCCTCATTTGTTACCATTATTCATCATTTTGCATAGAGCTGAACCCGGTGTAACCCAGAATGACTCAGATGAGCCACGTGGTGTGGAAAACTCTGATACGTGGCTTTGAATGCTATTAGAAACCCCGATTACTAGTTTCTTTGACAGAACCCATGGCCTCAAAGTAGCCGCCAACATCCCCTCCTACTTCTCAGAACCTCTGTGAATAGGATGCTTCAACTGGATGACCCCAACAAACGGGCCCCTTCTTTTAAGGCTTTCTCATTTCAGGAGTGGGGAGTCCATACCCCAAAACAAAACAAATCAGGCAATTGTTGTTCCAGAAAGTACACCTTTAATAAAAAAGAAAAAAATTTGAATTAATTTCCTTTGACAGCTAGCATTTACTGAATAATTAATACATGCCAGGGACTCTACTAAGCACTTTATATTTTTTATACTCTCCCCCCCTCAACTTAAAAAAATTGTGGTAAAGCCGAAACCGGTTTGGCTCAGTGGATAGAGCATCGGCCTGCGGACTGAAGGGTCCCAGGTTCGATTCCGGTCAGGGGCATGTACCTTGGTTGCGGGCACATCCCCAGTAGGGGTTGTGCAAGAGGCAGCTGATCGATGTCTCTCTATCATCGATGTTTCTAACTCTCTATCCCTCTCTCTTCCTCTCTGTAAAAAAATCAATAAAATATATTTTTAAAAAATTGTGGTAAAATATACATAATAACAAGTTTACCTATTAACCATTTTAAGTGTACCGTTTAGTGATATTAAGTACATTCATGTTGTGCAATCATTACCACCATCCATCTCCACAACTCTTTGCATCTTCTAAAAAACAAAACTCCATTACCCATTAAACAATAACTTCCCATTCCCCTCTCCATTCTAGTGTGTGTGTGTGTGTGTGTGTGTGTGTGTGTGTGTGTGTGTGTGAAACTCTCAAGTCCTTTTGAACATCACAAATATTTAAAGATGAAATCTTAAGACATGGCTTCCACAGCTTTATGGGAATAAAGAAAATCGGCAAAGGGAATCACATTTCATCCACCATCATACTTTCTATCACCATGATTTGGACTACTCTAAGTACTTCATTTAAGTGGAGTCATACAGTATTTGTCTTTTTCACTTAGCATAATATACTCAAAGTTCATCCATGTTGTAGCATGTATCAAAATTTCTTACTTTTTTAAGGCTGAATAATATCCCATTGTATGTTTATAATGCATTTTGCTTATCCATTTATCTGTCAGTGGACACTTGGGTTGCTTCCACATTTTAGCTATGAACATGGAACTCCAAAAATCTGATCAAGTCTCTGCTTTCATTTTTTGAGGCTGTATATCAAGAAGTGGGATTGCTGGATCATACAGTAATTCTATTTTTAATTTTTTGAGGAACTGTCATATTGTTTTCTATAGTGGTTGTACCATTTTACATCCCTACTAATAGTACACGGGGTTTCATTTTCTCCATATCGTTGTCAACACTTGTTATGTTCTTTGTGTGTGTGTTTTGTGTTTTGTTTCTGACTAGTTGAAGATCTATCCAGATTTTCTATTTGTTCATGATTAGTCTTGGTAGGTCTAATGTTTCTAGAAATTCATCTATCTTGTCTAGGTAATCCAATTTGTTGGCATTCAATTGTTTATAGTACTCTTATAATCCTTTTATTTCTGTTGAATCAGTAGTAATGTCCCCACTTTCATTTCTGATATTAATAACATGAGTCTTCTCTTTTTCTTAGTTTAACTAAAGGTTTGTCAATTTTGATCTTCTTGAAGAACCAACTTTTGGTTTTGTTGATTTTCTCTTGTTTTTCTAATCTCTATATCACTTATTTGTGCTCTCATCTTCATTTTTTCCTCCCTTCTGCTGGTTTTGGGTTTAGTTTATTTTTTTTCCTAGTTCTTTAAATGGTAAAGCTGTGTTGTTGATTTGAGGCCTTTCTTCTTTTTTAATGTGTTTATAGCTATAAATTCTCTCCTTAAGCAATGCTGCATCCCATAAGTTTTGCAATATTGTGTTTTTCATATTCTTAATCATCGCAAAAAAACTTAGACAGTAACTTTTTATATTTTTAATACTTGTGATGTTCAAAAGGACTTGGGAGTTCAGCTAGTCCAAACTCTCACAGGAATTTCTTTTATATAAACCAGACCTCTACTCTAAATACTTGGGGAGAAGGGAATGTGTGAGAAAAGTTCTGAGGGCTCAGATTTAACTGCTGCATTCCATTTTTAAAATCCTCACTTGAGGATATGTTATTATTGATTTAAATATATATTATTGATTTCAGAGAAGAAGGAGAGGGAGAGAGAGAGAAAAACATCAATGATGAGAGAGAATCATTCATTGGCTGCCTCCTGCATGCCCCCCACTCAGGATTGAGCCTGCAATCTGGGCATGTGCCCTAACAGGGAATAAAGCTAGGACCTTCTGGTTCATAGGTTGACACTCAACCAATGAGCCACACCAGCTTGGCTAATAAATTTTAGAGAGAAAAGAAGGGAGAGGGAGAGAGAGAGAAACATGGATGAGAGAGAGAAACATCAATCTGGTGCTTCCCATAGGCACCCTAACCCGGGATCAAACCTGCAACCTGGGTATGTGCCCTGACTGGGAATTGAACCTTCTACCTTTCGGTGTGCAGGATGACACTCCAACCAACTGAGCCACAACAGCCAGGGTGCATTCCAATTTTTTTAAAAGTTTTTAAAAAAAAATAAAAATCATTTCATCTCATTTGATTTATGTAGAGTAAAATAAAGAGGAAGAGTATGGGCTTTGACCCATTTTTAACATTAAAAGAAACATTCATTCTGTAACAGAATTCATAACTTAGAGTGTTTTGTTCTTTTTAAAGCCTCCAGTTAAGTTCCTATCAACAGTTCTTGGCAAAAGTAACCTTCAGTTTTCGGGAATGAATATAAAACTGACCATCTCAACATGCAGCCTTACACTAATGAATCTTGACAACCAACAGGTAAGATCATGAATGTCATTTATGGCTTAACATATTATCTATTTCTCTGGAGAGTCTGAGCATAATAAAGAGGATAAAGTTTCAGGCAGTGTGCCTAAAATTTACTAAGGCATAGGGGAAAAAATCTGCCAAGGATTTATACATACTAATAATTAGAGCAGCATTTCTAATCCGTCACTGGGGCATTTAACTGCGTGCATACTTGCCCCTTCCCTAATTGGCTTTGTAATAAGAACCAAAGTGCAAAGAATATAATAAGTACCATTTGGTAACACCTATTTTTATATTTTCAAATATGTTTTTATTGATTTTTAGAGAGAAAGGGAGAGGGAGAGGGAGAAACATTGATGAGAGAAAAACATCGATCGGCTGCCTCCTGCACACCCACTCCTGGGGATAGAGCTCGAAACCGGGCATGTGCCCTGACTGAGAATTGAACTGGTGACCTCTTGGTGCATGGGACAACACCCAATCCACTGAGCCACACCGGCTGGGCAACACCTATTTTTTAATCAGTCATTTATTACTCTCCACCAACCCTTCCTGAAGAAAAAGCAATTTCACCCTGGCCCAAATGGTGAACATTGTCCCATGTACCAAAAGGTTGCTGGTTTAATTCCCTGTCAAAGCACATATTTGGGTTGTGGGTTTGATCCCCAATTGGGGAGCATACAGAAGGGCAACCTACTGACTTCAGGTGAGGATTAAAAAACAGAACAAGCAATTTCATGATCAGAATTAAGCACAGAGGAAGAGTGATGTTAGGGTTAATGTTCTAGCTAACTGAAATTTTCTTACAAACCTTGAGGTTGAAAGCTTTCTAAAATGTTATTGTATAAACATTATTTTTTCAGCTTTGATGACTTATGATACTGAGTTTTTATTGTTAACCTTATTTCTTAAAGAATAGCATTGCTTGTGTCCTAGTCGGTTTGGCTCAGTGGATAGAACATCCACCTATGGACTGAAGGGTCTCAGATTTGATTCCAATCAAGGGCACATGCCCGGGTTGCCGGCTAGATCCCCAGTAGGGTGTGTGCAGGAGGCAGCCAATCAATGATTCTCTCTCATCATTGATGTTTCTATCTCTCTCTCCCTCTCCCTTCCTCTCTGATATCAATAAAAATATATATTAAAAAAAAGGAATAGCATTGCTGAAGCAAATGTAAAAGACATAGAGGCAATGAGCTAAAGTGTACCTTAAAATAGGACACTTTTTACTTGCTTTATATTTTTTTAACTAAATTCCTTATATCAGGTTAGTTACGTGTCTTAAAGTCTAGTTTTTTCTTTCCAATATGTAGTGATTGGAGATTTTTAATCTTTAAGGTTTTACTGTGCCGAGTGCTGTCAATCAGGGACATGTGGAGGGTGTACTATGTACTTGGCAGTGATAAAACACTAAGAGATTTTGAGGTCACATATAGGTTGAAATCCTGGCTTTGCTATGAATGAGCAAGTTACCCTACCACTCAATTTTCCTCATCAGTGAAAGAGCGGTATAGTACCTTTTCATAGAGTTTCTGAGGGGACGGATTTGGCAATAGTATGTCTCATGGGGTTATTTAGAGGACTAGGTGAGATCATGGATGTCAACCACTTAGCACAGTGCCAGTCACATGGTATCTATTATTATTATTTACCAAACATCCTTCTTTGAGACCTTTACATATACTCAGTACTTAATAGGGGAAGCATATTATATAACATTATAGAATTGTCAGTAACATATAAGTACAGTTACATACATTTTGATTTCCTTTTTTTTTTTTTTTTTTGCTAAAAAACTCACTTGTGTTGTTGAGGGCTGTTTTATTTTTTAAATTCAAAAGCAGAATTAAATACATTGATTACATAGTAGTATAAATCATCATAGAGGAAAATGCGTACTTTTATTAAGCAGTTCAACATAGATTCCTGTGTCACTGGGTCCTCATTGGTTATCCAAGAGAGGTGACACCACTGTTATGATGACAGGGGAACCTTTGGGGCTGTGCTTGGGAGGTGCCACATATCTGGGCGGAAGGTAAAACATTCTTCAGTCTTTCAGATGCTTTGTGTTCAAGACATTTGTAGATTTAAAGTTTATTTTTAGTTTTCAACCTCGTGTATGGTACCAGGGATGCTCAATGCTTTTAGTTATGAGATTTCACTGAGTATGGGAGCCCTCGACTTACCTCAGAGTTTTGTAGGGAAGGAAGAGTGGGCAGAGCCGGAACCAATCTGGTGACAGCCTTCTGTGCAGTCTAAAGAGCATTTTTAGAATGACTTGTTCCACAGGGTGACTGAGGAATGGGGAATCGAGGAAGCATAGGGTTGTGATGTGTGTGGCAGGGGTTCTAGTTTATTCTCAGCATTTCCTCATCCTCCACTGCCTTTTCTTCCCCAGACCCCTACAATTAGAGATGATATTGCCACACGCCCATCATCTTTCTGGCAGAACCGAAGTAGGGACAGTGGGTGTGGGCAGCTTCCACTATCAGTGGTTCCAGCAACGAGGTTACCTTTGGGAGTGAACCACATCTTTTCTGCACTGGTGCCACGGACTGGGGCTGTGTTCAGCTCAGGGCTGGAATGGTGACCAAAGTTAGGATCTCACGGACACACCACAGTTCAAATAATTTTGAACTATTCTGCCGGCCTGGGGGAAATGGCGTGGGGGCAGTGTACAAAGAGATGTGCCACACTCCAGATGCTTAAACTCAAGAAGCTTTATACATTCCATCAAAAGGCAGCTTCAGTGTTCGAGGCACGAAGGCAGCAAAGAAGAAACCTTATGGCTATAGCGTGAGAAAAGGGTTTTGTAATTACATTCTCCTTTTAAAAAGCTACCCTTTGAAGTTCTAAGATAAATACAAAGATACACTAATGCCTCCCCCTCCCTTAACTTCTAAGATATACTTTGGACTGAAAACATAAACAGGTTCAAGTTTATAGATACATTCTAGATGACAGAGTTTTTATGGGTCAGATGGTTCACATTTATTTTCAGCCACTGAAACTTTAAAAATATAACTAGCCATTCACTTCCAGAAAACGTCTCATAGAACTTCAGAGGCAGGAAATAAACTATATTAAACGTGTAAAGCTTGCAGTTTTTAAAACTTACCATATTTTGGGATGGCAAAATATATTTTAGAAAAGCAAGTTATAGGGTTTAAAAATGGTTTTTGTGTATTCCTTGTTTTAAAAATTTAAACAACAGACCTCCTTGACATATTTTAATACAGTATTTTAGGGCCTTAAGCAAAAATGTCAGTCTCAGTAGTTTCCATTCTTAGTATTTCTTTATTCATTTCTACATCTCCTACCACACAGCTCTAACAGCTACTGAAATTGAGAAGAGTAATAAAGAGGTAAGGAGGGTTAAAAAAAACCCCAAACAGGAAATAGAGACATTCTTTAGTCTCAAATATTTACAGAGTCCAGGCAGGTAATGCAGTGTTTAGGCACAAGAAAAACCAGTGTTGTGCCAGGCCGGTGCAGCTCAATGGTTGAGCATCGACCTATGAAACAGGAGGTCAGGGTTCTATTCCAGGTCAGGGCACATGCCCAGATTGCAGGCTCCATCCCCAGTAGGGAACGTGCAGGAGGCAGCCAAGTCAATGATTCTCTCTCATCATTGCTGTTTCTATTTCTCCCTCTCCCTTCCTCTCTGAAATCAATAAAAATATATTTTTAAAAATTTTTTAAGTGGTGCAAGCACAATAAACGGTGAGTGCCACTTGGACTCTGTTAGAGAGACAACACGGGGGGTCATGGCAAACAGAATACCTTCCCTGTGTAAAGGTGAACCAGGAGCTTTCTCCATGTCACTGTAGGTCAAGGACTGCCAGATCTCCTAATTTTGAAGAAAAAAGAAAAAAAAAAAAAGGATGGAAACCTGGGAGTTTTACTGCTCTCTCGAGTATGAAGTGTTGGTCTTTAATTATAAGTATGAGCCAAACAAAACAGATCTGTCCTTAGGGCAGCCAATGCGGGATATCTGATTAAAGCAAGCATTTTGCAATGCTTATGAACAGATGCAGAAAATGCTCCCCAAATCACACTGCATACTCATAAGCTTAAGTTCCCTCTCTCCCCACACAAAACCAGGACCAGAATTTACCCAGAATCCTTTCTTTAGTACCCATTAAATGAAGAGATATATTGCTTTTCCTAATCTCTATTACCATGTATCTCTTTAGTTTCCATTAAATGAAAAGATATCTATATCTATCTATATATCTATCTATCTATCTATCTAATCTTCATTATGTTAATTATATATAATTATCCCTATTTTCAATTCAGGACTGAGGCAGAAATATTAAGTAATTTGTCTACTTAGAAAGCTAATAAGTAGCCCTAACCGGTTTGGCTCAGTGGATAGAGCGTCGGCCTGCAGACTGAAAGGTCCCAGGTTCGATTCCGGTCAAGGGCATGTACCTTGGTTGTGGGCACATCCCCAGTAGGTGTGCAGGAGGCAGCTGATTGATGTTTCTCTCTCATCGATGTTTCTAACTCTCTATCCCTCCTCCTTCCTCTCTGTAAAAATATATATAAATAAATTTTAAATATATAATTTAAAAGAAAGCTAGTAAGTAGTGGAGCCTAAATTTGAATCAGGTAGGTTGGGTCCAGTCTGTGATAAGGTTTATAATAGAAATAAAAGTGATTTTACACTCCTAACAGGGGTGTTAAAAATGGTACAATTTATACCTTCAGTAAAGTAACAAGTATTAATTTCAGTGGTCTCTCAGTTCACTGCCTGTTTCTAAGACCAACAGACAACCATTAGGAGTCAGTTGCAGAATGCAGGTCTTTCTCCCCAAAGCAAGCCTTCAAACCCAACAGGGAGTGGTTTTCTCTCCCCCTCCTCTTGCTCCCCCGTCAGTCCCAGAGAAATAGAATCACATCTCTGGGTTTGTGGACCTGTTTTTTTCTGTGTCTTATTTCCTACATCTTCATCTGGAGATAAACGCAGCTGGTTATTTCATCGTTATTGGCACCCTCCCCCTCCCCCTCCCCCTCCCCCCTCCCAGTACTGTACTGTTCATTCACATCACACAGGCAATTGATTACTTACCCAGACTCACCTAACTGCAGCTGTGAGCTGTCTGAAAATGCAGTGAATGTGAGGTGTGGAGGAGGCAGGATTAAGAAGTTGAAGTTCTTTCCCCCATCTCTCTCTTCCTGCCCACCAAGCTAGTGTTCTTGTGATCATCCTTGTCAGTCCCATGTTTTACAGACAACAACCCCCCTCTCTAAGGCCCCGAGTTGTCATGTTGTATTACATGTGTCTTTTATTGCCATAATGGAGCAGGAACATCTAGTACCTCTTTATTGGTCCTAAGACCTGCCGGTACACTGTTTCACCGGTCACAGCCTTCTTCGGACAGAATTATCATAGAACTTTAGAACCTTAATAAGATAACCACAGCAACATGCTCACTAATAGGGCAGGTTTTCCCAGGTTGGCAAATTCTCTTACAGGAATTTACGAAATTTAGTTTCCCCAGATTAACTTGCAAATCACATATTTGAAGCTGGAACACTTTCCCTTATAGCGGTTAAATTTAAATCATAAAGTGGCTGCAATAATGCAATGAAATAGAATACAGTAAAAATAGTATATGAAGTGCGGATGCATACTAATTATCAGCCAAACAAAATACACAGAACAAGAAATTTTATTATCTCAAATGCTGGTGCATAACCAATAACAAGCTCAATTAGAGGAGGAGACAGAGGGAAACTTCAGAAATTTCTGGATAGGTTTGAAACCTTTGAAGGTTGACGGCATAACTGTTCATAAAGTCTTTTTTTAAAATGTAGGGCCTTTCTTTCACTTGACAATTTTCACTTAACAGTTCTTTCAAGATGAAGTTCCACCAGTCTTTTCCCTGTAAAGTTAAAGGTAAAACAAAATTTCTCTAGGATATGGAGGTATTAGAAACAGTTTTCTTTATACTTTCACATACATTCTAATGTCTGAATTTGAAAATTTACTAAGGATTTCTTCATTTTTTTTACTTTTAAAAATAATGGTCAAGATAATGAATTTCTTGAATTACAGATCACAACAGCTTTATAAATGATCAAGATACATGTACAAATAAAATTTCAGATGCCCTTAGAAACATGTTAAGATGTAGTACACACGATACATATTTCTTCTGGGGTTTGCTTTTTCTTCTGGGATACTAAGAATATTCACCTTATTATTACACACTAAAAAATTTAGCCTTTGATACCTATAGCTTGAATAGATCACAAAGTGGAATTTTCAAAGTTTTCTCAATAGGCTTTCTGTCCAATAAACTCAAAAGACATCTGGTGTCCTACGCTGGATACGTTACTTTTTCTCACGCAATTAGTATCAGTGGGCTCTGAACTGGCCAGCAGTTTGTCTTGGTCACGATGTATTATTCTTGCAAAACCATTCCTTAGAGTGGGTGTGGAAGTCATTTTTCCCAATGCAGAGAAGAGAATCCGGATCAATCACAAAGTCAAAGCCATAGGTGTTTCAGGACAAACAGGTTTCAACAGTCCTAAGATCCTTTTTCTTCAACAGTTATTTTTTTCCCTTTTTCACTACTGTGCAGTCACTGCCCTAATTCTATTCTGAAAAAACAAAACAAAAAAAAAAAAATTTTTTTTCTTTGAAGATCAAGTTTTTCATTGGCACGGAACTATCTGGAATAAACCCAAGAGACAGTGGGATGCTGGGTCTCCCCTCACGTAGTTTCCTCCTCTGGAACCGCATTTCGCTACTCTTTGTCAATAATCTCATCGCAGCCGAGTTCTTCGGTCAGACGATTGACAACCATGAGTGAAAAGAGCTCTTCGATGAAGGCCAGCTGGTCAAACGGGGTCTTCTCGTAATGCATCTGAAAACCGCCGTCCCCGGCCGCCTCTCCAGCACCGGACGTTCTCAGGAATATCTTGTTGGCTTCGTCCAGGGCCACGGACGCCCGGTAGCCCGGCCCCCGCCGCTGCGCCTCCTCGGGGTAGTCGTAGTCGTCCTCCCAGTCATCGAATTCCTCGGCCTCAAAGTCAGGGCCGGCGAACAGGCCCGGCAGCTCCCCGGGGCCGGGCCGGCCTGCAAGGCCTCGGTCCCCCGCCGCCTCCGCCATGGCCTGCGCCCCCTCCTCCTCCATCGGGCCTTCCTCCTCGGGCTGTGGCGGGCCCCGCTGGCGGGGGCGGTTCGGGGACGCCTCCCGGTTCCCGCCGCCTACCTCCATCGGCGGGAGGTCACCCTCGCCGGGCATCACATCCATCTGCAGGTCATTGCTCTCTTCATACAGCTCGGACAGCTCCTGCATGTCCGCCATGGCGCCGGCGGCTCAGGCTCGGGCAGGGCGTTTGCTGCAGGACCGGAGCGGCGGGCCGTGCGGCTGTGCGCGTGCACCGGCGGCGTGCGCGCCCCCCTGCGTCAGGGTGACCCCCAGACGCCGCCCCCCGCCCCGCGCGCTGCTCGGCCCAGCCGCTCGCTGTTTCGTGGGGAGGTGCCTGCGTGGCTGGGAGGTCTGTGTTTCCTTCGCTCCAATGGATGTCTGAAAAGACTGTGCTTGCCAGAGCGTTACTTTGTCTCCGTGTCACTTAACGGCGTGGCTGCTGGTGATGCTACAAACGGGGAACTACGTGCCGCTGCAGCAACGCGCTGTCCTCCTCCCTCCCGCCTCCTCCCTCCTCCGCGGGCTCCCGCCCCCGCCTCCACCCCAGGCCACCGCGTCTGCTCCTGGGTTTTAACTACCTTTTGTCCGCGCCAGTGACTTCTGAATCCACACCTGCAAACCACACAGTGTTCTCAACCACAAAGCAACATGTTAAGAACGGATCCTTTTTTTTTTCTTTCGATGTTCCTCATTAGGAAAAGTTAAATTTACCAAAAAAGCATATTTCCCGTGCTCTTTTATTTAAAAAGTTCTAGTGAGGATATACTCGGTCCCATTTCTTTTTGCAAGAGGTAACTTTCCATTATCATCAATTTGATGTGTATGCTTTAAATCCTTTCTCTTTGCATTCACCTGGATCTTAGGTCCTCGTGGGGAAAAATCTTACTTTTTTCAATGTCTCACATAACTGTCTTCAATAAACCAAACCCCTCAGCAATGTCTTGAAAAAAAAATATATATATATAGCACTTCATTTGTATAACTATACTATGGTTGACCTAGCTATGCAAAAATAATTTCCGATTTTTTGATGTTATAAACTGGCTAAATGAACGTCCACATATGCCAGTTTCTCTAGAATAAATACAGTATTTGGAAGTGGAAAGGTGGAATCATAGGGTATGCATACTTTAATTTGAATAAATACTGTCAAATTGCTTTCCAAAGTTGCTATACAAATATAAGTTCTAGCCAGCAGTGTTTGAGAATATCCACACCCTTGCCACACGTGATTTTGTTGAACTTGGACAGTTTTATCAATTTAATGTATCTTGTTTTATTTTGAATAGTCTTGATTTCTTAGACACTGATTATTTTTCAATTTGTTTATTGAACATTTGCATTACTTCTGAAAATTAACTGGTCTTACTTTGGGTTTATTTCTTTTTCTTATGGATACATAAGAACTCCCTATAAACTCTGACTATATGAATACTTTTGTTTTACATGTTGTAAATATATTCTCTCTTCCTGTTGTTTGTCCTGTTTCAGGGTTCTTTTCTAATACAAATTTTTAAAATGAGTTTTTATGTAATCTAATTTGAGGGGATTTTTGGTTTGTCTTCTAATAAGATGGGGTTTTCCTACATCAAGGATCACAAGCATAATCTTTTATCTGCCTTCTGATGTATTTGTTGATTTTTTAATGAATCAAACATTTATATATATAGATAGTATGAGGACAGGACTTATTTATATATATTTTTCCATATAAGCCAGCCAACTCCACTAATTTAATCACTTATCATTTTGTCTGTTAGATGCCACCTTTATCAGACTAAAAGTTCATGAATATGTGTCTGTTTTTAGACTTTGTATTCTAATGAAATCCGTAGTTTTATAATATGTCTTGCTTATAAGGAAAATCTAGTCTCTTTGTTCTTTTTAAAAAAACACATTTCCATTGATTTCAGAGAGGAAGGGAAAGGGAGAGAGATAGAAACATCAATGATGAGAGAGAATCATTGATTGGCTGCCTCCTGCATACTCCCTACCAGGGATCGAGCCCACAACTTTGGCATGTGGCATGTGCCCTGTGCCCTGATCGGGAAAACCATGACCTCCTGGTTCATTGGTTGATGCTCAACCTCGGAGGCACACCAGCCAGGCTAGTCTCTTTGTTCTTTAAAAATTTTCTTTAGCTTTTTTTGCACAGTTATTCTTCCATGTGAATTTTAGAAGCAGTATGAAAAGTTCCCTAAATGACATTGGTGGAATTTTTAGTGGAATTGCATGGAAATTACAGATTAATTTGGGGGAGAATTGACATCTTTACAATATTATCTTCTAATCCATAAAGATGATATGTATCTTTTTTATTTTTTGCTTATTCAGGTAGTATTTATGCCTTCCAATGAAGTTTTTAAAAAAACTTTACACAGTTCTTTTTAGATTTATCTGTAGTTACTTTTGTAAATGTACCTCCTCTACCTCAAATACAGTGTCTAATTGGCTATTGCTGATATAAAGGAATGACATTGATCTTTGTATGTTGATTTTGCTTTTAGTAATCATTTTAACTGAAATGTAAATATCTATAATAATAAGTGTAATATGCTAATTAGACCAGACAGCCGAACGACCTTCCAGATGACCTTCCGGACAAAGCCGGGGCTGCGAGGGCCGAGCCCCTTGCAGGAATTTCGTGCATCAGGCCTCTAGTAGAAAACATAAATAGAGAAAAGTTGCACACATAATAATGATTTTCACAAAATGAACATACTTGTGTAACTATTACCCGGATAAAGAAACACCATATAATTCCAGAAAACCATTTGCTCTCTCTTCCTTTGCCCAGAAGTAACCAATATCCTGACTTCAAGCAGGATAAAATAATTTTGGCCATTTTGAACTTTATATAAATGAAATCATTCAGCCTATATTTTTTTGTGTCTGGCTTCTTTTGCCCAAGAAGCACGTTGTTGCTATTAGTAGTTCATTGCTTGAATATCACTATAGTCGTCACTGTGACTGGTTCCACTTGCGGGCTTTTATGAAAAGGGCAGTGCTTATCTTTTTAGCATACCGTTTGGTGCACATATTCACACAATCCTGTTGTATATACATTTAGGAGTAGAATCGCTTGGTCATTTTATATAAGCTACTTGAGTATATTCTGTTAAACACTTTTGAAGACAGGACTAGTTAACAGGTGCACAGTTGATATTTTAATGAACCCTCAAAAACAGTATGACAAACACATTTCTGCAAATAGGTCATTTCACCCTGGAGATTATGAACAAGTGATCCTAGAATCTCAAGTAAAAGAAACAATCTTCTTAGTTAAATAATGCAGTGCACTTGAATAATGTTACTTCATATTGGAAATCTTAGTGTTAATTTCTTAGGATACTTTTGGTGGTGAATGACTGAAAATCCAATTCAAACCAATTTATATAAATATAAGTTAACTAGAAAAAATGATAAAGGGGGACAGGAATTGTATTGGTTGAAATGATGAAACAAATGTTACAACCAGAGTTTTTATCTATTTATTTATTTTTATTGAATTTATTGGGGTGACATTGGTTAATATAGTTTTGTAGGTTTTAGGTGTACAATTCTATAATACATCATCTGTATATTGTATTGTGTGTTCACTACCCCAAGTCAAGTCTCCCTCCACCACCATTTATACCCCCTTTACCCTCTTTTCCTCTCCCTACCCCCTTTCCCTCTGGTAATCACCATACTGTGGTCTATGAGGTGTTTGTTTTGCTCTTTGCCTTAATCTCTTCACCTTTTTTCACCCAGCCTTCCCACCCCCACCCCTCTGACAGCTGTCAGTCTATACTTTTTTTCTATTTTCCAACTGTCAGCTGATTTTCTCCAGAGGGAAAGCTTCATTTTTCCAGTAGGATTTTCCTACCTGTCAGCAAAAGATGGCTCCCAGAAGCTTTGTGGGTACATGGTCCTTAATGGCAGAGAGAGAGGTATCCTTTCCTGTTGTCCATATCAGTTTCTCCCCAAAGAATTAGATTGGCTTTGCTGTATCCAGATGTTTTCTGATTGGCGAGGCCTGGGTCATGTGTCCACATGCAAGGAGAGAGGCAATGAGACAGGCATGTCAAAACCACCTGAAATCTCATGGTCTAAGTGAGATTCTCATAAAATGTGGGTGGAGTGGTTTCCACAGGGATGCTGTCCAGGCAAAAACAAAGCAAATGGATGTCCATTACTGTTAGATTGTATGTAACTAGGAGTAATTAATTTATAGCATCACACATGTTTAATTGTTTATGTTTTCCAGATTATTGCAAATCATCATATGCAGTCTATTTCATTTGCCTCTGGAGGGGATCCTGTAAGTATGGATTCATTAAGGTCTTTTTTTGTAAGAGTTATAAAAACTTCCATGTAAAGCATGTTAGCCACTACATGTGCTCTCCAAATATCTTACTAGAATTTGTGAATAGCTACATGTAACAGGTAATTAAAAATTTGGTTTTGACAAAATACATCCTACTACTGATTTTTAAAATAGCTGGATTAGTAGGCAAGCTAATAGCCAGGGAGTTATCATCTGAGAAGCTTCTTGCAGGTAACATCAACGTCATGAAAAACAAACGTGTCATACATGTGTTGCCAGTCCTTCCTCAGAATTCTTTTCCACATAGAGTTCCAGGCAGATGCTACTAATCAGTTGGATTTGGCACATGAGGGGAAGCCTACCTGCCATCCATGGCAACTAAGTCCCATCTAGAATGAGCATCCCGGTTTGCAGAAGCTTATGGAGGCAACGCTCAGGTGGGGAGAGAGCACTGCCGTGTCTGGCTACCAGGAGGCCACATGGCGCTCATTTCCTGTGAAGGGCGCAGGGCTGAGCCAGTGGTGCTCTCTGCAAGCCTACTGTGCAGAGGGGAGAGTCACTCCCTGATTTGGTGCTGCGTCATTTCTGGACTACAGCAAAAGGAGAAGGGCATTAAAGCTAAGAAGCTTGTGGCTGAATAGAAAACAAATCTGTTTAAACTGAGAGAGTAGAAGGAGGACTTTGCTCCCCTTGACATCCTGACATTTTTCCACCTGCACACATGTAGCAGGCTCGAGGAGGGCGGAGTCTGCCTTTCATGACGACTGACCATCAGGCATGTCAGGAAAGCATGAGGACCATATGAAGACCTGGTCCTAACCGACAATATGTTACCTTCTGTTCTGCATTTATTACTAAAGAGCATAGCCTTCAGAAGTGAGGCAATAAACCCACTTGAACAGATGATTTTTCCCTCTCCACCACATTTAGTTTCTCTCTTCAATTGGAGGAATAAAATTTAGGGTCATAAATGATAGGACACATAACCCAGAAACCCAAGAGAGGTATTGAAAGGTGGTAAACACTGAATCTGGCAGCTGTTGTCACTGCAGAGTTTTGATGGATTTTAATGTCGAGGCTAAATATTTAAAGGAAAAATAAGTCTCTCCTGAAGGAAATGAAGTTCTGAAGGTTCTGTGTAGAATCATTGCTTCCTGTACTGGCATCTACTGTATTTAAGCAAGTTCCTCCTCTTGGGTGTTGGCATAACATTTTATGTGTAAAATACATAGTTAAATGCTATTTAAATCAGCCCATTCTTTAAAACATCTACTTGCTTTCTCATTGGCTACCAGTGACTCAAAGTATTTAACCATGTCAAATGTAGACAACTTGCCTTCAGAACGTCCTTGAAGCATATGGAAGAAAAGCAATCTTTATAGGATTTTAAATCACTGCTTCTTCTTCTTCTTTTTTTTTAATTGAAGAAGTACTTAATTTCCCCATTAGGCTTCACTACTTCCTCACCTTTTTAGCTTTGAGTGTAGTTATTCTCAAATGAATATTTTAGTTCTATGGTGCCACCATCTACACTAATAAAAGAGAAAGATGCAAATTGACCGTATCTCCATGACGATCACCAGCCAATCAGTAGTGAGTATGCAAATTAGCCCAACAAAGATGGTGGGTTAATTTGCATGGGCAGGCGCCAAGCAGCTGGGGGTGGGCGGCGCCAAGTGGCCTGGGTCCTGGGAACAGGCGCCAAGCCCGCAGCCTCCCGGGACCATCGCTGCCCCCAGGAAGCCGGGGCGGCCTTGCCAAAGCAGCCTTCCTGTGACCATCGCTGGCCCCGGGAGGCCAGGATGGCCCCGCCAAGCAGCCTGGGAGCACAGGCCTGGAGTAAAACGTTGACAGCAAGTCCTTTCAGTATATTTGGGGCAGTAGAGGCCCACAGAATGATCATTTCCTTTTCTATGAAACACATAAATCTGAAACACT
Source organism: Eptesicus fuscus (assembly GCF_027574615.1). Lineage (NCBI taxonomy): Eukaryota > Metazoa > Chordata > Mammalia > Chiroptera > Vespertilionidae > Eptesicus > Eptesicus fuscus. The sequence continues at coordinate 59,306,416 of NC_072477.1, forward strand.
ATTTACAATTAAATAAGTTCCATATATTTTGACATTTTACAGCCCTGGAAAGTTACATATAATGATCAGCAAAGTGAGAAGATGAAAAAAATTTTTAGGCTTTTAAAGATGTAACTAATTTCTGTCTAGAAGACACACCAATTCAAAAAGTGATGGTTTTATTGTCCTATAGGACATTAGCCAGATTGTATCTAATTTAGCAGTTTTACTTTAGGCTGCAGGCTCCTCCCTGGCCGGGGCCCAGGTCAGGGCTCATGTAGGAGGCCACCAATCAAAGGGTCCCTCTCACATTGATGTTTCTCTCTGTCTTTCCCTCTCTCTTCCAGCTCTCTAAAAATCAATGGAAAAATATCCTCAGATGAGGATTAAAAAAAAAAAAAAAGGAAAGAAATAAAGAAATGTCATATCCTATGAAAGAGACATCTTGAAAATGCCTAAAGAAAGTTGTCACTTTTTCATGGTGAAGGGACTGGAGTCCATGTTGATGAAAATACCTTGGCGGCTGTGGTGGCCAGAAGTGGCAGCAGCAGCAAGGTGATGGGGGTGGCGCCTTCCCCTGATCAGCCAGATTGCCTCCTGCAGAGGGAGGCCTACTGATGGCTTAGGCTCGCAGGGAGCAGGCCTAAGCCATCAGTAGGACATACCCTGAGGGCTCCCGGACTGTGAGACGGGGCAGGGTGGGCTGAGGGGACACCCCCCCCCCAGTGCACGAATTTGGTGCACCGGGCCTCTAGTTTAAAAATAAACTGAATGATAAGAGTTCCACCTTTTCCCCAAGAGATTTCACAAATGGCTTATAGTGAACTCACTAGCAAGCAGGGGACATGCAGGGTGCCTGCCACTTAGCAGCTGCAGTGTGACCCCAATTCTGAATCTGAAGCCCCATCTATCCAGCCTTATCATCTGGCCTCACAGTGACACTAAGGGACATGTTTGGTACTGAATCCAGCCTGTAAAAGCCAGCCCTGTCTCTTCTCTCTCACACCCATTCTATTTGATCATCCATGAAAGAACTCCAATACTTTATTTAAGAGACTTAAAGTAATGAATTCTATAAGTGTCGTGTGAAAAACAATCATTGCTGTTTGCCTTAAGTTTCCCCTTTTGCGTTTTAAGGATTCCTGTCACTTTTAGGATTTACCATAAGCATTTACCATAAGCATGCCCTGCATGATGCTTATCATAGTTCTCCAGAATCCCAATTACTTTTAGACCTATTTCATGTGCCTTTAGTTCTGTAGCTCTTACAACTCACCAAGGGCCGTTGCCCCTACCAAAAGCAAACAGTAAAGAACTTGTAGCCACTGTGGGAAAGCATTTACCTACTGAATGGCGCCGGACTTCTGTGCTCCCTACAGCTGGGGCCACAGCCTGCTGGTTGGAAATTAAAACTGGAGCCTTCATAAACATTGGCACGAAGGTGACATTTACCCTCAGGTCAGGGGAGTAGAGGAAAGAGGCTCTGGTGTCATGTGGACTTGACCCATTTGTCCTCTCTAAGCTGCAGGGCCCTCACCTGTAAAAGGGGAAGGATCACCCTTGCCCAGAAGGGTGAGAATTGACTGAAGTGACGCATGTAAACTGACGGTGCTTGCTTGGCACAGAGTGATGCGAGAGAACTATCACCAATGTGGTCACACTCAGCCATATTTTTTAGGACACTCACTGAGATAATGCACAGCTTCACAGCTTGACTGGGTACAAGGGTGCGGAGCTAAGTCGCCATGGCCTAATGTAGTGCCCTTCTTTCTACCGTATTTTCTCCAAAGTCTGACAAATCCTGGGTGTGCTTCCTTACCTTCTGACCTTTGCTCCCCCTCACCTTTACTCTCTTCTCACAAACGGCTTACTGGTCTTCCCTCTGTCAGCCCTGGAGACATGTCTCCGTAATGCTTCTGCATCTCCATATACTTGCTCCATTTCAAAAATGCATTAACGAGTATGACCAGGTTAAATACATTTTCTCGTAGTGTCCTCCGCTATTTGTGCTTTACTTTCAACATGCTTTAAGTCCTCCCAGATATCACAGTTACTGAATTGGAGAACTCTAAGACTGTTGGACACTCTTTTTAAGATGAGGAAACAGGTCTGCAGAGGTCCCACGACCCCTACCCCATCATCCAATACACCAGACACCGCTGTCGGCACCATACTGCCTCTTTAAAAAGAGCCGCTAAGCCCCCAGCCATTGTGGCCTTCCTTCTAAATTACGTTAAAACGAAGCCTGGAGACATGAGCTTACGTATTTACAAGATAGTTCAAACCTTTTATCTGTTTGCATAAGAGAAATTTACCTAGGAGTGTGTTGCTTTTTAAAATGACTCAAGAAACGTTATGCAGATCCTGAGATCCGCTTCCTGTGTGATTCACTGCGGGTTATTAAATGATTGTCCTTGATGGTATTACAGACACGGGCTTTTATTTCCTGCCAGTTGATTGCATCTTCCCTCTAGAGAGTCATGCTTCTAATCTTCAAATGGCAGTGTGTATTTTTTCCCTGAGAACTGAGATAACAAAAAGCATCTTTAATTATTCAAATCTTATCATTCATCAGCTTACTGTTTTCAATAAAAATCAGAATTACCAAGTGGCTTTTTGTTTGTTAGTTTTTACAAAGTCAGCAGCACATCTCTCTCTCTCTCTCTCTCTCTCTCTCTCTCTCTCTCTCTCTCCCTCTCTCTCTCTCTCTACTTAACTCCTTAGCTTTTAATGGGTTCTCTTTTTTAATAAATGATTTGTCCTTCCTCTATCTTGATCAAATAAATGCTTGTATTTCTGCTTTATTGTTCCTTAAGTTAATGTGCACTGCATGCAAGCAAACCAACAACCACAAAAACGCAAAGTGTTTCTTTAATGGAATTATTTTCTGATGCACATGGTGTCTGTTTGGACAACGGGGACATCATGATGCCACCCACATCCAAGTTTATGGCACCTTTGTATTGGGTAACCCCTGGTATTTCAACTCTCAACACAGGATAGAGTCACAGTCCCTAATCAATTTTTAAGAATATATGTCCTAGCATATTACCTACCTGTATTCTCTTTTATTCTTACTGACATGGTCTGCCTCTAAATTTTCAATCTTCAGATTCTCTCCACAAGGGGCAGAGAAAGTGGACCCCACAATTTCTAAATCATATAAGTGTATATTTATGTTCCCTCCTAAGATGCTTTCCTTTTTTCTTTAAAAAGGAAACCTTAATAATTAAGTCCTTGACTTCGTATCATGTCCTAAATGTACTCTTTTCTTTCAACAGTGCAATCCATTTGTTTTAAATGCAATCATTTTCCCTTTTTTATAGGATACTACAGACTATGTTGCCTACGTAGCTAAAGATCCAGTTAATCAACGAGGTATGGAAAGCAACTTCTAGATTTTCTTAAGAGCTGCTGTATACCAACTTTAAAGAGCGATAAACTGCTGTTTTCAATATACAGAGTGATGAGGATCACTAGAGTGCTGTATTGGGTTCTGAAAATACTATGTAAATTTGAGTTGGAAATAAATAGTACAGCAAAGTAGAAAAAATATATACACACAGGTGGATTTAAATCCCAGCCATGTGAGAGACCCATAAACCAAAAGTCTTATTTATTTTTTTATTCAAAAGAAAAGCTGTTTTGACTATGATAGAAAGAGCTGAACATCTTCAGTGGACAAATGAATTACAGATAATTAGCCTCAGAGAGTGTGTGTGTGTGTGTGTGTGCGTGCGTGTGCGTGTGCGTGTGTGTGTGCGTGTGCATGTGTGTGTGTGTGTGTGATGAACCTGTGCACCTGCTGTTCAAAAGCCTGGCATGTCACTTTGAGTGCTTGGCTTCTCCTCTTTTGGATCTTAGTTTAAATGTTTCTCCTTCAGAGGGACTTCGGTTGAGCGCCTCCTCTCTCCAGTCAGCCTATTCCACTCTGCTGCACTTTATTTCTCTTTTTATTAACACTTCTCCCACATTTTTATTCTTTTATTTACTCACTTATTGATGTGTTTTATGTCTGTGTCTCCTACTAAAGGCTCCATGAGGACAAGAACTATTTTTTCCTCCTAAGCATTCATTGCAATGCTTAGCACATAGGTGGTACCCAATAACTATTTTGTTGAATGGCTGAGTGAATGGAAGAATGAGTTGATTGGATTTCTTGTCTCAGAATTTAGCAAGGTATCCAAGAAACTCATATCCTAGCAGCTCCTTGGGTCAAGGGCCTGATGTTCCTCAGGTCATTGGACTTCTCTAGACAGAATGGTTAGTATTGCTTCTCATCCCTAACTCTGGATCCTTCAGACTCCGCGTAGGGATGGGTGTGAGGACGCTTCTCCTCCTTAACCAGAACCCATCAGTTGGGCAGCATCCTCTGCCATCCCAGCGCTAAGTTTGCCCCAAGACGTTTATTACGTACATATGGAGTGGAATTTGGAAACTCAAAGAGATGTAAGGCCCTGGCCGGTTTGGCTCGGTGGATAGAGCGTCGGCCTGCGGACTGAAGGGTCCCGGGTTCAATTCCAGTCAAGGGCATGTACCTTGGCTGCGGGCACATCCCCAGTAGGGGGTGTGCAGGAGGCAGCTGATTGATGTTTCTCTCACATCATTGTTTCTAACTCTCTCTCCCTCTCTCTAAAAAATCAATAAAATATATTTTAAAAAAGAGCTGTAACACACAGAGGTGGAAATCTATACGGCGTGCCGGGGAGCAAGTGAATAGAAGATAGTAGAATGTAGATTGTATATGAAGAAAAATGTCTAAAAGGCATCGAGAGGGCACATAGAAGAGAGCTAGTAAGCAGGGACTTAATCCTGCGGGCGAACGGGTGGAGAATGCTGTTTACCAAGGAGAGTTTCCGGAAGGCTGGGCAGCAGGATGCAGGAGGTGGAGTCAGAGCGAAACCTCCAGGCAGGGGGCGTCCTACAGCAGGAAGCTGTTGTGACGGTCAGAAATGATATTGTGGGGACCAGCTGCCGACACCTAGCAGATGCTCAGTAAATGCTTGCCAGAAGAACAAGGCCCGGATAAGATGGAGAGGAAGGAACAGGTGGTGAATACTATGCAACACTTCATTGAAATGGACTCGCTCTGAATGATAGGATGAAGAACAGATAAGTGGGCAGGAGAGACAGGAACCAGGGAAGGGAGACGGGGGTGTAGAAGGAGGCACAACAAAGGATACCAGAAAAGAGCAACCTCTTTGAATTAAGCCTGGACTTCCCGGCGATGACGGCCTCCTGTTTTCAGGAAGGCCTCTGAACAACAAAGCCTTTGATCTTGAGCTAGAAAGGACAGGATGAAAGGAAGAACAAATCAGGAAATCTAGATGTTCAGTAACTTTGCCATCAGGCACCGACTATCTCTGGGCATGCCATTGCTCCTCAGTAAATGGTGGTGAGAAAGGCAGGGATTAGTGCCGGGTGCCGAGGGCAATGGCTAAAGAGGACCTGCCTGCTTGCGGATATCCCCTTTGCTTAAATGAGACAAGAGAGGCAGAGACCATGGCCCGGTGGCTCATTCACTCGGAGAGATCCCGCTCTGGTGTTTGAGTAATTCATCAGAGCCCAGCTGCTTAAATGGGACCCGCAGGGACCCTGGCTGGGGATTCTGAAAAGGCATCTGTGGGCAAGTTGACTGAGTTCATGGCTGGGATTTGAGAGACAGTTCAAATAGGGTTCAGTTTTTTCTTTCTTTAGCCTCAGACTGTATAGAAAATAAGAAAGATGCTGGAGCCAGACAGGCTGGGTGGGAATCCTAATTCTTCCATCGTCTCACCGTAGGACCTTAGTCAAGTGGTTTCACATCCTTGAACCTCAGTTGCTTTAAGTGGGAATAGCACATCTACTTGCTGGTGGTGCTGGGAGGAGTAACTGAGATAACACACAGACAGCATCCTTTTCTTTTCGTCCTCACCTCATCATTCCTGTTTAGGGAGACGGGTCTATCTAGTAGATAAACGACTAAAAAACATAGGGTGATTTTCTTGGATTGAAAGTTAGTACCTCTCCATCACTTATTGCTCCTTTTCCTATCCCTTTGCCCCTTCTCTTATCTTGGTTATAGAAACCTCTGTGAGTAGCCACTCTGTTCTCGACATACCCCTGCTCGCATGCCCCTGTGGGTTAATTCCTTTCCCCTCACCTGAGCCTCTGGGCTTGACTTTCTGCTCAGAGATACTGACAGTTATTGATTACATACGAATACACAAGAAGCTGAGCTGCGCAGGAAAGACAATTCCTGGCCACCGTGGGCTCGGCATTTAGTGGGAGAGAGAAACATAACCTGTAGGATGTGCACAGAGAACGGGAAGGGGGTAGGCCTAAAGGACAGTGTCTGGAACATAGAGGTGCTGTCAGAATTTGTGGGGGAAATGAATAAAACACAGGCCACAGAGCTAGGGATTATGTGTTTGGATGGTGTGTGTGTGCATGTGTGTGTGTGTGTCAAGGTGGGGTTGCAGAGAAAAGGTAGAAGGAGGGGAGCCGTGGCTGAGCAGATAGGCCAGAAACAGATTGTGCAGGGGTCTGAATGCAGGTTAAAAGGTCATTCAGAATCATTGCAGATTCTGAACTTTGTAAAAATTACTCTGGCTTTTGTCATTCTATTGCAATGGTAAAATGATGACTTTTCTGGCATTTGTATCTGTCACAGTGACCTTGGGCAGAAAAGCAGTCTGGAACCGTACAGTCCAGTTTGGAGGTCATCTCACTAGTTCTAAGCTGCCCTGGGGAGGAAGAGCCTGTTTGGATAAATTTGTAAACTAATAGTACTGGGGAACTGCTCAGAGATGAGGGCCGATGAAGAAATAGAAATCAGGCCCGGCCGGCATGGCTCCGTGGTTGAGCCTCGACCTATGAACCAGAAGGTTGCAGTTAGATTCCCGGTCATGGTCAGGGCACATGCCTGGGTTTCGGGCTCAATCCCCAGTGTGGGGGGATGCAGGAGGCAGCCAATCAATGATTCGCTCTCATCATTTATGTTTCTATCTCCCTCTCCCTTCCTCTCTGAAATCAATAAAAACATGTGTGTGTGTGTGTGTGTGTGTGTGTATAAAAGAAATAGAAATCAGATAGCTCTGAGGACTTAATGTGCTACTTTATGCAGTGAAAGTATCTCAATGCCAGGCTTATAGTAAGTATTCAACAAATGGTAGTTATTATTACTATCCTGTGTGGTTTGGAGTGACATTGCCACTAAAGGAACAGGGATTTTTACAAATAGAAAAAAGACAAAAACCCAATAAAAATAGGGCCCCCCAAAAGGGGAAAAAAACACTACCATTTATTGTGTGCTCTCATATGCCAGGAGCATTTTATCTGCACTGTCTCATTTCATCCTCACAGCAACCCTGGAGGGTAGCTATTACAATTACTCCTTTTTACAAATGCAAATACTGGAGCTGAGAAAAATTAGGCGGCTTTCCTAAGCTCACCCAGCCATTAAGCACCGGCCCGAGTCCAGATCCTGAGCACAGGTTTATACAAGGACATTGCGTGGGTCCAAGAAGCATTTAAAAAAATTTTAAAGTTTAACCTCATTAGCAAGCAAAGGCACACAAATTATAATTTGATATCATATTTCATCTTCAAATTTCAAACATCGCTATAAGTAATATGTGGCGTAGAGTAGCAGTTACTCCTGAACACTTGTAGCAGGAGGGTGGATCCATATGTTTTGCAGAGCAATTTGACAATTTGCATCAAAACTTTAAAAAAATAATTTTGAACCATCAATTTCACTTCTAAGGGAAGAATGAGGGCATGCACAAAGATTAAGCAGTAAAGATCATTGGCATATATTATTTATGTAATGGGAAAAAATATTAATGAATAGCAAATTATTTAAATGAATTCATAGACTGTCCTACTGTACAGCAATTAAAGCTAGTGTTATAGAAGAATAAATAATGAGATGGGGAAATATTCAAAATATTATTAAGTGCACAAAGCAGGTTATGAGACAATGTGTATAATATGAGCCCATGTAATTTTTTGGAAGTAGATATACATAGAAAAGAGATTGGAAAGGCACATGCCAAAATATTAGTTGTAGTTATCTCTGAATAGTAAGACTTTATGTAATTTTAGTTTATTCTTGGTGTCTTTTTATCTAAAACATCTACAATGAATATTTGTTACATTTATAAAGGGTAAAGTGTTTTGAATTCTTAAATAAATATAAAAATAACAGAAACAGAAAGACAATGTTATAAAATTACCCAGTGGGTTTGGTTCATCCAGGGGGAAATGTTCAGCAGAGAGGAGAATCCTGGGGGTGAGAGGGTGATAGTGGTGGGTAGAAGCAGGCAGAGGGAGGGGGAGGAGAGAGAGAGAGAGAGAGAGAGGAAGCCTTAGAGAGAATATGAGATTATGCCTTCGGTGGGAGCTTGGAAAAACTATAACTTCTTTGCTCTAAGGATGAGTGAGGTCACCAAGGAGGAAACAGGAAGAAGAGGCAGAGGGTGTCAGGGAGCGGGAGAAGGCAGAGGGACAGTGGAGAGTCAGAGGAGTAGTCAGGGGAGGGGAGAAAACCAGGAGAGGAGTGGCACCGAAGAAGGAGGAAGAGCAAGGTTCTCTGGGAGAGGACACCCTGGAATGTCTCATACTGAAAAGGAGTTTAAGGTGGATGAAGGTGGAAAATGCCATTCAGGCCGGCATTACCAGGCCATTGGTCACCTTAGGAAGCATGCTATCAGTGGACTGGCAGCAGCAGGAGCCGGACCTCAGGGATGGGCACGTGGCTGATAGGAAGTGGGGCCGGGCAGAGGAGGCTGGCTTCATGCTAATAATCTCGAATGTCCCCACTGTCTCCTGCTTGCTTCGTTCACTTTTAGCTTTAGTGCATTCAAGCCACTTTTTCCCGTCTTGGCTAGCACCCTTCGGTGAGCTCCTCATTTTATAAAAGGCCTTTTCTGTAGAAAAGGTAAGTTCCAGTAAGAATGTTTTGAGTTTACTTAGTGACTAATACAGCCTGCCCCTGCAATTGCCACAAATGAGGAAGTCTCTTCCCCTCTTCTCCAGGAGAGGTAAAATTTTCTCTGGACCTAGTCTGCTTAAGAGGCCCAGGTTTACCTGGACTACCTGTACACATAGTAAGGCCATGGTTCTGAGTCTCTGAAGAAAGTTAAAAAAAGAAAGAAGAAAAAGAAAGGTGGTAAAACCAACTTAACCCATTTACTTAGGTTTATAGTTACAAAAATACATGCACTACGGCCCTGCTCACATTAGTTGAGTATGGACTGACTGGCTTGCTTCTGCAGGCTGGTTTCTTCCGTAGAGATGGTGGACCCCATGCTTCGACCCCACAGCACCATCTGGTGGTTAATCTGAGAAGCTGCACTTTTCAATTTCTTGTTTTCTAGTAACAACAACAAAAGCCCCCCGAAACAACCCCCAAAACCTAGTGTACTAAAAACAAATATAAATCAGTAAAGAATAACCTGCTATCCTCGAAGAATAGTGTCCGCCTTTTGTTCATGACTATCTCATTAGGAAACCCAAAGTAAAAGACAAAAGGAAATGAACCTAAGATTCTTTTAAATTTTGCTTAATATAGTATCTGATACCCCAGCGTCTATCTGGCTGCCAGTGGGGTGAAAAGAACCCAGGTTTTTGCATCTGATTCCAGCCAAGGAGATCAAAGCTCAGGCCTCCAGGCAAAGTTATCAGATCACTGGAAAATTCTTTTCTGGGGATTGGGACTTTTTACAGACTCGTCTTTCTTCCTTCCATTAGCTGAAGACTGGGCAATTCTTGGCCAAACTGGCCGCTTATCTGAGCTTTTGGAGGCCTGTCTCACCCTGGGAAGTGGGCATATCTGTATGTGATTTAAAGCCCATCCCTACGCTGGCCCATGACCAGCTTCAAAAAGAGCCAAGGCCACATCCACAGAGCAGCACGTCCTGTCAGCCACCAAGACGTGTGTGTTCCACGAAGCGCGGAGGCCGCACCGGACTTCCGCCCAGGCCAGCCTGCTGGTCCAATGCTGTTTCTTCCACGGAGACAGGCACCACTGGTTTTCTTTCTTTCTTTCTGTTTAATCTTCTCAAAACAGTAATATGGCCGTAGCAAGGTTATCCAAAGTGAAGCAGACACTTAGGTTGGTAGCCTCAGCCTGGGAACAGAACCAAACCCTCAACGTACCAGAACGAGAAAAGCTGAGAGAAATGAAATGTATGAGCGGAATGTGAGAGGTGGTGGAGGACGGCGGTGGGATTGGTTGATGCATTCATTCCTGGGTGCCCCGCGTGCCTTGCCCTGCTCCTCAGAGGGTGTAAGGGACTGCCCCCCAGGAAGGGTGCAATTCCTGTAAAGCGGCAGGGACTTCAGAGATCACCCAGGGCCCTGCCTTGGCAGGTGAGGCCCTTGCCGTAGAGCAGCTTATTCGGGGTCACGCAGATCGTAGTGTAACTGGAACCTGAACTTGGATCTGAACCTTTTCATAGAGTTCTTTTAACCATCCTTGTTCTCTCATTCCTCTCATGGGAGGCACGCTTTAGTTACCCTCCTTTCCTCCCTCCCTTCCTCCCTTCCTCTCTTCCTTCCTTCCTTCCTCCCTTTCATTCATTCATTCATTCATTCATTCATTCATATTTGAATTTTCTGCCTCTCTCATTATCTTCCCCATGTTTATCTCTAGATATCTCCTTGATTCTAAGAAAAAATAAAATTACAAACATTTTTGTCTCCATTTCCATATGATTTCTGATCTTTTCTTCATGTTTAATTGGACCAAGAATTTATGGGGTGAAAAACAAAAAAATTCCAGTGAATTGCCTTTTTTTTTTTTTTTTTTTTAATCAAAATTTAACACACATTTTTTTGGGCTCAGCTAGAGGCTACATCTCCAAGGGCACTTTGTAGGTTTGAGGCTGAGGCCTGACCAGGAAGGAGGAGAGCATTCCCCAAAGACCATGCAGTCACTTGCACCATTCAGTGCTCCTGCCCCACCATTGGGGCTCATTGTAGGTCTTATTTTAATAAAATTGAAGACAATTCCTCACAGTAGAATTATTTATGTGATTCGGGAAAATCAGAATTTATTCCATCAAAACATGTTTTTGAAACACTTATGCATTGGTCGCTATGTGAAGATACTGTAGAGAAAAAGAAGGGGCCATGAAATGTCAGTCTAAAGATAAAGCAAACGCTTTCCTTTGGTAGAAAGGATATAAAATTATAGATATTCTCAATTGTGTTTTCAAAACCGTAATTAGCTCCTAGTCTACTTCAGGATCCAAGTTGCTTCTTGAAAGGGACAACTTTATAAGAAATGATCAATAACTCTTGGGGTTTTGACATCTGAGCATTGTTTGATTTTGTAATAGCACCCTGCCCCCATCCCTTCCAAAAGTATTCAAAGACATAAATCCTTTAAACATACATCAAACTAATCTAAAATGACAATTATCTGACATTTCTTTTTTTCAAATATATTTTTATTGATTTCAGAGAGGGAGGGAGAGGGAAAGAGAGATAAAACATCAATGATGAGAGAGAATCGTTGATCGGCTGCCTCCTGCATGCCTCCCACTGGGAATCAAGCCCGCAACCTGGGCATGTGCCCTTGACCGGAATCGAACCCGGGACCCTTGAGTCCGCAGGCCGATGCTCTACCCACTGAGCCAAAATGGCTAGGGCAGCATCTGACATTTCTTGACATGATTATCAATGCTTGGCTAAGAAACACCAGTGTAGGTTCTACCATTACCTACTGTTATAGGCTCCGCAAGTTCCATCACAGGTGAATGAGTTGCCTCTTACTTTAAGTAAATTCAACATTCTGTCCAAGACAATGCAAAGCATAAAATCCGGCTTCCACGTCAACACAGTTAAGCCCTTCCATAAAGTCAGGCATCTTTCCTCTCCTCCCGTGTCCCCTTTAGTCATTCTCTCATTCTCCCAGTGTTGGTTTTAGGGTTCCCAGGACCTACGATGCTTCCCCAGTATCTAACCCGATTCCCCATGCACTCAATCCTTTCCTGTTCTCAGAGAACAGCTGAGTTTTTACAACATTCGGGTACCTATTTAACCGTTATCAAGCTTTTCCTCAATTGTTCAGGCTCTACTAACCAATATATGTCTTAAAAAATGTCTCACGAGACATTGCCTCTATCTTGAAGTCATCCTCAGGACTCTTTCTAAGCCATTCTTATGAAACCTCCAATTCAACGAAACCTTCCTATTGCAAGGCCCTAAGCATGGCACCGACCTCTCACCGAGGCCAGGATGGCATTCCTGATGGAGGGGAGCGTGATTCCCAGCCCCTGAACACCAGCTCCTTTGTTGGTGGCATTCTGGCAGCTGCCCCCTTCACGACTGGCTTCTCTAATTTGCTTGTGAAAACCAGCCCTTCCCAGTAACAGCTTCTCAGAGAAAGTGTCTACTAAAACTTGTAATATCTTCTGATAAGGCCATCTTCACAAAATCTGGATTCTGATGCTTATTGGAGGTAGTTTTTCTCGTAGGGTTCAATGATGGGGATTCCGGACCATCACTGACAGCAACAGGGCACAGGGTTGGCTGGAGGAGGGGGTATTCTAAAGCCTTATCTTCACTAGTTGTTCATATCTCTTTTCGGGGAGAGGAGTGGGGAGGTTTGGAAAGTTACCTTTTGTCAGTCTTCTGTAGCATCCCATGCCAGGACAAGGCTGAAAACCTCATCTTCCCTGCGGACTGCTGTCCTAAGCATTTCCTGTATTGAATTCCAGAGCTAACACCGACCTTGAGTATTCGTCAAAATTGTCCTACTTTTACGAAGATTATCCCCAAAATACCCGCCTCGAGACTGAAATTTGTGTTTTGAGATATTTAGATGTAGACTATGAGTGTTTCTGCTCTTGGATGTGTATGAAATAGGAGGTCTTGTTATACCACTTCAGAGCTGAAGAGAGCTTGTACCTCCTCCCGTTTATTCAATTACCAGGTCATATTCTGGAAGTATTTTGACTTTATATAATCTTCTCTTATCGAAAATTGGTTATAATTTTTTTTGTATATCCTTTTGCAGCCTGCCACATATTGGAATGCCGCAACGGAATGGCCCAAGATGTCATAACTACCATAGGGCAGGCTTTTGAGCTCCGGTTTAAACAATATTTGAAAAATCCTTCTTTGAGTACTTCCTGTGAAAGGTCAGCCAACAGTTCTGTAATTATTTACTTACTATATTTTGTTTAATTTTAAAATGAATATGGCATTTTCCATTTTTCTTCCATTCATATTTGTCCAGATATTCCTCCTTGGTTTGTAACAAAATGAAAGAAGAAACTAAAAGTAAGAAGGGATCAGCCATGTTTCTCTGATGTTACACTGCACTATGAGTTAATTAAGTAGCATCATAAAATAATAAACATCAACAGATTTCTCAGATTTATTTCAACCCCAAATATCAGTAAAAACAAAATACATTGAGAAAGAAGAGCAAAATAGTAAGAGTCAAATGTCTATTGCAGGAATTCCTGTTGGGTTGCTGGTTTGCAGTGCAAATAGGTCAGCTCCAGCTAAATGGTGGCTGGGGTGACATATACCATGACCCAAGGGTCTGGTTGTCCTGTCTCAGGCACAGAAAGGCTGCAATGAAAGCTGAACGTGTTCAGCCCGGTGGAATGTGGTGAGGCCCCTGGCTTGCAGAATTCACACCTGAGAAACAAAACCCTGGGGCTGTCCTAAGCATGTGGACATCTTTCCCCCTAATTTGTCATTTTGGGTATCAACAAACACTGGGTTTGGAGCTCACCTTTTATGAGGTGGTTGAGGGCAGCAAAGGGAGAGGTGGTTACCAGAAGGTGCAGATGTTGAATTTCTCCCAGGGTAGCTCTTACGGACTTAGTGCTGTCACTGTGTTGACATGTAATGAGCCCAACAAAACTGTGTGTGTTGTCAGTGGAATCGGCTCAACCCAAAAGGACTTGATTTATTTTTTTTCCTAAGAAACTTGTACTAATTCCAATTTGGAAGAAAAGTACATTTGTTTTCTTGCCCTGTTTCAATTTAAAAAACAATGCATGTTTACATCAATCTACCCTATTGCCACGTATGGTTCTGATATTTATTTATGAATCCCACATACTCCTGCAGACCTATGCAGACAAGGTAGCTGGCCAGAGCTTTTTAATTATTTTCCTCTTGGTTTACTAAACTGGGGCAGGCCCTCTGCCCAATATCTACATTTTCTTTGAGCATAGCATTTGTGAAATGGTACAAAGCATGCTAAAGGTATCCGGGAAAACTTTGTATTTTTATATACCATTGACAAAAAATGTCTTACATTCAGGGAGTTCACATATTACATATATATAGTTTTAATTCCTGGGCATGGGAGGGAGACACAAAAGTATCACCCTTGTCACTTTGGTTGGCTTATCCCACTTTAATTATCCACGGAAATCTAAACAACTCAGCCATCTGGTTGCTTCCATCCAGATGTTTGACATGGCTTAAGCACATCTATAAACATACAACATGAATGCAGTGTTTTTGAGGATAATTTGCGTGGTTCTGACCCCTCTGCATCCCCTACAGCATTTGAATTCCCGCCCAGCCTCTTGGGGATTCTTTTTTGCCTTACAGTGAGGAGGTGCATATTGATGGCCATGCTGAGGAGAGAGATGATCATGAGTATTACAATGAAATACCAGGAAAGCAGCCACCCATGGGTGGTGTTTCAGACGTGCGGGTCAGAGTTCAAGCCACAGAACAGATGGCTTACTGCCCCATACGATGTGAAAAGTTGTGCTATTTGGTAAGTAACGTTTTATTATGATTGGAACTAGCAAAGTGATTCTGTCCTTATCACTAGAGAGTTTAATTTGTGGGTTTCCAAATGCTAATTTAGAGAAAGTATCATCTTCCTCAGTGCTGAGCCAGAGAGTGAATCATTGACAGGGCCTGGAGTAGATCATTTTTACTCCAATTCCCAACCTCAGCCTCCGCAGCTGACCTCACATCTCACTTCACTGGGAACCCCAGGGCAGTCCAACACACTATCCTCAACGTCCCCTTTCCCCGTCTCCAAGTCTTCCTACATTCTCCTTGCCTCTCTTCCTTAGTTACCGTCTCCACAGCTAGTCTTTCCCCGGGGCTCCTGATCCCACCCACCCATCCTACCAACTCTGTGCCCTTGTTCTGTCACCAGCCTCTGTCACCATCTGCATTCTCTCTCTGTCTACCGGTTCCTTCCCTTCTGTCTGCACAGAAACTTGGACTCCTCCAACACAACTAATAATGTCCTACCTCCTCCTCTTTCTTTTACCCACAAACTTGTGGAAAAAAACACACAACTATCTTTACCTACACTTTTAAGATCTGAACTCCACTTGACAACTTGAGAGAAAGTACTTTTACAGTAGTCACCAATTTTTTTTTATTTTTTTTTTTAGCCACCAATGGTTTAATTGCTAAACGTACTCCCTTCTCCAGTATTCTGAATTTGTCTCCAGCATTTGATACCTGTTGGCTGCCTTGTGTTTTCTTAGACCTCGTCTGTTAGCTTCTAAAACATTTCCATTGTGTGATGCTGACCCCACATCTCTAGTTGCTGTTTTCTTTCTTTTGTCACGCTTTCCAATTTTTATTATAAATATTTTCAAATATACAGAAAAGTTGAAAGACTTATAAGGTGAACACTCATAGACTCACCATCAAGATTCAACAGTTAACATTTTTCTATATTTGCTCTGTCACCCTATGTAGCCATCCATCCTCTATTCATCCATCTTATTTTTGATGCATTTCAAAGTGAGTTGCATCTTTTCTTTTCTGTCTTGTATTCTTGCATCCCCTTCCCCTGGGAAGCCAAGCCCCTGCCTCACCACCAGAAAGGCACTCTCCAGTGCACTGCCCTGGCCCGATTTCCCCTGGGGCCTGACACCTGTGTTTGTAGTCCTCCAACTTCTCCTTCCAGCTATTACCTCTCTCGGCTGTGATGCCACAGGCATAAAGTTGCTTGTTTATATCAAGACTGAACTGAGCGTTTTCTCCTGGACTCCAATCCAGAGTCCTCTACTGATTTACTCATGTTAAAGAATGGCATTGCCACTCTTTCAATAATCTACAGGTTTTTGTTTTCCTCACACATTGAGCCCTATATCAACTCATCTTAGAGACCTAGGATTCTATGTCTTTTGAATATACCCAGCATTTTCCACTCCTAGCACATCTTTCTTAGTTCTAGTCCTCACTTGCCCAGATGATTCTGAACGCCCCTTCTTTATCTCTAATTTCATGCCCCCAAAACGCTCCCGCACGAAACCTCTGGATTACCTTCCTGAAGCACAGACACCCCTTCTTGAAGGCATCCCTGGGTCCCGTCCCATTACTGAAGCGAGCACGAGATGTTTAAGGATGAAAGCGAGCCTGGCACCAGCCCCAGCAGAGTAGGGCTGCAGTCTGCCATTCACGGTTCGATAGAGGCTTGCCAAGTGGCCGGTGTTTAGACAAGTGTCCTGGAAATCACACCTTCTCGCTGAGCCTTGGACCGAGTCCTGGAATGTGACCTCCCAGCAGAGGGAGTGTCCCTCAGGGTGTGCCTGGTGGTGGCAGCCGTGATGACCGTCTCTGCGGCTCCCAACAACGCACCACTGAAAGGAGTCTACACTCCTCACCCCAAACCCCAGTTTCCCTTTTTCACCTGCCAGGCACTTCCTGTATCAGAAAGTGAAGTTGTCTGCCGGGAGTGTTATTCCCTGCTTTGTGTATTTTGGGGAAGTTCAGGAACGGATGCTACGATTGTAAATGTCTCACGATGTGTTGTCCCTGCAGCCTGGGAACTCCGAGTGCAGCAGCGTCTATGAGAACTGTTTGGAGCAAAGCAGGGCACTCGGTAGGTACAGTCGCCCTTCCCCACCGGCCACTCTCCCTACTCCTTTCATGTCACGTGGTCATGTGTGGACCTTGCTGTAACACTTGATGGGAAAAGCAGGTGCATATACGGAACACATTCTGCCTCGGCTACAGGCCTCTGTGTTCTGAGAGACCCGGGGGGCCGCATGCGGGTCCCTCGGGAGGGAGGCTCGTGTTTCTCCCTCTATCGCACTGTCCTCCTGTCTCACAGAGCCTCTCACTGCTCTGACACAAAGGCTCGCCCTGGAAAGGTGCTTTCTCTGACTCCCACTTCAAAGATCAGGCAGGAGGCTAATGTGAAAATGAGTGCTTGTCGAATCCACCAGGATTTAGAGAAAACCTTTATTTCTGCTTGGCAAAGGGAACAAAGAGAAATCTGAAACCTGAGTCCCGATCTGGGTCCCACCCACCCCAGACCTGCCAGGGCGTTAAATGTCTGATGACTGCTTGTGGTTATTGACATAGGGCGTAGCTTTTCCGCAGCACAGGTGCAGGGCATCCACTCTCAGATTGGAAACTATTTTCATAAAAACAAGGTATACTGACAGACAGTCGTTTCATGCTTATAAATGGTTGAAAGTATTTATTCATTAATGTGTTCATTTGGGAAGGAAAGTTTTGCAGCTTTACAGGGGGAGATAACAGGACAGTGAAAATAATACAGGGGAAGGCAGAGCTGGATGACCACACGTAGGGACGCTAAGGAAATTAGCAGGAACTTGCCCTGTAGAAGGTAGTCACTCCCAAGGATACTTTGGTATTTCTGATGGAATTATGCCAATGTAATCTATTAATTTTATTATTTTTATGCAGTGGGGAAAGCATGAGGATTTATGGTTTTGGGTATAGCTATGATTACCACCTTCCCCCAACCTGCAAAAATACTAGGAGTAGTGAGTAATGCAGTAATTAAAATTCTTCAATTCTATAAAATTCTTCAATTTATATCTTTTGATATAAATTAAAATTTCATGCTATTCTTTAAAGTTATTTAAATTTTTAAGTGAATTCTTAATGATCCGACTAAAACAAATTAGATGAATGGTAAATGTCTTTTTAACACTATGCTCCCTGCCCTAACGAGTTTGGCTCAGTGGATAGAGCATTGGCCCGTGGACTGAAGGGTTCAGGTTCAATTCCGGTCAAGGACATGTGTCTCGGTTGCAGGCTTCATCCCTGGCTCTGGTTGCGGTGTGTGCGGGAGGCAACCGATCAATGTGTCTCTCTCACATAGATATTTCTCTCTCTCTGTCTCTCCCCATTCCTTCCACTCTCTCTAAAAATCAATGGGGAAAAATATCCTCAGGTGGAGATTTAAAAATAAATAAAACTATGGTCCCTGTGAGCTATCATTGCTCCCTCCCTCCCTCCTTTCCCTTTCTCTGGAAACCCCTCACCTAAGGACCCCATTTTCCACATGTGCTGAAGCTCCCTGGAACTGTCTCCATGCTCTGCCTTGATCTCATTGTATAGTCTTCACTAGAGGCCCGGTGCATGAAATTTGTGTACTTGGGGGGGGGGGGGCGGCTCAGCCTGGCCTGCGCCCTCTCACAATCCAGGAACTCTTGGGGGTTGTCCGACTGATGGCTTAGGCCACCTAAGCCATCAGTCGTACATCCTTAGTGCTGCCACGGAGGTGGGAGAGGCTCTTGCCAGCCATGAGCCCGGCTTCTGGCTGAGTGGTGCTCCCCCTGTGGGAGCACACTGACCACCAGGGGGCAACTCCTATGTTGAGCGTCTGCCCCCTGGTGGTCAGTGCACATCATAGCGAATGGTCGTTTTGCCGTCGGGCCAAATCTGGCTCTCTGACATCCCCCGAGGGGTCCCAGATTGCGAGAGGGCACAGGCCAGGCCGAGGGACCCCACCGGTGCACGATAGGGGCTGGTGAGGAACACGGGAGGTTGGCCAGCCGGGGAGGGACCGCAGGAGGGCTCCAAGGCATGTCCAGCCCATCTCGCTCAATCCCAATCAGCCGGACCCGCAGCAAGCTAACCTATTGGTCGGAGCGTCTGCTCCCTAGTGGTCAGTGCACATCATAGTGACTGGTCTACCAGTCAACTGTCTGAGGGCTCCA
Organism: Eptesicus fuscus; assembly: GCF_027574615.1. Lineage (NCBI taxonomy): Eukaryota > Metazoa > Chordata > Mammalia > Chiroptera > Vespertilionidae > Eptesicus > Eptesicus fuscus. The sequence goes on from NC_072477.1 coordinate 59,325,312, forward strand.
AGGCATGTCCAGCCCGTCTCGCTCAATCCCAATCAGCCGGACCAGCAGCAAGCTAACCTATTGGTCGGAGCGTCTGCTCCCTAGTGGTCAGTGCACATCATAGTGACTGGTCTACCAGTCAACTGTCTTCCCCCTGGTGGCCAGTGCATGTCATAGCAACTGGTTGAGCAGCCTTAGCATATCATTAGCATATTACGCTTTGATTGGTTGAACCGCCGACCAGATGACCGGACACTTAGCATATCAGGCTTTTATTATATAGGATTTCTTAAACAATTCACTCAATGCCTCTTTACTGTCCTGTGGGTCAAGCACGGAGCTACAACATTGTTTCTTTTAAAAAGCAGGTTCCTTACTTCCAGTGGGAACCAGAACACTAGGCAGCTCCCTCCCCAGACCTCAGCCACTGAGACCCTGGGGCTAGAAAGAGTCAGCCCTGCTCCAGGGGCCACGACAGGTGTGGTTCTTCCCATTGTGGCAGGAAGGACGTCCCTAACTCGGTATTCTTTCATCCACAGGCACACGGGAATCAGGTGTTCCTACCTTGGGGCCTGCGCTGGGCATATGTTTAAAAAGTGATCCGAAATTCTTGACCAGTGAGCAAATTAATAGCAGTTACCAGAATAGCAAATAGACATTTTTATGGTTTTTCCCAGAGATTCATACATAAGCATTTGGGAGACACCTATACAAATATTTTCAATAAGGTTTGGCTTTTTCCTCCCAAGACATTGATTTATTCAAATGTTGACTTAAAACTTGAATCCCAGTGTATTATAAATACTGCAACAGGCTTCTGGTTGTTGAAGGAGTTAATTGTGTTTATTTCCAGATGTATAAAATATCTCTATCCTTAATAATAAATTCCCTTATGGAAAGAAATAGTTAGCAAAATAGGATAATGTTTCCCCAACCTTCAATTTAAAATGGGAATGTTGATATTTTTAATAAAAAAGATGTGAAATTCCCACAAACCCTACTTACAAGCATTGGTGCTTACAGTGTACACACCATGTGTGTACTTACTAGTATATTCTGCCAGAAACCTCCTCTTGGGCTGGTTGGGTGGTTCTCAGTCGTACTTGGCACAAAGGACTTTTGGCCTGCATAGCGGCTGGCAGGTGTGGGTAAGCTCTCATCAACCACACGCTTCTCCTAGAAAGATTTTAAATTTGGGTAAAGGATGAAATATCTTTTTTTTTTAATTTAAGACAACATTTCTGACTTAAATATAATGGCACATTTGAAATAAAAAAAAAAAAAGGAATGGTAGTTTTCAGGAAAGACTGGGTGTGGACATGGGCGCTTTTGTGCCAGCCTGTGGGATGGCAGACTTGGTGTGGTCAGCACATGCCAGCGCTCCGTGAGGGGCAGACGAGCAGCACTCTGTGCTGAAGGCCAGCTCTGGATCTTTAGATCATGGTGGGGTCAGCCTGGGTCGACACTCAGTCATCTGCTCATCCAGCTGACAGACATTTTTCTTTTGAGCATCTGCTTTCGACCAGACATTGAAGATGCAGAAGGTACACAGATAAGTGGATTCTAGTCTCTCCTCAAGGACTCAAGGAATTTGTAGTCTCAAGGGGAAGACAGACAAGTAAGCAGACGCCTTCAGTGTATCAGAGAGTGGCACCTTCCTTATCCAGCCTGAGGAAGGGAGGAACTTACCGGAAGCCTTCCTAAAGGAGGTGGATTCAGAGCAGAATCTTACAAGATAAATGGAAATTAGGTCAAGAAAGGGATGGGGCCCAGCCAGCGTGGCTCAGTGGTGAAGCATCGACTTATGAATCAGGAAGTCACAGTTCAATTCCCGGTCAAGACACATGCCTGGGTTGTGGGCTCCATCCCTAGTAGGGGGTGTGCAGGAGGCATCCAGTCAATGATTCTCTCTCATCATTGAGGTTTCTATCTCTCTCTCCCTCTACCTTCCTCTCTGAAATAAATAAAAATATATTTTAAAAAACAAAGAAAGGGATAGGGTGGCTATTACAGCAGGAACTAAGTAAGCACTGTGTGCAGAGACCCAGTATCAATGAATAAATACACACTGAGCATTGATAGGAACCTCTTATTGAATGCCTACTAGGAGGCAGGCTCTATGCTCAGTGAGGGTCTCGGCCACATTTCATTTAATCCTCACAACCATATTTTAAGCAAGCACCCCCATTTTACAAATATGATACTTGGAGAGGTTAAGTGGCATGCCTCACACCACACAAATAGTAAGAGATAACACAGGGATCTGAAGTCAGGTCCCTGTTCATTCAGAAGCACACTGCTTGCAAACACTTTTGATCATATTCCACTTTCAGTAAAGTTTTATGAGCAGGAACTCCTAAATAAATGGTAATTTAATCATGTATAAGTTATTGACATGCATACTAATATATTATGCATGTATAATAAAACACACAAAAATAGCAAATTTCAAAGTTAGAGTTAATGATAAACATTTTCTAAAAATGTCTTGCTAATTACATTGGCTGAATACTATCATTAGATAATATCAAGGCCCAATATACATTTAAATCATTTACTGATCAATAAAATTGACATAAATCCACATTTCAAATCTCAATAATTCTAACTTTTGGTAGATCAAACTTTGCATCTAATTATATTACTCTTATAAGCTCTAATGCAGCTAAGGAGGAGCTTGTACTAAGAATAGCCTTCAATTCTTGATTTCTTTGCAGTGATCTTTTAGCCACTTAACTATTTGTGAAAATAAGTTTAGTTTAAACGAGATAACACACTTCATAAATCCACTTAACCACGCAGATGCAAATTGTCATGTGCTGCAAACAAATGAGGTGCCTTGCCAACCCCTCCCTCTAGAAATCCCACTCCTCCCTCAGGGTAGCCCATGTATAGAATATGACATGGCACAAGGTGATATGTGACCCCGATAGACAAGGTGTAAAGGAGGAGCAGGTATTAAGAGCTGTTGTCTTCTGGTTGGGCTTCCCCGAGCCAGTGCACTCTTGGGTTCCCATGCTTTGCATTACAATAATTGTAGCAATATTCACCGTGATGTGAAGTCCAATATGAAGTTGGTCCCTTTTGGGCCACATGGGAGGGGCTTAATGACTGAAACAATAGAAGGACTGATGTTGTTTTATGGTGGGACGATGGAATGCCACTGCCACCACTTCATGTGCATCTTGGTGATCTCGTAGCACCTGTGGCCAAAACTATAAATGTACTGGTTTCAATAGCAAAGCAAAAAAAATTCCATCCTGGCATTCTCAAGACAGAACCATCTGGATGGTACAAAGTGCTTGAACAACTGGCCATCAGGTAATGAGCTGTGGTGTTAATATCCATTCATCCAGTAACTGTTGTTGATGGCATTTTATGTGCCAGGCATGTGCTAGGAGCAGGAGTAGCAGCCGTGAACAAGACAGACAGGATCCCTGTCCTCATGAAACATGCAGTCTAGAGACAGTACACACATCCTACCTAATAATAGACAAATATGCAAATTGACCGTACCTTCACTATGCCCATGATTGGCCAGGAGGCACAGAGGGGCGGGACTCGGGGTGGCCGATTGGGCCAGCGGGACGCTGAGCCATGGCTGTGCTGCGGCACAGAAGGGACCTCTGGGGCAGCCAGCCCACGTCCCGCCATGGACCATCAAAAGCCGGGGAGCTGGGTGCCTGTCCGCTCTGGCACCAGGCCTTTCAGAAGCCTCCGCCGCGCTGGAAGCTTCTGAAAGGCCTGGTGCACCAGCGGAAAGGCACCCAGCTCCCCCGCGATCGAAAGCGGGGAGCTGTGTGTCCACTCCAGCACTAGCAGACCCCCTGCCATCAAAAGTGGGGAGCAGGCTGCTAGCAGTGTCTGCGGAGCGTGCTAGGCTTTGCGGGGCAGTGGGTATGGCCTGGATGGCAGGTTAGGCCTAGGGGACCCTACACGTGCATGATTTAATCATGCACTGGGCCTCTAGTTAAAAAATAATAACGTAAGCAACAAAATGTATTACTCTTGTGATACGGACTTCAAAGGCCAAGTACAGACTGCTAGGAAAGCAGAGACTGAGCCTATTCTGAGAAAGTGAGGTTTGAACTGACACCTGAAGGCATTAGGATGATGGGGAAGGGGAGAAAAGAGCATGTCAATCAGAGAAGATGGCCTTGCAGTGGGGATCATACTGCAAGAAGGCCAACGTGAGCCCAGGCGGGACAAGAGGGGTTACAAGGGAAGCTGGGTGGCCAGGAGTAGGGCCACAGGCTTGTTGAAGATTTGAGTTTTATCTGAAGACTCTTCGTGCAAGAGTAGGCCTTCCTTCCCCCTGGCTGCTGGCACTGGCTTCCCTCCAGTACCGGGACCCGGGCTGGCTTCCCTCGGGCCGCCCGCAGGCACCTAGGACCGGGACTGGCTTCCCTCCAGCCCTGGCTTGGTCAGGAAGGACATCCAGAATGACGTCCGGTCTAATTAGCATATTACCCTTTTATTATTATAGATACAATGGAAGGAATGAAAGGGTTTTGAACCTCTGAGAAATATGATGAGATTTTCAGTTCTTAAAAGGTCATTTTGGCCACAATGTGCAGAATAGAATGGAGAGGAGAGGATGGAGTCAGGGAGGTGGAGGAGATGATCTGAGCGGTGAGTCCTTTCTGATAAAAAACAGCAGAAACACCAGTCCTTGCAGCAAGGCTGAGCTGGGCAGAACAAAACTGAGCATAGAGAGGAGAGAGGCTTCCCACTCTAAATAATTTTAAATCAAGGAATGAGTCTTTTGAAAAGGAGTTTGAATAATTGGTATTCAGGTTCCATGTGGCACGTGTGTTTTCTTGGTTCTGGACTGCAGCTCTGAGCAATGTTGTCTGCCGGTTTGTCTGTTTGCTGGACAGTCAGCCCTTTTCCTGCCTGGCTGTTCTTTGGGATCTTCCTGCTCCTTTTCTGTCTGTTTGAAGCCATGGGGCAGGGAGACCAATGAGAGGGAGCTTTTCCTCAAAGACCAGAGCTTACCTTATTTCTACAGGTCAAACTTACAGGTTGATATTTAATCCTTGTAGGGGATGAAGGTGGCTTTTGGCTTCCTATCAATTCTAGACTCAAATATGGTTTCATTTATTGTTTGCAAAGTAGAACATGATACCCTGATCACAACTAATCACTACAGGTAATGCCCATGAGAGAGCAGTGCCGTCCCAAAGAGACACCTCGTTAATGAAGCACACCTGTCGAGTGGATCTCTTCGACGACCCCTGCTACATTAACACGCAGGCTCTTCACAGCGCACTGGGCTCTGCCCGAAATCAAAGCTCCGCCCAGCCGCTGGGGAGCCTGTGGCACCGTGAAAGTAAGTAGCTGCTTTCTGTCTGTATTAGTCTCCTGTAGGTGCTGTAACAAACTACTGCAAACTGGCTATCTTAACACAACAGAAATTCATTGTTTCACAGTTCTGGGGGCCAGAAATCCTAAATAAACATGTTAGCTGGGTTGGTGCCTTCTGAACGCTCTGGAGAAGAATCTGTCCCAGGCCTCTCCTAGCTCCTTGGCTTGTCTTCATTTCAGCCTTCACCTGGCTTCGCCCTGCGTCTCAGATCTCCCTCTTCTCTCTCTTCTAAGACAGCAGCCTCTGAATTTAGGCAATCTAAACCCAGGAAGATCTCATCTTGAGAACATTAATGACATCTGCAAAGACCCTTTTCCCAAATGAGGTCACATTCACAGGTGTGGGGGGTTAGGACTTGAACCTAACTTTTTGGGGTTACTATTGAGCTCACTACACTGTCTCACATGAAAGAAGGCTATTTCCTTGGCCTCATTTTCAGGAAGCTAAAAGGATTCTTTCTGACCTCAACCCCTCACCACAATCACTGATAATAATGTAGTTATTAACAGGATTTTGTGGCGATAATGGATTTCAAAATGTGGGGATGTCGTTATACGGGCTTCAAAGGGAAAGTACAAACTGAGGAAAGCAGAGAGGCTGAGCCTCGTCTGAGAAGGTCAGAGAAGGCTCTCTTGAGAAAGTGAGATTTAAACAATCTTTTCACATACTTTCAATTTTGCTATGTGCTCTTGCTGAAGGAAGGATGGTCAAAGCCAGGAGATAATTTTGAATTTATTTGTTTGCATGAGAAACAATGGCCATGATTTTAGTTCTGTTTATTGATGATGTTAATTTTACTCTTTTCGCAACCCCTTGGTAAGTCATCTATTCAGCACTAAAATAAGATGGCTCCTTTTAAAAATCGTATACTGTGAGTAAAAACAGTAAGACTTTACTTAATCTTAAAATACATCACTTTCTTGCCAATTGCTTCCAGGGATAAATGCAGAAACAGGAATAGCTATAATAATAAAAGCATAATATGCTAATTAGACCAATGGCCGGACAGCCGAGCCCCTTGCATGAGTTTCGTGCACTGGGCCTCTAGTAAATAAATAAAAGCAAAAACAATCCAAAAGCATACAATCAACTGAAAAATAAACAAAACATGCTTTTCATAAAATGTTGAAGCGTGGTGGGTTCAGAGATTGGCTTGGTATCAAATCTGGTTCATTCCAAGGATGGAGAACACGCCGCTGAGCAGGTCCTTTCACTGGCCCAGGAGGCCTTTCCCAAAGTGCCAAGGGAACTAACTGCACAGCTGGCGTGGCCAGGTGGCCAGATGAAACGTAAATGGAGACTTTGCTGAGCCTTGGCTTAACCAGATCACCTGAACTCTCTAGACTAAGAAACAGAGGTCCTTGTGGCCAGACAGGTGGCGAATGGGCCGTCTTCTTACAAGCTTTCCAAGATCACTCTGGGCTCCCAAACATCCCTGCTGGGTTGGTTCTCTTGAAGCAGACACTGAGATGGGGCTTGTCCTGCAGGGTCTTTATTGGGATCAGTTATCAGGAAGGGAGGGGCAGGAAGCAGGCTGGGGCCAGGAGGGGTGGGCAGGGCCTCAGCCAACCCTGCAGAGAGCTTATGGGCCTGTGAGAGTGGCCCACATTGGCCCCACTTATCTCTGTCTTTGGACATGGGCCACGTGAGGGCTTGCCCGAGGGCAGGACAGCTCCCTGCAGCTGAGGCAGACCCTGTGGGGATGGTTGGCTGGAGGCTGGCTGCTGATACCTGGGGCTCTTGGTCCTTCCCCAAAGGGGGATCTGGGTCATGTATCTCCACCTCCATCGCAGGGGGCATCTTGTGCCCTGGGTAATGGGATGTGCAGTGAATACAGATTCTGCAGTGAACTTAGCTACACTGGAGAGTACCCTGTTTGGATAAGGTAATATTTGTTAGAGGCACAGCTTTTTGAAAACACATTTGTGGACCTCAGATTTTAAAAGTCACTTTATAAGACTATACTAGTACATTGGTAGCTTCCATGTCATGGGCTATTCAGAGCAACAACCTATTATTAGAAATACTAGAGGCCTGGTACACGAAATTCGTGCACGGGGGCGGTGTCCCTCAGCCCAGCCTGCACCCTCTCCTATCTGGGACACCTCGAGGGATTTCTGACTGCCTATTTAGGCCCAATCCCACGGGCAATCGGACATCCCTCTCACAATCCAGGACTGCTGGCTCCCAACTGCTTGCCTGCCTGCCTTCCTGATTTCCCCTAACTGCTTCTACCTGCCAGCCTGATCACCCCCTAACCACTCCCCTGCCAGCCTGATTGATGCCTAACTGCTCCCCTGCCAGCCTGTTTGCCCCTAACTGCCCTCCCCTGCAGGCCCGGTCACCCCTAACTCCCCTCCCCTGCAGGCCTGGTCCTCCCCAACAGCTCTCCCCTTCAGGCCTGGGTCCCTCCCAACTGCCCTCCCCTGCAGGCTTGATCGCCCCCAACTGCCCTCCCTTGCAGGTCTGGTCCCTCCCAACTGCCCTCCCCTGCTGGCCATCTTGTGGTGGCCATCTTGTGTCCACATGGGGGCAGGATCTTTGACCACATGGAGGCAGCCATCTTGTGTGTTGGAGTGATGGTCAATCTGCATATTACTCTTTATTAGATAGGATAGAGGCCTGGTGCCTGGGTGGGGGCTGGCTGGTTTGCCCTGAAGGGTGTTCTGGATCAGGGTGGGGTTCCCTTGGGGCGTGGGGCAGCCTGGGCGAGGGGCCTGTGGTGGTTTGCAGGCTGGCCACGCCCCCCCGGCAACCCAAGTGGAGGCCCAGGTATCTGGGGTTTATTTATCTTCTACAATTGAAACTTTGTAGCCTGGAGCGGAGCCAAGCCTTCTGCTTGCTCCCTGGCCGAAGGCATTTCTGTTGGGACTTATGTATCTTCTATAATTGAAACTTTATAGCCTTAAGCGGAGGCCTGGGCCGGCCAAGGTGTGCGGAAAGCTTGGCTTCCTCCATTGCCGGGGAAACCCAAGCCTCCCTCCTGCTCTCTGTGGCCGTAGCCATCTTGGTTGGGTTTATTTGCATATTTGCTCCTGGTTGGCTGTTGGGCGTGGCTTGTGGGTGTAGCAGAGTGATAGTTAATTTGAATATTACTCTTTTATTAGATAGGATGGCCTGAATCAGGTGATCTGGCCTATTCCTTGATTCTCAACTGCAGCTCCTTTATAACCAAGTCTTTAATGTTAAAAATGTTCACAACTCAAGCAAAGAAACTATGCCTTTTATCATAAACAATTTTATAATGTGAAAAGGCAAAATTAATCCATAACATCATTCCTGCCATTGGTGGAAAGTAAATAAGTCCTTCTATATCCAAAATAGTAATGTCAAATGTGTTCTTGCTGACTCCAGCCTTCTTTATTCATCCTTTTACCCGCTCTCTGCCTTGGAGGCAACAGTTTTAATAATTTAGGCCTCTAGTACTCTCTTACTCTTTATTCCCGTTAGGATTAGCCCTCCTGGACTTCTTGCTACCCCCTCAAGGTTCATTTCAGCTTATCATTACTCCCTCCAAAAATTTAAATCCAACTCCAAAAATGTAAGAAAATTTAGTAGAGATGGAGTAGGGATAACTTTGGACATAATTTTCTGCAAAGTATCTTAAATACACCTTTTAACCTTTCTCCCCTTATGTTTCCTCTTATTTCTTTCTAGCTTCTTTAGGCATCCTCAGCCTCCCTTATTCATACAAATCTCACTGATTAGCTCAGTAAAGGGAGACAATGACCTAATAGCTCTCAAGCATAACATCAGGGCTCCTCAGTTCATCCTAGCATACAGCCAGCATAGGAAAGCTCTGGCACAATCCTTACTCTTATCACACATGGCAGAGGAATCATTAGTTCTCATACTGTTTAATTTTTGTACCAATTTATATTAGTTTCAGTCTAAAGCTGCCATAACAAAGAAATACCATAGTGTAAAAAGGACTGAAGTTTATTCATTTTACCTTTAGCCTCCAAAATTGGTGGCTCAGGTCTGATAGGAAGTTTGTCATTCTTAACACCTGGCTTCAATCTCTGGTCTAAGGTGGCTGCTTGGCCTGTCTCCATCACATCTGTATGCAGCCAGTGGGCAGAGAGAAAGGCAAGAGGAGTACATACACATACATTCCTTTAAAGGGCATGACTCAGAAGAGCAGGCATCATTTCTTCCCACCTGCTATTTGTGGGACTTGGTCATGTGGCCATACCTAGCTTCAAAGGCGCTAAAAATATTACTCTAGCTGGGTGGCCATGTGCCCAGCTAAAACCAGCATACAATGAAAGGGAGGAGAGATATTGGTGAACAGCTGTCCCTGCTACCTTTCTGCCACCCCAATATCCATGAGCTCTGTTCACATAGAACCCATTTGCCCTCTGCCAAAGGAAGACTTTGAAAATACCCCATCCGGTTACAGCATGCAGCTTAAAAGTCCATGACATCTGGGTGGTATGAGTCGCCTCCATCAAGATTGGATGGGGATTCTTATAATTGCCAAGTTGTCTGCCCTCCCTCCACAACCAAAATTGCTGGTGGAATTGGAGTAAGATAACCGCAATACAAACTCACACTTACAAAAGGGAAGCACGCAAAATGCATAGCGGCCATTGGCTCTAGGGACTGCCGCATCCTGCCGGGCGTGATGGTGCAGGCTCCCTGAGCTGGAGGTAGGAGATGATGATCTGCCTGGACTCTGGTTCTGCTTTAGGAGGGGACTCCTTGTCTGTTGTTATCTGGGGGCTGGACCTGTGTCTTCCGGGACGTTCCTGCCATTGTCCTCCGTGTGTACATTGAAAGGAGATGCTGGAGAATGGGCCTTTCTTGGGGGCTTCACAACTTTCACAGCCTATTTCCTGTTGGCATGGGCTCAAGAGATTGGGGGCTGCTTAAGAGGCCAAACAGCCAGACCAGAAGAGACTGTGGTTTCTTTGACAATGTAATTTACTGAAAAATTTAGTAGGATTTTGCTTTATTCACTTAGTCAGTTCTACATGAAATTTCCCATAATATTCCTTTATTATCCTCTTATTGCCTGAGGATGCCTTCTCTCTTTCTTGTTATTGGTATTTTCTGTTTTCTCTCTTCTTTTCTTGATCAGTGTTTATCCAGATTTACTAAATTTAACTGATCTTTTCCAAGTACCTAAATTTTGTTTCATTTTCTCTATTGTTTTTTATTTCCTATTTCATTGATTTCCATTTTTATCTTCAGTATATCTTCCTTCTATTTGCTTTGGGTTAAATTTTTCTCTTCTCTATCCAGCTTCTATTACATTTTCTTCTATCAGCTTTATTGCTTTATTTATATAATAAAATATTTATTCAACTTGAAATTTATATTTTATATGAGGTAGGGGGTCTAACAATGTTATCTATGTAAACTATTTAATTTTCAAAGCACTGTTGACTAAATAATCTCTTTCTTTAATGCCAATCTCTATTATACTAGATTCCTCTATATATGTGAGTCTATTTCTGAGCCTTTTATATATGTGAATACTTTTTCTATTAGCTTATTTGTCTGTTCTATACCAGCATATTAATTACTATATACTAATTACTGTGGCTTTGTAATATATCTTAATAGACATGTGCATTTTTCTTTATATTACAAATAAATTTTCTCTGGGTAGTATTTCAGCCCTTCATTTATGCTTAACATTTTATGTTAACATATTTTACTAGCAACTTTTAGACATCTTATAGAGTGAACATATTTTCCCCTCAAAATGCAAATAAGTCCCTATTTTTCTCAGTTTACAGTAGTTTCGTTTCTTTAACTGTCTCATCCCTCCTTTCATTGACATTACTTGCAATTGCTAATTCTAGACTTTGCATGTTAGACTTTTCTTTCTTAAGCTCTATTCCCCTTTTCAGAGGTTTGCCCATCAGCTGCATATGAGTGTGAATATTCACATCTATCTTGTGCTTTCCTGAAGTTTTGATTGTGAACAATATGTCTTCAGTTACTAATGGGAACTCCACGATGACATGATGACTTTCTTCCAGGATTCCTATCACTTTTTTCTTTTTTGGTCTCAGTTAAATCTAGTGTGGCTTTCCTTGTTGCTTCTTTAACCTTCACTACTTCTGGGAAAAATATATCAATAATTTATTAAATATTGTGTGGGAATTACATATAAAAACTATATTGAAATTATGATTCTCTTTCTCAAAGTTAACTTTATGTAAGGAAAAGGATCAAGATAATAGATAATGCACCACCATGTTAAGAGTGGTTGTATTTGGTGATAGAGCCAGAGGTGATTCATCTTTGTTTTTCCAAGATTTAAAAGAATTAGCATGGATAACTTTTAAAATCAAAACTAAAATTTACAAAAGTCTGTGAGATAGTCTCTTTCCGTAGAATTAGATTTTCAACAAATGTTTGGATGACTGAAATCTCCTAGCACAGTGTATCTTGTGGGAAATTGAGTTGGGAAACTATTGTCCAGACCCTTCTGGCTGGCCCATGATCGGTTGCCTCTTTTCCCGATGATATAATGTCTCTTTTTCTTTTGTTGTGTCCTTGTCCAAAAGCTCTCCACCATACTCTCAGAAGAAACCAAAGGCCACCATGCACCAAGATGTGTGTGCCCACACGTGCATGCTCCTCCCCCACGCTTGCACAAACACTTTCTCGCTCACAAACATAAACACACACACAGCTACTACTCATCAGAAGTTCCCTGTTATGCCTCAAAGCTGGCAGCACTAAGACCAACTACAGGTATTATCAAATCTAGACACATTACTTCAGACTTCCCTAGCAACCATAGAGGCGAATATTTATAGACACTAGATATAGACTAAAGTTATTTTTTTAAAAATAGTGCTGCATTATAATTGTGTTATGTAGAGAAGTTCTTAAGCAGGGACAAAACTATAACATATTAACAGGAGAACTGGATTGTGTCTACAGGGCACTGACTTCCTACATCAGGGACTTCATAGGATTGTCGTGTGTAAGTTGTAAATCTCAGAAGCCAGAGGATTTTTCATGTGAGACCCTTGCATAAGGACATGTAAACACCCCCTTTGCATGTATAAAGGTGAAGGCTGGTTTCTGTGCAAAACGTCCTTTGTATTTACAAAGACAAAGCCCGATTTCTATGGTTATTTTCCTGGTGAATTTGCTGTAAGTAATCGTATGACTTTTACCTGGATTCAGACCTGAGAATTTTATGTTATTCCTTCTGGAGATGCTGTGTATCATCCTGACAGCCTTGTTATCTTCTAAGGATCTTTATGGGCACTACAGGAATGGAGTGGCTAGATCTTGTGAAATGGAAAGATTTTCCCATCCAGGGCAAGGAAGTCAGTCACCTTAGAGTGTGGTGATGAGTAACCTGGGCTTTGGAGTCAGACCTTGTTTTAAATCTCAGACCTACACCATATTAGCAGTGTGACTTTGCCAAAGTCATCTAACTTTTGTAAAGAGCCATTGCCTTGCCTATCTAATTTTGAGAGTGAGACCAAATAGTATACTAGTATATAAAGCATTGAGTAGTGCCTGTCATACTCAGTAAATGGAACTACACAGTAAGTATTATCACTAAGAGTATCAATGGTATTATCAAGTGCTGCCTGGATGTGCCTTGTCATCCTAGTGCTCTCGACTCTACATAGGACTTACTCTGCAGAGACTTGGGGCGCTGTCTCAGGCCATGCCTCCCTGATGTTTTGCCTCCTTTTACCCGACTGACTCTGTTTTGTCCAGGCCAGTGAATGACACAAACAGAGTAGTCATTTAATAGGAATACTCCGAGGTTCAGCACAGCTTTGAAGTATTTGGTTAGAAGCATCTCTGAAGCACATTGATAATTTGTTGTGTGTTTTCTTAAAGCTAAATGCTAAAAAAAAATAAATAAATAAATGGCATTGTCAAAGTTACCGTAGGCATTTTCAAAGAGTTTGGGAAAATCTTAGAAGTTGTCTATAATCCAGATACAGCGTAAGCCTCTTTCTCTTTGACAGACAGACCCTGGGACATAACAAGCCTCTTGCAGTGGTTCTAAAAGCAGTGCTCATGGGTCAGTTCCATTTCTCATCAGAAGGAAAAACTCCTGCACCTGGGCGAGCCTCTCTTGGCAACAGAAGCCAAAGGCAATGTTTGGATCTACCATTCAATTAGAGCCTGTTGGAAGTTCCCCAAACAAAACCCTCATTTGTTTCAGGAACAGCATTGTTCAAATAGCGCCTGGCATGTAGTAGGGGCTCAAGTTATATTTGCTGAATGAATGAATGAATGAATGAATGAATGATTGAATGAGCGGATGGATGAGGAGTTAACTTGGTGATGTCTCCTTTTGTATTTTGACTTCAGAAGCACCCGAAACTGTTCAGCCAGGTGCCACGGCCCAGCCGGCCAGCTCCCAGTCTTTGCCACACATTCAGCAGCAGCTGAGGAGTGAAGACTGCTACCATGGCAAGCTGAGCAGGAAGGCGGCAGAGAACCTCTTAGTAAAGGATGGGGACTTTCTGGTTCGAGAGAGTGCCACCTCTCCTGGCCAGTATGTGCTGAGTGGACTCCAGGGAGGCCAGGCAAAGCATCTTCTTCTGGTGGATCCCGAAGGCAAGGTATGATTGCCTTCTCTCTGTAGTCCTTACAGGATGTTGTGATTAGGGTTACTCTGAATGACAAATCCCAAACCTATTGATAGTGTTGAAGAGTATTCAAGGCTAAGGGTTTACTTTTACTTGAACCCTCCAACTGGGGCAGCAAGTCCTAAATAGAGGTTAGTGGAGGGATTTGAGTAGAAGGCACCTTATAGGATGAAATAGAGGATAACCTCTTTCTGCGCCTCTCAATTCAATTCAGTGAATTAAATGAATACCTCCATGGTTCACGGTTGATTATTCAGTTGACTATTGCTCAGTATCACATACTTAGTTCTTGCTGTCAGGGTGCTTATGATTTCATAAAATAGATGCTTAAATAATTATAAGGATGAATGGCATAAGGATGGTTCAGCTAAAGCATTAGGTGTTCCTCAGGATGGAGGAGTGCTCTGGATGAGGCACATGGGAAAGGCTTCCTGTAGGGTCTGGCCTATAAGATGAACCTTGAAAGAAGGCAAAATCGTTAAAGGGGAGGGCATTGGGAGTGTAGGAACGGAAACACAGGAGCAGAGCAGCAGAATGGTGTTAAGCCAATAAAGGATGTATGGCTGGAGCAGAGGCTGCCTGTAGACAGAAATGATCCTGGACTAAAATGAAAAACTGTCAAAAGAGACAAAGAATCATATTGTCTGTATATATAAAAGCCTAAGCGACCATTATGACCAGACGACTGGCCGGTAGCCCAATGCAGGAGCTGTCCCTGGTGGTCAGTGCGCTCCCACGGCCAACCTTTCACAGTCCCTCCCCCCCGCTAGCAGGCCCCGATCAGCCTGATCAGGACTGGTCTGATCAGGACTGGGCAAGACGGCCCCGATGGCTGGCCAGGCTGAGGGACCCCACCCATGCACGAATTTGTGCACCGGGCCTCTAGTATAATGATAAAAGGATCAATTCACTAGAAAGATATAACAATTATCAATATATCAATTCACTAGAGAGATATAACAATTATCAATATAAAATAACAATTATCCTATAACTACAGAACACAATATATGACACAAACATTGATACACCTGAAGGGAGAATTAGATGGCAAGTGCTTACCATTTTCCAAACTGGGAGGGACAGTTGTTTTAAAAAGGTATTTTTACTAAGGGATACAGAGTTAAAAAGTATCTTTTCTTTTTTTCATTAAGCAAAATGTCTCCTTCAGGGTTATGTGTTGTGTCCCCGTCGTCCCCCTCTCCCCCCAGGTGTTTACATCTGTCAGGGGGACTATTATCATTTAACATACTTCTGTTCCTCCTTTTCAAGGTGAGGACCAAGGATCATGTATTTGATAATGTCGGCCACCTTATCAGATACCACATGGATAATAGTTTGCCAATCATCTCTTCTGGAAGTGAAGTAAGCCTTAAACAACCAGTGAGAAGAGATAATATTCCAGGACTTTTGCATTTAAACAAATGATAATATGGAAATACCATCACACTGGTAATTCAAGAAACTCCATTTTGTGTTAGGACACAAGGATGGTTCAAACTTGGTTTCTAGATATATAGAACACAAACTGTGAAGTGCATCTTTCGAGACCATCATGGACTAACGAAAACTGATCTTCAGAAAGTGGAAGTCAGAAGAGGAGAAAAGGATTGGTCCATTTGAAAAGTTATACATATGCACGGATGTCACTTTTTAAGGCCATATTGCATTGATAACAAGCTAAAAGCACAATTAAAATCTCTCACATGCTAAAGACAACTTGAATGAACTGCTGGGGCAGTGGTATGTGCCTTTCAACTTGATCATTAGGGGACATTTTCATATTGGGGAGATTAGTTCTAAGTGTCTTCATATTCGATAACTACAGAACCATTTGCCAAAAAAAAAAAATATATTTCCTTGTTACAAAAATAAGGAGCAATTTGCTTGATGGATATTGACTTCATTTTTCTGTTTACTAGCACTTTCACTGCAATGTTAAAATAAATTTGACATTGAATCTGGACTGTGTCTGTGGCAGTGGAATCAAATCAAAAGCCACTGAAAGCACTGGTCTGTTGCATTGACTTGTCCCATTTGCTGGTTAAAGGGTTGGGGCCCAAATTGTGTGGCCTAGTCTTTCTCGATTTTTGCTATTTGGACTGTTTGTATGCAGCATGTGACAAGCTGAAGAGGCCAAATCTAGTAGTCATTTCTGATTTCATCATATTTCTCCCTCCATCCCCCTGCCCACCAAAAAAAGCTCATGAGAACGTGGATTTAAAAGGCAGCAAACAGACCAGTGTTCTTTCTAATTAATATCCACATTGGTTCTATTATTATTTAAAATGCTGAATTTATTTGAAAGGATGGGGAGATCTCCTCCTGATTGGCTGTGACTGCATGATGGTCCCTCACCTTTTCTAGATAAGATCAGGCCTAATGCAGAAGGGAGAAAACATAGTGAATGAAACAGTCGGAAAGGTTTGCCACGTAGAGACGCAGTGGTAAAGTGATGGTATAATTAAGCGCTGTGTAGGGAAAAGCCCTGGGCTGGCTGTCATCAGGGTGACCACGAGCAAGTTGCTGAACCTGTCTGGATTCCCATTTCCATGTTTCTAATGTGAGAGAGCTGGGTTAGGGTCCATTTCAGCCCTCACATAAATCTATAAAAAGCAAAATTTCCATTTAATGGCGGTCAATGTTGATCGCCAGTCTGTATAGCTAAGGTGAAAACGTCAGTATTTTCTTTTAGTCTGTGTCTATACTCAGAATGAATGGCACAACTGAGATCAACATTCACATAGGGGACACCCCAAGCCTTTCAGTAAAAACATTGGAACTGTGGAATAACATAAGGAAATATGGTAGAAGTGGATTTGGTTGTTTTGAGTAGCAAGAAACCTGCTTCAGTCCTTTACTTGCCTTTGCATGTAGACATACGGCTCTTACAATAAAGTGTTTTTTCATCCTCAGTTATCTGGATAATAGTCTTAACTCCACTTCATTTTGGCTATGTAGATACAACTTAATATTTGTAATTGTGATATATTTGCTAAGTTTTAGATAAAACATGGGAAACTTCTTTTGCATAGAAATAATCAGAAATCAAGCATACTGAATAATATTTTTATGAAAAGGTTTATGATTTTACTTTATTTCTTCTATTAATTCCTTAGACAGGTTTGTTTCCTTCTATACAACTAGGAAAGAATGTATTTTTCATCAATTTTGCATACATCTTAGATCTTGATTATCTGTCCTCATAAAGGAAGGGGTTCAGGTGGGTATAGATCATAGAGACTTACGGGTGATCTAATCACCTTTATCAGAGACAGAGAAGGGCTGTGGTCTCAGTCTGCAGAGTAGTATTCCTTGGGTAGCAAGAAAGAGTTCCTGATCCAAAAAAAAATGCAGAGAGTATAAATGATGTGAGCAGTGCACATGGAAAATCAATATTTGACTGTGATGCTATCTTAGTTGGATGAGCAAATACCATACTTACAAATACCACAGACACAGTGAAAACAGAAAGAAACAACAAAGGAAATGTTGGATTGCATGCTCTTTTACTGACACACTCTCATCTTCATCTGTCTTAAAGTGGAAATCCATTTGACTATAAATACCTGTAAATGACTTTTCAGAAAAATAAATGATTATTACTTTGTGACTATTGACAGTATATGTCTGATGTTTGGGATTTGGAAAATTTGTCATCCGTGGGCTGTGTCAGAGTCCTGAGAGGAAACAGATGGCTCGCCTAACGTGGGTAATTTGAGATTTTAATAAAGGGACTGTGTTTTACAAAGGTGTGGGCAGAGTGTGGGAAACCACAGGGGAGGACACTGTGTTGGGCCAGGGAAGGGGGAGGGAGGGGACAGTAGCAGAAGGTGAGAGCTGTGGGAAGGCTGCTTTTTAGGAGCTATGGCTACCAAGGAGGGACTCAACCAGTCTTGGTGGCTCCGAAGCAGGGTGCTAGGGTCATTATTCCACAAATGGTGCTGGGGCAATCGAACAATTGGAGGCAAAAGAATGAACCTCACAATTTACATAAACATTAACTCAAGTGCATTATGAGCATGTATGTAAAACAATGAAACTTTTATGAAAGAAAAAATAAGGGCAAATCTTCAGGATATAAGGCTAGGCAAAGAGTTCTTAGACTTGACATGATCTCTTAAAAAACACACTGGTAAAAAAAAAAAAAAAAGAAGAGAAAAAAAAACTAGTATATTACACTTCATCGAAAATACAAATTTTTGGCCTGACTGCTGTGGCTCAGTGGTTGAGCATCTAGGAACCAGAGGTCAGGGTTTGGTCAGGGCACATGCCTGGGTTGTGGGCTTGATCCCCAGTGTGGGGCATGCAGGAGGCAGTCAATCAATGATTCTCTCTCATTATTGATGTTTCTATCTCTCTCTCCCTGTCCCTTCCTCTCTGAAATCAATAAAAATATTTTTTTAAAAATTAGCCTGCTATATTTAAGAAATATAGATTTTTCTCTGTGAAAGAATGTTAAGAAGATGAAAGACAAGCAATAGACTGGAAGAAAATATTTGCCAACCACATATCTGAAAAAGGGCTGATATCTAGAATATATAAAAAAAACTTTAAAACTAAAAAGTCTAATTAGAAAATGGGTGGAAAAACACAGACATATCTCTGATGATACAGAGATGGCAAATAAGTACATGAAAATAGGTCCAACACCATTAGCTAGTAGGGTAATGCAAATTAAAATCACGAGGAGATACTGCCACAGACCTATCAGAATGGGTAAAATGAAAAATAGCAACAACACTAAATGCTGCTAGGATGAGAAGAAAGTGGATCACAAATACATTCCTGGTGAGAATGTAAAATAATACAGCCACTCTGGAGAACAATTGGGTAGTTTATTACAAAACTGAACATGCAGCTAATATTCAACCGAGTAATTGTATTCCTGGGCATTGACCGAAGAGAAGTGGAAACCTGTGTTCACAGAAACACTTGTACAGGAATGTTCGTGGTAGCTTTGTTTTTAACTACGTACAAGTGAATGGCTAAATAAACGGGTACATCTATATCATGGAGTAGCACTCAGCAATAAAAAGGAATTTATGCCGACAAGATCACAGGGTGGCAAACAGATGTTGTAGGAGATGCCGTCAGCTCCGCCCAGACCCCCTTGGATCCTTGAATCATGTCTGTATGCTCACGCTGCTGGCTTCTATGTGTTTTGCTCTTAACTATCTGCACTGTTCATTCTGAGGATTGCCTCAGGCTAGCGAGTTGCTTTGCGTCACCAAAAGCCAGAAGCCCCTGTGTTTCCTTCTCCCCTTCCCTGCCACCGTCTCTGCTGCACAAGTGGGAAAGCTCAGGTCCCTGGCCCCCCTCGCCCCCCTCGCCCCCTCGGATTACACTCCGGAGCTCCCTGTGAGTCAGGCTGGGGCGGGCACTTCTCCCAAAGCACCGCCCTGCACCGCCTCTGCCTTTTCCCTGATCTTCCTCCCTGCCTGACAGCTTTCTCCGGGAAGCCCTTCCTCAGCCAATCATCTGGGCATTGCATTTCTTGTCTAAGCATTTAAAATATACCCTTTGGGAGAGTCTGCATTCCATGTTCAAATATAATTCTTTTTTAAAAAAAAATATAATTTATTGATTTTTTACAGAGAGGAAGGGAGAGATATAGAGAGTTAGAAACACCAATCAGCTGCCTCCTGCACACCTCCCACCGGGGATGTGCCCGCAACCCAGGCACATGCCCTTGACCGGAATCGAACCTGGGACCCCTCAGTCCTCAGGCCGACGCTCTATCCACTGAGCCAAACCGGTCAGGGCTCAAATATAATTCTTGTAGCTCTGGGTCTTTATCGATGGTCATTATCACTGTTTCTGATAGCTTTCACTGGTTTTCTGATTTAAAACCGTGTCATGATTGAAAATCCAGCAGTTGCTTCTCACACTCTTTTTTTTTTAAATATATATATATTTTAAAAAAAAAGAGTGTGAGAAGCAACTGATGGATATATATATGTGTGTGTGTGTTTTGTTTGTTTTAGAGAGGAAGGGAGAGGGAGAGACAGAAACAGTGATGATAAAATTCATCGAGCAGCTGCCTCCTGCACGCCCCCTGCTGGGGATTGAACCTGCAACCCATGCCTGTGCCCTGACTGGGAATCAAACCGTGGTCTCTTGATTCATGGGGTTGACAATCACTGAGCCACACCAGCTGGGTGGTTCTCACACTCTTTTGACTAAAGACTATCTAAGAGGCAAAAGACCTACCATGTCACATACATTTCATCCCCCAACCCATCCTTTTATTGTGTGTGCATGTAAGGAAAAGTAACTCAGTGACAATAAAGAACTGGAAAGAATGCTAGGAGTTGCTCATTTACTTTTAAGGGAAGAATATTGATCTCATCCATATGATTATGTATTTCAAAATATGGTCTTATAAATTTTTCAAAAAAATTATTTTATCACAATTAACACCCTTCTCCCCAAAATGGAAATTTCAATTCACTTCAAGTGTATATGAAGGACCTTTGCAATGTTGTGCACAGAAATGATGAACAGCCATTCTTGGTAAACTTGAATAAGGTGCTAATTTTAATTTATGAATTCTAAACATTGGTAATCCCTAATATCTTACTTGGTAGATTTGTAATAGATAAACATATTAGTTGTATGTAAAAATAAAAACCTACAAAACTGCAAGTTATTTTTTCATGGTAACTGAAGAAATGACGTGCTTATTGATATCATTTAATAGCCTATCAGGAAGATCCTTGAGTTCCAACAGTAGATGGGGGATGATGTTGGGAGAGTCACTGGTCTAGACTTTTCAAATATAATCTATCATCATGAATACATCTTAGTCATAAATGCTTGCTTGCAAAAAATGGAAACCATCCTGTATTAATTTCATCCTTTGCACAATCCTGTGAAGTAGGTATCATTGTATCATTTCTATTTTCAGATCTGGATTTGGAGACTCAGAGAGGTAAAAGAAAAATTGTGCTGACAAAAGCTAGTAGGTAGGCAAGCTGGAACTTGAACTCAGAGGATAGCACTCATTTCACGATTGCACTGCATTGATCTAATAGCTCTGACACCAAAGAGAAGGTAGGAAGAGAGAAATGTTAGCTTAACTCCACCTTTATAAATGCTTCTTAATGGGAAGAACCACATCTCATCAACAATGTGACATTTACACTTGAAATGCAAACAAGTCTGGTAGAGGTAGCCTCCTTCCAGCTCACAGGTGTGTCTGTTTAAAAAATGCAGGCTAAACTTTAACCCAATATTCTAAATAAGCTCTTGTCCAGCAGTCAAGGTCTTTGGTAGTTTTTCTCTCTCCCCCCTCATTTGTCTTTATAACCACAGAATACCTCTGTCTGTGTATCTCTGGACATGTTCATTCTTACCTCTGTAGAATGCCTTTCCCATTCTTCCAGGCCCCAAGCTCTTCTGTTGGTTACCTTCTATCTGTCTACTTCTCCAATCTCACCTCTGGATATAAGAATCCTTCACTTTTGCTTGTCTGGCCTTCACACTGCAATCATTCATGCTAGTCAAACTGCCTGTTGACTCTCTTCCTCTAGGAACCTTTCCTGATAGAGCCTTCATGAGATGTTCACTTTCCCCAAGAATTATTGCCTATTCTACTCACATTATATGTGGTCAACTACGTTTCTGTGCTGTCTTTTTATGTAAGCATCTTTCACTCCAAAAAGAGTGTAGGTACCTTGAGGGTAGGGGTCCTGCCTCACACTTTGTATTCAGGCACCTAAACCAGGAATTAAACAGGGTATAGGCAGTCAAGAAAATTTTGATGATTATAATATATCCACAATTCCACTCAAATCCACTTTTACAGGCAAGGGACTCTAATTTATTTTTTATTTTTCATCTTTTGTGACTTATGTATTAAGTCTCACTTATATTTTATATGTAGTGACAAGCTCTGGATCGGAGATAAGCTAGGTCAAATTTTGTCTCACATTAGCTGTGTAGCCATGGACAAGTCATTTAAATTTATTGTCAGTTTCTTCTGATGTAAAATGAGATACTAAATACCTGTCCTAGCCCATCACAGGATTGTTATGTAAGGACCACATGAGCTAGTGTCTGTGAAGAAACTTAGCAAATTCTAAAGCACTGTGTAAGGGATCGTAAACACAGGCTCCTCATGTGCTTCTCTTCCTTACATCTTTCATGCTTTCCTCTCTCCAAGAAACAGTTGTTTGTGGGCAAGGAATCACTTAGCATTCTTGCCTTAGCATTCCATCTTCACTTTTAGCACAGGACGCTTCACACAGTTTGCTGATGGACTTCAGTGAGACATAGAAAGTCCCTAAGCCTGGTTCTCACTAGCAGATACCTTGGCTCGGGTTTTAATAACTGCAATTTACCTGAATGCCTTTATTTGCTTTTTTTTTTTCTGGCACAAAAAGCCTTCATTATTTGTTTGTTCATTCACTTACTCATTTAACAAAATAAATTTGTTTTGAGTGCCTACCAGGGGCCATGAAGCATGCTGCATGTCCAAGCAAAGAAAGTGCTTCAAGATGTTAACATTGGACTGAGTAAAACAGACACACAGCAATTACAGTAGATATGAAAACTATAATAAGACATGCACATTGAGTACAGAGATGGGCAATATTTCTGCCAGGGAAGGGAATTACAAGGAGGTGTGAGTTACAAGGAGGTGTTCATTTATCTTGAAGACTGAACAGGTGGAGAAGTAAGGTAGGGCAAATACAAGGAAAAAATAGCTGGAGCGAAACAAAAGCAAGCTGGGAACCATGAGCAACTCAGCCAGTGATTTCACTCTCTCTGTTGCTATGGATTAAATACCTGTTAGGCTAGTTGATGGAGTTACAGGGATCAGTGTAGGTATCCCAGGGATTGGTGGTCAGGTAGTGTTAGATAGGACAAGGGTCTCAAGGTCTGGGAGGGTCTTACTAAAATGTCAACTTGCTAAATGTTAAAGGTAGCACAATATTTAGCAGATGCAGCTGTACACAGGGTGTGCTTGACAGGCACTCCACCAAATAAGTGTAGTCAACCCCAAAGAAGAACTCAACATGAATTGACCAAATAGTATATATGAACAATGGCCAAGCATCCCTTCCCAGAGGCAAAGCTTTGAATGTGAATCCCCTGTCTCCTTTCTTTGCTGCAAGGGAATAAAACGACCTTGGGACAACCAGTCTAGTTCTTGAATAGAACACCCCAAGCAGCAAGTTCTGTAACAGTAGCAAAGGAAAACTAGCCAGATTATGAAGAGCCTTGAACAACCATTTTACTCCATATATGGGAAAGGGTTAAAAGGCTACGGTGAACCTGCTGCTACCAATGCCTTGATATTCTCTGGAACCCTTTTAACCACGGAAGGAACCTAAAGTATGGGGCTTTACTGCAACCTGGGCAGCGCTGTCTTAAGGGACAGGTTAACAGCTACTAGTACGTGACAAGAACTTTCACACGAGAGGAAATTCAAGTAGTGAATAAACACGTGGGAAAATGTGCCACCTAATTAGTAATTAAAGAAACACAAATTCAAACAAGGTGGGATCTAGCAATCAGGAAGACAAAGTAAAACACACACACACACACACACACACACACACACACACACACGTTTAAGCTGTTTAGCTGATGGGGAGGCAGGCACCTTGGGAAATCAGAAGGCCAAACTGCAAGGTAAGGGCTTGATAGACAAGCGAGGGATTCTGTGTGCTGAGGTTCAGGAATGGCAAGCGCAGGGGGCACAATCACTGCACCAGGGGAGGGTAGGGTCCTGGGGCTCAGGGAAGACCTAGCTCATCCTAGCCCAAGGGTGGAGTTACTAAGCGCTGGGGCGTCTCTAGGCAACCGATAAACCTTCCCTCTCCAGAATCAACTCTTTTGTAATTGGCTCACGAACCCACCAATGGGCGCACAGGAGGCGCTTTCCCGCCACGTCTGGCGCCCGCTTTTAAACAGCCTTACTTGTGCAACTGCAGGCGGACTTCTCAACCAACCTTGAGCAAGGCGGAGACTTTCGCTTCCACGTCCCGCCCCACCCCGGCATGGCCCCGCCCACCAGGGGAGCCTCCAGTGGGCGATTGAAGGAGGCAGCTGTTCCTCAATAACATCAGGACTCCGAGTTCGGTTGTGACTAGGAAGGAGCTAGCAGATTGGAGCCGGGCTCTGGGGCTTTGCTAGAAGTTGGACTTTAGCTGGGGCTAGAGTTTCCCCGCGGTGACAGCATCCGCGGCCTCCGGTGAGTTTCGCTTAGCCTCCGGGCTTGGGGGGTACAGTTAGAGGAGGTGCGGGATCCTCCGGATTCTGGCGGAGGCTTCCGGGAGGGCTGACCCGCCCCCTCCCCAAATCCCGCGGAGGTGCATTGCCCTGCGGGAGCTCAGCCTTTGACTTTGAAGTGTCATCCTGCTGAGCTGTGAACTCGGGGAGGCCCTCTTCTCGTAGGCTGCTGGGGTAACCCTGAGCCTCTCCACTGGGGACCCCCTCCGTGGTCACCCTGGCGCCGCGCCTGGCTCACAGTGGGTGGTCTATACTCGTGTGTTGACCGAGTGCATGTGACGCTGGCAGGCAGAGCCCGCCATCCCCGGCATCCTGGGCTCTGTGCAGCTTCTGTCTACCGGAACCTGCTTGCTGTGCCATAGCTGACGCCAGACGCAGCTCCTGGGTAAGGCCTTTGATTAATTCATTCGTTCAGCCCGTGGGTACTTGCTTACTCGCTGCATCCTCTGGGATCCCTGACTTGAGTTGTCTAAGCTGCTGTCATTAGCACTGATCACAGATTATTGTCATCCTTTGTTTATATGTTTTATTTTCTTCCACCAAGTCCTGTTAAGTTTTGTAATCTTGAGCAGTGCTTGGTAAATGGTTGAATGAATGAATAGACCTCCTAAACCTGATATTGCAAGTCTAAAACAGGCTAGTGTGCTCCGGCTATTTCCATTCTAGAAGAGAAGCAGGCATGTAAGCAAATAAGTAGAATTTACTAGCTCTCAGAGCTCTTATAAACCCCTTTTGTGGCACCTAACGTTTTCTATCTTATAGTCGTGAACTTATAGTGTGATTTAAGCTGAATTTCGTGGTATCCTTTCACCATATGTGACAATATATATATGCACTCCCTATATATGTGAATGCATTCAAGTTAATTGCCTTGGAATTTTCTTATGGCTGGAATTGAAGCCATAAGAAAAGCATAAGAAATATAGACCAAAAGTGGAAAAAGAGTGATTAATTCACGGGGGAACAGGATAGAGAGGGCATTTTTATCTCAGAAGGGGTTGCGTTATATAAAAGTTTCCCACAGGCTAAACGTTTACCTTTTCTCAAATATTCTGAATGCTCTCTGTTCCTTTAACCTCTTTTGTAGCTGGCCGACTCTTATTCAGCATTAATGTCATAATAATAACTAAAATGTATTGGTTGCTACACAGTACTAAGCACTTAATATGCATTATCTTGTGAAGCCTTATTACCAATCTTGGAGGTAGGTACTACTTTTGTCCTCATTTTACTAAGGGAGAAATGGAAACACTTTGCTCAAAGTTGGGCATCTTGTAAGTGGAAGAGCCAGGTTTGAGCCCAGGTTGTCTGAATGAGTGTCCTCATTCTTCACTTCCAGCCATATTGTGTCCTTGAACATCTATTTCTGATTAGAAGTCGTTCTGTGAAACGTCCCTCAGCCTTTTTTTCTTCTCAAAGTTAATATTTACTGTTACTTTTCTCTATTATAAAATTTATGACAATGTATCATTGTAACTATTAATTAATATCATTGTTTCCCTAAGGAACTGTTAGCTTCTCACGTCTGGTACTATGTCTTGGATATATCTAGGATATAACCTGGCACCCAGTAGGTGTTCAGTAAAGTTTTATCGAAATAATGAATCCATATAGGGTAACATGAATGCATTATATTCATTCAACCAGGACTCCCTGTGTGCCTACCATGTCCAAAGGGTAGGGTAGATACATTTAATTTCTGCCTTCAGAATGCTTGTAGACTCTTAAATGAGGCAACAACAAAATGTTTTAGTTTAGCTTAATGTTTTGTCTAACTAAACCCCCATTGGTCTTCCTTCTCATTGCAAGGAGAGCAAAGACAACATAACTGGGGACAACAAAATGAGTACTGAGGCCGAGCCCTGCTAATTTGAGTGTAAGAAAGGGCTCACCATAGTCTTGATAATAGGTTCAGAAAAGTGATCTAGCTGGAAGAAAGTATTAACTAGCTTGCTATTAAAAAAGCATACTGGACACATATTCTGCCTCTTGATTTTTAAATGATCAATCAATAAATATAGAAATATTTAATTTTTATTAGTGGCATAGTATTGCCAGATTTATTCTAGAGTACATTTACTAGCCCTGGCTGGTGTTGCTCATTGGTAGAGTTTAGGCCCGAATACTGAAGGGTTTCAGGTTCGATTCCCAGTCAAGGGCACGTACCTGGGTTGCAGGTTCATTCCCTACCCCGTGGGAAGCAACCAATTGATGGATGTGTCTTTCTCACATGGATGTGTTTCTCTCTCTTAGTGGAAAAAATGTCCTTAGGTGAAGGTTAACCAAAAAAAAAAAAACCAAAAAAAAAAAAAAAGAATTGTCATGTCAGTTGCCTATTTTTAAATTGTTTTGTGTTTTTTTTCTCCTCAATTTTTGTGTGAGAACTGTATATTGGGACTTTGTCATGTATTTTGCAAATATTTTTTCTCATTATTATTATTATTTTATCTTTTGACATTTTTAGTGATGTATTTTTCCCTGCATAATTTTTAACTTGTTAATGTTATCTTTTGCTTTATACAAAACTTTTTGTGTGGTTAATTTCTGTCAAGTTTTTCCTTTATGGCTTCTGGGTTTATTATCTTGCTAATTCTTTTTCTAAAGCAGGCTCTTTTATTGTTCTGAATATTATAGTAAAGTCTCTGATAGCAATGGTAATTAGTAGAGGTTAATAAGTTGAAGAGAACATTGGCTTTTATTTTAAATTTTAATTAAAATACTAATTATCTTTTTAGTCTTTTTTTTTCTTAACCACAGTTAGTTTATCAAATTCCCCTTTATGCCTATAATAGTTCTCTGGTATTTCACTTTTCAGAAGGAAAACTTGTTTGTATCTTTTCTTCTGCAATGGAGAGAGGTTTTGGCCTTTTCAGATATTTTCACATTTCTTCTTTAATGAGATGGTTTGAATTTAAAATGTAATTTAAAAAAAGATGTGCTTTGATCTTTTACATTCTCTTAACTTAAAAATCAAAATACCAGCCCTGGCTGGGTAGGTCAGTTGACTAAAGTGACGTCCCCATACGCCAGGGTTGCGGAGTTTGAATGCCTGGCAGGGCACATCCAAGAAGTAACAAATGAATGTTTGTTGCTTCCTTCCTCTCTCTCTAAATTCAATAAATAATTAAAAAATGAAAATACCTTATAGAATTCATTATTCGCTATCTGAGAAAAAAGTAGGCTCCTATAAATCTTTTTTTTTTTTTTTTTCAATGTTCAACACATTACTGGCATGTTAGTGAAAGAACACCTCCCCTTCTTTTACCTAATAAAGAAGAAATTAACCCAAATGCCACCGTCTGGCTTTAATGATAAAATTCAGGAAGAGGTGACTAAGAATCAAAAGCAGGAAAGATTATTTATGCCTGGAGACTTTCGGGACGTCTTTAAGGTCTAGCTTAATCTCATTTCTTTTATGGAGCCAGGATTTAAACGGCCTAGTATTTTCTTTATCTATAGATTGTGTAGGCTTGATGTTCACAAGCAGCAGTGAAGAAAACCGTGGATGTGAGCTTGTATGTTTCCCCCTCTCCATTTCAGCTCTGCTATAGACTTGTAGCTCAGGGGTGGGGAATGTCTGGCCCATGGGCCGTATAAGGCCCGTGAAATCATTTGGTTCTGGCAAGGCATTAGGGGTGAGTTAAGTGTTTGACCAAACAGCAGGCTAGTTTTTTAAGTTGACAATTTTGGATGTTACAAATATCCAAATGGTGCTTGGCAGAAAAAAGGTTCCCCACCCGTGTTGTAGCTGCTGGGGGGAGACAGGGTTTAGGCTCCCCAAGCGTAGATGTTTTCCCTCTCGGTGAAAGAGAACACATGTCCCCTCCTCCTCTCAGCCCGGGCACAGGAGCAGCAAGGAGCAGGGCAGGCCCAGTCAGCAGAGGCTTGGCACGTTTACAGCTGATGCAAGGAGTGTGAGTCTGTAGAGTTGAAAGTGATGGGCAGGGTGTAGGGGTCCAGGAGGGAGGGATAGAAAAGGTGGACTGCCAATTAGAGTTGGGCCAAGAAGCATAACTCAGACCTTGCAAAAACAAAAACTGGACAAATGGGGATTTCAGCATTGAAAATCCTGTTTGTGTTGACCTGTAATCCCACATTTCTCCTACTTTAAAGTGCACATTTTTACCATCTACAAAGTCAGGCTGCATTTTAAAATTAATGATGTGCCATAACTTAATTGGCCACATCTTTCTCTTGGTGGTACAAATGGAACTGTGCCATACCATCCAGGGGGGCCTCAGATCTGATGAAGTGGGATATCTTTTCCTTTAGAGCTGTTGGCTTATATAAAAGTTTGTGATCATAGCTCTCAACTGTTCACACGAAGGAGTTGAGTTCTTTATGGCAACATGCTTCTGGATGGCTGGGTCCATGTTTCTTATTTCACTTCCAGCTTAATGACATTTTAGAGCCTGAACAGTGTAGCGAATGAGCTGTGGCTCAGGCTCACATCAAAGTGCCTTTCACTGGCACACGGGAGGGCCCGCGTGGAGGGCAGTAGCAGGGTAATTGATGGCGCCCGCCTCCTTTTCTGTCAGGATTGTTCAGAGCTTTGAAAATCCGGGTCGTTTCTGTGTAGCGTCAGGATCCCAAAGTATAATTCAAATCATCGGCAGCTTTTTCGGCGCAAGTGCTTGAAAACCCATTTCCTGCTGCTGCGTCTGCCACTGCGGTTACCATTCTCCGGGGAGCCCCGGCTGTTGCCTTTGGAAGGGGAACTCCACAGTGGTACCACTTCACAGCCTCCACTTCTGTTTTTCTGGAGTATTTTTTTCCCCTGGAACCTGGTTTTATCAGGTTTAAGAGCAGGACATTAACCACTTATAGTTTAGTTCTGTGTGCAGTATGGAGTCCACCCGATCGAAAATGGTTTTTGGGTTCCAATGATTAACTCAGGGGTTAGTGGCTCATTTGTGTAAAACATGAACTTTGGATTTGTGACATTCAAAGGAGGGAGCCAGTTGCGGAGGGTACTGCCTGTGCCATACCGAATACGTCCAATTAGAAACTTTGAGCATGTTCTTAAGATTTTTATGTTTTGGGACATTTCTAGTTTATTATTATTATTATTATTTTGTGTAAACTAACATCTTACTTTTAAAAAAAGTCTTTATTGTTGGAAGTATTACATATGTCCCCTTTTATCCCCATTGACCCCTTCTAGCCTGCACCTGCCCCTCTGCCCCAGGCCTTCACCACACTATTGTCTGTGTCCATGGGTTATGAAGTCTTATTGTTTTAAGTTACATTTTTCAGAACACTGGAAAGGTCTAGTCATCAGTTTATCACATTTTTGCATTTTTTCCCCTGCGAATTGCTGTCATACCGCTATTTTCTGTGAATCACAATTGATTTGTAGGAACTCCCTTTACATTGGGAATACTAACCATTGGTCACACGTGAGTTGCAGATGTCTTTTTGTGTACGGCATCTTCTGTATGGTTTGGTCTGGCGAGAGTTTTGGGGTATTTAGAAACCAGACATCTTTCTCGTCCCGCAGGAGGACCATGTCACTGGACTTTGGTAGTGTGGCACTGCAGACACAAAACGAAGATGAAGACTACGACAACGAAGATTATGAAAGGGAGAAAGAGGTGAGTTGCTCAGGAAAAAAAGACTCCGAACCCAATCGTAAACAGTTTTATTTCCTCATCAAAATGATGTCCTTGTGTGTCATGTTGAAGGAGTTTGTAATCCTCCCTGAAACCTGGTCAATACTTGGACTAAAGGTGGATGAGTGGAAGGCTTCCTATTTTGAGACGAGAATAGAACACAACCTTGCATGATGCCGCTCGAGAATGGTTGGATTCTCTAGGCTGTTTCATTTAGGATAGGGGTCCTCACACTTTTTAAACAGGGGGCCAGTTCACTGTTCCTCAGACCGTTGGAGGGCCGGACTATAGTTTGAAAAAAAACTGTGAACAAATTCCTATGCACATTGCACATATCTTATTTTGAAGTAAAAAAGACAAAACGGCAAAAACACCCGCATGTGGCCCGCGGGGCGTAGTTTGAGGACGCCTGCTCTAGGCTGTTTCATTTAGGACAGTGATGGGCAACCTTTTGAGCTTGGTGTGTCAAACTTCGCCAAAAAACTGAGCATAACTCGGGGAGTGTGTCACTTTGAGGAAAAAAACATTATTTCACAAATGTTTCATCCTCAGGAGCAGCCAATGTTTCATCCTCGGCATGCCACGTGTCATCAGAAATGGCTACGCGTGTCAGTGCTGACACCCGTGTCATAGGTTCGCCATCACTGGTTTAGGAGGCAGTGGCTGGCTTTGGAGGCAGAGGCCTAGAATCTAGCTGCTTGGAACATTGCGTTGACCAAGTGTGGCAAGGTCCTTAGCTTACTTCTTAGTGGAGGGCAGACCATTTATAAGAAAACAAATGAATGAAGTAATTTGAGTGAGTGATAATTTAGCACTGATAAATGATAGGGGAACAAAATAGGGTTATATAAAGCAACTGACAGGGAACTGGGGAGGAGGAAATGTTTGAACAGAGGCTTGACTTATGAGAAGGAGCAGCCTTGCAGAAGCCTGAGGAAAAATATCCCAGGCTGCCCTAGCTGGTTTGACTCAGTGAATAGAGTGTCGGCCTGCGGACTGAGGGGTCCCGGGTTCGATTCCGGTTAGGGGCACATGCCCGGGTTGCGGGCTCGATTCCCAGCGTGGAGCTTGCAGGAGGCAGCCAATCAATGGTTCTCTCTCATCATTGATGTTTCTATCTCTTTCCCTCTTCCTTCCTTTTTGAAATCAATAAAAATATATTAAAAAAATATTCCAGGCCAAGACATCAATGAGTATAAAGCCCAGAAGTCGGAAAGAGACCCTGTGTGTCTGCCAAACAGCTGTTGGGATTGTGTGAGCAAGGGCTGAGTGGTGGAGATGGGGCAAAGAGGTGGGCTGGGCCAGATCTCAGTATGTCATGGTGAGACGTTTGTAGTTTATTCTAGGAGCAATGGGAAGCCAGTGGAGAATTTTAAGCAAGGAAGTGATATCTGACCATATTTTTGAACGATCTATGTAAATGCTGTGTGGTGAATAGACTAAAGGAGAAAAGGAGTATGGGGAGGAGATTTTATATATATAGTGCTTAATAGAATTCTTGGCACGTAGTAAATGGTGGCAATAGTGATAGTAGCAGTTGGTGCAAGTCAACTTACTTGTTGGAATTGTTTTTAGTTTGAGTCAGAATTCTTGATTGACTGTGATAGCAGGTTTCTTCTGCATTGAGTCTATGCTTGACATGGCACTTTTCTAAGTGGCCCATCAGTGTTGACAGGAAGCAAGGAATGGGGTCAGTTGCCCTTGTGGTTGGCAGTACAGTTAGGGGCAGAGATACAAAACTGCCAGCTCAGTGGGTTTTGTCCATAGACATGTATTATTTGGTTGTATGGTATTTTTAAAATATTGAGTCTATATTTAAAGATAGGGAATTTTCATATAACAGTTCAGATTTTCTGGTTTGTCTTGAGACGTCCTAAGCCCTGGCCACATGCGGCCTGTGTCTGCACATGTGGCAGGGGGGCTGGAGCTGAACGGTGGCTCTCCCTTCCCGCCGGCCACGGTCCCCACCTCTCACACAGACATGAGCTCCGCTCTTGGACCTGCCAGCTTCGCTCTTATAAATTCTCTGCCAGGTCTCTGAGGGACTAGGCTTTGTGACCCTGGCCAGGGTGTTTGGATTTTGACAGGGTCCTTCACAGCAGTGTGGCAAGGACAGGGATGGGGATTTTCTGTTGCTTTGTGAACTCACAGCATGAGGTTTTCATGACCCCAATGGCTACTGGGATTCTTGAGAGGATCAGTTTAAGTAATTACTATAGTTGACTTTAGAGAAGAGGAAAAAATAAACTGACAGGGGATTTTTCATCAGAAAAGATAGTAGTAGAGAGATGGATAGGGTATTGGAGAAAATTTACTGCTAAGTGTATTGTGTGATGAAAGTTTTAAAGGGGTACTGGTATTAGTTAAGGAATCAATTAATTCTAGATAATATACAAAATAGCCATTAGGATAACTTCTTTTTAAAAAAATAAGTTTTTATTGATTTTAGAGAGAGGAAGGGAGAGGGAGAGAGAGAAACATGGATGGGCTGTCTCCGCTATGCCCCCTACTGGGGATGGGGCCCACAATCAGGCCATGTGCCCTCACTGGGAATCTGTGACCTCTTGGTGCATGGGACGATGCCAACCAACTGAGCCACACCTGCTAGGGTGGAATCATTTCTTGATAGATGATGTGCTGGGGTAGGGAATTTCCAGAAGCAAAGAAGCCCTTTCGAGGTAAAGTATCTGCGAATGAGTGTTTCTAGCAGAGTGGAAGAAAATAACATATAGATGATGTGACTCTGACATGATGATTATGGTTCGTGTTAATAAAAAGTGTTTCATGTTAATAAAAAGTGGTTTTACCTTTTTCAAAAATTGCTTCAAGGTAAGAAGTACAGTGGATAAGGTTTCCATTGGATAGAGACTTTAAGATTTTCAGCAACAAACTTCAGAATTATTCATAAAAATCCAGCCATATATACATTTTGTCACTGCAAGTTAAAACGAGAAGTTGACTGATCAGACCTAAGTTGTTTGCATATCCAAAAGCCTTTCGAACCTCCTCACTCCCTGACCCTGCGGTAGCAGAACAGGTAGATGTTAGCAGTGGTCTTTTCTTGCCTGCCTGGTTGGTAGTTGTGGGATTGCTGGCTGGGTTCTGAGTGTTAGCAGTGGGCTAAGGCAGATGGCTTTCTCTCTTAGTGAATCCCTTTGTATTCAGTTCACTTGTGTGGGCGGAATGCCTGTGTCGGTGAGGATGTGCTGTAGGCCATATCTGACTCAGAGTCTACCTTGCTAAGGATTTTGAGATCCTCTCTTGGCAGAATAATCCTGGTTTTGGTCAGTTGCTAATACAAGATGCTTTACCAAGTTGAGTTTTAATTTTGGAGCTCTGGGGTCAGTTGGGATTTTGTCCACACTTTCCCTTAAGTCACTGAGTAAACCAGAGTCAAATTCTAACCTCCGTGCCCTCCTATTTAGCAGCTCTACGATCATGAACTTGCCTTTTCCGTTTTTATTCCCTCCATTGTTTGCTTTGAAGAGCAAATGGAGAAAATGCATTTAATCTTCAGAAAAACAAAGGATTCAGTAAAGTGATTTAATATTCAGAGAACACTTAGACCAGTGGAATCTCAAGTCACAGCCCACCATGAATAGACCCATTTTTTTTTTTAAGCTCTAAGAATTTTGCAGAAAAGGCAGTGTAATTGTTTCTAAATTGTTACATTCTAACTGGTATATTGGTAAATGTTTGGCTACTGTGGGCCCTCTGGCAGATAAATGCATAACCCAGAGCCTCACCCAGTGTTTCACCTGAAACTCCATCTCCTACCCAGTAAACAGAACAGATTAGGGTGCAGGTGAGTGGGGGCGATGACACCATGGAGCCATGGTGTTATGTCAGTCAATAGTCATCTCACTCACATTCCTGACAACTTATTGGAGCTCATTACTTTCTTGCTGTACCATTTGAGAACTCCTGATACAGTTCTCTTTCTTGCTACTAAGTAGACCTCATCCAAAACATGTTAGGCGAAATTTTACTGGAAAAGCTGGCCCAGAGAAGAGGAATTGAAAAGTTCTTTCATTAACTCATTTTTAATGTGACACTGTGATTTTACAAAATATTTTTCACCTAACGTCCCTCTACTTTGGGATTTCATATTAGAGAAATATAGTTGATATTGTGATAGGAATAGTTGCTATAAACTTCAGAGTTATTGGGAAAGCCCTGGCTTAAGGTAGATTGTCATTCGGGGTCTCCCGTTTGCTCAAATACAGGTACTTTATGCAGTGTCACCAGAAACAGCTCTGTGATCATTGCTTGGTTCTTGATAATAAAATGATGTATGTATGTACGTATTTTGGAGCTGGTGGTTTGGGGCAGCAGTCCTTAGTAATCTGTGATATCCAGATAATATTTGCTGATGTTGGTTCATTTAGTGATGAAATATTTGAAACCTGGAAAACAACCTTGAGTAGAAAGGCCGGTGGTTTAAGTAGCAGATGGCCAACAGAAACTTGCACCTGGCAATTCCGATTTGAGGCTCTTTTGGTTTTTCCATTGGTACTCCTCTAATAGGATACAAAAGCTCAATTGAGCTTGGAATTGTGCATTTTAGAGATAAGGTTTCCATTGTATAGCCTTTCTTCTACTTTTTTTTTTTCCTTTTAACTGCCTGATTTGATATAATTATAGAAGCATTTTGATATTTTGTCCCCAGTAGAGGGAGTTGTAAAGCTACTATTTGTTTACATTTTATATTATTTGACCTATTTAGTGGAAATTTCTTGTCATCACCCAAGAAAATCAAAGAAACAAATGGTTGAGTATTCATCCTTTTCTGATATATTTTTTAAGCAACTTCTTATACTTTAATCCTGATTGGGCCTTTGACTGTTTCCCATAACATATGGGTGTTTTTTCAAGGATGGTTGCAATGGGAACAAACACATTGGACTCTGGCAGCCTGCAGTTTGTCTACCAACAGGTAGAAGTAAGTGTCTCCCAGTGATGACTAAATGTCCTGTAGAAGAAAGTAGGTGTGGAAATGGAGAGGGTCAGTAAATGGAGTCGGCTCTGGGGCTGTAATCCTCTTTTCCTGGGCCTGCCCGTACCTCCTCTGGGCCTTGGCTTGCTGACTGTTAGGAGAGGTTTGGCTTGGAGGCGCTCCTGTGCTCCTTCCAGGCCTAAAGTTCTGTCTATTACGTGTGGTCTGTAGTGCGGCCGGTATTTGTCTCATGTTGCCATTTTTCTTTTTCAGAGATGTGGCAACCTAGACAAAGTCTTCCCCACTAACATTATAAAATTTAGTTCAACTCATGGAATGGGTTTTTTTTGTTTGTTTGTTTGTTTTGTTTTTGGTATCCTGCACAGAATGTAATTTGTCAACTAAAGTTTTAGCTGCCAAGTTATTTGGCTTGTTATCAAGCCCATAGAGGGCCTTTTCAAAGATGTTTTTAACTTGGCTCTTAGGTTAGAATGAAGATTCTGCTTAGTGCGTATATCCATAAAAGTATTATTTAATAATTTATCCTCTAAACGATCAGAATCTTTACAGCATACTTATGAGGCAACTGTTCACAAGGCACACGAGTGTTGGCAGTCCATTTGCTGCTTTGCTCTGGGGAGAAGATGTATCGTACAGTTTGTAAGCTGAGAAGTCTTGCTTTCATGAATATCGAGGATCATAGGCTCTGAATACTGTCTGCTTAGTTAATTTAAGTTCAAAATCCTAACAAAAGGTTTATGTGTTCTCCGTTTTACATTCACCCTACACGTAGGCTTGTTGGTGTTCTACATTGGGTTATTGTAAAGTTTTTTTTTTTCTTTTTTCTGAAGTTCTTTGAGTAAAATGCCCTCTTTTAAAGGAAGGAACAGTATGAAGTAGTAAAGGGAGAGAGGTGTATGGAATGGTTTAGAATGCACTTCAATAGAAGCCTTCGCAATAGCAAATTATCTTCTTTTCTAGGGAAGGTAACTCTTTAATTACTAAACTCAGCTGATTCACAGTCATATCCCACCGAGAAGATTGCATTTTTCTGCCAAAAAGTAATTTGATGTATTTGAAAGTAATGAGTGGAATTAAATCTTGTCGTTTATAAGGATTGTTATCTTTGCCCTTGAATCTATTTGGTACTGGGTTGATCTTTATAGTTTCTAAAATTTTCAATTTGGTTAACATGCATAAGTTGATCTGGTAATTCTACATTTTATGGCACAAGGTTCCATGACCAAAAGCAAAATCCATTTGACAGTGAATATGAGGAGAGCACACACCTAAAAAAACGTTTTTTTTTTTTTTTTCTTTCAGTTTTTTCAATTACAGTTGACTTCCAATATTTATTGGTTTCAGCTGTACAACTTAGTGGTTAGACATTTATATAACTTATGAAGTGATCCCCTCTCCCCAATAAGTCTTACACCCAGCTGACAGCATATGTAAATATTGACTATATTCCATATACTGTACTTTACATCCCAATGACTATTTTGTAACTGCCAAAAATTTGTACTTTAAAAAAAAATTTTTTATTGATTTCAGAGAGGAAGGGGGAGGAGAAGAGAGATAGAAACATCAATAATGAGAGAGAATCATTGATTGGCTGCCTCCTGCATGCCCACACTGGGGATCGAGCCCAAAACCGGGGCATGTGCCCTGACCAGGAATGGAACTGTGACCTCCTAGTTCATAGGTCGATGCTTAACCATGCTGGCTGGGCCAATTTGTACTTCTTAATTCCTTCACCTTTTTCACCCAGTCCCCCAAACATTCTCCCCTCTGGCAACCATCAGTCTGTTCTCTGTATCTATAAGTTCGTTTTTGTTTTGTTTGCTTATTTTGTTCTTTAGATTCCACATATAAGTGAAATCATATGGTATTTGTCTTTGACTTATTTCACTTAGCATAATACCCTCATGTCTTGGCAAATGGTAAGATTTCATTATCTATTATGATTGAGTAATATTCCATTGTATATATGTACCATGTCTTTATCCATTCATCCTTTTATTGGAGTATTTAATCCATTTGCATTTAAAGTAATTATTGATAGATATATAGTTATTGCCATTTTATTAATAGTTTTTGATTGGTTTTATAGTTCTTTGCTCATTTCTTAATCTCTTGTTCTCTTCTCTTATTTGTTGATGACTTTCTGTAGTCTTGTTTTTGAATTCCTTTCTCTTTATTTCTTGTATATCTTTTGTAGATTTTTGGTTTGTGGTTACAATGTGCTGCATATATACCATGCTATGTATATAGTAGTCTATTTTAAGTTGATGTCTGCTCAAGTTCGAACACATTCTAAAATCACTACCATTTTTTCCACTCCCTCCATGTTTATGTTTTTGTCATTATTTTTTACTTCTTTTGTGTGTGTGTGTATTTGTGTATATGTATCCCTTGATTTACTGTTGTAATTACACATGATCTTCCTACTTTTGCCTTTTAACCTAGCTTTATTGTTGGTTGATCCACTGCTTTTATCCACTGCTTTTATTAGGGTCAGTGAGAATTTTTTTTTCTGCATTATTTTCTTATTCATATATATATATATATTTTTTTCTTCCTCTTCTTTAACAATTCTTGTACTACTGGTTTGGCAGTGATAAATTCCTTCAGGCTTTTCTTGTCTGGGAAGTTCTTTATCTCTAAATGATAACCTTGCTGGGTAGAGTAATCTTGGTTTAAGTCCTCCGCTTCTCATCACTTTGAATATTTCATGCTGATCCCTTCTAGCCTGCAAAGTTTCTATTGAGAAATCAGTTTTATGGGAGCTTCCTTATAGGTAACAACTGCTTTTTTTCTTGCTGCTTTTAAGATTTTCTCTTTGTTTCTAAACTTTGGGATTTTAATTATGCTGTGTCTTGGGGTGGGCCTCATCAGGTTCATCTTGTTTGTGACTCTCTCTGCTTCCTGGACTTGTATGTCTATTTCCTTTGCCAGGTTAGGGAAGATTTCCATCATTTTTTCTTCAAATAGATTTTCAATCCCTAGCTCTATCTCTTCTCCTTTTGGTACCCCCATTATGTGATTGTTGTTATTTGATGTTGTCCTAGAGGTTCCTTAAACTATCCTCTTTTTTTTTTTTAATTCTTTTTTGTTTGTTTGTTTGTTCCGATTGAGTCTTTTCTGCTACCTAGTCTTCCAAATCATGGAATTGATCCTCTGCTTCATGTAATCTGATGTTGACTCCACGTAATGTAGTCTTCATTTCAGTTATTTTATTCTTCATTTCTGACTGGTTATTTTTTATTCCCTATCTCTTTGTTAAAGTTTTCACTGAGATAATCTATTCTTCCCCTAAGCTCATTGAACATCCTTACAACCAGTGTTTTAAACTCTGCATCTGGTAGATTGCTTGCCTCCATTTTTTTTGTTTTTGTTTTTTAAGTTTTGTTCTGTTCTTTTACTTGGTACATGCTTTTTGTCTCATTTTGGCTGTCTCCCTATGTTTGTGTTTATTAGGTAGAGCTACTACATCTCTCTGTCTTGGCAGAGTCGCCTTATGTAGCAGTGGTGCAATCTCCCTATTTACCTGAGCTGAGTGCTCTAGGGTTTTCCCTGAGTCAGTTGTGTGTGCCCTCCTCTTGTAGTTGAGCCTTGATTGCTGTTGGCACATCAGTGAATAGGATTGACGCTTAGGCTGGCTGTCTGTGAGGACTGGCAGTGATTGTAGTGGACAAGCTGTTGTGGATTTGCTTTAGTGAGGTTCTGGTGCCCACTGAGTCCCCCCTTTGGGTACGTCATTTGTGGCACTAATCGGGTGGTGCTCTGGTGTGGTCTGAAGCTGGCCACCAGGTGTGTTGGTTCTGGGGTCTCTTGGGGTGGGGCTCTCATGTAAGCCAATGTCAGGCACTGCCTATATCTGGCCTGGGGCCACCTGGTAAGAAGAAGGGTACACTTTGATCCTGGGAAAATGGAAGCCTTGGGGGTGGGCTTTTGTTCCTGAACGAGGACTCACCTCATTTATCTTCTCTCTGGCCTGAAAGTTATGGAAGTCAAGGGAATGTGGCCCAGCTATACCAAAGAACTTTATGGAGAACGTTTTTGAAGGTGAAGGAAATGATTTCAAATGTTAGCATATATAAAAACATAGTTTATAAGGCATTAAATACTGCAGGGATGATTTTGCTGATTGTTAAGTTTACTTATGGATCCAGAAACATACAGAACTTATTGCTTATACTCAATTAAATTTCCTTTATAGATACCAATTTTGTTAATGCCTTTTCAGTTACACCTGTGGTGTCATAAAGAAAGTTACAAGAGCTGCTTAATTATTGCATAGCTTTTTCTATCTTTGTGAGGGGAAAATGTACTGTTCAGATGTCCCTGTCAAACTTCCCCTGAATTATAAGGCTATGTTCTTGAACCTCACTGAAGATTTAGAAGAAAGTATTCTTTCTGTACAGGAGTCCTTACTTGATGTAAGTATAAAATATTTGTTATTTTCCCCCCTGTATAATGTGTGGGCATAGTCTTTTTCCTTAAAGCAGTGATACATAATTATAGCCATAACAGGTTAGACTATTTTAAAAGACCTCATAGATGTTTTTTTTTCTTCTTAGTAAATTTTGTGTTTGTAAAATCACTTAATTTTTCACTTGAGGCTCACAGGTAATATACTAATATTTTGATATGTTCTGTTTTCATTTTTAGTATTGTCTCTTTTATGTTTCTTATTCTTTATATCTTTGGATCAACTCTGATATGGCTAACTCTCAAAATGATTTTTCAATTACCTTGCACGAGCAGGTGGCCAGTAAATCAAGGCCTGACTTATTTATATTAGTGTCAAATAAATTTTGAGATGAAGATAACTTGTCATTGAATAGAATATTTTTCTCTAATATAAAGAATATTTGTAAAGAACCAAATGAATTGAGAAAATCTTTATTTTAAAAGTTATCCAGTGAATATTAGAAATATATAAGGGAGTGAGGAAGTATACCCCCTTCCCACCTCACACACCTATTTTCCATTCCCAAGTTTGATTTCACCAAAACTAAGTTAACAATTGGAGCAGACCTTTCAGACCTTTCTTAAAATATTTTTATTTAACTTTTACCATATGTATTTTGTTTATGAACATTTTTATTACAAATGTAATTCTTAGATATGTTTTATAACTACATTTTATTTTTTATTTTAATGATAAAGTGGGAAAAATCTAATAGGCTAAGAAATGTTTCATTTTCTTCCTCCAGGGTTTTACACAGAGTATTTAATATCTTTAAATTTTATTCATTGCATAATTTTATGGGATTGATTTATGTTCTGTGGAGGGCCTCAGTCAACTTTTTTATTTAACTGGTGTTTAATTTGAAAGAGAAGGCATTATAAACAGTCTTTTAACTATTTAGAAATATAGTATTTGAATCTGTTACAGTTATTTTGGGATTTGATAATGTATTGGGATTTGAGGAAAAACATTTACTGATAGATACTAAAATTCAACAGATTAGACCATTCATCTCTTTATCACAGTTTATCTGGAAACTTAAATGAATTTATTCTATGCCTAGTTTTTATAGTGAGAATGCTAAAGATAAGAGTTTTCTAGAAAAAAATTGGAGATCAAAGTCAAATGCGTTTATTGTTAGTTTTCGAGTTATGCTTTTGAGAGTGCGAGCTGTGGAAAACTGAATCTTACGTCTCTTTTCACTCAACAGTTGCATATTGCATATCTTTTCATCACTGGAATTAGATGGCTGTCTACTAATTAATCACTCCCTAGGAGGTTTCTGTCACATTTTTAGAGCTTTTAATAAGGGCTTCGAGGCCACCTGCTTCTTTTTCTGCCGTTCTCACCACCTGGGCAAAGCCAGTCTG
Source organism: Eptesicus fuscus (assembly GCF_027574615.1). NCBI lineage: Eukaryota > Metazoa > Chordata > Mammalia > Chiroptera > Vespertilionidae > Eptesicus > Eptesicus fuscus. The sequence continues at coordinate 59,365,887 of NC_072477.1, forward strand.
GCAGTTCAGATTTCCTGCAGGAAGTCTGGTTATCAAGTCCCCAAGGCCTGGTTTCTGGTAGAACAGGATTCTGAGACTCACATCTACCCTGCAATAACATAATACAGTGACTGTACCATTATTACGACGTGCTGTATTTCCAGAAAGAAGTTTTTAATTTCTAATGCAATGTTATGTGTGTTTAAATCTAAGACCTTGGTAGAAAAAAATAAAGCCTTCTAATATAAATCCTGAACTGATCTATTCCCCTTTCCCCAAGTGAAATGGTGAAAGTAACTGGTGTGGAATTGATGACATTATTAAATGTAGAAATTAGAAACTTCTTTGACTTCTACAGTTGATTCCTCGTTCCAGGGCAGCTTTGGTTTGGCATCTTGTTCTAAGTCAGTGTGCTATTGACGCCAACTCTCCTGTCTCAGTTGCAGCAGTTACTCACAGACCTGCCTCATGATATGCTGGATGACGACCTGTCCTCCCCCGAGCTCCCCTCTTCGGACTGCAGTGAGGACGACACAGAGGGACGGTAAGGGCGCGAATCATTTTCACATGTGTATTACATTCTGTAAGTGTCCATCTTTTGATTCTCTGCAGGTTATAATAATGTATGTGATTATAAAATTGTGGACTAATTCTTAAGCCTGTAGGTGAAGGTTGGAGGGAAAACATGTTAAAATCTTGGGGTTCTTTGTGATAGCTGCGTCCAAATAAATGATAGGCTCTAAATCGAAAGTGTTGATTTTTCTCAAGACCTCATCCTTCTGAGCAATTGGAGATGAACTGGAATGACCATCCGGTGCTGCCTAAATCTAAAAGTGCAAATGTGAGTATCTGGTGTGATAATGATATTGATAAGGGTGGGACTAGATCTTAGTGCTTTTGTCTTACTCTTGTTATCTAATAGGACTATAATGAGATTCGGGATATATATATGGGAGAGAAAATCGGCAATGGCTGGGAAGAGAATCCAAGTAAGACTGAAGAGCAGCATCCTGGGTACCATCCCGAAGAAGGTGGCGATGAAGGCAGAAGGGCTTACAGTTCTCCGAGTAAATATGAACAGACTGATTTATATCACCTTCCTGAAGACTTCAGGCCATTTACCAATGGTCAGAAGCAGGAATTTAATAATCAGCCAGCCAATGTAATTAAATTTTCAGATCCTCAAAGGAATCATTTTCAGGTATTATAAGAACTTGACTTTTAAGAATTTGCTTATATGTGCCCACACACGTGTCTGTTTAAGGAATGTATATAAGTACAATGATAAGATTTATAATAAGTATAAACAATTCTGAGAGTGCATTTATTCAGGCTCATGCTGAATTAGTCATGCTGGTTTCTGTTTACAATCTAATGAAATCATGATTTTAAGTCAGAATTTTAAAACATCACAGAGAATTTATGGAGACAGTTAATTAAACATTAAGAATTAAGTTTGTCAAAGAATAACATTCCTCATTTACTGTGGTTTCAGGCTTCTACCACTTCACTGTGCTTTAGTGAGAAGCTGTGTTCAGGTATCTTGATACAGCTTTTTATTTTTTTAATTTATTGATTTTAGAGAGAGGAATGGAGAGAGAAAGAGAGAAAGACATCAATTTGTTATTCCACTTATTTATGCATTTATTGGTTGATTCTTGTGTGTGCCCTGACCGGGGATTGAACCCACAACCTTGTCATATTGGGATGATGCTCTAACCAACTGAGCTACCTGGCCAAGGCTGATACAGTTTTAAAGCAGTAAATCTACTTATTTAATTAACATGATTTTCTAGTTCACCACGCTTATAACACATTTTAGGTCAAACACTTCAAAGCTGATACCTGTTTTGTGATAATAATGGCAGTAGATGGGATGAATGTTAAGGAAAGAAACACTCTTTTTTATTAATTTTTTTTTTTTTTTTTTACTTAACCCTGTCAGAGTTTAATGAAGTAAGACCTTAGGATACAGTTAGCTGTTTCTTAGACTTTCTTAATGATAATGAATGCCTCATTTTGCCAGTAACTATTCTGTGTCCCCCAATGACAGGATGGTTTTTTTCTTTTCTTTTAAAGTGGTCATTTTCTCTTCTGTCTCTGTAGAATAGTATTCATTACACAAAAGTTACTGAATATTACATATGAGGCATTGTATAACATGTTCTTGGATATGTGTATTTTTGTGTTCCCAGGATGTTGGCATCATCTAAATCATTCTTAAATATTTCTGTACAGTCTTGATAGAATTCTCGAGTGTTATTTATGGGATTGGCCCATTATAAGCTCAAAAGTCCAATTAAGATGTGAGAAATTATATTTCACAGACTTTCAGTAAACAGTGTTAAATAACAATAAGTTATTTTAAAGCAAAGATGTCTGTATAAAATTTTAATTGTACCACAATTAAGTTTTGTAACAAAATTAAGATGATTCAGGTAATTTTTGAGGAAAAGGCCAAATCCTAATGGTCAATTTCATTTATTATCTTATAATAGCAATTTGGTACACCACAAGCTCCCAGTTGTCAAGTGTTGGAACCATATACAGTGGTATATAAACCTTACCAGTCTCCTGCTCAGCACAGCGACTCACCAACCCAGGAGATAGCAGGAGGTGACACATTTGAAGGCCTGCAACAACAATTCTTAGGAGCTAACGAAAGTATGTATCGTGTTTATATTTTTTAATGATTGGAGAATTTTAAACACGTTAAGCATGTTCAAGAATTATTTCTCTTTTAAATATGGTGATTGAATTGTGGTTGGTTTTTTAAAAGAACCCTTATTGTTGGAGATATAGCTGAAGTATTTATGAATAAACTGATATGAAGTCTAGGATTTACTTCAAATAATATGGTGATGGGATTCATTGTGCTCTTTTTTTCTACCTTCTTATATATTTGAAATTTTCCATAATAAAAACAAAAGTAAAATTTTCTCAACTGTACATTTGAGTCATTGTAGTTGGTTCAGATTTTTCACTAGTTTTATATTTTTCTAACTGAAGTCTAATTTGGAAAATGAAATATAGTTTTCCCTTTATTCTAGATTTTTTGTTATATAGAAATGTAATTTAGTAAATCAGCCATTATCATCTTAATTTTTCCTTTTGATTTTTAGAATTTAAATGTAATAATTAGACAACTCTGATATAAATTACTTTATGTTCAGAATTGAAACTGGACTCCTATCTCAGGTTTAGTCATGTGGCACTTACCAAAAATTTTTTTGGATTGTATATGTATAAATATGAAAATGAGAAAAGTAGCTATGAGAGCATTTTGAGGAGATAAAACACCCAAAACCAAAGATCAAAACCTTTACTTAGACTGACCTGAATTAGTGTTGTCATATATCCAACTTGCATTGTCTCCTCTTGGGCATGTGAAAAAGGTAATTGTTGTGCATGTTGAAGAACCATAGTGATTCTAGGGTGTGACAGCAAGTTTTTTGTTTGCTTGTCTTACATTTAAGAAACGGGCGGCATGGGGAGGGAGTCATGTTGGATATTGTAGGTTTCCTGGGCTGCAGCCAAAGAGAAAGCTAGCCTTCAGGCTCTAGCTCCAAGGAGGCTCAGGCTCCAGACTCACAGGCCCTCGAGGAGTCAAAGCAAACTTGGGGGTGGCCTCTCTTTGTTTATGCTACTGTGGCCTGAAGAGATGAGGAAGTGGACAGTGAGTGGCAGAACTGGTTTGGGGGTGTGTCCATAAGCACCACCACAGGGGTCTGAGGTGTAGATTGCTTCAGTTCCCATGGTCAGTTGGTCGTTCTGCATATATAACCTTTTATCATTTTCTTAATCTGCATTTTGTCAAGTTGATTTATTTTTTGTTTACATCAGTTACACAGGTACCTAAATTTGACTTTTGGAAGTTAACTGAGTAACTTAATGGCAGTGCCAGATTTAGTGATTACGGCCTCCTAGAAACAGTAGTTTAAAGAGATGACCTTGGAGAGAGGTGTGGCTTGTACACTGTGTTTACTCCTGGGCTGGCCCTCCTCTAAGGCCGAGAGAAATTTAACTTCTAACAAAGTTTTCAATCTTCAGATTTTTGGGTTTTTTTTGCGGGAGGGGGGGGGCGGTTAACCATATCTCTTTTTTAAAAGAGGCCTGCTTTGTTTTCTAGCAAGTAGGAGCAGTGGTCTAGTAGAAAATGCATTCATCATTATGTAGTTTAAGCATTATCCTCCTGTGAATCCCCGCCTCCCTCCCTCCCCCCAGCCGCCAGCTCCCGCAATCATTTTTAAGTGCTCCCTTAATGTGACTTTAATCACTTGTGAAAGAAGTCCTCAAAATCCTTTATTAATCTATTCATTTATTAATTCAGCAGTTTTGTGCCAGCATAAACATGAATACTATGTAATCCCCACTCCTGCTTATAATAAAATATTTTGAGGAGGATATCTAGAAATTTTTTTTAAAAAATGGTTTAATAGAAGCTGATGTACTTAATTTTCAATTTTATGAGATCATAGAACTCTATGCTATTGAAATTTGTGTCAATGTAAGAAACGTCCAAACCTGTAGAGAATTTTTATGAGTTTATTTGAGCCAACTGATGGCACTGCTGGGGAACATACGCTCCGAGAATGGCAGCTTTGCAACTTATTTTATGCATTAGAATCAAAGGAGAAGATGTAAGGGAGGTGGATGAAATCCAGTGCTGGTAGGTTAAGGGGTTGGGAGAAAACATAGCAGGAAAAACTCTAGCATTGGATAAGAGGCAAAATGGAGAAACACCTATTTTTACCTTGGTGGGTAAGGGGTAGTTAAATTTACAGCACATAGAGATGGCCTATGGAGAGAACAAGATAGCAGTAAGGGGTTTTATGGTCTTGTGCCTTTGAGGGGTAGGAAAAGAAAATTACTTTGTTATTTGAAAGCCCTGTATCAGAACAATGGGCAGGGTTTCCTTAAGGTAAAGATTGGCCTCTGCCAATGATGCCATAGACCCCGGATGTGACCACCCACCGTGACCTGCCCGGTTAAGATGGGACCAGATCATCTGTGTGGTTACTTTTGGTCACAGAGCTTGTCAGCCTGCCATATGTTCCCCTGAGCTTGTCAGGTTTATTGCATAGCCTGACACATTTTCGTTCACATTCGTATATATTTATTTTTAATTAGCCAAAATGGTAGTGATGAAGGGTTATACTCTATAAACTAGTGACATTTCAAACTTTTCTGTCAGTGAGCACAGTAAGAAGTACATTTTGTACATTGTGATGGGGTCTACAATACTTATCTAGATAAATAAGTGTATGTAACTAAAACATACGTTCTGCAAAATCACAAAATAGTACTCATTTGTACTACATGATGGACTCTGATATGCATATGGACTCATATGGACTCTATAGAGTCATATGGACTCTATTATAGTCTATATTTTTTGTTTCTTTAAGAAATGCTAGCCGCAGTTCACCGAATTGTTTTCATGATACTCTGATGAGTAGTACCCACAGTTTGGGGAAACACTGCCCTAAATGACCACAGATTTATATTTTGGTATGCTTTTATCTAATAAATTATCTTTCATTCCAAATCAGGTTCTGCAGAAAATATGCAGATCATTCAACTTCAGGTTCTTAACAAAGCAAAAGAGAGACACCTGGACAATCTAGTTGAAAAATTAAATGAAAGTGAGCGTCAAATCAGGTATCTGAATCACCAGCTTCTGATAATCAAAGGTAAGATGACAGCTGTGCCAAAACCGGTTTGGCTCAGTGGATAGAGCGTCGGCCTGCGGACTGAAAGGTCCCAGGTTCGATTCCGGTCAAGGGCATGTACGTTGGTTGCGGGCACATCCCTAGCGGGAGTGTGCAGGAGGCAGCTGATCGATGTTTCTCTCTCATCGATGTTTCTAACTCTCTATCCCTCTCCCTTCCTCTCTGTAAAAAATCATTAAAATATATTTAAAAAAAAAAAAAAAGATGACAGCTGTCATTTATGAGGTATGCTAGAGCTTAGATGTCTTATCTCCAGGATCCTCATTTTAAATATGAAGCTTAGTGAGTTGACGGATTTGGTCAGAGGGATCATAGTGAGTCAGTCAGAATGAATCAGAACCCAGGACTTTGACACCTTTCTTTGGATCACTTCTCTCCAGAGCATACTCTTTTGAGGTCCTCATTTTCTCTCACTTCTTCCTCCTCTTCTTTCTGTTAGGCTATTAGAATAAGTGAACATTATTTAACTATGCTGATAGCATTCTGTCCTAAAAATTTGTTGATGAATTTATCTTGGATGAAGTGTTACAATACCCAGTGAGACTTGTGATTAGTTTGCAAGATATTTTCTGAGCCTACAAATTAGCATCATGTTTTAATCCAAGGAAGAGACAGTGACCCTGAACTCCTTCAGGTGTGCCAAGGAGAAAATGGAGCCACACATGGGAGAAGCACACAGAGTAAATACAGATTCAAATTCTAATTGCTTACTCTTCGTGCTTTCTGTAGTTTTGGTCCATGTTGAAATTTTCATTTATAGAATAATTTTGTGACTGCACTCCAGCTCATTTCAAACTTAATTGATAGTGATAAAGGTATCTTTCTGTAGTGATCATAAATTTTATTTTGAGAGAAGAATTTGTAGGCTATCATATAAAGTATGTGGGAAGAATTTCAGATTAGGTGAATTTAAGAGTTCATTGCAAGTATGTATAAAATGTAATTCGTCTTCAGATTCCTTTTCAAAAAATTTTTTTAATTAATTTCAGAGAGGAAGGGAGATGGAGAGAGAGAGAGAAACATCAGTGATGAGAGAGAATCATCGATAGGCTGCCTCCTGCATGCCCCACACTGGGAATCGAACCATGACCTTCTGGTTTATAGGTTGATTCTCAACCACTGAGCCATGCTGGCTGGGCCCTCAGATTTCTTTTGTGATTAACGGTTTGGTCACATCTGTGTAGCTTCTCAAATAAATAGAAGCTGACGTAATTGTTAGGAAATCTTTCGGTCCCCAAAGGAATACAATCAGATTTTTGAAGGAAGAGGTTCTGGTTCTCTAAATTTTTTTGGTGTCACTCAGGCATTCTTTTTTGGAACTTTTCTGGTTTTCTCTAAATCAGCTAAAGTTCATTATCTGAATTAAATTGAATGCAACAACTTTTATATATGATATAGGTCTGATATTTGATAGAGATTGTGACAATTGGGGTCCCTTCACAGTAACATATTATTCCTGTAAACATTTTTAATGTCCTAGATGAGAAGGATGGTTTGGCCCTCAGCCTTCGAGAATCACAGAAACTCTTTCAGAATGGAAAAGAAAGAGAGATACAGCTTGAAGCACAAATCAAAGCACTGGAGACCCAAATACAGGCATTAAAAGTCAAGGAAGAACAGGTAAATATTTTAACTATTGATGAAAAATTTAGTTACTTAACTTTTGGTATGGTAGGACTAAATTTAGTTTATACTTTCTTCCACCATAAGCCTGCTATTCTTTTCCTTACTCTGGAGGCATGGTGCTCCCATCCACCCAGCCATCTATACGTCAGACATCAGGAAGAAACCCCAGCTTCTCTGTTCCCCTTCATCTGCTACATTCTGTTGAGTCTCCTCATTTCTGTTCACAAGTCCTGAATTTGGGATTTTATCTATTGCAAAAGTCTCTTACGAGTCTCTATTCTTTTATCCCTTCTCCAAATTCTTTCTTATGGCCATGTGGTTAATCTTTCTAAAGTATAGTTCTGATTATGTCTTTCCCTTGCCTGTCTCTTCTCTAACTCTCACATTCAAGTCTGTTTATTGTTTTAGATACTTGTACATGGACAAAACTTTCCACAGCACACTGCTATTTGATTACTAAGCCCCTGCTCACAGGTTTTCTTTTCCCAAGTCTCCCCTGCTTTCCTCCCCAAACAAATACCAAGCAATTCTCAGACACAAGCTGGGCATCCAGGAATTCATCAATTCTGACACTGTCTGCACCAACTTTAGATACCAGTTTTAATCCGAGGTTGTTACCTGTACTTCTGACTGTCTGGCTGTAAATCAGTGGTTCCCTCGACCCCCTCTTTGGATCCCGTTAATTGTCTAGAGAGGCTCACAGAGCTCAGAAAAACATTTTACTTACTAGAGCATCCTATATAATAAAAGCCTAATATGCAAATCGACCGAACTGCAGAACGACTGGTCGGCAGGGGGCGGGGCTGGTGAGCGGGCGGCGCCAGGCCAGCCAAGGCAGGTTCCAGCGGGCAGAGAGAGGGGATGGCGATCGGGGGGCGGTGGCAGCAGAGGGGCAATTGAGGAGTGGGGCTGGCTGCCCAATTGGCCCGCTAGTTGCTTCCTACAGGGGGAGGCCAGACTGCGGCTTAGGCCCACTCCCTATAAAGAGCGGGCCTAAGCCATCAGTTGGATATCCCCCAAGGGCTCCCAGACTCTGAGAGGGTGCAGACCAGGCTGAGGGACCCCCGCCACCTCGTGCACGAATTTTTGTGCACCAGGCCTCTAGTTGGTTTATTATAAAAGGATATATAACTCAGGAACAGCCAGGGGAAGAGAGGCATGGAGCAGGGTATGGGAAAAGGACATGGAGCTTTCGTGCCCTCTTGAGTACACCCTCCCTGCATCTCCACATGTCCACCACCCCAGAAGCTCTGAGAACCCTATCTGATTGGGTTTTTATGGAGATTTCATTGCCTCGCATGGTTGATTAAAATCAGCCACCTACGATTAATTCAACCTCTAGCCCCTCTCCCCACCTTGGATGTCAGGGGATGGGACTGAAAGTTCCAGCACACCCAGCCCCATCCTCAGGTGAAAAGTCAACCTCATTCACGCAACAAGAGACATTTTATCACTCTCAATACTTAGGAAATGCCAGGGTTTTGGGAGCTGTGAGCCAGGGATTGCAGATGAGGACCAAATACCTTGGTCATTTGAATGACCAAATATATATTTCTTAGAAATCACAATATTGCAGTAGGTTATTTGTATTTAAAAAGTTTTGAAAACTGATAAAGTTATTAGATTAAAAAGTTGAATTTCTTTTTATGTAGTAAAAGGTTATAACTTTGTAATCTTCTGAATTAGAAATTGCATTTATCAGAAATAAAGTAGCATAAATACGAGAATAAAATAAAAAAACCTAACAGGATCACCAGGTGTTTGGTTTCCTATTGCTGTTATAACAGAATACCAAAAACATAGTGGTTTAAAACAACACAAATTATTATCTTACAGTTCCAGAGGTCCGACGTCTGACATGGGTTTCACGGGGCTAAAAGTAAGGTGTGACTAGGGCTGTGTTGCTTTTTGGAGGCTCTATGGTATTAGCGGTAGGGAGATCTCATCCCCACCAGTTGCTGAGGGAAGTGGGCTTCTTGGGGTGCCACTGGAATAAGAATTTCCGGAGGTCCTCATGGGAAGCTGAGATATTGTAGAAAGCTTTATTTCTGTGGGGTTACACCCCTGAGTTTCCAAGGTCCCATTTCCCTCTGTCCCGTCATAGAAGAAGTGTAGCTGTGACTTCAGTAGGGCTAGAATTAAAGCCATTGCCCAGAGTTTTCATCCCATGTTGGAGCAGTGTCCAGGCCAGCATTAAACCAGTTTAGTTTGTGTTCCCAGCTGCAGTCCAGCAGTCCATTGCATATGGGGTCCCCAGGGCCACATGGCTATGGAGGGAACATGGGCAGGAGCAAAGCCAAAGGGACCAGAGAGCCAAGAGCCAAGACAGAGAGCTCTGGGGATTATGTATTCCCAAATTTTTGCGAGCTTGCAGTAGCTCTGCCTCCTTTGTCCAGTGATTTCTGTTCCCAGGTTTGACTGATGGCACCTTCCCTAGGTCACCCCAACTTCACTGCCCATGTGCCCATCTTCCCTTTGTTCAGTCCCTTCCTCCAGTAATCTGCAGGGAATGGGCCAGCAGTTCCCTGGGGAGTGTGAAGTGGCAGCTTTCTGGTGAAGCTGCCCAGATGACAGGCCTGTAATGTCTGGCCTCCCTTTGCCTTCTTTGCCATTATGAATAACTAGCTAATTACAACGGTATTAGTGGGAGAATCCATTTTCTTGCTTTTTCTAGCCTTGAGAGGCTACATGCAAAGGGTTTATGGCCCATTTCCATCCTCAGAGCCAGAGGTCACTGGTTCTGACCTTTCTGCCTCAGTTTTCCTCATGTAAGGACCATGTGGATACATTAGGCCCAGCCAGATAATCCGGGACAATCTCTTTATTTTAAGGCCATCAGTTTAGCAACTTCAGTTCAGTCCGCAACCTCAATTTTCTCTTGCCGTGTAACATAAGGTATTCATAAGTTTCAGGAATTAGGACACGGACATCTTTTGGGAGCCAGTATTTAGCTTACCAGTATTTTGTAACTGTACCATTATAGCTTTCAAAACCGTGTTTTTAGTAAGTGGCCATTGACAAGTTTCGTCAGTCTTTCAAGAAACAGTTGTCATTTTTCTGTGACCTAACAATCGATTGCCCCCCACACTTGGCTCACAGAGCAATGCAAACAGCACTGGGACTGTGTAGTAGCCACAGGTTCCTTGTCTGGTACCCACATTGTCATCTCGGGTAATTCTAGTTTTTTTTTTCTCCTCAGTGAATAATGTTTGCAGCCCCTATGGGCCTGGTGGGTCCCAGACAGGGAAATCTTAAGGAACCAGAGCCACCATGGGGAGACCCTTCTCTCCTGTCATTAAAGCATGGTTGATTTTGGGAGTTAACATTAATAAAGAGAGCACAGAATCACATACCATAAACGTGGCTGTCGTGTGTCTGCTAGATGATTAAGAAGTCCAGGACGACGGAAATGGCCCTGGAAAGCCTGAAGCAGCAGCTGCTGGACCTGCATCACTCCGAGTCCCTCCAGCGCGCCCGGGAGCAGCACGAGAGCGTCGTGGCGGGCCTTACCAACAAGTACGAGGAGCAAGTGCTGTCCTTACAAAACAAGTTGGATGCTACGGTGGCTGCTCTTAAGGAACAGGTTGGGATGATTTCAAATGAGCAGCTGTTATCAAAATAAGCAAAACCGTTCTGTCGTGTAACTGACATTTTGTGGTTCTTCATATAGAAACTAGAGGTTCTTCATATAGAAACTAGATTCGTGCAATAGGCCTTCCTTCCCCTGGCTGCTGGCACCGGTTTTCCTCCGGCACCCGGGACCCAGGTCTTTGCTCTGGCTGGAGTCTTCGCTCTGGCCGGAGCCTTCAGTCTTCGTTCCAGCCGGAGCGCCACTCCTGTAGCTCCCTCCACCCCCCGCCCTCCCCCTCATTGCAGGTGACCCGCCCTGCCCAGCTGCTCCACGCCTGCATGCATGCTGCCCAGAGGCCTGGAGCGGCTGGGCGGCGGGGCTGCCTCCATCTTTGTTAGGTTAATTTGCATACTCACTCCTGATTGGCTTGTGGGCATCGCAAAGTGACGGTCAATTTGCATGTTTCTCTTTTATTAGTATAGATTCTGGATGTTTGCAGTAGGTTTTTTATTGTAAGTAAAATTTTAAAGACAAAGATTTTTTATTTATGCATACTCCCTAAGGCAGGCATGATTTTGGAAACCCTTCCTGTGGTAGGATGGATTCTCACAGTGCTCGTCATTTACTTGTAGAGTATTTATACATATTGTCCTGGAATAAATCCAGACGGAAGGAATGAGTGTGCTGGGAGACGGCGTGCACTTGAGGGCTGGTCCTGGGAGCTTGACAACTAGAACACCTTTCTTGGGTCTCCCAGCCTTTGGTAAGAAGCCCATCATTAAGACTGTCTAGAAATGGTTCTTGAGAGAAGAGGTCATTTTGAGAATAGCATAATAAACGAGGGAAGGTAGTCCGATCTAAAATTATTGAGGTTTGAGACTTGAGCATATTTCACAGTTTTTATTACTTTAGCCCCAAAGGGAATAGGATGTTGTAAGCTGATGGTGAGTCAGGTGGGGGGTTTGCTTGAGCTCCAAAACTCAAGGTAATCATTTCAGTGAATAAAACTTCAGAGCGCATTTTCCTTAATGCAGTTTCAGAACTAATTTAACTCAAAGGAAGAGAAGAAGAAAAATAAGATGTGAAGGTATGGAAAATTCCACTACACTTAAAATTCATTCTGATTTGGGTTTTTATTTCTTATTTATACAGCTGACTCTGACATTTTCCATTATTTAGATAGAGCTATATAAGATGCATTATTGGCAATAATAATTGTTTGTATACCATTTTATTTTAGTTTTATGTACATTTACATGAGTTTTTATTATGTTCATTTTCCTAAATATGTTTTTATTCTTTTTATAGAGAAACTTATTATGAATTTGACCAGTGTGGAGCATATATAGGGGTGGGGAAAGACAAACGCTATGTCAAATTATTGAAAATTTACTTTATATAATATATAAACAAATGGAATTTGAAATATAGTTTTGTTAACTTTGGCTGTGTGTGGGGAATAGCATTAAGGTTAGACATGGAGAATGGTCCTCCTTGGATGATGAGAGGAGTGGAATCTGGCGGCTTTTGCACCGTGGGTTACTTGAGGATGTCTCCATTCTCTGCTGCCTTAGGCACAGTTACAGGGAGGGCTGAGAGAACTCCTGTGTGTTCAGCTCCTGAGCCCAGTCCATCCTCGATTCTCTGACCCCGTCCATAGAGGAACCTTAGACTGGAGCAGAGAACAAAGTCTTGACTCTGTGCTGAATGGGCTTCAGACCCCTGAACCATACACTGAAGGTGCTGATTAAGGTCTTTTTTTCCGCGGTTACATTCTGTGACTGTTTTGTTGTTGTTCTTAAATAGCATAGCACAGCACAGCACGGATATAGGCCTTTGTGTTTAATTGCACAACTGCTTTGCAAAGTGCTGATTCCAAAGTGCTTCTCGTTGTTTCTTTCTGGGAGTGTTTCATGATGGTGCCCCTTTGTGCTCTCCATTTGCTCTCAGTTGCCTCAGTAGTATTTTTAATGAAAGGTCAGTCTATATTATTTCAGAATCTAAATTGACTCAAGAGGTGCTGTAAAAATCCACCAGGAGCGAGGGCGATGCCTGCCTGTCATCTGAAAATGCACTGAGTCTGTTCCACACGGAGAGGGTCGATGTAGATTTTCTTACATAACTGGTAGCCATACGTACATACTGCATTTTACCCCTTGCCTGCTTTTTCTTCATAAGAGTTATTACAGAGGGAGCTGTATTTTATTTCCCTTTCGGGTGAACATTTATCTGCTACACTCTATTCAGCAGATTGCAAAGAAAAGTAGAACAAGTCTTACAAAGTAAGTAGCAAGGAACAAATAACTGGATAATTCAGTAAATGAACTTGAATACGTTCGCCAGTGTCTGGGTTCTGAGCAGCTCTCATGTAGTTACCCATGACTGTGCCCATGCACTGTGTGTTTGACGTGCACAGTGTTGACAGAGTAGGTGCTCACGCGGAGTAAGTGTTCCTGGTTAGAGCGATTCTTACCCTGGCATCCTCTAAGGCAGTCGGGACTCGGCCCCGGGACATCGATGAATCCTCTGAAACTGGGCAGGAGTTGCTTTTGGGTGTGAGCATATGCAGTTTTTTTTTAGAAGACCCGGGAGCTTCTTCAGATTTTTCTCCCTTGCAGAAGTTTAAAAATCACCGCTTTATGAAAAACACATTCTTGCTGGGAAGTGCCTGCAGTTGTAGATTAATTACATTATTTCACCTGTTTAGCAAACCTTTATTGAACAACAGCTAAACATCAGGATGTAAACTAGCTTGATGTATATTTAAATATATTTTGAAAGACAAAATTCAACACGGTGATTGCCTAACTTAGCCATCCATGGTACAGTGGGCTTTCTTTTTTTAATTTATGTTTTTATTGTCTAAAGTTTTACATATGTTTCCTTTTTCCCTGAGTGACCCCCCCCCCCAGCCATTCCCACCCAGGCAAGCCCCCACCACCCCAGTGTCTGTGTCCATTGGGTATGCTAATAGGCATGCATACAAGTCCTTTGGTTGCTCTCTAACCTCCCCCTCCCCTGCCATTTGTCTCTGGCTCTATTTTTGTTCCTCAGTTTATGATCATCATATCCCACATATGACAGTTGGGCTTTCTAAAAATGTCTCTGTAACTAGTATATTTTGAGAAATACATGGCTTGTGAAGTTATAGTATTAATTTCCTGTTGTCTTTCAGCCACCAGCTTTTCTGCGTGGGAAGGACTGTACACAGTCACAGCACATTGTAACAGTTCTCTTTACTTTGGCTGAGCTTCTCTAGGTTCCCCGCGTGACAGAGAAGATGAGAGCAGACGAGCTGCTCAGAGCTCGGAGTGTTTCTCTGCGACAGAACTCGCTCCTGGCCAGCTGTCTCCCAGATTCTCTCCTCTACCCTGCCTCTGTGTCTCTAGTGCACGGCAGTGTCATGTCCTAGAACCTCTGGTTGTCTCTCCAAGTACGCCTCCCATTGGCGGACGTGTCACGGGAAGATCTCCATCTCCTTGAGGGTCTAAAACCTTTTTTCATTCTGATCTTGAAATCTTCAGCTTTCAGTGAAGATTTCTGTGTCATGATTTTCACGTGATCCCTTTCCTACCTTTCTCTTAACGTTATATTAAATTTAAACTCATTCATTGGCTGAGCGACTCTCACAGATGTGTGTGTGTGTGTGTGTGTGTGTGTGTGGCCTAATCCTCATTTTGGCTGTGCCATAGAAATCTGTTCAATTTTATTTGCTTCCATGGGCTCAGTGATTATTACTCTTTTATGACCCCACTTGTCTCTTCAGCCTTAAAAGATGTCTGTCTTTGTCTTGAATTGAGTGTTCTCATCACTCAAGCTAATCATGGAAAAGATGGAGCCATTCATTTTGTGTTATTTGTTTTCGGTGTTTAAGTTGCACAGTTTATGAGTGTAATCTGTTTTCCTGAACATGTCAACAGGAAACAGCATGATTTAATTGATTGATGCGTGTAGTCAAATTATCACCATGGTCTGTCTTTTTTTTACAATTTTTTTCATATCTACCTTTTAAACACACACACACACACACACACACACACACACACACACACACACACAAAACACCCCAGTTTGCAGTCTCTTGTTAAATCTCTTATGACCTCCCCAGCTCGTAAACGTTAGTTCTCTCCCCACCCCCTCTTGCGCACACGTTCACACTGTCATTGGCTCCAGGGCGCTCACTGTGTGCGTGAGAGCCCTGCTTTCCGAGCTGGCCTGGGGACCGGCAGCGTGGCCAAGAGGCTGGCAGCGTTGGATAAACACGGACAGTTTCCAGGAGCTCCATTTTGCCCACAAATTCAGAAGAAAAAATTTAAAGCAGAAATGGCTACATTGTGAACTAGAACACAAAGTTCACATGAGTTGTTAAGCCAAAACAGGAGACTTCAGAGTCCCTTTCCTCTGCTTAAGGGCACTGTCAGTATCCTTATGGGGTGTGCTTTGGGGTGGTATCCTTAGGGCATTATTAGGCGTTTGGTTTTCCTATGGATCAGGCCCCCAATGCTTTCTTTCTGCTTTAAAGCCCTTTCTTGGTTTTCCTCTTTCTATTCATTTCTTCAGGCTTTTCCCGGGAACTTCAGCCAGTTTACCTCTCCGCCTTTCTCATGCTCCGTTGGCTTGGAATTCAGCCTGTAAAGCCCTTTTTGAATGAGAGGTGATGATTTCCCCTACAGGGGCTCGGCACTCCCGTGACTCACTACTCCCAAATACATTTTTTTTTTTTTTAAGAAACTTGAATACATTGTGTACATGCTCTATATTTAAACATCCCCATACAGGTACACACATGCCTGTGTGCACACATTCATCCTGTTTGTGGTTCTTTGTCATTTATTTTTAAGTTGTTTTTTTGTTTATTTTTTTGTAGTAAATACTATGTGTAAGGCACTGCTTAGGCACCTGCAAGGAGACTTTGAAGAGAAATAAGACATGTAAAAGGTAGAAGGAAAAACATGAGGAACAGATCAAGTTTAGAAGACGTTCATAAAACGGAGAGATTATTTTTGGCTGCTCAGAACTGAATGAGCTTTTGGATGCTCAGAGTCGAGCGAGGCTCTGTGTGTTTATCTGTGTCCTTGCTGTCTTGGGATAGAAACTCCATGCTTCGGAGTCAGAGTGGCCTGCCTGTGTCTACGGACACTTACACTGGCAAATAGGAACGTACTGCCTTTCCTTTGGTCTGTATAGGACCTAGTTCTAGGACAGCAGTATCTTGTGAATGTAGAGCAGACGGCACTTTAGAAATCATGGAATTCAACCTTTGTTAGTGAAATTCCAAAAGAAAAAACAGACTGAGGAGTTGATGACTCACCCAAGATCGCATGACTTGGTTCGCCTGACTCCCAGCCCCGTGCACTTACCCTTGTAGAAGAGGTGATGTTGCCATGTGATGATTTTATAGTTGACTTAAAACCCAGTCATGAATGACAATTGATAGTTTAATACTTAATAACGGATCATAAAAATGACTTCTTGAACACTTTTTCTATTTAGGAAGACATTTGCTGTCATTTGAAAGATAAGGTGAAACAACTGGAAAGGAATCAAGAAGCAACCAAATTAGAAAAGACGGAGATCATTAACAGATTGTCCAGAAGTCTAGAGGAGAGTCAAACGCAGTGTGCCAACTTATTGCACTCAGGTAGGTGTCTGAGGCTCTGTGGTCTCCCCGAAGGCTGGGATACTATGCAGAGAGGACATAGGAGCCTTGAATGATAAAGACCCAGAAAAGACAAACAAGATCATTGGTGACAATTTTTTATTTATTTTTTAAAAATACATTTTATTGATTTTTTTTACAGAGAGGAAGGGAGAGGGATAGAGAGTTAGAAACATCGATGAGAGAGAAACATCAATCAGCTGCCTCCTGCACGACTCCTACTGGGGATGTGCCTGCAACCAAGGTACATGCCCTTGACCAGAATCGAACCTGGGACCCTTCAGTCTGCAGGTCGACGCTCTATCCACTGAGCCAAACTGGTTAGGGCTGGTGACAATTTTTTAAACATCGTTATTATACATGTGTCAGAGCTAGTGCATATTTATTACTAGTAGATAATTTGGAAAACACAGATAATATAAGGTAGAAAATAAAAATAACCAATAATTCTACTGCACAGAGGTAACTGCAGTAGACATTTGAATGTCTTTCCTTCAAGTGAAATGAAGGCCACACACATAGACAATTCCCTGCTTTTGAAAATGTACCAAAGCTGAATGTTCAAAAATTGAATAATAAATTACATGTTATAATGTAGATTCTATCTCTGAAAGCTAAAAATGATATGAAATCCTGTTATATTTTGCTGTTTAGAATTTATCACTGATCATGTAGTTCTGTCATTTTGTATAACTTTTTAAATTATTTTCCCTCTCACAATGGAATATAGCCACTTACCTGGTCAATTGAAGCCAGTGATGCTTTTTTTTTTTTTTTAATCAATCCTCATCCAATTTTTCCATTGATTTTTAGAGAGAGTGGAAGAGAGAGGGAAAGACAGAGAGAAACACATCGATTGGTTACCTCTGGCCTGGGCCCTGATCAGAAGCCTCCTACACGCTCCAAACTCGAACCCGCATCCTGGGCATGTGCCCCGACTGGGAATTGAACAGTGACCTCCTGGTTTATAGGTCAATGTTTAACCACTGAACCACACCAGGCAGGCTCCATTGATTTTTATAGAGACTGGAAGGGAAGGAGGGAGAGGAGAGAAAGAGAGAGAGAGAGAGAGAGAGAGAGAGAGAGAGAGAGAAAGAAACATTGATGTGAGAGAGACACATTGATTGGTTGCCTCCTGCACGTGCCCGGGGGCGGGGGCAAGGGGTAGGAGGGGGACCAGGGATCGAACCTGCAACCCATTCTGTGCCCTTGATCCGATTTCGAACTCATGTCCCTTTGGTGCAGGGGCAGACACTATAGCCACTGAGTACACCATCCAGGGCTGTCATGCTTAAGATTTCTCCTATGGTCTCCATGCTATTAACTTTGAGAATATGCTTCCTATCATTAGTTTCAGCAGTCTTTTGATTTCCTATTTATTTTTATAAAATGATATTAGAGTAAAAGGCAATAATAATTAGATTTTTATTTTCCATGCTGTGGAAATAGCTCAGTGGTTATTAATTAACATATATATGAAAGTTACACTTTGGCATGTTAAGTCAATTCTGACTATTGGTACAATGTGTATATGAGTGGATTATGCAAAAGTCAATCAGAGCCATGACCCCGGAGTGGGGAATGTGGTAGACATGAGCAGAGCAAGGATGATGGGCCAGGTACAGAAGTTCCCCTGGGCAGAAATCCCCGGGTACCTGGCAATGGGCAAAACTAGGAAAACAAGGACCTGCCCCAGGGTGACCTTTCCTCCCCTGGAGTGTCTCTGGTCATGGGTTTAGACTTCCTGATCCTTTGCATTGATGGTCATGCGGTTCGGACCCTCCCCTGACCTTTCCTCCCCTGGCATGCCGCTAGTCATGTGGTAGACCCGCTTAGAGGAGGGACAAAGGGCTGAAGAGTGGCCTCATTCGACTCCCATGCAGGCCCTTGCACAACCACTCCCTTAAGCACTAACCCCTTAGAGATAACGTTAGGCCTCAGTTGCATGCCAGGGCTGACATCAGGTCCAGCTGCAATGACTAATGGTCCCCTGCCCTGGCGCCCACCAATCAGTGGAGACCACAGCCCTGAAAGGACACACCTGGGAAGCTGATGAATATTCTGTTGAGATCTGCCGCTAAGACCTCCCCTAAGATCCCCACCTTTAAAACCCTCAAGACAGAGGACCTAGCTCATTCTTTTGCTCCCTAGAGCACGCCCACTGGGGTCTTCTTTTTAGTGCACTTTGCTTTCTTTCTCCTGATTTTCAAGGGCCCTTCTTTTGTCTCTCTGCCTGGTTTCCTGAGCCCAGTTCTTCTAAAGCTCACATCATCTACCTCTGAAACTTTCTAAAGAAGCTTTCTCTTACAAAAAAAACACCAAAAAGTTAGGTTACAGGTTCGATCCCCAGCCCTATTTGGGGCACGTGCAAGGGCAACTGATTGATGTTTCACTCTCACATTGATGTTTTTCTCTCCCTTTCCCACTCTCTAAAAAAAAACAAAACAAAGCAAATCAAAAGTACTAATGTCAACGATTGTCTAAATGTGTGTGTTGTGATCAAAATTTGGACCATGGTCTATTTAGGTCTCCCCTCTCTGTTTAGTTTTGTATTCTTTTGTTTCCCATGTCATAAACTATGAGCCTTTTTCCTTGCCATTAAAGGATTTGAAAATACGATTTTTTTTTAGTTGCATAATATGTCATCATTACTTTGCTTAAACATTTCCCAGATGCTCATTTTCTTTTGAGGAAACCCAATAAAGTTCCTTGTAAATGGAATCCTCCTCCCCCCACACCACCTCATTTGACTCCATGTGGGTGTGGCTCAGTGGTTGAACCAGGGGGTCTGGGTTCCATTCCTGGTCAGGGCACGTGTCCGGGTTGTGGGCTCAATCTCCAGTGTGTGTGTGTGTGTGTGTGTGTGTGCGCGCGCGCGCGCGGGTTGATGTCTCATCGATGCATCTATCTCTCTATCCCTCTCCCTTCCTCTCTCAAATTAATAAAAACTTTAAAAAAAGAATAAGAGAAACAAGAAAAAAAGTAAATGGGAACCTCCCGTGTTTTATTTACAATACTAGGTTATTGAAGTTCCAGAGGCATAATTCTAATAGGCTTCTTTCACTTGTGGAGGTCAGGGTGGCGGAAATAAAAACATTTAGAAAGAAGCTGAAGGCAACCAGATGTAGTTTTCTTATTAGAGGGCAGAAATGGTTTCCAAGGAATTTTCACTTTGGCTTTCTATGAGTTGGAATGTTATGCTCCTATTAAAGGACTTCTGGAGTGTTCAGGTGTGGAGACGTGATTTGATTCACAGCAAGGTCAGAGTAGCCCATGTTTTTAACTTCCCAAAGACATATGGGGAGCCATATTAAATCTTGGACCTATGCCTTCTGGGTCCCCCTGGCTATTCCTGTATGCACCTGAATAGATAATAAAATGTAATAAAGCAGAATCCCACCTTCTGTAGCCTCAGTGGATTCATGTCTTCTGTACCCCATAGGTGCTTTGGCCATTTACGTTTGGTGTATTCTGTGCCCCTTCCCCCCCTAGGCTCAGTCCAGGAGGTGGCTCAGCTCCGGCTCCAGCTGCAGCAAGCGCAGAAGGCACATTCTATGAGCGAAAACATGAACAGGGCTTTGCAGGTGAGCGTGGCCCCTCGGAAGAGATGGCTGGATTACGTCACCTTTCTGCGCCTTGGATTTCTCTGTATCAAAGAGGCAGTGCACCATCTCCAACGCAGCCCATCAGGGTTGTTCACAGTCTCGCCCCACGGCTGGGTAGTCAAGCCCGGGGCCTGTCTGTGTGTGTGCCCCAGAGAAAAGGGTATCTACGGGCGTGGGAAACCTACAGCGCCGCTGCGGTGCTGTCACCCCCTCCTCCGGCGCTGCTGACATTTCCTGCTGGTACCTCCACTGGAAAGAGGCGGCTTGCCTTTTCGCCACTGGCAGACTATAAAGGACAGCCGTTGCTGGGAAACCAGTCTACTCTGTCTCCCAGTCTAGCGAGCCAAAAAGTGCTGCCACCGGTACCTCAGCTGCAGGGATACTTTTCATGGAGGAGAACAGAGTGTGAGAGGAGCTACTTGCATGTGCTTCCTCATGTATTCGCTCCTCCATTCAGTTTATTGGAAAACCTGATCCGCGCTGGCCTTTGTAAAGTTATATTTAACGTGCGCTAACGTGTATTTGAAGAAGCGTTTCTGCCTCCTCTTGACCAGTAAAATGAATCTGAAGCATAGACAGAATGCCTGATTCCTTCTTATAGGAAAGTCATGAAAATAACTTTCAGTAATTTTGTGTTGTAGGAAGAATTAACAGAACTAAAAGATGAAATTTCTCTCTATGAATCTGCTGCAAGACTAGGAATACTTCCAAGTGACTCAGAAGGAGAATTAAATGCAGAACTCACGGAATCATACGTGGATTTGGGTATTAAAAAAGCCAACTGGGAAAAATCCAAAGTTAAGAGGTATGGAGAAAATAGTTTACCGTGGAAGAGTCTGCATTAATAATACTGATGAGGCTTGGTAAACAATTGGCACCGGGCATGAGGTGACCAGGGGTCCTTGAATGTGGGGCAGTGTGTTTTAGTAATATCTGATGAAGTGCACATGTCTGATATCAAAATGAACAGAAACCTCAAGAACTGATATTGGTGCTCACTTCAGCACCAATAGGCACATCAGTTTTAGTAAGGTAAAAAATGACTAATCTAGCTAAAATACACCAAGTACGTAAATTCTACAGTTGAGGTTATGGATCTGTTTTACTATTAAGGCAAAGCATATTATTTTTATTATATTAACACCGTTGAAGGCAGGCATCTGGCATTTATCAGTAGTCTATGAGAAAATAAGCATTAATTTTCCCTAGGAATCTTACTGTGGCCTTACTTTTAAAATAGGGATTTTGTCTTAAAATAGGGATTTTTAACACGGCTATTTTAGCAGTCCTATGGAAGGGATTGTGTTATCGTCCCTCCCTGGGACTGACGGGGGGAGGACATGTGGTGTAAGAGGAGGGAGTATATTTAGGAATCATTACGTTAAACACTTGAAAGATGAATGGCGGAGAGGATGCACATTTGTGAAGCACTTGCTTTCTGGAAGGTGTGGTGCAAGGCTCAGAGTGGAGTACAGAAGATGAGCAAGAGGCACTCCCTTCCCACAGGGGTTCACGTTCTGTCTGGTGGCGAGAGGGAGACATGCTTAGTGCACAGAGGGGTACTTACCTTCCCTCTGTTGGTCTGGGGAAGGCGGAGCGGAGCCTGTCTGGAAGAGGCTGCATTCAGGCTAAGGAAAGCCTTTCTGGAGTGCATTGGCCCACACCGTCACCATCTGGTTTCCAGTTCAAGACTGAGTTTACCATCATTATTGTTTAGCGGGAGCGTCCATTTCCTGTTGTGTTTCAGGCATCAGGCAGCTAAATACAAGCCTATAAGTCTCCCGAACGGTTTGCTCTACAATAGCTTGTAGAACTTGTGTATTTTAGTACTGGATTTTGTTTTTAGAACTGTAAGGTGCGATTCAGTAAATTGAAATCTCCAGTGATCAGGAAATACTGTGAAACAGTATGTTTTAGTTTGGTAAGGCCCCATTTATCTGGAGGTCAGTCTTTAGCGACTGTCGTCTCCAAAGACCACAGAGACAATCCGTAAGAAAGCAAGGAGGAAAATCCACAGACCTGAATTAGGCGGTGTATTTCGTTGGAGTCACCGTCCAGCTCTTAGGCCAGGGCCATTATTGACTTGGGTTTGTTTGTACCCCCATGAGTTATCTCAGTGGTCGGCAAACTCATTAGCCAACAGAGCCAAATATCAACAGTACAACGATTGAAATTTCTTTTGAGAGCCAAATTTTTTAAACTTAAACTTCTTCTACCGCCACTTCTTCAAAAGAGACTCGCCCAGGCCATGGTATTTTGTGGAAGAGCCACACTCAAGGGCCAAAGAGCCGCGTGTGGCTCGTGAGCCGCAGTTTGCCGACCACGGAGTTATCTGATGGAAGAGTAGCTGGGGCTAGGGGTGGGGAAAGGCACTGCCATGGGTTAGCCAGACAGCTCAGCAAGGAGAGAGAGGTCTATGGGAGCACAGCGGGCTGGATGGAGCTGCAGATCCATGTGATCCCAGGTTGTCCAAGAAAGCGGTCAGCTTGGTTAGTTAATTAAAGTGCAGGAGGATGCATGTGTCACATTTTTTAGACAGATTTACACAAAATTTTAAAGTTAAAATGTCATCTGGAAAATTTACTGCTGTGAATGCCTCATTTCCTGTTGATGCCAGATGATTCAGATTTTGTTTTGAATAATAGTTTTGCCATTTATTAGTAGCTTTATGACCTTGGGCAAGTTTCTTAACTTTTCTAAGCCTGTTTTCTTATCAGGCTTTTTCTATAAGTGGATTATAGGGTACATCTTGGGGGTTCAAGTGAGGATTAAAGCAGATAATGAATAAAAAGGACCTTTTGTAATACGTTCTAGCACGTGAGGCACTTAATCAATGGTAGGTGTTACTATTAATATTTAATAGATGATTGGTTAAAATACACCATTGATCAGACCTTATATCAATCCACTTCTTACTCAACACATTCTTTATAAAAGGTCCTTGATCCACATCTCAACCTTGAGAAAAGCAATAGATCCATTATCACTAATCACATTAGAATTGGGAAAATCAGAGCTCAAAGAGCTAAACTCTTCTGCCCAAGAAAGTGGACCATTATCAGCAGAGCCAATACTTGAACCCCAAACTTTACTGTCACGTAAACCTGTTGTTCTGTGTTTACATGACAGTCAAACCATTTGGCCTTAAACGTCATTCTTTGTCTTTTATTTTAAATATTTAGTTCACGCCAGAAAAGCTTTCTTTCCAGTATATTATTGCTTTAATTTATGCCATAATTAGCTTGGAAATTGGGTAAATAATAATAATATATATGTTATATATCTGTATATAATATATATATATATAGTTTCAAGTAGACTGACTTCATCACACTGTCTACTAAAATGTATTCTACTTTTGCTCTTTCTACTTCAGTAATACTCATAGCCAAAATCTTCTAGTAATCTAAAGCCCATTCCCATAGATAATAATTCTGAGACCACCTCTCTGTCGTGGGAAAGGGAATACCAGCCATGTACAACTGGGAAAGTGGAGAGTAACTAACACATAGTGGGTAGCCATTGAGGCTCAGCGAGAAGAATTGAATGAAACACAGGCTATGTGAAGAAAGATTCAGCTACAGTCATCCCACCTACCCACAGTTTAATAGATAAGAATTCAGTTTAGAGGAGAAAGTAGATATTTTCTTTCTTAGATCAGTGTGAGAGTTGTAATAGGAGAGAAGATTTGTCCTTTTCCTCTGCTGGCCTGTGATTATTAGAACAAGAGGAAGCAACGGTTTTCCCAGTGTCGAGAATTTTTGTTCTTTGTTGACTTGAGCTGCTTTCAAATCACAGCCCCAATTATTAGCGGCTCCAAGCTTTTATCCCCAGCTACTACATCCCTCAAGCTACCGCCTGGTAAATGTGAAGGGTTTAGCCCCAGTGTTCTGTTTCACATTCATGGAATTTGAGTAACTAAATCTGCATGTGGCTTGCACACAGCTTCTCCTCTCCCTTATTATAGTTGGCTGCGAAGCTCAAATAATAAACATTTAACAAGTGGAATGCCTTTTCCCTTTGGTCTTCTCAGCAGGCTTCACAAGGGACTACAGTTTATTTGGATTCAGGGGAACCAACTTCCACAGGGCTCAGTAGTGAGCCTTATGCAGGGCTGGTCACCCCCGTTGACTTTTTCCCTTTTGGGAAAGAAGAGAAAATTATTTTAGCAAGCACTTTCTCTGCTCTCTGACTTGGCTCCCTCCAGGAGTACATGATGTGCTGTTTCAGTGGTCAGCAGTCAGTAAGGAAAGAAATGAGGGATGCATAATTTGTTAACTGAGCAAAATAAGTGTTCTGCTTAAAGTCAGTTCACCATGTCTCACAGCATGGGCAGATGCATTTAATATTTTTTATATTCTATTTCTTATATAAGTCTATTTCTATTATATTTACATATTCTATTCCTATATAGATAGAAGTGGTTAAAATAGGTGAGATCTATATATACAGGCATATATATATATATATATATATATATATATACACACACACACACACACACACTGAGATCTATATATACACTGTGATACATATATATCACATATGAACAGTATATTGATAGCATGTAGCATATTGGAAGGAGCTCCTTTTATTATGTTAAAACTATATATGTTCTTAATTCTCTCTCTGTATGCATGAGTGTGTGTACACATAGCCTATACACTAATGTTTCCTTTGGGATCATTTGAAACTGAAAACAGTAAAAATTTTAACTCAGATACTATTTATATCTTTTTTAAGAAATAAATGTTAGTCTTTTAGAACAGTTTTAGATTTAAACAAAATTAGTATTTTGAGTTCTTGTATACTCTGCACCCATTTTCCCCTATTAACATCCTACATCAGCACAGTACTTTGTTACAATTAATGAAATAATGTTGATATAGTATCATTGACTGATATATCCATGGTTGGTCTTCGTTTTTACTTGATGTCCCTTTTCTGTCCCAGGATCACATCCAGGGTACCACATTATATTTAGGAGTCATATTTCCTTAGGTTCCTCTTGAATTTCCTTCTTTTTGATGACTGTGACCGTTTTGAGAAATATTGGTCAACTATTTTCTTGGAAGCCCCTCTATTGGAATTTGCTGTTTATCTCACAATTATGTTTTCCTTTTGGGTTCCATTTTCTTAACATCATTTTAAGGGTACATGCTATCAATATTTATTTTTTTTTAGAAGTAACTTTCTCCTTTATTATGGAAAAAAAAAAAGAAAATACAGATTGAGAAAACAAGAAAATTAAAAGCACCTATAATCTTACTTCGAATCCCATGAAGAAAACCACTATTAACATTTTAGTATATAATTCCTTTTAAAAAAATATGTTTTTATTGATTTTAGAGAATGAGAGGAAGGGAGAGAGAGAGAAACAGCGATGTGAGAGAGAAACCTAGACCGGTTGCCTCCCAAATGCACTCCAACTTGGGATCAAACCTGAAACCTGGGCATGTGCCCTGAACGAGAATCCAACTGGCGACCTTTCAGTGCCTGGGACGATGCTCAACCAACTGAGCCACACTGGCCAAGGCACATTTTGGTATATAATTTCCACATCTGTTCTGATGTTTCTAAGAGAAAATAATGTAGAATATAGTTTTATAATGTGCCTTAATACATTCTGAAATCTTTAGTCAGTAGATATTGTTATATACTAGAGGCCTGGTGCACAAAATTTGTGCCCGAGTAGGGTCCCTAGGCCTGGCCAGCGATCAGGGTCGATCTGTGGGGCGACCGGCGGGGTGATCGGGCAGGCCCCCACTGGCACCCACCTTGGCTGGCCTGGTGCCGCCTGCTTGCCGGCCCCACCCCCTGCCTCCGCCGCTGGTTGCCTCCCTTTGTGGGGTGATGGGGGGGTCCCCCACTGGCACCTGCCTTTGGCTGGCCTGGGGCCTGAGGCCTGGGGGCAGCTCCTGAATTGAGTGTCTGCCCCCCTGGTGGTCAGTGCATGTCATAGCAACCAGTCGTTCTACCGGTCTTTCCACTGTTTGGTCGATTTGCATATTAGGCTTTTATTATATAGGATAGGATATTTACTAATGGATATGTGGATGAGTGTAATATATTTTAGTTAGTGACACACTGTTTAAAATTTTAAATTTTAAATAATACATTATTATTACAAGCATCCTTGTAGCCAAGTCTTTATTCACATCTTTGATTATTTCCTTAAGATGTGGAGGAATAGTCTTGCTAAAGGATTTGCACATTATGTGAGGCCTTTGATACATGTTGCCAAGTAGCCCTGGAGTTTGCATTATTTCCCACCTCCTGACTTACCTATTTCTATGTACCTAGCCAGTGTTGAAAGTTATCATTTTTCCTGTTTAAAATTTTGTTCGTGGTATTTTTCTAGTGTTTTTATAGTTTAGTTTACTTTTTAAACCTTTAAAAATTGTGAAATACAACACATAAAGAAAAGTACATGGCCGAAACCGGTTTGGCTCAGTGGATAGAGCGTCAGCCTGTGGACTCAGGGGTCCCGGGTTCGATTCCGGTCAAGGGCATGTACCTTGGTTGCGGGCACATCCCCGGTAGGGGGTGTGCAGGAGGCAGCTGATTGATGTTTCTCTCTCATCGATGTTCCTAACTCTCTATCCCTCTCTCTTCCTCTCTGTAAAAAATCAATAAAATATATTAAAAAAAGAAAAGTACATGAAGCATAAACTTAATGAATGATTTTAAAGTGAATACCCATGGAACCACTGCCCAGGTCAAGAAACTGCCCATATTCCTCTTTCCAATCACACCCTGGAGAGTAATTGCTGTTTTGACTGTTATGGCAATCATTTTCTGTTTTTGTTTATTGTTGTTATCCTTTCAAGACCTAATATTCATACCTAAACCCTATAGATTGGGTTTGCCTTCATACGAATGGAACTCATATAGTGTTTGTGCTTGTTTGTTTTCTTCTACAGCTTTGTTTATATATTTCACAAACCATAAAATTGACCCATTTTAAGAGTACTGTTCAGTGGTTTTTAGTATAGTCACGGAGTTGTGCAACCATCACCACAACCAAATTTTAGAACATTTTAATATCCACCCCATAAAACCCCATACCCATTATCAGTTATTCTCCATTACCCCTTCCTTCCCACACAGCTCTAGGCAACCATATTGTCATTTTTAAAAAAATATATTTTATTGATTTTTCACAGAGAGGAAGGGAGAGGGATAGAGAGCTAGAAACATCGATGAGAGAGAGACATTGACCAGCTGCCTCCTGCACACCCCCCACCGGGGGATGTGCCCGCAACCAATGTACATGCCCTTGACCAGAATTGAACCTG
This sequence comes from Eptesicus fuscus, assembly GCF_027574615.1. NCBI lineage: Eukaryota > Metazoa > Chordata > Mammalia > Chiroptera > Vespertilionidae > Eptesicus > Eptesicus fuscus. Next base: position 59,393,357 of record NC_072477.1, read on the forward strand.
GGACCTTCCAGTCCGCAGATCGACGCTCTATCCACTGAGCCAAACCGGTTTCGGCCATATTGTCATTTTTTGTCTCTGTAAGTCCAATTTGGATCTATTTTATGTCTTCCATTTCTATCCTCATCATGTTTGATTTTTTTCTACCTTCTTAAACATATGGTATACTTAATTCTATTGCCTGTGTCATTTCTGGTTCATTGCCTATTGATTGATTTATCTCCTGGTTATTTTCTTTCCTGCTTATCTGCATGCCTGGTAAATTTTGATTAGGTGCTGGACACTTAAAATTTTGTATTTTAGAAGTTGGATTTTACTGTATATTTTAAAATACTGTTATTTTTTTTTTCCTGTGACACAGTTAAGTTACCTGGAATTCACTTTATCCTTTTGAGGCTACTTTATAGGTTTTGTGAGATTAGGTTTAGAGCAGCCTTTAATCTGGGGCTTATTTGGCCCCATTACTCAGGCAGTATTTGATGCTCTGAATTAGGAGGTCTTCCCACTATGGCTCATTGGAATGCAAATACTTCCCGCTCTGTTCTTTTCCGGGTCTTGAGGTAACTTCCTCACGTTCGTACATAGAGCTCTAGAGCTCTCTTTCTGTGTGGCTTTCTTTTCCTCCTCAAATTCTAGCCATTTTGTCCTCCCCAAACTGAAGTCTTTGCACCTGAGATTGCTGGGTCCTGTTTGGGTGTCCTCTCCGTGCTCCACCCCGGAGAAGGCAGGCAGGAAGCTGTGGCAGCCGAGGGCTCCCCTGGTTTGCTCTTCTTTTCTCAGGGACCACTGTGCGATGCTGCCATTGCCTAACAACCGGCAGTCATTGTTTCAGATATTTTATTTGGTTTTCCAGTTTTTTAAGGCGGGAAGATAAATCTGGTTCTTTTAACCCATTACGAGAAGGAACATAAATTCTCATTGCGGTTTTGAAATTTATTGAAACTAAAATTGGGATTAAATGGCTCTTATTTTTGTTATTTTTTTTTTCCAGTTGCTCTGATATCCACTTAGACTTGTGTTTTAGTAAAAGAAATACAGAAATTGTAGATTAGGATGACTTGTGTTTACTATTTTTTCCTCCTTTGTTTTGTTGTATTTCTCCCGAAGTCATAAAGGACACTCATATATGCACATACATCGTGCAGCTTATCAAAAACAAAAGCACGTGCCGTATTGAAGTTCCTGTGGCTGACCTTTCAATGGGGCAGCAGGACTAAGCTTGGGAGTGGTCCTCCTAGGAATAAATGTATTCCTGTACATGGGGATGTAGCCAAAGGGATGCCCTTGTGTCTGACAAAGGTTGAAAACGTTAAGCGCCCAGTCCGTTCTGTCTTCCGGACGGAAAGTATATGTCAGTCACCGGTGACTGACTGGGCGCTTAACATGTTAAAATTGCTTTTGAAATACTGGCATAGGATTGTATAGGTCAAACACATGGCCACCGTTGCAGTTTGTAGCTTTTAAGGAATAACCATGCTTGATCTGTTACTTGATTTGATTTTAAATATGGCCATTTCTCCATTAGCGTGGCCCAACAAGAAGACCCAGATAGAGAGCTTTCCAAGGATGAGGTGATCCTGAGGCTGAAAGCAGAAGTGCAGCGTTTGCTGGGCAGCAACTCCGTGAAGCGCCGCCTGGTGTCTCAGCTGCAGAGTGACCTCAAAGGCTGTCGGAAGAAAATCGAAGACCTACAGCAAGTGGAGAAGGATGTACAGAGCATCGCGGTCGAGGTTCGTAGTTTGTAGAGCTAAAATGCCATTTTTAAAGAGCTCAGCAAAGAAAACGCTTACAGTTTTCACAGTTAAATTAAACCTTTGTCTTTCAGGGTTTCATCTGACTTTCTTAGAAGTAAATTTTAGAGAAGGGAATGCCACTTAAAGGAATACATTTTCTGGTTACTCTCGGCACCTAGTAAATGAGATGCAAATTAGATGATTTTTTTTTTTTTTATCACAAATCCAAGGAAGCATCCAACCTATGTAACACGGTATCTGCATTTCCTCTAGATTGGCTTGTACCATCATGCACTAACATCTAGCTAAGTTCCCCACTGAGCATGGTGGCCATCAGATTTCTCTGGCCCATATTTCTGTAACGAAAGTCATTCTGTATAAGGAAATGAATTATGTAGTGATGGTGTTACAGGGGGAGAGGCACAGAATCAGGTTTTGTTGGAGTCACTGATCTGCCTTTATATCTTCCAGTTTCTCTCCTTACTTTATAGATGAGGAAAGGAAGCTGGAGCAGTTTGTGACCCTTCTGAGGTGACAGAGTCAACCTTGAAGCAAAATGAAATTAAAACACTTGAATGACAAATAGGTGAAGGTTATTTCCCCAAGATCGTGCTCTCACGGAGATCTTTAGGGTTGCCCTCCACGGACAGCTGCCTTTTTCACATTTTACAAATTCAAGCCCATGTGTACTCCCAATAGAAAATAAGGCGGAGAGACTTAGCAACTAACAGGAAAGGGAAGGAGGAAGATTAATGTAGATGGTGTATTCTTTTTCCTCCTGGATGGAAAACTTTTTTTTACTTCCTATGTTAGTACTGTTTTATCTCCTGATCCATTAAACTAGGAATTGTGTTCATTGAAACAGTCCTATTAGCACACAGTTTACAGGATGTTCTATGGTGCCTTATTATTGTGGAAATTTAATTGGGTCTAATTTATTTTCCAGAAATAATAGTGTTCTTACTGTTAAAGGCCTGCCCAGTCGGGTTCCCTCTTCTGAGTAACTATATTTGATGAGTACAACATTGATTTCAGTGTTAACGACCACATGTGACAGACCACCTTCTCCGTAGCATATTCAGCATCTTTAAATCAAGCTGTTTGAACTGTTTCCATATGTTTCTTAAAAAGGAAGGGAGTGAAAGTTGGTGTCTCAAATTGTGTTAGAGCAGAGTGAATTAGTTTACACTTTTTGGTGAGAGTATCCTAACATTTAGGAGAGTAGGAACCTGTTTTTGAGTCTGAACCTGAGCTCAGGTATCTTGGTGCTTTCTTTGCTTTATATTGAAATTACTGGTGGCATTGGTCAGACAGGTACACTCTCACATGTGTGGCAGTGATGGTGGTCGTGGCCTATGTTGTTTTTATGTTTTAGCCTTTCCCTTTGCCTCTGTAGTCTAGTTGATCAATAAGTCGAAGGGGGATACCTCCTATTTGAATGCTCCTTTTGTCCAGCTTCTCTTTTGCCATAGTCATTTCCCAGCAGTCTGCATTTGGTTTTTCCTTTTTTTTCCTCCACACCCAAGGATATGTTTATTGATTTTTTAGAGAGAGAGGGAGAGAGAGAGAGAGGGAGAGAGAGAGAGAGAGAGAGACAGAGAGAGAGAGAGAGAGAGAGAGAGAGAGAGAGAGAGAGAGAGAGAGAGAGAAAAGAAGGAAGGAAGGAAGAAAGGAAAGAGAAAAGAAGAGAAACATCAATGTGAAAGAGAAACATCAATCGGTTGCCTCCCGTATGTGCCCTGACTGGTGATTGAACCCAAAACCCTTTGGTGTGGTATTCCAATTAACTGAGCCACCCGGCCAGGGCTGCATTTGTTTTTGTTTTTTTAAAGTGTGACTTTAGCTCTTGCTGCTATGTCTGTTCTGCCTCAACTTACTATATAAGAAATTCTTATGAGTATTGTGTTGATAATTCTCTGCATATTTTCTCAATAAATATTTGTTGAATTAATAACATCTAGGATCTACTTCCTAGATGGGGGAATGGGAGAGGATACAGTAATTTAACCAGTGGATGGTTTTTTAAAAATAAATTCTCAAGTTTAGTCATCTAATTAGCCCATGGACACCTTCAAGTCTTGCCTTTGTCACTCATTTCCCACATCTTTTCTAATAGAGTTTTCTATTTAGTCTTTAAAGTCAGAAAGCAGGGTTGGGAGGTATGTGGAGAAAGAACAAATAATTCAGTGTAAACTTTTTTTTAAAGGTGCTTTGTGCAAGGTCTTGTGGGATTCAGTGATAAAAGAAACAATGGCCATTTCCTAAAGGAACTTTGAATCTAGAACAGCACTGTCCAAGTGAAATACAGTAGAGTCACATATGTAACTTAAAATCTAGTGCTGCCGTTAAAGTAAAAGTAATAAGTGAAGTTAATTTTAATAATATATTTTATTTAACCCAACATATGCAAAATATTCTCAATATTAATCAGTATAAAATTGTTGTAAGGTGGTCTGCATTTTTGTGTGTCTGTGCTCAGTTCTTGAAACCTGTATTTTTGACTTAACTGCACATTTCAGTCCGGACCAGCCACCTGGCCCGTGGCCATAAGCTCCAGTGTCCATAAGCACACGTGGATTAGCGGCTGCACATTCAGCAATGCAGCTTTGCAGTGGATGGACACCTATAACTATAACTCTGTGTAATAAGGGTGGTACTGGTTACAATGCCAGGAGAAGGAATTGACTATGGAATAGAATCCATATTGTGTAAGCTCAGTCTTTCTGAAATCTTTTAAAAAAATATATTTTTATTGATTTCAGAGAGGAAGGGTGAGGGAGAGATAGAAACATCAATGATGAGAGATAATCATTGACTGGCTGCCTCCTGCACGCCCCCCACTGGGGATCGAGCCCGCAACCCAGGCATGTGCCCTTGACTGGAATCGAACCTGGGACCTTTCAGTCCGCAGGCAGACACTCATCCATTTAGCTAAACCAGCTAGGGCCTTTCTGAAATCTTTAATGAGGCCAAAACCAGGCAGACACTCATCCATTTAGCTAAACCAGCTAGGGCCTTTCTGAAATCTTTAATGAGGCCAAAACCATTTAGGTGTCTCATTGATTTCCAGAAAGAATGGTTATAGCTGGGATATAATGTTGAACTCCTTTGCTTGCTGTAAGGATGTTATGAGAACACATCAATTTAAACTTGTGCGGATGTGTTTTTAAAGATAACTAGGCCATCGAAATTCTCTCCTTAAAGCTTTTGTAAGACTTAAGAAAGCCAGCAAAAATATTTATGTATGTAGTCTTTAAATTTTTTTTTAAAATTTCTTGATTTGAGAGAGAGAGAGAGAAAATTGATTTGTTGTTCCACTTATTTATTGGTTGATTCTTGTATGTGCAGGGTGACAGAACACCCCCCCCCCCCCCCCCATGCGGGGATTGAACCGACAACCTTGGTGTATCAGGACAGTGCTCTAACCAACTGAGCCTACCTGGCCAGGGCTATGTATGTAGTCTTTTTTTAAAAAAATATATTTCTTTATTGATTTCAGAGAGGAAGGGTAAGGGAGAGAGAGATAGAAACATCAATGATGAGAGATAATCATTGACTAGCTGCCTCCTGCATGCCCCCCACTGGGGATCGAGCCCACAACCCAGGCATATGCCCTTGGCCAGAATTGAACCTGGGACCCTTCAGTCTGCAGGCCAACATTCTATCCACTGGGCCAAACTGGCTAGGGCATATGTAGTCTTATTTGGCATTTTTTAAAAATGAACATTATAAAGATGACTTGTATGCATGCATATAAGCATAACCAACGGATGCAAAACTCTGGGGGGTGAGGGCATATATGGGAGTGGGGTGGGGGGTGGCAATGGTAAGATATGTACACATATAATACCTTAATAAAAAAAATTGGAAAAAAAAAGATACTGATATATTTATTGCATTATACATATCTTGTAGTACATTTTATGTTAGTTTATATCCTTCATACAGAACAAATTAATATTATGATACAGAATCAGTATTTTGCTTTTAAATCATATGACTATTCAAAGCGGTGCTGTTTTCTGGCATTCCTAGGATAATATGTGATGAAAATTAGGAGTCTGCCCATTCATAGCACTGTGTAATGATTGGGAATGGATCCGATACTTTGCTGATTGTTCCAGTTGAAAACTGGGCTGTTAAGTTAGAATGTGGTCAAGGCCTTAGGAAACCAGACTATCACTAACAGTCAGGGTCTGCATCTGCACTTAACATTTTGTAAGCGTAATAAGTAAAACACAGAGGCCTTTCTGTGCCTGACACTCAATAGAGACCGTTACCTCACCACATGTAGTGGTGAAAGCCATACTTTGATTCCAAGGTATTTGATAAACAGTGTTCGGTAGCCAATCTAGAAGGTTCCTCATTAGAATCTTTTAGGAACTAGGAAGATAGTGTGAGAGTTGGCGTAATATTATAATTCTTATTTTCTTAAAGATGATGTCTTCAGAATCCCACCTTTAGAAAGAAACTTGATTGTGCTATTTATGTGGTCCTTCTCTTTTTCAAGATATTTGTAAGGGTTTTGTGCTGACAAGTACAGGTAGGTAGGCCCTGAGTGCCTACAGTGTGAAAATAGGTCAAAACTGAGTAATAGCTAGCTATGAAAGAATTTTTTTTAGTGTATCTGCATATTACTTTTGTTTATAGTAATAAAAACTTACCAGTGGGGAAGGAAGCACAAATGAATATCAAAATTTTAAAAAGTAGAGGCCAGCCTTGGCCGGGTAGCTTGGTTGGTTGGAGCATCCTCCCCATACATCAAAAGGACGTGGGTTCAATTCCTGGTCAGGGCACATAACCCAGGTTGTGGGTTCAATCCATGGTTTGGGTGCATTCAGGAGGCAACAGATCAATGTTTCTTTCTCACATCGATGTTTCTCTCTCAAATCAATAAAAAAAATAAACAAACGTATCTTAAAAAAAAAAATAAAGTGGAGGCCAAGTTAAAAAAATGAAAGCCGTTCTCCTGAGTCAGAGATCTTTTCAAGTGTCATTAGTATCCCCAAATCTGGAGAGAAGCTAACAGAATAAGCAATCTTAGCTATTTTCTCTGCCAACTGGGGTAGGGGCAATGGCTTCTGGGAAATGATGGCAAGTGAAAAGGGGAAAGTCAGTAACTGGAGCAGTTTCCCTCTGAAAGTGAAGACTCTGTGAATTGGAAGACTGAGCCAAAGCCTTGATGTTTTGTCACTCCACCTGGGAATGCGATGCACATACCTTCCTGTCCCCAATGAATAGAATGACCCTTGTACACGATGTTTTTTAAGCATTGTGTAAGAGAGCTCAGAGTTCAGGTAAATACATAAAACCAACAAGCCTAGTAATATAGGGTTTTGTTTTGTTTTCAATCTTTGTACCCCCTGAATAAAAAAGTCATAAATAGCCTGGCTGGTGTGGCTCAGGTGGTTGAGTGTCATTCCACGCACCAGGAGGTCGCCAGTTCCATTCCTGGTCAGGGCACATGCCTGAGTTGTAGGCTCGATTGCCAGTGCAGGAGGCAGCCAATCGATATTTCTTTCTCATCGATGTTTCTGTCTCTCCCTCTCCCTTCTTCTCTGAAATCATTTAAAAAAACATTAGAAAAAGAACTCATAAAAATAAATACGAAGACATTTAGATGGTGAGAGGAAAACGTGCAATCATATAAACAGACAAACTTGGGAAGATGTAAAACAAATGAACAATGAAGGTATGTAAGAGGTTCCACTCTGATGGCAATACAAGGAATGCCAGTGGAAGCCATTGTTAGATACCCTTTCCCCCATCAAATACAACCGTTATTTAAAGATAGTCACTGCCATTGGAGGTAAAGAGAGTTGGACAAACTCATGAGAGTAGACATTTGTACAAGCTTTCTGGAAAAAATTTGCCAAAGTCTATCATAAGCCTTAAAAATTGTACCTATTGAGTAAAATATGTATCTATGAGTTAATACTGGTTATATAAATAAATAAATACTAAATTTAGTGGGTGAAAGTATGATGAAAAATAGAGTATTTGCATAGTCTCGAAGTATCTTTTTATAAGGTATTAATTGTAAGTGGAAAAATAATAACTTTTCAGTGGAGGTACTTGCAGACACTCCCTTCATCAATTGATCATCACGAGACGAGACTTATTGGTATCTTGTCTCCCCGAAAAGCATGCGCATCATTGCTGTGGCATTCATGCCAAAAATGCATAACCTGAATTTACTATTGAAGTAACAACAGAAAAAGGAAAAAAAATGGAGGGCCATGCTACAAAATAATTGGTTAGTACTCAAAAATATCAGGACTTTGAACAAAGGACAGAGACTGAGGAGCTGTCCTAGACTGGAGGAGACTGGTGAGATGTGACAACTAAGTGCAATGGGGGATCATAGATTGGATCCTGAAACAGAAAAGGACATTAGAGGAAAATCAGAAAATTTTGTATAAGGTCTGTAGATTAGTTAATAGTATTGTGTCCTAGTCAATGTCCTGGTTTTGATCATTGTACTGTGGTTATGTTTGGGGACATGGTAAAAGGTATATGGAAATCATTTGTACTGTTTCTGCAATTTCTTTGCATGACATTATTTCAAAACTAGAGACCCGGTGCACGAAATTTGTGCATGGGTAGGGTCCCTAGGCCTGGCCAGTGATCGGGGACAGTTAGGTTCCCTGCCTCTCCACTTCCCCGCCTCCTCCTTCCCTTGCCACCTGCGTGCTGCCACTGGTTCCCCTGCCTCCCCGCCTCCTCCTTCCCTCGTCACCCACATGCCACCCTGCTGCCGCTGGTCACACGCCATGTTCCGCGCCACCCCCTGGTGGTCAGCTCATGTCATAGTGAGTGATGGAACTCCCAGTCTCCCGGTCAAACTCCTGAGGGGACACTACATATTAGCCTTTTATATAGATAGATAAGTACTTAGACTTTTTTAAGAACCTGAAAAACGTTTGACTTTTTTTAAACATTTAGACTAAAACAGATGCCTCAGAGAAACCAACTAATCAGTTATGGCCTGATTCTTCTACTTCTGAATTGACTGTCAAAGATGATATTCTGCGACTTGAAAATGAAATTCAAGTTTTGCAACAACAAAATCAGGTAATTACAAATTTTAAAAATATTTTGTGAGACTTTCTATGGCCACATTAAATGCAAAAGTACGGAGGCAATGTGAGTTAGTAGACAAGGATATTAGTAGGTGATTAAGGATTCCAGTTATTTCCCTTTAGTGTTGGTCACAGGGTAGTAGTTTCATTAGAAAGTAAGTTGGTGTAAATCCAGTTTTCTGTCTGTACAGTAGCTTGGCTAATAGAGGTGTCCTTTCCTCCTTAGGTAGCCCTTGACCAAAAAGTAAAACTTTGCTTATTTAAAAGGCTATTGAAGACTGTTAATTCTAAGACTTATTTTCAGGCATCAGTTAGCCAATACTTCTCTGGTTAAGTGTTTTTATTTCATATATTTCAAATAAAATACAAAATTTTAATTTTTACTCCTTTCAGAAAGCTCCTTGTCAAAGAAATGATTCTGTACTCTTATCAAAGCATGAAGAGACTTTTGTGGATTATGAAATGCTATGTCAGATAATGTTACAGGGTAGAGATAAAATACAGAGGATGTTTAAAAATGAGATTAATCATCGAAAATGATACTTATTTCCAACAAACACTTTATTCTCTTATATGTAGGCACTAAAAGAAACAGAAGAAAAACTGAGAAATACAAACCAGGAGTTATGTAATCAAATGAGACAAATGGTACAAGATTTTGACCATGATAAACAAGAAACTATTGATAGGTAAAGTCTATAAAGTCTATATAATGCCTGCCTCCTGGGCACCCTCCCTATTTGCTTTCCCCTCATCTTCCTCCCCTCCCACACCCCCAAAAAAGATTCGAGAGAAATGATGGAGTGACCCCCTCCCTATGGAGACCTTAGCTTGGAGAAGACGAGTCCCTGGCTTCTCAAATTAGAATTTGGAACTCATTTTCCATAGAAGTGGTGTTAGATGGTGTGTTGGGTTCTATAGCACCGTCACATGGTGGTTCATTGAAATGGTATAGCTTAAGGCTGTTTTAAAGGCTATTCTATATAAGGAAGAAATCTGTGAGAGGGTATGTCTTCCAAATACCAAATCATAAACTTGGAAACGGACTTTTGGAACATAACTTACATGTGAGTTCAGTACTACTAAGTATTTATTTGTGTTTAATATAGATGACTTGCAATTTAGGAACCACACACACACCCTCAGTTATTTCAGTTCATTTTTCATAAACAAGTCCTCAACACAGACTGTTCTCTCCGTGTGAAGGACATCCTCAATCCAAGTTTCTAATTCTTTTTCTAGAAACATTTGAGGAAAGAAATATCTGACGATTCTTACGATACAGTGAAAATTAATCATTACCACTTTTGGTTGGGGACAACCAATCTGACCTTAATGATCACGTGCATTAGGGAAGAGTGGGGGAAAGGGAGGAGGGGAAACCAGTTGGTCCCGGGGTTTCTTGTGAAGCTGGCCGCCTTGTTCGCAGGTGTGAGAGGACTTACCAGCAGCACCACGAAGCCGTGAAAGCCCAGATTCGCGAGAGCCTGTTAGCGAAGCATGCTGTGGAGAAGCAGCAGCTCTTCGAGGTCTATGAGGGGACTCGCTTGCAACTTAGGTGAGAACAAAACAGTTTAGCTGCCTTCGAAGCTGTAAGACAACGCTCTCCTATTTCCTATTTTAGAGAACATTGTGCTGCAGCCCTGGTATTTTTTTTTTTTTTTTTGTGGTCATTTAGCTACTGGTTTTGTGTATCCAAGGTCTGAACTGGATAAGATGAATAAGGAGATGGCCGCTGTGCAGGAGTGTTACCTGGAAGTGTGCAGAGAGAAGGATGACCTAGAATCGACTCTCAGGAAGACCATCGAAAAGGAGCAGCAAACGCAGGAGAAGGTACAGCACAAGTTAATACCGTGTTTCCTTCAGTTGATTTCCCCGGCCTCGCTGTTGTCATTGAAACCAGTACACTTGTTCTCCTGTGCAAGGGGGAGGGCGTACGTAGAAGTCTCTTTTCTTTTGGCTATTTCACACTACTATAGCTCACGTGATACATTTAAGTGTTGAGATGATTATTAAAACATTATTAGAAATTGGCCTACATATAGGAGAAAATCATTCTTCCGTATCGATTCTTTCCTCAGAGGCAAAAACGAGTTCTGAAAATAGGAGTGGACCCGAGTCACTTTGAGTCTGAAACCCGGGATCCTCATTTTGCATTTGCTTGTGGGCTGCTCAGGCGGCCCTACCCAGTCCTCTGAGCCCGGTACAGAGTATTCCTTCAGGGGCATTTGCTCCGGCCCATTTCTCCACCCGTGTCGGAGCATCGTTGCATTCTGGGGGGGCACAGTGGTCACATGAATTTGGGTGTCATGACAGGGAAGGGGGTGGCATGGTGGCTGTGGAGAGGAAGGTCAGGGTCAGTGTGGCCTCTCAGGGAAGCGGGAGGGGCTACCGTGTGCTCTGCTCCTCCCTGTCGTCCAGGCGGCCATTGCTGAGTGTCCAGAGTCCGATCGCGTGGACAGAGGTGCACCTCCTCTTTCCTTCCCTGTCCTCAGAGTCACATCCAGACACAGTTCTCACTCCCACTTTGGACAGGTGCAGACCACAGTTTGAAAGCCACCTGCGTCTAGATTAGAAAATATTTTTAAAGGCCTGAGTAAATGTTCTAAACAGCTTTTGAATAAGTCACATTAAAGCAAGGCCTTGCTACCACAGACTTAAAAAAAATAGTAAAGAGCAGGTGAGGAACTCAATTCATTTAATATTTTGATTACTTTTGAGTAGGTTAATATGGTAAAAAAACATGTCATGTATAATTCTAAAGGGAGCTGTTTAAATTTAGTACTGGAAGTGTAAAAGTTAGAAGGGATCTTAAATTACCTAGAAGTTAAAAACTTAGCTTTTAGTAATGTTATAAAAATTAAAATAGATCTCTAGTGTGATTCTTTTTTTTTAATTCTATATATATATATATGTGTGTGTGTGTGTGTGTGTGTGTGTGTGTGTATATATATAGAGAGAGAGAGAGAAGAGAGAGAAAGAGAGAGAGAGAGAGAGAGAGAGAGAGAGAGATACGCCCTTTATATGGCTTAGGAGTATTTATAAGCCAGTCAGGACAGAATTTCTTTAAATTTAAGAGACTTGAATTATTTCATATCCTCCAGAGCTAGGTAAAGATAAACCAAACTATTTTCCTATTATATATATACATATACATACATATACATGTGTGTATATACATATACTTTACTATATTTTTATTGATTTCAGAGAGGAAGGGAGAGGGAGATAGAGATAGAAACATCAATGATGAAAGAGAATCATTGATTGGCTGCCTCCTGCATGCCCCCTACTAGGGATCGAGCCCACAACATGGGCATGTGCCCTTGCCTGGAATTGAACCTGGGACCCTTCAGTCTGTGGGCTGATGCTCTATCCACTGAGCCAGACCAGCTGGGGCCTATGATATATTTCACACGCATACAATGGAAGAATGTTATTAGACTCTGGAAAAAACTAAGTAACTTTTTGGGTAGCCCTTCTCTGCTGGGCATAAGCCATATTTCCTGTGGCTGAGCTTCAGGTCAGGGACTTAGTCTGGATACAGAATTTATAAGACAGTCAAAACCAGGAGTCCAAAGTTTCATATGTTTCATATGTGCTCTCTTCTGAAACAGTTATTGAGTCCAGCTGGGGGTTAAGTAGGAGCTCAATTCCAAGTTCTAAAGCTTTTATTAACACAGAACTTTCCTCATGTTAACCTGGCTTGTTCAGAGAAAGGGAAAAAAAGTCATGCACACAGAACCCTTCAGACTCATAGACAAGGCAGAGATGTTCAATAGTCCCGTTCATAATGCCATACCTGTACACATTAAGGCTCATATATTTAGTTATAATACATGCTAAGTCAGTCCTTACAAGTTAGAGGGTTTTTTTTTTTTGCAGTTCGAGCCATGCAAAACAAGTGCTTTAAAACTATCCAAATATTTCTTTCCCTTTAATGGTACAACTTTCGGAATAGATATTTCTGTAATATCTTCAGATGGTGCATCCCTATACCCAGTAAATCTATTATTTTTCCTCTGTGAAGAGAGGGAACAAGGTTTTCCTCGCTGTGGCGAATTGCAGAAATGGCCAGACCTTTTTCCTACCCCTGAATGCATGCCCCCTTGCAGCGTGATATTGTGGTTCTTCTCAGTAAGAGGCAGAGACTCTTTCTCTTCCTTGAATTTGACCTTGGCCACATGACTGACTTTGGTCATTGGGAAGCATTGATGCATTGAGGCTTTTGGAAGTTTGGTGCTCTTAGGAACCCTGTGGCCACTACCATGTGAATGATCTGGGATAACCTGTTGGATGATGACACATGTGATCAAGTCATCGCCATTGTCCTTGCAGACACCGCACTAACTACGAGACACGTGAGGCCAGCTTAGACCATGTAGCCCCAGTTGCCTGCAGAGACCAGCTGTATTGGCTTAGACCGGAATCAAGCCCTGGCTGACCCACAGTTTCTTGAGAAATAAGAGAAGTTTGTTTGTTGTTTTAAATCACTAAATTTTAGCTGGTTTATGAGGTAGCAAAATTAACTTACATACCCACAAACACAGAAAATTGGTAGCAATTTTCTGCTGTGAATCAAAAGGAAGTGCAGGTACAAATGGGAAAAATCTCCTGAGGGATAGACATATACACAGAGAGGAAAATTTGAATATTTCTTCTATAGTCCAACAAAAAATAATCAAACAAAAAATATAATACCAGTGTTATGTGACAATTTTCTCACCTATGTGGTGCAGCTGCAGTCCCCACGACCTGATTGTGAAGAAATGGGTCTCTTGGTCACTGGAGAATTTCCAAAATCACAGAGCACTGAGCATAGAGATCATCTAGTCGGCATGTGCCAGTGGTGGGGAGGAATCAGATGGCAATTAAGACAGAACTAGTCTAGGTCAGCTGTGAACCAGAAAAGACCCAGACAACCAGTGTGATGGAAGAGCTCCAATCCCAGGAGTGCCACACTGTCCTTTGATAGTTCAAAAAAAACCACACGGGGGACCAGAGAGGAAGGATATAGCCCAGTGATGTCGAACCTATGTGCATAGCCATTTCTGATGACACGCGGCCGCTGAGGCGGCCGCATGCCGAGGATGAAACATTTGCTGCTCCTGAGGATGAAACATTTGCAAAATGATGTTTTTTCCTCAAAGTGACACACTACCCGAGTTATGCTCAGTTTTTTGGTGAAGTTTGACACACCAAGCTCAAAAGGTTGCCCATCACTGATATAGCCTTTACTACTTACACCTGGAGAAGACCCCACGGCAGGAACGTTTCCGCCCTCGGCCAGGGTTAGGCAGGGGCTTACCTAGTAGAGGAGAGGGGGCGGGTGCCATGCTTGCAACGGCTTGCGTGCAGGCCGAGGACAAGCAGAGAGTCTGGTGAGACTCGTAGGCTGTCAAGGACAAGGCACCTGAGTATGTGCTGCTCTGCTCCTTGTGGCCGCTGGCCAGGTGGACACCGTTCAACTGACTGGAAGGGGGAATCGGGCTTTGTCCTCGCGTGACCCCACAACCAGGTGGTCATGAGTCAGAAATAATACCAAAAGAGAGGCAGAGCAAAAGCTCGGTGCTGCGTGGCACTGGGTGTGTGGGGTGTACGTCTCTGGCACTGCCGTTTGTGGGCATCTGTATGTGACTTCTCACGGCCTTTCAGTGATACCTCCAGAAAACTGTCTCTGAACATTTTCAAACAAACGCTCATAAATAATTTTGACCCCTGTGAGGAGTCTTATTTGCAATGATGTAACATCATGCAAGGGATTCCCATTTTCAGATGCACTAGGTTCTTAGAGTGAATAGAGAATGTTGTGTGAATATTTAAAAACCTGACATTTCGTATCTGCTAATGCTTTAGCTAGTCTTGATAAAAACATTTTATCTTTGACAATGAAAAACCCCCAATTAGGATTTATCACAAGATGCATAACTTTTAGTACAGAGCAGTGATTTTTGGCTTATCTCAAAATGTAAGGCTTTCAGAAATGTAAATTTTTTCTGGGCTAAGATATCTGATGAATCCCCTGATGGTGGGATATAAATGTATATTTCAGTTTTACTTTTTAAAAAGGGTATTTTGTCTTCTGGGACTGTATTTATTATATTAGATGTTTTTCTGTTGATAGAGCCATCATGATTTTTTATCCAATATTTGAGATGCATGCCGGCTTTTTACAAGCAACTTATTCAGCCAATTGACTTGGCATTTGGAAAGGTCATTTGTCTCTGTTGCTGTTCTCTATTGCATACATGTAACCATTATTTTATAAATTTGACTTGGAGAATATTAGTGTTGTACAGAGATATTTACTTGGATTTTTGTTTAAAGAGACAGTTATTGGAGGAAAGAGAAGAATATATAAGCAAATTGCAGGTGGAACTTGTAGAAAAGTACCAAGATACCCTTATTACAGAAAAAACAACAACAAGTGGCCAAAAGAACAGGAAAGTGATATTGAACAGCAGGTTAAAATGAAGTGATGTTAGCCAAAGCACACAGATAAGGAACAGAAAGAGGTGTGGGTTAAAATTTCTTTCTAGTCACCGTGTTTGAAAAATGTAGTATTAACTGTTGAGAGAGAATTCTTCCTGAACAGACATGTAACTTTTCATTGCCAAGTACATAATCACTCATTATACTTTTCAGAATTGGGCTATTAGTAGCTTAGACCAATTTTATTTTAAAAAACTAGAGGCCCAGTGCATGAAATTTGTGCACTGGGGAGGGGGGGGAGTGTCTATCAGCCCAGCCTGCACCCTCTCCAATCTGGGACCCCTCGGGGGATGTCTGACTGCCGGTTTAGGCCCAATCCCACAGGGGTGTACTTCTCTGGAACTGCAGTTTGTGGGCATCTGTATGCAGTGATTTTTGGCTTATCTCAAAATGTAAGGCTTTCAGAAATGTAAAGGGGATTGGGCCTAAACTGGCAGTCGGACATCCCTCTCACAATCCAGAACTGCTGGCTCCCAGCCGCTCACCTGCCTGCCAGCCTGATCACCCCCTCACCACTCTCCTGCCAGCCTGATCAATGCCTAACTACTCCCCTGCCGGCCCGATCGCCCCCAACTGCCCTCCCCTGCAGGCCAGATCCCCCCCCCCCAACTGCCTTCCCCTGCCGGCCTGGTCACCCTCAACTGCCCTCCCCTGCCAACCCGGTCCCCCCCAACTGCCCTCCCCTGCCGGCCTGGTCACCCCCAACTGCCTTCCCCTGCTGGCCATCTTTGACCACATGGGGGTGGCCATCTTTTACCACATGGGGCGGCCATCTTGTGTGAGGGCATGAGAGTCAATTAGCATATTACCTCTTTATTATATAGGATTACCTCCCATACTCCTCCCCGCCCCCCCATATTGATTCTTCAACCCAATTTTGGATATAATTTTTTTAGGGCACTTTTTTATTCTTTAAAATGAAACCATGACCTACTTTCATATTGTGAAATGATTCTAAGTTTAAGACCAATCTATAATCCTATATAATAAAAGGCTAATATGCAAATTGTCCCCTGGGGAGTTTGACCGGGAGTTCGATCACTCGCTATGACGTGCGCTGACCATCAGGGGGTGGCATGAAACATGGTGGGCAACCAGCGGTGGCGGGGCGCTGAGGGAGGCTGGGAGGCAGGGAACCTGATTTGCCCTGATCACTGACCAGGCCTAGGGACCCTACCTGTGCACGAATTTTGTGCACCGGGCCTCTAGTTCTATATAATAAAGAGGTAATATGCAAATTGACCATCACTCCAACACACAAGATGGCTGCCCCCATGTGGTCAAAGATGGCCGCCCCCACGTGGACAGAAGATGGCTGCCACAAGATGATCAGCAGGGGAGGGCAGTTGGGGGCAACCAGGTCTGCAGGGGAGGGCAGTTAGGGGTGACCAGGTCAGCAGAGGAGGGCAGTTGGGAGTGACCAGGCCTGCAGAGGAGGGCAGTTAGTGGCGACCATGCTGGCAGGGGAGGGCAGTTAGGGGCAACCAGGCCTGCAGGGGAGGACAGTTGGGGGCGACCAGGCTGGCAGGGGAGGGAAGTTAGGGGTGACCAGGCTGGCAAGGGAGGGAAGTTAGGGGTGACCAGGTCAGCAGGGGAGGGCAGTTGGGGGCAACCAGGCCTGCAGGGGAGGGTAGTTGGGGGGACCAGGCCGGCAGGGGAGGGCAGTTGGGGGGGACCAGGCCAGCAGGGGAGGGCAGTTGGGGGCTACCAGGCCTGCAGGGGAGGGCAGTTGGGGGGGACCAGGCCAGCAGCGGAGGGCAGTTGGGGGCTACCAGGCCTGCAGGGGAGGACAGTTAGGGGCGACCAGGCCTGCAGGGGAGGGCAGTTGGGGGCAATCGGGCCGGCAGGGGAGCAGTTAGACATCGATCAGGATGGCAAGGGAGTGGTTAGGTGGTGATCAGGCTGGCAGGTGAGTGGTTGAGAGCCAGCAGTCCTGGGTTATGAGAGGGATGTCCGACTGCCCGTTTAGGCCCGATGGGATCGGGCCTAAACGGGCAGTCGGACATCCCTCGAAGGGTCCCAGATTGGAGAGGGTGCAGGCTGGGCTGAGGGACACCTCCCCTACCCCCCCACCCCCGTGCACGAATTTCGTGCACCGGGCCTCTAGTTTAATATAACAAAGAAAATTCTCATGTGTTCTAGTGAATAAAATTAGGCTTATTAATTAGACATGCAGAGTGCTTGCTTTGTGGAAAGCCTTGTGTTGATAGGAAACACATATTAAGAGCAAAAATTTTTCCCTTCCCTTCCCCTTCCCTCTCCTTCCCTCCCTTCTTCCCCCTCCCATCTCCTCTCCTTCTCCCTCCCTCCCTCCCTCTTCCTCAATCCCTCTTTTTTATTTCTCCCCCTATTCCTTTCTTCCTATCATGTCATCTTGGTATTGGCAATGCCAAAGGCTCCAGCAGGTTGCATCTTGAGAGCAAGAAAGCCTGACCTTACACGACAGACTTAAATTTTCCATGTGATTTATGTCACGTAGATAAGGTCAAAGAGTAATTTTCAGGAATTACTTGAGAACATATTTCCACAGACTTCATTTCCAAACCTCATGTAATTATCACAACAATGTCTAGATGGTTTTCAAACACAGCTGTGGCTGCCTTTTTGGCTATCTATTCTAGTTTTCACTAATAATGATTTGAATATTTTTCTTTTGAAAACAGATGAAAGAAGAACTTTTTCAACAGATTGAAAAGGAGTGGCAGGCTAAGCTGGCTCAAACTGTAAAGGCAATGAAAAAGACAACCTCTGACTGTTACAGCCAGACGGACCAGGTAGCCGCCAAAGATGCTGTTTCCCAGAAAGAGATGGCAATGGTGACAGAAGGACAGGAGCAGGGGGCCCAGCAGGATCCAGAGCAGGAAAAGGACAGAGCTATCAAGGCAGCCCTGAAGAAACTCGAGGTTGAATTGGAACTCAAATATTGTGAAAACGTTGCCAAACAGGTAATAGGTTTATTTTAGTAAAATTATTGGAACTGCTTGTCTATTAGCAAAAGCCTATAAAATGCTATCATCGCACTGCTTCATAACTTTATACTTTAAAATGTTTGTGCATTCTAGGGTAGAGGACTCCTATGCGGCTCCTAAAATTGTCCTCATTATGTTTCTGTTATAAAAACTGTTACCCCCTCAACGTTTCTGTATATTCTTTCCATTGACAAAATGTTTGCTCCTCTGAGGTTACTCTGAGCATTCAAAAAGCTGAGGTTAAAGACGGTGGCTTTACAGCTGAATTAAACACCATTTAATTATGAACCTTTCCTGTCTAACTGTATAGAAAACATTCCACCAACGTGGCTGTAGATAAGCAAACGTAAAGCGAAAGGTCTTTGACGGTGTTTGTGTTGAGACTTGTGAGGTTGAATAAGCAGGGACATGGTCTGTAAATCCCATCTTCTGCCCCCAAAATGGTGCCCTTACCTCCCCCGGGACACGCCCAGAAAGCTGTTTCACTTTTAACTGGGGCTTGTCACTTCATTTCCGAGAGCTGTCACACCAAGGAAAGCACAGCTCTGTGTGCACAGAGTGAAGACGAGCAGTTTGTTTTATCAATTGCAGCACTTCTTGAATTTTTTGGTCTCGGGCTACCTTTACATAAGAAATTTTTCAAAAACATCTTTTCTAGCACGTATTCCATCGGCTGTGAGAGCAGTGACACCACCACATAACGTGTTGCCCGGAGAACGACACCGTTTCAACGTGAGAGAACAAGAGTAGAAAAGATGGAGAATGTCTGACTATTGTTTTGAAAATGGTTTTGACCTCACAGACCACGTGATAGGGTTTCTAGACCTTAGAAGTTCCTGGAACCTTTATATAATATTTATTGTGTATTTATTATTTAAAACTATTATTAAAAGTCTTAAGATAATAACCTGAAGTAACATTTTGAAAAACATACTCAGCTTTTGCTAAATACTTGAAAATTCTGCCTACTCGTTAAATTGTTCTACATGATGTTGCAGGGCATCCTTAAAGTCTGGAAACATAGGCAAATGCATGTAATGGTATCAAGGATATCTTCCGTCAGTTAAAATAATTTTCTGAAATGTTTACCGTAAGACTTGAACAGAGCAAGAAAATACTCTGTCAACAAAGAGACATGTTTAAGGGTTCAGTTATAGATCAAGCTCAAGTATAGCTCTTGTGAAGAAAAGCAAATAGCGTAGTATAGTAGAAAGGGAATTGCATACGAACTTTTTAAGGAATATAAATTTCTATAGGTACTTTATCTTTTCCCCATATTTTTAACTCTTTGGAATTTACCTGTAACTGTATATGACATTTTAGTGAGGAATACAGCCTCTTATATCAGCTGCACTTTTCTCTGTGTGTGTGGATATACTGTATGTATGTGTGTATCTGTATTTCAAAACGAGAATAAGGAATTACTATTTAATAAATGATCTTGTAATAGATTTATAAGCAGATTAGCCTTATAATTCATCAAGTCTTAGATTTTTGCCTGAATTGATGTACTACCCTTATTCTTTAGTCACAAACTCATTCTTGACTGCAGGAAAATATGCCATGTATAAGGCTCTAAACTGTATTGGTGCTTGTATGCATGCATGCGTGTGTGTGTGTGTGTGTGTGTGTGTGTGTGTGTGTGTGTGTGTGTGTGTGTGTATAGGGCGTGAGGACTGAGAAGGGGGTAGGTGTACTGATTGTACAGCAGCTAGCACCAAGCAGCCCTTCTGTCTGTCTTCTCCTTTTCCCAAGATAGGGAAATGGCAATTGGTACTTTGTACAGAGCTTTCTAAAATAGTACTGGCCATCAAACATTTATAGGCCCTCACTTCCTGTTGTGGCATTTGCATGGGACAGTACGGGAAGTTTAGAACAGGTGTATTAGACTCCACTGTTTGGGGTAAGGGGAGGTACTTGAAGTCAGTTATAACTGTGATGTAGTACAATGCAGCGTAACATACACATGCCATCACAGTTGCTATTTGCAAATGGCGTCCTTTTGAAATTTTATACCCCCCTTTACCTCTTTCTCTTGCAATATCCTCCAGGTAGAAACAGCTGTGCAAAATGCTCGCCATCGATGGCTGGAAGAACTGCCTGAGCTTGCAGAGTATAAAGCACGTGTCAGAGCGGAACAGAAGAGGTGGGAAGAACAGCAAGAGGTCTTTGTGGCCAAACGGGTAAGAACTCTCCCGGGAAAGGCCCCTCCTGCCCTCTTCTCTCATCTCAGTCCTGGAAATTGGTGCCGACTCACAGGGTTGTTGGAGGGTTAAATGTGATGATGCATGTTAAGTATTAGCTCAGAGTCTGGCCGGTGGTCCCTGTTCTCATTGTCATCAAGTTGCTCAGGGAGAGAGAATGTATTTAGGAACTCTTGAAACTCACAGAATCAGGAAGACAACCTTACCTGTGAAACTCAGTTGCACTCTGTCTTGCCAGATCTTTAGGAGAAATTGAGGACAGGTGTTTATCTGTTTACTAGCTATTCAGTGTCCTTTCACCTGCTTAAGGATTGTTTTTTGTTCTGTGTCAGTAGTCTTCTTATAACATACTAGAGGCTTGGTGCACGAGATTTGTGCACTGGTGGGGGGCGAGTCCCTTAGCCCGGCCTGTGCCCTCTCGTAGTCCGAGAGCCCTCGGGGGATGGCCAATGAGGGGAGCGGGCCTAAGCTGCAGTTGGACATCCTTAGCACTGCCCCAGAGGTGGGAGAGGCTCCCACCATGGCCGCTGCGCTTGCCAGCTGTCAGCCCAGCTTGTGGGTGGCAGCGTATTGACCACCAAGGGGCAGCTCCTGTGTTGAGCGTCTGCCCCCTGGTAGTCAGTGCTTATCATAGCGACCGGTCTTTCTGTCCTTGTTTGGTCGATTTTCATATTACCCTTTTATTATATAGGGTTCTCCTTGGTAAATAGTCAATCCAACTCTCCTTTTCAGAGATCTCATGTTCCGTCACTGTAATTATTTGTATTCTCCCAGCTTAGTTTCATAGTGTAAATCAATTCTCATCAAAATGCCATTAAACTGAACATAGTCTTGAAATTTGACCCTATGATTCTAAAATTTATTGGAAAACTAAAAGGACCAGATATATTTTTTTTAATGTTCTAGAAAAGAAGTAGTAGTCCAACCCCAACACAGAATGTATTGGAAAGCAATAATTCTGATAGTAGAGAGTCACAAATATAACATTCTTTTTCATTCAGTAAAATACAGACTTCAGAGTTAGGCCCAACTGTGAATAAAACATCAGTAAATTATTTCAAAAACAACAGAATGATAAATAATATTATAATAAACACTCTTCTGACAGCCAGATAACACTTGGGAAAAGTTAAGTTTACCTACACCCTGCATTGCCATAAAATCTAGGTTGATTAAAGAGTTTTGTTTTTTTATTTTCCATTGATTTTTAAAAATTTATATTTATTGTTGAAAGTATTATAGATGTCTCCTATTTTTCCCCATTGACCCCTCCACTCCATACCTGTTACCCCCCCATGCCTTCCATTGATTTTTAGAGAGAGTAGACGAGAGGGAGAGAGAGAGAGAGAGGAAGAGAGGAAGAAAGAGAGAGGAACATCGATGTGAGGGAGACACATAGATTGATTGTTTCCTGCACACACCCCAACTGGGAGCAGGTATGAAACCTGCAACTCAGGTACGTTGCCTTTACTGGGAATGGAACCTGTGACCCTTTGGTTTTCGGGCTGACACTCTAACCACTGAGAAATGTCAGCCAGGGGTAAGGAGTTATTTTTTAAAATTAAATCAGATATTTCAGATATGTATCATAATAAAATTTGAGGCAACAGACTCAGTAGCAAAGACAAATAGGATAAAATATGTACAAACCTTTAAAACATTTTTACTTGTAATAAAAAATAACAAAAGAAGATGATAAAAATAAGGAAAATAAATGAATCAAACAGGAGGAACATTATTACTAGTATATGTTAAGAAAACAAGCATCCATGAATAAGTCTGCCAAAGATATCCTATATAATAAAGAGGTAATATGCAAATTGACCATCATTCCAACACACAAGATGGCCACCCCCATGTGGACACAAGATGGCCGCCACAAGATGGCCATCAGGGGAGGACAGTTGGGAGGGACCAGGCCTGAAAGACAGGGCAGTTGTGGGGGGACCAGCCCTGCAGGGGAGCACAGTTAGAGGCGACCAGGCCAGCAGGAGAGGGCAGTTAGGGGTGACCAGGCCGGCAGGGGAGGGCAGTTAGGGGTGACCAGGCCGGCAGGGGAGGGCAGTTAGGGGCAATTGGGATGGCAAGAGAGGGCAGTTAGAGGTGACCAGGCTAGTAAGGGAGGGAAGTTAGGGGCGACCGGGCCAGCAGGGGAGGGCAGTTAGGAGTGACCAGGCCATCAGGGGAGGGCAGTTAGGGGCCATCGGGCCAGCAGGGGAGCAGTTAGGCGTCAATCAGTCTGGTAGGGGGTGATCAGGCTGACAGGCAGAAGCGGTTAGGGGCAATCAGGCTGGTAGGCAGGCGAGCGGTTGGGAGCCAGCAGTTCTGCATCGTGAGAGGGATGTCCGACTGCTTAAGTGGGCAGTCGGACATCTCTTGAGGGGTCTCAGATTGGAGAGGGTGCAGGCTGGGCTGAGGGACCCCCCTGCCCCCATTCACGAATTTTGTGTACCGGGCCTCTAGTGAACAAATAATCTTCATGAGAATTCCAAACAGCAAAAACCAATGGAAAAACATACATACCTACCAGATTGGAGACATGCAAACTAAGCCAAACTTCAGGTGCCATTTTGTGCCAAATGTATAGATCCTCTCTTCTTAGCTGTAATACACAGAACATCATGGATTGTAGTATCAAGCATGTGCTACTGTCCCAATGTCACAACCACTTTTTGGATAATAATGTGCATGACAGACATTATAAATGATTCATACATTGTATTTGTGATCTTATTCCACAAATTACTTAAAGAAATAATCCAACATAAATAAAAGTGTTTTAATCTATCTTTAAGTCATGTGGCAGTACCTGGGTGTTTATTACATTATTCTCTATACTTTTTAGTTTGTTGAAATAGTTCAAAAGGAAATTTAGGAGGCAGAGAGAAAAAGGAAATGATAGGATGTTATGCATATGTGTCTCATAGCTGAAGAGTAATAAAGTTGGGTAGAATATAGAAAATAGAAAAGAGATCATTCCTTAAGAACACAGAGCCCTGCCCATATGTGAATGCAGAAATATAGAGACTAGAGGACAGTGTGTTGCTTCTCAAACTTGAGCAGGCACAAGAGTCACCTCGAGGGTTTGTTAAAGCAGATTCCTGGGCTTTTCTCCTGGAAATCTGATTTGGAGGTTTTCAAGTGAGTCCTGAGAATTTGCATTTCAGACAGGCTCCCCGCTGACGTGACACTGCTGGTCTTTGGACCACACGTGGGTGGGAGTTGCACGATTGAGATACTTATTCAGCCACAGAACAATGTTAGCCTGTTGGGCATCCATCCTCAAACCACAGGAGGCAGGCAAGGTCCAGTTTCCTAGCACTGGCTAGAGAGGCAAGTTTTTGCAGGATTAGAGTGTTCATCAAGTGTGTGGAAATTTAAAGCCATTTCCCAGAGTCGAGAAGAAGTCAGGTTGGTTTGGCGGTCCCCACACTTTGCTGCACGTTGGAAAACCTTGAGGATTTTAAAAAAATATATTGTTGTCTGGCTCCCACTCCCACACTTTATGTTCTACTTGGTATGGGGTGTGGCTTGGGCATCGGGATTTTTAGAAGGTGCTTAGGTGACTCAAATATGCAGCAAAATTGGGAACCACTGAGTCAACAAATGCTGTCCGATGCTCCTTGTAAAACTTCATGTGAGAGGATGTGTGCTTTTAGTGAGCTTGGGCTGGCTATCCACATTCCGTAGGATCCACTACCTCTGCCTGCCACCTGGCAGTGATTTCCAGGCATCCATTGTGACATGACCTGTTTTCTCTAAAGCATTCTTTAAACATGTTTCATATACAACTGAACCATTCTGCTGGTAGCAAAAGAATTTTACTGTGAATTCTTTGTGGGTTCCTTTTAGTAAAGTAATTCAAATGCAATTACCTCAAATTTTTAAATTATTATATGCAACTATTTAAGAGCACATACAATTGAATAAAGATATATAACGTGTTTATAAATCTGTATAGGTGAAGATATTTGCTATCCTATCTAAAAAAGAGGGAATATGCCCCAACCGGGTTGGCTTAATGGATAGAGCGTCGGCCTGCGGATTGAAGGGTCCCAGGTTCAATTCCTTTCAAGGGCATGTACCTTGGTTGCGGGCACATACCCAGTAGGGGGTGTGCATGAGGCAGCTGATCGATGTTTCTCTCTCATCGATGTTTCTAATTCTCTCCCTTTCCTTTCCTTTCCTCTCTGTAAAAAAATCAATAAAATATATTTTAAAAAAATAAAAAGAGAGAATATGCTAATTGACCCTCACACTGTCACAAAGGTGGCGACACCCATAGCCAATAAGGAAGGAATATGCTAATTGACTGCCACACCATCAAAGATGGCTGCACCCACAACCACAAGATGGCGGCACCCAGTCCCCTTAGCCACACTGGGGCGGCAGGCGTGTGGCAAGGCACGCGGCAAGGCCTGGGGGTAGGCCCGGCTGCTCCGCGTGCCTGCCTCCAGAGTCCCCCAGCTCCCTCAACCCCCAGCCACCCATGGCCGGCCCGAGGCACAGGCAGGCCTCGGATGGCAGCTGCCCAGCTGCCCAGGGCCGCTCGAGGAGCAGGCAAGCCTTGGATGGTGGCTGCCCAGCCGCTCAGGGCCGCCCGAGGTTCAGGTAACCAGGGCCAGCCGAGGCTTGAGCTGCCGGCAGTGGCAGCATCAGAGGTGTGATGGGGAGTCGCCTTCCCCTGATCGCCAGGTCACCTCCCACCCCTGAGGGTTCCCGGATTGTGAGAGGGGGCAGGCCGGGCTGATGGACCCCGTCCAGTGCATGAATTTTCATGCATTGGGCCTCTAGTAATTACATAATAGAAAATTTAGTAAGCAGATAGCCTATCTCAGCATAAGGAGCAAAAATGTAGTATTAATCAATCTAGGCCAAGCCTTTGGAGATGCCCAATTCTTTTAACACTTTGTATTCTAATAACTTTTTGGAGTCACTCAGTGGATATTAGAACTAAAAAGGATTCAAGGTTATTATCCAGTTTGCTCATTATATAGATGAAGACACCAAATGCTAAAGAGATTGACTTTTCCAAGTTCAAGAAGCCAAAAGCAACAATAACTACATAACATTATTGAGCCCTTATTATTTGCCACACTCTGGGCTAAGTGCTTCAAATGGATTATCTCTGTCATTTAATCCTAAAATAACTCTTTCATGTAGGCATGGCAATTATCCCCATTTTATTTATTTGTTTATTTATCTATCTATCTATTTATTTATTTTTATTTATTTTGTAATCCTCACCCAAGAAACATCGATTGGTTGCCTCCCATATATGCCCTGACTGGGAATCGAAGCCACAACCTTTTGGTGTATGGAATCACACTCCAACCAACTGAGCAACCTGGCCAAGGCTATCCCGATTTTATTGCTGAGGAAACTGAGGCTCCAAGAAGTTGAGGAATGGGGCTGAGGTCCCAAAGCTAATTCCTGAGATCCCGCAGCAGTTGGCCTCCAGAGCCCCTCTGATAAGCACTCTACTGTACTAGGCAGGGTTAGAGCTAGAGCCCAGGTGTTTTGATTCCCTGTTGCTTTTTGGTTACATACTCTATTTTCTGTGATCTACTATTTCTGTTCTGTTATAAAAGAAAATTAACCATAGGGGGGAAAAATAACCTTTTCTGTTTGCTATTGTCATTTAATGAACTGCATTACCACTAAAATTGCATTCAAATACAATTATGTTTGTCAGCAAGTAATTATGCAGGTATGTGTTATATTCCTAAATAACAGTAAGATTTCCTTATGAGGCTGCTTTTGCTTTATGTAAATGATGCTTAATTTGTTTTGGGGGTTTAGATAAAATTTGAGACTGCATCTGTATAAAACAAGTGATATGGAATTTTTCCTAAAATTAGTTTTGAGTAAATAATTACAAATGCATATTTTTGGTCAGTTTAAAGTTCTAATTCTTCATAAAGAAACTGTGCTTTGTTTTTTGTTAATCCTCACCGGAGGACACTTTTCCATTGATTTATATATATATATATTTATATAGATATATATATATATATATATATTGATTTCAGAGAGAGGAAGGGAGAGGGAAGATAGAAACATCAATTTTGAGAGAGAATCATTGATTGATTGGCCGCCTCCTGCATGCTCCACACTGGGGATTGAGCCTGAATCCTGGGCATGTGCCCCGACTGGGAATTGAACCGTGACCCCTGGTTCATAGGTTGATGCTCAACCACTGGGCTCCATTGATTATTTAGAGAGCGTGAAAGGTAAGGGAGGAGAGGGAGAGAGGAAGAGAGAGAGAGAGAGAGAGAGAGAGAGAGAGAGAGAGAGAGAGAGAGAAACATGATGTAAGAGAGACACATCAATTGGCTGCCTCCTGCAAGCACCCAGACCAGGGCCGGAAACTGAACCTGAAACCCAGGTACGTGCCCTAGACCAGGAATCAAACCCCTGACCCTGTGGTGTGCAGGCCAACAATCTAACTTCTGAGCTGTGCCAGCCAGGGCAGATATTTTGTTTTTTAAATAACATAAGATAAAATGTTAGGTGACTTAAAATGAAGGAAAAGATCCTTAAGTATAGTGTAAGAATGTTTTAGGAATATTATCTAAATTCACTGTTTCCCCTTAATTTTGATTCTAAATCTCTTACTAAGTTCAGAGGTTAACTCAAATAATTACTTTAATTTTTTTATTAATGAGGAGAATCTTAAAGGTTTTTAAATGTACATTATGTCCTTTAGATATTGTTTGCTGTTTCTGAAGCTAAAGAGAAATGGAAAAGCGAGCTTGAAAATACGAAGAAAAATGTAACACCTGGAAAGGAATTGGAGGAGAAGATTCATTCTCTTCAGAGAGAGCTGGAACTGAAGGACGAGGAAGTCCCTGTGGTTGTCAGGGCCGAGTTGGCAAAGGCCCGGAGTGAATGGAACAAAGAAAAGCAAGAAGAAATCCACAGAATTCAAGAACAAAATGAGCAAGATTACAGACAATTTTTAGATGATCATCGAAATAAAATTAATGAGGTGCTTGCAGCAGCTAAAGAAGATTTTCTGAAACAGAAAGCCGAACTGCTCCTCCAGAAGGAGACAGAATTGCAAACCTGTCTAGACCAGAGTCGCAGGGAGTGGACTGTGCAGGAAGCCAGGCGGGTCCAGCTGGAAATCTGTCAGTTCGAGGAGGACATTCTGACTGTCCTTGAACTTCTGCTAAAGGACACCCCGAAGGAGCAAGCCTCTGGTTTAGAGAACAAGCAACTCTCAGAACTCGTGTCGATGTGTTCTTCAAAGTGGGCGTCTGTGCGATATTTTGAAAAACTAAAGGCCTGCATTCAGAAAGCACTTCAAGATATGCTCTCCCTACTTACGGAAAATGCCAACTCAGAATGGGAAAAGGTATGTGCCCAGGAAGTGAAAAGAGCTGTTAAACATCAAGGATGATTGTAGAAGTTGCATACGGTATTTTTTCCTTTCATTTTACAGATGTAATACTTGTGTGTTTTTTAACCGGTGGTTTAAAAAACTTTTTGTAACAAATCCAAAGCATTGCATCCCTTTTTTTTTTTTTTTTTTGCCAAAATAACATTACTTCTTCATAGTGCCATAAATATGAGGCAGAGCTTTTAACCCCCAGACATCTTTTTTCCTAAAAAAATACATGCTATTCTTTGTAAGGGCCTGAGATTTCAGAAACTGAATAACTCTCATTCCTATTTTGTTTTTTCGGCATTGCCACTCCACGAAATATGTATCATATTAAAGCAGGGTTTCTTAAGAGCTTCTAAAGAGTTTAGAAACCTATTTCTTGCCCTCAAGGGATTTATATCTCATGTAGGCAAAAAAGTGCCAAACAAGTATAAAGAACATTGGTGTAGATACAAGCCAGTAGAGGTATGGCTTGCTCACACAAACTCGGAAGCCCAGTTTGGCTGGTGTACTGTGTACATGCATGTGTAATGAAATCATTGCATCCTTCTCATTGTGTAAGTACTTTCTGATACCAGCTTTGAGTTTGTGGAACAGTTGATAAAGTCAAAGTCTTGCTCCCTTATGATTGAAGAAATTTGGTATGGGTGAAAAATTCAGAATGATATTCTAGGCATTGTGATCAGCCAGTTTCAACATTTGTACTTAGAGGAAGAAAAAAAAAAAAAACCAGTATTATAAGGTTTGTCTGATAGAAGAGTTGAGATATGAGTTAATTCTGTCAGATAGCATGTTTAAATGTTTTCAAGGCAAGAATTGAGCATTTGGTATTAATACCTCCTGGAAAGAGTCATAAGCTAAGAAAGAAATCTGAATTCCAGTCCCATACGTGGGGATAACTAACTTATCATCTTGGGTAATCATATAGTATTGTTTGTCATCTGAAAAAGAAAGTACAAATCCCTTGGGTGCAGCTCAGCCTTTCTGCATCCCAGAGTTGTAGAACTGAAGAAAAATGAAAGATCAGTCCCACCCCACCCCATTTCACTCCTGTCATTTTTTTTTTTGTTTTTGTTTTTTCTTTTAAATAGGTTTTTATTGATTTTAGACAGAAAGGAAGGGAGAGGGAGAGAGAGTTAAAAACATTGATGAGAGATAAACATCAACATTGATTGGCTGTCTCCTGCATGCCCCCCACTGGGGTTTGAGCCTGCAACTTGGGGATGTCACTCTGACCAGGAATCAAACCAATGACTTCCTGGTGCATAGGTCAACACTAAACCACTGAGCAATACCAGCCAGGCTCCAGTTGATATTTTTTAATTCTTTTATTGTTATTACTAGAGGCCTGGTGCACGAAATTTGTGCACGGGGGGGGGGTGTCCCTCAGCCCAGCCTGCAACCTCTCCAATCTGGGACCCCTCAGGGGATGTCTGACTGCCGGTTTAGGCCCAGTCCCCCAGGAATCGGGCCTAAACTGGCAGTCAGACATCCCTCTCACAATCTGGGACTGCTGGCTCCTAACCGTTCACCTGCCTGCCTGCCTGCCTGCCTGCCTGATTGCCCCTAACTGCTTCTGTCTGCCAGCCTGATCACCCCCTAACCTCTCCCTTGCCGGCCTGATTAACACCTAACTTCTCCTCTGCCGGCCCAATCGCCCCCAACTTCCCTCCCCTGCCAGCCTGATTGCCCCCAACTGCCCTCCCCTGCTGGCCTGGTTCCCTCCCAACTGCCCTCTCCTGCCGGCCTGGTTGCTCCCAACTGCCCTTCCCTGCTGGCCTAATCTCGCCCCCAATGGCCCTCCCCTGCTGGCCTGATCTCGCCCCTAACTGCCCTTCCCTGCCGGCCTGATTGCCCCTAACTGCCTCTGCCTGCCTGAACCCCTAATTGCCCTCCTCTGCCAGCCAATTTGGTTCTGATTGGTCTGTTTCTATACCAGTCAGCGTCAAAAGCTCTGCCTCCTAGGCAGTCATTGGCTCCTCACTGTTGACCCAGATTTGGTTCTGATTGGTCGGTTACTATGCCAGTCAGTATCAAAAGCTCCGCCTCCTATGCAGCCATTGGCTCCTTGCAATTCACCCAGATTTGGATCTGATTGGTCAGTTTCTATGCCAGTCAGCATCTCCGCGCTTGATCAGAGAGGCGGGGCAGATCAGCAGCCACCCCAGGCTACTGGTGAGCTGCTGAATTGCTGACCTCTGGGAGAGAGAGAGAGGCTAATTACCCTGCTTCTCTATCCATGCTGTGTCACTTAGCCACAATTCCTGCTGGTTTTTACAGCCCAAAGTTACGGGGACTTCTCTTTCCGGCACTGGAACCCTGGGCTGACAGTTTTGATTTGGAGCTGTGACCCCTTGCTCCTCCCAGAAGGCCTTCTCAGCCAAGATATCCATCCCAATTGAAAACACGTATTGGATCAGCCCATTCTGTGCCTCTGTCCCATCTACCAGTCTCATTGTGGTTTCTTTAAATTTTCTAGTTGGAGGGCTTTCATTCAGTCTGATTTTAGGCATTTCTGAATGATGGTTGTTCTATATTTTAGTTGTAATTTTGTTGGGTTGTGGGAGGTGGCGAGTACCACGTTTATCTATGCCGCCATCTTCTCTGTAGCTCAAATCTGATATTTTAAATTACTGATTTCAAAAGATGTTATTACTTACTAGTTGCTTTCAATTTAAGAATAATTGGGTGAGACTCCTTCCCCCAAGAAAATGTAACACCTTTCTTCTACCATTAATATGAAATCAAACCCGGGGTCTTTTTATAGGGCTTATAATTGTGCAAACAGTGTAAGATCATTTGTATGACTCAATGTGGCTTACATGTCTCTGGAGACAGAATCACGTAATTTGGCTAAGAACTTAGACTTTTGCGGCTTTAGTTGGGTGGGATCAGATTCCGTTGCTGAGAAAAGGGTGGCTTTGAAATGCCTAATCTGGCGTTTGTAACAGAGTAATAATGACTTTTGCTCTTTTAAAGCTAACTCATTTCAGAACCTTGAGGTAAAGCAGTGATTATAAATTTGCAATATAGGTGCCATAAATGTGAAGAGCTGTGATTGATGATTTATTAAATTTATAGTTTTTAGAGCTGTTCATGAAAATTAAAACAGGAACAGTGATCAACAGGTATATATTAAATAAGTCTCATTAAAATAATTTAGATGATCAAAGCGTTTTTTAAAATGGAAAGGATGGCCCTAGCTGGTTTGGGTCAGTGGGTAGAGTGTCAGCCTGCAGACTGAAGGGTCCCAGGTTTGATTCCAGTCAGGGGCAAATGCCCTGGTTGCAGGCTTGATCCCCAGCAGGGGCATGCAGAAGACAGCTGATCAATGATTCTCATCATTGATGTTTCTGTCTCTCTTCTGTCTTCCTTCCTCTCTGAAATCAATAAAAATGTTTAAAAATAAATAAGTAAATACATACATACATACATACATACATTGGAAAGGATGAAATGAATTAAAAATCGTGTCCAAGGAAATGAACATATCAAAATATATTAACACAACATTTCATAGTTGATAAAAGAGAAATATCAATTGGAATAAAAATTTCAAACAGACTTAAGGATGTGCATTCTCTCTCTTCTTACTACGAAAGTCAAGTCAAAGCTAAAACCATAAAGTGCTTCCTAATTTTTTTTGTTATCTTAGATTTCTCCAGTTTTGAGTAGAAACTGGAAACATTGACTGTTTGGGGGCTCCACTTTTATTACTCCTTTTGGCCTCAACCCCATCTGTGTCCTCTTGAATGCTCGGAATTTGCCTCTTCTCTTTACTTGCTGATCTCTGCTTGTGGTGGGCATCTTAGGTATGTTTCCTGACAGTCAGTTAAATGCGTTTCTCATAATCAAAATAAAGGCTTCTAGAATCAAGCATATACTAGTATAATGTGTTTTAAGTAATTAAGCAAGACAGCCCTCTCAAGATCATTCTTTGGGATTTAGTAGTTGTCCAAAATCTGAAAATACTACCTTAAAAGAATGTCTCACCACGAATTAGTTTAGTGGCTGTATTGCCTATAACAGGACTAGAATGCAGAAAGTGTTCAATACGTGTTAGTGAAGAAATGGTCTTGTGCAAGGTGCTTCATTTAGGTGAGCCTCAGTTTCTCCTTTTAACATTGGGATTTAACTGGCCTTCCTTTCAAAATGGCAGCATATATTAAAATATTTAGAAACATAGCATACTTATGTAAGTTAAAAAAATTTTTTTTACTGTTGTTATTTTACTTTCAATTCATGGAAGGCAAAGGATCACTATTGTAGTTTCTAATGAATTTAATTCCTGCTGCAGTGAAAATGTTCTGGATTTTCAAGAGCAATTTTGATTTCACCTAGTCTGTCCAATGGTTTGATCACATAAACTATTAAAATACTTCAAATTCATATGTATCTCCTATCTGTCTCATAGTTGGCCGCCAGTCCTCTGCCAGGTAATATTCTAATTTGGAAAATTAGAGAGACTAGTTCGTAGTAATGACAGTATTCACATTAACACCATAGAAAAATATTGGTGATAGTTTAGGCAAGATTTGTTTCAGGGTGATGGGTTTTTGTGTGTGTGTGTGTGTGTGTGTTTAATATTAGCATGTTAAATAGAGAATTGTGTGAAGACTTTTACTAGGCATTAACTATAAAGCTAATTTGTTTCAGAGAAACATGGGTGTCACTGGGCGAGGAGACCCTGGAACCCTGGTCGTCCTTCCTGCACCCACGTCCGGACACCATGCTCAGACCTGGGCCTCGAAACAAACAGAAGCAGAAGCTGGTAATGGGGTTTGATTCCTACTGATCTTTGTAACATCCATAACCACAGTTCCAGAGGGTTGCTTTGAAGATGAAAGGAGAGCAAAGATGTATATAGTTTTTGAGTGAACAAATGTGTCATGTTACTCCTACTTGATGTGTATCCTCCCCGTAAATTTCATTTTGCATTTAGAAGACAAAGTGGCCTTAGGCCCTCCTACGTCTATTTCTCATGGTCTTCCCTCCATTCAGAAGTGATTCTGTTTAGAAGGAGAATAATGAGAATTTTAATGGCACAGCCATGTTTTTATTTCCTGGCTTTATTGAGAAATCAAGGGTTTCACATAAGAACATTGACAAATACCGGATAGTTTTTCATTCACATTACTGGTTTATTTCAACCATTTTTTTTCTTTTAAAAAATATATTTTTATTGATTTCAGAGAGGAAGAGAGAGGGAGAGGTAGAAACATCAGTGATGAAAGAGAATCATTGACTGGAATCGACCCCGGGACTCTTCAGTCCACAGGCCAACACTCTATCCACTGAGCCAAACCAGCTAGGGCTCAACCATTTTTTTAATGGAAATGTTCCTGATTAGGTGTTTTCTGATTTATTTGTGGGTTTCTTGTGGGCAGGGGCAGTGTTTTTATCTCTTCCTCCCCAACACATGGCGAGTGAATGACACAGAATTTGCGTTCCTTGAGTATTTAATGAATTGACAGTTTAACTTTTCCTTAATAACTTAGAATTATCATTATGAAAAAGAATTAATGTGCTGTACTGCAGCCCATTGAAGTTTTCAGAGGTCACAGAGGAATATAGGGCTTATATTCACTGAGCTTTGGAGCTAGGCTTGGCATGTCTTTTAGGAGCTTTCATCCCTTATAGGAGATTGACCCCTTGCAGCCTGCTCCTCCCCCCGCCCCCCACACACACCAACACATGCACACTCTCTCTGTTTGTAACCTGAAAAGAACTAAGAATTGCCAGAGCAAATCATACGTACTAAGCCAATAATCTTAGTTTCCACACATTTCTAATTCAGTAGGCAGTATTACCAGGATCCTTAGAGAACCTCTGCCTTGCCTAAGAAGTCAGTCATCAGTATTTTTCTCATTGTTCGTAGATCTTTTCCCCTTACTTCTAGGTTCTAGATGGTTGAGAATATCTAATTGCTAATTAGGTGTGTGGTAATACCACCTTAATTTATATCTTGCTTCTTACTTTTCAGTGTCATTTTATGTCTGTTGTTATATTTGGAATGGCCTGAGAATCATATTTTTGTGTATGAAATGAGTAGTTTGGCTTTGGGAAATCCTGTCAATATGAAAGAAATTGGACTAAGTCAAATCAGACTATAAACAAATTTATTTTTCTTTCTTCAGTCTTTTCCCCTAAAAACAAACACATTAACAAATTCATTAGAAAGGCTTAAATAATCCAAAACATATAGTAAGAGATAAAGTCCTTTACAATCCCTCTCCCAGAGTGCTCCTGTTGACTGTTTGGTTATAGTCTTCTTATATCTCATTATTTTAAAAAGTAATTAAAACATTAATTATTAAATACTTGACACATACAAAAAATACATGTAATCCTATATAATAAAAGGCTAATATGCAAATTGAATGGTGGAACAACTGGTCGCTATGATGCGCACTGACCACCAGGGGCAGATGCTCAACATAGGAGCTGCCCCCTGGTGGTCAGTGTGCTCCCACAGGGGGAGTACCACTCGGCCAGAAGCCAGGCTCACGGCTGGCAGTGGCGGGAGCCTCTCTCACCTCCACGGCAGTGATAGGATGTCCGACTGCCCACTAAGGTCCACTTCCCAGGCCTAAGTTGTCAGTTAGACGTCCCTGAAGGCTCCCAGACTGCGAGAGGGTGCAGGCCAGGCTGCGCCCCTCCCCCTCGAGTGCACGAATTTCGTGCACCGGGCCTCTAGTGCTTATATAAGTTATGAGGGCTGACAACCAGGAACCCACTTTAAGACTTAATAAATAGAACATTACCAATACTGTTAAAGCCTGCTCCCCTCCACTTTGTGTAGTTATTTATCTGTTTGTTTATTTGACTGTCCACCCATCCATCTGCCTCTCTACTTACCAACTTGCCTACCTATCTGTCTGTCCGTCCATCCATCCATTCCATTTTTGGTAGGATTATTGGTATGAATCATGAATTCATATTTTTAAAAATATGTATATTTTAAAAATATGTTTTATTGACTTTTTAGAGAGAGAGGAAGGGAGAGAGATAGAAATATTGATGAGAGAGGACCATCATCGATTAGCTGCCTCCTGCACGCCCCCTACTGGGGATGGACCCACAACCCGGGCATGTGCCAGGTGACCTCTTGGTTCCTGGGTTGATGCTCAACTACTGAGCCACAACAGCCAGGCTAAAATATATTTTATAATTCATTACTATACTTAGTGTTCAGATTGTCCCAAATTCAGCTAATGGAGCCTCTTCAAACTGGCTCCCATGTCCTCGTGACATGCTGTATATTTGAGTAATTTCTTACTTTCTGGTATAGCAAAATACTCTAGCCTCATCTTGTATATACCCTTTCCCAGTACTAGAGTCAGCCATTTCTTGAAGATTTCAGGTCCTTTTTAGTGGGGAATGGTATTCAATACTAAAGTCTGAGCATCATTTTTCATAGCAATATAAAATAGATGGTTTTATTCAATTTTGCACCTTAAAATACTAAGTCTCAGAGAGGTTAAGTAATATTCTCTGAGTCACACAGCCAGTAAATAGTGGAAACAGGATTTAAACCCAGGTCTTTCCCTTATGCATCGTACTTTTTACAGTTATACTGTAGCTTTTAGTTATGTCATTTGGTCTCCTTTTTCCCTTCTTTCCTCCCTCCTTCCTCCCTCCCTTGTACCCTTCCTTGTAGTTCTTAGTCTAAATTGATATAAAGGTTTGCTATCATTTAATTTTTGCAGATAAGAAAAAGATCCCTGAAATTAAAGGTTCATGCTGTGGACACAG
The DNA here is from genome assembly GCF_027574615.1 of Eptesicus fuscus. NCBI lineage: Eukaryota > Metazoa > Chordata > Mammalia > Chiroptera > Vespertilionidae > Eptesicus > Eptesicus fuscus. Next base: position 59,428,979 of record NC_072477.1, read on the forward strand.
CTTCCAAGAACTTGAAAAGGCAAAGCAGGAATGTCAAGATCTGAAAAGAAAACTGGAGAAATGCTGTAGGCATCTTCAGCATTTAGAAAGGAAGCACAAAGCCGTAGTGGAAAAAATCGGAGGTTAGCATTTAAGGTAGCACTTGCTACCAGTAGAAATATCTTTGATCCTTGTTGAAATGTTCAGATGTGACATTTTAGTTAACAGGCACTGATTCTCTTTGGGAGTTCATGTAAACTAATTTGGACCTTTTTTTTTTCCTAACCAAATTATTACTGAACTCAAAAGGGGAAAATTGGAGCTCTGATGAAAAGGTCACATTCCTTTCTTCCTTTTTTGACTGAAGAGATATTGAGTGCCCATTATGTGTCAGGCAGTATTGTAGGCACTGTCGATACCGCAGTAAATGCATCAGGCAGAATTGCAGTTTAGATGGAGATGTGCAAGACTGTTCTTTTCCTTCAAGAAGCTTCTTATCAAGTGAGTAGAACTGAAAACAAATTAATCAATAATTGCAGCATTGAGTGCTACTGGCAGTATGTTTGTGTAAACTTGGAAGAAAAGATGTTAATTAACTCTTCCTCCTGTTTCGAGTTAAGGGAGGTTTGACTACGCCGTAAAAGGTGAAGGTCTTTGCCAAAGAGAACAGCATTCTAGGCAGAGGGCAAAGGCATGAACAAAGGTGCCTGGGTCTGACCTGGTCGCCTTCCAGTCCATTTTTCACAGTGTTTTCAGGGAAATTATTAAAACGGGCATTTCTGCCATTTCCTATTGCCCTTGTAAGAAAGGAAGCTATTGAGCTTATGAGGGTGCACCCTCTTACCTTTCACTATTCACTTACATTCCATGCTCTGTATTCTTTACATTTGAAATAGTTCAGATTCCTGAACTGGTCAGGAATTTTCTTTCACTACTGTAAGTACCCTGAGGATAAGGAATGTTTTGTCTTATTCACCCTTGTCCTGGTGCCCACTACATACCAGACAATAGTAAAAATGTCTGAATGAATGAAAGCCTGCATCCATGGGCTCCAAATAATTGCATCATCCATAAAAGACCAGGTGGATAGACTTACTTTGTTTTTTCTACATTCACCTCTTGCTTGCCTGGGCAACCACAGTCACTTCCTGAGTCTTTCTGCTTCCACTCTTGTCCCTCTCAAATGTTCTCCTCAGGTAGCTAGAGCAACCTTTTACAAAGCAAATTGGATCACCACACTCTTAAAGCCCAGCAGGGGCTGGATGTGGTCCTCAGTGTGAAATACAAATACTTAATTGAAGAGTCTAAAAAACGCTTCATGACTGAGCATCTGCTAGCCCCTCCGGCCTCCTCTTCCCCCAGCCCACTTACCCATTCATAGAGCCATAGTATGGATTTCTTTGTCTCTTTCCTCTGGACCTCTTTGCATTCCCTCCTTTTACCAAAACATCTGTCCTACCATCCTGGCCATATTGCCTGGCTAGCTCCTCCACCTCTCTCTCTCAGTGCATGCCTTCCTCAGGGAGGTAATCCCAGCCACCAGACTTGATTAGGTTCTTCTGGTAGACGTCCCCCCACCACCTGTGATTTTTATAATAGTCATCATCCTTGGAGTTATTGGACGTTTATATTCTCCAAAGGAGTAGAGACTTGATAGTGACAAGGACCAAGTCCTGGCCCAGCACTTAGCACAGTGTCTGGCATCAGCACACACTGTAAACACCGTTGCCTAAGAGAAGTTGTGTACTTCCTCCTACTGCTTGCTAAGTCTGTTAAAGATCTATATATATAAAAGTCTATGCGACCATTACGACCGAATGACTGGAATGACTGGTCGCTATGACATGCACTGACCACCAGGGGGCAAACGCTCAATGCAGGAGCTTCCCCCTGGTGGTTAGTGCACTCCCACAGCCAACCTCCTGTGGTCCCTCCCCGGGCCAGCCAACCTCCCTGCGTCCCTCCCCCAGCCGGCCTGGCCCCAATGGGCCCCGATGGGGGGCGGGGCCGGCTGGCCAATCTTCCACAGTCCCTCCCCCCAGCACGCGCCCCCAGGCTGGCCAGGCTGAAGGATCCCACCCATGTACGAATTCGTGCACCTGGCCTCTAGTAGATAATAATTACTTTAAGGCAAGAAGGGTTTTAAGAATTTTGAGAAAAAAACTTTAACAGTTACAACTCCTATAGTGATTGCTTACTTATTTAGTTTATTTGTTCAACTGTAGATGTAGATACAATGTAGCTACTGTAGAATTAGGTGAAAACCAACAATATCTGTTTTATAGAATAAAATGACAGGGCAGTTGGGTGTAATTATTATTTATAAATAATATTTAGCACCATTTATTGTCATCATAAAATCATTCTACATAGTGCTTTTTAAAAAAAATATATTTTTTTTTATTGATTTCACAGAGGAAGGGAGAGGGAGAGATAGAAGAAACATCAATGATGAGAGAGAATCATTGATTGGCTGCCTCCTGTATGCCCCCTACTGGGGATCAAGCCTGCAACCTGGGTATGTGCCCTTGACTGGAATGGAACCCAGGACCCTTCAGTCCACAGGTGGACTCTCTATCCACTGAGCCAAACCAGCTAGGGCTACCCAGTGCTTTTTGAGTTGGATCTCTTCTGTAATTTGTGCACTTAGAAATAATCCAAGGAAGTTGGTGATTAGCTCAAAACAATGGCTGAAAAGAAGGGGTCAACGTCAGAATTTAAGTCATTCAATAGTTTCATTTTAGTGTTTGTCTTAATGTAAATCTGTTGATAATATTTTTGCTATTGTGGTTGCTTCCTTTTTGTTTCTTAAATTCTTTTTCCACTGTCTTGGTAGCATTTATTGGAAAGTGATAGAGTAAGAATGAATGGTTTAAAAATATACAAGTTAACATCAATCACTAGGGGGAATAGAGTGAACCAATCCCCAATTTATGGGGTGTAATGAGAGGGTTACGAGTAGGATACATGAGGTGCCAGGTTTGTACTTCTTGAGCAATGGTATTGCCAGGCCTTATGTAAAGTGCTGTTCATTTATTGTTTTATCTCTATTATAATCTTCAAAGTAGGTAATACTATCCCCATTTTTCCAATGAAAAAACTCAGGTTCAGATAGTTTAAGAAATTTGCCTAAGCCTGTGGTGGGCAAACAGTGGCTTGTGAGCCACATGTGGCTCTTTGGCCCCTTGAGTGTGGCTCTTCCACAAAATACCAGGGCCTGGGCAAGTCTATTTTGAAGAAGTGGCGTTAGAAGAAGTTTAAGTTTAAAAAATTTGGCTCTCAAAAGAAATTTCAATCGTTGTACTGTTGATCTTTGGCTCTGTTGACTAATGAGTTTGCCGACCACTGGCCTAAGCTCATCCAACCGGTAAGAAGCAGAGTTAGTATTTAAACCCGTGTCACTGACTGAAATTCATGGACTCCATCAGTCTCCTCAGCTTCTTTTTAAAAGTTCAAAGAATTGAAAATTCTGACCTTCATTCTGAAAACAGCAGCTACTTAAGCTTGATTTTTAAAAAATGTTTTGAGGTGCTTGTTCAGGGATCATTGATATTATCATAGACTGTACACCAGGATCCACGGGAACCGGGAATTAGAAAACCTAGTAGTTTCTACAGAGCTTCAGTCCAGCTGGAAAACGAAAGAGATGCCTCAGAAACAATTGGAAACCATTGCAGAGCAGTGTGCAACCCGAAGCAAGATGAACAAGCAGCGTGGGTTTTAAGTGCTGAGAAAACAGAACAGGAGTGGTCAGGTTAGGCTCATCAGGGAATGAATGGCACAGGGAGCAACTGGAAATCCTGTGGTTTCCTCTATAAACATTTGGGTTGTGAACATAAGGGAACAGGAGGCTGAGAAAAAAAGATTAATTGATCAATATGCTATCAACTTCTTTTTTAGAGGAGAACAGTAAAGTTGTTGAAGAATTAATAGAAGAAAACAATGACATGAAGAGTAAATTGGAAGAACTGAGAACCCTTCGTAACTTACCACCAAGGTATACTTCTACTATTTTAAAGAAATTGCTTATTTCTAGGTATCTTTAAGTTATTTACATCAATCGTGTCGATAATATATCAGGAAAATCAATTATTGCCCTAGCCAGCTTGGTTCAGTGGATAGAGCGTCGGCCTGCGGACTGAAGGGTCCCAGGTTCGATTCCGGCCAAGGGCACATGCCTGTGTTGCAAGCTCGATCCCCAGTAGGGGGTGTGCAGGAAGCGGCCGATCAATGATTCTCTCTCATCATTGATGTTTCTATCTCTCTCTCCTTCTCCCTTCCTCTCTGAAATCAATAAAGAAATATATTTAAAAAAGAAAGAAAATCAATTATTGTCATTGTTATATACTCCTATGCCGTGTAACAACATTTTGCTTAATGATGGACTTCATATATGTTAGTAGTCCCATTAGATTATAATGGAGCTGAACAATTCCTCTTCCTAGTGACCTCATAGCTGTTGAAATGCAACACTTTATTCACGTGTTTGTGGAGATGCTGGTGTAAACAAACCTGCTGAGTCAAACAAACATAAAATACATACAATTATGTACAGTGCATAATACTTGGTAATGATAATAACTATGTTACTGGTTTATGTTTATTATGTTTCCTGGTCGCATCATTATTTCTTGTGCTTGATTTGATCTCATGTTGTTTCGTACAGTGACAGGTGTACAGGCTTGTAGCCTAGGAGCAATAGGCTACGCCATATAGCCTACGTGTGTAGTAGGCTGTGCCATCTAGGTTTGTGGGAGGTCACTCTGTGATGCTTGCACAATGATAAAATTACCTCATGACACATTTTCCAGAACTTACCCTGATCATTAAGTGGTGCATAACTATGTGGCACAAAGTATAAAAAAAGAAGAAAATCTTCCAAAATTCTATCCCTGGGATACCCTCTTTTAACCTATTGTTTTATATCATTTAGGTTCCTTCATATACACATACCATGTGCACATGTTTTAAAAATTGAGAATATTGTAAAAGCTGTTTTGTAATCTTTATTAACATTTCCCCACCTCATCATATACTCTATAATATGCTGCATAGATTTTCATCATGTGGATTTACCACAATTTACTTAAGTAACCATAACATTTCAGTTGTTTTCATTTTTCTCCTGTTTTAAATAACTATATAATAAGGATTCTCCTATGTGAACTTTTAAGCACATTTCAGTTTGTTTTATTGGAATATATAGACAGAAGTTTTTCACTCACAACCTATGCTTTTGCAACCTTCTGTTTGTGTTTAGGTCATTGTCAGAAGGGGCCATTGAACATGCTTGCCAGCCGTGCCATCAGGGGGCCTTGGAAGAGCTTCGTGAGCAGTACATTAAAGCAGTGAAAAAAATCAAGCGTAAGTCCCTAGAGAGAGTCCCAGGATTTTCAAGTGGTTTGGGCCTTTTTGTAACTAGCAGTAGTAATTGTGGGGAATTTTTCAAACTACTTTATCCTGGACTCTTACCAGCTTGTTTAGGAGAACATTGATACCTTTCCTAATTAAACAGTAATGGATCATTTTGCCCAAGTAATTTCTTTTGGAAGTGACATATGAGGATAGAGTTGTTTTTATATTGTTGATTATCCTGTTTCTTTTTTGGACACTGATATTAAGCTAAAAATGTTATAATCTTTTAACTGGTAGCCAAGAAACGGTCACCTGAGTGTTAAATTATTTTTTACTACCATCAACTTTTAAGGACCATGGGAAACAGATCTAGTTAGGAGTCGTTCTCCTGTTTCTCATTATTTTGACTAAGTTGTAGACACGCATTTGTTTGCCAGGGCCTTTGCAGTCCTAGGTGGTGCAGCGCACCCCGCACAGCGTTTCTTCAGTCATGTTTTCCCAGTAGCACGAATACCTCCGGGTTTTTAATTACAATAAATATTGCACAGAATGTGTGTGTCCCAGAACAGTAACCAACACTTATGTAGAAGAAATGTCTATTTGCGTCCTAACATTGCATTCATTTTTAACAAGAGTGGAGCAGGTCTCAAGTTCCGAATATAATTGGTAGGTCATGAGAATCATGTGTAGGTGTTGAAAAGCCCATTTAGTATCAGTTTAAGAGGATTTGCTTCTCCGTTGCCGCTTATGTTAACAGAGGCTCTATTACTACAAACAAGGCAATTTTTGTTACCAATCATATTAATTGGGAAGTGAAATTTTAATATAACTTGTGTGTGCATGTGTTTACATTTTAGAAGTTGGTTGGAAATTTTGTGTTGACATGTACTTTGTTTTCATTTTTCCCACTTCAGATAGTGAAAAGTAGTCTATCAGTATTTTTGCAGAGAACATATGATTTTTAGGACAAGCTTACTGTTCTCTGTGAATTGGAATCCTTACTATAACAGGGGTGGTGATATTCTACATGGAGGATGCAGGCCTGGGCTTGGTAACAAAAGTCAACCTTAGCTAAAGGTATTCCCAATCAAAGCATGCCGAGTTAAAGATAAAAAGAGATTTCGAAAGCTTGTGGACTGTTTTAAATGTGAATTTCAGAAGGCAACGTGAGTCCCATTCCTTTCCCTGCAATAGCACTGTGCACCTCTCTCTGGTGGTTGGTGAGATTCCATGTAGTTGGATGCTCACCAGTGCGGAAAGGATCGAATACATGATGAAACACGGATTTTCAGAGCACAAGTAAACAGAAGACTCAGTCTCTTCAGCGCCTTTTGCCTCCTTCTGTATCTGCTATCTCCTCCTTTCTGGCTCCCCTTTCCTGTATATTTCTTTTTTTCTCTTTTAATCAGACCTAATAGACAAGTAAAATGCATACAGGGTGGAGCTAAAGTAGGTTTACAGTTGTGAGTATGTGAAAGTTTATCCTTGTATTATTATTTCTGAATGATTGCATTTTCCATATGAACAACTGTAAGCCTACTTTTTGCCCCACCCTGTGTTTATGGTCTTTTTCTTATCTCAGTGTTTCAGAAGAGGACAGAACCTCCCTGGGGAATGTGCTCTGTGCCCTCACCATATGTGGCTGTCATCATTCTGGAAAGACTTTTAGATTCCTTTGCCTTTGAGTCTACCAAAATAGTCATCGGAAATATTCCATTTTAATGACCGTGGAAAAGTGTAGCGTTTAAATTATACCTGTAATCAGTTCATCTCTTAGAAAATTGGTCTGAAGTCTGCCTCTCTTGTTTTTGAAGAATTGGTAACAAACGTGCCTCTGTGGGGATTTCTCTGCGTGCACGCGCGCGCGTGCACACACACACACACACACACACACACGCACATGCACATGTACACTCACACGCGCACACCCCTCCCCCACCCCTTGCCCGCAGGTGACATGCTGCGGTACATTCGGGAGAGTAAGGAGAGAGCTGCGGAAATGGTCAAGGCAGAGGTGTTGCGGGAACGTCAAGAAACCATCCGTAAGATGCGCACGTACTATTTGACCTGCCTCCAGCAGATCTTGCAGGATAATGGGAAACAGGAGGGGTAAGTGTAAACAAACATCGTGTCCTTAGAGTACCATGACGCATGTTGTTTTCTAAGCATTTTGCTTAATCACGCTGTTAACTGTTTCTACATGATCAGCCATTGTGGGTTAAGAGAGGCTCAGAGGCTGTGCTGCCCTAATGTTGGCAGAGCTAATAGGAAAACAGAAGTCCTGGGGTGAAGGAAACTCATTTTTTCCTTTAAACTATATTAATTTAATGTTCTGGAATTCCCACAGAGCTGAGAAAAAGATTATGAATGCTGCTAGCAAACTTGCTACAATGGCAAAGCTGCTGGAAACACCTATTGCAAACAGATCCCAGAGCAAAACCACAGCGTCAGGTATGTCAACATGAGTCACTTGAGGGGTTTTCTCTCTCTCTCTCTTTTTTTTTCTTTTGATACTTAATATTTTTCGAATGAAAAAAAAACAACATAACAGGAAATGTAGGGAGTGAGAGGTAATTTATTAACTTCTGTGTGTTTTTTACTTAAACTGGAAATGTGCAAAACAGTGTCGTTTCCAGCTCAAGCAGGCAGACTCAGCAAACCCATCCGCTTCCTGTTGCTGCTTCCATCCCTAGAAATGATAGAAAAGATTGTAAACAACAACTGTAAAGAAGAAATGATAACTGGGCTTAGAAAAGTGTGATCGATAGGCCAGAAGCCATGAGAAATCTTAAAAGAAAGAAGACAGGAGAAGATTGAGGAGAGGAGCCTCAGTTCAGAACTGCCAGAGATGCCAGCCACAACAGGAGCAGTATCAGAACTGACCCACAGACGAAGGTGGTTATGTTGCAGGAGAAGTAAGCCTGGGCGATCCCAACAGGAAAACTAGTTGGGGTTCTAGAACAGCAGGATCCAGGCGGGGTCACCCTCTTCATGTCTTCTCCTCTCCCTTCCCCAACCCCAATATTGGGCTGGGTCAGAGCAACAGGAAGAAGGGCCTGGGAGCAGGGCAGTGTTCTGGGTGGCCGGCCACACCAAGACACAGAGTGGGAGCCCACATGCTCAGAGGACCAGCTTTTGTATTTTTTAATTTAATGTTTTTTATCCTCACCGGTGGATATGTGTATTGATTTGAGAGAGAAGAGAGAGAGAAAGAGAAACATTGATGTGAGAGAGAAACATCAATCAGTTGCCTCCCAAATGCACTCCTATTGGGGATCAAACCCATAACCTAGGTATGTGCCCTGACTGGGAATCAAATCTGCAACCTTTTGGTGTATAGAACAATGCTCCAACCAACTGAGCCACCTGGCCAGGGCCAGAGTACCAGGTTTTAGGTCTTTCTACCCTGCAGCTCATTTCTTCCCATTCCATTCCCAACTCCTTTAAACCAACAGCAAAAGGTAAGCATTCAACCAAGAACCATCACATATTTATAGAAAGCCAGTACCATGGAAAAAGGCACCAAACTCAAAACAAAAAAACAGAACTTATACCTAAGGAAATAGAATTCGTAGAACAAACAGCAGGACCTGAGAATGTTAGAAAAGTATAGTATTCTCAGAAAAATGTAAGAGAAGATTATAGCGGAAACTAACAATATGCTAAGATTTTTATTATTTTCAAGGAGAGGATATAGATACTGGTAGTTCTAGCCATTGCTAGAAAAATATAGGTTTAAGTATGTGTATTGAAATTTAAGGATACCCAATAGAGGAATAGAAATAGAGTATGTAACTTTCAAACTGCTAGGGGAAAAACTTGGAAGAAGATGTTTTTAATCTCACAGAATCAAGAAGAGGAAAAAGACAACTAGAAAGCATGGGTAAGGAGGAAACAATAATTGGTTGAAATATCAGCAATCACACCAAATATGAATAGCTTAAACTCACTTACTAAGAGACCACAACTTGCAAACAGTTTTTTAAAAATCCAGACATATGTCCTTTTCACGGGAAGAACATTTAAAATTCAAAATAAAGGGATGGAGGGTGACATACCTAGTAAATGCAGTGCTGATATTAGAAAAATTATGGAGTTAAATGCAATATTAGGTAAATTGCAGTTTTAGCATTAAAAGGGACCAAAGTTCATGATAAAGGAATTGCCTCCCAAGAAGCTATATAAATGGTTTCTTTTTCTACAAAAAAAAAACAAACAAAAAAAAAACACTTTAGAATATGTAAAGCAACAGCTGGTGAAAATACATGAAAGCATTGGTAAATTCCACATGGGTGGCAGGGGGGCGGATTTGGACTCTGGGAAGCTTCAGGCAGAACTTGTTCAGGAAACTGAGTCTGATATTGGTAGATGTGATTATTTGGGTAAATTTTTGGAATGGTAACGTGAACCTTGGGTAGAAAAGGGCAGTGGCATATCATAAGAAAAGATTTGTCTGGATTTGGAGTAACAGTGTGCAAACAGTGTTCCCAGTTTTCAGGGACTGTGCGGACCACGCTGGACTCTTCTGAGACAGGTGGCCTCTGAGTCTGTGCCGAGTGGCTCCTTTGCCTCGGGTCAGATTTAACGCCTTCGCTGATTAAATGAGAGACTCCGATTAGTTTGTGCTGTGTGTGGGGGGTGCATAAGTGTTGGGCAGTGGGGTTCTTCCAGTCAACTTTCTTCACCAGAAACTCCCTATCAGAACAGGACTGGAAACATCGCAATTGGCTCTTAAAATTGCTATAACATCTGTTGCAGAAAATAAGAGACCCGGTGGATAGCAGTAACAATGTATCAGATTTCAATAACAAAATTGCCTACCTTTTCCTAATGGATATATGTAAAAGAGGACTTTAACATGTTGACGTTGATGTATTTTTGAGAGCGATTAAAATAAATACGCCTTCTTTGGGAATACATAAAAATGTAGTTTCTGTCCTTCTCTTTCAATGTTCATTTTCTCCTACTTTTACGTTCCCCTAATTTTGTGTTCCCTTGTATGTTGCAGTACTGCCCCCGACTTCAGAGATAACTGGTGTTGAGAAATCAAAAAGTAACGACGTGAAGCAGACTATCCCGGGTCACCCTGAAGGCAAATCAAACGGCATGAAAACTCTCCCCAAAAGTGTGTGCGACCAGGTTCCCAGGAGGAGGGCCGCTTGCGACCTACGGAGGCGGCTGGAGGAGGCGGAGCTTGGGGACCCACAGCACGCGGGTCCCAAAGGGTCGCGTCCAGACTTTCAGTGTGAGGACGGCCAACATCTGGACGCGTCGCCAAGGACTGCCTCCCCCGAGTTCGTTCCTTGGGAAGGCGAAGGGGGCTTTGGTCTGCACAAGAAAGACCTCCTGGGTGACGCCGGCTGGGAATCCTGTCCGCACGCAGCCGACTACCCCTTCCCCGGCCCCTTCGGAAGCAAGTCCTCACCGAGAAATGGGCCCGGTCTCTCCGAACCCGGATGCGCACACGTAACCTGTCGGAGCCCCAATGGAAGACGGGGCTTCCAGGTGTACACGTGTGTCCCCCTCCGTGAAAGTGGAGACGCCGCGTCGGAGAAAAGCGAGCGCCCGCGTGTGGAGGAAGCTCCGGTCAGGGACGGCGCGGACCTGGGTGCCTCCCGGGGCTGGCGGTCCAGCGGCGCCACCCTGCCCTGCGGCAGCCGCGAGGCGGCCCTTCTCCGCGGAGGGCCGCACGGGACCCTGGATGCGCTCGCCGAGGCTGGTCATGTCAAACAGTTCTTCGCAGCCGGTTGCCTTCCCGATAAAGAGAAACATAGTAAGAATTCTCAGCCGGTGAAATGTCGGACCGGTCGCATTCCAGACCTGTTCGAAGAAGCCGTGCATTCCCAGCCGGGGAAGGTCAGCATGACCCCTGGACCCCCAGCTCATCCTAAGGCTGATGTGTTGGCGTCAGGTTTCAAAAAGCTGAGCGGTGCGGAGCATCGGCAGCCTTCGAGAAAGCCGATGGCCCCCCTGTCCAGCCAGCGGGACAGCGGCTTCGACAGCCCCTTTGTCAATCTTGACTAATCGTTGTACAGTATTTAAGAAGAATATATTGACAAGAAACCTGGAAGGGAAGACTTCATACTGGAAAATGTTTTGAGATGTTTTAATAACATCTATGAGTAAAGTATTCCCATAAAATTACTTGAGATATTCATGTCGCCTTAATCTCCCAAAGGCCTGATAGTGTCTGTGTAATCTGTTTCCGTGTGGTGTTTGTATTTGATTGCTAAACCATCTATTTTTTATACTTACAAATTAGCTCTCTGTGCACTGTTAAATTATTTAAATAAAACTTGCATATGGTCTATATGAGTTGTTATGAATTATTTTGTAGCTCATGACATAGAAATGTTATATTGACATTATGTTTGAAATTCATCCAGGAAAAAAAAAAAGCAAACTTCGATGATCTGTGTGTATGATCAGCCAAATTCAGTTTTTAAAATTGGCAATATTTAATGAGGCTATATACTCTCTCTTACACATACCTTTCCTGGAAGTATCTTCTCAAAATTTCTATTCTTGCTTTCAATTTGTAGAAAAGAGGTTTTGTAAGGATCGCCACAAAATATGTAGCAGTGTCCTGGTTTTATTGTTTAGAATAATAGTACACATTTTTTAGTTGGCATTCACATTATTTCATGTCTCCTAGGACATCCAAAGACTTGCTTTGTCTCCTTTATGGTTTCATAGTCTTTCTTTTAGTTAAAATACCACTTTTTAAAAAATGGAAATGATAGGCCTTGTCATGTAGCAAATAATTTTTAGCTATTAGATTTTTATGTTCATTTATAGAATAGAAATTGGCTAAGTTATTAATGCTATGTGTCAAAGGTCATAACTTTAAACCATGCAGAAATGAATAACCACCTGAATACTGTTGTTTTTAGAGGAATTGTTTTACAGATTCTTAGAGGTGCGTATGAAAGTGTTAGGTGTATGCAGGTGCTTCTCTCAAATCTCTCACCCTCAACCATGTTATGGGCAGGATATGTGGTTTGATTCACTATAGTTTCCACCCAGAACCAGGCTAACATGGGTGTTGATGGGATGAGTGGCAAATGCATCCTCCTCCTGCTGTGAATCATCTCTAAAAGCAAGAACCTGGAACAGAACCTTCTGGAGCTTGGAAAGCTATGTCATCTCAACTGGTAACCGGATGTAGAGAGAGAAGCCTGAAAACTAGCCGGGATTTCAGTGCTTGAGTTGAGATGCAGTTAGGGAAAGGAACACGGCATCTCTTCCAAGTCTCACTTCTGTTCCTGAGGATCAGTGTCCCTTGTCTAATAGTTTGGCTGGAATTTCTTACTCTAGGAAAACTCCTAAACCAGCTGAATTTATGGGTCTGGTTGTTAATCCGTTGAAGCCCTGTGTGTAACTGAACTGAGAATCTAGCTCATTGCTCACCTACCTTTTCATCTTTTGTTGGTTGTAAAACCTTGTCAGGTATTGACATCCTCAGCATCAAGGTTGACATCGGAGATCTTGCTTTCTGCTTCTTTTATGGTGTCTCTGATCCCTTTTGATATAATTTCAACCTAATTTTTTTGATATCCATCTTTCATTCTATTCAATAGGATTAAGTTACTTTATTTCAAACACCTTACACACAACCACCAAGAAAGGCATACACAGACAGCTGTGCAAATGAAGGGACTACACAGCCAAACCAGCACAGTGATTTGCATCTGAAGGATGATGTCAGAACAGAAAGGAAGCGGGAGCTCCATGGATGACACGGTCACATACATTTAGCTTCATCATGGTGTTTAATCTTTTTTATGTGTTGCTGGGCTCTGTTTGCTAATCTTGTGTTAGGGACTTTCATGTGTATGCTCACAAAGGATGTCAGTCTCTAGTTTTCTTGTCATAGCTTTGTCTTGCTTTGATAAAAAGGCAATACTGGTCTCGTAGAATGGGTTGGAGGGTGTTTCCCTGCCTCTGTTTTCTGAAAGAATCTGTATAGAACTGGTATTATTCTTTAAACATGGATAAATCAACTATGTGAAATTTTGGTTTCTTTGATCTCCCCCCACCCTGCTATTTTTCTGTTTCCTATTTAATTGATTTTTCTCCCCTTTGATCATTATTTCCTTTCTAATACTTGCTTTAGGTTTAATTCACTCTTATTTGTCTGTTCTTAAAGTGGAAGCTTAGATTATTGATGTGAAACCTTTCTTTTCTACTATAGCTATTTAAACCTCTAAGTACTATTTAAGTCATATCTTGTAAATTTTGATATGTTGGGCTTTTTTTTTTCATTTAGTTCAAAATATTTTCTAATTTCCCTTGTGATTTTTTATTTGACCCATGGGTTATATAGAAATATGTAACTTCATTTCTAAGTATTAAGGATTTTCCAAATTTCTTATTTATTTTTAATTTTTTTTGTCATTGGAGAATATACTTTGAATGATTTAAATCCCTTTAAATTTCTTGAGACTTGTTTTATGGCCTGGCATATAGTTTATCCTGGAGAATGGTTACACCTGAAAAGAATGTGTACAGTATACTCTTGTTTGATGGAGTATTAAAAACTGTCAGGCCCTAGCTGGTTTGGCTCAGTGGATAGAGCATCGGCCTGCAGACTGAAGGGTCCCGGGTTCGATTCTGGTCAAGGGCATGTACCTCGGTTGCAAACTCCCCCCTGGCCTGGACCCTGGCCTGGTGCTGTGCAGGAGGCAACTAATCGATGTGGATGTGTTTCTCTCACATCGATGTTTCTCTTTGTCTTTCCCTTTCTCTTCCACTCTCTCTAAAAATCAATGGAAAAATGTCCTTGGGTGAGGATTAAAAAAAAAAAAAAAGTCAGATCAAATTGTTGCTTGATAGTGGTGTTCAAGTCTGTGATAGCTTTGCTGATTTGTGCCTATTTGTTCTGTTAATTATAAAAAATCTGATGATGTGATTTCCAACAATAATTGTTAAAGTGTCTATTTCTCCTTTCAAGTGAGACCATGCTGTAGGGGGGGCTTTCCATGCTGATCAGAGGAAGCAGGCAGGGAAGCCAGGAGGGCAGTGTCCTGGTACAGTTAGGCAGGAACAAGGCCAGAGCCAGGGTAGAAATGGTAGGAAAGAAGGAGAATATCACAGCACTGAGCTGAACAGGACCTGCCGCCTGATTGAATACAAGGTCAAGAGCAAAAGAAGCACCCAAAGAGGATTAGAGCTGGAATGATTGTGCAGATTATTGTGCTGTTCATCAACAGATATTGGGAAACCAGGAAGAACATGGGACATGGTGAATTTAACTGGACGTACCTTCCGTTCAATACAACAACGCCTGGTGCTTTGGTGGCCACACACTAATGTTAAAACTAATTTACAGACACTTAACTGCATGCGGAGCATTGTGCCAAGTACTTCATTAGCTCATTTAATCCTCACAGCAGTCTTTGAAGTAGGCTCCATATGACACTTTTTGGATGAATGAAATTGAGGCTTAGAGGGGTTAAATAATTTGCTCAAAGCTAACACAGCTAACACTACTTGGGCAGAGCCAGAAATCACACCCAGGTCTTTTTTTTTAAATAAACTTTTCACTTAAAATAGTATTAGGTTTACAAAAGAGTTAGAAAGATATTCCAGAGAGCCTCCAAATGTATCTCACCCAGACTCCCCTATTGTTAGCATCTTACATCACTATGATGTATTTGCCACAACTAAGGAACCAATTTCACCGACGAATTTTTTTTTTTTTCCCCTCCAGAGCCCATGGTCTTAATCCCTATCCTGTCTATTTGGCTTGGCTTATAGGTGAGCTGGAATTCACTTTAAAAGGGGAGTTCTTTCCTTTTTCCTCTCCTTCCACTTCTCCCCCATGCTCCTGAGAAGGAAAATGAGTTCAGCAGGCTTTTCCACATGTGAAATCCTTTTAACTTGCTTTCTTGGTAGAATATAGGGGAAAAGAAAGATCTTATTCTTTAGTGGAGATTTATGGAATATGACATTATGTGGAGGTTGTGTTGCAACTCAGAATTTACCAACACAACTGGAAAATCTATAATACAATAGAGTCATCTTTTGTAATTTTAAAATTCAACCAATAATGGTTCATCTAAAAAGAAAAAAGAAAAGACATTTAGAAATTTCCTAGCAGCAAATAAGCCATTCTAAAGCTTCTTGATATTATTATAACAACATTTTTCCTTAAGGACCAGAACAGGAAATTAATTGGAAATCAAAATAGTAATATCATTAAAGAGAAACTTCATTTGCAAAAGGAACATAAACTGAAGGAATTCTTTCATAAAGTTCAACAATAAGAAAACTCAGAGATTGAGTTACTAGGTGTACCGGTTAATAATGCGGATTTTTGTAATCAAAGAAAACACAATAATTTCAAGAGAAATATCAAAAGTGCTTTATTCAAAGTAATGTCCATCGCTAGCTACACATTTTCCCCATCTTTCAGGTAATTTGTGGATACCGTCCCAATAGAACTTTTCTTGTTTTGAGGCAGACCATTCAGAGACCCAATTTTCCACTTCTTCGTACGTTTTGAAGTGCTGCTCAGAAAGTGCGTGTGCCATCGATCAGAAAAAGTGGTAATCTGAAGGAGCAAGGTCTGGTGAATACGGCGGGTGGGTTAATACTTCCCAGGCAAGATCTTTTAATGTGTCTTTAACTGGTTTTGAAGTGTGTGATGGTGCGTCATCATGAAGCAAAATTACTTTTCCATGTCTTCTGGCCCATTCTAGTTGTTTTACGATCAAAGCATGGTTCAAATTGATTATTTGTTGTCGGTAGTGATCAGTATTAATGGTTTCACCTGGTTTTATAATCTCATAATACACCACACCTTCCTGATCCCACCAAACGCAGAGCATTGTCTTCTTTCCGAATGGATTTGGCCTTGCAGTCGATGTTGATGGTTGACCTGGATCAACCTATGATTTTGTGCATTTGGGATTCTCAAAATAAATCCACTTTTCATCGCCAGTCACAATTTGATGTAAAAAAGACTTTCTTTCGTGCCGTTGAAGCAACATTTTACTGATGACTTTTCGGTTTCCCATTTCTTTTGCTTAGTTGATGTGGCACCTATTTTCCTTCCTTTAAAATCTTCCCCATTGCATGTAAACAATTGGAAATTCTTTGCTGAGTAACATTTAATCTTTCTGCAAGTTGTTTTTGAGTTTGACACGCATCTTCATCCAATAATGCTTGTAATCATTGGTCTTCAAACTTTATCGGTTGACCTGGACATTCTTGGTCTTTCACATTGAAATCATCACTTTTAAAGCATTTAAACCAGCGTTCATGTGATATTTATCTTTCTCTGACTGGTTTATTTCATTTAGTATAATGCTCTCCTGATGAACAAAAACAGATCCAGAGACAGAAGCATTGATCAGACTGTCAAACCTCAGAGGGAAGGCAGGGGAGGATGGGAGTAAGGGGGAGAAATCAACCAAAGGACTTGTATGCATGCATATAAGCCTAACCAATGGACACAGACAACAGGGGGGTGAGGGTATGAGTGGGGGTGGAGGGGTGGGAGGGTAATGGGGCGATGAAGACACATGTAATACCTTAATCAATAAAATAATTTAAAAAAATCTGATAAGAAAAAAAAACCAAAAAACAGCGCTCACAGTATCTTGAGATGGAGGAGGTTCACCATAGCTTTCCAAAGTATACGATAATTTTCAGCAGCACTTTTCTTCAAAATAATGAATTAAAACTTCCCGCAAATGCTCTTTCTTTGGGCACAAAATTTGACATTTTTAAGCGTAAAAATATCTATGATGTTAACACCTTCAGAAAATTTGACATATGAAGTTTTGAAGCTTGCTGTCAATACAACAAAATAGCATACATATCAAATCGCATATATATCAACATATGTGTCACTCCATCTAGTGAAAAAAAATCCGCATTATTAACCAGTACACCTGGTAAATCTTGTGCTCTTAGAAATGTCTGATGAGTAAATCAAATAGAACCAACAAAAAATGTGGTTTTTAAAATTATCTTGTTTGGGTTCAGGCATAAGTTCAGCTCACTCATTGGTGGAATATAAAGAACAACATAAACTGGTGAATAAAAATAGAACCAGAAACATCGAAGCATCGAACAAGCTGTCCAACCAATGAGGGAAGGCATGGGGTGAGTGGGTTAGAGATCAACCAAAGGACTTGTACGCATGCATATGAACATAACCAATGGACACAGACAGTAGCGGGGGGTGGGGGGGTGGGGGAGAGATCAACCAAAGGACTTGTATGCATGCATATAAGCCTAACCAATGGACACAGACAACAGGGGGGTGAGGGTATGAGTGGGGAGGGGGTTGGAGGGGTAATGGGGGGATGAGGACACATATGTAATACCTTAATCAATAAAATAATTTTTAAAAATCTGAAAAAAAAAAAACAGCGCTCACAGTATCTTGAGATGGAGGAGGTTCACCATAGCTTTCCGAAGTATACGATAATTTTCAGCAGCACTTTTCTTCAAAATAATGAATTAAAACTTCCCGCAAGTGCTCTTGTTTTGGGCACGAAATTTGACATTTTTAAGCGTAAAAATATTTTGTTTTCTCACAAGAAGTTTGATTTCACAATTTTATTAATCATGTTTTGTACATAGTATACTGACCAAATTCTCCTCCCGGTGCTTCCTGACCTCATGTGCCCTAGAGCCGTAGTTCATTTGTATAAGGACATAGAGTGAACCCACTTTATGCATGATCACAATGCCCTATAGGTATTAATTGTTTTATTGGCTGCCAGTGAGTTTTCTGGAGATTTTTGAAAATGTGGTTCAATTTCACAATTTACTCTGCAAAGTCTACAAGGCTTTGATTATTGTTAGTTACTTTGATTCTAAGTTGTTTCTGACTTTCCCACGAATTCAGGTTTCTGTTTCAATTGGTTAAAAATTTTCCAAAATTCTTTTTTTTTTTAATTAAATTTATTGGGATGACATTGGTCAACATGAACATATAGGTTTCATGTTACAAGATCTGTACATTGCACCATGTGCCCACCACCCAAACCAAAATTCTCACCTGTTAAGTTTCTTAAAGTTCGGCCTAGGTATAAACACAAAATAATAATATATGCCTTTTGGATACCTGTAATAGAGCAGTCATCATACTAAGCTCCATGCATATACTTTGTCCTAATCCTTTCAACAGCCCTTCAAAGTGCATCTTCTTATCCTCATTTGACCGATGAGGAAGGCTTGAAAGGTGAAGGGACTTGCACAGGGACTCTCTGTGGCTGAGCAGGTAACCCAGTGGCCCTAAATGCAAAGGTGGATACGAACCCATATGCTCAGCAAACATTGTCTTTAACCCAAAGCCATACATTGCTAGCATTGATATTGCTTCCCTCGCAAAAACAATACATGTGCATGCTACTGTATCATTAATAAGAAGTCTTCATACTAAAGACAGTTAAGAGTTGCTGCACTATCCTTAAAAATCAAAAACAAAAAACCTTCCTAAAATTAGGTGTGTGCTGAATAGCTCATATCCAGTTAGTACCAAGCAGGCTTTTCTTAGTATCGTTCTTGTCTCTCTTACTTTTTTTTTCTTTTCTTTTTCTTTTCTTTTTCTTTTCTTTCTTTATGCTCTTTTCCCAAGTTCAGATTCACACTCTTTGTTTTTTTTGTTGTTGTTCTTTCTTTTTACTCTCCCTCTTCCACTCCTATTCCCTAATTTGTCTTTCTCTGGTGGTTACCTTTATTGGAGGTTATTAATATCGTGAATACAATTCTGTTCAGTGCCTTGTCTGTTGTGCCTGGTTGTGTTGTATTTTATACCTTTAAATCAACGCCGGAGAGAGAGATCTATATAACCAGACATCCAGAGACACCCTCCACCTGGGTTTTTCTATGTATTGGGCTTAGCAATCAGAGTCGGAAAGAGCCCAAGTGTGCGGTTCGTGGGTCTGTGCGCCAGACTGAGGATACTGCACTCCTTTGAAAATTCTTAGTCTCTCCCAGAACTTTGGAATCAAATATGGTTCGTATTTTTATTCCATCACTTACCAGTGAACCTACACCCCACAACTGAAAGGTGGGGATATGTGGCTGACACTGTTGGTTGTGTACCCAACATGATTACCTAGTTCTTGTTGGCAGAGCAAGGAACTGGGGGTGTCTGTTCCTTCCCTCATGACTCAGTCCCGCCTGCAGAGCTGACACCTGGTTGGCATGAGCTAATCACAGTGGCCCCAATTCCAGCTGCCAGGGATTGGTTTAGGGGTGGGCATACGACTCAGTTTTGTGGGACACTGGTAGAAGGGAAGGGATGGAGGGCTTCTAGAAAACGTTCCTAACTGCGTGTCCTTCCTCACTGGGAGGAGAACTGACCTATAATGACAAATGTGTAACTACTAGATTGGTGGTGAGACCCACTTCCTCGATGTCTTACCTATTGGAAGCAAATTATCTTCTTCAAGTCACCTGAATAAATATTGTAGGAAGTTTACTCTCAAAGGTCTTTTCTCTGGAGCACATCTAATTATTTACATGTACTAGAGGCCCAGTGCACAAAATTCATGCATGGGGGTGTGTGTCCCTCAGCCCAGCCTGCACCCTCTCCAATCTGGGACCCCTCGAGGGATGTCCAACTGCCCGTTTAGGCCCAATCCCGGTAGGGCCTAAACGGGCAGTTGAACATCCCTCTCACAATCCAGGACTGTTGGCTCCCAACTGCTCACCTGCCTGCCTTCCTGATTACCCCTAACCGCTTCTGCCTGCCAGCCTGATCACCCCCTAACCACTCCCTGCCAGCCTGATTGATACCTAACTGCTCCCCTGCCAACCTATGTGCCCCTAACTGCCCTCCCCTGCAGGCCTGGTCACCCCTAACTTCCCTCCCCTGCAGGCGTGGTCCCCCCCACAACTGCTCTCCGCTGCAGGCCTGGGTTCCCCGCAACTGCCCTTCCCTGCAGGCCTGGTTGCCCCCAACTTCCCTCCTCTGCCAGCCTGGTCACCCCTAACTGCCCTCCCCTGCAGGCTTGATCACCCCCAACTGCCCTCCCTTGCAGGCCTGTTCCCTCCCAACTGCCCTCCCCTGCTGACCATCTTGTGGTGGCCATCTTGTGTCACATGGGGGCATCTTTGACCACATGGGGGCAGCCATCTTGTGTGTTGCAGTGATGGTCAGTTTGCATATTACTCTTTTATTAGATAGGATAGAGGCCTGGTGCATGGGTGGCGGCCAGCTGGTTTGCCCTGAAGGGTGTCCCAGATCAGGGTGGGGGTTCCCTTGGGGCGTGGGGCGGCCTGGGCTAGGGGCCTGTGGTGGTTTGCAGGCTGGCCATGCCCCCCGGCGACCCAAGCAGAGGCTCTGGTATCTGGGATTTATTTATCTTCTATAATTGAAACTTTGTAGCCTTGAGCGGAGCCAAGCCTCCTGCTTGCTCCGTGGCCGCAGCCATTTTTGTTGGGATTTATTTGTCTTCTATAATTGAAACTTTGTAGCCTTGAGTGGAGGCCTTGGCTGGCCAGGGTGTGGGGAAAGCTTGGCTTCCTCCATTTCTGGGGAAACCCAAGCCTCCTGTTCACTCCGTGGCCGCAGCCATCTTGGTTGGGTTAATTTGCATACTCGCTCCTGATTGGCTGGTGGGCGTGGCTTGTTGGTGTAGCAGAGTGATGGTTAATTTGCATATTACTCTTTTATTAGATAGGATTTTCCCAAATTCGTGAAGCAAAAACAGACAGAAGAAGAAATTCTGAACTGGCTCAAAATCAAAATATGTAAGATTAACCAGAGGTTTCCTTAGGAGAAATGAAAAGTCTTGTTGTTCTTGGAAGAAGTCTTCAAAAATTTTATGTTATTTATTTTTTCATTGAATTTTGAGAGAGAGAGAGAGAGAGAGAGAGAGAGAGAGAGATTGATTTGTTGTTCCACTTATTTATGCATTGATTGATTGATTGATTCTGGTATGTGCCCTTACCTGAGATTGGACTTGCAATCTTGGCATATGGGGAATATGCTTTATCTCACTGAGCTACCGGCCAGGGCTCAAAGATTTTAGAGCCAAATACCTATGGGTATGGGCACTATAAGATGAAAAAAGATCTCAAAAAATGAAATGTTTTGTCTCTAAAGTCCTTCAGAGTAATTAAGATGTTGCTGTAGCTGACAAAATCTATGGCCAAATATATAGAAACCTGTAAGTTGAAAATCTGGAATCCTCTGACCTTCCACCTTGCTGCTCTCCTCCCCCTTCCCATCAGCCTATTTAGAGAGGCCAGGCCAGCCTCCCCGAGTAGGTGCAAAGATGAGTGGCAGAGGAGCCAAAGCCCAAGGCCAGACATAGCTTTCAAAACCTCCCCTATGATGGGCTCAATGCGGAATGCAGAACACCCAATTGGCCAGAGAAAGGCTTTTGGAAACAGCTGAGTGATAGAAGTTCTCCGGCACTCATTTTCCAGCAGGGACAAATATTTGATTATATAATGAGAAGTTATGTCTTCTGGCATCCAAAGAACTGACCTACAATGACAAATGTGCAACTTATTAAACACATTCCACTGGGCCTGCAACACATGCTGGTTGTTTTCTCTAGACACGTAGTAGCTTTACCACGAAGAGCCCTTTCCCCGTGGCTCCAGCTGGCAAATCTCTCTCTCATTCGTATTCGTGGCTTTGTAATCACACAAAGCTTCGCTGTGGGTTTTTTAAAACACAAAATAGGTTGATGTGGGTTCCCCTCTACTGCCACAATTCTAGAGACTACAGATCATTGTTTAAGGCCAGACCCATAATGCAAGTTTCTATTAGTGAAAAAAAAAAAACACAGAGAAAGAGAGCCCCCTCCATGCTGTATCTCATATGTACTGCCTGCTCTGTGGTGGGTGTGGCTTTGTTTTCTTAATCAAGATTCACATCCTAAGCATCTAAATGGGTTCACATGTATTAGTTTTGCTCTGGAGTTTTCACTAATGTTAGTTGGGAAATCTTGGTTCTGTATGTTATTGGGGTTTCTCCTTTTCCCACAAAGCACATGCATGGGTGGTTGTACCAATGGTGAGCGTGGTCACTACAGCCCATGAAGTTAACGGGCACAGTCACGTGCTTGCTGAGGAAGAAGAGGGGCATGTGGAGTAGTTCTTTGAGGTCCTAGCAGGCTGGGCTCTGGAGAAGCTAGGGAAAGAGATGAGGACAGCAGTGGCTGGCTGCTCTGTGCGGAGTTGTGTTATAAGTGCAGCAGACAGAATGATCGATCTATACGTAAAAATGGTTCACAACTGAGTTTATATTGTTTTTAAAATTATTAATGGTAAGTTAAACTTGAATGGTAAGCGAAGCTTATAGATGTTAAGTTTAACATTGCAAGAAGATGTATAGTGAAAAGCCTCCTTCCCAGCTCTGATCCCCAGATCCCTCGTTTTCCATCTTTGAAGCAGAATCGATTACTCCATGTACACAGGGATGTGTATATAAATAGCCTCTATTCTAAGTGGTAGCTGATTATACCTACTGTTCTGTACCTTACTCTTACATAAACAAATTAAAGCAAGCGTATGAACAACAGATTGTCATACTTTTCTAATGCTACAAAATAATGAAAACCTGAAAATAGTGAAAACTGGATAAAAAAGATCAGTCACTTACAAGTATGGGGCGGTCCTCTACAGATACTTATAACTGAAGTGTGGGGTGACCTTCTAGTGGGGACTGTGCAGTTACATGTAATCCTTGAAAACTGATTCACAGAAGCCTCTTCAAACATCAGCAGTACAAGACAGCACACTCAACTGCTCTCTCGAACAATATGCAAAGGAAGTGTAGGTCCCAGGATGTTGGCGGGGTACAAACCAAGTAGGCATCAGAATGGCAAGCAGAAACTTATTTGACATACATGTGAGCTCCTAAACAGTCCTACATTAGCTCACATGCAGGTCAGGTAAGAATGCCCTAAATATCACAAGGGACTTATTAGAATGCAAATTTGAATTTCCAGTAAACAACAAATACCCCTTTAGTATAAGTATGTCCGAAATTACATGGGACTTGTTAAAAAAAATTATTTGTTCATCTAATATTCAGATTTAGTAAGGAATCCTTTATTTTCTCTGGCAACCCTAGTCATTAATCTTAGTGGCTACATGATTGATGTATTGATTAATCTTAGGCACATGAGTTAGCACAGAGATGGGCACAAGACTCAAGCTAGGCAATCAGCCTGTCTCTAGGATTGTATATAGAGCTGTCGAAAGAATGACTCTTTCTGGGGTGGATGTCATTTTTTAGATCCTCTTCCATTAGCCAAATAAAGTAGGCAGCATGCTATTAGAATTAAATTCAGGGACTCTAGAATAAAAATATAAAGAAAAACAGAGGGAGAGAAAGAGAGAGAGAGAGAGAGAGAGAGAGAGAGAGAGAGAGAGAGAGAGACCTGATGACATTGTCTATATAGATAGCCTAATTTGA
Source organism: Eptesicus fuscus (assembly GCF_027574615.1). Lineage (NCBI taxonomy): Eukaryota > Metazoa > Chordata > Mammalia > Chiroptera > Vespertilionidae > Eptesicus > Eptesicus fuscus. The sequence goes on from NC_072477.1 coordinate 59,452,716, forward strand.
ATTTGATTAATGTTCATTGTAACCAAGAGTCCTGCTTCACATACTGTGCAGAAAAGGTTATGTAAATAGCTCCAGGTCACACAGAAGTCAGTTCATCAACCTAGAATTTGTCCAACTGACTCCAAAATTAATGCTCTCTCTACTTTACCATCTGCAACTCCTGGGAAACGAAGAAATTAAGACCCCTCCCACCCCCCTGAAGTAGAATTCAAAGAACAAGTATGTAAATCCCTGGTCCTCTGCCTGGTTTTCCAGTGGAGCCCCACTAGGGCACCATCTTGCTGTTTCTGCTTCTGCTCTTCCTTTCCTCTGAGGCTGGTTCCCTGAGAATGACCAGAGGCTCAGGCATCCTTTTAAAACCTAACTTTGAAAGAGAAGATGAGAAAATGATATTAAGATTGTATTTCTTCAAAGTAAAAGTATTAAACTACTGGGCCACGGGTCTCTAATCATCTTAATGTGAGAGAAATCCCACCTAAGGAATCTTTCTTTCAGGCTTTGGATGAAAAGAACTTGGAACGCAGACAAGGTTCTGAGGTCTCTTTAAACATGGAACTACTCAAGGGCTGGGAACACTGGTGCTGTTCCTGCCTCTCAGTGAGAATTACTCGTCAGGATGAAACATCTCTTCTGAAGTAAGGATTAGGGAATCTTTTGGGTTGCTGTAACTCAGTTGTAAATAAATAGGAAACTAGAAATGGAATGGGCATGCTTGTTCTAAGGAACTGATCTTGTTCCATTAGCCAGTGACTTTAAAGAGTACAAGGCTTGGGGCTGTATTCCATAAAGCAGAAGATCTCCACACGGAAATGGTGAAGCCCTCACATCTTTGCATTTTAAAGCAATCAAATATGATTGATTGGAAACAACACACGTTAGGCAACAGTTGCAAATACAATTTATACAAGATACCCAAGTTGAATTGTGGTATGTCCTCATCTAATGTTTTACTCCCCTCTAGTGGCTTTTTATATAGGATAGCAGATTTTAGAGGAAAATTAATTTAAGAATATATTTAAAGCATATTTATGTTTTATAGAACTTCTGTATAATTCTGTAGAATTTAAAGATAAAAAAAAATTGAACTTGAAGTGCTGTTACTTTACTGCTCATTTTGTAAGTGAAGAAATTAAGGCAGAAAGGGCAAATGACTCACTCAAGATCACATAGTTGGTTTCAATCAGATCTTCTCATCACAAATGATGGTATTGAACATATAAATTTATGGTTTCCATGGAACTAGCAAGTTTACAGCTGTCCACTCAGATGCTCATCAACTGAGGAGAGGCTTATGCTTTGGAGGAAGTTGAAAATCAAATTCAGTAAGTGCATTATGGACTATGGGCACTCTGGGATGAGAGGGGCTTACACCAGGAAGGGAAGAGTAACTGTTAACAAGGGATACCTAGAGATGAAAATACTGACCAGGTAAGCTCTGGTTTTCCTTTTTCCTTGCTAATGTTGATGGGTGCTATACCTGCACTGAGGTGTCCTTTGTCTTAGAAACTTTCCTATTTCACAGTCTGAATTCTTGCTATATAATTTTTAGCTCTGCTTCATTCTCCTAAAACTTTTACTATCATTCTCCAAAGTCTACTTCCCATTGTTCTCTATATAAATGTAAAGTTACTTTTTTTTTTTGAATGGAAAGTTTTTGCTTATGATACAACTAGAAGCTCAGTGCATGAAATTCGTGTACTTGGGGGGGGCGTTCCTCAGGCTGGCCTGCACCCTCTCGCAGTTGGGGACCCCTCAGGGGATGTCCGCCTGCTGGCTTAGGCCCGATCAAGCCGGCAGTCAGACATCCCTCTCACAGTCTGGGGCTCTCGCAGTTCGAGACCCCTCGCTCCTTACCACCCGCCTACAGTGGAGGCGGGAGAGGCTCCTGCCACCACCACTGCGCTTGCCAGTGGAGTGCACTGACCACCAGGGGGCAGCTCCTGCATTGAGCATCTGTCCCCCTGGTGGTCAGTGAGCATCATAGCGACTGGTTGTTCAGCCTGTTGTTCCATCATTCTGTCGATTTGCATATTAGGGTTTTATTATATAGGATATTAATATAATAAAAAATAATTTTTTTGATTATAAAAGAAACTCTTGATTACTTTTAGAATGCCCCTCCCAGAGATAACAACTATAAACAATGGGAAAACGAACAAACAAAAACTTCCTGGAAGCAATGAAGGCTGAACAGAGTTAAACAGATTATGGAGAGGATTGGTATTTTTTTTTTTTTTTTACAGTTGAATACATGAGGCAGCTAAAATACCTGTAGAAAACCAATGGTATTTATGGCCTGAAGGCTCAGAGAGCAGAGCTTAAGGCAATCATGGCCTCTGGGAAGTGAGGGAGGAATTCTGGCAATGACAAATCCTAAGAGAGGAACCAAAAATTCTGTGTACTCCTTAAGGGTGGGTCAGATTTTAAGTAGCTTAGCTCTGGATAAAGTAACAGATTTGGGCTAGTGCCCAAGAGACAAAAACTTGCAGTTTAAATTAAGCTAAGTTACTTATCTGCTAAACCAAATCAAAACAACAAAAATAAAAAACAAAACAAAAAGTAATATTCTTCAGAGGAATATAACGTAATCCAGTCTCCCTAGATAAGGTTCACAATATCAAGGATACAATTCAAATTTATTTAACATAATAGAAACAAAAAAATATGATCTACTTTTGAGAATGACAATAAAAAAGATGAAACCTGATATGACTCATCTTTTGTAATTATCAGTCAAAGGATTTTAAAGCAGTTATTATAACTATGCACAATTATGTAAAGGAAAAAATGCTTAAAATGAATAAAAAGACAGGAAATTTCAGCAAGAAAAAAAACCATGAAAAGAACCAAACAAATTCTTGGACTAAAAATTAAATTACATGAAATATAAAATTTAACAACAGAAAGGAGAAGACAGACGAAAGAACCATTTAAGAGCCAAAAGGAGATGACAGGGAAAGAACCACTGAACTTGAAGATAAATCAACAGAATTATCTAATCTGAAGTACAGTGAGCAAAAACACTTTAAAAACAAAGAAATAGTACCTCATGGATTTGTGGTACAATATCAAAACATTTAACATATGTATAATTGGAGGCTCAGAAGTAAGAAGAAAAAGCAAATGCAACACAAAGAAACATTTTAAGAAATAGTGGCCAAAATACCCCAATTTTTTGTAAATTATAAGTTTATAATGTATAAAAGCTTAGCAAGCCCAAAATCAGAGTACAGTCAAACTGCTTAAAATTAAGAATAAAGAGTAAATCTAGATCGCAGCCAGGAAAACCAAGCAATGCATTACATATAAGAGTACAATAATTTGAATGAGTTCAAATTTTATCATACCGCAGTGCCACTTTTAATACTTTGGTATTAAAAATTCTCAGAAACAATGAAGAGAGAAGAGAGCTAACCAACATCTTTAAAGAACTATAAGAGAGGGGAAAAATACCTGTTTGCCCAAAACTATATTAAAATTTTTATATCAACAAAAATATTGTTTAAGAAATGAAGGCAAGTAAAGACATTTTCAGATAAAAGAAAATTCAGAGAACTTGTTTTAAACAGAACTACACTAAAGATATGTTGAGTAAAATTCAGGCTGATGGAAAATAAGGCCAGATGGAAACCTGGTTCTTCAGAGAGAGAGGGAAAGAGAGAAGTAGGGAAAAAGGAAGAAAGAACATCTGAACTAGTAAAAATAAAATGTTACTTTTCTCTTAATTTCTTTAAAATATGTGACAGTTTAAAGGAGCACTTGTAACATTGTCTCATGAGTTTTTAATGTATATAGATGTAATGCATATGACAATTATAGCATAAAGGCTGGAGGTGGCTGATAAGTGGACCTATATGGTTGAAAGGGTTTTGCATTTTACATGGAGTGATACAGTTATGTATCTTGATAGCAGTTTGAGTTACACAGATATATGCATTTACCAAAACTCAGTGAATTTATATTTCATATTTGTATATTTTACTTTATATAAAAACTAGAGGCCCGATGCATGAAATTCATGCACTGGGCAGGGGGGTGTCCCTCAGCCCGACCTGCACCCTCTCCAATCTGGGACCCCTCGGGGAATGTCGACTGCCAGTTTAGGCCCAGCAGTCAGACATTCCTCTCACAATCTGGGACTGCTGGCTCCTAACCACTCGCCTGCCTGCCAGCCTGCTAGCCCCTTAACCACTCCCCTGCTGGCCTGATTGACACCTAACTGCTCCCCTGCTGGCCCGATCACCCCCAACTGCCCTCCCCTGCTGGCCCAATTGCCCCCAACTGCCCTCTCCTTCAGGCCCAGTCGCTCCCAACTGCCCTCCCGTGCAGGCCTGGTCACCCCCAACTGCCTTCCCCTGCAGGCCTGTTCGCCCCCAACTGCCCTCTCCTGCTTGCCTGATCACCCCCAACTGCCCTCCCCTGCAGGCCTGGTTGCCCCAAACTGCCTTCCCCTGCCAGCTATCTTGTGACAATGTGGGGGTGGCCATTGTGTGGTGGCCATCTTGTGATGACGTGGGGGATGCCACCTTGTGACGTGAGGGCGTGAAGGTCAATTTGAATATTACCTCTTTATTATGTAGGATTACCTCTAATGAAAATTACTACAAATAATATTGAACTCAAGCTAATAATATGCATACTGAAACATTTAAAGAGAACTATTTCATATTGAAATACATAAAAAGTAAGAGAGATTAATGTATGGCTAGAGGAATGGATAGATGGATAGATATGTGATAAAACACATATAGCAGAATGTTATTGCTATAATCTAGGCAGTCAGAATACAGTTGTTTACTGACAAATTCTTTTAACTTTGCTATGTGTTGAAAATGTTTATTATAAGATGTTAGAAATAGGAGATTAAAATTATAATTGTAAATATTTATATTAATATGTTCCTTTATTGATTTTTCCAAAGTAATAATGATATTTATTACTAGTTGAAAGAGGATTTTTAACATGGCATTAGAACACTTTTTTAAACCCAATTATATATATTAAAAAAACAGGTTCCATACATTTATTTAGTATAGAAGTGTCTTAGTCAGCTTCAGTTGCTATATCAAGATTGCTTAAACAAGAGACATTTATTTGTCACAGTTCTGGAGACGGGGAAGTCAAGATTAAGGTGCTGGCATATTTGGTTCCAGGTGAGAATCCTTTTCTTGCTTTGCAGACAGCTGCCTTCTCTCATGTTCTCACATGGCCTTGAGAGAGAAAGAGTGCTCTAGTGTCTTTACCTCTTCTTATAAGGACACTGATTCCATCCTGGGAGCTGCACCCCCAAGACCTCATCTACACCTAATTACCTCCCAAGACCGCAGCTACAAATTTTGAGTTCCCTTTTTTAGTAACTTCTTGTTATAGACTCATGAATGGTTGTGTCCCCTGACCCCAAGATTCAAAATTGAATCCCTAAATTCACAACATGATTATATTTGTAGCACATTCCCGTGTCTCCGCACCTCTGCCCTCTGCCGCTCCTGAGTCTCAGTGTCCTTTTCTTTTTCCTTCTAGTTGTAGAATTCCCACTCAGCCGGCTTTCCAGTGGTTCTGGGTGATGTCCACTTTGTCTTTTAGTTGTAGTTTTAAAATTGTTGTGCGAGGCAGCAGTATAGGTGTTCACCTTTGCTGCCATCTTGGTTTCTCCGAGAGTGAGTTCTTAAAGAAAAAGAAAACTTACAGAATACCTTGTAGAGTTTGAACTTGAGAGAATATTTTTAGTTTAGTTGAAGAATTATGGATGAAGTAATAAGAGATCTATATTATAAAAACCAAGTGGCCCTAATGCTGTAACGACCAAAGTACTTCAGACTTTCCTTTTGAGACTATTTTCTTTTTTTGCTTTAGAAGTTCCTTTGGTAAATATTGGAAATAATTATTTTAGTTTGAAAATTTAAAAAAAAATTCTTTTTTACTTCAATGTTAATAGACAACATTGCCGGTACAGATTTATAAATTGACAATTTCATTCAGTGCTTTGAGACATTATCCCATTGTCATGCTTTTCTTGTTGGTGAGAAATCAGCTTTTGTCTTATTCAGGGGTCCTCAAACTACGGCCCGCGGGCCACATGCGGCCCGCCGAGGACATTTATCCTGCCCGCCGGGTGTTTTTGCCGCCGCTGCCTGTCCTGCTTAGCAGCCGACTTAGCAGTGTGCATAGGAACTTGTTCATAGTTTTTTTTTTTAAACTATAGTCTGGCCCTCCAACGGTCTGAGGGACAGTGAACTGGCCCCCTGTTTAAAATGTTTGAGGACCCCTGGTGATGTTTCCTTGAAAATAATCTGTTGTTTTACTCCCTGGCTGCTCTTTTTAGGGGGGTGCTAGAGGGGAAGTGTAGTGTACTTTTAAGATCATCATCTTTTTAACTTGATGTTTTACTGTCTCATTGTGATATGTCTAGTGAAGATTTGTTTGTATCTATTTTGCTTGCGATTCACTATAGTTCCTGGATCTGAAGACTCATGAGTTTAATAGATTCTGGAAAAGTCTCAGCTATAATTTCTTCAAAATATTGCCTCTCTCTATTACCTCCTTCACTAGGACTCTGATTAACTCTAGTTCAAATTTCTCAATCCATGTTCTATTTCACATTTTTAATGTCTGTATTTATTGACTTGTATTCTAGTTATTCCTTTAGCCCTATTATTCACTTTGCAAAGTCTCTTTTCAGCTGCATCTGATCTGCTGTTTCATCTGTCATTGAATTTCTAATTTTAATTTCTAAACATTTTATGTGCCTTTCAAGAAATGATTTCTTGCTATTTTTGATAATATCTTTTATTCCTTGACATATTTTTGATAGTTTTAAAACATTTTAAGCAAAGATATTTTATATTTATTTTTAAAAATTATTCTAACGTATCCAGTTTTTATAAGTATAATTCTAAAATATATTCTTTCGTCAAATTTGATGACTTTTTTAAAGGGGAACTCAAGTGCTTTGAAACTTTATTCTTGGGATTCACTGAATCCTGGTTTAATTAAAGTGTGCTACCAGCAAGGAACTGTGTTTGCTTCTGCAGCATGTATAGGGCCTTTACAACTTGAGAATCCTTTAAATGAAAAAAAAAAAGTGTTTGGCCTTAGACAATTTGGCTCAGTGGATAGAGTGTCAGCCCATGGATTGAAGGGTTCTGGGTTCAATTTGGTTAAGGGCCTGAACCTGGTCAGGGTGCTGTGCAGGAGGCAACCCATCGACGTGTCTCTGTCACATGGATGTTTCTCTTTGTCTCTCCCTCTCCTTTTCACTCTCTCTAAAAATCAATGGAAAAATTTCCTCTGGTGAGGATTAACCAAAAAATAAAAAATAAAAGTTTTTTGAACCCAATAGAAATTTAACTCCATGCTATAATTTTAGAAATTTCAGGAGAGAAATTTTATTTCCTCTATCTTAGGCAAGTCTGAGATAGGCAAATTTCTTTCAATGGGGCTTTTGTTTCTTTGTTTTCCATTTTGCCCACTAAGAGTGTTACCCTGCAGGGGTCTTGCTTTATGTGGGGGATCTGATCTGACTCTCCCTGCGTGGGCGCTGTGCTTCTTCTCTTGTGCCCCCTTTTCCCATAGGCCACCAGGGATTGACAAATATTTTTACTGCAACCTTTGACTTCAGTGCTGGCTCACCCTCTCAATTCATGCTTTCTTGTGATTTGGGGCCTCTGAGGATTTTCCTAACTTTCTTGCCACATAAACTATTTATTTAATGACTTGAGGGATTGCTTACTCACTGGAATTGAAAGATACTCTAACTGGGTTTGAAGGAATAAGATCGGAGTTTGTGTGGGTCATTAGTTGGCTGTACATCTGTAAAGACCTCCTACTGTATATAAAACATACATAACATATGCTTTTTTATCTGATATTTTGAAGTGTACTGTACTAGGAGAAAATTGCTGGCTATTTAATTCAGCATATTGAAAAAAATAGAAATACTTTGCTTCCTTTCATTATTGATTTTTTTTTTTTTTACTTTTCCCCTCTCTATCCCTCTCTGTCTACTCTGTTGACTTTCTTGTTTTTATTCATTTTCACTATTCCATTTTTTTGTCATTCTGTTTTTCTTTTCACTTTTCTTTGGCCTTTTTATTTCTTTTCTCATTCTTGTCTCTTTATTGTTAAGTTTCTTTTCTTTCTTTGCTTTATTTCTTTCCCCTCTGTTCCTTTCCTCCACTTTTCCTTTCTATCGTTCATGTACTTTCCCAACAAGGGCCAAAAGATTATTCTTGGTCTCACTTAGGATAATTGTTTAATAATCTCTTTTATAAAAATTAGTTTAGCCAACACTAATTAGAACAAGGAGTCTATGTCATTGGAATGAGGTCAAATTATAGTGCCTTTCATATAATAAGTGCTCAATAAATGTTTTTGTTTTTGAGTGCAACTTCAATAAAGATTCTAACTTGCCTATGGTAAGCACTCGCCGTGAGATAAAAATGCTGCCAAGCAGACTGTACCTGTGACTCAATCAAGTCTAACCCACACTGACAGGGAAGCGGATGGAATGTTAATTGAGAGCAGCTGGATGACTGGCATGCCTGCAGCCACAGGAAGGGGCCAAGGAGCTCTCAGCGAGTGGACAACTTACGTACATTTATCAAAGACCCCAGAGGCTTTTTAATGAGAATGACCTCTGGTTAAAATTAGAGTGAAGGGGAAGTAAAGATAGTAATTTGGAGACTTTGGGTCTTAGCATATTTTCCACCTAGTAGCCACTGTCCTAGAAAATGAAACTCAAGGAGTTCTCCGAATAGTAATAATGACTTGGCCTTAATAATTTCAAGAACCCTGTTAGGTGGGCTCACCTCTTGTTGGTTAGCAACATTGGGAAATACGTCATGTGGAGAAAACCGAGATAAACCCCCTGGTTTAAAATACTATTATTGTTGGCTTGGCTGATAGAAAACAGGCTGTGGTGATCGGATTTGCCTCTGAGAGGGATTGCTTACTCACTGGGATGGAAAGATACTCTAAATGGTTTCGAGGAGAATAAGATTAGAATTTTGGGGGATCGTTAGCTGGCTATACATCTGTAAAGACATCCCATGCTATGGAAAATCCTAAACCGAGGCTGGAATAAAGTGACAAAGCTAACCTACAAGTTCTAATATGCATTTTGGTGGGGACCCCCAGACAACTCCTTTTGGGATTTGGGATTTCACCAGGAGAAATTAGTAATCTCCCCATCCACTAAATGAGGACTTTGGTTTGTGACTATAAAGCTGGCTGATGCAACTAGATTGTAATATACTAGTGTGACTTTGAGTATGTTTGAAATGTTAAAGTAAATATTGTAGAATCCTGGCTACTGTTGAGAAGGGTCAAGGTTGTACCCAGCTGGTCCATTAGATAGAGGAAGCCACAAGACATGAACCTGGTCCATGATACTTCCTCTCATGTGCCTAGCGATTTCTATGGATTCCTATGGATGTGTCGGGAACATTTTAAGTACTTTACATTTTTATACACATTTCACACCACTGACAAACTTGGAGGGAGTTGGTTTCCTTGAGGACCCACAGACTATTAACTAACTCCACGGCTACATCGATCAGCATATGCCCTGTAAGAAGTGCTAGGAACTGTGACCCACTGGGCCCCCATTTGGCTATTTATCCTTTTTTCTTTACCACTAGCCTCAGAAGGATGGAGGTGATTACCCTGGTTGCTTTTGTTTTACCTCTATATGAAAATCCCATTCTCTGGATAAAAGACCATTTATCCAGAACATACAGAGATGTTCTTATTCTGGGAACCTGGAAAGTATTCTGTCATCAGAGCACTGTTTAAAGCCATCTTTACATTTTTTACTATTAAACAGTATTTATTTCAGGTTATTTTCTGCTTCTTTGGGATGATTGTGAAGAAATGCAAGAAGGTAGGTGAACAGACAGACTTATTTGGAATTAATCAGCTTTCTTTCCCTCAGAAGGTACAAGGAAAGTAAGTTATAAATTATTATCTACTATGGTAGTCTTTCAGGTTGAATATTTTAAGTTGGAAAAGGAGGCCTTTCCAACCCTATAACGCAAGGAAGTTTGCCCACTTGCATTTTGACTTAAAAAATACATTTTGAACAAATGGAAGAAATTGTATAATATTTTAAATACATTATTTTATAGTTTAAAAATTATAAATATAAATTCTCTGGGAATTCAGATGTACATAGGATGATTTTTTTTTTTTCATTAGGAAGAGGTCCTAAGCAGTGATCTTCCTCCAAGTTTATGTAACTATTTTCCTGTGTGTGTGTGTGTGTGTGTGTGTGTGTGTGTGTCCTTTTAGCATTCTTAAGGTTTTATTTTCACATTTAATTTTTGGTCCTTGGAAATATTTCCAAGTAGTCAGGCAGTGGTCATAGTGGTTTATATTGAATAAACCATCATTTCTCCAAAGGTATAAAACCCTACCCAATTCCCAGAGTAATTTCTTAAATGTAAGTGTTTCAGGACAGTTTATTCTGTTCCATTAGTGTCTATAGTTCTGGTACCAATATCACGCACTATTATAATTTAGGTAACTTCAAAATAAACTTTTGTATCTAATAGGGGAACTCTGTTTCAGAATGACCTAGAAAGTTTTGAAAAGTTCTGATTCCCAGGCACACACCAGACTTACTGAATCAGTAGGACTCTCAAGAAATGAGTCCAAGATGCATATTTTTGGAAGCCTCCCCTGATGTTTCTGATGTGCAGCTGGTTAAGGTAGAGCTACATCCTGATGTTTAATGGGTGTATAATAGTCCATGATATGTGTATGCATGTTATTGCTATTATAAACAATATTGTAACAGACATTCTTGATCCATAGACACTTTTCCAACTATTTATTTGGAATAAATTTCTAAAAATAACAATTTAAAAAATGTTTTTGTTGATTTCAGAGAGAAGAAGGGAGAGGGAGAGAGAGAGAGAGAAACATTAATGATGAGAATCATATGATCGGCTGCCTCCTGTGCACCCCCTACTGGGGATAGAGCCCACAACCTGAGCATGTGCCCAGACGGAAAATCAAACCTGCGACCTCCTGCAGGGACTGGCCCGCTGTGGGAGCACTGCTCATCCCATTCAGCTGAGCAGCTGTGGACCCGCCCTCTGAGCGGCTGCTGAATAAAGAAATTAGTCTCAGCTGATATTTCGGGGTAATGTCTTGGGTAAAGGCGTGTTCTGTGTCCTGGAGGATCCTGGCAGAGAGCTTTGCACCCCAAAGCCACTCGGTGAATGTCCTTGATGTGTGATGCCAGGTCGGTGACACCACCTGGAATGTGCAGGGCAGCTGTGCTCCAGGATCCTCAGCCATCAGGACAGCCTCCCCGGGGGATCCACAGTCATGTCCCCTCTTGCCATCCACCTATGCCAGCTCACTGCACTCTTTCTAGAACACATCTTAGAGGGCCTGCATTAGCTGGTGGGGTCAGGCCAGAGTCTGGATTGTCTCGGGTATTTGATAGGTGCAGAGACTCAGCCTCACCCTGGGCCTGGTAGTGGGCTGCTCCTGCTGCGGGAGCAGCCAATCATCCCGATCAGCTGAGCGGTGCTCCCACTGTGGGAGCACACTGACCACCAGGGGACAGCTCCTGCATTGAGCATCTGCCCCCTAGTGGTCAGTGCACGTCATAGAGACTGGTCGACTGGTCGTTCTGCCATTGGGTTGCTGGGCTTTTATGTATATAGATTTGCCAATTGTATATGTCTCTGTGAGAGTTGAGACTTGAGGGCATCAGGAAGAATGAGGAGGAAGAAGCATATCTTCAACTCACACTGGTGTGTAACTCTGGAGGAGATGGGATTTGGAACAACGATACCCATGTTGAACTGTTTTCCTTAACTGTTCCGTGTAGGGGGAAAGCACTTCTGGAGATTATTGAGGCCTAGAGGTTATTACCCTGGGCTGGGGTGGGGCTGAGAGAGGAGATAATATATGCGAGAAATAGAATTTTCTGTAAACATGTGGACATCAGATGGTTGTTCTGAAATGGGAGATGTCATCTAGGAGAAAACACAAGTGAGAGTTTGGAGTGGAGTTGGTAGGTAGGAAAGAGGAAGTATTTTCTAAAATTTCAAGAAATATCAAATAGGAGACTGGACTTCTTAAAATTACCTGAGATTCAGGTTTGAATTATTTTATTTGTATATTTAAAAATATTTCAGGTATTATCCTTGCGTCATATATATTGCAAATATTTTCCTGAATGTATTAAAAATGTGTACCTTTTTAATACTTATGGTGGCTTTTATTTTTTTTTTACATATAGACATATTCTTTTATTTTATGGTTTCCACATAAATATTTCACATTTTTTTCAGATAAAAATTGTAATTATTTGGTTAAATTTTTAGATGGCACTGGAATTCTTTGGGATTTATGATTAGTTCAGGTAAAATTGACATTTTTTATGGTATTTAATTTTTCAATTTGAGACATACCATATCTGCACTTTTAATTTTTTTTTCAGGAAAAATTTCTTGTATTGCTTCTGTCTTCTTTATGTAGCTCCTATATATTCCTTAAGTTTATTCCTAGATATTTTATAGTTTTTGTTATTCTATATTGTAATTTCTAATGGACCAATATTGGGATATAAGGAACCTATTGAGTTTGTGTATTAATTAGTAAAAGATTGGTTTCTTATTAGTTTTGTAGTGTTCCAGTTGTTTTTCTTGGCATTTCAGCTAGGCCAGTGGTCAGCAAACTCATTAGTCAACAGAGCCAAATATCAACAGTACAACGATTGAAATTTCTTTTGAGAGCCAAATTTTTTAAACTTAAACTTCTTCTAATGCCACTTCTTCAAAATAGACTCGCTCAGGCCGTGGTATTTTGTGGAAGAGCCACACTCAAGGGGCCAAAGAGCCGCATGTGGCTTGCGAGCCGCAGTTTGCCGACCACGGAGCTAGGCAATCATCAGCAGTAAGTAATAATGATTTTGCCTTTTCCATTTCACAGTATTTATTCCTTGTTTTGTTGGCTTCTCAGATTGTACTGACTAGCACTTCTAGAATGATTTTAAATTATTCTAGACTCTTTTTTGCCTTATATCTGATTGAAAAGAGAGTGTCTTTGTAGCAGTGTTTTTCAAAGTCCCCTTTGATATCCTTTAAAAAGAGTTCAGTAGTCAAGTATGTTTTGAAAACATATATTAGTATATTAAAGGCCATCAAATATCTATTGTAAATGCACTTATTTAAATTTGTTTAAATATGCTTACCATTTCCTAATGGTTGGATGTTGACTTGAAAGAATTTTTAAGACCACTTTACATAAGTTCCTTTGATTCCTGTATTGCTAGTAATTAAATGATAAATCTTGCCAAATATACTTTTTTTTAGTATTTAAGATGATAAAATATATATTTTGATTGACATGATAAATAATACTAATAGTTTTTTAAAAATATATTAAACTGTCTTTGAATTCCTAAACCATTCCATGACCATTGGGTTTCATATCTTTTATATTCTTCTGTGTCTTATTTGTTAATATTTTATGTAATATTTTAGATATATAGTCACAAATGATATTGACCTCTAGTTTTCTTTGACATGTCAGTATCAGCACTATGCCAGCTTCATAGAATGAATGAATTCAAGTCTTTCCTACTTTCTTTATGCCCTGGACCAGTCTTATAGCACATAAATTCTCTGTTCCTCAAGTATTTGAAAGAACTTTCTGGGAATTAGAAATGGTTTGAACACATTGGGTCCGACACATATTTTGGGAGTAGTTCTGATAGCTCTTTCAGTGTCATTCATGGTATATGCATGGTATATACAGATTTTCTCTTAGTTTTTGCGGTAGGTTGATTGCATGGATGGATCCAATTAATGCCCACCTTGTGTCCATGCGCTTTCCAGTGGCTTTGCAGCTCTTCCCATCAAAGTGTGGCTTCTCTTTCTTTGCATCTTGAATCTGGGCTGATCTTGTAACTTGCTTTGGCCCATAGATTCTGATAGAAGTGACAGTGTGTCATTTCCCAGCTTGTGCCTCACAGGGCCTTGTGCATTCTGCCCTTACTCTTGGAACCCTGCCACTCTCTGTGAATAAGCTAAAGCTAGCCTGCTGGAGAATGAGAGAGCACATGGAGGAAGCCATAGTGTCCCATCCAAGACCATCCTAGACCAGCTTATAGCCAGTCATCTCCTAAAATGTACAAGATCTGAGACAAGATTAGCTGAGACAAGATGAGCTGCCCAATTAACCTGCAGCTGACTGCAAACTTATAAGCGAGCCCAGCAAGACCGGAAGAACCACCCAGCTGATGCAGACTCATGAACAGTAATAAGTGCTTACTGTTTGAAACTACTGAGTTTGCTATATAGCAGTAGTTAACTAATGCAGTTATATTTCTTTAGAAAATCATCCTTTACAAGGAGATTTTAAAATTTATTGCGGTAGTTTTTATGTGATATTCTATCATGAATTTTCCATGTTTTCTTATCTGTAGCATTATCTCCTTTATTCATTTTAATGTGTTTACTTGTTGCCTTTGTGTATGAGTGTGTGTCTTAGTTAGTTTTGTCTCTTTTATTGGTACTTTCAAATAATCCCCTCCTAAATACTTTACATATACACTGAGTGGCCAGATTATTATGATCTCTGAACGCATAATAATCTGGCCACTGAGGATATATATTAGAGGCCCGGTGCATGAATTCGTGCATGGGTGGGGTCTGGCCAGCCTGGCCAGGGGGAGGGGACATGGGTGGTTGGCCAGCCTGCCTGCTGGTCAAACTCCTGGTTGAGGGGACAATTTGCATATTAGCCTTTTATTATATAGGATATACACTGAGTGGCCAGATTATTATGCATTCAGAGATCATAATAATCTGGTCACTCAGTGTATATAAATTTTATATTAAAAACATATTTCCTTTTTTTTATTTTGTGTTATTTTTTTAATTTAATAAAAAATGTATTAAGCTTGGCTGGTGTGGCTTAGTGGTTAAGCATTGACCCATGCACTAAGAAGTCACCAGTTCGATTCCCAGTCAGGGCACATGCCCGGGTTGCTGGCTCAATCCCCAGTAGGAAGTGTGCAGGAGGCAGCCAATCAATGTTTCTCTCTCATCAATGTTTCTATCTCTTCTCTCTCTCTCTAAAATCAATAAAAAACATTTGAAAAATGCGTTAAGATTTTACTTTTACCCTCGGTTCAGCTTTCCCAGAAAGTCACATTATAAGGTATGACATTGTCATTTTGTTGCATCTTGTTACATTTAAATTGGTAGTTTTAGACATTTTTTTTTTCTTTTTTCATTAACACGTTAAGCGCCCAGTCAGTCACCGGTGACTGACACTATACTTTCCGTTTGGAAGACAAGACAGGCTGGGCGCTTGATGTGTTAAACTTTACATAAAAATGAATTCTTTTTAAAATATATATATTTTAT
This sequence comes from Eptesicus fuscus, assembly GCF_027574615.1. Classification (NCBI taxonomy): domain Eukaryota; kingdom Metazoa; phylum Chordata; class Mammalia; order Chiroptera; family Vespertilionidae; genus Eptesicus; species Eptesicus fuscus. Next base: position 59,468,108 of record NC_072477.1, read on the forward strand.
TGATATTTTACTGAGAGGAAAGGAGAGGGATAGAGAGTTAGAAGCATCGATGAGAGAGAAACATCGATCAGCTGCCTCCTGCACACCTCCTACCGGGGATGTGCCCGCAACCAAGGTACATGTCCTTAACCGGAATCAAACCTGGGACCTTTCAGTCTGCAGGCCGATGCTCTATCCACTGAGCCAAACTGGTTAGGGCTAAAAATGAATTCTTAGTTTTTATTTTAATTTTTAAATTTTTTGGTTAATCCTCACTCGAGGATTTTTCCATTGATTTTTAGAGAGAGTGGAAAGGAGGGAGTGAGGAAGAAAAAGAGAGAGACAGACAGACAGAGAGAGACAGAGATAGAGAGAGAGAGAGAGAGAGAGAGAGAGAGAGAGAGAGAGAGAGAGAGAGAGACATCAATATGAGAGAGACATATCAATTGGTTGTCTCTGGTACAGGCTTCGACCAGGGCTGGGGATGGAACCTACAACCCAGTACGTGCCCTTGACTGGAAATCAAACCTGTGATTCTTCAGTGCTTGGGTCAACCCTCTAACCACTGAGTACACTGGTCAGGGCAAAATGAATTCTTAGTTTTTAACTGTCTTTGACTTTTTCTACCTGTCCTTTAGTTATAAACTTCCAATTTTATGGCACTGTGGTTAGAGAATATGGTCTTTACAATTTTGAGAACTTGAGATTTTTATTTTTTTGTGGCCTGGGATAGTATTACTTTCTGAAAATAAACCCCTTGACTTTCAATCAAAAGCATATTAGCCTTATGGATTAGTAAAATGTGAGAATTTTTATAGGTTGGGTTTCAGTAATACTTTGAGTACTTACTATAATATTATAGAGGAGAATTATAAAACTAGAAAGGGATAATGGGAAATCAGTTCAAGAAATGCTGATGGAATTGCCAGGATAAGCAGAAAGGAAAAAGAAGGCTGGGGAGCCTCCGTCTTGGTTGATAATGTTGCCTTAATGTTTTAGTTTAGTTAAAGAAGAGAGCAAGAGCAGGTTCTTTTTCTTTTTTTTTTCTGAATGGGCTTTTACACAGAGAACAAAGACTCCTGAATGTTGTTCCAGTCCCCACCCCTACTCATCCCTTCATCCCTAGTCCATGGGAATATAAGGAATATAATATTTATCACTTGGGGAAAGACAGCAATTTTACAATCAGGTATCAATAGGTATAACAGTCATGTGTGGACCTGTATGTGGTTCTATCACCGAGGCTGTGCTGGGGAGAAAGCTAAGCAGTTCCCCTATTAAGTGGCCAACTGGGAAGTCATGGTTTCTCATGAGATGCTTAGATACAATTAACCCAACAACCCTTTCTAATGATATAACCAGTAGTAAACAAGATACCCATGCGTAAATTCAAACTACTGCATTATATTCAAGTTACATTCTTGGTGTATGTTGCTATGGTCCCAGTTGATATTTTTGCTGCTGGTCACATCTTTGTTAGCTAAAGACTGGATGTGAAATTTTCATCAGAAAATAAAAAAAGAACTTCAGTCCTTCTCACTATCAATAATACAAATCCTTTCTTTTTGTTACCACTGATATTTCAAAGCACATTTTATCCAATTTTGCTGGGTTTTAAAATGAAAGGTTTGGAGAAGGGAAGGGAATTAGTAATGGCTTATTAATGGCCTGTGGCAAACCATGCTTGTCAAATTGAAGATTTGAAGAAGGAAAAGTGATTTGAGAGAAATAAGTATTGTGGAACAGTAAATAAATCCTCACTAGAATCTGAAATAAATGGACAGAAAGTAAAATTATTCAGATCTCTCTCTCCCCCTCCCCCTCTCCCTCCCCCTCCCCTTCCTCCTCTCCCTCTCCCTCTCCCTCTCCCTCTCCCTCTCCCTCTCCCTCTCCCTCTTTCCCTCTTCCTCTCCCACTCTCTCCCTCTCCCTCTCCCTCTCCCTCTCCCTCTCTCTCTCTCTCCCTCTCCCTCTCCCTCTTTCTCCCTCCCACCTCCCCCACCTCTCTCTGAGAATTAGTTCTTTGCACATTCATGGAGGAAGCCACCAGCGGGCCTGGTGGTGTGCAGGCTTGGTAATTGAAGTTGAGATTAATATGGCTGCATCCCTTCCACCATGTGGTGGGATGCCAAGATTCTGTTCAACTGCAGATGCCACTTTTTTTTTCTTGCTAAATGTCTATGAAAATGAGAGAGAAAAAAAGCCAATCCATTTCAAGAAATATTCTATATGTGAGGTAGAAAATCTGAAGTTTAAAGGGCTGAACCTTGGCCTATGGTTAATAACAGTTACATACTAGTATATGATGGCAATTCTGGAAACCCATTTTAGTTGCAGGTTCATCTTGAATAGCATTGTTAGTGTGGGTAATTGTAACTACCTGCCAGTGAGCAACCAGCACCTTGTGAATTTTGTTGCTGATCATATCTGTCAGGGTTTGGCATAAGTTACAACACCCTGTAGAGGACCCAGTCCTCCTTGTTCCTCTGAGGACCTCTTTTAATATTTCTGTGCGCCCTCCCCCCAGTTTGTATAGGCCTTTGCTTTTAACCACTTGCTTCTCTCCAGAAAACTGCCCTGGGATTCCTGAGCCACGTTGTCTGTGAGCACAGGGGATCCCCATATCCGGAAGGTGTGGCCTATAGCCAGTGGAAGATGGTGGGAGGTTTTGAAGGCCCAGCTCCCTTGTCTCAACTTAGGTCAATCTCTAAGGTATAACTAGCTTCCTGGGGTAATTTAATTTTTCCTGGGGAAAGCACTTCTGTGGGATCTGGATGAGGCTGGAACTATGACTAAAATTGCACCCTCACTTGGCTTCTTCCCTTTCCCAGTTCCACTTCCATCACCCCCTTCATGGTTTCTCTGGGAACCACTTCCTTAATAAATCACTTGCACACAAATCTTTATATCAGGGTCTGCTTCAGGTAAACATGACTCAAGGCATTGCTGAGTATTTTAAGAAGAAATGGATTTAACACAGGGAACCAGGTGCTTTCAGAATTACTGAAAGGAAGCAGGAATCAGAAGCTATCATTGAGTTTAAGGATGTACTGCCACAGTCACAATCCAGGGAAGCTGCTGCCATGATGAGCACAACTGCCTCTCCACAGTCAAAGCCGGTGGCTAGACAGCAGAACACCACGCCTGGCCAATATCAGGAGACACGTGTGCTTAAGACCTTGCTTCTAGCTGGGCCCATCCAAAATCTAGAGCAAGTGTTATCCGATCCAATTCCAATTTCTTTATTATAATTGTTATTACATTTATTGGGGTGATATCTACATAATAAAAGACTAACATGCTAATTGACCGTACCTTTGCAACACCCACCAGCCAATTAGGAGTGAGTATGCAAATTAACTCAACAAAGATGATGGGTTAATTTGCATACACAGGCGCTGAGCGGCCAGGGGTGGGGCGTTCTGCACAACCCCAGCCTCTCCGGGCCTCTGGGCAGTGTGGGAAGGCAGAAAGGTGGCTCCGGCCAGAGCGAAGGCGGTGCTGGCAGCCAGGGGAAGGAAGGCCCATTCTTGCACGAATCTTTGTGCATCAGGCCTCTAGTTGGTTAATAATAGTATACAGGTTCAGGTGTATAGTTCTGTAATACATCATCTGTATATTGTATTGTGCATGTTCACCACCCAAGTCAAGTCTCCTTCCAAGACCACTTATCCCCCCTTTGCTCTCTTCTACCTCCCCCAGCTCCCCTTTCCCCCTGGTAATCACCACACTGTTGTCTGTGTCTATGAGTTGCTTTTTTCCTTAATCCCTTCACTTTTTTCACCCAGTTCTCCATCACCCTTACCCTCTGACAGTTGTCAGTCTGTTCTCTGTATGTATACGTCTATTTCTATTTTGTTTGTTAGTTTATTTTGTTCATTAGATTCCACATATGAGTGAAATCATATGGTACTTGTTTTTCTCTGACTGGCTTATTTCATATAGCAAAATACTCTACAGGTCCATCCGTGCTGTCACAGAAGGTAAGATTTCCTTCTTCTTAAAGGCCAAGTAGTATTCCATTGTGTAAATGTACCACTGCTTTTTTGTCTACTGATAGACATTTGGGCTGCTTCCAAATTTCTACTGATGGACATTTGGGCTGTTTCCAAATCTTGGTTATTGTAAATAACAGTGCAATGAGCATAGGGGTGCATATATTATTTGGAACTAATGTTTTGGGTTTCTTCTGATATATTTCCAGAACTAGAATTGCTGGATCAAATGGGAGTTCCATTTTTAATTTTTTGAGGAAACTCCAACTGCTCTCCACGGTGGCTGCACTAATCTGCATCCCTAACAACAGTTCAGGAGGGTTCCCTTTTCTCCACATCATCCCCAGCACTTGTTGTTTGTTGATTTATTGATGGTAACCATTCTGACAGGTGTGAGGCAATATCTCATTGTGGTGTTAATTTGCATTTCTCTGATGATTAGTGGCATTGAGCATCTTTTCATATGTATATGGGCATCTGTATATCTTCTTTGGAGAAGTGTCTATTCAGATCCTTTGCCCACTTTTTAATTAGATTGTTTTGGTTGTTTTTTTTTTTTTGTATTGAGTTTTGTAAATTCTTTATAAATTTTACATGTTAACCCCTTATCAGATATAACATTGGTGAATATGTTCTCCCATTCAAAGGGTTGTCTTTTCATTTTGTTGATGGTTTCTTTTGCTGTGCAAAAGCATTTTTAGTTTTATGTAGTACCATTTGTTTATTTTTTCTTTTGTTTCCCTTGCCTGAGGAGATATATCAGAAATAAATATTGCTATAAGAAATGTCCAATAGTTTACTGCCACGTTTTCTTCTAGTATTTTTATGGTTTCAAGTGTAACATCTAAGCCTTTAATCCATTTTGAGTTTATTCTTGTATATAGTAAAAAAGGTGGTCTAGTTTCATTTTTTTGCATGTATCTGTCCAACTTTCCAAATACCATTTAGTGAATAGACTATCTTTACCTTATTGTATGTTCTTGTCTCATTTTGTCAAATATTAATTTACCATAAAGGCCTGGGTTTATTTCTGGCCTCTCTATTCTGTTCCACTAATCTAAATGTCTGGTTTTATGCCAGTACTATGCTGTTTTGATTACTATGGCCTTGTAGTATAGTTTAATATGCGTTAGTATGATTTCTCCAACTTTGTTCTTTCTCAAGATTGTTGTGGCTATTTGGTTTTTTATTTTTTTGTGATCCCATATAAATTTTTGGAATATTTGTTCTAGTTATGTGAAATATGCCATTGGTATCTTGATAGGACTTGCATTAAATCTATAAATTGCTTTGGGTAGTATGGACATTTTAATGATGTTAATTTTTTCTATCTATGAACGTGGTATATGCTTCCACTTATTTGCATCTTCTTCAATTTCTTCCTTTAGTGTCTTATAATTTTCTGAGTACAGGCCTTTTATATCCTTGGTTAAATTTATTCCTAGGAGTAAGGGACAGTTTAGCTTTACTAACAAGATTCGTCACTCTATGATTATGTAGGTACACCCAGCACAGAAATATACATACAATGCCATTAAGAGGTTCTTAATTCACACTTACTGAAGAGCATGTAAAATAACTGAACCCACACTTAGAAGATATCTCGTTTCAATAAACTACACATATTTACTTGGAATGTGTTTCTTATATGCTTCCTATTCTGCTGCACTAAAGAGTTGGTGACAAGTCTTTGCACCGAGGCCAAGCGGGGAGTCTCTATGCTAATCTGGTCAAAATTTCTCTTCAGGTTCCATGATGCTCTTGTTCTATTACTGGTTGATTGTGCTAAGATATCTTTTCTTTGCTTTATTTTCTCCTGTTGCAAATCTTATTTTGAGTTTATGCACTTTTTCAAAGTCTCTAGTCTACGCATTAGTCCTAGGAATAGCTAAGCAACACAAAAGTCCATAACAAACCCTTTCTCCTTTATTCATTCAACAAATGTGAAAAAAAAGCTACTACGTGACAGACCTCATGCCAAGGTAACAGAAAACAAGACCAACACAGTATCTGATCTCTCCTCTGGGAGCCAGAGTCTAATGAGGAGCACAGATATTGAACGTGTGTGTGTGTGTGTGTGTGTGTGTGCACGCGCGTGCACGCAAATGGAACGATAAGGAGTGAATTACAGAGTTCTCTGCAATACACAGAAGTACCACAGCCAGACTTAAAATACCAGGGAATTGAGCGAGTTACTTGTAAGGAAACATTTTTTCGACCATTTTTACTATGACCTACACTAAGAAATACAATTTAGAGTACAACGCAACACACATACACACACAAAACCAAAACATATATTTCATAAAACAACATTTATTTTTCTATTTTATTTCTTATACTTTGTTTTCTTTGCTGGTAAATGCCTACTAGAGTAGGAACTAAGACTAGCAGACACATATTCCAAAACACAATGCACAAAGTCCTGGAATGAATGCATGTTAATTTATTCTTCTCACCCTTCTGTTGTGCTTATGATCTATTTGCAAACAGCTTTTGGGTGCCTTCCTGTTCTGCCAAGACTAGGAAGTAAAAACTACATTTCCCAGACTTCCTTACAGCTAAGTTTTTACATTTGAAATAGGTTATTCAAGTCAGCTGCAGTATCATCATTAGAAAGTTGTAATTGTAGGGGATTTTAACACCCCATTGATATCAATGGATGATCTTCCAGACAGAAACAGTGGCTTTAAATGACACTTGATCAGATGAATTTCACTGATATCTTCAGAGCATTTTACCCCAAAGTGGCAAAATATACATTCTTCTCAAGTATACATGGAACATTTTCTAGGATTGTTTGTTAGGACATAAAACAAGTCTCAATAAATTTAAGAAGATTGAAATCATATCAAGCATCTTTTCTGACCATGATGGTATAAAACTAGAAATCAGTCACAAGAAAAAAAGCTGAAAAACACACCAAGACAAAGTGGCTAAATAACATGTTACGAAACAATGAATGGGTTAACAATGAGATCAAGGAAGAAATCAAAAGTTACCTTGAAACAAGTGAAAATGAGACCACAACAATCTAAAACCTATGCGACACAATGAACACAGTCCTAAGAGGGAAATTCATTACAGGCTACCTTAAAAAACAAGAAAATCTCAAATAAACAATCTAACTTTCCACTTAGAGGGATTTGGGAAAGAAAAACAAACAAAGCCCAAAGTGGGTAGAAGAAAGGAAGTAATAAAGATCAGAGCAGAAATAAACAAGCTAGAGTTTAAAAGAATACAAAAGATCAATGAAACTAACAGCTGATTCTTTGAAAACATAAAAAAGACTGACAAACCTTTAACCAGACTCATGAAGAAAAAAAGACAGAGGTCCCAAATAAATAAAATCAGAAATGAATGAGGAGAAGTAACAATTGACACCAAAAAAAATACAAAGAATTTTAAGAAAATATTACGAACAATTATATGCCGACAAATTGGACAATCTGGATAAAATGGACAAATTCCTAGAAATATACAACCATCCAAAAATGAATCAGGAAGAATTAGAAAACCTGAAAAAGCCAACAACAACTGATGAAATCGAAGCAGTAATAAAAACAACCAAAAACTTCCAGCAAATAAAATCCCTGGTCCGGATGGCTTCACAGGGGAGTTTTACCAAATATTTAAAGAAGAACTAACACCTCTCCTTCTCAAACTTTTCCAAAACCCCAAGAGGAAGGAACACTTCCAAGATTTGTTTACAAGACCAGCATTATCCTAATTCCAAAATCAGATAAAGACATTACAAAGAAAGGAATTATAGGACAATATCTCTGATGAACATAGATGCTAAAATCCTCAACAAAATATTAGCAAACTTGACCCAGCAATACATTAAAAAGATCATACACCATGACCAAGTGGGATTCATTTTAGTGATGCAAAGCTAGTATAATATACACAAATCAATAAATGTGTTAATCACATAAACAAATTGAAAGCTCAAAATCGCATGATCATATCAATAGATGCAGAAAAGCATTAGACAAAATCCAACACCCATTTTTTTATAGAAACTCTCAGCAAAGTGGGAATAGAGGGATCATATCTCAACATAATAAAGGCCATGTATGACAAATCTGTAGCCAACATCACACTCAATGGGCAAAAACTAAAACCATTTTTCCTCAGAACGGGATCAAGACATGTCCATTTTCACCACTCTTATTCAACATAGTACTGACAGTCCTACTTGCAGCAATTAGACAAGAAGAAAAATAAAAACGCAGCCAAATTGAAAGGAGGAAGTAAAACTGTCATTATTCGCAGAAGATATGATATTGTACATAGAAAACCATAAAGACTCCACCAAAAAAACTACTAGATTTTATAAATGAATTCAGCAATGTAGCAGGATACAAAATTAAAACACAGGAATCAATGACACTTTTATACATCAATAATGAACTCTCAGAAAGAGAAACTACAAAAAAAAAATCTAATTTACCATTGCAACAACAAAATGATTAAGATTCTTAGAAATAAACATAACTAAGGAGGAAAAAGACTTGTACTCAGAAAACTACAGGATGTTGAAAAAGAGATAGAAGAAGATATAAACAAATGGAAGAATATACTGTGTTTATAGATTGGTAGAATTAACATTGTTAAAATGTCCATACTACCCAAAGCAATCTATAGACTCCATGTAATCCCTATTAAAATACCAATGGCATATTTTGCAGATTTAGAAAAAATACTCCAAAAATGTATATGGAACCAGAAAAAGACCCCCAATAGCCACGGCAATCTTGAGAAAGGAGAACAAAGTTGGAGGGATCACAATACTGGATATCAAGTTATACTATAAAGCCACTGTAATCAAAACTGCCTGGTACTGGCACAAGAACAGACATATAGATCAATGGACAGAACAGAGACCCCCAGAAATTGACCCAAGCGATTATGCTCAATTGATATTTGACAAAGGAGGCAAGAGTATAGAGTGGAGTAAAGACAGTTTATTCAATAAATCGTGTTGGGAAAATTGGACAAGTACACACAAAAAAATGAAACTAGACCACAACTTACACCACACACAAAAATAAATTCAAAATGGATAAAATACTTAAAATGTAAGTTGTGAAACCATAAAAATCCTAGAAGAAAATGTAGGCAGCAAAATATTAGACATCTCACAAAGCCAAATTTTCACTGATGCATTCCCTAGGGCAGTGGTTGGCAAACTCATTAGTCAACAGAGCCAAATATCAACAGTACAATGATTGAAATTTCTTTTGAGAGCCGAAAACCACTTCTGCGCATGGGTCACGAAATTTCAATCGCACTGTACATGCGCGCCCGCACGTGGTATTTCGTGGAAGAGCCACACTCAAGGGGCCAAAGAGCCACATGTGGCTCTTGAGCCACAGTTTGCCGACCACTGCCCTAGGGCAAAAGAAACAAAGGAAAAAATAAACAAATGGGGCTACATCAAATTAAAAAGCTTCTGAACAGCAAAAGAAACTAACATCAAAATGAACAGGGAACCCACTATATGGGAGAACATATTTGCCAATGATACATCTGATAAGGGGTTAACTTCCAAAATATATAAAGTACCTATACAACTCAACACAAGGAACACAAACCAACTAAAAAATGGCCAGAGGACTAAATAGACACTTATCCAAAGCGGACACACAGATGGCCAAGAGACATATGAAAAAATGCTCCAAGTAACTAATCCTCAGAGAGATGCAAATTAAAATGACAATAAGGTACCATCTCACACCTGTCAAAATGGCTATCCATCAACAAATCTACAAATGACAAGTGCTGGCGAGGATGTGGAGAAAAGGGAACCCTCGTGCACTGCTGGTGGGAATGCAGATCAATGCAGCCACTGTGGAAAACAGTATGGAGTTTCCTCAAAAAATTAAAAATGGAACTGCCATTTTACCCAGTGATCCCACTTGTAGGAATGTATCCTAAGAATCCCAAAACACCAATCAGAAAAAAAAATGTATGCACCTCTCTGTTCATAGCAGTGCTTTTTACAATAGGTAAGATCTGGAAATAGCCCAAGTGGGCATCAAAAGATGAGTGGATAAAAAAGCTGTGGTAGCCCTGGCTTGTTTGGCTCAGTGGATAGAGCATCAACCTATGGACTGAAGGGTCCCAAGTTTGATTCAGGTCAAGGGCACATGCCCGGGTTGCGGGCTTGATCCCCAGTGGGGGGGCGTGCAGGAGGCAGCCGATCAATGATTCTTTCTCATCATCTTCTCTCTCCCTCTCTCTCTTCTCTCTCTCTCTCTCTCTCTCTCTCTCTCTCTCTCTCTCTCTCTCTCTCTCCTCCTTCCTCTCTGAAATCAATAAAAATATATTTTTTAAAAGCTGTGGTACATTTACACCATGGAATACTATGCAGCTGTAAAAAAGAAGGCTCTCTTACCCTTTGAGACAGCATGGAGCGACCTAGAGAATATTATGCTAAGAGAAATGAACCAGTCAGAGAAAGACAAGTATCACATGATCTCACTAATATGTGGAATCTAGCAAACAGCATAAACTGATGAACATAATAGATCCAGAGACATACATGCATGGAACAGGCTGATGAATCTCTGAGGGAAGGTGGGTGGGGGATTGCGGGTGTGGGAAGAGATTAACCAATGAATTTATATGCATATATGCATAATCCATGGGAACAGACAGTAGTAAAGTGGTGGCAGGTGAAGGATAGAGGGGAGTCAGTGGAGAAAAAAGGGGACATCTGTAATACTTTTAACAATAAAGATAAATTAAAAAATAAAATAAATGAATAAAGCTGGCATATATTATTATGCAGCAGGGACTGGGCTAAGAACATTATGCCATATAATTCTTACAATAACTCTACAAAGTTTTAACTACATTTTATAGATCAGAAAAGTCAGACTCAGAGAGAGTAACTATCTTTTTTTTTTTTAAATATATTTTATTGATTTCTTACAGAGAGGAAGGGAGAGGGATAGAGAGCTAGAAACATTGATGAGAGAGAAACATCGACCAGCTGCCTCCTGCACACCCCCTACTGGGGATGTGCCCGCAACCAATGTACATGCCCTTGACCGGAATCGAACCTGTGACCCTTCAGTCCGCAGGCCGACGCTCTATCCACTGAGCCAAACCGGTTTCGGCGAGAGAGTAACTATCTTGCTCAAGGTGGTAGAGCTAGTGTGGAATCAAACCCAGATCTGTTTCACTCCTGAACCCATGCTCTTAACCACTCTGGCAAGGCAAGTGGTGACTAATTGTCTAATCCTTCCCCTTGCCCTTAATTATTGCTTTCTGCTTCTTTGTGGCCTGAGCTTTATTTTAATTTTTCCTGTGGTTGATGGTCTCTGTTCATATACCATAATTGCAAAAAACCTATGTGGATGGCCAAGAAAAACTTCCCCTTCAGATTGCAATTGCTTGGAAACATTTGCCTTATTCTCTAAGTGCTCATTTATGGCTGGAATGCATAAGTATTCCTCGTTAGTCTACTTGTTCATTTATTTTAAAAATTGTTTAGTACTTACTATGTATCACACAGAATTCTAGACATTGGGAATATTAACCAAGTCCCTTCTCATTAGAGGAGATAAGCAATTCAATTTATATTTGACATCCTATATAATAAAGAGCTAATATGCAAATTATTGTCACACCCTCCCGCCCTTGCGCTGGGGCTGGGGGACCTGAGGCTGGGCCGGGGGACCTGAGGCTGTGCCCCCTGCCCTGTGGGACTTGATGGGGGTAGGGCCAGCCGGGTCTGGGTCTTGCGTGATTTCAAGGCACGCGCAGATGGGCAGGGATTTGACTCTGGGTCCCGTGGTGCACTCTGACAGGAGGGAGATTTTCATATACATTTTACTAATTTTCTTTCATCTTTGACACTTCTACACTAATAAAAGAGAAAGATGCAAATTGACACCCACCAGCCAATCAGGAGTGACACCCACCAGCCAATCAGGAGTGAGTATGCAAATTAACCCAACAAAGATGGTGGGTTAATTTGCATACACAGGCGCCAAGCGGCTGGGGGCGGGGCGGCACCAAGCAGCCTGGGTCCTCGGGACAGGCGCCAAGCCCACAGCCTCCCGGGACCATCGCCGGCCACAGGAGGCGAGGGTGGCCGTGCAGCTTGACAGCAGACAGCAGGGTCTGCTTGGCCATAGCCGCGTAGACCCACGAGCAGGCAAGCAGGCCCGCAGGCAGCAACCAGCAGGGCCTGCTTGGCTGTCACCAGGGCAACCCAGGAGCAGGCAAGCATGGCCCACAGGCAGCACCCAACAGGGCCTGCTTGGCTGTTGCCATGGCGACCCAGGAGCAGGCAAGCGTGGCTCGCAGACAGCACCCAGAAGGGCCTTCTTGCCCATCGCTGTGGTGTGGAGCAGGTAGACCCCACAGAGAGCAGAGAACCATGGGGAGCGGGCCTAAGCCATCAGTAGGACATTCCCTGAGAGCTCCCGGATTGGAGAGGGTGCAGGTTGGGCTGAGGGACTCCCCACCCCCCAGTGCACGAATTTTGTGCACCGGGCCTCTAGTCTATTATAAAGGGCAAATAGCAATATTAAAATATTTTTTCTAATTCCCTTTTAAATGTGCACAAATTTTGTGCACCAGGTCACTAGTATATAATATGAAAAGTGGAAGTAAGTACAACAATAAAAGCGATAATGGGAGGTAGTGACAGCTGTATATGTATGTGAGTGTATAACTTATTTTCTCTAGGGTGGTCAGGAAAGACTTTTATGATAGGATGGCATTTGAGCAAGGACATAAAAACAAAGAGAGAGAGAGAGTCCTATGGGAATGCGGGATAATACTTTCCAGGTTGACGACCTACAGGTGTAAAGGCCCTGAGGTAGAAGTGCACTTGGCTTCTTTGAGAAACAGTAAGGAGGTCCATGTAAGTGAAATGAAGTGAATGAGGGGGAAATGGTAAAGAGAAGGGCAAGAAGCTACAGGGTCTTATAGGCTCTGTTAAGGACTTTACCTTTATTCAAAGTGAGACATTATAGAGCACTTATCAAAGGAGTTATATGATCTATCTAATTTACTTTTTATTTTTATGAAGTTTATTTATTATTTATTTTAAATCCTCATCTGAGGATATTTTTCCATTGATTTTTTAGAGAGAGTGGAAGAGAGAGGGAGAGACAGAGAGAAATATCGATGTAAGAGAAACAAATGGATTGGTTGTCCAGGGCCTGGGACAGGGAGGAGCCTGCAACCAAGGTACATGCCCTTAACCAGAATTGAGCCTGGGACCCTGCGGTCTGCAGGCCGATGCTCTATCTGCTGAGCCAAACCGGCTTGGGCTGCTTTATTTTTTAGAAGGATCACTCCAGTTGCTGGATGAAGGCTATAATAAAGGGAACAAAAATGGAAGCCAGACCAAAGAGGAGGCTAAGGCAGTACACCCGGTATAATATGGATTGGATTAGCATGGTGATGGTGGACCTGGAGAAAAGAGGTGGGATCCTGGACATAGTGTGAGGATAAGTCTAAAGGCTGTAGAGCTCAGGTGAGTACAGAACTTGAGATATTTAAGTGCAGTTGTCACGCAGAGCTGGGACTGAATGAGACGTCTGAAGAGGGCATGTAGATAGAGGGTAGAAGAGGTCCTAGAGTTGAACTCTGGGACACCACAATGATTACAGTTTGTAAAGGTGAAGTGGAGCCAGCCAAAGCAGCTGAGGAGGAGTGAACAGTGATGGACAAGGAAAACTAAAAAGTGTGGCGTCTTCGCCAGAGCCGAGTGAAGAAAGTGTTTCATAAAGGAGTGAAAGGTCAACTACATCAAATACTGCTAGAGATTGAACAGGATGGGTTGGATGACTGAGGATTAACCAATAGACTTGATGTTGTTGAAAATGTTGACACTTTTGGCAAGAGCTGTTTAGGGGAGTAGTGGCATTGAACGAATGAAAGAAGTCCTGGAGATAGCAGGTAGAGGTAGTTCTTTCTTGAAGTTTTGCAGAAAAGTGGCCTGGAGAAGGATATTGATAAGGAAATTTTTAAAGTTGGTTTTTAATGATAGAAGAAATGACAACATGCCTGTTTGTTAATAGGAATGATCCAGCAGAGAGAAGTTAGCCTTAGATATAGGAGTTGGTTTGTCCATCTTTGAAATGGCAGAGAAGGCAATGTCCATGGTCATAAATGCAGGTAAATGATAGTGGAGGGGGCATGTAGATTTACCCTTTTGATAGCTTTTATTTTATTAGTAAAATAATAACCAAGCTAGCAAAAAAAGAGTTAAGGAGGAGGGAAACCATAGTAGGTTTGAGAAGAGAGGAGATAGTGTGAGAATTGAACTGGACAGGAAAATGTAGGAGTTCCAGGCAGTATAGAGGGCCCATGAATTCAAACTAAGACAAGTCAATATAGTGGTGAGATTTTCTCCACTTATACTCAGCTGCTTGGGTGCTGTTCTGGGAGAATAGGTGAAGAGTTGGATTTGCCAGGATTGTGGTTAGCCAGGCAAGCACAAGAAAGTTTTCCAGGCAGAGAACTTAACAGAAGCACAGAAGGGGAAGGGAGTTGGGTGAATGTGAGAGAGTAGTTATAATAATTTTTCATGGCATCTAAGCTGGATAAGAAGGAAATAAATCAACAGGATTGATGGACAGTAAATTGGTGACAGGGTCAGTGAGTCAGATGTCCTAGTGGTGTCAAAGAACCAGCAGAATTGAGGTTCTAAAGAGAGGCAGCAGGAGATATGGGAATGTGGTGGTCAGAGTATAGAATGCTGGAGACTTAGATTATAAAATGACCCAATTATTGGTAATGGTTCATACTCGTCTAAAAAATACTGGTGGTTCTTGAACAATGGCCCATAATGTGGGAAATAGTCAGGCATTCCTTGGCTGAAGATAACCTACTATTTGATTATTAAAACTATTATTTTATAAAATATTATATTAGTAAAAATAATGTTAAAAGAGCATGAACATAATATGATTGTATTACTGAGTCTTTTTTCATAAAGAATTTTTATTAAAATAATTTAAAAATATGAGGACTTCCTTTGGACCCAGGAATTCCATATTTAGAAGATAATTAGAGATGTGTACTAAGATGTATGTGCATACTGCTTACCACATAATTAATTATAATAAGAAAATTTGGGAAAGCCTATTGGGCTTTAAGAATATCTAATCCCCATTGAAAAGACTGTCAAACATCAGGGGGAAGGCAGGAGAGTGGGAGGGGAGGTGGATAAAAGATCAACCAAAAGACTTGTATGCATGCATGTAAGCATAACCAATGGACACAGACAATGGGGGAGGGGTGGCGAAGGCCTGTGCTGGGGGGCAGGGTAGGGCTGGGAGAGGTTAATGGGGGAAAAAGGGGACATATGTAATACTCTCAACAATAAAGAATTATAAGAAAAGAGAGGTGAAATAGCTATACTAATATTCATCAAAACAGATTTCAAGAAAAATAAAGTTACTATGGAAAAAATAGACATTTTATATTGTTAAAAAGTTAACTTAAGAAGATATGTTATAAATATGCATGTATCTAATAAGTGTTCTAAAACAGATGAAGCAAAAACTGACAGAAATAAAGGGAGAAACATACAACTTAATAATTGCTATAACAAAGAAAATCAGCAATTATATGGAAGACCAGAGAAACAATATCAACCAACATAAATTAACTGACATCTACAGAATACTCCAAAAACATAAAAATAAATAAAAATAGCTAATCCCATATATTGATTAAATATACAGTATTATGGCCCTGGCTATGTGCTCAGTTAGTTGAGCATCATCTCGTGCACTGAAGAGTTGGGGGTTTGATTCCCTGTCAGGGCACATGCCCAGGTTGTGAGTTCAATACCAGGTTGGGGTACTTTCAGGAGGCAACTGATTGATGTTTCTCCCTCACATTGATGTTTCACTCTCTCTCCCTCTCCCTTCCTCTCTCTCTCAAATCAATAAAAAACTGTTAAAAATATATATACAGTATGATGGAATATTTATACAATGGAATATTATACAGACATTAAAGTACTATATGGAAAAATATATTTTTGGCCTGGGATATATTTACCACACATTACTAAGAGGAAATCAGTAGGTATATTATGAGACTTTTGGTAAACAACATAGGTCTAATTGCCTAAAATATACTGGACAGAAATATAGCAGTGATTGGTGGCATTGTAGAAGATATATGTATTTTTCCTCTTTGTGAAAGAGGTTGTCTCTGGTTTTCAAGGTTTTTGAGCATGTACTACTCTTGAAATTAGAAGATAAAACAGACAATAGTTGCTATTTTAAAAATTCTACCTTTGTAGTACCTATATCTGTTAACAATTATGGCCCATTTATAATTTGGTTCTTTCCTTAAGCCTGAGCAGAAAAATTTCCCCCAAGTTATCCTTAGTTAGATTAGGGTTCCTAGGCTTATCGGTAGCTAAACTTTACATTCTTAGGACAGTTATTCAACTTGTGTTTTACCTGAGAGATTTTTCATGGCCATAAACTTTTTCACTCTTCTAATCATATCTATTTCCAGCTATCACTTCTCATGTAGCCTGAACAAATAATGAAGCAATATAGATTTCAAGTAAAATTTAAAGATATATGTAAAGAAAGAAATCCTCTTGCTCCTTTTCTGGTCATAAAACGGTGTTTTTCTTCATAAAAGAAAAGCCTTCTTATTTCCAGCATCTGATAGTTAGCTGATCAATGTTTACTGACTGATTTCCTCAATGTGACTCTGGCATCCTTGACCACACTGATTGCAGGCTTCCAGATCATTTCCAAATCAGGATCCTTTAGGAGCTCCATCCCATTGCCTTTTTTGGAAACCAAACATTTAAAAACCGTATTTAATCGACAAGCAATGAAGTTGTTTAGAAATCTAGCAATTTCTCAACAGCCTCATTGGGTTGGCATAAGGAGCCACTGCTTTTTGTTAATGGCATGGTTTGTTTCTGATTTCTCTGTTGCTTAATCTCCTGGGGCATAGAGCCAAGTACATATTTTCAAGATTCAGCTGCATTCTCTACACCTAGGAAATGCGAAATACGTGTCAAATCCACTGAAAGAC
This sequence comes from Eptesicus fuscus, assembly GCF_027574615.1. Classification (NCBI taxonomy): domain Eukaryota; kingdom Metazoa; phylum Chordata; class Mammalia; order Chiroptera; family Vespertilionidae; genus Eptesicus; species Eptesicus fuscus. Next base: position 59,485,131 of record NC_072477.1, read on the forward strand.
TGTGCCTCTCCCATGGAGTCTTCTTCATTTGAACATCTACTTCCGTTTTCCAGTGTGAGAATGCTACTTTCTTGTACAATTTAAGGCAAATATTTTCTTGAGTAGTTCTTCCCCCCTTATTCTAATATTGGGTTTTCCAAACTGAACTTCCTCTTACCCTTGTACACTTCTAGGTTTAAACATGATGTAAAAATGTTACTGTCTGTGTGGTTTGGTTTGATGTTTTTCCTCTTATAAGCAAGGTTGAAATGGCAGATTTTTCTTTCCATCAGTAGCTTAGTGGACAAATAATGAAATCAAGTTTGTATAACACAACTACAGGGCTATCTACAGTAAGAACTGAATGTTTTATGAAGATAGTATCAGATTAATAACGCTTTCATTTGGCTTGACCATCTGACTAACTCTTGAATTTCTATGTGTGTGTGATTTCTACTACCATCTGTACACGTTTTTTTAAACTATAAAAAGAATAGCTAAAGTACTAAATGTTTCATTTCTCTGAATTCTCTTCGAATATTTGTCCAGGCAAATGTTAGCAGACACCTACATCTTTCCAATTAAATCTTCACTGTCATCACTAAGTGAAAGCAAGTGGTGGAAAAGACAATTCTGAAAGAGTAAAAAGTTTAAATTGCAGAATATTTAAGAAACCTGTGCCCTGGCCAGTGTGGCTCAGTTGGTTGCAGTGTCATCCCATACACCAAAAGGTTGTGGGTTCGATCTCTGGTTGGGGCATGGGCAGGGGGCAAGAGTTTGGTGTTTCTCTCACACATTGATGTTTCTCATGTTTTTTTTTTTTCTCTCTCTTACTTCCTCTCCAAAAATCAATAAAAACGTATCCTCTGGTGAGGATAAAAAAACCCAAACTTGTTTCAGAGACATTGAATCAAGGCTGCTTAGAAATGCCCTTCATGGATTTTGTTTTACAGACTAACCAAGGTAAGTTATTTATAATCAACTTCTCAAGTGTTTGTTAATTGGTCTCAAAGTGAGGAAGATGCTTGAAAAAGTCTGGTATTTCTTCAGATGGTATCTGTTGGCTCTCTGATGTACCTGTCAAAATGCAGCTTCCACTTGCAGCTTTAGCTGTGAATATAAAGGCTTAGAAGTTGTCACTCCTGCCTTTACAACAACTGAACGAACTGAAAATTAGCATCATTTTTGGACCCCCTCCCTCTCAGAAAACTGAGGTTGTAGGACAAATCACCACCTTAAAATCTGAGGAGAGGCAAATCCAGAGAGTCATAGCTGAGATCTGCTTACTTGGGGAACTCCTGGCATGATAGACAGATATAATACACTTAAGTGGTCATTTTGATTTATTAGCTGGAGGCTGACTGTGGTCTAGCTTGAGAGTTAAAACCTCCTGGGGGTGTAATCTTAGGAGGGGAGTCTCTACATTTCATGGAACCTTACCATTTCTCATGGTGAAGAGCCAAGAAAGATCCCCTTATAGTTCTGGCTGGGAAAAGGGAAGAGCAGCTATTGTGAAATACAACCAAGCAATATCCATCTCAAAAGCCTACTCTACAGGGGAGGAAATGTTGCCAGAGTCCTAACACTTTTGGAGGAAGGTCATTTCTTCAAGGATAGCCCCTGCTATCCTCCCTGCATCACCTAAGCAAGATGGGGGAAATAGAACCTGGAGAAGGAAAAGGTTCTAGCCCAAGGACATGGGCCTGCTAAGGGATAGATTTAATCACCAGGCCACCACACCAATGGGGCTCCATGGATTATAGGTGAGAGAGCTTTAAGATTCAGAGTCTATCTGAATGGAAGTTCTTTGGCAAACCCAGAGCAGACATAAGCAAAGACACTAAACAAACTTGAAGCCATTGGCACCTGTAGCTACAGCAAACATGCAAGATAATAGAGAGAGAAAAATCCCCACCAATCTAGATTCTATATCCAGTGAAATTATCCTTATAAAGTGAAGGAGAACTAAGGCTTTCTCAGGAATACAAAACTGATGGAATTCATTGCCAACAGACCTGTCCTGTAAAAAATGCAAAGGAAGTTCTTTAGGGAGGAGGAAATTGATATTGTCAGAAACTCAGATCTATATAAAGAAAGGAAAAGCATCAGAGAAGGAATAAATTTCTTTTGAAAGAAATATAATCTATATATATAAAACCCTAATATGCAAATAGACCGAACAGTGAAACAACCGAACAACCAGTTGCTATGACGTGCACTGACCACCATGGGGCATGCACGGAACATGGCGGGTGTGGCCAGTAGGCAGCAGAGCGCGGAACATGGCGGGCATTGGCTGCAGTGGGATGGTGGAGCAGGTGAGCGGGGGCACCAGACCAAGGCGGGGCGCCTATCGCTGTCATCGGGGCAAGCCTCTGGTGGTTACTGAAAATTCTTTGCTCCCACGCACCACAGTCCCACCTGGTGCTCACACCCACTGCTGGCACCCAATGCCAGTCCTGATCGCTCAGTGCCGTCAGTGGGTGCGAGCGCTGGCTGCCAGCCCCAATCGCCCCTGAGGGCTTCTTCACCTTCCCCTGCTCCTGAGGGGTGATGGAGGGGGGGTGGTGGCAGCTGCCACTGCTTGCACCTGCTGATGGTGCCAGCCCCACTTGCACCTCCTGCTGGCGTCAGCCCCAATTGCTCCGCACTGTCAGCAGGTGTGAGTGGGGCCGGCGCCATCAGTACAGGGGAGTGGTGGTGGAGGGAGTGGGGCTGCCAGCAGACAGGGGACCAGGGGCCATGGTGGGTGAAGGCACGGAGGATGGGCTGAGACCTGCCCCTGTGCCCACCACAGCCTCGGGGCCCACATTTCCTTTCAAGGTGCACAAATTCATGCACAGGGCCCCTAGTTGATATATAAAGAGAAGAGATAAAATGGAATTACACAAAATGTTCAATGAATACCAGAGAAGACAGGAAAAAGAAGTAAGAAGAAACAAAGGACAAATAAAATAATTAGGAAACAGTTGAAACATGGTAAATAAGTTTATATTCTATATCTCTGTTTAAAGTAAAATGTTCAGGACTTGCCATTGCCTCTTTTAATGGAGTTTTTCATTACCATCCAGCTCGCAAATCCAACAGGTCAGGTGTGAGGACACCTGCTGCATTTGTAGGACATGTGAAGAGATAGTGCCCTCAGTTTGGGTTCCTTTGCTTATTCACGGGCCTCTTTCGCCTTTGCCTTCTTTGTGCAATTGACTTGAAAGGAAGCCATGGCATGTTAGACTAGAGGAAAACCTTGGACCAATTTTGGGGAAGAGTTTTTTCTGCCAGAAGAAGCCTGTGCTGACTCTTCTGCTGCTGCCTTTTCCTCACAGAACCCTCAGGAAAGATGTCTCACTCAATTATCTGAAAAGCTAATATATGTCGCAATGACAATAAACCCTTGGGGAAATGATTTATATTCTAGAATTCCATGACACCGTTAACTTACGAGAATAATAAGCAAGTTTTGGCTCCCTGCCTTCCCCACTGGAACAGTCTAATTTCCAGGTGCATTGATCAAATCTCAGTTTTGCTATAAGGCACATGCCACAAAGCTTTAAGAGCTGATAACAATCTAATAAATAGTCATTGGATAAACACAGTCAATTGACGTAATGGGATTCATATAGAGGAAGTAAAGGGACTCTCACCAGGGCATGGCCTTCAGAAAGATCTCCATGCTTTTTCTCATCAGGCATACCCTTCCCTGATGCCTTTCCACCCCATCTTTCTCTGTTAAAATTCTCGATCAACTTTTACTGTAAAATTAACATATGCTTATTTTGTCACATTAAAAATGTGCACGTGATTCACTCTCAGATTTGTCACCAAATTAGATCCATTGTGCATGCCTTTTATAGAATTAGCATTTAACTTGATCACAGTAACTGTGCTTTCTAGTGCTGAGAGATGATTGCTTAGGGTTACAACATTCCTGAGTGACAGAAGTTCCAGTTTTCACTGTTCAAATTTTCCTAGGGATTCCAAGAATGCCTGTTAGGCAAAAAATAGGATCTGCCTTTATTTTCCACTCAACAAATACTGGTTAGTTCATTTGCCTTCAAAGGTCCATCACATGTTTATCCTTGTAAATTATCATTGTAAAATATGATAACTCCAAATTCCCAGGAGGACATTTAAAATATTTCCCACATTTTAATGTACTGAGATGCTGTCATCAATTAGGGTAACATTTCCTAAATTGATGTTCCATGGATATTAATAGTTTGCCACAAAAATATCTTACTAAAATATTTTTGAGATATTGTATTAAGATAACTTTAAAGGATTATGAATACTAATATTTATAATAAATTTATAGAAAGTGCTGTTATATACTTGGGCAGTGTTTAATAGGACACTCCCTAGAAGTCCCTGCATGGTTAATTCAGCAGTAAACAGGCAGTTTTATTGTTAGTTTTTAGTAGACATTTTCAAGGGAAGCCATGATGATACATTACAATTCAAGAAGCCTGGACACACACAAAACACTTCCTTAGTAATCTGTGTTGTGTTTGTTTTTGTGCCTGAGGAAATTAATAATTATGTAGGGATTGAACTAGAAGATAACATGGTAAGGTTTAGGATACAACCAATATTCTGGTTTATTAGAAGAGATGAAGAGATTCTTAGGAGAGATCAAATAGCTCGGGGCAGGAGGAGATAGAGATTCTTGATAAAGAACTTGGAAGTTGGAAATATGTCAAGGGGATGTGAAAGGAAGAAAAGAAGAAAAGAAATAACATCACTGTATACAGATCAGAGAAGCTGGGTCTGGAGAGAGAACACCCAGAAATGAAGCAGTCGCAGCCACTCTTGCTCCAAACTATTAAGGTGCCTTCCCAGGTATTGGCAGTTTATGGGATCCTATTATCTCAGCCTCAAGAGGCAGAGACACATCCGTGGCAGTTGATGCAGACTCCTTGCTGAGAAGAATGGAGGTGGCCAGAGAGAGCCCACAGGTGGTTACCAGGGAAGAATACATTTCTCCTGGAGTATGCTTCCAAAACAAGCTGACTACCGCTAACCCAAGTTGCTGTCATACACTTCTGCAGGTTCATGTGGAACAAATCACATTGCCTTAGGACTCATGGACTGTTTATCTGGTGAATGCACTCCTGAGAAGGAAGCTAAGGGCATGTAGCAAACAATTATGAGCTTTGGAGTAAAAAAATGACTTGCTTGCAAATAGTGTGATTTAGGACAAGTTACTTGGCCTTCCTAAATCTTAGTTTTGTTCACTTCTAAAACAGGGATGATGTCTGTGTCTTCAGAATATATCAGATGTCTAGATTAGAATTTTGCATATAGAAACCTCTTACATAAATACATTTTTAAAAGCTCCAAATATCTTCAATTCAGCTTTGATTAAAATTAAAGCGAGGGCCATAAAATATTTCAAAGAAGAAACTTTAAGACTAAGAAGCAACATGTTTAAAAAACTCAAAGCATGACATTCTGCATAAAGGTAAACTATGGAGACAGTTAAAAGGTTGGTGGTTGACATTGGGACAGGTGGTTGACATAAGTGGAGCACAGAGGATTTTTAGGGCAGTGAAAATACTTTATATGATATCATAATAATGGCTATATATTCATTATACATTTGTTCAAACCCACAGAACATACAACACCAAGAATAAACTGTGAGCTCTGAACCGGTTTGGCTCAGTGGATAGAGCGTCGGCTTGCGGTCTGAAGGGTCCCAGGTTTGATTCCTGTCAAGGGCATGTACCTTGGTTGCGGGCACATCCCCAAAGCAGGTGTGTAGGAGGAAGCTGATGGATGTTTCTCTCTCATCTGATGTTTCTAACTCTCTATTCCTCTCTCTTCCTCTCTGTAAAAAATCAATAAAATATATTAAAAAAAAGAATAAACTGTGATATAGAAACAAATGTACCATGGTGGGGTGGGGGTGGGGGTGTTGGCTAATAGTGGGGAGGCTATGCATGAGCCAGAAGGCGTATTGGGAAATCTCTTGACTTTTTCCTCAATTCGCTGTGAATCTAAAATTTCTCTTTAGAAAAGTTGTAATAAAAAAATAATCACAACAGGGGGGTGAGGGCATCAGTAGGGGGAGGGGGCAATGGGGCGATAAGGACACATATGTAATACCTTAATCAATAAAGAAAAAAATAATCAAAACACTAGGTTAATAATTAGATTTTTTAAAGAGAAAAGATAGCAAATACTTATATACTAATTACCTTAAAATTTAATTTAAATCTATATCTTGTTATCATAAGGTCGAGTTTCTATTTAAATCTGTTTGCAAAAGTATTTTTGTTGTAATGCTTGAGGACTGTTGAATTGTGACTATGAATGCTTGTTATAGGAAGCTACATTTGTTAAAATGTGTATGTGGAAAACTGTTCAGTTAAAATGATAGCCATGTCTTATGAGGCTAATTTCATGCTTTGACTGGTTTACTGTATAAATTAACTCCACTAGTATAAAAAGACTATACCCCTGATCTAAAGGGCTTTCCTTCTTACAAAATTTACCTTCCATATAAAAGTGGCTAAAGCACATTAACTTGAAAATACAATGCAGAAACACAGTTTCCCTCAATACATATAAATATTTGTCCTAGTCAAGTCTGCAACCTCTTTCTTCTTCCTTGAAAGCTGATATTCCACATAGCCCATGGTCTGGCCAAACCTCAAAAATTCTAAGTTAAATATTTTAAATTCAACACAGAGGAGGACAACCCTACCTTTCGCCATTATGTTCTTGCTTCTAACGGGTTATAACCTACCTGTCTGGCTGTTTGCTGATTTTAGAGCCATTCTAACTTAACTGGGAGAGGACGGACAGGGGAGGGGCTGATAATGGCCATAGTCATTCTACCTTTACATAACGTTTTCATCATCTCTGGGTTTGCTCCTGACTGTTTTTTGATAGGACTCTTCTATATTGGAGGGGGGTGGGGAGAAAAGGATAAAGCAAATTGGTCAAAATGTTAATAATTGGTAGAGCTAATGTATATGGGTTTTTTGTTACTATTCTTACATTGTTTAATGTTTAAAATGATTTAAAAATAAAAAGAAGCATGCCCCAAATTCCATATAAGAATCTTCCCAAACATTTCATGCTGCACACAGAAGACTCTAAGAGATGGTGCTGCCTGACTTCCTGCTGTCAGCTCTGACTCGGCTGCCGCACCATGTACATGTGGATGAGGAGTTAGTGACCTAGAAAGAAAGATGACTTGCCTAAAGGCCATACTACATCTCTGGTCTTCAGAATAGTTGGGGGTATAATCTAGGCTTCCTGACCCTGACTTTATGAAGGTAATGACAACTAGAAAGGTCTGAGAAAGCCAAATGGGCCGCTGCCATCCAACTTCAAACCATCGTGAAGTTTTCTTACAGGGAAGAGAGATAAATAGTTGTGTGCGTGTGTGTTTGCGGAGGGGTGTGGTCTGAACCATTTTTCCACAACAAGCCCAGCCTCGTTCTCCTGGATCAGAAACCCAGTATTCACTTTTCCTCCTAGTCTACCTCATCCCCGCCACACTTCTCTTTTAGGAATGGTTTCTGGTTCTGGAAGATTCCACCCAACATGGCCCAGGTCCTTACACTCTGAGTGAAATCTCATTTAGGAGCATGAGTCAGCCAGGGCCCAGGAGGGAACACCTGTTTCAGCAGCCTGCTGCTGGAGCCTGGGCCCAATACAGGGGACCAGTGAGATGGCAGCACAGCAGCAGGTGACCTTATGGGCATTATGGACCTTCTTCGTGTCGCACCTTTCTCAGCACCCTGCCAGGAGAGCTGTAGGCAGGACTAACTACCTTCTTTCCTTAGGTAAGTCCATTGATTGGCAATCAAACTTGGGCTCAAATTTGACCTATACTTAAAAATACAGCATACTAACCTGGCTGGTGTAACTCAGTGGTTGAGTATAGACTTATGAACCAGGAGGTCAAGGTTCGATTTCTGGTCAGGGTGCATGCCCGGGTTGTGGGCTTGATCCCTAGTGGGAGGAGTGCAGGAGGCAGCTGATCAATGATTCTCTCTCATCATTGATGTTTCCATCTCTCCCTCCCTCTCCCTTTCTCTTTGAAATCAATAAAAATATTTTTAAAGAATATAACATACTAATAAAAAATTGGGGATATAAAAGACCAACACATCAGAAAGTGATTACCATTGAGAAGATAGTTTATTACTCATATTTCCAAGAGGAGGGGGTGAACCACATTACAGCAGGGGTGGGAGGACACATGTGGAAGCACCAGGGTCATTTAAGAGGCAGAGGGGAAGGGAGGCATTGTTGACAAGAGCCTTTATTTTGGTTTCCACAGAAATAGCCTATCTAATAAAAGAGTAATATGCAAATTAACCATCACTCAGCTACACCAACAAGCCACACCCACCAGCCAATCAGGAGCGAGTATGCAAATTAACCCAACCAAGATGGCTGTGGCCACGGAGTGAACAGGAGGCTTGGATTTCCCCGGCAATGGAGGAAGCCAAACTTTCTGCACACCCTGGCAGGCCCAGGCCTCCACTCAAGGCTACAAAGTTTCAATTATAGAAGATAAATAAATCCCAACAAAAATGGCTGCAGCTACGGAGCGAGCAGGAGGCTTGGCCCCACTCAAGGCTACAAAGTTTCAACTATAGAAGATAAATAAATCCCAGATTCCAGGGCCTCTGCTTGGGTCGCTGGGGGGGCATGGCTGGCCTGCAAACCACCACAGGCCCTTCGCCCAGGCCGCCCAATGCCCCAAGGGAACCCCCACCCTGATCCGGGACACCCTTCAGGACAAACCAGCTGGCCCCCACCCGTGCACCAGGCCTCTATCCTATCTAATAAAAGAGTAATATGCAAATTGACCATCTCTCCAACACACAAGATGGCTGCCACAAGATGGCCAGCAGGGGAGGGCAGTTGGGGGGGACCTAGGCCTGCAGGGGAGGGCAGTTGGGGGGGACCCAGGTCTGCAGGGGAGGGCAGTTAGGGGTGACCAGGCCTGCAGGGGAGGGCAGTTAGGGGCAATCAGGCTGGCAAGGGAGTGGTTAGGGGCAATCAGGAAGGCAGGCAGGTGAGCAGTTGGGAGCCAGCAGTCCTGGATTGTGAGAGGGATATCCAACTTCCCATTTAGGCCCGATCTGGGAGGCCATCCCTATAAGCAGTCGGACATCCCTCGAGGGATCCCAGATTGGAGAGGGTGCAGGCTGGGCTGAGGGACACTCCCCCACCCTCCCCCCCGCCCATGCACAAATTTCGTGCACCGGGCCTCTAGTAGGATTTATAATTTGCATCAAAATCATTGTCATATTCTTGTCTAACTGGATAATTTGTGTTATACTCCCATCGCATCATTGGTTTCCTGATACACCATAATATTAAAAACAATGTAAAAGTTTCTAATTAGAGTTACAGCAAACCCAGAGGCAAAGGAAACTTTTATGTAAAGGAAGGATTGCTTTGCTTGTTCAGAATATGCATAATGGCTTATGATAACAAGAATTTTGAGCTTTCTGTGAAATTACAAAGGGTTCAGAAACATAAGATTGCAGACATGACACATTTGTGGACCCCAGAGAGTAAGCTATATGTGAATGAGAGTTTGAACTAAATGAACTCTACATCCTGTCCAGCTATAGGGACTGTAAGATAATAGATAGAACAGCTCAAGAGGAGGATACTGTAGGCCAGCAGCTCCTCAGTCCAAGTTTTGCTTTCCATCTCCTAAGTACCAGGCCACAGAGAGCTAGGCACCACTCTGGTCACAACAGAGCCAGAATATTTGCAGTGTCTCCATAGAGATAAGTTACTACTGACTACAACCCCACCATGCCTCAAATAAGGTGGCCAAAGGCCCCAGGACAAGGCTAGTTGGGAAACTGCAGGTGGAATGATTCATTCTAGGAAGTGATCAGAGGCAATGGGGTATGTTGTAATAGATCAGAGGATCCCTAGACCATGGGAAGATGATCATTCGGGTGACCCTAACATGGCACATTTCCCCATGGTTTTCTGGTATTTATGTAATTGCTTTTATTTCTGCAGCACTTTATAATGAAGGGAAGGCTGGATAGGGTTGTGAGAGCCAGTCTAAATGCCTGTAGGGATGGCCTCTTACTCTGACTTTATGAGACTTTGCCTTGGATCCTTCCCACTTCCTCATATTTCTCTATTAATACACAACTCATAATTGGCCCTCTAGAGAATTTGAGGAACATTTTATACTAAATGCCTTCATTGGTCACTTCTGTGAAATCAGTTGGGGGCTTTGCACTGTTGAATCATTTGTTTTTATGTTGGGCCACCTAAGAGGGCATTGGCTATACTGATGTCTAAGTTTTCGCTTTCCCCTGTGGGGTCTGGCTTCAAGTCTTCTCATGATACCTCAGAGTAAATCCCCCTTAAATTTTTTTTTTGACCACCCAATTGCCAATTAGAACCAAGACTTAGAAATCCTGGGTGGCAAAATTTAATAAGTAGATTTGATTAATTCCTAGATAATAAAATTTTAAAATGTCTTTAGATGCATTTAAAAATGTGTCATGTATTATTTTAGGCATGTGAGCTATGAAATAATGGCAATAATGATGTGTTTAAAACCATTAAATCATGTCGCTGGCTGAAAGTGTTCCATAAAATAGAGTGGGAGTAATAACTGTAGGTCAAATTGAATTCTGAAAGATGACCACACAGGGACCAGGAAGGCTCAAGAACATGGATATAGTCTGAGACAGAAATCATTTTAATGGAATTTCCTGAGGTTCACAGAGAACATATGTAGTTTACAAGACAAAAATAGTATGAAGGTTCAGATATTTAATAATTGATGTAGAGGTCAAATAGAATGGCCTGCTGAGATGGTCCTTCCATAAGTCAATTAGTGTTGGACAAGTTCTATATGTAAAGGAATCTGGTAGGCTCTGAGGAATTCACAGTTGATTTGTTCTAAGGTGTTTTTCTGCATCCCATTCAGTTCTTTCATGAGGTAGGCAGAGCAAATAGTTGTCTCTCCATCTCACAGATGAAGAAATTGAACCCTGTGGTACCTCTCAAATTTTAATGTACCTATAAAACAACTGGAGCTTCTATTGACATGCAGATTCTGTTATGATAGGTTCAGAGTGGAGCCTGAACTTTTGCATTTCTAACGAGTTTCCAGAGGATACTGATGCTGCGATGTGTGATGAGATCTTATAGGGCACGAATTATTCCAAATAGCGTGGTCAGGAAAAATGAGACTGTTTCAAGGCATAGTGGAAAATAAGTAGGCATCATATCTTTGCTGAGTTAGTATCCTTGACGCTATAGGCTAATAGTTAAAAAAAAATTTGGTGAAGACCTCCATAATATAACTGACCATGATGAACTTTATCTTACTTGATACTGAGCCACCTCCTCAAGCAGCCTGTATGTTCCTGAGAAGTAATAGTGGTGGTGGCAAGGGGTGAGGTGATCATAGATAATGACAAAGATGATGAACCAGACAACAAGAGCTAAAATTTATTGAGTTCTTACCTGTGTCAGACATTGTACTAATTCCTTCACAACACTGTCCTTAATGTTTACCACAGTCTTTACCATGGGACAAATATCATCCCCCAACCTACAAAAGAGGTACTTAAAGGCCAGAGAAGATAAGCAGCTTGTAGCTATTCTTCAAACTCAGGTGTGTCTTATTCAAGACAGAGACTATGTATATCTACTGTCTTTGTCTTTTGAGAGCTGACATAGAACTGGAGAGGGGTAGCTTTTGTTTTTGTTAAATAGATATTTTGGGCCAATAAGAGGTTGTACTTCCTCATAACTGTTGAAACGATAGAATGGGCTTTGCTGATGGAGCGAATGCCCTGATTCTAAGGATTCTTGAACTAGTGGGCAACTGGACTAACTCAGTGGATTAAAATATATATATTGATGTTCATAACAAAATAACAACAAATACATACCTACCAACAAGTGAATCTAAAAATCAAGTGAATAAAAAATCTGATGAACAGAATGGACTGATGAATATAATAGAATCAGGGACATAGAAAGGGAGTGGACTGACAATTCTCAGGGGGAAGGGGGTGTGAGGGGTGCGGGAAGAGCTTGGACAATAATCTTACACCTATGGATGAAGACAGTGGCGGGGGTAAGGGCATAGGGTGGGGTGGGGAATCAGGTGGAGGGGAACTATGGGGGGAAAAAAAGAGGAACACCTGTAATAATCTGAACAATAAAGATTTATTAAAAATTAAAAAATATATATTGATTTCAGAGAGGAAGGAAGAGAGAGAGAGAGAAATAGAAACATCAATGATGAGAGAGAACCATGATCAGCTGCCTCCTGCATGCACCTCACTGGATCTCAAACCCACATCCTGGGCATGTTACTTGCCCGGGAGTTGAACCGTGACCTCCTGATTCATAGGTCAACGCTCAACCACTGAGCCATACCGGCTGGGCTAACACAGTAGTTTTCAAATTGTGTTTTATAGAGTTGCTTCAGAGGTGACCTGAATGGGGTTAAGTAAAGGCCTGGACCCTCCTCTGCTTTTACCAGAATAGCACTGTTTTATCTGATTTATATATTGGGGTTCTGTGTAAGGTGTTTGAAAAAAGGTTTCTGATGCCTTAACCCCGTGATCGGCAAACTGCAGCTCGCGAGCCACATGCGGCTCTTTTGCCCCTTGAGTGTGGCTCTTCCACAAAATACCACGGCCTGGGCAAGTCTGAAGAAGTGGTATTAGAAGAAGTTTAAGTTAAAAAAATTTGGCTCTCAAAAGAAATGTCAATCGTTGTACTGTTGATATTTGGCTCCGTTGACTAATGAGTTTGCCGACCACTGCCTTAACGGTGTTCAAAGTCTTTGGATCAGGTGATCTCTAAGATCTAATCTAAAGTTAACATTATATGATTGGTGGCAGAGCTTGGACTAGAATTTTGGTAAACTGGCTCTTCCTTCTCTCATGCTATCCTGGTGCCCAGATCTAGTACTCCCTTTCACAGAAAATTCACTGACAAACTTATTTCTCTGAGGCCCAGTAGTTTAGGGAAAAGAACTGAAAATTGGGTGACTTTGGTACAAAACCTGACTCCTCCACTAATTATCTATTAAAACTGGAGCAGTCATTTATTTATCCATCAAATATTTATTCTAGTTCACTATGGACCAGGCACTGTTTGGTGCACAGAGAAAATGATGGCAAACAAGGTAGACAGAGTCCCTGCTCTCATCAAACTCACATTCAAAAGGGTGTTAGCAAAAATAGACAAATAAGAATTTCTCCTAATAAGGACCTCCTTACATAGAAAAATAAAAGGGATAAGAACAGACAGTGGAAGTGAGAGAGGATTTGCCTTGGGCTTTAGCAGAGGCTCACAAATAGTTCTTTAGTACTTCTCCACCTCCCAACAGAGTAGGAAGTTCTCTCAAATGGAAACAAAACAAGGAGATTCATGTCTCTTCCCAGTTGGATCCATCCTTTTGGAAGGAGCAGATACACTCAGATCTTCTGAGACCCCATCTTCAGAAGGCCTGCTCGGGACAGGTGGACACTCAAAGATGTTTCAGTAGGCATGAGAAGCCGCACGTGACTCCAAGGGATTGAGTTAGGTCAGGGGCCTAACCAGTGCATAGATGTGCTTGGTCTGGCCAGCACGGGGTTGTAAGTCCTTCAGTGTGAGTCCTTGGGGTGGGTTATCACATCTCCAGTTTGACACATACCCCGTGACTCCCCTTCACTATTTTCTGTCATCTGCCTGGCCCTTGTTTTCATGTGTTTAGGACCCTAGACCACATGATCTCTAAGATCCCTCCTAACCTTGTCTGATCCCGAGTCTTCTCCCCTCACAGTTTAGACAGCAGACAGGATTTCTGATGGGAAAAAGAGAATCCTTTGGACTGACTTTGTCCCTTTCTGGCAGAAATACCACTCATCAAATCAGAGAGGAGTGAAAAATTGCAAAAGTTTAGTCATCTTAACCCAGAGAGGCCAAAGTCTGACTAAAGACAGCCTCAGCTTATTAAATTTAACTCGTAGACAGCCACCCAGCAAGATCAAGAGGGCTAACCCCTTTAGGCTTTGAAATGAAAGCCCCCTTGAAGTGAAATCTCACCCTTTCGGGGAGACCCCTTCATCACACATGCAGAAAGCTGCAACCCCGTGTTTTCTGGGATGGCGGCGTCCCAGTGGATCCAATCTGAAGCTTAGTGCTGGGAGGAGCGATGTTGGCTGCAGATATTGGCCTCGAATGAAACAATGACTATGCATGCTTTAGGGAATTTTACTAAGTATGAGATCACCCCGGCTGTGCTGGGCTTTCTTCACACAGCCTGTTATCTATAACAGGGGAGTTAGAAAAAGCAATGATTTTAAATGTCCATGGGAGCCTTTCCCCTGCCCTGCAGAATGAAGCTCTTTCTCTAGCCCTTCTGGCCCCCTGCCCACAGGACACTGTCCTTGGATCCAGGAAGGATTTACTTCTTGTTCCTATGCAGTGGAAATGTGATTTGCATGGTTTTCCCTGTCAAAGGACCTGTGTGGTCCAAGCAACAAAACATCAGTTCTATCGTATATCATCTTCCTGATCTCTTCATTTATTCACTTACTCGTTTTTCTCAACAAATATTTATTGAGGGTCTACTATGTACTGACATTATTCCAGTGCCTAGGATACATGAATGAACAGATCAAGAAAAAATATCTTGTGCTCACATGTTCTATTTATGCAATAGATGGCTAGTCTGTATGGATCTTAAGAGGATCTAAAGTTTTATGAATATCTTCTTAGTTGCCTGGCAGTCTCTTTGATGGCATTTTAAGGGATACTAAGAGTCAAATGCAACCACTCACTTTTCTTCTCATACCCACAATGACTGCGAAGAACAAAAATATGATTTCCAGGATTCTATGGATCGTTGTCTTCCTCCAATCTTATAACCATTAGAGAACCTCAATGCTTGACTATCATAGCCTCAACTTTCACCCTTGACTTCTGAATGCCAAAGGTAGGCATTTTAACACCCTGATTTATTTTATTTTTGAATTTTATTTTATTGTTTAAAATATTATATATAGTAGTACATATATCTCCTTCCCCCTACCCCCCATAGACCTTCCCCCAGCCTCCCCTACCCCCTGTCACATGTCCTCATCCCATCCCCCCAGTGTTTTGTGTCCATTGGTTGTGCTTATATGCATGCATACAAGTCCTTTGGTTGATCTCTTTCCCCCCCTCCCCAACACTCCCCAGCCTTCCCGCTGTAATTTGACAGTCTGTTTGTTAACACCCCGATTTATATATAGAGTTTAATAATACTTCTTGGATGTCCACATGAACAATTGGGATGTTCATAAATGAACTGGTTTTTCCACAACCATCTATCCATCCTGGTTTTGATATCTCTGTTATCAACATAATTTTTTTCTCCAATTTTCTAAGTTTGAAACCTTGTCTTTAGTCACTTCTGATATCTCTGATCCTCAGTCAGCTCTCTGACTTCTTTCATCTTGTTCCTTACGTCTGTTTCTGTCTCCCTGTTGTAACTGCCCTGCACCCCCACCCCCAGCTCCTCTCCAGCTCATTCTTGGATCAGTACATCAACTTCCCAGGGAACCTCCCTGACTTCAGCTTCCCCTGCTCTAATCTACCCTGCACGTGGACACCAGATGAATGTTCCTTAAACATTGCTTTCATCTTACCACTCCCTCCTATCAAACATAAATCCTTTGCCAGGTTTCCAAGGCCCTCTATGGTCTGACTTCTCTCTACATTACCAACAGCTTTTTCCATTTTCCTCTACACATACTCTCTGCTCTTAGTCAGGTAAGTCTCTTAATGTCCCTCAGACGCACAGAGCTCATTCCATGTATGCTCATACTTTTCCTCCTCAGCCTGACAACCTATTCTTCCTCTAGCCTAAGTAGATCATGTATCTGTCACTTAGAGTATAGTGCCATCTCCTCCACAGAGACTTCACTGACCAACTCAGAACCCCCTTCCTGTGAACTTCCTCAGGTCTACAGTTTGTCTGTAGTGTTTAGCAACCATTTACATTAGTCATTTGTGGTTTGTTCATTGTTTCACATATTAATCCCATCTCCCCAAATAAATCAAAGCCCCTTGGCCAGGAACTATAGACTATATTCTGTAAAATATATACTCTATTTTACTCCACTATACCACACTGTACTACACTATGATACAGTCTGATACAATTTTATGTCTAAGCTTTTGAGCTTAAGCTTTTTGGTTGATTGTATTTAAGTAGACTCTATCCCACCCGCATTTCCCCAAGAGAACGGATGCTACTGAGTTTTATTGTCTTCTCATAACTCTGCTGTCTCAAAGATAAATAACAATTTTTTATTATACATAACTAGCTATGTTTATCTCATCTTTGATAATCCTTATTTATGCACACGGATACATTATACATTTCAGGCAAAGGGTCTATTCTGGTGTTCTTAGCCATAACTTTTATATTGATTTGAGAGTATTAATTAAATTAGTTAATTAAACTTCTCACTCTTTTTTTTTTCATCCCCTAGTCATCTGATCTCAAAGAAAGAAATAATTTCCTGTCAAGGAGCTAAGATTTTAGAATCATTTACATAGAACAGTCACTTTATGCCTGTCAACATGAAAAATAATTTGTCTGGAAGAAACAGGAATATGGTTGTTTATTTTTTGGCAATATATGCAACTTCAAACTCAGTAAGCTAAAAATCTGTTTTTTTCTGAATATAAATTGACTGTCAAGAATCTGTGTACCAAATGATTATGTTGTTGCATATTTCTCTCAATTCATGCACCCCATGTATTGTATAACATTACCTCATATGCTGTAATCATCATGTGTCACATGCAAGATACATAAAATACATCATGAATGTCCCACTAGATATCAAAGCCATCCAAGTCTAATTAACTTATTTTACAGACTATTTCTAGTTCTTGTCTCAGAACATACAAACATCAGAAATCAGAAGTCAGTCTAAATATTTGAATACCCTATTATAGAAAATCATAATATCTTTGTTTGCTATTCTTTGGCTATCTGGATTCCTTTCAAGTGCACTTCTTGTTTGTTTTTTAACATCACTTTGGAGCAATTAAAAATGATACAAACAGGAACTCCATTTCATATTGAATAGGCTCACGAACTGTGAATTATTGCATGTGGCTCAGTCATCATTTTAATCCACTATAGGTTTTTCCAGAGTCAAAAGGCTCTATCTTGCTTCACTACAGAGCAAAAGTCACACTCTTTTCATTCAGGAGAGTCCATAGGTGGTAGAGAAATCTGCAGGAGAGAATAGAGTGATTTCCCTCACAAATCTCATGGACATATTGAGGTTTCTAGCCATTTGGGATCTGCGCTACCTCAGAGGGAGATAAAACCCTGACCTTGGAGGACAGAAGAAAAGCATGGCATGGCTCAGCCTCCATTATCTTTCAGTGCAGGGTGATTTTATCCACAGAGCTCAGACCGAAGAGAATATGAGCTCTGACCCATGACTTTGTGCATGTCTCTTACTCACCAAAGCACCGCCTTGTAAACACATTCCTCCACCCCACATGCAATCCCCTCCTCTGACACATGCCTTCTGTACCCTCTGCTTTTCTCAGATCCATTAGGGATGGAGCAACATAGGGTAACATGGGCCTGGCATGTTGGGGAGACTCTGTGTCAACAACAGTTATATGTCCCTTTCCTGCTTTGGGAAAGATAAAAATTTTCCTCTCAAGAAAACTTTTTGCTTATTTCAAGCAAAAAGAAATAAGGATAAGAAGTATCCTGAGGCCCTCATCCATTCCTGGTTTAAAAAGCAGGACCGGTGCTTCTTGACACAAAACCCTGAGGCGAAGGGTTAAAGCTTGTGGGCTTAAGCAGTCTGAAGTCCAGAATTTCACCGCAACACCTGTTGCCATCCAGGAATCAGTGGCTGTGTCTCAGGGTTCACTGACCATTTGGCTGAGGTAGCTGGCTGTCTTCATAGTCACCCTGGTTGGGCCTGCTAGAGAGATGCCCACTCCCAGGGTGGAGGAAGCCCTGAGCCTTCCCAGAAGACCGCAAAGGCTAGGGAAACTCTTAAGAAATCCTGCCAGCTTGGATTGTAGTTTCAGTACTTTTATGACAAATTCCTGTAAGGTTTATTAATTTTCCCAATTTTTCCCAGAAAAGCATATATCTCTGCCTCCCAGGGTTTGCAAGTAATGCTGACACATTTTTGTAGCAGCTGTTATTGAATGATACATTTCCTAGTTTTCATCATGAAGTTAGAATTCATTGAAGTGGGACATAGGAAGTATTTTTTTCTGTGGGTTTGAGACCATATTGAGGCAACAGCAATAGAGGAAATGGGTGGGGAATTGTTATTAATGATATTGAACTTGCGTTCTCCCAAATTGAACACATTATTTTTCTAGAAAGTTGCTCTGAGCTCTCTCTTTCTTTTTGCTCTTTCCATTTCTCTCTCTCTCTTTTTTTTACTAATCTGAAACATGAATTATTTCCACATTATTTTCTGTTTTTTAACTTTTTATTATATTATCAGCCTTTTCCAAAATTATTACCAGCATGATTTTTAATAGGCATCTGTATCTACCCTAATAAAAGAGAAATATGCAAATTGAGCACACCTCCACTATGCCTATCAGCCAATCAGGAACGAGTATGCAAATTAACCCAATAAAGATGGTGGCTTAATTTGCGTACACCGGCTTGGAGCTGCCAGGTAGGGTGGGATGCCTGCTATTAGGGGGAGGGGGAGGGGCAGAGGGAGCTACAGGAGTGGTGCTCCAGCCCGGAGCAGAGACTTGTAGGCTCCCTGGAGGCGACCTGGAGCGAAGACTTGCAAAGGCTCCCGGATGGCCAGGAACGAAGCCAGGGGAAGGAAGGTCTATTCTTGGACGAATCTTTGTGCAACAGGCCTCTAGTATATATATAATAGAGAAATATGCTAATTAACCGGGATGCCATAATGGGTTGACCGGACAGGAGGAGGTTGCGTGCGCGCAGTGTCAGGGGTGGGGTAGCAGGGGCCTCCGCAAGCGCCTGCGCTGGGGGAGGGCCTGATCAGCAGCAACCAGGGCTGCTTCAAGGGCCAGAGAGGGAGGCAGGGCCAGACTGGCAACTTGAGGGTGGGCGGTGCCATGCGATTTCAAATTGCATGCTGGGCTCCTAGTATCATATAATATTCATGCTTTTGCCCTTTTGTTAGTCAACAAGATTACTTCTACTATTGAAATACTATAAATATTGAAATAAGGATGCTGTGACCATCCTTATATAAAAATGTTTTTAATTCCAAGTGTTTCTTTAGGGTTGATTTTTGTAATTGAAATCACTGGGTAAAGGTATATTTTCCTTATAAAGTGTATTAAAGAAAAGTGGCAGAATAGTAAGGTGAAACATATGTACCCATCACTGAGCTTCAACAGTGATCAACTTAGGAACAACTTGTTTCTCCTCCACCACCCCACTCCCCCTCCTCCAGGGCATTTTGAAGTAGATCCCAGTCATCTGGCCATTCCATCCTAGAACTCATCTTTGACTTCTTTCCTTGATCCCACACAGATAATCCATCAGCATGTCCCACTGGTTTTATCTCCAGAAAATACTTTGACTGTGTCCATGGGGCCATTCTAGTCCAGGCCACAATCATCTCTTTCCTGGACCATTTCAATAATCTCCTAATTGGGTTCCCTGCTCCTACCCTTGCCTACTTATCTTAAGGCAAAGATTTAATACTTCTAATAATGATTTCAAAAGTATTTCCTATAAAACTCATAATAAATTGACCTTGTCTAATTCTTCAAATTTTTGTTGAGCATATTCTTTTCTTTTAAAAAAGGATTGCAAAATGTGTCCAACCTGTTTTAAAGAGGTTATTCTAGGTGCAACAACAAGAAGTAATCTCTTGATAGAGAGATGGGAGAATATTTATAATTATATATATCTAGATTATGAAAACAAAGAGATGGAAATATATTGCTAAAATCAGTAACTAAGTGATATATAAAACTGGCATATCTGGAGGTCTTTAAATATTATATATGTATATATTAGTTTAAATATATATACATATATATGTATATGTGTGACACACACACACACACACACACACACACATATATATATATATATAAATATATATATATATATATATATATTAGTTTAAATAGTTTTGCCTGGTGAGAGGTAAATTAAGTGACTTCCTAAAGTTTCTTCTAGTTACTAAATTCTTGGAGTTTATGATATTTCTTTTTTTAAAATTATATGTTTATTGATTTCAGAGAGGAAGGGAGAGAGAAAGATAGAAACATCAATGATGAGAGAGAATCATTGATCAGCTGCCTCTTGCACATGCTACACTGGGGATGGAGCCTGCAATCCAGGCATGTACTCTGACTGGGAATCGAACCATGGTCAGCGCTCAACCACTGAGACACACCATCCAGACTGATATTTTTTGATGTAATTCCAATTTCCAGGTAAAAATTGAACAGTTTATTGCTTTTGAAGACACAATAAAAATAAGGCTAAGGTCAAGAAGATTTTGATTAACTCTTTGCACTTGCTTGCTTTTTTTCTCGATTCCTTTATTCTACTCGGGATTTAATTTTTTAAATACCCCAGATTTTACAAAGCGCGGCAGTAGAATAAAAAAAACTGGAGTTTCTTTTCATACAAACTGATTTATTTGGATTTTTTTATATTTCAAATTTTTGATATATTCAAAGAGTAATTTTAATCTCGACATTCGAGTGCAAAAGGTTAAGTGAATGATGGTGATGCTTACCTAATTACTAAATAAAATATGTAGATTTACATCTTGTCTGTCTTGTGGTTATTGAAGCCACTCTTGTCATGGAAAATGTAAGAGGACTGAGATGTGATGATTTATAATGGTCTGTGGAAATTTGACTGTGCTGACTCCTTAAGTTAGAAGACTCAGTTTCTATTACTTCAATAATTGCACTTCAGACTATGTCAGACAGCTTTGAAGCATCACTTCCAATATCTCTGTGTCCCCAGTCTGTATGGCAACCAACTCTATGCAGACTCCCTTCAACTTCATGCCAGTGCAGGGGGGCCCATGGCTACTTCATGGCCTCTCACCTCCTGCACACACCTGCTTCGCAGGAAAGCCCACTCCAAGCCCATGCTTAGCAGAATAAAGAAGTCAATTCCTCGTGGGGCAAGACTTTATGGATTGTTAAGCAAAATGTTTCTAATGCTTGATGTTTCCAATGCTATCTTCAGAAGCACATTGCTCTCAGTGACCGCCAGTTCACCCCGGAAGATGTGGGTTCGTATCATTTGAAAAGAATGTTCTTACATAGAAATGTAGGCCCATTAAGTTGTTCACTGCTTTGAAATGTTCAGTGTTTATCAGCACATGGCACTGGGCTACAAGCCTGGAGGCTATACTAGTATATATCAAGCCCCCATCCCCTTTCCCGTGTGGAGATCTACCATCTTACTGTTGGCCAAGGCTCTACTTCTGTCCATAAGTTTCCTTAATAAACTCTTTGATCCTGGAGTTTTCAGCCTGGGGAACTCAGGAGAAGGGCAAATCAATGCAGGACCAGGTGACATAAGGACAATGTGAGAGAGTGAAGGGGGCGCTGTTAACTTGCTCTAATATCAAGCACAACTGTACTTTGTCTAGTCCATGTTTCCCATGAGATTTCACGGAAAGTGCCAACTGGACAATACCAACCACCTATGTGTTCCCCTACGGCGAGGTTGCCTTTCTGTGATTTACTGTCTTCTTCAAAGCTACACTTGCTATTCTTTTGAATTAGGTTTCATTTATGCCAGAATATTTAGGGTGGGGCCACAGTACTCTGATTCATTCCAGGTTTCACCCTCTCCCAGAAGTAAGCAAGCGGTATTTTTATTTCACATGTGGGAAAAAACTGGTTCATAGGGAAGTTAAGAATTTGTCCAAGATGAGAAATCGGAGGGAATGGCAGAAAACTTTATAACATTCTCCAAGATGCAGAAATTATTCATTTGGACAATTACATTATTTTGAAATCAACTATATTTGAAAGTTTTTAAATTCAAGCTGACTTTTGGTGAAGTCCTTAAGAAGTTATCTTCAATATGTCCTGTCTTTCATTTCTGTGGTCCCCCCCGCTCTTTTTTCCAATGCCTGCATATCTATGATGTTTCAACCAAGTATCTCCTATCAAAACCTGGTCCAAGCAAAGGAGATTAATCTATACCCTCAGGCAGAGAATATTTATTAATGTTTAAGGTATTGCTTCTCCCTAAAATGATGCATAAATGAATTTCTAATTGGGGAACTTGGGGACTACAAAAACTGGGATAGACTTGATTGGAAAAGCAAGGTGAAGAGTGGGGAAAGAAGTTTGGAAAAAATTTATTTCCTTGACTCCTGGAACAGATGAGTGTTCTACTTATGTGTCCTGTTGGTGGACTGTGCCTTGCAGTGGCTAGCAGGATGTGCCAGGCAGAATACATCAGGAATAGTTATCCTACTTGCTCAGGCTTACATATACTTTTTAAATAGACTATTCTTTAGAGCAGTTTTAAGTTCACAGCAAAAATGAAGAGAAATTATTGAGAGTTTCGATGTATCACCTAACTGTCCCCATGCACAACCTCCCTTGCTATGAACATCCTGCACTAGAATGGGACATCTGTTACAATTGAACCTACACTGACACATCATAAGCACCTGAAGGTCATAGTTTATATTTGGATTCACTCTTGGCGTTGTGCATTCTATGCATTTGGACAAATTTGTAATGACATGTATCTTTCATTATAATAGCACACAGAATAGTTTTATTGCCCTAAAAATCCTTTGAGCTGTTCATCCCCCCTCCTCTGAATCCTTGGCAATCAGTCATCTTTTAACTGTCTCCATAGTTTTGTCTTTTCCAGAATGTCATATAGTTGAAATCATATAGTATGTAGCCTTTTCAGACTGGTTACTCTCACTTGGTAAGAACATTTAAGGTTCCTCCTTATCTTTTCATGACTTGATAGATTATTTTTAATATTGAATAATAGTCCATTATTTTAGATATACTAGTACTGGAATTAACAAAAGAGTCAGAAGTAAATCCATTTATTTGTCCATTTTACTGAAGGACATTTGGTTGCAAGTTTTGGCAATGAGGAATAAAGCGGCTATAAACATCTATGTGCAAGTTTTTGCATGGAATATTTTTTTCAAGTAGAGTGTGATTGTTGCATTATATGGAGAAAAGCATGTTCAGTTCTATAAGAATCTGCCACAGTGCCTTCCAAAGTGGCCGCACCATTTTGGATTCCCACCAGCAATAAATGAAAGTTCCTGTTGCTCTACATTCTTATCAGCATTTGGTGTTGTCAGTATTTTAGATTTTGGCCATTCTAATAGGTGTGTAGTGATATCTCATTGATGTTTTGCCTTGCAATTCCCTAATAATGTATGATGTAGAGCATCTTTTTATATGATTATTAGCCACCAGTATATTTTCTTTGGTGAGGTATCTGTTCAGGACTTTTGTCCATCTTTAAACTGGGTATACCTTTTCTTACTATATAAGTTTGAGAGTTTTTTTTATATTTTGGATAATAATCATTTATCAGATATCTTTTGCAAATATATTCTCCCAGTCTGTGGCTTGTCTTTTCATTCTCTTGAGGCTCATGCTTCTACATATGAAAAACAGTGTGTATTCTTTTTCATGTTCATTTACTTCCTAGTTCCTGAGCAGCAGCCAACAAAGTTGAGGTGATATGAAAAGAACATTATGTTCTGGTATCCATGGAGTATGCAGATCCCAAGATACACAGTATATTTCTTGTCCGTTTTTAGCTGCTGTATGCCATAAATCTGACCACTAGCAACTTATATAGATGGATCAAGGAATGGTATATGTGGCCTCTGGGATGGAGGTTACCCCTAGGGATTTATGTTATATATTCCTTAGAACTTGAGGATATGATTGCTCTTGGAAGTTTCAGATTCCAAATTTGTGAAATGTATTGTCTGCAGGACCAGCCCTGTTTCAAGGGTTACTTATCAATAAAATAAATTAATTCCTCTAGTACACAGTGATCACATTGTGGTTTTAATTTGCATTTCCTTGATAACAAATGATGCTAAACATCTTTTCATATACTATCTATATATCTTCTTTTGGGAAATTTAAATATTTTGTACTTTTTGTAAATTGGTTGCTTTCTTATTATTGAGTTATAGGAGTTCATTACATATTCTGATACGAGTCCTCTGCCATATATATATATATATACCATTTCTCCTTTTGCCTTTGCCTTTCCTTAACAGTGTCATTGATAAACAAAAGTTTTAAATTATGATGTTCAGTTTCTCAAGTTTTTTCTTTTATGGTTAGTGCTCTTCTTTTCCCTGTCTAAAAAATCTTTGCCTACTCAAAGTTCACAAAGATATTCCCTTCTATTTTTATCTAAAAATTTATTTTTTATGTAGCTCCTTTTTGTGTTAAGTGTTTTTTATGGTATGAAATAAAGGTCAAGGTGCATTTTTATCCATGTAGCTATCAGTTTTTTAGCATCATTTATTAGCAAGACTATCCCTTCTTCATTGACTTACCTTGCCACCTCTATCAAAAATTAATGGCTCATATATATGTGGATCTACTTCTGACTCTTGTTTATTCCCGTCTTATTAATTATAGTGTACATCCTTTAACTTTGAAATTTCTGTTTCAAAATTATTTGGGGAACTTCTGGTTTGTCTAAGATTGTGTAGCCCCATTGTACCCAGCTCCTTCCCCTTACAACTAAAAATCCCTCGACACAACACAACTATGAGCATAGGAAGTCTCTGAGAATTGGAAGAAAGAAGTTGGGCTACATAGACACCCCAGCACTTAAGGGAGAACAAGGTGGCAAGTTTCTGAATTTCCCTGTAGACTCTCATATATCTTAAATAGGGAGCTCAGAAACCTCCAACCACCACCAGGCACAGACAAAAAATTCTCCAACCCCTACCCCCAAAACAAATAACAAATTACTCTATCTTCCCTTGTCAAAGAATGGGGAAAAGGGGGGCCTAGCAACAAAAAGTATTTCTAGCAATTCCCACCCTACTCCATCCAAACACCAATAGGAAGCCCATAGCCCCCTCTCCCACCCTGCAAAAATAGATTGTTTCTCAACACCACCCTCCCTTTCCCCCTATCCCCCCACCAGCTGTCCGCAGGGCTGAGTGGGAAGCTGATCTTCCATTCCCTCCCTGCTCAGTGGAAGCTAACAGTGCTCTGATCTCCACCTCAGGGCAGTGTCTGTAGAGTCCAGTGCGAGCTGAGCCTTCCTGCCCATACAGAAGCAACAATAATTAAGGAGGCAGTGCCAGGCAGTGCTCGTTACCACAAGAGAGGTAGACAAATCCACAATTCTAGCTGGTGACTTCAATACCTCACTCTTTTTTTCTTTTTAAATTTATCTTTATTGTTGAAAGTATGACCGATGTTCCAACCCCCCCCTATTTACTCTCTCCACCCCTCTCACTCTTAGCAATTAATGGAATAACTAAACAGAAAACTGTTTTGGCTAATTCTAGGCTCTTTGTATTTTCTTTGTAAAATTTGAACCAGTTTTTCAACTTCTGCATAATAGACTACTGGGACTTTTAGTTGGGGTTATGTTTATAGGTGGCAGGTTTATAGATCAATTTAGGAAAAATTTACTCACTAATATTGAGTCTTTCAATCTATCATAAACTGTTATCTTCCCATTTACTTAAGACTTTAATTTCTTTTAGCAATGTTTTATCATTTTTAGTGTAAATATCTTGCACATATTTTATTAAGTTTATTTTCTATTTTTGATAGTATTTTAAATATCGATTTTTAATGAAAATGTATTTAGTCTTCAAGATATTTTTGTTGCATATAGAATTTCGGGCTGATAAGTTTTTTTTTTTAAATATATATTTTATTGATTTTTTACAGAGAGGAAGGGAGAGGGATAGAGAGTTAGAAACATCAATGAGAGAGAAACATCAATCAGCTGCCTCCTGCACACCCCCTTCTAGGGATGTGTCCACAACCAAGGTACATACCCTTGACCAGAATCGAACCTGGGACCCTTTAGTCTGCAGGCCGATGCTCTATCCACTGAGCCAAACTGGTTAGGGTGGGCTGATAAGTTTTTTGTTTCAACATTCTAAGGATATTGTTCCATATATTTCTTGCCTCTGTTGTTTCTAATGAGAAGTCAATATTAGTGTCATTGTTCCCCTGTATATAATATGTCATTTCTTTGCCTTCTTTCAGGATTTTCTCTTTATCTTTGGTTTTCAGCAGTACCAGCATAATTTTCTTCATATTGATTCTTCTTAGGGTTTGCTGAGCACTTTCAGTCTGTAAATATTTTTCTCCAAAATAAGGAAGTTTTGGTCACTATTATTCAAAAATTTTATGATGTCTTCTATCTTTCTTCTCTTCTGTAACTTCAAATACATAATATGCATGTTAGGCCTTTTTATATGGTCCCATAAGTCCTTGAGGCTCTGTAAGTTTTTTTCCAGTCTCTTTTGTGTTCTTCATATTAGATAATTTTTATTGATTGAAATTCAAGTTTCCCAATTCTTTTCTTTATCATCTCAATTCTACTATTAAGCTCATCTAGTACATTTTAAAAAATATATATTTTGTTGATTTCAGAGAGGAAAGGAGAAGGAGAGAGAGATAGAAACATCAATGATAAGAGAGAATCATTGATTGGCTGCCTCCTGTACACCCCACATTGGGGATCAAGCCTACAATCCGGGCATGTGCCCTGACCAGAAATCAAACCATGACCTCCTCATTCATAGGTCGACGCTCAACCACTGAGCCACGCTGGCCTGGGCTACATTTTTAATTTCAAATATTATATTTATCAGTCCTAGTATTACTCATTGTTGTTTTTTTTTGTAATTTTTATTTCTCTGCCTTTTCATTCATCATATTTTCATTTGCTTCATTGATCAGAATTATAATACCTGGTTTAAAAATTCTTGTATGTTAATTCTATTGATTGTCTTTACTCCTGAAAATTGCTTGCAGTTCTCCATTTCTTCGTATGTTGAGAATTTTGGATTGTATCATGAATATTGTAAATGTTAAGTTGTGAAGACTTTTGATTTTGCTCCTTTTTTTTTCCCCAAAGACAATTGTGGTGTTGTTTTGTTTGGTTTAATAGACAATGAACTTTGTTGGACCCAATTTATGAACTCTGTCTCTTGGGCAGTAGTTCAAAGCACAGTTCATTTCTTATGTTCTTAACTGGGTTGGTTGCAGTCTGTCCAAGGGTTAGGCAGATATTAGGGATGAGTATATACACAAAAATTGTGATCCCCATCCCCCCTCATGCTTCACTTTTTATGTGATTCTACCCTCATTTTTGAGCAGTTGTGCTGCCTCAAACTTTGTACTCTGTGTTTTCAGTCCAGAAAGACTATGGGATTTCTCTCAAAGTTTTAGTAACCTTGCACAATGCTGGCTGCAGCTTGTCTTTAGACCTAAAGCCCTAAGAAATGGGATACTCACCCTATGCTATTTCCTTCCTTTAGGTGACAACTTCCCTCCAGAACCTGCCTGCTTTTGCTCACATTCCAATCCTTTAGGTAATTTTGTTGTTATTGTTTGCTTTGTTTTTATATTTATTTTCAGAGTTTACTGTTATTATCAGTGGAAGGATCAGTGGAGTAGGGGCCTACTCAGCCAAACAAAAAGTAGACTACCCAATGATACTGTTTCTAAAAATCTGTTCTATGATTTTTTTCCCTAGCACATAGAATTTTAATGGAATTTTTCTAATGACCTTGTATCCTGGGTCCTTGCTGAATTTACTTTATAGCTCTAGTCACTTTTTTGGTAGATCCTTAGTGTACTTTATGTACATGATCATTTTGTCTGTGGTGCTTTTAGTTCTCTCTCTCTAATCTGTATGTCTGCATGACTTCATTTCTTTTTCTCACCTGATAACACTGGGTTGACAACTTCCAATACAATGTTGAATACAAGTGGTTAGACCAGATATCCTTCCCTGTCCAGATTTGGTCTTTCAATATTAAAGGTGATGTTAGTGTAAGTTTTTCATACATGAACTTTATCAGGACATTCTCTTTTATTCCTAGTTTGCTGAAAGCTTTTTATCATAATTACTACAGGTCTGATGTATGAAATTTGTGCATGGGTAGTGTTCCTAGGCCTGGCCGGCGATCAGGGCCAATCTGTGGGGTGACTGGTGGGATGATGACGGGGGGGGGGGGGCCCTGGCTGGCACCCGCTGCCCCCCCTCCCCGCCACCGCCGACGCTGGTCATTTCCCTCTGCCAGAGGTGACCACAGGGGCGATGGGGGGAGGGGGGCAGTGCCGGCCCGCTCGCCAGCCAGCCCCGCCCCCACTGCCACCACCTGTTGCCTCCCTCTGCGTGGCGACCAGCAGGGGGATCGGGGCCCCTGCTGGCACCCACCTTGGCTGGCCTGGGGCCTGCAGGCTGGGGGCAGCTCCTGCATTGAGCGTCTGCCCCCTGGTGGTCAGTGCACATCATAGTGACCGGTCATTCTACCAGTCGTTCCACCATTTGGTCGATTTGCATATTAGGCTTTTATTATACTGTATAGGATAATTTGGTGTTAAATTTTGCCAAATCGTTTTTCTGCATCACTTGAGGTGATCATATGGGGATTCTCTTTTAACCTGATAATGTGGTGAGTTACATTGACTTTTAAATGTTAAACCAACCTTATACTCTGGAATAAATTCCATTTGTTCATGATTAGTTTTTCTTTCTATATACTGCTTGGTTTAATTTGCTAAAATTTTAAGATTATTGCCCTCTTATTTTTAAAGGATATGGATCTGTCTTTTCTTTTCTTGTAATGTCTTTGTCTGGTTTATGTATCAGGAGGATGATGAGCTCATGAAATGAATAAGGAAGTGTTTGTTTCTCTTCTATTTTCTGAAAGAGTTTTTACAGGATTGTTAATATTTATTTTATAAATGTTTGATAAAATATATCTGTGAAGCTATTTGCACTTGGTGTTTTCTTTGTGGAAATAGTTTAAATTATGAATTTAATTTCTTTAATAGCTATAAAGTCTCTTCAACTTTTCTATTATTTTCATATCAGTTTGGTAATTTATGCATTTCAAGAAAAGTTTCCATTTAATTTAAGTTGCCAAACCTATGGGCATAAATGTATTCATAATATTTTCTTAACCTTTTAATGTCTGTAGGGTTTAATAAGGTTCACTCCTTTATTCCTGATATTGGTGATTTGAGTTTCCTCTACTTTTATCCTGAACAGTGTAGAACTTGTATTACCCACAGCAGGCTTTTAGGAATGTTAAAAATATTAGACCATGCCCCAGGGGAGGGTGTCACCTTGGATTAGGCTGCTTCCTTTGGTCAAGGGCAATGTTCACTTAGGGACATAGCTGTCAGCAGTTAACATTACCGGCAACCGGTGAATGGGTACCTGAGCCTAGAAGAGGAGATCTTAGCAGAGAATGGCATTATCCACTTTGGAAGAAAAGCACATTTTGAGTGTGAGATAATGTTTGAGCAAAAGCAGGGTGTTGAGTAGCAAGAGATCAGCAGAGGCAATATAGAATTTGGCTTGGTGAGGACCAAGGGGCAGAGAAAGGTCCCTAAGTAGTACCCATAATTTGGATCCCCTTAGTTTCTAGGGGCCTAGGAAAGCCATAATGTAATCCTAGAAACAGTGATGACTACCCAACTAACTATATCTACTTTACATTCTAATTATTTCATGCTGATGAGCACATAGACTAATGGAAATGGATACTCATTTTACTTAAATACAGAATAAAATCTATTAAAGCACAAGTCTCTGGTGAAAAATTAATAAAGGAAGCATTTAGTGGTAAAAAGTTGGAGGCTACTGGCCTGGAGCCTCAGGTGAAAGAATTTTGGTTTAAAATCAGCAATAGGAATATACCTCTAGGTTCCTGACCAAGAAAGTAATTATAATGGATTCTCAAATCTTAAGTCCAGAGTTTCAAATTTAACTCTGGCAATGTAAATTTGTTATTGTGTACTGTAGACAAGTTTGAAGCAAAGACTTCTCTCTTAAAAGAATACAAACATTTTCATAGCTTTTAAAATTGATTATGCACATGCAATTGTATTTATCATCCAGAAGTGAACAAGATCCGTGAATGTAATTTCTTAATCATCCCCCGGAATTCCAACCACCATTCCCACTGGTGATGTGTAGGTCTTTTTTTCTCCTGGTGTGTGCTGGGAGCAGAGTCCATTTCTGGTATTTATAAGGTGTCCCTCTTTGCCTCTTTAATTACTCAAAATTCCCACCCTGCTTGCCTTCAGGATCTCTTCCCAAGAATATATCTGTAAAAAGAACAAATGCTGGTCAACAAAAGCGTTATCCATCTCTTCCAGGTTGATTTGAGCTTTTATTAGGAATCAAAACTCTAAACTATGGGAAAAATGCAGTTTTAATTAGTTGGTGAATATAATATCTTACAGATGCTCACAAATCTAAATCCCAAGTGCCCCAAAGCAGCCCTCTGCATCTCCATTGCCTACTGGCTACTCCCCTTGGCTGAGCTGCCTTCAGAATTGCCACATAGAATAAGCATCAACTTGACATCTTCTCCTTCCCACATTCCCAATTTCCTCCTTCATTCCTCATTTCTGCTCATACCCCATCCAACTAGTTTCATGTCTCCATGTCATCTTTGGCTCCCCGCAGCCATGATTGTCCTACCATGACCTCATGCAGTAATTTTTCTATTCTGCTTCATGTCTGCTGCCACGTCCCCGGAGCACACGCCCATCACCAAGACCCAGAGGCTGCACAAGCTTCCTGACCTCTTTTCTTAAAGGATTTTGTTCCTTCGTCCCTGAAGCATGGTGACAAAACATTAATTTTCGAAATCATGTCACTCCCATGCTCTAAATTCTTTAATGAGGTATATTTCCCTACAGTCTTCAATGTTCTAGCCCCATCCCACTTTCCAATCTTGTCTTACTCTTCTTTCCCTCTATACAGCCCGCTGGTTTTGTCTACCAGCTAAACAGGTGGTGGAATTGCCTGTCTCTGGCCTTCCTTTTACAATAGTTCCTCATCCTATAGGAGAGGAGGGCTCCACTGTTTGCCTGTAAAACATTTCCCCATGTTTTCAACCTTCATCTTATCTCCTCTCTTCTCCATGACTTCTCTGGAATAGAGATACCTTTTTCTCCTCTAAGCATCTAGAAGTCCAATGTTCTGTCTAGTTAGTATTTAAGCATGTACTGCCTTACAGTATTGGTTCCATTTTCTTAGTGTACAGGGCTAAAAGTATAATGTTAGACATGGCTATGACCCTTCAACTGAAAGGGGATCCTAGGCTTTTCTTCTGTGGAAAACAAAACAGAAGCTGAGAGAAGGGGGAAAAGCTCTACCTAACAAAGGGCTTGTGGGCCAGAGAGGGGAGGGGAAGAGTGCAAGAGAACCAGAGTGAGGGCAGGTGAAGTGGTTGATCTGAGAAATTTGGAGAGAGGGAAAAAAGGGTCTGAAGGAGAGTGTTCACAACAGAGAAAGTCTTGCTGTGTGCAATGTGGCAACAAGTTCCCTTTTCACCTCCTCATAGGGCTTCAGTAGTGACTTGCATTGTTTAACAGATATTTTCTTATTAAGTTAGATTCTATTTCTTTTTTATGTACAGTGCACCGATTGTTTGTGTCCCCTCCAAATCCATATGTTGAAGCTCTAAAGCTTCAAGAGTGATGGTATTTGGAGATGGAGTCCTTGGGAAGTAATTACACTTAGATGAAGTTATGAGGGTGGTGTGTCCATGACATTAGTGGTTTTATAAGAAGAGGAAAAGCCAGAGATCGCTGGTCCACATGAGGAAACAGTGAGAAAGCCACTGTTTATAAACCAGGAAAAAATGGCCTTTACCAGGAACTGAATCAGCCAGCACTTTGATCTTGGGACTTCCCAGTCTCTAGAACTGTGAGAAATAAATATCTGTTGTCTAAGCCACCCAGTGTCTGCTATTTTGTTATGGCAACATGAACAGACTAATATAATGTGACATTGTGTTGTGATAGGCTGTCAAATAGGAACAAGAAGGCCTAACTCTGTACACACACACACACACACACACACACACACACACACACACACACACACACACACGTATTATCATATAGTTTGTAAGTTCTTTTGGAATAATAACTTTTACTTCTCAGTATCCATGCAATGCCAAGCAGTACTGTGACTATAAGGAGCCCACCTCCTAACCTGACTGTTTGTCTTTGGTATTCCTGGACCTTTGTGTCCCTCTTCATCCAATTCCAGTATACCTGTCATGGCCTCCAGTGGGTCTCCCAGTGAATATGCAAGGATATCCATTAGGGTTTGGGAAGAGAATAAAATGGAAAAAAAAAAAACCCAACACCACCCACACACATGTGCCTATACACATATGCACACACACAAATCCATTCTTTAAATTTTTTGTTTGTTTTATAATGTACATGCAAAGAAGAATTAGCATCTAGTAAAAACTATTTAGCAATTACAGTATTAGCATTTAGACATCCTTTGAGAGGATCTAGTTCAGTATTTCCTCGATAAACTTCAAGGAGCTGGTCACTTTATTTTTAAATTTATTTTATTTTTTAAAATATATTTTTATTGATTTCAGAGAGGAAGGGAGAAGGAGAGAGGGATAGAAACATCAATGATGAGAAAGAATTATTGATCGGCCTCCTCCATGCCCCCTACTGGAGATTGAGCCTGCAACCTGGGCATGTCCCCTTGACCAGAATCGAACCGGGGACTCTTCAGTCCGCGGGCCCATGCTCTATCCAATGAGACAAACCAGCTAGGGCTAGTCACTTTAGAAATACAGATTTCTAAGCTCCACCTTAGACCTGCTGAATCAGCATGGGGTAAAGTAGGAACAGGACTCTGAAGTTTAACAAGCTCCCAGTTCACCCTGAAGCAATGCACCCGTGGGTCTGCTGTCCACTGACATCTAACCTCCTCATTTTGCTGAAGAGGAAAGTGACTCTTAAAGAAGTAAATGACTTGCCAAGGACACAGCCAGTTAGTAGTAAAGCCTCAACCAGGACCTACATCTCAGCCTTTGAATCCCGTGCTTGTTCTATCTCCCATATAATGTACTTGATTTTCAAGCTACGGGCATCATTTTCAAGTTTCCCAGACTCTCCCTTCTTCCAGTCTATCACTCTGGACACTTCCCAGCGGTTTATTATCTGCGGAAAGACATCCAGGATGATGTCAGAATCATGCAGAAATTGAGAAAGTTCAAGCTGCGGCATGTGATGCTGCACAAGTGGCTTAATTTCCAGATGGAACTCACAGGGGCAATATTTCAGCTTACTAAGGCATGTTGATTGAAAAATACAAAAGCTTTTGAGCTTTTGTAGATGTAAGGAAATCAAATGAAGGACTTCTAACATCCTATTGTCAGCTT
Source organism: Eptesicus fuscus (assembly GCF_027574615.1). Classification (NCBI taxonomy): domain Eukaryota; kingdom Metazoa; phylum Chordata; class Mammalia; order Chiroptera; family Vespertilionidae; genus Eptesicus; species Eptesicus fuscus. Next base: position 59,518,547 of record NC_072477.1, read on the forward strand.
AGGTGAGTGTGTGCATGGTGTTCCTAGCAATTAAAATAGAGAATTTAGAGGAAGAAACAGGTTTAGGGAATTTGCTGATACATTAGTTAACTTTTTGTGGAACAAATTACCTCAAAATTTAGCAACTTCAACCCCCACACATTTATTACCTCCTAGTGCCTGTGGATCACCAATCAGGCACTGCTCAGCGAGGTGCCTTGGGCTCAGCATTCTCACAGGTTTAATCAAGGTGTTGTAGTCCCCGCTGAAGACTTCCAAGCTCACTCATGTGGTTGTTAGCAGAACTTAGTTCACCCAGGGCTGTTGGACTGAGAGCCTTAGGTCCTCACTGGCTGTTGGCCTGAGACCTCCCTCAGTTCCCAGCCATAGGACCTCTCCATTGGGGCAGCTCAGAAGATGGCAGCTGGCTTCCAGCAGTGTGAGCAAGAGGAGAGTAGAAAGGGCAAGCAAGATGGAATCTAGCCTTTTTGTAAGTTGATATCAGGAATGATACCCCATCACCTCTTCTATACTCTGTCTGCTAGAAGTGAGTCACTAGGCCCAGCCTACACCCAAAGGGAAGGAATAACTCAAGGGTGTGAGTACCAAGAGGTGGGGACCAGTGATCATTGTAGGCCATCTTGGAGGCTGCCAACTGTGGGAGGACTAGGTGGGGACACCCGGCAGAAATTTGGACATCTGCATTTGAAGCTTTAGGGAGATATCTACTGGAGATGCAGATCTGGGAGTTACCCCTTTATGAGTAGGAGATGAAATCATGGGAACAGATAGAGTCAGCCAGAAAGAACATTTTTTTTTTTGTTACCCACTAACTAATTACTAACTTCTAGAGAAAATTCATATTGATATTAAAAAACAAACAAAAATATACTAAACAAAGCCACTTGTTACTCCTAACTTAAGACTTTCAGATTGGCCATGAAAATGTGGGTTAGTGCATGTGGCATCTTCTGGTATGATTGGAATATTATTAAGATTCTGAGAACAAGCTCATTCTCCACTAAAATTCCTTAAATGAAGTGACTAATTGAAACCTGGAACATCTCCTGACGAAGAAAAATAAAGTCTAGTTTGTCCTCCATCAGTTTTAAATTGCCGATCTGGTGGTTCTCAGTGTTTCCAACAAGTTTTGGGTGATGAATATTATAAATATTCATGTAATATGATTAATTGTAGTCATTTAAAGGCCTGTTCCCACGGGCCCACAATACCCATCCCCTTCATAAACACCAGGCCCAGGGTGTGTCACAGAAACCTTGGAGAGCCAGAAGTATGTCACCGTCTCCACTGGTCCATGATCTTTCCTCCCACTGTGCTTTGCCTTGTGCTCATCGCTTCGGCCTGGGATGTTCTCCCCAAACGGTTCTGTGCAGCCAAATCCTACCCTCCCTTCAAGGCTGTGCTCAAATCCCTTCTCTTCCATTAAGTCTTCCTGACTGGACCAGCCCACTCCACCTCTCTCCTCTCTGGACTTGGGTCGTGGTGACACCCATTTTGGGGACTAGCTCCCAGCCGTTTCCCATCCTTTCCTTTGTCTTATTCATCAGGGGTTGACAAAGTATGGTCCATGTGGCTAATCTGACCCCACTGCCAGTTTTTATATGGCCTGCAGGCTAAGAATAGTTATTACATTTTTAAATTGTTGAAAAAAAAAAACAACCCTCAAAGAAGAACAGCATTTGTTACATGTGAAAATTATATGAAATTTCAATTCAATGTCCATAAATAAAGTTTTATTTTGTCAGTAAAACACTTGTGGAAATTTTCTTTCTTTTGCTTCTGGCCCCACAAAGCCAAAAATATTGATTATTTGTCACTTTATAGAAAGTTTGCTGACCTCTGCTATACGCACTTGCTTTCTCCCTCTGTGAGGACACAGTGCTGACACATGCTGGTAGCTTCTGCAGGGTCTACCAGAGTCCGGTGCACAGAGCTGGTGTTTGTTGAATGCTGTTGAATGGAACTGAGAGAAAATGTGTTTTTAATTTGTGATGGATACAATGTTATGTCCTTTCTTGCTGTCCAGGCCTTCTCTTTATTCCCCTCTGCTGTTGGGCTGGTATCTGTTATGTCTGGTAGAAAAAAAAAATGACAGGGAATACCAGGGTGGGTCCCAGAACTCATGGAAAACACAAATGAAATAAAGTCTGGGAACCAGAGCTTTTGTTTTGGGTGGGGAGGATCTGTTTGCTTTTGGGGATTGAGGTAATGAAAGTTATTTCAATAACATAATTCAATGGTTGTGCATGCTTTCTGCCAGAAGAATGGCTAAGCGAACCTCACTCAGGAACCCCATCTGCAAAATGCGAAGGGTAAACACTGAAATGCTGAGCAAATTCTCTCTCAGCAGAGTGCAAAACTATGCACACATGCTGGAGGCTAATTCCAGTATGTCATAATTATGCAAGAAGTTCATCATAAGGTTGATGAACCTTGGGGCTTCAGCAGAGCTGAAGATCTGTGTATATTATTGCCTGCTGCCAGAAAGCTGAAGGCAGTTTCCCCCAACCTGATAATCTTACTGTTTACCAAATCTTACCTTTGATATGTATATCAGCTTTGCTATAGGGCAAAATGTATTAATAAAAAGCTAGGGGTCCAGAGATTGGGAAACTTCGTTACTAAAGCTAAGCCTCCCCTTGCTCCCCCAAAATGCCTCCCAAGTTTATATTTTGTGTCTAGTTTATTAATTTACTCGCAGCCCCTTCTCCAGATTCCTGAACCCTTCTAGATGCGGATAACACCCCGGCACACACACCTAGGTTAGACTATGTAAGAAGCACAATATGGACAAAGACTAGATGGGGATGTGACTGGGAAACCAAGGCAGAGAGGCAGGGACATTGACTACAGCAGCTGTCATGATCCCTTCATTTCCCGGTGAGACATAGTGACGGCAGCACAGAATACATGGGGCTCTCAGATAGGATGTGATGTAGTTTCACATAGCAAGAAAGCTCAAGGGATGAATTTGTAGCTTTCAAGAACACACCAGAGAAGTGTTATAGATACTGGGAGTGAGTCCAATCTATATCAACCCTAGATCTTGCCTGAGATTTTTGTGGCAGATGGATGAGGTAGCTGTGATGAAATGAAGAGTGGCCTTGACTTGTATCAAAGGTATGGTTTTTGAATCCAGCCCTGCCTCTAGTACTAGTTTTATGAATTTGAGCAAGTTTCTTAACTTTTCTGAGTGTGAGTTTATTCATCTATAAAATTGAGGCAGAAGTATTTTCCTTCATAAGTTTGTATTAGTTATCTATTCATGTACAACAGACTACCCTAATGATTAAGTGGCTTAAAATTACCATAATCTATTTATTCTGTGGGTTTACTTGGCAATTCTTGAATCTTGAGATGGTGTAGTGGACATTAGGACATTTTTGTGTGTGTATCTGACAAGCATCTATTCCCCAATTTTTGGCAACAGTGTTTTGGTCATCCTTTATGGAGCAATTCCTTTCCTCTAGCATGCCTTCTTGTTGGGACCATCCATCAAGCTTCTCCATCTTCCCTTGGACAGAACTGTGGGCCAATTGGACCCTAGCCTTTGAATTTGAACCCTGAGGAGTGTGGCAGAAAGACCAAAATGGTTGGAATGGATTCACTCAAACAGCATTACACTGAAGAGATTCTCCATTTGTTTCTGCTGCTTCTACTCAGAACTGAGCTACTCTCCATCTGTCACAAAGTCAGGTTCAATTAGCCATCTTATGACCTGATAATACTTTACACATTTTTTAAAAACTTAAATTGTCCAGAGTTAATTTTCTTGCTTGTAGACAGAACCCTTGCTGACAGAGACATCTATTCAGGAGATATAAAGGAGATATAAAGTGATGGAAGCTAAAATGTCAGAAGATTCCAGTTGATCAAACAACAACAAATTAACTAGTTATGTTTTGTAACTGTTTTTAGGACACTGTACAAGTTTCCTTGAATAAGACATGTAACCTTGTCCTTAAGGATCCATAATCTAGCTAGGGGAGAACAAGTACAATGACTACAGAAAAAATATATATTTTACTATAACAACATAAACATCCCAATTATCAGTACCTAACAGTGCTTGGCACATAGGAGGCATACTATAATTACATATTACAATTAATAAATTATTAAATGAGTGATTCAGTTAATAGGTACAATGAGGTCTGAACAAGAGAGAGACCATATGAGCTAAAATGCCTCTTGAACAAGGAGGAATTTGAGCAGATGCTCTTAGAATGGATAGAATTCTTTGAAATGGAGAGGCGGGATAAAGGCATTCTAGCCTATTAACTTATTTTGCAAACAGAGTTATAAACTGTGATAAGTATGAAGAGAGGTGGCTTCTGAATCATCTGGCATAAGAAAATCTTATTGCAAAGACATAGATTTTATTTGTTACTGAACTTTGTTACTGGAAGCACACTGCTCTAATATATGGTGATTGCCTAGATAATGGGAATATTTCTTATGTATTTAAAAATGCATTTCCCTTTCAGTAATCAGATTTTTGTACCCTTCTCCTGCAGATTTTTAATCATGGTGGAAGTCATGAGACTTATTGCCCAAAGAAGGAAGGATATGAGCTAGAGCAGCGGTCGCCAACCTTTCAGACCTCACGGACCACTGGTTGGTGACCGCTGAGCTAGAGCTCGCATGCCATATAAAGAAGATGCAGAAAGTCTTTCCTCTACTGGAGGAAGGGGCCAAGGAGAAAAGAGGAGAAGCTGGGGACAAAGAGCAGAAGCAAACATTTAACCTAAATGTCTCCCTTAGAGTGAAATCCTGGAAGGTAGTTTAGGGTTGAGGTAGGAATCATAGAAATAGCCAGAAATGTTGGAATGGGGGCCTTGCAAGGCACCAGGATATGCTCTTTGCTTAGTAGGAAAAGCCTTGGAAAAGTTGTGTTCAGTTGCTGCTGCCCAACATGACACTGAGTAGGAGATTCTCAGAGAGAGCAGAGAGTGTCTCCCATGTTAGTGGAGTGTAGAGAAAGCAGGCAGGTTCCATCAGCCCTGCTTCTCCTGAGCCACAGTCCCTCTGCTCAGACCCTTTTCCCAATCTGAACAACCCCCTTACCTCTCCCTGCCCAGGGAACTTTTAAAAATGCCCCAGTGAAGGTTCAACTCCAGAAATCAGAACCATCAGGGGTTGGGTCCTGGTGACAGACTTTTTTAAAGCTCGTAGGTCATTCTACTATATAGCCATGGCTGAGAACCACCGCCCTAAGTCTAGTCTAGTCATGTATTTGAAGTTAAACATCACTTCCTCATGGAAGCTTTCCCTGATAGCCCCCAACATAAGTCAAGTCCCCTTTTTATATGTCCTCTAAGCAAACACCCCGTACTTCTCCCTCTTGGCATTTAACAATTGGGTCATTATTTATTTTAAGTAGACTGCCTGGAGAGAAACATTCTGCCTTGCTCTCCAAGGAGCCTGTATCAACCATGCACTAACTGCTACACAGTGCTCAGCAAATAACTTCTTGAATGAATGATTGCCTTGACTCAACCAAGGGTGTGTGATCAAGGTTCCAATTTATGACTCTGCGAAGAGCATTTTAAACCTTAAACTAGACCCCATGTACTTATAGGACTATGATTTGAAATGGGCTCATGGTTTTGGCAATTAGTTTTCTTCTCCACCTTCATGTGTCACAACAGTTCAGCAGGCTCATTCAGCATCACCATTACAACCCGTGTGGTCAACGTTGTTATTATTATTATTCCCATCTTGCAACTGGAAAGATGTTAAATAACTTGCCCAGGTGCCTATACCCTATTATTTAGGGGCAAACTATTGCAAATGAGGAAAAACCCCTTCAACGGGCTTCCTGTTTGTGCTGAGCTGTGATTTCTGACTTGGCAGCTGGTGGCTGATACATGGGGATTTTCTGGGGGTCTCCAGTCCCAGCGGCCAAGGCCCAGGATGCGATTTCCTGGCCTCCTAAATCGTTATAGGGTGCAGGGAACACCGGGCCTTATCCATATAAAGATGCCATTGCCATAAATACTATATTCTCCAAAGTCAGTGCTTTGCTTGTCCTGGACAGGCAGCTGAGCGTGTGTGTGTGTGTGTGTGTGTGTGTGTGTGTGTGTGTGTATGCTCCCGTGGTTTGGGCAGGTGAAATAGGGTCATCTAGCAGAAGCCCAGTCTTAGCTTTGGGCTGGGCAAGAGGACCATCTCATCATAGCCCTACCCCAAATCCCAGGTTTCAACATGCACAGGCCTATGGGGCAGAATCACACTGAGACTACTGGAGTATCCTGGATCCAGACTGGCTGGCTTGAACCGAGCCTCAGAAGAGCTGTGCCTGGAGCAGGCTCTCGACTCCCCAGGCGGCAAGTGTCAGGATTCCCCCCCCCCCCCTCGCCCGCCTGCACATCAGCCCCTGCCAAGGCCCAAGACCCTTTGGGACCCAGGTCCTGGCCTCCAGCGCAGGCGCCGCTCGGTGCCCTGCCCAAGAGGCGCTGTAACGAGGCACAGGCAGCGAGGACAGGTCTCATCTCGCCCTTCGGCCGCCTAGGCCTCCAGGGCCGCTGTCTCCAGCGCGCGTTCTTGGTGCAGGTGGCACAGCTCTCCGCGCGCGGGCCGGGTTTCCTAGATCACGGGAGAGGCTAATCTTGGGTCTTGACCTCCCAGCCGCAGAGCGGGCTACACCGCTACTCCACGTCTTCCCATTCCTTCAACTTCTCACCCGCAAACGAACAATCCCAGGCCGGGCAGGACCCGATCACCTCTGCCTCCTCTCACTGCACTAATCCCGCGAGCGAGGGAGGCCCCTGCACCGAGGCGGTGGCTGGCAAAGGGGAGTGGAAAGGGAGGATGGATGGGGCCGAGGGGTGGGGTGGTGATGAGGGGGATGTAGGAGGGGGTGTCATTTTCTTTTTCTTTCTTTTTTTTAAAAAAGTATTTCTCTCGCGAGAAACCGCTGCGCAGACGATACTTGAAGAGGTGGGGAAAGGAGGGGGCGCGGGAGCCGCGGCAGAGACTGTGGGTGCCACGGGCGGACAGGCGGCCACAGCTGGAACAGCTGCGGGCGGAGCGGGGCAGCGGCTGCTGCGGCCAGGACTGAGGGACAGCCGCCGCCTTCCCGGGAGCCGGAGCCGCCGTTTTTTCCAGTGGGTGCAGCCGGGGTCCCGACAGGGGTCGGGCGGCTACCGGGGGGCTGGAGGGGCGGCCACCGGGGCTGGAGCTCCAGCCACCGAGGCGTTTGCGTTTGCGCCTCTTTGAGGACAGGGATGGGGGGTGAGGGGCCGTCCCAGAACGTCCACAGCTGGTGCTGGCTCCCTCCTGCCTGACAGCTTCCTGGCCCGGGTCTCCCGGTGCCCGGCTCCGAGTCAGATGCTCGGGGGGCGGTGGCAGCGCCCGCAGCCGGCCTCGGAAGGCGCGGCGGGCTTCTGGCCCCGCGGCTTGGCGGAGGGGACAGGCTAGGGAGCTGGGCGTTCAGAGCGCGCGACACGCGCAGTGTGTGCCATTAACAAACACCCCCAGCGAACTCGCCCCCGGGCGCAGGACCTCTCCGGACAGGGGTGCTGTGCGGCGCGCTTTTCAGGCGGCGCCCGGGAGGCCGTGGGGTTGGCTGGAGCCCCTACTGCCGGGGGCCTGGGCTGTTCAGCCAGCTGTGGACCGAACGGTCCTCACTTCCCCCAAATAAGTGCGCCACGCGCAGGCGGCGCGCTGGCTGGGCTGGGGAACGGGGACCGCGAAGCTTCAGCATCCCGATGCCCTGAATGACTCCCCGCCCGGGCGATTTGTCTGTTGCAGCTGGCACGGGCCGCCTGAAGTGGGAGCAGCGCCTGGAGAAGGCGGGAGCAGCCCGGCCCGGGGGACGGGCGGCGGGAGAGCGGGACCCCGGCGGCGCGGCGCGCGTGAGGGCGCAGCGGCGGCCGCGGAGCAGCCCCGGGCGCGGCGAGAGGCGGCGGGAGCCGGCGGCCGCTCGACACCATGCGGCGAGGGGGGCTGCTGGAGGTCGCCCTGGGATTTACCGTGCTCTTAGCGTCCTACACGAGCCATGGGGCGGACACCAACGTGGAAGCTGGGAACGCGAAGGAAACCCGAGCCAGCCGGGCCAAGAGAAGAGGCGGCGGAGGACACGACGCGCTGAAAGGGTAATGCATCGGGGCAGCTCCTTCGGGGTGGGTCTCCCCTCCCTCTCCTCCAGAGAAACTGCGCGGGTGGACTCCCGACCGGGGAAGGATCCCCCGACAAGACCTCCTGGGGGCACCTTAGAAGTGCCAGGGTTACCGGTCCTCGACGCATTCGAGGATAAACCACTCGAAGGATTCCTGCCCCAGAGGCGAGGAGGTCATGGGCAAAAGGAATCTTGGGCCATTGTGGAGGCCGATTTGGGGAGGCCAAAAGGGTTCTTTGAGGAAGAAGGGGAGGAGCTGCGACGGAGAGTAGACAAGTCCATTCCTTTCCCTTCAGACCAATTCCGGTTGGGTTTGGGGGGAAAGTACTTCCCTGTGGGCATCTTTGCAGATGCTCCGTTTGTAAGGGAGCAGGGACAGGGAGGGAGTCCAGGGACGGTGGGAGAAGACACCCTGAGTGGTCGGCGTCCTCGGAGGTGTGCTGTTAACATTAGGGAGGGAGCTTTCTGAGCAGCACTGCTCCCCAGATGCCCACCCTGGGAGCACAGCGGGGCAAGCGTTTCTGAGAACTTGTTTCTGGGTTGTGAGGGGCTCCTCATCTCCCTGGGGCACCAACGCCGCCGTGACCAGCCTTAAAGGGGTGTTTTAAACCAGGGGTGTATGTGTTATGTACAGGCAACTGGGCACTTCACCAGCTCCCTGTGCCCCTGTTAGGGAGGAACTATTTAAATTGGGCAGCTCGGCTGTGTAAAGATGGTCAGTTTCCTGAACTGAAGAAGGGTGGGGATACACCTCTTTTACAATTGCTCAGATTGAAAAAGAAATTCCTTCCTGAGGTTAACGCCAAGCCTCCATAGGAGCAGCAGGATGGACTGTAAATGACCCATTTTACCTCCTGGGAGGAGCCTATGAAGTGAACCCAGACGGGAAATACTCAGAGGCTTTCCATGAAGTGCTTGTGATTCTCATTGTTGCTCTTATTTGAGTAGTTCTGTAGCTTGATTATAGGGCCCTGAGTGACCAAGTGATGTTGTCTCCTGGGATATGTGGCTGAATATTATTATTTCTCGTTATGGGCTGCTTTAATTATATATGTAGACATTTGTGTTTGCGTGGCCCAGGCAGGGAATAAAACGTGCAATAAACTGACAGACGAGGGTTTTTGAGTCCTGGTCTGGGCTGGGGACGAGATGACTGTCCGAGCCACGCACTTAGGCTGTGGTAAAACATGTGTGATTTCCTGACCCCAGGAAATAGTTACAATGAATTCAGTTGCATCTTGGTCTTTGTGGGATTCTTGGTCTTTGTGTTGGAAAGACAGTTTGCCTACCATGTGAAGCTGGATCCTGATCAGGCAGCAGGCATTGATTGCTCTGTGTGTGAGGCCCATTGCAAGTTCAATAGATGGGCCGAAACTCTGATTTTCATATGTTCTCAAAAAGACCTAATTTTTCCAGCATTTTTCCTTCAAAAGATATTTCTGCTATGTAACATTATCTTGATATCTAAGCTTGAGGCCACGGTTCCTATAGAGAGAGGAAGTGGGGGTTTAATTCTGTGGGTGAAAGTCTGCAGGGAGACATTAGGCCCGCAGACATCTGTCTCATCTCTAAGTGCTATCACCAACCAGGGTGTTTCCTGGGAGGCACAGACTCAGCGTGGAAACAGAAACGAAGCTCTGCTGCTTAACACTTTCACGCATGCCAGCGCTGACTTCTGTTGGGTTTTACGTTTTTGTGACTATAGAGAGATAACCCTCTCTGTTCCTCGTAGTATTTGCTCACTAACACAGATGTTACCCTGGTGCAAACTATTTATAAAGCCTTCCTATAAGCATGATATTAAATAGAACAGCAATTATGACTATTCCTAATTCTCATGTTACCTTTAAGATGTTATGTATAGAAATGTTTTAAAAATAATTAAAATTAATCTTTATAGTATAAATATTATATGTTAACATGATATGATATAATATAATAATGAACCCTCATAATATAAGGGTTTTTATTGTTATCTTTCTCATGTTATCTATTTGGAGAGGTAAAAATGATCATTTAAAAAGATATACAATTAAGAGTATTTTTCTACCTAGCACTCAGAGACCATTTTCTTGGGCATTTAAACAAATTATAGGCATATACATATACACATACATATACATATACATATACATATACATATACATATACATATACATATACATGTACACATAAATATATATGTATATATACACACATATATGTGTGTCCTTTTTTTAAAAAAATTCTTTATTGTTGAAAATATTGCAGTATGTCTCCTTTTCCCCCCATTGGTGTGTGTCCTTGTTAATTCATGGAATATATTGTACATACTGTATTGAACCTTGCTCACTTTCATATATCATTAGTGCATCTATCTATAAACTTGTATGAATCTACCTCATGCATTCTCTTGGCATATAGAATTCCATAATGTGGCCGGTACGTTCCCTAGTGATGGCTCTTTAGATTATATTATTTTTGTGTGCAATTACTAACATTCTTCTACATACCTACGTGTGTACATGTGCAAATTTATATGTGGTATATATGAATAAAAATAGAATTGCTGGGTCAAAAGTTTTCCGATTCATTTTAAACAAATGCCAGTTCTGATGTTAAATTTGAATAGCATTTAAATGTATTCTCTCTGCTTATTGCTATTACAGTCTCCCATGAATAAGTCTTTGAACCATGCCCTGCTGCATAAATCATCAGGGAAAGCAGTTGTGTGTAACATTTTTCCAGTTATTGCTTAAAATTCTATTTTTGCTAGTTAAAATATTACCAGCTTTAAAACTAACCTCTTTGACTAAAGTAAAACCTGTTTACCATTTTAATGGAAATGCACCATTTATGAAGTGAAAGTGATTTGTAACCCCTAAGTCTGCCTGATGCCCAGATGGTGGCAGCAACTTTCAGCACCTCACTAATATTTCCTCTAGTTAAAATGCACTTTAAGCTCATCAGTGTCTGGTGTGCGCTGGCCTAATCTCTCTTACAAATACTGCCTTCTTGTCTTTCTCTGAGGTGACAGGTGGCTACAGGATTCGCCTTCATGTTCTTGGTACGTATATGTATTCCTATCCTGTCAGCTGCCTCACTTCACAGGCTAGGGACTGCCTAGCTTTACCATCTGGGTGTATAGTCCTAGCTTGTCTTCCTCTCCTCCCATCCTGTTGCAGGTGGTTTTTTTTTTTTTTTTTTTCTTCCCACTGGGCAGCAGAAGTTGTTCCACAGTGGAAATTTAAGCATCCTCAAGTTTCTTCCCAGTTTTTGCTGTGTTTTCTTAGAGTAAATCGCCAATTCCTGTCTTTACAGGAATATTTTTAAATGGAGTGAGTGTGGTCTGCATTTACTCTGCAAAAATCACATTTTTCTTGATTTTGAAATGAGAATTTTGCAAGTTTCAAAAGTGTTTTCAAATAATAAGTGTATAGTAGTTTTCCTTTGCTTGGGTATTGTTAATTTGTGTGAAATGAGTTTATGAGAAATAATAAAATTCTAGCTTTGTTGTTGAAATTTCAGTCCATCAGATTTTTTCTCAGCCAGATTCTTAACTTGTGTGATTAGGCAAAACGTGTGGGAGACAATCCAATAAACAACAACAACAACAACAACAACACACACACACACACACACACACACACACACACACACACAACTTTACTTGAATAGCAATAGTTATGCAGCATTTATTTATGATTGCCTTATTGCTTTAGCTCTCAAATAAGGAAATATTACAGTTTCCTGTCAAAGGGGAAAAAGAAATCTTTAGAGTGAAACCCCTGTCCCTAAATCTCTGATAAGATGAATTGAGAAGTTTTATCCTTGTTGCCTGGTTTATAAGTGTATGAGACTGGTTGTATTTCACACAATTTGTCCCCTTGTGCGTGATTCCTTTTGGTCTTTGTTTATTTGTTTATTTTTTCCAGAGGTCTTGTTCCCAGAAAAATACACATGGAACAGTTCATACACAGGGTAGATTATGTGACGGCAAACTCCTAGGGATTAATTACACAGAAGTCTGTTATTAAAATAAAGAACGTTAACAGGGAACACAGAAAAAGTTCTGTAGACTTTATAAAGCCCATTTTACTTTACAAAGAGGACTTTAAGGCTTCACCTGAAGTCCGATAGGCTAATCATGAAATATGGCTAAAAGACTCCTGCAGTGGTATGGTTTGTCCTTGCATTTATTGAAAAGATTAAGCTAAAATATTGAGGCACCATTAAAAAAGATATTCTTAAGTAGAAGGCTGCAGTAATTCCACATTTTAAACAAGAAGATGGAGACACAATGTTTATTTATGTGACCCATTTCGTAACATTAAGACATAGTGGTTGTTGACAAAAATGCATAAGTTGTTGATATTACAAATTAATTAAAACATGCACCATTCTCCTTGAGATGGGGTTAGGGCTGATGGAAACAGAATTACAGATATCTGTCCAAATTCATTTGGAATTATAAAGATTAGTGAAATGTTTCTTTCTTGTGTAGCAGATACTTAATAAGGTTATAGTATTATGCCAATAACTCTAAGCAAGCAAAATACTGAACAAATTACTAGGCTCTTTACACACTAGTTTGTTTGCTTTTTCCTACGGTAAACTAGGCGACCAACCTAAATAATTTGGGAATGGGAGCCTTAATTTTCAGTGTGAAAATAAGGTTTTAAATATGTTTTCTTGAGCTCTACTAACATATTTTATGTTTCTAGAAACTAACCCAATAAATGGGGCCCATTTGAGCAACTTAGAATTTTTTCCCATAATTTTGATTTAGAAAGCTGAAATCAATAATGTATCAGGCCTGAGTTATATGGCAGGCATATGAGAGTTTAATGTTTCAAGAGTGTTAAGCTTGATTTTCCCATTAGGTTGTAAAATCATCAAAGGCAAGAAACCAATCATAAGCATTTTAACGTATTGTTATATGGGATTTCAGAGAATTCATTAACTCAGGAAGCCTTGATTGAAAACCATCCTGAATTTAGGTGCGTGGAATGCCAGAGACATACAGCCAATGGCCTCGAGGGCCTTAATATTTTCGAGCACAATCAGATGCATTACAGGAACCAAGAGTCAACAGAAAGATAGTAGAGGACATGGGATCTAGGATTAAGTAAAAACAAATAATAAGAACAATTGTTGAAGTGGCAGGTGATTTTTAGATGACATTTATATACCAGGCACTGCTCTCAGTGTTTTACAGATGGGACCTCATTTGATGCCCACAGCATTTCTATGAAGTGAGTCCATTTATTAGCTTCCTTTTACAGCTATAAGAGCTGAGTCACACAACGGTTAAGTTTTAGAGACAAAATTTTAATATTAATTTTTTCTTCATTAATTTTAGTTCTGGTTTTGGTTTTTCATTCCACTGGACAAAATGTGGGGCTAAAACATTGTAAAATTCCCCTTAAAATTCCTAATATTTCTTTGTGCCCAATCCCAGGCATCCTATCTAATAATAGACAAATATGCAAATTGACCATATCTCCGACACACCCACAAGCCACGCCCACCATCCAATCAGAGGGAGTATGCAAATTAACCCAAACCAAGATGGCTACAGCCACAGAGAGCAAGGTTTCCTAGGTAACAGAGGAAGCCAAGCTTTCTGCCAGTTGTTGCAGGCCTAAGCCTCCACTCAAGCTACAAAGTTTCAATTATAGAAGGTAAACAAATTCAAACAAATGGCGGCAGAATGGAGCTTGAGAGAGCAGGCCAGGGTTGCCGCTGGCAACAGGGGAAGCAAAGCTTTCCACATACCCTGGCCAGGCTCACCCGCTTAAGGCAACAAAGTTTCAATTATAACCCCAACACAAATGGCTGTGGCCCTCAGAGGGAGCCCCAGGCTTGGCTCTGCTCCAGGCTACAAAGTTTCAATTGTAGAAGGAAAATAAATTCCAGATACCAGGGCCTCCGCTTGCGTTGCCAGGGGGCGTGGCCAGCCTGCAAACCACCACAGGCCCCTCGCTCAGGCCGCACCACGCCCCAAGGGTACCCCACCTTGATCAGGGACAGCCTTCAGGGCAAACCAGCTGGCCCCCACCCCTGTACCAGGCCTCTATCCTATCTAATAAAAGAGTACTATGCAGATTGATCATCACTGCAACACACAATATAGCTGCCCCCATGTGGTCAAAGATCCTGCCCCCTTGTGGACACAAGATGGCCACCACAAGATGGCCAGCAGGAGAGGGCAGTTGGGAGGCACCCGGCCTGCAAGGGAGGTCAGTTGAGAAGGACCAGGCCTGCAAGGGAGGGCAGTTGGAGGTGATCAACCCTGCAGGAGAGGGCAGTTAGGAGTAACCAGGTCGGCAGAGGAGGGAAGTTGGGGGCAAACAGGCTGGCAGCAGAGTGGTTAGGGGGTGATCAGGCTGGCAGGCAGAAGCGGTTAGGGGCAATCAGGAAGGCAGGCAGAAGCGGTTAGGGGCAATCAGGAAGGCAGGCAGGCAAGCAGTTGGGATCCAGCAGTCCTGGATTGTGAGAGGGATTTCCGACTGTCCGTTTAGGCCCGATCCCAGGGATCGGGCCTAAACAGGCAGTTGGACATCCCTTGAGGGGTCCCATATTGGAGAGGGTACAGGCTGGGCTGAGGGACAACGCCCCTCTGTGCACGAATTTCGTGCACTGGGCTTCTAGTAGTTAATAACATGATAATATTTTGTCAAACAAGAAAATTTCTTTAACATTTCTGCAATAACATAATAGAACAGAAGGAATTAAAGAATGTTAGATCTGGTGGGGTCTTTGGATGGCACATATCTTATGTTTTAGTATTATACCTTGACTTTTATTGAGAGTGGTAGGTGACCATCACAGGCACATATCTTATGTTTTAGTATTATACCTTGACTTTTATTGAGAGTGGTAGGTGACCATCACAGGCACTCTCCTGCATCACCCAAGGTTCTGAGCTAGAGACATTGCTCATGATGTCATTCATGATGTCATTGCGCTCATGTGCCATGGGAGAGATTTTTCTCGGAATCAAGTTGCAAAAGAGACTTCTCTTTCCAGGAGAGGCTGCTATGTGTCTTAAATTCTTAAGACACACTACGATGAGTTACTGAATTCTTTCATTTTTTACCTTGGTTGCCTGCAATATACAATTTTTACATTAAATTGCAGGAATAATGGTAAAGAATAGCAGGCTCTGATATATCCCTCACGATTGCACTTTACATATGTTAATTCCTTTAACACATACCTTCTTGAAGAGGGAGATTATACCTACTTGCCCATTAAACAGATGAAGAAATGGAGGAATGCAGAGTTCTAGTAATTACTCCAGAGATATAAATTAGTAATCGGTAGAGTTGGGAAATCTGTCTTCATAATCTGTGCTCTTCACAAATGTGTTGCACTGCTTCTCCAGTATAATATATCTTATACCTGGTAAGTTTATTCTTTTCTCCATACTCTTGAATCTTTTATTTCCCCAAAATCTTCTCCTACCTTTGCTGCGGGGAAAGGCTCAACATTTATTGAAGGCAGATGCAGTCACATGACAAAGGAAGCATCATTGTGGAAATTGGATTAATCAGAAAAAGACTTCAAAGTGAAAGTCTACCAGGGATCAGCCAACTGTGGATCAAGCTTCCTGTTTTTTATAAATAAAGTTTTATTGAATCAAAGCCATGCCTATTGTTTACATATGATCTATGTCTGCTTTCACACTAAGGGATAGAGTGGAATGGTTGAGACAAAGACTGTATGGCCTGGAAAAAAACAAATTATTTGCTATTTGTCTTCACAGAAAAAGTTTGCTGACTTTTGTTCTATGGGACAAATAAGTGACTATGAGGACTGAGAACTTCCTAAAGGCGGTTTCCTTTTTTGTTTTATTTATTACTAGGAATACTTAGGAGCTGGGCATATGGTAGGTGTCCAATATTCAATTTTTGAATGCCTGGCCATTTTGATGGACTGGTTGACAGGATAAGGTAAATTACATAAATTAGAGCTCGAAGGATGTATATGAGAGAAATGAAGAAAAATTTGAGTGGAAAAGGCACGAAGTGAAAAGAATATAAAGTGTTTGTAGTCATGGGCAGGGTTTGCATTGCCTGGCTCCAAGGGGCCCAGCTCACAGTGTAGCCTGTGAGAGTAGTGCCTTGGAGTTGTGTAATATGCAGTCTTGTGTGCCTGTCCATAGAGTGGCATTGTCAGGCTGGGAGAGGAACCAGAGGACACATACCATCACTATCTGATCGTCGGAAAGGTGAAGATGGTGAGTTAGTAAAGGATTTTAAGATGGGAATACGATCAGATCTTGGCCACTTGGTTTAGAGAATAGAGAGACTAGAGGCAGGGAGGTTTGGGGAGCTAACATAGCAGTCAGGGTGAGCGTGGACGATGGCCTAAGCAATGGCAGTGGAGGGGGTTAGAAGAGGCTCAAGGTGTTCCAGAAGTAACCTGGCCAGTCCTCAACCACTACGTTGTGTGAGGCAAAGTGGGCGAGGCACTTAGGTTGCTCCCACCTCCATGTCTTATTAAAACTTATTACACATGAAAACATTATAGCACCATTAATGAGAAATGAAATCATTCCAAGTCCCTGTACTACAAGGAAACGAGCTATTTTCATCTGTGTTTTGGTTATCTTATTGCTATGTAACAAATTACCCCCAAACTGAGTGGCTTAAAAGAACAACAATTTTATTATTTCTTATGATTCTGCAGGCCAGGAATTTGCACAGGGCACAGTGGGGAACCTTGTCTCTGCTCCCTGCAGTGTCACTGGGGCTGGAATGAGCAAGAGGACTTCTTCACGTGTTTCTGGTTCTGTGACTGTGGACTGGCGCCTGTAGCGCTGTTTACTTTGGTGTGGTTTAACTAAGTGGACAGATAGAGGAGGGGGATAAAGGAAGCAAAGAGTCACTTGTCTGGCTCTTTTGGGGGACTTCCAGGTTTTAAAGCTCTCTCCTATGTGATCTCCTGCCTGGGCTTGCCCCTGGGGGTAGAGCTACGTAGTGTGTTTTTTTTTTCAAATGGGGAAACTGAGCCCCAAGTGCAGCGACCAGGCCTTGCTCAGGATAAGTGTCTGTTGTAGTTCGATTTTGAGCAAGAGCTTCTTGACCCTGGGTCACATGCTCTAACCCCATATGTGGACTGCAGAACTGACTTGAATGGCTGAAAGCTGGCCGGAAGGGCTGGATGGGCTCATTGTGTTTGGATCTTTGGCTGCGTTCCTCACATCTTCATGTCGTCTCAGGTTGGCCCCCTCTCACGTGGCCTTGTGACAGACTCTCCAGCAGTGTAGCCAGACGTTTTACATGGCAGCTCAGGATTCCAAGAGTACAAAAGTGGAAGCTACCAGACTTTCTTCAAACTTAGCCCGGACTTGCATGGCTAAGTTTGAAGCCAAGAGGGGACAATCCCCTATCTCTGCCATTCCCAGCCAGGACAACCCCCTATCTCTGCCATTCCCTGCCATTCAAGGACATGAACAAAAAGCCATAGTTTTAGCATGGATGGAGCTGGAGAGCATTATGCTAAACGAAATAAGTCAGTCAGAGAAAGATAAATATCACATGATCTCACTCATTTGTAGAATATAATGAACAACATAAACTGATGAACAAAAACAGATCCAGAGACAGAGAAGCATCGATCAGACCGTCAAACCTCAGAGGGAAGGTAGGAGAGGGTGGGGGTAAGGGACAGATATCAACCAAAGGACTTGTATGCATGCATCTAAGCATAACCAATGGATACAGACACCAGGGGGGTGAGGGCCCGAGTGGGAGGTTGGAGGGGCAATGGGGGGATAAGGACAATAAAGAAAAAAAAAGCCATAATTCCACCCCCCAGGTTTTTTATTTATTTTTTTCTATCACTATATATCTACTCTATGCCCTCATCCACCTCCACCCTCCTCCCCCGAAATCACCACACTGTTGTTCTAGTTCTTTATGTGGGGAGCAGCATGTGTCCGCAGGAAGGGGAGGAATTGGGGAGGACATTTTTGGAGACTAGCTATCAAAGTGAAGGAATGGGTTTTGGGAAGGATAATCAGATGTTTAAGATTTGTGTTGTTGTTAATCCTCACCTGAGGATTTTTTTCCCATTGATTTTTAGAGAGGGTGGAAGGGAGGGAAGGAGGGGAGGAGAGACAGGGAGAGAGAAAGAGAGAGAGAGAGAAATATTGATGTGAGACTGACACATTGATTGGTTACCTGGCCAGGGCAGATGTTTATGTTTTAATCTAATTTGATTGAGTCTGATCGGCTTAGTTCCCTACTGAAGATGTATCATTGTGTTTTGCTACTGTGACTGCATAATGAAAAATGAACAATATGTCTCCATGTTCTGTTAGGTTAATGTTAAGGCACTGTTCTTAGCTTGTCCACAGTTCCACATTTAAAGAATTCACAAACCCTAGGAATAATGTTATAGTTCTAATAAACTGGTCAATTTTGTTTTATTGAAATAGAAGAATTATGAAACTCCTAACTTTCCTGCTTTTCCTTTAGCTTCTAAGAAACTTGGACAAATTTAATGCACACTTTAATTTATTACCTTAGGTACCTGATATGTTTTGCCTTCCTTCTATATGGGATTTTATTTTCAATTTCTATTAATAGCCATTTTTTACATATCTGTTGGTGTAATATACCTCGAAAGGTTTTTTTTTTTTTTTTTTAGAATCAGGGAGTATCATTAATAAATAAAAAGATGTACAGTTGCCAATAGAATTAGAGTTCTAATGAGCTGAATGCTATTAATTTTGTCTTAAACAGAGCAGCCATATTGTTAATAGAACAAAACTGGCTTAGAAATGCAGTCAAGTTTTGATTGTGGATCCAATACTCTACTATCAAAGTCTGATTTTAAGTCCTTGTGACTTTCCCACTTTCTCAAGTGGCTTTTGTGTTGAAGTTATCACAGAGTCTATTTATTCAGCCCCTCGGAGCGGAAGGGACAGGGGACAATCCCCTATCTCTGCCATTCCCAGCCGGAGATGTATTCCAGACATCAGGCAGGCCAGAGCGGGAGAACTGCTCCATTAGACAAGTTATTTGGTTCAGTGTTCTGAAGGGTTGTGAATTCCTAGACCATCAGTCATACTTACATTCAAATATAAGTATCCAAACACATCGAAGTCCAAATATAGTACAACCACTTTACGACGTGGGTGCTGGGAGACAGGATTTATGTCGGCCCTATGGACACTTTATGTCTGCTGTTAAGCTCTTAGTTTCGTAGTTTTGAACTAAACTGTTGTGATATTGCTGTTAATAAAGAGAAGTATTCTAGAGACAGGTTTCTGTTTTTCTGTTTCTTCTCCTTTTCCCTCTATCTTCCTCTTTTCCTTCTTCTGTGTCATCAATATTCTTCTCCTTTTTACTCTTCTTCTTCATCATCATCTCATCTTTTTTTCTTCTTCTTATAAGTAACTTCATGAGCTGAGCTTCACATAAAATAGGGATAATAGGAATATCAAATAAGGGTTAAAACATTAAGAAAATTAAATTTTAAGTAAAACTTTACATTTTTACTTGAAGGTTTTGGGGTGTTCAAGAAGAAAAACAGAGGTAAGGTTTTGTTAGGGGAGGGAAGGAGAAAGACAGAGGGAGGCAGCAGAAGGGAGTCAGGAGCAGGTTCTGGATGAAGAGTCCAGTCTACCAGTTACCTGCGTTGGACAGAGCAGGTCCCTCACTCATGGCAGCCTTGTTACCATGTGACCTATGGCCTTACCAGACTGTTCAGGGGACCAAGAAAGATAGACACTTGGATGTCAGAAAGATCCTTATAAAAATTTTAGAGGAATTTTGTGGAAAAATCAGGTCAAACCAGCATTTATTATGCACCTATATGGTACTATGTAAGGGTTCGTGCTCTCTCACTCTCCTCATGAATGATGGTTTATTGTCTGCCACTTCCCCTACCCATTTGATGCTAATTTATGATTGAGTAAATTAATAGGTGCCTTTGATAAATAACTTTTAAAGACTCTTCTTGGTTTTGATTTTTCTGGCATATGGAATCATGACTTGGGTCTTCTTCTATAGTCAGACCATCCATCTTTATAAAAATACTAGAGGCCTGGTGCACGAAATTCATGCACTCCGTGTGTGTGTGTGTGTGTGGGGGGGGAGGGGGTGGTCCCTCAGCCCGGCCTGTGCCCTCTTGCAGTATGGGAGCCCTCAGTCAGATATCCTTAGCGCTGCTGCAAAGGCAGGAGAGGCTCCTGCCACTGCCACTGCACTTGGCAGTCGTGAACCTGGCTTCTGGCTGAGCGGTGCTCCCCCTGTGGGAGTGCACTGACCACCAGGGGGCAGCTCCTGCGTTGAGCATCTGCCCCCTCGTGGTCAGTGCGTGTCATAGGGACTGGTCGTTCTGCCGTTGGATTGATTTGCATATTAGCCTTTTATTATATAGGATTACAAGTTAGAGTGATAGTGGGGCAGACATGAAAAATTTATAGATGCAGAAACCGAGGCCCAGAGAGAGTTTATTAACAAGTGCTCAAGATGCTTATTTCCTTCTCTGTGAAGTAGAGAGATGTGGAAGCTGAGTCCCACAGTGCTAGGAGCCGATTTAGATAGACGTGTGCCATTGCGCAGGAGATTATGCCTCCCTTTGTGTTCATACCCTGGAGAGGGTGAGTGGTACTCCAGAGTCCTTAGCTGGGCTGCCAGTAAGGGCACAGGGCACAGGGCACAGGGCACAGGCATTTTTCTTGTTCTCGCTTTATTTGGCTTAGGAAGTGCGATCAGCCTCTCAGTGGTCAACCCAGATGGGAGGCTGGACATCAAAGCTTTAGCTCCTCAGGACTCCCTTCAATCAGTGGAAGTCTCTGGCTTAAGTGGGGTCAAATGGGATGAGGCTTTTAATGGAAGGTGGTTTCTGGTGAGGGTAGCAATGAGGGGGTGGGAGAAGGAGCATTGGGAGTCTTCTCTGGGAGTCTGAAGGGTAACTGCCCCCCATCCCACCCCACAATCACACTTCTGTTGAGCAATTAGAATGTCAGATGTCCTGGGATGGGCCACGGCAATTCTAGGTCTGTAAACTTGGACTCTTGTCGCAACGTGCAGACTCAGTTATCCAAACTATTAATTTATATATTTAGAATCCATGTAATAAGCATGCCAGTAATGAAAAAAAACTCAAATTCTTGTTTTCCATATCGTCTATCCCAGTAATTTTGCAGAACATCTGCCTAATCTAAGTGACAACTACTTATTGAGCATTAGCCGTGTTTGAATCGGATCTAAATGCTTAGTTCTCAGAATGAACAGCCTGTCTCAAGCTAGTTGATATTATTATCTTCTGTCTAATGATTCTAGGCAGAACTACATTTGGAATACCTTTCTCTCTCTTTGCTGATGGGGTTAATGTCCGAAATGATGTGGACACGTGCTCTGCAAGGAAGGACTTGATATGCAACCTTCAAGTGGATAGAAGGTTTTTAATCTTTCATGGACTGCTGCTGCTTCACACCCCAGAGTTTAGGCCACTGACCTCAGGTTTGCAAATTTTATATCCCATTACCACCCTGTGAGCTCTGTACTCCCCAGGGCCACATAGTTGATGTTTTAGCTGGAATCTGAGAAAGTGTCTGAACATTTCCTGAGGAGTTGGCGAGGAGCAATTTGGCAGTTCAGTCATAAAAACCCAGAGCTAGTGGCTGGGGTATATGTTATAATTACCTCACACTGTTTCCTATTTGAGCCTGGGCCTGGGTAGCTGGGTAGAGTGGTATTGCTTGCGGGACTGACTGTATTTTAAAGGTCCGAGGAGTCATTTTCAATGAAGACTAATAACCATTGGCCATGTTTTCAGGGAGGCTTGGAAGTGTGGGCATAGGATCTGTTAGGAAGGAACCTCAGACAAGTGGCTTGATCAGTCTGAGCCTCAGTTTCTTCACTTATAAACGAGATTGTAATACCTTTCTGGATTGCCCTGAGGTTTAATGAGATAGTACATTTCCCATTCCTACTACAGTGCCTGATGTGTTTAGCTATGGCAATGAAGATGATTCTCATTCTGATACAGAGAAGGCAAATGAGGGAGGGAGTCATACAAAGAGGCAGGATTTTTATGGCCAAAGCAAAACGTTAGATAACTATTGGTATCTGGAGACCACAGTCTCCGCTTTCTCTCCTTGGAACTGATTATTTTCAGAAACAAAGGAAGCAAATTTGAACTTCACAATCTTTAAAAATATAATTTTAATGGAAACTTACTTAGTCTGAGGAGCTCTGGCTATCCCTAGAGGCAAATGTGCAGGTAAGGTTTTTATTTTTAAATGACCCCTTCATCCAAATTGTGTTGCCTTCGTTAGGAAATAAACTTACTAAGCACTATTCCTTATTAATATGCCCCTCTCAACTCCTCCAGAGAAGTTTGCATTGTTGTATTGGCAGGTGTGGCAAATAGGCCTTGTCTCTTTCCTGAAGGACACTTTTATTTCCAAGAGCTTTGTGAAAGGAATTTGTATTTTAGGAAATGGAAGGACTGGCCCCAAACCGTTTTCTTTGGCATCAGTGCAAAGAGAACCCTGAAAGATAGTACTGTTTTGTGGTGAGGTGGTTGGCTGTTTATTGAAACGTGCTTTCTTTGGTTACGATCGAGTGGACGACAAGCCACACTACCTTTCAGCTCATGATCTCAGAGGTAAAGAGAGACATTCTTTCCCAGCTTCCACACATCAGATCCCATGGAGAATCTGGCTCTGCTCCTGTTCATGTGCCCACCACTGTGGCCAAGGAAATGGGGCACTGGGGCTGGCCAGGCCTGAGCCATGTGGAATGGGTTCCTCTTAGGAAAGAGGAGTTTGGCCAGCAAAGATGAGGAAGGGAAGCTGAGTGGGTAAACAGCACATCTGCACTCAAACAAAGAAAGCTCCCCTTTTCTTTCTTTTCTTTATTTAAAAAATATATTTTTTACTGTTGACAGTATTACAGATGTCTCCCATTTACACACCCCCATGTTCCCTCCTCCCCCAGGTTTTCAAAAGCTCCCTTTTTTGTAGACCCAGGCCATCTTCAACTCACTGTTATTACCGTTCTCCCTGGGCGCTTTGTGGGCGGGCCTCACTTGCCTGATTTGGGGCCAGGCTGACACAGATTGGCCACCCCCGAGAAGAGCCATGGCCTTCACCTTCCAATGGACCGTCCCCTTCCTTTGGCTTCATGCTTTGCAGCAGCGTAATGCACATTCAGTACAAAAGGGTTCTTATTTGTTGTTTTTCTTCTGTGCCCTATTTCTCTTGAGAAATTGAAAATAGTTTTATTTTTTTTCTTTTCTTTTAATGATTTCCATTTTGATTTTCAAGAGATCTTAAACTATTGAACATCCAGGAAAGTGGAACAAAACATACATTATCTTAATTGAGGCAAAGCTGTAGTAGAATCCCTTACATTTCAGCCTCTGGTGAATTGATGGCTGTAAACTTTCTGAAGTTGTGGTTGCTTCATATTCATTCTCAGCCTATAAAAGCAAGAGTGCTTTAAATAAGGAATGGTTTCCACAGATAATAATTTTTCTAATTGTCATTAAAAATGTTCGCATTACCTAATATTTCTCATCCCCTTAGGGTAAATCACACAGCCACCAATATAGTCAAGGTTTATGAAAAAGCAAAAATATAAAAACAAAGCAACAAATACTAGGTACTTTTTGTGCTCTGCTAACTTCTCAAGAAAGAAAGAAATCTCAAATAAGAAAACAAACTTTTCAAAGTTTTGAAGACCTTTCAGGAATTTTACAAGAATGTGCGAACCATTTTTCTTCTTCTTTTTCTTTGGTAAGCAATTCTGACTTAATATTAAGGATATTGTTGACTATTTGACAGAATTCTAGACAACAGAGTTTCCTTTGACCTTGGATTGAGTTGTCTGTTCATTTGCATTTGGGCTCTCCCTTGAAAATGGGTTAACACAGATTCTTACATATTGAAGAATCAGAAAACAGCAGGATTTCTTGCTAAATGATTTCCTCCTCTCATATTTCCCGTGACTATAAGAATTCTCTCACTTATGAATAAATAGAAAAGCCAAAATTCAGCCCTTTAATGGACCTGATACAAATCAATCCCCTCAAATGTATTTTTTTTTGTTAACTGATAGGTTTATTTTCTTATTAAAAAAGATAAAGTATCCTTATGAAAATGAGTCATGTTAAAAGTAGTTGTAGTACCTAGGAAAGCTCACCCCTTGGGCTGACATGTTTAATTCTTTGCACATGTGTAGTGAAGTCATTGCTCTTGGAGTCCTTGTCTAATGAACAACAGCCTTATTTAGTTGCCACACACTTCAAATCTGTAGAAACACGTTGGTTAGTTTTTGCCACTTGTTTAAGATGGTAAACATGTTGGGATTGGACTGTTATCTCTAAATGGGGATTCCCATCCCTCTTAAGAATGTTGAGATAAATAACAGATAAAAGTGGTTCCTGAAGTGGTATGGTGATGGTGTGCAGGAGAATATGCCGATGAGGATGAACTACTGCAAAGTTGTTGTTTTAACTTTTTTAATAAGGAGAATTTAATATGTAAAAAACTAGAGAGAACAATACAAAAGCTCCAGCTTCTGCAGTTATCAATTAATGGTCAATTTTATTTTATCCATTTCACTCCCCACTACTGATTTTTTTAAAGTAAATCTCTAAAGATAATTTAGTGAATATTTCAATATGCATTTCTATAAGATAAGGGATCTTTAGGAAACTTAATACACTATTACATTTAAAAATAACATTAAAATATCATCAAACACTCAGGATTTAAATTTTCATGATTAGGTAATAAATTTTATTTATTTATTTTTTAAGTTTGTCCAAATCAGGATTCAAGTAAAGTTCATATTTTGTAATTATTGATATGTTTCTTAAAAATGTTTAGATATATAGATTGTACCTTTTGTCATTTTATACCTTGTAGTTTATTTATTGAAGAAATTTGTTCATGCTCTATATCACTTGTATGTGGAATCTAAAAAGCTTAACAAACTCAGAGAAACAGAGAGTGGAGGGGTGGTTACCAGGGGCTGCCAGGTGGGAGAAAAGGGGGAGATATTGGTCAAAGGGTATACATTTCTGGTTATAAGATACATTAGTTCTGGGGATCTAATGTACAGCATGGTGATTATAGCTAATAATACTGTGTTATATACTTGAAAATTGCTAAGAGTAGATCTGAAATGTTCTCACCACAAGAAATAGAAAGTAGGTGATGGAGTGGAGGTGTTAGCACATGTTAGGGTGGTAATCATGTTGTATCAAATCAACACATTGTACACCTTAACCTTACACACTGCTACATGTCAAGTATATCTCAGCAAGGCTGGAAAGGAAGAAACTGGTGCATGTCCTATAGAGTAGAGCTACTTAAATGCCAGTCCATAAACAGCTTATTACCAGTTTCTAATGAGACGAGAAGCATGTGCCAGATTGTAAATCCAGTCACTAAGCACACTATTTAGCTCAGCTGATCCATGTTTTTTCATAGCAAGACTTTCTCCATGAAGGAAGCAGGGAGGTGATTTGAACGCCGTCAGCTCCTTATCTCATTACAGATGAGTACTGTGGAGTGTGCGGACCAGCACTGCGAGTCCTGGGGCCACACCTGAGCACACGGCTGTCCAGTTTCTCAGTCGAGTGGTGCCTGCATCCAGTGCTGGTGGTACTTGTCCTTCTCCTCTGTCTCCTGTATGCACCGTGACTTGCTTGTTGGCGCTAGAGGCGGATCCAAATCAGAATCAACTTTTTGGGGAGAAGACTTTGTTAGGTGTACTCCTATTAAGAGACGCATCATGCCTGCCGGTATATCTTTTTGTGATGTGAACAGCCCACATTGGTGATCATCGTCTAGATCCATGAACTTACGAGGGAAGCAGAATGGGCATACTTGAACTTGTCACTTCCTATTTATTAATACTGTAAAGTTCTATACGTAGATTTATGCTCATTGCTCCACAGCCAGCAATGTCAACGATGTTGCCAAGTGTGCTCTTTCTGCACTTATCCAGACTGACCCATGGCTCTGAGAGTTGTGGAAAATGATTTCATATCTAATACTAAGTATTAGCAATGATGAGGCATACAATTTTGGGAAATTTATGCAGAGGAGCCTGGCACTCGAGGGGGCAGAAAAGAAGGATATAATTATGCAAGTGTCTATGGCTCTCCCCTTATCCAACGGTTGTGTGTGTAAGTCAAGATGGAGAAGCTCAGTGTCTTCTTTTCATTTCACAGTAAGCGTTTCAGGCCCGGGTCTTATGAAAAGTTGGTAAGATTTTGGACCAGGGGTGGAAGGAAGATGCTTGCAGATATTGTAACATCCAGGAGTGAATGTTTGTCTTCTCATTGCAGCATTGCTTTCTCAGGAATGCTCTTTTTAATTCAAGAAATAGTAACGTTTAAATAAACTTTATTGTGGTAACCATTTCATAATAGTTAAGTCAAATCATTATGAATCTGTTTATCTGAAACTTATACAGTGCTGCAAGTCAGTTATAACAATAAAACTGGAAAACAAACAAACAAAAAGAAATGGTACAGCTTTAATGACTCAAGTGAAAGATTTCAAAAATCACTGATCTATCCAGATCCCCTTGGGAAAGGAATGCGGGGACAAGAGCTGCTCCAGTAGATTCATGCTAAATGTTTGTGGGGAATAGCGTGTGTGTGTGTGTGTGTGTGTGTGTGTGTGTATGTGTGTGTGTGTGTGTGTGTGTGTGTGTGTGTAAGTCACATTTCCTGTGTGTTTCATGTCAGTGAAAAAGATGTATACAGTTCCTTGAGAACAGATGTATTTCAACCTAATGTCCAACTTCCAGGTCCACTGGCAGGTTTTTAGACCAAGGCTTTGTCTTTGGGAGCTGCTGTAGCGATTGAAAACCTTTTAGGTATGTTAGGAGGTAGAAAGGTGGACACGTTTCCCTGTTCTGACAGCATCGTCTCCTTCTCGGAAGTTGTCACTCTTGAAGTTTTGGGCTGACATTATCACCGCCTCTGCACAATTATAGCTTGAAACATGAATGCTGCCACACCCTCCCCGGAGCTCCAAGGTGTTGAGAGGAGAGCGCTGGCACCACTGAGGCCCAGAGAGAAAGCTTTTGGGTTGGATTTCAGGGGAGAGCTGTGCTGGTGGTTGGGATGACTTGCCAGTCTCTCCGTACATTGGACCGAGCGCCAGCAGCCTCTGCATTAAATCCGAGAGCTGTGACGCTGGAGGGTTTTTAGAACATTGTCCTGCTCACCCGGCTTTCGTGCACCAGGTCAGATAGTTGCCTGGGTGATCTGATGCTTTTGCTTGAAGCTGCTTTTCTAAAGATGAGACACACCCCTGTTCAAGTGTATGTGCAAAACACATTCCAGTGGGGCTGTGAGTAGGTTTAGAATTATCCACATTTTGAATCTCCACATTGCTCCCCACCCAACCGCTCCCCTCAACACTGAACATGTTAAGAGCTGGCTGCTGTTTCGCCAGAGGGAAAAGGACAGGATACTCACCATGGAGAACCAATATCAGAAAGGGAAGCGCCAATCTGTAGGAGTGAGTGCTCCCAAAATGTATTTACCATTGCTTTCCCTTTCCAATCTACTTTGTAAGATTGATCTTCAAATTTTTGGTTTGCACACCCAAGGAAAGAAAGCCAGAGCACAGAAAATGAGGCACACATTAGTTTTTATGAGGGAACACATTCTTTCTGGGATATTTATGGAAACATCTTTCTAATTGCTAACCTAAAAAATCTTCAGTACTAACCGTGGGGTATTTTAGGAGTAATTTCTTTTGGTTCTGAATTAGTGACCTATGACATGCTTCTATTGTGTAACCTCGGAACAATTACTTCACCTCTCTGAATTCCAGTTTCCTCATCTAAAAAGGAACACAATAATACATTTTCGTGATAGAATCTGAGGGGAGAGTCACGTGATAATTTTGTAAATTATAAAGCTCTCTAAAATTTGCTAATGATATTTGTTCTACAGTGTGACTTCACGTGGACTAGATAAATCCCTGATTTAGTCATATTCCCTCAAATTTAAATTAGACTGTTTCATTAAAAGTTTGCTAGATATCTAAATGTTTAGAAAGAATGCTTACACCTTTGCTTCAATTGCAAAGTTAGAAAAAAAAAGACTTAAGTTCTTGACCCCTTATATTGTGAATTGTTAATTTCTATGACATACTCTCAACAATTTGCTTTGAGCGAACTTCCTCTGACTTTTTAAAAACTTAAACTCTATCAATGAGTTGTTGTTGTTCCTTAGGAACAGTGTTGTCTCTGTTCTTATGAAAGGGTTTGGTAGAGAAATGTTTTGAAAGACCCACTGCCTGTTGACTCCCATGAAATAGAGGTAGAGATACAAGACCCCCGAAGCTTTCGTAGCTGTAAAATGTTTCTAAATAATGCACCTGAAACATGGAAAAACTTTACTCTCGTACCCCACGCATTCCACGTATGGGTATCTTTTATGTTTTTCATTTTTCATGTTAATTTCTTCAAATTTAGAAGAGTGAATGAAATTGTATTGATTTCTTAGGACTATTATCTTTTTTATTCCTTTATTATTGGATTTCTTCTAAACAGAGGGACCTTTGCAATAAATTAAGTACCCACTACTCTGACTGAATTCGGTCCCCTTGTGTTGTCTTAGTGGGATGTACGTTTGACACCTGAGCCTACATTTACCATTTAAGATTCAGGTATTGTGCGAGATGCTGGGTGGCAAAGATCAATCTGAACTTTCTATCTTTAAGGAACTCACATTGCAAAAGAGAGGGTAATTTTTTGGTTCCAGGGGATCTGAAACGCTTGAGTAACTTGAGTACAAGTTAAAGCTGCCAAATGGAGTTCAAATCTGACCTGCCTCCTTGTTTCATTGGGAAGCTACTCTTTCTGGAAATGGCTCCCTGAACCCTTGTTCTGTGAACCCGTCCTGGGGACTGATTTTATGTTGGAGTTGCGGGTGGGGTGGGACCATCTGGTCTCTAAAAGAAACCAGGTACATTGAGGATGAGAATACCCAATTCCTTGCCAGCGTTTTAAGTTCCTACTTTATGGACTTACGGATATCCTGCATTGGCCCCAATGGTCTCGGGCTAGGGGTGAGGATGGCACTGGGCCTGGGGCCAAGAAGGCTTATTCTGGCCGCCCTCTTAGGACTGTTTGGAGTGGTCTGAGTTGAAGGTGTTTCGTTCTCATAGTTCCCTGGGCAGCTTACTGTAGCTGCAGGGACCACGGGCTTAAGTGGCCAAGTTTCCCTCGGCTTGCCTGCCGTGGAATGCATTTTCCCATAGAAACAACATGTTAAGTTGTGGTCAGGTTCCCAGACCAGCCTATAATAACCTATTTAGCTGATAATGTAGTCCAGAGACTGCTATTTGACTAGCTTGGGGACCAAACCACCACCTATTAACATTGTTTCTATTGGAAGAGCCATCCCGAGTTCTAAATACCAATATAGAAATGACATTTGGAGCCCTTCCTGTTTGTCAATTGGGAGCTGCCAGTACTCAGACCCGGAATATCGCATCCCCCTGCATTCCCAGTTCCTGAAGAACCCCGTTCATTCCCCTCAGCCTGACCCCACTGACGGGTATTCTTGTCTTTTCCTGCGGCTGCCAATACATTCAGAAGATATGATCGCCCTGGACAGAGCTCTGGGTTTGAGAATTTCTGGGAAGGGGTGGGAATCATGGTTTCTGGCCCCCACTTCTTCTGTGGGTGATGAAGAGGAGGGAAGGGAAAAGTAGGGCTAATGGGGCAGTGAATTCCACAGACCTAGCCCTGGCCTGCCTCTCACCAGGCAGGTTCTGGACCACTTGCTGAGTTTATGTGTCTGTGTTTTAATAATCTCTATAATTTCTCCCGTCTTTGGGAAAGTACAGTATGGCTTTGGTTTGAGTAAATGGAGCAAATGTGCTAGTAAAGGTAACTGTGATGCCAGTCCTTGAACTCGTGGAGAAGGCCAAGGAGTTGCAGGGCTTTGGGAAGCCATTCTACAGAAGCTGTGTGTTTCCATTGGTGTCATGGGTCAGATCCTAGTCTAGGATGCTGGAGGGACACAAGTCTGAGATGTGCCGGTTTTCCTGTTTTGAGGAAACCCTCCCTCATCCTTAGAGAATCAAAGAGTAAAGTCCAAACTCGTTATCAACAGATACACCGCCCTCCACATTTAGATGGGAGCATCTTTTATACAACCCACCGTGGGTGTGATGCCGGCAGGCCCGGCACAGGTCCCCCCTTTAGAGAGAAGTGGGTCCAGTGCAGACTGTGGCGGCAAGTTAGCCAGAGCGGCGCCTTCAGAAGTCGGGGGCCTCTGGGTGTTTAGTAGTGTGCGCGGCCTTGGTGCTCTCAGCGTTGCTCCGTGCGGAGCACCAGAAGTAGGAAGTGCCCAGGCCTCAGCGGGATCAGGACATGCTGCACACAGCCGCGGGCTTCTGGTCTTCACGGTTCTTTCCTATCACACTGCCCCGGGGCTTTACATTCCTCCTTTCTTTTTCCCCAAAGTAAGTCACATACACACACATGCTTCAGTCCCCCATAAAAGATTCCAAAAGTTGGCCGCCAGTCTAAAATGACCTCCCAGATTTGGGGAATTGCCTTTGCTGCTTTCCATTCTTTCAGCTTCTTAGGGTGTGTGTGTGTGTGTGTGTGTGTGTGTGTGTGTGTGTGTCCTTGATACAGTGACCTAAATTCTTTGGTTCTTAAGTCCTTGGGCTATTGCTTTTGATCAACACAAAATCCCCCCAAAAGCACAATTTAGGGCAGACAGCAAAAAACTGTTGATGCAACACCCTCTCTGTGCTGTGAGTTCCCTACTCAGCGGTGGGAAAAGCCTTTGTCCAAACAGCATCTGCAGGCAGGCCTTTCCAGGCCGCCCAGTGAACTTTGTGGTGTTTGTCTTTAGGAGTTGGCTGTACATGGTGGCTTCATCTGTGGCCTTGGTCAGTTGCACCAACCTGCCAAAAGAAAATATGCACCAATTTGTGAACTGAAAACTTTTGTTTCATTGCTTTTGGGATTTTGATCAGCTGCCTCCTGCATGCCCCCACCCACCCCCCAAGGGTGATTGAGCCCATTACTGGAGCATGTGTCCTTTTGCTAAAGAAATAAGTAGAATCAGAAATTCAGATATGATTCTGTCTACATTGATTTTGTTTTTTTCTCAAAGGAAACATATTGATCCCTGAATTGTAAACACTGATAACTTCACTGAGCAGAATAAATTAGTGAGCCCTGGCTGGTGTGGCTCAGCTGGTTGGGTGTCATCCCATGCTGGTTCTATTTCCAGTCAGAACACATGCCCAGGTTGCAGACTTGATTCCTGGTGTGGGGGGGTGGGGTGGGGGGGCGGGCGTGCAGGAGGCAGCTGATCAATGTTCCACTCTCACATTGATGTTTCTTTCCTCCCTCTCTAAAATCAATGAAAATATTAAAAAAGAGAATCCTATATAATAAAAGCCTAATATGCTAATATCTGGTCAACCGGTTGGCTGTTCAACCAATCAAAGCATAATATGCTAATGATATGCTAAGGCTGCTCAACCTCTTGCTATGATGTGCACTGACCACCAGGGTCATATGCTCTGACCAGTAGGTTAGCTTTCTGCTGGGGTCCGGCCGATTGGGACTGAGCAATACGGGTGGGACATGCCCTGGAGCCCTCCTGTGGTCCTTCTGCAGCTGGCCAACCTCCCACATCCCTCCCCAGCTCCAATCATGCACCAGTGGGGTCCCTTGGCCTGGCTTGCACCCTCTCACAATCTGGGACCCCTTGGGGGGATGTTGGAGAGCCAGTTTTTGCACGATCCCACAGGCCAGGCTGAGGGACCCCACTGGTGCATGAATTCGTGCACCAGGCCTCTAGTAAATTAATGATCAGCATGTCAGCAAGTAACCAAGGCATGAAACCATTATACATCACTGTTTAACTGCCTATACCTTTCAAATAGGCATGAAATATGCTCCCTTTAAATAGATTAACTGATAAGAAATAGTTCTCACTATTAGACAGACTTATTAGACAGACTTCCATGTTGGTGACATTTACAGCTGGCCTATTTATGACACCAAAGGGATAGTATTCATCTTTGTTAATTGTACTTTGTACTTACTAAGGCATTTATTTAGTTCTGTGTACTTTTAAAGAGACTCCAGGATATTCTAGGCATAACAGACACTGTTTCTCTGCTTAAAGAACTATTAGTCTGAGATCAGAGCAGGTGGGGGCAGGGATGAGAATATAGACATATAATTATTTAAAATGTATAATTACAGTATAGCATATGTTGGTTTTTGAGAGGTATGTTTGGAATTGTGTTGATAGGTTGCAAGGTGGGTGTGATTAATCTGGGAGTAGGGATTAACAGTATGAGGAGAGATGGACTGACACATTAAAAGGGAAAGATGGGACAAGAGTTTGGATTTAGCATGTGCATGTCATGGGTGTGGGGGCATGTGCATTAATCAGGGCTGAGACAGCGAAGAAGAGCAGAGCAGGAGGGTGAAAGTGAGGGTACAGGTGAAGAGGAGAGTGGCAGGTAGGTAGGCCTTCCTGGTAGAGATCTGAAGCTAATAGTGAGACGTTTCACATTTTATGGAGGGTAAAGGTCTATCTCTGGATCATAGAACAGAATTAATCATGGTGAACATGGAAAGATACTTAGCTACATTGTCCTAATGGAATAAAGAGGGATTAGAAAAAGAACGTGATATTGGTCCAACAATGAAACACCAGAATTTGGACAAGGGATTTGCTAATGGGGTTAGAGAATTTAAGAAGAATTTTAGCAGTGGGGTGAAATGAAACTAGCGACTCCTCTAAGCATCTGGGAAACCTTAAGTCATAGCTCAGATAGTCTCCTTCTGGGCCTACTCTGGATTATGAGGCGAAACACCCTTGTTCTGGACCCGTTTAGCTCCCGGGCTGACCTTGATGCCCATGCTTTACCTATTCCATGGACACTTGGTGCTGGGTCAACATACATGCCTATCCTCTTTCAAGAACAATGACTTTGTCTTAGTCACTTTTTTTTGGGATGTAACAGTTTATTTATAATTACATGGTTACAAACTTGTTATTCTTTTACTTTTTAATAAACTTTTCATTTTAGCAGTTTTAGATTTACAAAAAATATCACCAGGATAATACAGAGAGTTCCCTTATACTCTAGACACAATTTCCTCAGTTAGCATCTTATATTAGTTTAATACATTTATTACAATAAATGAACCAATACCGACACATTATTATTAACTACAGTGCATTCTTTATTCAAATTTTCTTAGTTTTTAATTGAATGTCTCGTTTATGTCCAGGATTCCATCCAGGAGACCAAATTACCTCTAGTTGTCATGTCTTTTCAGGCTGTGCCAGTTTCTCAGATGTTCCTTGTGTTTGATGACCTTGACAATTTTGATGACTATTGGTCAGGAATTCTGTAGATTGTCCCTTAATTGGGAGTCCTTTGGAAGGAAGTCACTATACATAGTCTACACATAAGAAACGGGAGTCAGGCTTCACCTCCCTGAAGGCAGAGTTTCTATATGAATTATTTGGAATCTCCAGCACAGGAGATCCTCCTCTTCTTTCCCATTTGTTTATTTATCCAATGATGTATTAATCACTATAGACTCATGAACACTTATTTTATACTTTGGATTATAATCCAATACAACTTTCGTTATTTTATCACTCACTGGTCCTAGCTTTGACCATTGGGAGTTACTTCATTTGTCTCCTGTGTCCCTTGACATGCCCCATCGTGTAGTTTAGCACTTCCTTACTTTATTACTTCCTGTTACTGCAAAATGCTCTAGGCTCATCTTGTGTACTTCTTGTTCAGTCCTAGAATCAACCATTTGTCCCAGGAGCTCTGCTTCCTTTTACTGGAAAATGGTGTCAGAAACCAAGATTTGGGAGTTAGATCTGCTCATCTTTGTCATTTTTCTTTTTTATGTAACACAGTGCTTGGCACATAGTAGGTTCTCATTAAATACTGTTGAATAGCTTTGTGCTTGTGGGCAGGTGATTACTTATGTACACCGTGTGTGCCCAGCATTGAACTTACTGGCTACACAGGAAGGTGAGCTGTGTGATCTTGACTACATTGAGTTTGAGGTAGAATGTTTGGTTTTAAATGCCCTGAGGATGGAACTGAAGGGAGAGAGGGAGAAAGGAAGGGAATAAAGGAAGGAAAAAGGGAAAGAGAAACAGATGGATATTGTCTTTAGAAGAAAAGGTAATGGAGTCACTAATCTACTGGATATGGAAGAGAGAAAGAAGAGGTTAAAGGTTTTGCAAACCAGAATACGAAATTGTTCATCTTTCTGTTCTTTTTAACGACATAAAGTAGCTTAGAGAGGTTGGCTGGCTTTCTTCTTCAAAGAAGGATTGTCTACATCCCAGCCAGTGTTGACCCAGACACTCCAGAAATGAACCCCCGGGTCTGGAGAGGCCGGCTGAGGCTCGAGGAGGCCATGGGAGCTGTTTCCATGACCAGGGTTTGAAGTTTCATTACTCACGTTGTTGTGACTGGCAGATGGATTGGAACAGTCACATGTGGTGTTCAGATCACTTCTGGGAGATCTGACCTCTGTCTTCAGTGAGGAGGGCCAGAATACGGCACTGAAGTAAGAGAGAGCATTTGCAAAGTTTATTGGAGTAGTAGTGGGGTCCCTTTGTCAGATAGTATACATGATTTTTCTTTTCTTTTTTATCTGGATAAAAATGTTGTCAAAGAACTAATACAGTCAAGATGTGTCGTTCACAATACATGTAGCTCATTTGTGTATTATAATTTTTCATCTATCATATTTTTTACCCTGAAAACTAAATTTTTGTAAAACTCTGGAACAGTGGAATATTGCCTTGAGGCATGTTACATGGGCAGTTGGGCCCTCTTCATTATGTAGGGCATATTCCTCTTGATATCCCTCCACAATTATACTCATGGAGACTAAATCATAATTTTTACTCCAAAGTTCAAAAAAACCGGCACCTCATGGAGCAGTGTCCACCTCATTCACCTTTATCTAATATTTAGTATTCTCCTTGCCTAAGGATTGCATCACGTCACAGCCTAAGAAACTCATGCAGATGCAATAAGAACCCCTGAACTTGTTTCTATTACCCCAGTCTTGTCTGGAAAGCAGTTTGCACTCGGGATAGGAAGCAGAAAGGCTATCTTGCTATAAGAGAGGCCAGACTCACAGAAGTGGGTCCTGGCTAAGGAATCTGGACACACTGCAGACATTTTGCACAGAGGCCAATTCTTGTAATAATGTGGTCAGACGTGGTAGAGCCCAGCTGTTTGCTCCATTGAGAGGGGCTCTCGCTAGCCCACGCAATCTCTGAGTGCTGTGTCTGAACTGGATCCAAATATCCAGCCTGCTGAGGCTCACCCATCCCCCAGACTGATTGGAAGTGGGTTGTTGCAGAGTACAATATTCACAGCAATTTGTGAGAGAAGTTACAGATAAAGACTTAGCAATTAAAAAAAAAGTAATATATAGCAGTGACGTGGAATGTAAATGTATTTCTTCCTCCCCGCCCCCCCCATGAACTATTAGAATTACTATAAGTAATTTATGCTTTATCTTTGGTCTATTGATGGACATTTTGTGATTTTTGTTACTCATGCCACCATGAAATGTCATCTTGTTTCCTAAATACATCTCTGCCTTAACAAGAGGGTGTATTAGTATTTCTGAGTAAGGTTTCCTGAGTTCAAATTCCTGTTCTCTACTTCCAAGCCATGGGACCTTGGCAGTTTGTGTAACCTTCCTACGCCATGGTTTCCTCAGTGTTAAAGACAACAGGAATAGAACTTCCCTCAAAGGGCTGCTATGAGGATGGGAGAAAGTAATGTATCTTTAGCATTTAGCTTGAAGTTCTTTTCCCTTTAATTTGCTGAATGCCACTGCCACTTTCATGGGGCTTTAAATCTGACTTTTTTTTTTTGGTGGTGGTGGGCTAGTGGGTATGGCTGATGAAGTGAAAAGGAAGAGAAAGAGGTTTATGAACACTATACTTCCATTTACACAAAAACGTAGCTTCATTAAAGACTTATCTTCTTTGTTTATACTCGTTGTGCTAAAACCTTAAAGTCTTTCATAATGGAAATAATCCAACATGTCTACTTTAGACTTTACATGTGTTAGTGCTTTCCAACTTAAATAAGACACTCATTTATTTCTAGAATTAGAGCTGTTCTTTTATGTGCATACGTAGAACAGATGCCACCCAGCTTGCTTGAATGAGTTCTGGTAGTTTGCCGTTCTCAAGACCAAAGTCAGCAGAGGAGAAATCTTAACATCTTTGTAATACTTTGCATTTAGTCATATAACATAGTAGTATTTAGTGTTGTTAAAGGATGAATGAGATTAAAACAATCATCAGATGAGGATGTTGGTTGAAACAACTGAAATTAAATGATATATTACTTATTATAAAGGATAAAGTTATGAAACACAATAAAAAGTCAGAACATGCAAACTAAATAAGTCACAATTCAACATTATCTAGCATCTTAAGAAATGCAGTGAAAGGAAAATGTGATAACTCAAAAAGGGACTGTGATAACTAATAAAGCAGAAAGTGACTTGTTTATGAGATAAGATATTTATACTTTTAAAGTAACTTGTTGCTTTAAATAAAAAATGATGGCTCTGGCCAGTGTGGCATCTTCCCATGCACGAAACGGTTGCTGGTTCAATTCCTGGACAGGCACACACCTGGGTTGTAGGCTTGATCCCTGGTGGGATGCATGCAGCCAATTGATGTTACACTCCCACATCCATGTTTTTCTCTCTTTCCCTCTCCTTTGCTCTCTCTCTAAAAATCAATTTTAAAAATCTTTTAAAAAAAGACGATCAAAGTATAACAGTGTATATTTTTAAAATAAACAGTTTTGGATGGGATTAAAGTGAGAAAGCAAGCCCACGGACACAGACAATAGTGTGGCGAAGGCCTGGGAGGGGCGGGTATGGGGTGAAGGGAGGCCAATGGGAAAAACAAACAAACAAACAAACACAAACCAACGGGACATCTGCAATACTTTCAACAATAAAGATAAATTTTTTGAAAATTGAGAAAGCAAAAGAATTCTTTCCACTTCCCCAGATCCTCAGCTCTTAAGGCAACATGTTTTAACCATTTCTGTTTTTAATTCTTCTCATATTTATCTGCATAGCACCATCTGCTTTGCTTGTATCTAAATACTTAGATGTAAACAGTACCCACTGGCTCCTTGCCATGAAAGATGGGGACATAGCTCACGTAGATATAACATCTAACATGTTTCCTTGGTAGGTTGATTCTAAACACCAAAAAGACCAATAAAGAACAACTATATTTCTGTGATTTTTCAAATACCGTGGAAAACTTTTTGAATATCTTGCTTTGTAGGACTGAAATTACTGATTCTTTTTTCCTTAGCTTTTTCACCCTGTTATGTGTGTTGTTACTCCATAAATATACTCATTCTTGTCAGACAATATGTCCTGATTTTTGTTTGAAAAACATCGTTTCTCCAAACACAGGACACCCTGCAAAGGCTCAGGGGCCCTCTGAAGCCATTCCAGGATTTGGTTTGGGGTTGGACTGGATCCAGTGGGGTTGTTGCAAATGGGCTATTGGTGGGGGAATAGCCCACCAATAGCCCATTTGAGGTGGTTGACTTTAGCCTGGATTGTCATTTTAGATGGAGAGAACATTTATGAAGTTTAGAAGGGTTGAGTGCCCCCCTGCCTCTCCCCTCCTTGTAGCCCCCTACCCTAACTTCTCCTCTCATCGTCCTTTCCAAGATTTTAAGTTGCCCTAGGAAATTCTGGGGCAACTGAACTAAAGTTTTTGGCACTACTTCACAGTACGGGCAAAGGATTGATGGCTGTTGGCTAAGAATTCTTATAAAATCTTCCTTCCTTCCTTCCTTCCTTCCTTCCTTCCTTCCTTCCTTCCTTCCTTCCTTCCTTCCTTCCTTCCTTTCTCTCTCTCTCTCTCTCTCTCTCTCTCTCTCTCTCTCTCCCCCCCCTCTCTCTCTCCCCCTCCCTTCCTCCCTCCTTCCCTCCTTCCTTCCTTCCTTCCTTCCTTCCTTCCTTCCTTCCTTCCTTCCTTCCTTCCTTCCTTCCTTCCTTCCTATCCTCTATGGTTTCTTTGGCTGAGTAGGTAATTTTGGTTAGAAGATGATTCCATCAAAAAATCCATTACATTTTCATTGTCTTTTTCATACACGGAGCTTTCATATCCATTATTTCAACTAACACACATATTTCATCCTAATGTGTAGAGAAATAAACTAAGGATCAGAAAGGCCCTAAAGTCATGTAATGTACATATTAAGTCTCTATCTGATCATTTTCTGTTTAGCCTTGGAGAAGCCCTGGGCTCTTGGGTATGGATTTAGGGCCCTTGGCCTGGTCCCTCCATCTTTCTTCCTACTACTCTTTCTGACCTTAGCATCAGTGAGCCTGAAGTATGCACTTTATCCTGCAAAGTGTTCCAGGTTCTCTTAGTCTGTCAAAGGTGTATAGGACAGGGCAAAGACCTTACCTGCGTTCTCAATCCTGCATGTGGTCCAAGTAGTGACTTCAGAGGAAGATGCTCTGCATTCATAGGAAGAAAGTGTGAGTTCACACCAAACCAGAACTACACTTCAGCTGTGCATTTGTTTTTAAAGGCTTATGCTTATGGGGCTACAGTGTACCAGAAAGCCTCGGAATAGCTCTTGGTTTGTGAAATTGATTGCAAAACGTTTGACCTTCCTCATTAGTCCCTGAACTCGAGGAACTAGTATGAATGTTTAGGCTTCACATGTGGCCAAGTATCCTCAGCCATTATGGAACTAGCTGGATCCTCACCCAGTTGCTCCTTAAAATTTTAAATATGGATCATCTGGATTTTGAATGGAGGCTTTGCTCTAAGATGTGTGATGAGTTGTCTGTAAACAAGAAGCCCAGAGTGACGTTGACTTTATTTTCCTGTAACTGTGGGTATCAACTGTGTTTCCAAACTTTGGCTAAAGAAATATTTATGTGTTTCGGCTTTTATTTATTCTGAGTAATGTCAGGATTCACATTCCTGTAATTCTGGTGAAGGGAAGAATGCGGTCATTCTTCCTTTTTAGAGGTGAACTGGGCCATAGAAAAAAATGTAAAAAGCTTCAATGAATAGAAATTGAAAGTCTTACATGCAATATATTTTATGATGACCTTTCTTAACTAGATTAGTAGGAAGTTTATTGTTTTTTAAATGTTTATTTAGAAATTTCATTCTGTTTTTTAAAAACATATTGTTATTGATTTCAGAGAGGAAGGGGAGGGAGAGAGAAACATCAATGATGAGAGAGCATCATTGATTGGCTGCCTCCTGCACACCCCACACTGGGGATTGAGCCCACAACCCAGGCCCTGATCAGGAATCAAACTGTGACCTCCTGGTTCATAGGTCCATGCTCAACCACTGAGACAGTTGGGCAGAAGTTTATTGTTTAAATTAGACTCCTCTATAGCTCTACAAGCATTATATTTGTGTATTGGGATAGAAGGCAATGTATTTTGCATCCTTGTTTTTTATTTCTTTGATGTACTGTATGCGCAGGTGATATTAAGGGATATCGTTATTGATATCATTATGTTAAAGTGTCTCAAACTAAAAAGCCAGCATTGAGTCCCATGAGTTTACTTTTCTCTGTCTGCAAAGATTCATCCTGTTCTTTAAAGAAGTTTTTGTAATCCTTACCCGTGGATGTTTTTTTAATTGATTTTTTAGATAGAGAGGGAGAGAGAGAAACATTAATTGGTTGCCTCAGGTATGCACCCCGACCAGGGATCCAACCTGAAACCTGGTATGTGCGACAGGGAATTGAACCTGCAACCTTTTGGGGGGCGGGATGTTGCTCCAACCAACTAAGCCACCTGGCCAGGGCCATCCTGTTCTTATAACTCAGGAACTTTTGCTTTTATTTGGTTAGTGTCCTTTCTTAAAAAAATTATGGATTTCTTATCATTGAATTTTGCTTTTGTTTTTGTTTCAGACCCAATGTCTGTGGATCACGTTATAACGCTTACTGTTGCCCTGGATGGAAAACGTTACCTGGTGGAAATCAGTGTATTGTTCGTAAGTAAATAGACAATCTGTCATTCTTCATGTTCTTCCTTTGTGGTTTGGTTGCATGGTGATTTTTAGTGTTTGGTCCTTTGTAACTGCATACCAGTAATATGTTGGAGTACCTTCCAGCTCTAAGATTTCCCTACTTTCTCTGAATCCAGTTGGGAAATACACTAATGGGGTCAGACCATTGTTATCCTTTAACTCAGTGACTTCTTTTGGAGTATTTCTGAGATACAGGAATAGAACCTTAGAGTACTGGGATACTTGGGTCAGTGTTGCATGTCATCACATATGCTGTGCCTGGCTGCATAGATTATGTGATCATTTTGAGGGGATTGTGAAAGAAGGTTACTATTGCTGTTTTCCTTATTTTAACTTCTTTGTTGGCTACCCACAAGCCTACCCAAACGTTGTATGTTGTGTTTGTGTGGTCAAGGCCACAGGCAGACCTTTCTGTTAGACAAAGGGGAAAGGAAGCAGATAGAGCACCAGATGAAGACTAGTGAAAATATTAGGGAAGAACTAAGTGGCACCAGAGATTCCTCTGGGAACTGTGCTGCTGTGGCAAATCTCCAGGTTCTCAGAATAGCCCACAAATGTTGAGTGGTACCAGGCCAGATGTTACCTAATGGAGATACTAAGTTAAATTAGTTATGGCATCTGTTCTCCATGAACTTTTACAGTCATCATACCTATGAAATAATTTTCAGTTTTCAGAAAACTCCATTAGTATAATGGGAGAATTTACAGCTGAAAGGACACTAAGGAATCACTCAATCTACCTTCTCACTAGGCTAACAGTGGTATGTAGATAAGAATAGACTATTTCAATAAATATTCACTTGGTGATCTGAAAAATTAATCCTTTTTCCCCAAATTGATTTTAGGCAGAGAGAGAGGGAGGGAGGGAGAAAGGAGGGAGAGAAAGAGAGAGAGAGAGAGAAGAGAGAGAGAGAGAGAGGAGAGAGAGAGAGGAAAGGAAAGGAGAGGGAAGAAGGGAGAGAGAGATTTGTTGTTCCGCTTATTTATGCATTCATTGCTTGATTTTTGTATGTGTCCTGCTGGGGAATTGAACCTGCAGCCTTAGCATATTGAGACGATGCTCTAATCAACTAAACTACCAGGCCAGGGTCCTTTTCCCAATTTTTGATTCTGACAAAAGCAACTCAATTCATTTAACACATTGCCATGTATTTCAAAACCAAAGTTGAGTCAGTAAAAAAGGGATATAAATGATATTTGGAGTTTTCTAAATGAACTGAACAACAGAACCCTTTCCCTGGTGTTCTGTAGAATCTCTGAGAAATGCTATCCAGATATTTAAATAGATGTTTATAGGATCCTTTGACAGCTTTTTTTCTTAATAGTTTTCAGTCTCCATCCGTGGTTGTTTTGATGTTTCAATGCATTTTCTATCAAGTGTATTGTATTTAGCCTTGCCATCTCATTTGCCTCCTGCAAGGTTGTGTAGGCGTTTGAGGAAAGGATCATGCCTATAAGAATTAAAAATAGTCACCAACTCTTAGTTTGGTGATAAATAGAAATCCTTTGCCATTTAGACTTACTGTTTTGGCCTCTGGCAAAGCATTTGGTACCAGTAAGATATTAGTCTAAAAACCAACAGCTTCCTGGCTGTGGAGGCAGGACTGTTGCAGTGGATTTCAGACATCTGCTCTCAGACTATGGACATGACTCACGATTGGATTAAAGGCAGGATCAGAGCTGCTCCATAGATCGTATGTTCTCAATGAGCAGGATTTGATCTAGAGAAAGAGGCTCAGTGGGCCCCAGTATTTTTATACAAATTACTAAAGATTAACAGAATGCTTGTAGGTATGTAAGTATGTTTAGCCGCAGGATTTGTGTTTTTGTTTTTCCTTCATAGTCTGTCTGGGGCCTCTGGATAGACTGAGTGCTGTGGAATAAGCCAAGAGAGGCTGAGAACTACTGACATGGATAAGGGAGTTACCAAATTTTATAGCCAGAGTTTATTTAGTCCAGGTGATTTTGTTTTGCAAATGAATAAACCCGAGGCCTAAGGTCCCATAAGTCACGATGACAGAGTTAAGGAGGAGCCGGAGATCCCAGGTTCCTCATTTGAGGCCTGGGTCCTCGTCAATCAGTGTGCGCTGAAACCGTGTGCTAACAGCCCTCTGGTTTTATTCACAGCCATCTGCCGGCATTCCTGTGGGGATGGATTTTGTTCTAGGCCGAATATGTGCACTTGCCCATCTGGTCAGATATCTCCTTCCTGTGGCTCCAGATCCAGTGAGTATAACATGTTATTATATATAATATTATTTTATGTGGTTATGCCCTATTTTCTCCTAAATTTGCATTTGGCTTTTCTCTTGCCTGCAATACATTTTTCACCAGAACATCTGCCTTCTCTGTTTTGCCCAAAATACTTGGAATGACTTTGCTTAATCTGGCCTCCCATTTCCCTTCTTCACTCTTTATAGGGAAATTGCTATATGGGGCATAGTTACTATGAGTAATATAAAGATTATGACCTTCTTCTGTGTAGCCATTGCCTTATTTATCTTTGTATCTCCAATGTAAACACCATAAAAGATGCTCAATGAAATGCTTGTTTAATGAACATTTTGGCTCAACCTAGGCATTCTTCCTTGTGGTACTGAAATATGAATCTGATTAAACACTTTTTAAAAAACTCAAGACCCCTGCCTTTGCAAGAAGAAAATGCAAGAAGTCATTATGGCAGTTTCTGGGGATGATTTATCTTACAGCACAAACATATTTTCCCTTTCAGAATTTTATCACTTTGTTCATTCTGTGAGCCAAACAAATATTTACAGTTCATTCCTCAGAACTTTGCTTGCTTGTTCTTTAAGTGTGAGGTCCTCAGCAGTGAATTAGGGAAATGGGGGGGGGGGGGTTGGGAAGGAGATGAGTCATTATTGGTTGTTAACAAGTTGAAGTTCATGTTCCTCAACACCTTGACACTCCCCTTACGGTGTGTTCTGTTTCTGACAAGGTTTTAAGGGAATGTATTGTGAAATAAGTTCATTCTCTTTGGTTTACTGCAATTAGAGACTTCAGCACAGTCAAGGTTCATCATCCATTCAGAGTTCTGACATTTAAGTGTGACTCTTATAAGCCAGTTAACAGGATAAGGCAACTAGTGCTGGGTAGCCGACCCTCTCGGTGCCCACTCACATACCTTGGCATTCATGGGTTGACTCTGCCTGAGACATCTGTAAAATTTTCCTGGCTAGGGAGCATGCCAGGTTGCATGCAGGGCAAGATGGAAAGGCTGGGGGTGGGAATGGGGACAGTTAATGGCCCCAGAAGCAACTTTTAACCAATGACAGAAGGAGAGTGTTAGTGCCCTCGCTTCCTTGCCTCTCAGTTTGCATCACTATGAGGTGTATTCTGCCCTGTCTCCTGAAGTTCCCCACTTGAACACAGTAGGAATAGGCTTGATAATGTACTTTATTAGCTTCCTTCTCTTCCCTGTCTCACTTTCCCACTCTCTTATCAGTGTTTCCTGAAATTACCTCTAAAATAAACTACTCACATTCAAATAATTGTCTCAGAATTTGTTTCTGATGGAAACCTAGAACTACACACAGGCAGATTGGGATAAGAACACCTTGGGCTGGGACTCATTTGCTTATTGCACTGAGTATAGCTTATTCTTATTTTATCTCAGCTTGGTTTTTAATGTATGTCCTCCAAGCAATAGAAGGTTTATTTGGGTACCCCAGTGGGAGGAATAGAAAGAGGCAGAGAGGTCAGCTGGCAA
The DNA here is from genome assembly GCF_027574615.1 of Eptesicus fuscus. Lineage (NCBI taxonomy): Eukaryota > Metazoa > Chordata > Mammalia > Chiroptera > Vespertilionidae > Eptesicus > Eptesicus fuscus. The sequence goes on from NC_072477.1 coordinate 59,562,505, forward strand.
CACAGGAACATGTTGGAATCTCTATCCTCATCAGGATGGCCCTCAGGCTGCTGCCAAGGAGTGAGAGCCTCAGGGTTGGGGGAACAATCGACATATCAAGCTGGGAATAGACCCATCCATCTCTCAAATTGGTCCTTCAACCAACCAGCAACACTGTACTCCTCTGGGGGAAGAAAATAAAGCCAGATGGCAAAACCGAATAGCCAGCTGGAAAGGCCTTCAGTGATAGTGTGAGCTGCTAATGATTTCTGTCAAGTAATGACATCTCTGTCATGAGATGTGGAGACAGCTGTTAATAAGACCAGAAGGGAAAACTGTGGTCCCAGTAGACCTCATGCTAGCAATGAGGTGGGAGGAATGGTAAGTCTTGTGCACAGATTAAGGCTAGAGATTGAAGTTTAAGACTTCTGGGTGATGTTCTCTAAAGAGGTTTGGGTTCATCTATGGTGCTTGGACACTGGGCAAAGTAGATCGTGGGTGAGAATAATGTGAGGAGCAGGATTTGGAGCATCAGGATCTTTGAGGCATTTGGAGCCTGTAATATTGTTGGTTTGGACTCTACATGAACTAATATTTTCTAAATAGCTTGCAAAATTAAAGATGGCAGAATGTTTTTCATTAAGGTAGCTGGGGATGATCAGAACCCATTTCTGATCTTTTGAAGTGATGTTCTAGGGAAGAGCTACACCTTCCTATAGACCTTCCTGGCCATGTTGTGGTAGACAATAAATGTGGATGGGTCACGTTGCTAACTCTCATGCTAGTAGAGGATAACCCAGCTTAGTGAAATGTGTGCACTCACTACCTGTGGTTCTATGAAAATGGGGTAAATTTAAATCATCTCACCCATTTTTCCTATTAGAAGTTTTACACTTGTTTTGTGATAGGTGTCAAGGAGGTGTAGGCAAGTTGTAGGACTTCTGAGGCCTTAGTTTTCTCACTTGAAAATGAAAAGAATGAAAGGAAGGCTGTTCTTCTAGGTTGTTTTTGACTTGAGTGTCCCGTGAATCTGAAAATTGGAAATGACTCCTTAGTGGTATGAATGAGAAATTGCATTTCCAGAAGGTCCAAAGTGCCAGTCCACAGTTCCTTTAGATACCAAGGACATGGCTTCCCTTAATCTATTGGGAGTCTTCCCACCGGTCCTTGAGGCATCAGGGTAAAAAGAGAATGTTGGCTAGACAAGGTTATAACAATGGATTGTTTTGACTTTAATTCCAGCTCTCAGGACCCTTCTCTACTCTATGAGCCTCTGAGGCTAGATGGATTCTGAGTAATCCTAATTCTCACAAAGATCTGTCACGGTTGACTGATCCATGAATTTGTCCATCAAATTACTTTTACACTTTTGTCAAAAATTAGTTGGCCATATTTATGTAGGTCTCTTTCTGGGTTCACTGTTTTATTTAATTGATCCATATGCCTATCCCTTCTCCAATACCATACAGTCTTAATTACTATAGCCATATGATGATATCTTGAAAATTGAGTAGATGAATTCTTTTCACTTTTTTCTTTTTTTAAAATTTATTTTAGTTATTTCAGTTCCTTTGCCTTTTAATATATATTTTAGATTAATCTTGTCTGTATCAACAAAAATATTTCTAAGATTTGATAGGAATTGTATTAAGCCTGTATGTCAAGTATTGGCATCTTTATACTTTGTTAAATTTTATCATTTTCAATTCACTTCAAATTTAGTGAAAATTTGGTGTGCTTGTACTCCCAATAGAAATCCGACCTCTAAGGGTATAGGAAGGAAAAGGCCAGGGTAACAGTTCCAGAGCAGCATGTTATTGGGTCTGAGTGAGCGTGGTGCAACCACATAGTGAAACTGCAATGACTCCCCAAGCACAGGAAGGTGCTGTAGCTAGTCTGGAAGAAGTGACCCTTTGAACAGTTTTTCAGGGAAGTGTGGGGTTTATATGGTCAGGGAGGAAAGGGGTGAGTAGAATCTGCTTAGACTGGTCCATAGAAACAATTCAGTTCTTTGCTTTCTAGTCTATCCTTTATGGAAGTGCCTTTATCATTGCCTTTGTATAACTTGCCTTTCTCTGGCCCTTTTCCAGCTCTGCTAGGTTGTTGGTTTTTTTTGTGTGTGTTTTGTTTTGTTAATACTCACTTGAGGGTATTTTTTTCCATTGCTTTTCAGAGAGAATGGAATGGAGGGAGGGAGGGGGAAATAGCTGGAGGGGAGGGAGGGAGGTAGGGAGAGAGAGAGAGAGAGAGAGAGAGAGAGGAGAGAGACACATCGATTGGTTGCCTCCTGCATGCACCCCAACTGGGGCTGGGGATCAAATTTTTAACCCAGACACATGTCCTTAACTAGGAGTCAAACCTGGGACCTTTTGGTGAGTGGGCTGGCGGTCTAACCTCTGAGCAACACAGCCAGGGAGAGTTTGTTGTGTTTTTTGTTGTTTTTTTTAAAGATATTTTAGTGAAGTTGCTCTTCTGAGTGGTGTGTCTTTAGGCAGCAGGGGATATTTATGCACTTAAGGAAAATGTTATTGCTGTTATCTCTTCCTGTGAAAATCTTTTTTTGTCTTTCAATGATTCTGGTTGCCCTTATGGACTGTTGTCTCAGGCAGAGAGTCAAGGAGTCAGTCCAATTGTTTGATTTGTCTGTCTTGTGCTTTTCCTAGTTCCTAAATTAAAATCACCTGCTCGCCATACACATACTTATTTGCAAATTGCTCCCAGTGTTCTGTCTGCCCCTGTGCTTGCCAAGATAATGGCAGGTTTGGGAGCCATTTCCAACCTAATGCATCCCAAAGAAAACCGTTACCTGGGTGTTTAGACCTTAGTGCCAGCCCGGCATGTCTGGTTCCAGTAGTGTGCTCACATTGTTCTCTTTTGATTGGTTATTTTAAGAATTAATTTGTACTGGGCTGTGATCTAAAGAAAGTTTCCTCTACTCCTCCTTGATGCCTGTCAAATGGAAGGCATTCAATAAGTGCGGGATGACTGAAATCTGGAACGAACATAAAATTCATTGGGATGCTACGTGAATACAGGTTAATTCCATCTTCGACGGGAAATCCTCACTGGGCCTCATGAACCTCAGGTGGCAGCCTGCACACCGACACTTCGTACTTAGAGCAACCAATAAATTTAGAGTATCTTTATGGTTTTAAGTAGAGCTATTATTTTTCAGTTGCCATTTGTTGAGACATAGAACTTGGTCTCCAAATTGCCAGACATCTGGATTTCTTGTTCACATCAGAGTAAATTTAGAATATGCATCAATGGCAGAACTCAATAAAAAATACAACCAATTGGTGTGCATATACTCTCTAAACTGTTCCTGTTGGGCAGTGAGGTCCTGGGTGCCTGCTCTCCCCTAGAGATCTAGAATGCAGTTTCTGCCCTGCCCCGTTTGGCTCAGTGGATAGAGCATTGACTTGCAGACTGAAGGGTCCCGAGTTCGGTTTTGGTCAATGGCGCATGCCTGGGTTGTGGGCTTGGTCCCCGGTGGGGGATGTGCAGGGGGCGGTCGATCAATGATTCTCTCTCATCATTGATGTTTCTATCTCTCTCTTCCTCTTCCTTCCTCTCTGAAATTAATGAAAATATATTTTAAAAAAAGAATGCAGTTTCTTTGGTAAACGTATTTGCGGCAAAGCAGGTGTGATTAAGATCCATTCTCTGTTGATGAGCTTGCTCCTCCGGGCCAAGGACTCATGGCTCATTGGTTTATTTGGACCACTGGATTCACCATGCCTTAGTGTTTCACAAGTCTGACCAAGTTCTTTTTTATTTTGAAGGAGAAAGAATATTTCATGCTGGAAAAAGTTCACTTGAAAGACAGGGCAGAAAATATATAAAAGCATATGAGAGAGGTTTTTATTATATTTATTATATTTAAATATAAACTTAATCATTCTTCCTCGAAAGAAGAATTAATTCTAGTTTCTAATTTGAACAAATAATGTAAAGTTACTATTTAATCTGCTGTTAGCTTTTTATCTCAAAGTAGCTAAATGGCTTTGCTGCTCATGTGGGAATGGAAATTAGCTTTTGGCATGAGCCACTTTAATTGAAATCAGTTTGTGGGTTGAGTTCCTCTGCTGCTTGACAGATGACATCATTTCCTGTGCCTTTCCCAGTCCTAGCTGTTTTGCTAAGATAGGATGGAGCTAAGTTTAACTTCAAATTTTAAAGCAACTATACACCTTTTCCTGACCTACTTAGAATACTATCCAAATTTTTCAGCAAATCATTTCCTTTGTGTACTTAGTTAAAAGCATTTTGGCTGAGACGTTTTAATGGAAATATAGGAGCCTAAAATAACAGTTTGTTTTAATCAGTTTCCTGGGTTGCTTGACTTCTATAACAATTCTTCAACAAAGGAGTTATTTCTGCTTTTACACACGGGGAAATGAAGATAAAAATATTTTCACTCTTTGGTGCTCTGTGAGGGCATAGTAAGTGTTGAGTTCGGGGCTGTATAAAGTGCTTAGGACACAATGGGCAAATTCTCAGTCTCAGCTTTTTAGCATAGCTCTTGATAGCATTATCAGGTAGCATGATTTACGTAAGTAGATGTTAATTTAGTAATTTTTTTTAAAATATATGTTTTTATTGATTTCAGAGAGGAAGGGACAGGGAGAGAGAGATAGAAACGTCAATGAGAGAGAATCATTGATCGGCTGCCTGCTGCATGTCCCCTACTGGGGATTGAGCCTGCAATCTGGGCATGTGCCCTGCCCAGGAATCGAACTGTGACCTCCTATTTCATAGATCGATGTTCAACCACTGAGCCACACAGGCTGGGCAGTTTTAGTAAAGTTTTACTGCATCTACAAATAGGCTTGGGCTACTCTGAGCATTTATGAGGATATAATTAATGATCATGATGCTTCCCACTTTCAAGAGCTTTCAGACAAATGGGCTGAGGATGGGAGAAATAATTTTAAAAAATAGGTTTGGTGACATAATATACATTTCAAAAGACAGGTATAAAGTACTCTGGAGTCAGAGGGAAAGAAAGGGAGGGAGGAGAGAATAGAAATGAGGAAATGTCAAAGGAGAAAAGAGATGTTTGCAGTGGGTATTGGAGATAGGTGGGATTTCAGATTTGGTAAGAACTGTGTATGCTTTATGTTGGGGGTGGAGAGTTAGGCTCAAGAGACAAAGAGGTTAAAGAGAAGAGTCCATGAAGAGACCAGTGCAAACAAAGTGCCTGGCATTTTGTAGGGTATATATTAGGCACTCAGAAATATTTGTTGAGTGAATGAATGGCTGATAAGGAGATCGGGGACTGAGTCATAGGACATATTAGCAGTTTGCAAAGGAGCCTGAAAGGCGCCTGGGGCCTTCCTGAGGAGGGCTTTGGTGCTGAGAGATGGAGGTTGCTCTTAATACAGTAGAGAGAGTGAGCCTTTGATGGTGTTTCAGTCAGTGTGTGACATGTTCTCGCAAAGGTGCGTCACTTTCAATGTGACTTCACTCTTCGGTGCTCTGTGAGGGCATAGTAAGTGTTGAGTTCTGGCCCCTTCCTTTCGCTGTTGTCATGCTGAGATTTGTGTAGCTCCTTATGAAATGGCCCTTTCTCCTGGAGTCAGCAGCTGCTTTTTGGTCCTCACAAGGCTGCTGGAGTCTTCTCTCTGCTCCTGGGAGAAGATTTGGCCTCCATGCTCCAGGAAGACTGAGCAGAAGAAGGAGCATGCCCCTGATGTCTGCTCTTGCACATAAGAAGGATTCTCTTCTTTTTCTTTCCCCCTTGTTAAAATTCTTTAATGTAATGATTGCTTAAAATTTTCTTTATTGATTAAGGTATTACATATCTGTCCTTATACCCCCTTGCCCCCCCAACCCCCACTCATGCCCTCACACCCCCCCCCCCCCCCCCAGTATCTGTATGCATTGGTTATGCTTATATACATGCATATAAGTCCTTTGGTTGATCTCTCCCCCTTACCCCCACCCTCCCCTACCTTCCCTCTGAGGTTTGACAGTCTTATCGATGTAAAACTGTTGAGCCTTTTCCTCTAGAAATTTACTCCCACTGCTTGGAGGACAGGACAGAGTAAGGCAGACTTCCCATGCCTGGCCTGGCCTCCTTGTGTAGGGATGTGTCACCGAGGATTGATGATGGATTCAAGCAAGCCTTCAGTCTTTTCCAAGTGGAGTAGTTACTGTTTCTGGAGGCCTAAGGAACAACCTTGGATTTTGAGAGTTCTTAGCATGCCCGCATGACTGCAATAGAGACAGCCTAAACTCTAGAGAAACAAGAGCCCACGACTTGCCATCATGCTCATAGGCGTCTTTTACTCCAGCTTTCTCTCAGATCTGCTGGCCTGCCTGTGGTCTTTCTGTCCTGGACTCTGAAGCCCCCACTTCTGTAGGTGACAATGTGATGAAGAATGAATTTCAAACACTGCAGGTCTTATTTGATTTAAGGTTACAGTTGAAGCAAGCAGCTCTTTCTGAGCCGAGTCCAGCAGGTCTCCATTATCAGGAGTCTTGTGACTAAATGCTGTTGTAGGGTTTTCCCCTTCTTTTTTGTTGTCGCCAAAACTTCTTTTAACAAAGTTCCTTGGACTTTCTCACTCTGACTGTTTTCCTGGGCACCTAGCTGGAATTCTAAACCTTTTAACAGAAAAATTATTGCCGTGGTAATCTTGCCTCATATGGTTACTCAAAACACTGCTTTCTTGGTATAAATTACAGAAATGATATTGAGCGGTAAGTTCTGCTAAATTAGGGAAGTCGGTTAGCATGATTAGAGTAAATATCAAAGAAACAATTACATTGCATTGTAAATTATTTTATACATACAAACGATAACATGTTTATCATTGCCAATTAGGTTACTTCTGAATAAATATATGAATCTTGATAAATCATTTTATTTTCTCTTTAAATCACTACAAATCAACTCCTGTGAACTGTTGCAATCTACGTACTTAAATTGCTAAACTAAAGCATTCTTCTTTTCTTTTTCCTTTTCAAGTCCAACACTGTAATATTCGCTGTATGAATGGAGGTAGCTGCAGCGATGATCACTGTATATGCCAGAAAGGATACATAGGGACTCACTGTGGACAACGTAAGTAAACCATAGCTGTAAGTATTCTAGATGTTAACCCATGTAGTCAGACATGTAGGCAGATATATAGGCCAAAAGAATACAGAGATAAACACCGATGGATTTTCTAGGACATGACATTTTCATAGACATCCAGTGGCTTATTGGTGAACAGGTCACTTACCCAGCACACTTAGCACCACATTTCTGATAGGAACCTTGGGAATGGGTAGTTTGATTCATTTTCCCCTCATTTGTCTTCACCAGCCCACTTTACCTTATCCCTTTGGTTTACAGTCACCACCAAAGGTGCAGAATTGTTATTCATTCCAGCTGTCTACCTTCCATTTGATCACTGACCCTGTCCACCTGAATTTTCAAGAAGCATTTCAAATAAAGAAATCAATCTCTTCTTTCTCCTCAAATGTGTCTTTTCTCTTGATCAATAGTATTTGCATCTCTCGAGTTTCCCAGTCTAGATTCTGCTACTCTAATAGGTGTCACATGGTGTTCAGTTTGTTGGTTCATTCACAAACAGTTCATTGTGTGTTTGCTCCTTTGTAAGTCCTTGTGCTTTTCAGAAGAAAAAAAATTCCTTTTCAAAAACTCATTTTTTATATTACACCAAGATAAAGATATATATACTGCAAAAATTTGGAAAAGTTCAAAAATATAAAAAATAAAATTATCCATAACCCATCATTTCAGATAACCCCTTAATCTTTTAATGCATATTTGGAAGATGAAATCTTATCCTATGCATACTTTTTCATACTACTTTTTCACTAAATATTTTATTAGATGTTCCATGTGATTAAACATTTAAAAATACATTTAATGGCTGAATTTCATTACATGGATGAATTCTCAAGGATGAGTATTTATTCATGTTGTTTCCAATTGGCGAGAGAAAAGGGGGGACAGCCTCCCCAGTGTGGGACACCCTTCAGCTGAGTCTTGAGGGTCAGCTAGGAGTTCAGTTGTCAGATGATGGGAGATGGGCCTTCTAGGCAGATGGCCAGCATGGGCCACAGTGCTGGAGCATGACAGAGCATGGGCTGTTGAACATGGCGGGTGCTTTGGTGTTGCTAGAACTTCTGTGCTAAGGGGAGTTATGGGAATGGAGATATTGCATGGAATGGAAGTCATGTGCCAGGTTTTGAGGATCTTTATGCTTACCGTGTTTTTGCCCAAAGTAGAGCCAGGAAGGGGAGTGAGATAACAACCAACAACCAGAACAACATCATTCATCTATTGAGTTACTTACTCTGTGCTAGGCACATTTCAGACTCTTTGCATGTGTTACCTCATTTACTATAACAATAGCCCTGCGTTCCTTTGAGTTTCAAGTACAGCAGTGATTAGACATATATATATATATATATATATATATATATATCCTATGAAGTGATTCCCCCGTTAAGTCTAGTACCCATCTGACACCATACCTAGTTATTACAATGTTATTCACTGTGTTCCCTATGCTGTACTTTACATCCCCATAGCTATTTTTATAATTGGCGAATTGTATGTCTTAATCCCTTCCCCCTCTTAACTCACCCTCTTAATCCCCCTCCCTTCTGGCAACCCTCAAAATGTTCTATGTATCTTTGAGTTCAGTGATGCCTTTTATAAAGCACCATTTTGGATGCAGAACTGAAAGCATTGCTCCTATGCTTCCTGGAATGAAACTTCCAGTGTTAACACAGGTACAAACTCACCTACCCAGGCAGTTTTACCTAAGAGGTGACTGAGGGACATGGAGGAGCTAGAACTGTAGAGTAACTGTTTAAAACACATACCACAGTTATTATTTAGATTTTTTTATTCTTGTCCTTTCAGGGGGCAGAAAGTGTTATTTCATTAACATTAGAAGGCCTCTCAGCTCCTCTCTCCTTGTTTTCCAGCTGTCTGTGAAAGTGGCTGTCTCAACGGCGGCAGGTGTGTGGCCCCAAATCGATGTGCGTGCACTTACGGCTTTACTGGACCCCAGTGTGAAAGAGGTAATTTGTAAAAAATGAATTGGTATACAGATGTTCTGGTGGCTACACATGTTACTGACTTAAATACACATTGGATTTGTGCTGCTGCTTCATGACTTTGGCTGAACGTTGAGGGGCTTTCCAAATTGTCACTGGGAAGGATCCTAGGATGATAAGACAGTGGTCTTAAATCTGTGTATGTCATTCAGTTATTCTTTCCAGTGGACTCAGGACTCCAGAGTGAGCCTAAGTTCCAGTTGGCATCCGGATAGAAGAAGGAGAATTTCCCATATTGAGCTCATTATTATCCTAGTAAAGTAGAGAGATGGTTCTAAATAGAACATATGTATAGAAAGGGGCAAATTTAGGATGAAGAAAAACACACCTTTATAAAGATCTATTAGGACCCGTTGGAGGCTGTAGTGGCACAGACGCTCAACATTCAGAACCCACTGTAGAAATACCGCGTGTCCGCTGCGGCAGTGTGCGGCTTTTCCAGCACTCTGCACCTGCCGAAGGGTGTCACCATCCTCACTTTTGCATCTGAGAAGGTCGCCCACATAATAATCAGCTTTAATTTGAATGTGAATTTTCTGTGTTCAAGCCTAATGCTTACTCCTGCTCCTAATAAAAACAAATGTTCTACCTAAAAATGCAGATGTATGGAGATGTGTAATGTGCTTGAGGTTCCTTCCCATCCTCGGAACTATGGCGTTTTTTATCATTTTGTCTCCACATTCATCGCCATTTTCTTATCGCTCCCAGTTTTATAGTGAAGGTTTAGACCAGAGGTGGGGAACATGTGGGCCATATAAGGCCCGAAAAATCATTTGGTCTGGCCCTGCCAAGGCATTAGGGGTGAGTTAATTAAATGTTAGACCAAATATAGCAGGCTAACTTTTAAGTTGATAAATGTGTATGGTCCACAAATGATGTTATAAATATCCAAATGGCCCTTGGCAGAAAAAAGGTTCCCCACCTCTGGTTTAGTGGGTTCATTTCACACAAAACTGCAAGAATACTGTACTTATGAAAAGTATTCATTGAAAAATACAGGCAGTCCTTGGGTTATGTTGGACTCAACTTACGTCGTTTTGTGGTTATGCCGTCATCTCCCAGTTATTTATAAAAAAAAAAAGTTCCGTCATTTCAACGTATGTACATATGTGCTTTATGTCTTTTATTATTTATTTACCACAAGTAAAGGTCAGGAATTATCTTTCTTTTAAATGTTTTTTACTGTTTCACTTCATTACTGCTGTGCATGTGCTCCATGTGAGTGACGTGGTGCTTAAGTAGGTGGGCTCCGACTTATGGCGAAAATTGCGTTACGTTGCGCCATAGGAACAGATCTCCGATGTAACCCCAGGACTGCCTGTACTCATAAACCTTTTTAAATTGCATCATCACTTGTACCCAATGTTGTTAAAGATCTTTTTATTCAAAGATGGAAAGTAAAGATTTAGTAGCAGATGTTGAATATATGTTATTTTAAAACAGAGCAGAGAGTGGTATGTGAGAAATTGTTCTCTGTTTCTATTTTTACAAGTTTATTTAAATGGAGTTATTTGTTGATAAAGCAACAATACATATTTTAGCAAGTAACTCCAGGTTAATTACTGTGATTACTGGATAAATAACATTGTAGCTCTATTAATAAACCGTTGTGTGGTATTGATGTGTGATGGAGGCATCATGGCCTCTTGGCCTTTACGTTGCATTCGGTGCCATGTTGGAGGCCCTTCTTAAAACCGTTTCTTTTTACAACTTGCACAGATGTATTTTTACTGACTTGGAGCTAATATTTGTCTAATGGTATCCAGAGTAATACAAGTAAATATTTTGAATAAGTAGTATCATTATGTCCTCATTATTTACTCAATGAAGATATTGTAGTATTTAAATTATTGAGATTAAAATTGTTAATGTGTAAATTGAGAAAGTGGTATGTGAAAATAATTCTGCGATGGTAATACTAGGTTCACTTTGTTTTAGAAAAAAATCACTAATAAAATGAAATTATAGGCTATTTTACATCTAAGAAAGTGATTAATAATTTGCAGCAAAGGATATCGATGTCCATAGTTCTGGTATTGATAATAACCCAATCTAAAATAAAGAGGACGTGGTGTTTCACCATCCCACAGTTATGTCTTTAAAGACTTGATTTTTTTTTTTTACCAAGATTAAGAAATGAAATGAATGGGTTACGTTATTAAAATACTAATTAAAACTGGCATATTACTCAAGGGTTTCTCCAACTTTTGGAGAGCATTTCGGTCACCTCCCCTGAAATTTGCACTGAGGTGTGGGATCTTCGCAGTATCTAAATAAGATTAATCCCTAACTGGCAGATTTTTCAGGCATTTGTGGTAGTTGAGATGGGGGAATAGAAAGTGGGCTCTCTTTAATCATTACCTTTTGCCTGTTCCACCCCTGAATGCAGTCCCAGACTTTCAGCGGGAGAGGCGATACATGGGTATACTTTCCTTCAGTACACAGGAGAGGGGAGTCTTTTGGATTCTAGAATTGTATTTCCCTTAATAGAATTTTCACTGTTTTCAGCTCATGAGAAACTCACCTGCTTACCTCTTTACAAAATTAGAGGCAATATATCTTCTTACTCAGATGGACATTTGTGATTTCAGGAATCGTTACTAAATATGCAGGACTGAGTCAGGACATACACCTGGAAGTGTAGGGAAGTGTCTGTGTGACTTCTGTGGTTGGGTAGTGTACTGATTACCTCGTTTATTATCTAGGCTAGTTTAAACTGCCTAGGCTAGTTGTATTAGGTTGTAATTGGGATGTTACTTTTTATTTTTAAAAATGAACTTTCAGGAAGGCTTTATTAATCTCCTCCCTTCCAGGCGGCTGGGGCTGGTGCTCCTTCTGCATCCTTCCTTAGCTCTCTCTCCATGCCTCTCGTAGGGACATCACCATGGTACTCAAGTGGGTTTCCCTTCCACCTCCACCACTAGAGAGTAAGCTCTTCAGCAGCAACTATAGTTTCATCTTTTTAATTCCTACTGATGCATGGTACATGGCCAATACATGTTGAAAGGACTTATTTTAAAGTACCAGAAAACCCAGAGATATGATTATCAGACACAAATAAATATCTTCTGGGTAATTGCTGTTTGCTCACGGGGACAATCCTGGATATTTTTCCTTGGGTTTATCGTAAGCACAGTTTACACTGTTGATGCCTAATTGAATTTGGCCCCATCTTTCACAAGTATGATTTTTTTAGGGCCACAAGACTGTTATTTTTCAATTGACAAGGATGCAGAAAAAAAAAGGTGTGTTTTGGTCCAAAGCAAGTGGCAATAAACACAAACAAACAAACAAACAAACAAACAACTTCCTGTCATGATGTAATGCACATGAAAGGAACACTTAAAATGTCAGTTACAGGTCCTTCTTAGAATAAGCAGCTTTGTCCCTGGGAAATCTTGGAACTTTTATATACCTCTAAGTGCCTTAGGGAGCCGATACAAGTGTGGAATACCCTCTGGGGATGACTTGGGAAGAATTTGGCTCTCTTTAAGCCAATACGTGAATCTTAATTCACGGACATAGTGGTTTGGTCTGTGATGGAGAGGAGCAGTGGATGCACGCTTGAATTATGAATCATAACAATTCACTCAGCAAATGCAATCAGATTGTGAAGTAAATTTGTCTTACTTGCAGCTTTTAGCCAGTAAAATAAATATGTTTTTTAAAACATTTCTTGGCTAGCCAGCCTCGTTGCGCTGGTAACAATGACACTAATTCCTATCACTGCACTAGAGGAAGAAAAGTAAAGGCCTGTGACTTTTTTGGCTTGCAATGTTTACTTTTCTGAATGCAAATACCTTTAGTTACATTCTTTGGTTTGCCACAACCTCCACCACTCCCTGTTATCATCCTGCCCACTTCATTTATTTAACTTGCTTCTTAGCCCCTGTGAGCACTTGCATTTCCCACTCCCTGCTATATTCTCTATGAAAGATAGAATCTCTTGTATTTTCTTTTATATCCTAAGTTTCTTTCATTGTTCTTCATCTTATAATTATTTTCTGTAAATTTACATTTATTCATTTATGGTCTTCCTGATTGCTCTTTCCTTCTTCCCCTACCATTTTTACCTTCTTTCTGCTTGGGCCTTGAGTAACCAGTAAAACTGATCATTTCCTAAGTTCTGCGGTACAATATGTTAGCATTTGTTATTAGTATTGAAATGAAGTCAGTGTCTGTTTTGGCAATGATAACACGAGCTAGTTGTTTATTACCATAGTTACTGTCAATAAGACTGTGTGGAATCACACTTTCTCTTGCCATCTTGCCTCAGAATGCAGACCATTTAAAATCTTGTTAAATTCTCTTATATTAAACACAGTGAATCATGTGAGTGAATGAAACTTCTCAAGGTAATGAAAAAAGGGAGAATGATGGCGATAGACCTGAACTTGAGATGGGGAGGGATAATGATGAATAAGCTTGAGGAAGAAGACAATAAAAGACAGACACTGAGAAAACACAAAGAGAAGCAAGACACCCAGGAGGGCACTAATTTAAAAAACTCAAGGCAAGAAGGAGTTCAAGAAATCGCTTGGCAATTGTTTCTCTCGTCAAAGGGTCAGGAAAGAATGAAAATCACGAAGAGGCCCTTTGATGTAGCAGGTGATGTGTACTGGGTACTTAGAGTGTGCCAGGGAGTGTGCTGAATGCTGTACTTTGGTGATTTGCAGCAACTTTATGAGAAAAGTCCCATAATGAGTCCCATTTTATGGAGGTGTAAACAGAGGCAGACAGAGGTCAAATAGCTTGTGCAAGGTCAGACAGCTTGTAAGTGGTGCAATCAAAAGCTGAACCTAGCCAGTTTGGCTCATAAGCCTGTGTATGGAATCACTGTGCTACAGTTGGATTTCACTGGGAAGGGGCTATTAGTAATGCAGAGAATTTTCTGAGGAACAGAGGAAGAAATATAGAACGATGAGTTTTTAAGTGGAAGTAATAGATTTTTAAAAAGCCCTTCAAGAAATTTGGCTAGTTGGGTGGAGAGTTGAACTAAGTTGCTGATAAATAAGTTTAAGCCAAGGGAAAGGTGTCTTGAATATTGCTCAGGTGCATCTAATTCAGGGTTTTAGAATATTTTTCTATTTTATTGCTTTTTATATATTTTTAAAAATATATTTTTTATTGATTTCAGAGAGGAAGGGAGAGGGAGAGAGTGATAGAAGCATCAATGATGAGGGAGAGTCATTGATGGGCTGCCTCCTGCAGGCTTCACACTGGGGATTGAGCTTGCAACCTGGGCATGTGCCCTGACTTGGAATCAAACTGTGACCTCTTGGTTCATAGGTCGACAATCAACCATTGAGCCAAGTTGGCCAGGCTGATTTTGATATTTTAAAGATAATCCACTCATGGAAAGAGGGTGATTCCTGTCTTTTCGAAGTATACTGTATAAATAAACTAGAGTCCCTGTGCACAAAATTCGTGCACGGTGGGGGTGTGTCCCTCAGCCTGGCCTGTGCCCTCTCACAGTCCGGGACCCCTCAGGGGAGGTACGCCTAAGCTGGCAGTCAGCCATCCCTCTCATAGTCTGGGGCTCTCGCAGTCCGAGACCCCTCGCTCCTTACCACCCTCCTGCAGCAAAGGCGGGAAAGGCTCCCACCACCTCCACTGTGTTCGCCAGCTGTGAGCCTGGCTTCTGGCTGAGCGGTGCTCCCCTGTGGGAGCACAATGACCACCAGGGGGCAGCTCCTGCATTGAGGGTCTGCCCCCTGGTGGTCAGTGCGCATCATAGTTACCAGTCATTCTGCCGTTGGTTCGATTTGCATATTAGGGTTTTATTATATAGGATGGACTCTGAAGGACTGAACTAACATTCCTAAATGTAGACATACAAAATGAATATTGCCATTCAGTGTATGTACCATGGAAGGTTCAATCGTTGTTATATTACAACTAGAGGCCCGGTGCACAAAATTGGTGCACTTGAGGGGGGTTGTCTCTCAGTCCAGCCTGTGCCCTTTCGCAGTCTGAGAGCCCTTAGGGGATGTCTGACTGCCACAGAGGCTGGAGAGGCTCCCACTACAACCGCTGCTGCTACACTTGCTAGCCCTGAGCCGGGCTTCTGGCTGAGTGGTGCTCCCCCTGTGGGAGTGCACTGACCACCAGGGGAAGCTCCTGAATTGAGCATCTGCCCCCTGGTGGTCAGTGCACATCACAGCGACTGTTTGGTCGATTTGCATATTAGCCTTTTATTATATAGGACTGTTCACACCATATTTTGAGCCACTTTTCCGGGAATTACCTTTATAGAGTCAGCAATACATGAAAATGAGCACATGACCATTTTTTCTTCTCTTTAAGGGAGGCATTTGAGTTTTAGAAACAAAATAGTGTCAGCTCTAATGACGTCAGTGGATAGTCAAGCACTTTAGTTGTTTGGGGTCAAAAACTGACTCATTAAAAAGCAGTGAAAAGGATCGTCTTGCATGGCTCTCGCAGCACATGGAAGTGGATTAATGTTTCATGGCAAACTTTCTGTGAACCGGAGGAGGAAGCCTTTTGGAAGCATGAATGCACATAACAAAACGTTTTCTCTCATTCCTCCATCTGGCGGGCCTCACGCGTGCCGCTGAGTGTAAGCATGGACACGGAGCCTTCTAAATTCCGATGCATTCGTTCAGTGTTAAATTCCTACCCAAGTCTAAACTGTGAAGACAATCATTGGGTTGTTGCCAAATCAAGAATGTCTGTTGGCTGTTCTGCTGGCTCTTCCTCGATAAAGCCTAAGGGAAAGCATTGTTGAAATGATCGCTTTAAGAAAAAGAACAAAGGGGCAAATGTGGAGTAGAATAAAAATGAAAGTATTCCATAATTCTCTCTCCCTCAGAGAAGCAGACAGTGGAAGGGGAACTAAGCCTTCCTTCCCCACTTGCCTCCTTTATGGAATTGCGTGTTAATGGAGCTGGAAAAGGCGTTTATATTTTTATTTTTAAATCTACATCCTCATATGTACAGTGGTATATAAGAAACTGTCTTTATCATAATTTAGTTTCCCTGATGGTAAAAAACTGGTAATTCTGCACAGAGATCTTTTTAAATGATTTCATTGAACAATTATTAAAAAAATAATCCTTAAACAATTGATAAGCATTTATTTTGTGAATCCAGGAAAGCTGCCTTGTGTCTAATGAATGGAAAGGACTAACATAATGTTCCCAATACATAATAACCAAGTCGTGATTTCAGATACATTTGCCTCATAAAAAGAAGCTAGAAACGTGACCTTCTCACAGAGGCCTGTCTAGGGTGCTTCATGGAATCAAGGCCTGGTTTTCTCATGCTTTTTCTGGAAGGAATTAATGAAATGCATCTCTCTCTCTCTCTCTCTCTCTCTCTCTCTCTCTCTCTCTCTCTCTCTCTCTCTCTCTCTCTGGAAGTGAGTTTTACAGAGCTGCATTTTTGACACTAATTTTACGTAATGTTAAATTTTAGGGGGCTGGTACTGAAGGTCCTAGTGCAAATGCCGCAGGCCATCTTCTGTTCTCAAAGTGCTTTGGAAGGCAGGGCTCTGCGAGCTAGGCATCTTGTTTTCCTTAAAGGTAACCAGTAATACTCTGTTGTCACTAAAGTACATCGAAGCCCTCTGTGAGCCTCACTTTTGGTATTCAGTCTAAATGGAAACGAAATACCAGTGTGCAGAGAGCAAAGGCAGAATGCCCTAAATGTAACCATGCATCTGAAGTGGTATGGCAACACTCGGCAGGTGGTGGATCATTGAATAAACTTGATTGTCCTAGAATAGCTGCAGAAACCACATCTGTTGACACAGACATTCAGTTTTCACGGTTGAGTCACTGTATGCACACAGGGAACATATGCTACCATGCCTCTCGAGGCTGCACATGCCTGTGAAGACGCAGGACTGGTGGTATGCTGTGATAAAGCAGTTGCACTGTCCCCACGCTCTGTCCCTCTCAGCCCACTCAGTGCGCTAGTTTTTCCTCTGTTGGTAGATGAAATTCTTTCGTCCCTTTCAGAATTTCTTCCCTGTGGGTTAATGTGAGCAAATATATCTAAGTTCTTAGTTGTTTACAGTTTCTTTCGTCCAGTGGTACCTCTGGCCATTTGAGGCCTCTTTGCTGCTCCAGGCAGTCCTCTGAGAAAGGATCTAAGCCCACTCCACACCAGCTTTCCCTTGCAGTGGCCCACCACTAGCTGGCAGAAAACATTCTTGCATTTTTTGCCACAATAAATTTCTGGAGTACAAACCAACTTTGACAGTAGCAGCCTCTCCCTGGAACCATGTCTGAGCATCAGGGCAGTCAGTTTTTTTCTTTCTTTAAAATAAAATATTTTTTATTAATTTTAGAGAGGAAGGGGAGGGGAGAGAGAGAGAGAGAGAGAGAGAGAGAGAGAGAGAGAGAGAGAGAGAGAGAGAGAAACATCCACAATGAGAGAATCATTGATTGACTGCTTCCTGCACACCCCATACTGGGGATCGAGCCTGCAATCCAGGCATGTGCCCTGACTGGGAATTGAACCATGACCTCCTAGTTCATAGGTCGATGCTCAACTACTGAGCCACGTCAGCTGGGCAGGGCGGCCAGTTTCCATCATTAGACAGTCCCCAGTGTCCTGCAGACGTCAGGGTTATATATCATGTGTTCTGAGCAACCTCCTGGAAGACCCCTCGTGACTAGTCATCATAATGTGGTCTTCCCCCAGTTTCTCAGAGAGAGCTAGTGATAGCTCAGCTCTTGCCCAAGTAACCCCCTACCCATCTCTTGCTACCTCAGACACTTTGATACTCTCGGTATGCATGAGATTTAAGAGCCTTGTGATCAGATTGCCGTCACCCCCTTTGCAAATTCTGATCGCAGTGTCATACTTGATTTAGAATGTGGTATCTGTTGTCTTGGTGGAAATGTCCGTTTTCACATCCTCTTCTATTCTCAAAGCCAATAATGGAATGCAGCTATTGAATTTGATCAAAGATTTAGTATCATGGATTCATCTTCAAAGACAGTTTGTTTTCAACTTCATTGTCTTTTTAGCACTCTGATCTTTAAAAAAATGAAAATATCCTATATAATAAAAGCCTAGGTGCAAGGGCATAATACCATCACAAGATGGCCGCCACAAGATGTCCACGTGCACAGCAGAGGTGGGGCCTGGTGGTTGCTCCGTACGGTGAGGCCTGGGGGTCCTACGGCTCTGTGCAGCATAGAGAAGGCTAGTCCTGGCTGAGGAGGCGGGTCGCGGCAGGGGAGGGCAGTTGGGGGTGATCAGGCTGCAGGGGAGGGCAATTGGGGGTGATCAGGCCACAGGGGAGGGC
Source organism: Eptesicus fuscus (assembly GCF_027574615.1). Taxonomy (NCBI): domain Eukaryota; kingdom Metazoa; phylum Chordata; class Mammalia; order Chiroptera; family Vespertilionidae; genus Eptesicus; species Eptesicus fuscus. The sequence continues at coordinate 59,580,854 of NC_072477.1, forward strand.
AGTTGGGGGCGATCAGGCTGGCAGGCAGAAGCGGTTCGTGGCAATCAGGCAGGCAGGCGAGCGGTTAGCAGCCAGCGGTCCCGGATTGTGAGAGGGATGTCCAACTATGTGGGCGATCAGGCCAGCAGGGATCAGGCCTAAACTGGTAGTCAGACATCCCCCGAGGAGTCCCAGATTGGAGAGGGTGCAGGCTGGGTTGAGGGATCCCCTTGCACTCCCCAAATGCACGAATCTAGTTTTTTTTATAAGTTAGTGGCCACATATAATATTTGCACTATTCTTTTTTTTCTGGACCATGTTTTAGTGTTGAGTGCTCAAAACCCTGGAGCAACACTCAATAGAATTGTATTGTGAGCCACATAAGTAATTTTAACTTTTCTAATAGTCACATGAAAACATCAAAAGAAATGGGTAAAATGGATTTTAATAATATATTTTGTTTAATCCAACATATCCAAAAGTTTTTTTTAATTGATCCTCAGTATTGAAAATTATTGAGATGTTTTGCATTTTTTTTCCATAGTAAGTCTTTGAACTCCCATGCATATATTATGCCACATATGAATTTGGGCCAGCTAATAGCCACGTGTGGCTCTTGGACAACACATTCTGGAACCTTATTTCTAGTAACATCAGCACTTCTCCTAAATTCTCAGTTAAGTCTCCAATTTTCCTTCTTCCTGTTGTTTCTTCAACTCTTAAGAAAGCAGCGTCTTAGAGACAGAACCTGTCTTGGTATTTAAAAGTAAACCAATAATAATAATAATAATAATAATAATAATAATACAGAACTGGGGCTGCAGATGAGAGTCTAATTTCTCAGGACATATAAATAGAATTTTGTTCAAATATAAGTGATAAGCAAAATCTTTTGCAGTCATGTTATTTAGAAATAACAATTATAGCAAGTATTTCATAAAGGCTTGGCCCTAAGCTAGGCATTATGATGGAACCAAAAAGAAATGTGTGATTTTTGTCATCAGGTTCTTTTTTTTAAAATATATTTTTTATTGATTTTTTACAGAGAGGAAGGGAGAAGGATAGAGAGTTAGAAACATCAATGAGAGAGAAACATCGATCAGCTGCCTCTTGCACACCCCCTACTGGGGATGTGCCCGCAACCAAGTTACATGCCCTTGACCGGAATCGAACCTGAGACCCTTCAGTCCGCAGGCTGACGCTCTATCCACTGAGCCAAACCAGTTAGGGCATCATCAGGTTCTTGAAATCATTTTTTTGAAAGATAGAAATGCATATATGGAATAATTAAATAACCGAGCAGGGCAAAGGTTTAGTGAGGCAGCGTAGGTGAGGGGAAGTACAGGTGAAGGGATAAGAGTGTGCAAAGATGCAGAGGCTGGGACTGGCTGGGAAAAGGGAGCACACAGTCACCCTCAGGAGGTCCCTGCTCTGCCAGCCTTCTCCGTGTTGGAGACCTCCTATGAGAAAGAGGGGGCATGATGCCAAATGCTTTACTTCAAAGAAGGGAGGGTGAATTTCAAATCTCTCTGTGGTGCCCCTCTACTGAATGGTGCTTCAGCACAATATCTGTATGATGCGGGGTTTGGGATTTTGAAAATTCTCTTTTGTATGTACAAATTAGTGCGTGGACTGGCCTGTTTCCGAAAGTGTTTCAGCTTAACCCTGTGGATAGCAGTCTGGAGACCCTTCCCGATTTTACATGCTCGAGTGAGAGTCCTTGAGGACGCTTAGTGTTTATGTTCCCTCGGAGTTATGGCCTCTAGAGAGCCTGCTGCTTTTGGTTTGGGAATGTATACTGAGCGCATATGTTGGACTTTGTGGTCCAGATGATGTGCCAAAGTACTTTTTGTGAAACATTACTCCTTTGGGGGTTCCATGCAATGAAGTTTCCATGGCCGTAGCATTTTGGAAACGCTATTCCATGTCCTTGTCTTGGAGAGGCACTGGTGTATTCGCAGACTAGCTCCCGGGAGTCCTGCAGGAAGGTAAGTGTTTTCACTTAGTTTAACCCAGTGCTTTCAAATCCACTCATTTTACCCTCCCTCCCTTTCTCTCTCAACACCTTTAACATCCTTATTCTAAAGATCTGGATTCTGATCTTGACAATCATTTTGAAAGTCATTTGACATATCTCTGATAACATCTTCATATTCTAGATAGGTATTTTAAATCCATATATGATCCCCATCTGTAGATGAGTATTTGTCAAAATGTCTAGAGGGCTTGGAGGAAGATCTTTATCATGTAGTAACTCACCTTTTGTGTTCCTAAGAGGACACATGTGATCAGAAATTAAGGCAATAAGAAACACCCATTCTCTTGGGTTTGGTTCTTTAATATTCTAAAGTATTACCATGGCAAACTGAGTTATCTCATTAAGTAGTGATAAATTCATAGTCTGAATGGTTTAATGTGGTTGGCTTGTATGCCATCTGATTCTTATCAGCCCTTGGGGGTACTACTTGTGAAAAACTAGGAGTATTGGATATCTCAGAGCTAGAGCTCCCTTTTCTAGATTGGTTACTTTACTTTCAAGGTCAGGTTTAAGGCTTTATCCTTCCTCAGTTCTTTCCTGACCAAAAGGGACTCCACCCTGAGAGCCCATCAATTTCCATGCAACTTCACTGACATCACCACCTCTGGCCGCCTGGACCCCACCCACATTTCTATTTGATGGTCAATGCATCTATTCAAATTTTAGTCTTTGTAATTTACTTTAAGGATTACATCAGCCATTTTAGTATTTTAATTCCTCTAATGACTTCTTGTTTTCTTGCATTTCATTATGTTTTAAGATAATTGGATGACACAGTCCTTGTCTTTGGGGATGATGGTTTTATTTGTGTATTGTTGTTTTTTTAAGAATATAATTTAAAAAATATATTTTTATTGATTTCAGAGAGGAAGGGAAAGGGAGAGATAGAAACATCAATGATGAGAGAGAATCTGATTGGCTGCCTCTTGCACACCCCTACTGGGGATCAAGCCTTCAACCTAGGCATGTGCCCTTGATCGGAATCTAACCTGGCCAAACCAACTAGGGTGGGATGATGGTTTTTAATGATGTTACCTAAGAGGTAAGGAATGAGCACATTCACCTTGTAAAAAATGTTTTTAATGTACATTTGTTGATATATTTATATCCTAATAAAGTGATCTAGAATCCTTTTTTATGTCTTTTGGGAAACCTTATAAGCAAGTTATAATACTTTAAGCTTTCTTAAAAATATTTTCTTCATCAAATGAAATACAAATGACTTCTTAATTTTGAAACATGTATGCACTTAAATAAATATGAATATATATGTACTTACATAAATATGTATTTACATAAATATGAATATATACACAACTATGAATATATATGTAAATTAGAGGCCCGGTGCATGACATTCATGCACTGGGGGTGGGGGAGTTCCTCAGCCTGGCCTGTGCCCTCTTGCAGTCTGGGAGAGGGCCTAAGCCAGCAGTCGGACATCCCACGAGGGGTCCTTAGCACTGCCGCAGAGGTGGGAGAGACTCCAGCCACTGCCGCTGAGCTTGCCAGCCATGAGCCCGGCTTATGACTGAGCAGCACTCCCCCTTGTGGGAGCACACTGACCACCAGGGAGCAGCCCCTGCATTGAGTGTCTGCCCCCTGGTAGTCAGTGCGCATCATAGCGACCCGTTGTTCCACTGTTGGGTCGATTTGCATATTAGGGTTTTATTATATAGGATACATGTGAATATATTTTTTCTCTACAAAGTAAATTTGGCCTGTCAGACGCCATGATATGGGCATTATAAATGCGGCTAATCTAGTTCTAGTTTGGGGGCTAATAAAGCACTGATTTATATATACGTCTCCAGCCAGGCTATGGTGCTTTCCATAGCACAAAGAACAAAACTATGATGCTCCTTCCTATGGCATTGAACCCAGTACTGTGACGAGTTGTTTATTAAATCTCTGTTGACTTAACTTTATTTAACTGTGGGATCTTGAGGTTGCTGAGAGATAGTATTTTAATGGTAAATATATTTGTTTGATACAACCTTTTTTAAAAAGGTATTCTGAAATGTGTGGGAAGTGAATTCTGTGGAACATATGAAAGGAAATGTTCTCCAACTTTCCTTTCATATTCCCTCATCAGCAATCCCTTCTCTCTGAACTGTTTCAGAAGAGGTTTATAAGTAAACAATGGGTTGGGATATTTATTTCCTCAGGAAATAAAGAATGTTGTAATGGTGCAATTCATAAAATAGGCCATTTCTCTCTGCCCCTGGAGAGCCTTTGTCCTCTTGCCTGCCTTTTCATAGGAAACATTGCTGATCTTCTCTGATGTAGGACACTCAACTGAAAGAGAAGGCTTTCAGATTTGGGGGTCAATTTTACCCAGATTGAAAAAAAAATATAATAAATATGCATTAGCTCTTAGGGATAGTTTCTTCCCTAAAGTCTCAATGAAAAAGCTCATATTTTGTTAGGGATTCCAGTGATATAGTCTTTAAATTAAAAACTAGTGAATTTTAAAAAACAAAGGCAAAGCCATGGTCCTCTAAATGTAAATTTTGATTCAATCTTTGTATAATGATTTGCAAGCATAATTTGAAAAGCTGGGAATATTTTGGAACTTGTACTAGGGGGAAAATAAAAAGCAGAGTGTAATATATATATATATATATATATATATATATATATATATGAATAATATAAAACTCACTTTGCAAAGCAGTATGTAATAAAGTTGAATTGCCCTCTTTGAGGAAAACCACCCTTAAACACCATAGAAAATTCTCTAATTTTTAAAAAAAATAGTGTGATTTGGAATTAGAGCCATTTTTTTTTCTTTTTTTAAACTTACCTTTATTGTTGAAAGTATTACAAATGTCACCCATTTTTTTCCCATTGACCCCCTTCACCCTGCCCCTGCCCCTCCCAGGCCTTCGTCACACTACTCTCTGTGTCCATGGGCTATGCATATAGGCATACAAGTTCCCATGTTCATCTGTCCCCACCCACTCGCCACCTACTCCCCACCCCCCTTCCCTCTGAGGCTCATCAGTCTGTTCCATTTCTTTTCAGACCTTATTTAGGCTTCATTTCTTTTGGCAATGCTTTTTCACACTGCCAAGCCCAACAGCTATCATAAAGCCAAACAAAAGGCAAGGTTCCAAGAAGTCATTACAGCCTTTTACTGAGCCAACCTGAAGTGTGCACGGGGCTCCCCTTTTTTCTGGGTTGTTATTCTTTGTTTTTTATGAATGAGAGGAAATGATTGGGAAATGATCTTCAAGACTAAGTTATATACCAAAGGAATCCCTTCTTCCAATTTGCCAGTATTACATGACAATAATTTGAACATTTTAATTAAAATTCCTAATTAAGAGGCATTGTGTTTTTAAAATTGCTTGTTAATTCCCAGAAAATGGGTTAAGAACTTAGACCCTGAAGAAAGTCCTGCCACATGTTGGCTGTGGGGCTTTCAGAAGTTCCTGATCGGCTCTCAGCCGCACTTCCTTTATCTGTTCAAGGGGGTACTAAAACCTATGTAGTGAGACTGTTGGGATATTAAGTGAGATAGTATACGAAGTACTTATACGAAGTGTGAGGCCTAGCCCAGACATAATACATGTTTAATAAACATTTGCTATTAACATTTGCATTCTCATGAAAGTGAGAGTAATCTTGGTTGAAAGTGTTACTAGTACTTCATAAACAATATTATTAAACTATCAACTATCACCAGTACTAGACCTAAACTTAGAGGCCCCAAGGTGACTCTATTTTTCACTTAGGGGACTTGTCATTTTACTGTTACAACATAGTTTTTGGGCCACCTATTCAGATTAAGCGTAACATTCTCTTTTGGACATCATATCAACCATGTGCTTTTCTTCAGTACACACCCAATTGTTGCAATTGTAATGAAGGTTGAAACTCCAATGGTGCAAATAGCAATAAAGGAGGAGAAAGTGAAGGAGTGAATGACAACCATTTCCATAAAATGTGGTGACTGTAGCCCAGGAAAACATTTGTTGTCACAACAGCTAACCAAAGATTACTAAAAGGTTTTGTTTCCATATACTGACATATACAGCAGATACAGAAGGGGGAGTGAACTTGTTTCTTCAGAAAAGGCCAGCAGTGAAATGTAGAAAGCACTCAGCTATTTTAGAAAGGTGGCATTCTAAAATCATTGAGAGATCATAGAAACTTACCAATCGGCAAAATAAAATGGACACCTATGCAAAGTATATATTCAGCTTTCCAGGTTGGTATGAGAACTTGAGTCTATAAAGATGGCATCAGGCAGTTTATGGGTGTGTGGGGAAGTGCTTTTACTTATAGAATCCACATGACATTCTTTTTTTCTATATTTCTATCTATGTACCTATTTATATATCTATCATTTTTTTTTAATCCTCACCTGAGGACATGCTTAGAGAGAGAAAGGGGGAGGGGAGAGAGAGAGACAGAGAGAGAAACATTGATCAGTTGCCATTTGCCGTCCATATGTGCCCAGACCTGGGATTGAACCTGCAATCCAGGCATGTGCCCTGACTAGCAGTCGAACTAGCAACCTTTCAGTGCACAGGATTACACTCAACCAACTGAGCCACTCCAGCTGGGCTCATCTTTTCCTCTTTTTTAATGTTATTTTTCAATTAGTTTACATCCAATATTACTTTGTATTAGTTTCAGGTGTGCAGCATAGTGGTTAGACAATCATATACTTTACAAAGTGTTTCTCCCAATATTTCCAGTACCCACCTGGCACCATACAGTTATTACAGTATTATTGACTATATTCTCTCTGCTGTACTTTATTTTTATTATTATTTTAATCCTCACCCGAGGATATTTTCCCATTGATTTTTAGAGACAGTGGAAGAGAGAGGGAAAGACAGAAATATAAATGTGAGAGAAACATATCAACTTCTTACTCCCTTCACCTTTTTCACACATTCCCCCAACCCCCCCATCCCTCTGACAACCGTCAGTCAGTATCTATGAGTCTGATTCAATTTTGTTTGTTTGTTCATTTTGGTTTATAGATTCCACATATAAGTGAAAAATCACATGCCATTCTTGAGGCCCGCATCTGTAAAAGGACTGAAAGTGCTAGTCATAGAGGACTACAGCTAGAAAAGCCAAAATATTGACATTTCCAACCTCACTCATTAGGGTTTTATTAAATGCATCTGTAAGAAAGGTATGCCATTAGGCTGAAAAGAAATCGTTCTGAGAAGAAGAGATGTGAGTGTGTCCCTGTGCATCTGTTCTTTCCCAGGCCCGGTGCTATGGGAGCACACTTACCCTACTTTCTGCCGTTACATTCTAGTGGGGGAAGCAGAGAGCAAACACGTAAACACAGAAACACCCAAGTACCCGTGTGGGCTGGAAACGAAGGGATGTGGAGGGCGTAAGGGCAGAGAATAAGGACACATGAGGACCCCTGTTCAGGGGCCCCTCTAAGAGAAGTCGCCAGCTGTGTGAAGCGCGAGAGGAAGTTGTCTAGGTAGAAGGAAGGATATGTGTAAAGGTTTTAAGATGACCCAAGTACCTGAGACAGTTCAGACCGTGAGGGAGAGTGATGGGACCTGAGGCCGGAGAAGCGGCCAGGAGAACGTGCGGGAGCTCTGCCCGCAGCCCTTCAGGACGAGGCGATGGTGCGTGGCACCCACGCTGCGGGGGATGGGACGCTGTAGACTATTTTTTATAGCACATTAGAAACCCGATAGCTCAGGCTGTCCGTGAGAATCTTCTGTAAAGAGCTACCAAGCCCTGACCCGGATAAGGTGTGAGAGTTCTTATAGGTTTCCAATGCCCTTCAAAACCCAGGGGGTCTTGAGTTTTACGTTGCTTCACACGGCTTCTTCCCTCGTGCTTCTATAGTGACTCCGACCCCTACCTTTTCTCCAGGGCAGTGACTAAGCTGCCCTTAAAATACATAAAACAAGTACACCCTAAAAATGGTTTGTTCAGGCATTGAACATTTTGAGATAATGCATGCTTTCAAGTGGATGCATGCAGACTTGTCTCCGGGGAATGCCTTTGGATGTCATAATAGCAATTCTGGTATCAATAAATCATTTACTATTTGGACAAGTCACGGCCACCACCTCAGTCACTAGATACACTTGTAATGGTTTTTATGAACAATAATAACCACCGCCTAGCAACATAGTGTTTGGGCCTGTCAGGTTTATAACAGCACATGTGGCTTTGTGGGCTTTGGAAGGATAAATCCTTACTGTCTGTAATATATTTTGAAAATTAAACAGCCAATATTGTTGGAGGCCCACTGTGCACAATACATGAAGTCATGCTGCATGGTGTATGGCTTTATATAAGAATGACACATCAGCGTTGGGTTTTGTGTTTGTTTTTTTGTGTTTTTTTTTTTGCTAGTTTTTAAGTACTTTTCTGCTTGATGAGGGAAGGGACTGCTCTTTCTTGCTCCCATTTTTACCTCCAATGTAGAGGGCACACAGTAGCTCAGTGGTATGTGTTGACTAGATGAATGAATAAATGAATAGTTTCTAGGCACAGTTGGTTCCTTGAGTTTCTTACAACGAATAAGAAATGCATAGCTTTCCTCTTGACCCTTTAAAACCATGAACAGCTTCAAATACAGCCATTTGTTATTGTTCACAAATGAATTCTGTGCGGTTTGATACCCCAAAGAAGCCAAAGCTGTATGATCTCTTCCATTTGTGCAGTGCTTTATAGACATACACACTGTCTCAGTTGGTCCTTGGAGGCATATATTTCCAAGCTCAGGAAACTGAGCCGGGAAAGACCCTCTTGTCTCTTCTAAGGCAGGTGTCTAGGAATGAGGTCTGTGTTTTCTAACTCAGCCCAGACTGTGGTGTATCCATATTATCCAACAAATATTTGCCTGGCCTTTAGGGCTAAAACCATCTCTAAGCATAACTTTTAGCTATTATTCATTATCTTTATTTTAATTTCTAATTTTGTTCTCTTCTCCTCTCCTTTGGTTCTCAGTTGCGTTGCTAATTCTTGGCTATTGCCATTCTTGATGTCTTTCAGTTTCTAGATCAAGTCTTAAAATTCTACATTTCAGGTGACTAAGAAAATTGTTTGAGTGGATTAGTTGGGGAATAGTTTGTCTTTAATCATAAGGGGATTCTGTATGATTAAAACGCTTTCCCCCAGACTGTGATGAATATATGGATGGATGCGGGAGCTTAGCTGAAATTGAGCTGTAAGTAGAATCGGAAGAGAATGTGGTGCCGAAGGAGCCTGAGAGAACATAAAGGCACCAAGAATCTGGATGTCTGAATGAATGTCCTGCTGCCGGGTTGCTCTGCCTAGGACACCCTTCTGGTGCAGTTTCTGTAAGGGTGAAGTTAGACAGGTGTACTGGAGCGCCTGTTTAGGGAAGGGCTAAAAATTGGTTTTCTTTTGTGATCTTTTTTTTTAATCTATATGTCAGGAGATGTGCAGTTCACTCTTATAAAAATGCCTGGGGATTTAGGTAGGAGAATGGTCTTCTTTAGAGCATGAGCTCTGTGAGAATAGGGGCTTTTGCCTGTTGTGTCAAGGGCCTAGCATTATTCCTGACACATAGTATATGCTCAATAAATATTTGTTGAATAAAAGACTGGATCTAACAACGGATCTAGCCCGTGGCTTTTAGCAACAGGACTGGGTTCAGAGTGGACCCCGTGATTTGCTGGCGCGTCGCTGTAACGATGCTCTGAGCTCAGTCTGCCTCAGTTACTTAATGACCAGAAGCTCCAGCCAAGTTGGAGCTGGCGTTTGACTCTGTTCTGCCACACTGTGCATGCAGTTCTCGTCACTGTCTCAGTGGGTGGTGACCTGCCCCTCTGATATGCTCTACTCGATTATGAAATTATAATTGGCTTTAGCCCAACTCCACAGAATAGAATAGCGGCTGTAGCTTATCTGTGGCTGAAAATAGGGGAGAAGAATGAAAAGAATTAAAAGGGACCGCTCTGGGTAGCCTGGAGTGACATTGATTAATATGCTATCAATTTTCTTCCCCTGAGAAACATTTGGTCACAAAGAGATCTGGCTTTCAGAAGAAATTTAAATTTGGGTGTGAGGCTTTTTGGCATAGTCTGGTATCACTGGAATGGTCTAAGTAGCATTTGTTTCTTTTTTCCCATGCCTTACCATGCTCGCTCACAAAGGCCCAGTGTAGCCCTTGACTGTAGAGTTATCCGTCTTCCACGGGCTGAGCATTACCTTGCCAAGTGCCATGGCGGAGCCAGTGTATGGAGTGCACGTGGGGCAGGACATGTCGCTCTGGGAAGCACCTCAGGAAGCCTGGGAAGCTAACGTCCGAGGGGATACAGTGTGGAACTTCCAAGGAGAGGCTGAGAGAGAAGGAGAGTGATTGGTTGATTGATCTCCAAAGGGCAGGGGATATATTTCATGGTTCATGGTGCTGGGAGCCTACAGGCTTTGAACAGATGCCTTTCAAGCGCCTCAAGAAGTACAAATGTCCCATTTGTTAGGTTTTCAAGAACTAATGGCCTAAAGGGTTCCGTGTTCTCTTTTAGCCGTGGTGCGTGCGTAGTGGCCGTAGGTTCTCTGACAGCGTCACGGTGTGGGTAGGTAGGAGGAGCTGCTGGCTGAAAAGCAAATGAGAATACTGGAGAGGAAGAAAAGAAAATTAAAATAAGATGTTGGATTGAGAAATACCAAGAAGGGTGGATGTTTCAGGCTTTCTTTTTGTAACATCAGTAACTGTAAAAAAAAAAAAAAAAAAGATAAACAGAAATGTCATAATCTATCTTTTTAATTTTACTTTTTATAGCTATCCACTCAGTGACTTTTGTTCTTCTTCAAATTCTAATTATACAATATTAAACATACTTCAGAAACTTCCTCTTCACCAAGTACAAAATGCTCATGTGAGAGGATGCTATCGGAGCAATCTCAGTTTGGATGAGATTTTGAAAGATCTCATCCAGAATATTTCAAAGAAGCTAAAGAGCAGGTCACGTTGCTGCCTCGGGAAGCAAGGAAGAACTTGCTCCTTTCTCCATCACAAATGTCTCCTTAGACTCATTATTTGGACCCCTTTTACCCTGTTGTCTTTCACGAATTCATTCCATCTTATAATAAAATAACATTGGTTTTAATATAGAACTAACTGATTTTAGAATAAATAAGATTTTTCATGGGCTCCCTTTTTTGACCTCGGGATGTTAATACTAATAATAACTCTCTTAGTCCTCAGGGTTGCTGAAACAGATCTGCACCCTTCCACGCTGAGACACTTTAGGTGGGTTGAGTGTAAGTGTGCACAGGTTTGATGAGGTCTGGAGGGGGTGTTTATTGAGTAGGAGCACTTCCGAGGACATCGACGCCTGAAAGAGCCTGATATAGAACTTATTTTCCCTCAGCACTTCGTGAAGGGATGGAACACGAAGTGCTCTTCTGTGGGGTGACATGGGCTGAAAAAGACTCTGAGAATACTGTCCTCAAAGATCTCACACCTGAGGCAGAAGATGGCGCCAAATATTCCCCTCATTGTTCTTCAGAGACCTGAGCTGTTCCCGACATCCACAGGTTTCAGAAAGCTAGCTTCTGGGAAATGGAGATTTTATAGCCTATTAAAAAATGAAAATACCCACTCTCTTGCTTCCCCGCTCTTTTGAGAGGGTGATAGAATTATATGTGCAACTGTATTGTAGTTTAAAGTACAATATAAAAAGAAAAAAAAAAAGGAAGGGCCATTATTAACATTAAGCAACAGACCTAGCAGTAATCCTATAACTGTTTTTGCTTAATACATGGAATTATTCCTAAATTCAATTAACATGGTATTTTTAAGAATGGATTTTTGCCAAGAAAGTATCCATTACAAACATGTAAAGAATAGCTCCTTATCATTCTCTACTATAATTGCTACATTCAGACATGCATCATCACACCCAACAAGACTTGGCAATGCTCCGGGTGAGGTCTCTGGTCCTCACGCTGCTTTGGCCCTGGACCGCCCTCCTTGCAAATCTGTGTTCACCGCTTGGGTACGTGGTCACTGAAAGTACCTACAAGCTTCAACAAGTTGGAGTTGCATTTTTTGCTGCTGACATATTTTACTAAAAAATAAATCACAGGATGCACTTTGGAGAGAGCACAGGTCTAGGAATGGAACATTAACAGAGGGTATGTCAAACCGCAAATACTTCTAGTCCATCCAACTCAAAGTATTTCCACACAAGCCTGAAAAATAAATAACATGACCAGCAAAAGTTTTGTCTTGTCCGTAACGTTCCGTCATTGCCCTGAGAACTTTCTGAGCGCACATCTGGAGGTTAGGGACCCAGTGACAGTCTCATTGGAGGTTTGAATGTTCTTCCCTACTTGCCCCTTTGAATGAAGGAACTGACCATGGATTTGAACTATGCGCCAACCTTAGAGGATTTGATTTTAAAATATTTTTTCTTCTCAAATACTTGGACCAATAGAATCACTTTTGATTCCCCAATCCTACTCCTGGCCAAAAGTACACATTCTAATCTTCAAGTTTTTTTTTTTTTTTTTTTTTTTGTAGACAGAGTGTTCCAAGATTGTTTGTTGATATAAAGAGCAATATTCTTTTAGTAATAAGCCCGTAGTAACAGCTTAATTTCTTTTGAATTGAATTGTTCAGACTTACAAGTCAATCATTTGGTGCCAACTGAAGATTGTTTTTACAAGATGTGTGACATAAATAAATGAAGCTTAATGATGTACACCTCCTTAGACCTTAGGGCAGGGGTTGCAAATTGGATGCTCATGCTGTATTAACCAACTCGCTCCTTAACTTTCATTATCTAATGAATGCATTATGGAGAACCACCAACACATGAAATATAAAAGTAAAAATGACACTGTTGAGTAATCGCAAGCTGTTGACTAATCTCCAGGGAAGGGAGGGCAATGAGCATTCTTTAGGCCACTTAATTCAAGAAAGAACAGGCTCTGTTTACTTAAGAGGCTAGTTCGTCTGTTTCCTGATTGCATTATTATTGTGAGAATGCCAGAATGTATTACAATGGATAAAATGAGGGGGAAAAAAATAAAAGATTAACTTACACGGGCCAGGAAAGAGTGGTGGTAGATGTTTGAATGTTTCTTTGGAATTAATCAGTGGTTCATAAACTTAAAATACTTTTTTTTTTTAATCTCGAGAAATGAGTTTTTGATTCAAGTTACACAGGAGAAAATATGAGTTGGCTTGAGAAAGGAAAAACCTTGGTTCACATAAACTTGTGCACGGATGCCTTTATCATGGGAAACTTGTAATTAGGGGTCCACATCTCGAGCACACGATTGCAACCTAGTTATTCCTGTACTGCAAGTGCTCACAGGAGGTACTGGCTAGACCTGCAAATAACGAATTAAGAGATTCCAGCTGGGACGTGATGAAAGCATTTTTGTGAATCTCTGTATCTTGGCTGGACCACAGGGTTATAACTTGGAGAAAGCTAACTTGTAGTAGTATGTGACAGATTTATAGCCCAATGGATGTTGGGCATCAGAAAAAAAGACTGAGGTTAAAAGAATGACTCAAGAATTATGAACTTCAAAACAATTGCCATTGGAAGGGATGCTGAAGAAGGAAAGCACAAATTCCTTATAAGAAGGGAAATAAAAATAATAAAGATTGATGGTGAGGCATTGAATGGGAAGCAAGGTAGTTTGTTTTTCACAGCAACCCTCTCCTCCAAGACCCCTGTCCACTTTCTCTGCTTCAAGTTCTCCACGCCACTTCTTCCTCCTAACATACTGTAAGAGCTTGTTTAGGATCTAGTTCTTCTACTACATTGTGAGAAGAGGGATTGCGTTTTTTGGCTCCAACCTCCTTCAGCTACTTTGTTGCATCTTCAGCTACCAGAGTTGTGTCTGGGACATAGTAGGCTCTCAATAAAAAATTTGTTGAATTAATGAATCTTGTGACTTTAAGCCAAAACTTTGTTTTAGTCTGTCTTTCCTTCATCCCTTTTTCTCCCCCTCCTTCCCTGCCTTCCTTCGGCAATTACATATATGATGTGCTAGGGCCCAAAGACCAATCAAAACAAGATTCCTGCACTCCTGGAGTTTGCAGTCTATTGGGATAAGTCCAGGTGTGTAAACGGGGGAGTAAATGAGCAAATGAGGGAGTCCAGTTCAGGTTGATAATGCTGTGATAGACATAACATGACGTGCAATGAGGATATAGAAAAAGCTCATGCATTTAAATCAGATTGAGAGGCCAAGGAAAAGTTTTTTGGAGGAATGGAAAATGAAGGATTTATAGAACCTAGAAGGATTTGTGAGTTGATGAAGAAAAAGACTTGGATGAAAGCACAAGCCTGGAGGAACAAAATAGCATTTTCGGAGAAACTGGAGTAAGCTTGTGAATGGTGATAACACCAGAGCATACAGAGTTTTGGAAATAAGCAAAATGGACAGTAATTTAACAAATCATCGACTTTATGAGGTGTTTTGGTGTTTTCATTGGGCGAGTCCTTTATACTGAGATTTCATAGTACTTCAGACAAATAGGTGAGATCACTCATCTGTCTTTGGTCATCTTACCTTTTTATTTCCTAGTTTCCTATTTGCCCCTTCTGATCTTGATATCCTAGGCTTAGAATTAATAGAGCTCTAAAGTAGAATTGCCACTTTGCTGCCAGCATGGTATTTGGAATGGGGAGACTTTTTTTTTAGCTTGTAATAACTGGTTGCAAGGCCGTAAAGTCTGTTAGGACAAAGGCCCTTTCAGACTAATTTTGTTATTTGTGATTGTGGGCAGGGGTTATCTCTGAGAGAATACTCTTACCTTCCTTGAATGAATAAATGAATGAATAAATGAATGAATAAATGAATGAATGAAGTTGAATGAATGAAAGGACAAATACACGCGAATTATTTCTGATCTCTATTCTGCAACTGTTCTTTTCTGGAATCTGTTTTTATATTTAGCTTCTAGGCATGCCTAGCTGTCGATTCAAGTGATAGTTCTGTGTTAATCTGATCTGATATAACCTTCAAATTTCATTAGTTTTAGTGTTAATATCTTTATATATGATGAATTTGCCATCTGTATTTGTTCATTTAAATTGATATTTAAAATTAAATGAACAAATCAGTGATTTTCATAAAATTGTGTCTTACTTGAATTTCCAAATGGGAGACGTCTAATTGTCCTGATCTGATGTTGTGTAGAAATCATGCATACTTTCAACCTTCCCATGTTCTTAATTACTTAATTAACATTTCTTGGAATATTTTCCAGCTTGTTGCATTTATATTGGTCTTGTTTTATAATGATAAGTAGAGGTATCTGAAAACAGTGCCTGCGCAAAGTAGAAACTTAGTACATATTTGTTGAATGGGTGAATAAGAGAGATTTTTAGAACATACATCTGATCATTAGCAGTTTCTCACTGTCTTTAAGGAAAAGTCCAGACTCCTTTGTAAGAAGCGCCAGGCCATTTACAGTCTGAGACTGGTACATCTTTTGGGCCTTATCTCTTGCGGTCACACACAGTAATTCATGTGCTGCAATGCATGTTCCCAGCTCTGTGCCTTTATTTGTTCTGTCCCTTCTGTCTGACAGATTCTTACTGACCCCCCAGATAGGAAAGCTTCCCCTAGTCCCACTGCAGAAGCATAACGTCTGCACTATTTCTGAAGCATAACTCCCATTGCGCCATTTCACCTTCTGTGCTTAGCTCCTTGTCCGGCTTGTACCCGCAAGACAGAGGCACAGTCTTGTTTGCCTTTGTGTCTCTGTGGTTTAATGTTGTGCCTCTGATCCTTTCAAGGACTCAGTAAGGTGTTTTGAATGAACAGATGGGGTTATTAGGCCAGTGCCAAGGCTTGAGAGTCACCCAGTTGCTATGGGGCCTGGTCCACACCGTGAGGATAGGAGCCCCGCAGCCAGGACAAGCAGACGGGGTTAGCGGGCTGAAGAGACCTAACCCAGAGCTGGGGGACCTGTAGGAGGAGAGACCATTGCCAGCTTCGAGAAGGCCATGTGTCCTGGCCCGACTGCTCGCTGGCCTTTTTTGGAGGAGTCCTTGAATGGTGCTGCCCTTGGTTCCTCGCCGGAAAAGCCTTTCTCAAGAGATCATGATCCATCAGAAGTCTGAAGTCTAGTTCTCAGGGTTTCTTTACTTGTTTGCCAGGCATCTGGTTAAAGGAAGAATGACAGACTTCAAGGGACTGTCGAGAATCCGAGATCTCCTTGTTGGGCCATGTCTTAGGGGTGTAATAGTGATTATTTTTCTCAGAGCTATGATTTTATGTTTGCTGAAGCTTATTTAATACTTAACTGCTCATCCACTTAGCCTTGTAAAAGCTTTTTGTTTTATAATAACAGGCATGGTGCTTTTATTGTTATTACACAATAAGCCACGTTGTCGAGTTTATGATTTATTAGACTCTACTAGGGTGTAATGAGTAATGGTGGTGTTGAGTACAGAAACGTGATTAGATGTCATTCGTTGTGCCATAGGAGATGAATGTTCTTCACACGAGCTTCAGATAGGCAGTTCCAACGTGTAATTGGAAGTGTGTTGTGTATTCTGGGTCATAACTGTGACATAACTCAGACTATGGTGATATAAATATATATGCAAAATACAAGCTTTCCAAAGTAATTTGAGACGAGCCCGAAGAGATGCCAAAGAAAGATTCCTTTCTTAGTTGAAATGCTTTATTAGCTTCCAGTTTGCAGGTAGTGTTCAAGCTCCTTAGCGTAGCAGACAAGGCCCCTCCTGATCTGGTCCTTGCCTACCTCCCCCTCCCCTTGCCACTGCTCCCTGCCAGCAGGTACCCTTCACTTGTCTCGGGAACCACGCCCACTTCCTCCCTTTGTCCCACTTCCCACAGATTTTTCCAACACTGGTCAGCATCCTCAACTTTCCTTGCCCTTTGCCTCTTCTTTATTTATTTACTTTTTTAATTTATGAAATGTAGAAAAGTACAGAGCATAATACGACAACCATATGTAAGCTCTCCACCTAGGATTAACTAATGTCAGCATATCATGAATTTTGCCTCTAAATGAAATAGACAAACCATAACATCTCAGATAAAGCTGATGTCTTTCTTTTTTTTTTTTCCTTCCTGGTTCCTTTGCCATTCCTTTTTCCAGAGGCAACTGCCATCATGAATATGTCCTGTAGTTTTTCATCTCAACACATTACTGTACAGAAGAGCCCATGGCCGCTTGTGACTGCACAGATTTTGCTGTGCGCGTTCTCTGCCCTATTTCTAAGAGAATGCTAATTTAGAGAATCCCAGTGATCCCCTCTGGGAGCTTCTTGTTTCCTGTGGTTTGAGGGTTCTTTGTTTTCTATTGTTGGTCTTTTAAACAATTCAGTTGTTGCTTTTTTTTTTTTTAAGTTTTCTAAAATTTCTGGCCTGGCACTTTAGAGATTTTTTTTTTTTTGTCAAAGTCTTATAAATTTTAAATGTGGTTCTCCATTTTATTGGAAGGTTGGTTGGCCGTTCTTCTATTCCCTTCCCCCTACAAATATAGTTATGAAGTATACATCATTTCTTTTTACAGAAATCATATTACCTTTTCATTAACCTGGCAGTTTTAGCAGTGAGACATTTTATTTGTAATGTTCACAATTTTTCTTAAGGACTTAAAATTCTTAATTCTTTAGTTTAAAAATATCTTGATATCAAAATAATACATGTTCATGTAGACAATGTGAAAAGTGTTTTTTAAAAAAGTCAGAAAAGTGAAAAGCAGTTGGAAAAAATGCCAATAGGTCCTTGGGAAACGACTGTTAATGTTTAATATGCTCATTTAAGAAAATTTAGAAAGCGAAGGGAGGTAAGGAAAAAATGACCTACCATGCTAATATAATCACAGTGTATATTTGCTTGACTTTATTTGCTTTTAGTTTTTATGTTTCTTTATATAGCCATTTACATCGCAATCAGGATATAAATGCAGCTTACATTATATGTTTATCCACATATAAGTATTTAAAACATTATTATATAAACCTGTGTTTCCATTTTGTTGAGCATTTGGGCTCTATCTTTAGGTGTTTTTTTTTTTCCTGTTATATCACCATGTTTAACATCTTTGTACCTGGAGCTTTTCCTGCATTTAGAATAAAGTGAAATTATTGGGGCATAGCTATGGGCACCTGAAAGCTCTTGATACATATTGCCAATCTGGTTGTGTGCCTCTGAGTGTCTGGGTCCTAGCTTCTCCTCATTCTTGCTAACATATGGTGTGTGTGTGTGTGTGTTTAAAATAATCAAAAAGAAAATAAATCTTTGCTCATTCCTATCAATAGGCATCAGCTCTTTTTAAAATATATATATTTTTTATTGATTTCAGAGAGGAATGGAGAGGGAGAGATAGAAACATCAATGATGAGAATCATTGATCTGCTGCCTCGCAACCCGGGCATGTGCTCTTGACCGGAATCTAACGGGGGACCCTTCAGTCCACAGGCCGACACTATCCACTGAGCCAAACCAGCTAGGGCAGGCATCAGCTCTTTATAGAATTAAATTCTTATTTCTTTGGTATCTTATTTGTTTTAAATATTTCCCAAATATATTTATTGTTTATTAGTGTACAGATATTTTTATTTAATATCACATATGGATATTTTCCTTGTGATTCTATCTATGGCTTTTGAGAGTAAATAGTCCTCTTGTTTCCAAAGATTAGATACATATTTTGATTTATGTTTTTCCAGTTTTTTTTAATGGTTTGATTTTTAAATGTATTTAATGCTGTAGTTCAGTTTGAGGATTCACTGTGGCTAAAGACAGAGGCTACTGAAGTGCCATTGTTCTGTCATGCCTAGTAGAGACCGTGAGGAATGCAGTGGTGGGAGGATGCAGCTCACACTTTTTTGCACCTGATTCCTATTAGAAGTGTTATTTAAATCATACTGGTGGGTGTTACTAAAATGTTGGGCTAACCCTGGACTTCCCAATACCTGTGCTGCTCCTCTGTGGCTCAATGGAAAGCTGGCGTCTGTCCTTGCCGGGTGCCCTTGTTTCCTGATTGTTCCCCAGCTAGTTCACACTAGGTCTTTGGCCTTTCTCTTAGACATGTCAGCTCTGCCTTCCAGCAGATAATTCACACAGCGTTAGTCAACAAAGCCATATTCCTTAGGCTCTGGAAGTTCTAAAACACAGGGTCATTCTTCTACAGACAGGATCTCTACCCATCACCTTTCCTCCAGGACCTGCTCACCCATCTGCTGCAGCCCAGCCAGCAGAGGCCTGTGTCCCCGGCCTGGCCAGCTCATTCAGGCAGCTCTGCCTCCTTAGCTGGATGAAAGGCTTTCTTTGCTAGCTACACTGCTTCAGAATAAACACAAACTCTGTTTATAGCAACAACATTGTTTTTTATTTTTATTTCTTAAGGAATGAGTATGGGGTAAGCGATTCAATAACTGATCAAGGATTGACTTTCAAATAAACAACACTTTGTGGGCAGAACAGCTTTTGGAACTACCCAGTTTAAATGTAATGATCTCCTTGTCACCCAAAGTGTTCAACAGAGATGGGAAAACATTTTAACAAATGGTGTATCGGGGTGTCACACATTTCATGAGGATAACCTTCTCAATAACTTTCTCACTATAAGGGTCTAAAGTTACACTGACATCTCATTTTCACCTCCTTCCCCCCCCCCCGCCCCCCCGCAGAGTTCCAAAATTTATAGTAGCAGAGGCTCAAAACAAATTTCCAAGTTATAGAGTCAGTTTGGAAAAAAAGAATTCCAAAACCATAGGATACATATGTTTGGAAACGGGTTGGTTATCTGCCCCAAGTGATTAGAAATACAAAGCTTACTCACGTAGTAAGTAAAACAAACCAAAAGGAAGAAAAGGAAGGAAGAAAAGAAAAGGACAGTAAGTCCACACAGCTAAGACAGAACTAGGACATCTAACTGCAGACTTAGGGCTTAGTATATGATTTTTTCAGTTGACAATATGTGCATCTCTTAGGTAAATAAAAACCTGATGAGCCAATCCACTTTTAAAACAGCCCAATGTAGGCATAATTTATACATCATAAAATTCACTCATTCTAAATGTGCAGTTCTTTTCAATAAGTTTAGAGTTTTGCACCCATCACCACAATCCAGTTTTAGGATATTTTTCATTCTCTGAGTAAGGGATGTCTCTTCACTTACTTAAAGGTTCTCCAGTTCCTCTCAGAAGTGTTTTGTAGTTTACAGTGTGGAAATCTTGCACTTACATTGTTACATTTATTTCTGTAAATTTTATCCTTTTTGATGTAATTTTGAATAGAATTGTTTTTAAATTTCACTTCAAGATTGTTTATTGTTAATATATACAAATGTAGTTGTTCTTTGTATGTTGATTTTGTATGCAATGACCTTGTTTATTGGTTATAGTAATTTTGTGTAGGTTCTTTAGGATTTTCAACAGGTAAGATTATGTTGTCAGTGAACAAAGATACTTTTACTTCTTCCTTTCCAAATTGTATACTTTTCTTTTCATTACAGCACTGGCTAGAACCCCCAATTCAGTGTTTAATCGAGGTGGCAAGAGCAGATATCCTTGCATTTGTCCTGATTTTAGAAAGAAAATATTTATTATTTCTCTTATTTATGGTATTAGCTATAGGTTTAGGAAGTTCACTTCTATTCCTATTCTGTTAAGAGTTTTACTATGAATGGTTGTTGGATTTTGTCTAATGCATTTCCTGAAGCTATTGAGATGACCATTCGGTTCCTCCCCTTCATTCTGTTGATATGATGTATTATATTGATTATCAGATGTTAAGCCAACCTTGCATTCCTGGGATAAACCTCCCTCCCCCTCACCCCCCACCCCGTCATGATGGATAATCTTTTTATATATTTGGTAGTATTATGTTAAGGGTTTTTGTGTCTCTGTTAATAGGAGATATTGGTCTGTAATTTTCTTTTCTTGTGATAACATTGTTTGGCTCAGAATAAATTGAGAAGTGAGCCAATTGATGTTTTTGTTTATTTGTTTTTTTCAACTAGTCTTAATTAGGAGGATAGTTTAGAACAGTGTTTCTTTATGGTAAAATTCCATTTAAAAAGTAATTTCTAATCTATTGTGAACTGGGGATTTTTATAAAGTACAATAAAAATAAATTACTAGGAAAATTATCCAAAATATACAAATATAAGCTCCATTTCTAAAAATAAATTCAGCTTCTATAAGCTTTATTCAAATGGATACAAGAATTTCTAAAGGCTTTTTATTCTTAATATCTGTACTTGTTTCTTCACAGACTGGACACACATAATTCTCACCAATCTGTAAACTAACTCTGAGTTAGCTTATGTTTCTCAGACTTTAATGTGCATAGAAATCACCCGGGGATTCTGCTAAAATGCAGATTCGGATTCAGTAGGTCTGGGACAGGGCCCAAGGGTCTGCATTTCTGTCAAGCTCCCAGGTCACACTGATGCTGTTGGTCCACAGACCACACGTTGAGTACCAACGCTATGAAATATAATACAGATAGTAAGATAAATGTGATCTCTTTTATAACCCTATTGTACATTGCTTTGGGACATATTTTGGTTTTTCAAGGATTGTTGGATTGTTGCTCAATGGTCACGGTTCCCTAGATATTCATTGTTTTTCTTGGCCTCACCTTTCTGGGCCTGCAACTGCTCATCTCTACATCGAGCGGGTTGAACTAGAAGATTTCTGAAGTCCCTTCTGATCTCACATTCTGTGGTTTTAAGCATCCACGTCAAAGGACAATTATGGCTGCATTTGCATTTTCTTTTTATATAAACCTAATAAAACAATGAACTCAAAAGTCTTATTTTACAACAGTTCTTAATGTGATGTTTAAAAATAACAGTAAACATTCTTTGCAAAATTTTGGAAGATCCAGAAAGATTAATATCAACATTCAAGGACTTTTTTCATGTTGAAGTCTTAATAAAAATGGGCAGGGTTCTTGTTTAACCTTATAGTTGGAAATCCAATAAAAAAAAATAATTGACTTGCTTAAACTGTGGAGAGAAAAGTAAAATAGGTGTTTATATTATGAAATTCAAGTTGACACAAAATAGCTGAAAGGCTTTAATTTCAGCCAAGTTAAAATGATCTCATTTTTCTTTATATTTCATTTTATATACTGAGACAGTTGAAACATTCCACCCTCTCTCGTCTTCCCTCCCCCCCCCCCCCCCCGCCACCCCCTGCTTAAAAGCAAATGAAAGGGTGGTAAATCAGTGGTAGAAATGTGTTGTCGAAATCTCCAGGGGCAGTATCCTCACTTTTCAGCGCATATTAGTGTGATTCTGCTATTCTTAATACAGATGATTACAGCAAACTCTGCAATGAAGGGTGGAGGCATTTGGTCAGCCTCCAAAGAAAGTGACTAATAATTGACCTAATGTACAGAGCACATGAATAACATATTCTTTGGGTAAAAAGTATATATATGGTTTATGGGGTGTGAGAGAGTTCACATCCCTTTTTCAGTTCTTCCAAAAGATTTAAAAACTTAACACTAGCCCTGGCTGGTGTGGCTCAGTTGGTTGGGCATTGTCCAATGCATCAAAAGGTCACTGGTTTGATTCCTGGTCAGGGCACATGCCCAGGTTGTGGATTCGATCCCCGGGAGGCAGCCAGTTGATGTTTCTCTCTCACATCTGTGTTTTTCTCTCTCTCTTTCAAATCAGTACCAACATATTTAAAGTAAAACAAACAAAAAAAACCTCAGCTACTTTATTAAAATTTTAATCCCTTAGTCTCAAATGTAGGTCATGCATTCAATGTCACTATGCAATTCAAAAGCAGATTCCAGATCCCAGGGTTTTCTTAAAATTGTTGTTTAGAATTTTGAAGAGAAGAGTATTGATTTTGTTACATTTAAGTTTACAGTGACCTCATACTCTAAAACAATTTTATTATAGTTTTTTACACCATTGAGCAATTGTTTCCCTTGGTGAAGAGATTTGATGTCTCCAAAATACATAGGAGTTTTGACTTGTTGAGAGATTAGTGGAAAGTTATAATTTTTCTTTCCTTTTTTCATTTAACACATTGCACATCACATCAATAATACACTTACTGTATTTCTGTTATTCTTGGCTTGTCTGCAAGATATTTTACTTGGTGGATTTCCTTTTATTCATTTAGTAATAATGGGGTCAGCCATGCAGACCTTTTCATTTTTAATTGACTAACCCTTATTGTGTTATGTGCTAAGACACATCCATTAATGTTAGGAAGGACATGGATCAAAATGTCTTACAGTGGTTCTTTCTGGGCGGTGAGATTATAGTTGAATGTTATTTTCTGCTTTCTAATTCTTTGTATTTTTTTCAGAAATGTTCTGCAAAGTCCATGTTCTTAATTTTTAATTAGGAAGGACTACAAGTATAACAATTAACAAAAACATTTCTAGATTTATTTCTCTCTAAAGAAACTGTTTCACCTAACTATTTAGCATAGATGGTGTGCTTGCTGTATGTGAGGCACGCTGCCCGGTCTGGGGCAGTCAGGCAGAGGAGACTCAGCTGTCACCCTGGATGAGCTCAGGCTAGTCCAGTGGTTCTCAACCTTTCTAGTGCCGCGACCCTTTAATACAGTTCCTCATGTTGTGGGGACCCCCAACCATAACATTATTTTCGTCGCTACTTCATAACTGTAATTTTGCTACTGTTAACGAATCGTAATGTAAATATCTGTGTTTTCCGATGGTCTTAGGCGACCCTGCTAGCGGTTCTCACAGGTTGAGAACCACTGCTGTAGAGCCTAAGACCATCGGAAAACACAGATATTTACATTACGATTCATTAACAGTAGCAAAATTACAGTTATGAAGTAGCGACGAAAATAATGTTATGGTTGGGGGTCCCCACAACATGAGGAACTGTATTAAAGGGTCGCGGCACTAGAAAGGTTGAGAACCACTGCTCTAGTCCATCATCTCACTAAAGTATGGTCAGTGGGAGCCAAAAACTGGCACCCCCAATAAATTAGTACCACCTGTAAAGTGGGAATAATTCCATGCCTCTTTCCTGGGATTAATTGAGATTGTGAAAGTGAATGATTGCTCTGATAGTTGGCACATAGGAAGCTTTGGTCATGATTGCTGTGCTTGGCACATTCCTGCAGATGTGGAACTCATTGCTTCCAGAGGCAGCTCAGTCTGTCCTTGGGGAAAGGGAGACCATGCACCCAGGTGACCTCTGCTCTGAGGACCCCCGCCTCCCCTGCAGTTGCTGTTCCACAGGGCCTCCCGCTGAGCACTGACTGCTGGCAGTTGGAGCTGTTACCTCTGTTCCTTCCAAGCCAAGCTACAGTTGGGATTTTCCTGAGAAGGCATCTCTGTTTCATGAGGGATAGTGAGAAACTAGGATTTCATTTCTGGTTGCGCAACTCTAGAGAGTTATTTTGTAGATATGTAAGGGCCACCTTGGGCTTTTGCTTTTTAATGAACGGCATGTTTTATAGTATTAGTAGAAAATAAGCATTTGAGAAGACAAAAATGAAACTAGAAAAAATATATGCGGGGTCACCTAAAGCCATTCAGATGAAGACATCGAGTCCAGAAACTTCCAAAAGTCTTTTCTCTGACCTCACAACCAAGCACACATAAAACCCCACTGGCTTTGTCTCACAGAAATGCCTCCCTGTGCGAGCAGATGATTCTAATAAGCTTGCTTTATTGATCTGGTTGCAAAGGGCGCTGTCCAACAAGTAATCCTATACAATCAAAAGCCTTCTTGAGGGATCTTTTAATAGTGAGGGTGCTGTTGGTGTCTGCGTGATGATGACGATAGTGAAGGGGAAAGTTTAGCTAATCACACAGTTATTGTTCTACAGTTAAGCAGCCGCAGCAGCACTCCCGAGCTTTCCGAATGCCTGCCTCCCATACCACGCATTACAGCCTTGCCCTGAAATTCCCAGACCACCCACTGTAACGGTATAGTATATAAAAGGATCCAGATGCTCAGAAAGAGAACGGGTGAAGTGTCGAGCACGTGTGACAGCTTCTTCTTTGTCCTGCTAGATTTTGAGCACTGTTTTCTCATAGCTGGCTCACTAGAGAGATCAAATTCCATCTCAAAGTCTTCTTTTCGGAGCTTTTTTTTGGAAATAGATCAGGATTAAATTTATCACAAAAATATGCATTTTTAAAATTGTATTTGATTCAGGGGTCTCTGTGCCTGTCCAGTCTTTTCACTTCTCTCCTGTATTCCTTAGAGAAAGAAACTGTAGGCTGCACACACATGTTGAGACCTAATGACAGACAGGACGTGGAGGGTATCATGCAGCAGAGTGATACCCACCAGGTCAGGGTATCAGGTAATGTGGAGCGTGCATTTGCAAAATGGGAGGAGAGAACTGGCTACATACAGATAACTTATGGTTTAAGGCCTAATTTCTTGGAAGCTTTAAAAATGCTTTCTTTTGTACATGTTTTGGAAGTGAAGAGCTATTTGGAACTTAAACATCATGGCAGCTTTGCAGTAGTTCAACTGGTGATCTATGGGTAGTTTGTTCAAAACAGATTTAATAGATGTTGCTGTTCCTCTCCCCCAAACACTCCACTCAGGACAGGGGATTTAGAAGAAGAAACTTTCTTCAGAGGAGATTCATTCATTTATTCATCCTAACCCCTTTATTTTCTCTCACCATCCTGTTTAATTGTGTTTCCCAGTCCCTCTTTATCACATTACTATATTTTAAAAAATGCCTAACCTAATATTATATCTCTTCCTCAAGGAAGTTAGCTTCAAGAGAGCAGAAGCTGGCTGCCCATTTTCTGCTATATCTTCAGGGCCCAAAACAATGCCTGGCATACAGTGGGTTCTCAATAAGCATTGATGATGGAACTTGGCTCATAAAGGGATCCTAGCTAGGACTGTGAGGAAAAGATCTTGGTTTATTCATTCATTTGTTCATTCATTCAGTCCTTCATTCATTTGTTCATTCATTCAGTCCTTCATTCATTCATTCAGTTCATTCATTCATTTGTTCATTCATTCAGTCCACAAGCATTTATTGAGGACCTGGCATGTACCAGGGACTGTGGGCTGGTTACTGGGTAAACCTGCTCTAAAAGAATTTACAAATGGATAAAAACTCATTGAACTATAATGTAGTACAACCCCTTCATTAAGGAACAAGTTAATGAACACTGGATTTAAAATGTCTCATTAAACATTTTAGAGTCTTTCAAAATCTTTATTAATACATAAAAATTTCCCTTCTAACTGAAATGCTGTAATCAGGGAGACTGTGAGAACAGGCCTGTGTGGGCTGCTGTCTTGGCCTGAGTTAGGCAGGGAAGATGAGGGGTGACCCACCAGGGGGCCATCACCAACTCAGTGCCATCTCTGAACACAGCAGATCTTTATCCTTGAAAATGAAAATGTTTTGGTTTTAAAAATATGTTTTTGTTTCTAATGAATCCAAAGCTTGGTTTTATTTAAAGGCATGCACATTCCCCCTTGCTGATGGAAAACAAAAATTTCATGCCCGTGCATGAAGGGCTATTTCATTTTAGAATCTCAATTCTCCATTTGTAATACACAACCTGACCACCATTTGGCAAAAATAAATAAATAAATAAATAAATAAATGAATAAATAAATAAATAAATAAATATTCTTAAAGCAAGGAAAGACCATAGGTTACTGTGTTGCATGCTCTTTCAGAATAAGTAGTTTCTCTGAAGTAGATGCATCACAACAACCTGCAATCTCTTTGTGGTCTACTATCCATCAAAGTTGTCTAAGCTGTCACAGCATCACTGTAGACCTCTGGAGGGGAACCACCTTATGACCTACCCAGTCTCTGCCTTTTGTAGAGGATGCTATGAAGATCCAGTGAGCCAAAGTTCCTTATCAGGGGTCATGCAATTAATTGATGAGAGTTTAGACATTTTTCTAACTTTCCAGTCCAATGTTTCCCCAAATGTGGTCTGTTGTCACTTGAATCATAATTGCTAGGGTTGCTCAGTAAAAGGTGATTTCTGGTCCTCAAGGAAACTAGATAGCTGGGAGTTCAGCTCAGAAATCTGTGTGTTAATAAGCTCCTCAGTTGAGCTTACATTGAGTAGTCTGCTTGCACAGAACGGCTTGCCTTCCTGTTGTGCTCCAAGGAGTCAGTTGACTGTATCCCATTTAAAGAGGTGATTTAGTCGGGCTGCGGTGGCTCAGTGATTAAGCATTGACCTAGTAACCAGGAAGTCATGGTTTGATTCTGTCAAGACACATGCCTGGGTTGTGGGCTCAATCCCAAGTGTGGGGCGTGCAGGAGGCAGTTGATCAATGGTTCTCTCTCATCACTGATATTTCTATCTCTCTTCCTCTTCCTTTTTATATAAAGAGGAGCTTCAGTGATCTAGAATATTACTGTAGTTTAAATGGCAAAATCTCTAATTTAGAGAGAGATTATTTTCCCATAGTGTAGCAGTAGAAAAATTTTCATTTGAAGGTTGTTGGACCAGTGGACTGATTGGGAATTGTTGATCAAGTCTAAACAGATAAATGTGATTCTTTAAAATTTTGAATTGAGTCTAATAGAGCTTGAGCTGACATTTAATATATTTACTTCTGTTTGTGTTATCATAAAACATTCTCGGAATGGATGTTGAGGGCACTAATAAAGGGGTTACCTATTTTGTGGAAGGGACTGGGCAGAGGGTAAATGAGGAGGAAATGAAACTTTGTAGTAAATATTTTCTATGCCTCTTGAGTTTTGAACTCTCTGAATGTATTACCTATTCCAAATTTTATAATCATATAAAAGTTTAAAGTGTTGACATTCACCGTCAGACCTTAGCAGGTGATAGCTCTGACTGCCCAGGCGACATGAACACATACTCTGGAATCTTGATCTCCCTGTAGCAGAAGGTAATGCATATTTCTGAAGGTCAAGGCCAGGAAGGGAAAGACTGCAGATTCAGCTAGTTTTAAGGAAATCACTAATTGGCTTGAAAAGATAAGTTGCTATGATTGTTCACGTATACCCACGGTCTTACAGCTCCACCCAGCATCGCACTCAGCACTGGGAATTATGGTGACCTTGGGAAAATTACTCAATTCTCTTGAGACTTAATTTTCCAATCTGTAATAATAATAATGATGAAAATTAATGCTTTTCAATTTGCTGACTGTTTCTGAAAACATTAGTTAGTCTTCAAAACAGTTCTGGGGGCAGATAATATGGTACCATCTCTATTGTTCAGATGAGGAAATTTTGGCCCAGAGAGGTTAGGTGGTTTAGGGTCACACAAGGGTGGGACGTCTAACTTCAACTACTGGATTTTTTAAAAATGTGACATGAGGTGCCATGAATTAGACAATTTCCAAGGCCCTTTCCAGCATTAAAGTCTTTGAGAATATGAGCTATTCAGGACTCAGGCAACTTTTGTTGTAATCTTTCAGAGAAATCCAAAAGAAATTGAAATGAAGAGCCCTCAGTTTTAGGAGCTTGCATGAAGAAGACCAAGGAATACTTACAAATCTAGTGCATACCAAGTACAAATTACACATATACACGTTCTCTTATCACATAGGACTGTCTGTGCACCTGACCACCAAGAGTTTGGGGAATTCTAGTTCCCAGGAAATAATGTCTAACTGACTCTCCATTAGTAATAGTAACAACCAGGGACTGCTCTCTGAGCACTCCCTGAGGAAAGTGTTTGTTATATATTATCTCATTTAATCCTTACCACAACCCTCAGAAAAATATTATTTGCTTTTATAGATAAGGAAACCAAGACTTAGAGATCAAGTGATTTAAATTATAGGTGGCAAGGCAGGTTGCTACCGAGGATCCTTTATTGGTTTCAGGTGTGTGAGCTCCCTTCATGCCTGTGCCATCTTCATGTTTGAGAACGCATGTCGGATGGTTTCAGATAAGGATATGCTGTAGAGAAAACTTAACCAACCCCTGTCAACATACAGGCACGTTTGGTTTCATACAACGACAATTTAAGTCACCTTTAGTGTGACCACCAGTAGAAAAGGGCCCATGACTTCCACATTCTTGTCTCAAAACTCTTTATCATGTGAGCCTGGCCTCTCCTGTGCAGTATATATCACCTCATTTTGCTTCCTATATAAGAAGTAGAAATGGATCAACTTATCTTACAGATTATGGCTGACTGAAGGCAAATGATGGGCGTACTAACCAATTTGCCAGGCTTTGTCTCCTCCATAACAGGAGGGTTTTGTGGACCACGTACTTTCAGTCTTTCTTTTCATCATGTTTTGTTTATTCTTTTTCTGTGGTCAAATGTGACCACTTTCCTCTGTCATATGCCATCATCTCTTTCAACGCCTTGCCCGTGGCCAGAGTGGATTCATGCAGAGTCAGCATTTACACGGTCGTTCTGGGAAGTGAGGGGAATTTCCATCATTTTCTTAGTTCACATGGACACAGCAAGGCTCATAGCTTGCCCGGATTGGCAGACAGTTTTTGACGATTGTAAAAACTGCTTTGCTCAGGACCCTGGCTCCTCGCAGAGGTCTGCCTGCCTCTCCTTGGTCTGTGTCCTCAGCAGGCCTTTTCCTCGAGTCAGACTCTTCTAATGAGAGCGTTCTTGGGTTTCATTCTGGGGAGAACCCAGCCTCTACCCGCCAGACTTCCTGGAGAGCTCTCTGCTGCTGCCGAAAGGGCCTAGAGCCTTGAGGATTGGATCGAGCTCCCTTTCGAAGGGGGGGGGGTCTCAAAATTCCGTACACATAATATATTTGTGGCTACAATTTGTTAAGAAAGGAACCAGGCTGTTCCAGCCAATAAATTGTCAAAGGAACACATACCTTAGATAAAGAAAACGATTCTCAGTCCACAGTCCTCGTACTCCCTTTCCTAGGGCTCTGCCTTCAGGATTTCCAGTAACTTCACGTATAACTCATTTCTAAGCAGACCTCTGGTGTCTGCTCTTTCCATTTTCCAAACTCTTGGGGCCTATGTTTCGTGAGGACAGGCCTCTTCATTTACCTGCCTCTTTGTCTAAACTTCAGGTAATCAGCACTGTTTGTTCCCAGTATGAATTCACAGAGCTCTGAAACAGCATTCCTATGGGAAATCAGGTAAGTGGGGTTTCTCGGCAGGGATGTGTGTGCGGATGTCCATGCAGCGCTCCCCAGCTCACTGCGGAGGTGCTGACCAGAAAGTTAGAGCTCTAGAGTGCACATAGCTGCTCCCTTCAAAGATAGCTGTGGCTTTGTAAAAATTAGCTATCAGAAAAACAGAGTTGGCCATATCACCCCACAGGCTTTGAACTTCGAAAACACATTTCATATCTATTCCAATATAATCTTCTCTCTAAATCTGATCCCTCTGCTATTCATACATGTCTGGTTTTGTATTAGGATATATTGTAGCCAGATATTTGGATAATTCATATGATTTTTTTTTTTTTTTTACTTTTCATAATTCTCCCAAATTTCTTAGGTATAGAATTTCCGAAGCTGGCTGTCAATGTGCCCAAATAGCCTTATGCTTTGCTTGACTGGGTTATAAGATGACTTAGATAATTTATGCTTCCCTTCACCATACTTGAGGGAGTACTTGCTTAGAAAGGCTTTACATCTTGGCTTGAAATAGGTTGAATAATTTAAACCCTCCCTCCTGGAATTAGCAAGACAGCAAAAACAACAACAACCACAACAACAAAAACTCAGCCTCATGGTAATAATGTGGAAATGATGTTTAAAATGATATTCATGTATTTATGATTCTTTATATCCTAAATTGCAGTATTGAGATAAACTGGGGAAAGATAGTCTGGAGTGGGAACCAGTTTTAAAAAAAACAAAGGTGTATGCATAGAAATATGGAAAATCTGTCACAGAATCAAAGATTGAGCAGTTTAGATGAAGCAAAGAGAATTCAAATAGGGAGGCTGGAAATGGTGTTGGATGGTAGGTTGGCCTCGCTGAGAGGACTTGGGCTGCTAAGTATTATTTATGCCAAGTTTGCTTAAGAGTTCTTCTCTTTATAGGAAGACATATTTGATTGGGGTACTGGAGGGGAAGTCTAACTTGACCTAGTCACTAAAGCAGAAGCCTAGAGTGCAGACCTCAAAGTCTTAACCTTGACAAAATCATCTCCTGGTGGTGGCTTCATTATATTTTTGTCATAGTGTTTAAAGTGAGTGTTAAGTTTTTGGTTTTTTTAAGTGAGAATCTTGCAAATGCAAACGTATCAAGTGGCAGCCAATGTCACAGGGACCCTCCACAAACAGCTAAGTTGGCTGCGAGTAGCCCCGGTGGAGGAAAATGCTGAAAAGGAAACCCAGTCCGCTAGTACCTTTCCTTCACCCTTCACCCAATCCTTTTCTCCTCCCTTCCCCAACCTGGACCCATCTGGCCTAGCCTTTTCAATGAATACTTGGCTTGAACTTAGTTCACTCTACTTTGTCGCTGACACGCCCGTCGTACTGACGGAATCCTGGCTTGAATGGAGCTTGCTCAGCTGTGCTTCAGACAAATCCTTCTGGCTGACCTGGTTTAAACCTGGCTTTCTTGACATCATCACTGGCATGTTTCAAGGTGAAAAAGGACTCCGCTGCCCCTTTGATTGCTCCCCTAGAGGGGAAACCAGTTGCCACTTGGCACCAGAGCTTATCAGGCCCTCATCCAGAGCGGTAACATGATTTAGTGCTGGAGCAGGAGGCAGGAAACTCGAGTTCTAGTGCTGGCTGTGCTTTGCAGCAGCCGTGTGATCCTGGGCAAATCATTTCCCTGCCCTGGCCTCAGTGTTTTCATCTGTAAAGAAAGGTTAGGCCCTTTCTGATCCTGAACATCAGGAATTTACATGATGTTAGCAGACACTTGAGTGAATAGAGATCTTGGTTCCGAGTGCTAATCTTTTTACCTGCCACACTGCATCATTCCACATGGAAGCATGGACCCTCTCCATTGTGACTCTGTAGTGTACACTCCACCCACCTCTTCGTCTTTGTCTTAGGAACCACAAAGCCCTTCCTTCTGCTACAAAGAAGGCCATTCGAAAAGTTGGTTAGTTGGGGAAGGCTAGTCTGCGTATTAATTTTCTCTCTTGAATGTTTCACGTTATTTTAAGAAGCTTTTTCTTAAGTTAAATCACTCTGTTATTAGCCCCTTTCCGGTGATGATTTCAAAAATATCACTGGTAACAGCTATTGGGACACTTCCAGGTATTTTACATATTGGGGGAGGGGGGGCGCGGGTGGCAAAAGTAGGCTTAACCCTTTGCACTCGCTTGCTTTTTTCTCGATTCCTTTATTCTACTCGGGATTTAATTTTTTAAATACCCCAGATTTTACAAAGCGCGGCAGTAGAATAAAAAACTGGAGTTTCTTTTCATAAAAACTTATTTATTTGGATTTTTTTATATTTCAAATTATTGATATATTCAAAGAGTAATTTTAATCTCGACATCCGAGTGCAAAAGGTTAAAGTTGTGAGTACACGAAACAGGTTTTTTTGTATTATTATTTATTAATTATTGTATTATTTTCCATACCAGCAACTGTAAATCTACTTTTGACCACCCCTGTATAATATTCACCTAAGCCTTAATAAGCCTATCAGGGACATATCATCTCCATTTGATAAATGAGGGAATTGAGTCTCTCTGAGGCCACTCAGAGCACAGGACTGATACAGGCTGAAATTCAGATCAAAGCTATATCTGTCCATAGCCTGAGCTCAACTACTCTCTTTGCTATGAGAAGTACCTGCCAGCGACATATGAAGAACCTAGTGTTTTGTGCAAGATATCTCAGGGAACCCCTCTTGTTAAGGTCTCAAAGAAAATAATCTCTAACTGCATTTCAGATGCTTGGAATTTATGCTTTGCTGAGCGGTTTTCCACTTAATTTTAAATCCATGGGTATTTCAAGGGGAATTTAACTCATATGTTTCTGATTCATTTGTACTTAACTCATCAAAGAGGATTGTTTTGTACACTTTAGATTCTTCTCACCAGCACTCTTGAGCTCATATTTGACTGGCATGGGTTGGATTTCCAGTCTGCTAGGGTTGAAGCTTGATTTTAAATCTTCTTTCCAACCACTATTTCATGGTGGTTTCATCCTGTGAGTTGATGGAAATTGAAGGTGAATCCTAAAGACTCACTTCTTATGTTGCTGGCAGGTACTTCTCATAGCACATCCTAAAGACCACTCACCAATATTCCGCTGATATAAAAAGAGAGCCACTAACCTTTCAAGGTCTGTTGTGCTCACACCTACAACCTTACCTCATGAAGCTTTTGACCCATGTATGGATGTGTATTATGAGGGGGAAAGATGAACTTCATAGATGCAGCATTTTCCCCTGGAATGGTATAGAGCAAAATTGTCTTTCAGAGATAAGGTGTTTATGGAGCTTAGGTATGTTATTAGTACCTTGGAAAAACCTGTTAGCTTAGAATTCTATTTCGGTGATTCTTGAGTTGTACAGCTATAGAAAGTTTTCTTCAGAGACCACCATTTGAAATGCAGAAGGCAAAGCCTACTTATGATCTCAGCATGTAGATGGGTTGGGTACATCCAGTTCTGATAACCTGCTGAGTTCGAGAATGAATTAACTTTACATGAGTTCATCTAAGGAATGTGTATAGTTGTTGGTAGTTGTGCATGACCCAAAGGGAAGCAAGAACAATTTTTGTTCCCAGTTAACAGTTTGGTTCTATGAACATATATGTAGAGTGTCTTCTGTTCCTGGCATTTGGAGATAGAGGATGAGAGGTCTGAGAAAAACAAGAGACTGGAAATTTACCATTCAGTAGGCTATGTGACGTGTACACTTTTAAATGTACCAAAAGCCAAATGCTCTGAATACCAAGTAGACAAAGTACAGGCAATGCACCCTGGGAGCTCAGAAGATGATGATGTTTATTTTGGTTGATGAAGTTGGACAGGCTTTCTCCAAAATTAGATGTTTAAGTTTGGGCTTGAAGGATGAGAAAGCTTTTGAAGGGGGAAGGGTATTCTGGGATGAGACAACCAGACATGTTCTCAGGTAATAGAGACAGTCTCAAATAGTTATCCCAGGTCCCTGCCCTGGTGGAGATGTGGGCTGGGGTGAGTCTGCAAAGGAGGATCAGAATCCTAGAAGCTCATTCTGGGCTTGCAGGAGTTGTGCACACCTCTGAGTAACGAGCAGCCGGGATTAGCTTGACAGCCTTTAACTGGGCACAGGTTTGCAGTGCAGGGAGCGTTTTTTTAGTCTTGGATCAAAGAGAGGACACTGGAAAGAGGCCTGGAAAGGAACAAGATGTGAAGGAGCAGTGCGTGAAATTTACATAAAAATTAATGAATTGGGGGGGGGGGGCATATGTAATACTTTCAACAATAAAGATTTTTTTTTTAAATAACAGCCCTAACTGGTTTGGCTCAGTGGATAGAGCGTCGACCTGTGGACTGAAGGGTCCCAGGTTCGATTCCAGTCAAGGGCATGTATCTTGGTTGTGGGCACATCCCCAATATGTGCAGGAGGCAGCTGGTCGATGTTTCTCTCTCATCGATGTTTCTAACTCTCTATCCCTCTCCCTTCCTCTCTGTAAAAAAATCAATAAAATATATTTAAAAAATAAAAAAAGAAATAACAGAGAAAGCAAAATAAAATTAACATAAACACCATAAATGTATAGGTGAAATTAACAGTACATTACACATGGCCTTGTACTTGAATAGTGTATAAATGCTGGTTACTTCTATTTGATATAGAAGAAACCAATCAAATGATGCATTCTATGTGAAAAGCTTTATTCACAGTATCATTTTCATAGCATAAAAAGAGCTACTATTAGACACAAGATTAAACATTTTACATACTTTACCTCATATTGTTCTTATGAACACCCTGTCTTTTTATCCACTTTATAATTAAGAAAACTGAGACCAGAGAGTAAGTAATTTGCCCATAATCATATAGTTCTATAAGGTACTTGCATCTTAGTTTGCAGAGACAATGTGTATGTATGGAGGTGGCTTAGTTCTTTCTATCCATAATACTTTTTCATTGCAATATATGCCATATAAAGGATATATGTCACATATGTATGACTTATGAAGCTAATAAAAGTATATACACTGCCTAACATAAGCACTAGAACAATGCCAAAACCTATTTAGGTTTTCCCATCCTCTTTCCTGCTACATTCTACAGAGGTAGCTACCTCTGTTGTTAATTTTTAATGCATATATTTTCCAACTGACACCAACATTGCTTCTGTGTTATCATGGTTTAGGGTGAATATATTTATAAAAACAAAATTAGGATAATTTGCATTTCATGCAAGCATTTCAATATTACACTGATAGTCTGAAGGTAGCTCAAGATGTAGGAGTCTGAGAAGTAGGACTCTGACACTGATACAAACATCACTTTAATCACGAGAGCTGTGATTTAATCCTGGGGGACAGGAAGAGCAAAGAACTAAGAGGCGATATGCAGTAACAGACAGGACCCGATTCTAGATTTGAGAGATCTAAGTTCTAATTTCATCTGCCATTAATTTGTTTTGTGACATTGAGAAAATTACTTCGCTTCTCTGAGTTTTAACTTACCCTTGTATAAATTGTATGATCTCTTTGAGAAAGGCAAAGTAGTATAGCAGGAAAAGCACTGATTTTTAGAATCAGAAACACCAAAATTAGAATTTGCATGGTGTCACTTAACCTTTGTATACCCTTAGGCAAGTATCTTAACTTTATTTTCAGCCTCAGTTTCCCATTCTGTAAAATAGAGTGAGAAAATACTCCTCAGAGAATTGTTATGTGAACTAGGTGAGAAACCATGTAAAAGTAGCCAGTACAATGTATTTATTTTCCTTCTTCTATAAGTTTCTTTCCAATTCCAAAATGAGAGATTCCAATGTTCATCTTATACATAGATTTTTTGAAGCACACCAGCTCATAATTATGGAATTTCCTGTATTAGCAGGCTAAGCATTTCTCTCAAATCAGACTTGTCATCGAGGACTTTCCAAGGTCTGGGTGAATCTTTTCAAATTAGCAACAGCATCTGAGATTTAAAAAAAAAATACACAAAAACCAGTTCCTCTCATACTCATAAGCGTGAGGGGAAAGGAATGGAAAGAAAAGTGTAATAAAAGTTCATTTACCACCCTTTTCCTTCCCCTTCTCTGAGCCAAAACAATAGAATATAAAGCTAAGACTTTGTTTTTATTGGTTGTGTAGACCATCTGTGCTTGCATGAAATATCACTACTATTGCCATATTTAAAGATTGAATAGTTCCCCATGTTGATTTGAATGCAGTAATTACCTTTCAATGACCTTCCAGTCTCTCCCTACCCATAAACCTCCTTGGCATTTACATAGTTCCTTGATTTCTTCTCAGTACATTCTTATTGATGTATAGTTTGAAATTGCCACTGTTTGGGAATAACTCCAAAATTCCATTAGTTCCAGATGTCCACTGTATTTGTTTATGTTTTATGATTGTTATGGTAACAAATCAAATACATATAACCTTTGGGAATCTAGGGGAGGGGATAGTGGTCTTTGTTTTCAGTTAAGGGTAGTATATGGGGCACATCCCATTAAAAAAATATCCTAATGTTTAGAAAATTGAATAGATAAACATGGTATTTAGAGGTACCAGTGAGCTTATTTTAAAAAATGGAATGCATTTTACAAATAAAAGCTGGCATAACTCTTGTGATGGCGATGGTGCATTTGGCCATTTCCATGCTGATTAATTTAAAAAATATGTGTACATCAGAGAGTAGAGTATTAAGGCAGATTAGCAGAGTCTATTCATGTCCCAACATTAGGCACCTTATCCAGTTGCCAGGAAGGAAAAATAGGTTGATTTTTAGAATATGAGTTCATAAAAGAATAGTATCTGTGATTCTCTTTTGAAGTTAGGTGTTTATTTATGCACTTGACCAGTTTTGCCCAATCGTTTTGCTGGAAGTCTTTAAAGTACATGCTATATATAAATTTCCAAAATGAAATATTTCATTCTTGGGTCATTCGTTCATGTATGTCAAATGACTACAATATTCATGCACGTGGTGTCTCAGTTAGGAATCAGTTTAGATGAAGTAATGGGAAACACAACCACAGTGGTGTAAGCAAGTAGGGCTTACGTTTTCTTATGTCACACGTGAATTTGGAGATATCAAAAATGTGATCAAGGATCACAGCTCTTCGTTCTTTCTGCTTCACCATCCTTAGTGCATGAATTTTTGTCCCCACAATTGCAGTTTGGAGGATGGACTTCCAGGCATCACATTTTCTAGAAGGGATGAAGGACAAGGGGTAATCCAGATGAGCGTGTCTCATTATATCAGAAAATGAAAAGCATTCCTTGACTATCCATCCTGCAGGCCTCCACTTG
Source organism: Eptesicus fuscus (assembly GCF_027574615.1). Taxonomy (NCBI): domain Eukaryota; kingdom Metazoa; phylum Chordata; class Mammalia; order Chiroptera; family Vespertilionidae; genus Eptesicus; species Eptesicus fuscus. Next base: position 59,618,142 of record NC_072477.1, read on the forward strand.
CATCTTATTGACCAGACCTAGGCACATGTCCACTCCTAGCTGAAGGGTAGCTAAGAAGAAAGAGATTGTGGAGATGGTAGAACTTGCTCAGAGCAAGGGCTTCATGTATCCAGGCTTGGACTTGATCTGCACGTTGACCTTTACTTTTGCTCTATTTTTAAAATCCCAACTATTGTTCACAAGACAGGGCAAGCAACAGGGTAGAGATGATTTAGAACAAATCTATCAGCATTACAAACAGATTAAGAGATGTGTGTCCGGTAGACTGTGGATCAATGACATCATCTATTTTTAAGAATTGCAGAATACTTAAATTATCTTTAGCTATGGTATGTGTGGGAGGAAGAGACAATAGAAGAACTAGTGACTCTGCTAGGTCTTTCATATCACATGGTTTTGTTTACTAAACATGCAACCCCAGGAGGTAGAGGAAACTGACTCAGAGGGTAACGGTTCATTGTCTTGTTGATAATCAGAGTTTGAGGATTCAATTAAAGTATGATAGATTCAAGGAATCACAACAGTTAATTATGGCTTGGGCAAAGTGAGCGAATAGTAAAAAAGATTATGGATTTAGACTAACTTGAAGATTTAAACTAACTTGTTTTCATCATTCATTCATTCATAAATACTTATTTGCTTATTATGGGCCCACAGACTATTCTAGGCCCTGATGATACAGAGTTTAACGGGATAAAATATTTGTCCTTAAGACTCACAGTTTGATGAGAGACAATTATATAAATCAGTGATTAAAGATAATTATATAATAAATCAGTGATTACCGTGGAGCTTAGCTACTAACACAGAAGAAGAGTAAAGTGGTGAGGGAAGACTTCCAGAGGAGGAATTTGGAAACCAGCTTTTGCAGAAAGGGAGATTGATTGTGAGGAACCTGGGGTGTGCCAGGTGTGCCAGGGCAGTGGCGCACTGCGGCTTGATTGAGGGCGGGAGGCAGGAACCAAGTGCTCTCTCAGCCTCTCCCTGGAGCCACAGGCTCTCTGTCCTCCCTGTAGACCTTGTTCCTGCTCCATGTAAATGGCTTGCTCTGTGCTTCCTCTCGTACATACTGGCCCACAGCTCCGGAGGTAACATCATCTGAGGTTCCAGACAGATTAAGACCAGTGTTTCTCAATCCCAGTTCCAAATTTCTGGAAGAGAGCATGTGATTGCTGCACGTGGTCCAGCACTCGGATGCCAGGCCCCCTCGACTGTGTCCACATCTTTCACACTGGTGCATGTGACGCATGCACAATGTCAGGGTACTTCTGGATGCCCTGAGTCCCAACTGTGGTCTTCAAGTTAAGAACCCCAGACTAGAGACATTTGAATGCTGATGGCCCAGCAGCACTACCATTTAGCCATAAAACTTGCAGAAAATGGAACATACATTTGAGTAGAAGGTATTTGCACAAGTGAAGAGCCTATGAGCACTTGCTCTGTGCAGAGTTGTGAAGTTGGAATATCGGTAGTGAAATCCCAGGATGGTGAATATGATGTAGATTGAATTATAACTCTCTCCAAGGTCGTTGATATTATATTCCTTACTTTTACCCTTAAAGGTTTGGAAATTCAATTTTAATTATTGTTAACATGCCTCATAAATATCCAGGGGAATACAATATAGACCTGTTCATACATCCAGAGAGCCAGAATCTGGCTTGAGTTGTTTTTTCTTCCACAGTTGGAGAAAATTGTGGTGTTCGGCTTGCCTCTTGGGGCATGTTAAACCACTTTTAATGCTGTCTCTTATTATTTTCTAACCATATGCACTTTCCGCACATATCTAACTAGCTGCCTCAGATGAAACCCCAGTGTCTGGCCAAGCTGGTGTAAATCTTCAGTAAGTGGTAAGAGGGAACAGAGTAGCACAGTGCCTCTAATGTTCAGACAGTGCACAATTTAATAGTTAGACCTCGTCGTCTCAGGAGCAACTTCAGATTTTTTTCCGGTCCTATAGAATGGAAATTTCTGAGCTGTACTCCCTTCTCCCACTGGCTGCACCAGGCAACACTTCATTGAAACTAGATTGGCCTGTGTGCCTGGATAGTGTGGTGTTGCTATTTAGCTCTTCGGATCATTGACCTGGGATGTGTGGGACATAATTATTACTTCTAAAGAGCATAGCACATATCTATCAAATTGCTATTCTATGCTGTACGTCAGTAATCACCTAAAAAACATCAATGTCCCAGAACATCAAAACCTGTATGTTATAGGGAAGCTGCCGAGAAACCACCGTGCTCGTCCAGTTAATGGCATGTTCTCAGTCCGCGTGGTAGGTCCCAAAGGTGGATGACCACAAAATAACAGCAAAAATGCAGTTTTGAGTTTCTAAATGCAGCTTTGTCTTTGGTCTGAAAAAATCAGCCTTCTGCCATATTTTGGTATATGAGCATGCTCAGATTTTTTAAAAAAAATGCACAGATTTTTTAAAAAAAATCAGGAATCTTCTTTTGTTGATTAATTAAACCTACGTGATCGGACTTTGGTCCCGCTGCCTCTCCCATCCCCAGTGTCCGTGCCTGTCTTCTGCATGGCTCACCATGTGTTCTGAGTAACGCTGTACTTCCTTCTTACTTGTCTGTCTGCAGTTGAGTTCAGCGCCAAACCCTGAGCTGGAAACAGTCTCAGGAATTTTTCTTTCATCAAGATATTTTCTTCCAAAGAAAAATTCTGAGAATGGGAGGGTCACCTTGAGAACTGTTTGATGATATATTAGCATAGTTCAGTGGTGCATGTCTGTGTGTGTGTACTTAGTTCAGTGGTATATCTGTATGTGTACATGAGTATGTGTGTACTCGTGTGGTTTGTGTATGTGAGAGAGAGAGAGGAGAGAGAGAGAGAGAGAGAGAGAGAGAGGAGCAACCTATTATCATATACCCATAAGCAAATAAATGTTTGGTAAAAAGCCAAATCTAGACATAACACTTCCCAACCAATGTATGTGAAGGCTCTCACTGTTGTTTTTCTGCCTTGATATTACAGAAAGACCATATTTATAGGAGGCATGGCTTAGTTGTGGTTAAATGGCTGAAACTTTGTCCTTGCTTTAAGTTCCCCACTCAATCTCTGACAATTGATAGTATCCCTGGAACATGGCATGTACCTATGTCCTGTCACATGAGCTTAGCTGGCAGGTGGAATGCCAGTGGTCATGGGCTCCCTTGCCCTGTCAGTTCAGAGGTGCGGAGCACAGCAGCTCTGGGAGAACTCCCACCCGTCACGCCAGCACTCCGTCACTTAGTGTTGGTCTGAGCCATGTGTACTTAGCACTCAGGTTTCTGTGAGAATCAGCCTAACGTGTTTGAAGTAAGAATTTCAACCATGAAGTTTATGTATAAATATCTGACTGTGATACGACTAAGTGCTTGCTCACAAAGAGGAAGGGAAGGGCAAGAAATTTAGTGAAAAAGCTAAAATACACAGACTAAGGTATACTCCGTTACACATTGGTTCTGCTTTATTTTGATAGCCTCTATAGTTACAGAGGCTAATATTGTTTTATGCAGGGCCAGACTCATCAATTCAAATCACTTGTCCTATACTAGGTATTGGATTGTAAAAGTGTGGAGAACTTTCACACTGAATATTGGTAGGCAGACCCTCATCTTCCCACAGGTTCTCCATGTCAGTGAGTGGCTGACCGAATGTCCAGCTACCAAAGCCAGACACCTAGGAGTCATTCCTGTCTCTTGTTTCCCTCGCTCACATCCAATCCATCTTTAAGTGCTCTTGGTTCTACCCCCCAAAGACATCCCACCTGCCACTTGCTCTTCATTTCTGTGCCACCACCACCTTCGCCCAGTCAACACCATCTGTCACCTCAGACCCTTCAGTAGCCTCATTGCAAGCCTTCCTATTTCCATCCTTGAACCCTCCAAGCAGCACTTTTTAAAAAATAACACATCATGTTTTCTGTGGCTTCCTGTTGCACTTAGAGCCAAATCCAAACTCCTACCGTAGCCTGGAATGTGCTGTGTACTCCAGTCCCTGCCGAACGTTCCAACCTCATGGAGTGCCCCTTAGCCTTTGCTCTCTGAGCTCTGGTCACAATGGCCTCCTCTTGTTACTAGAGAAGCCAGACCATGTACTAGCTCAGAGTCACTGTTCTTGCTGCCTCCTAAACCTGGAAAGCACTTACTGTCACTTATCATAGCTGACTTGCTCTCATCCTTTAGGCTCCAGTCAAATGTCATCACCTCCAAGAAATCTTCTCTGATAATTCTACCAAGATAGGTATCCCCAGTTACTCTGTATCACAGCAGCATGCTTACTAGTATTTCATTTGCAGACTAAATCACATCTCACATCTAATATTACTTTAAGTATATTTACCTATTGACTATCTCCCCTACCACATGGTGAACCCATGTGGTTTAAGTACATTCACACTGTTATGCAGCAACCACCACCATTCATCTTCAGAACTTTTCTTATCATACCAAAGTGAAACTCTATACCCATTAAACAATAACTCCTCATTTCTCCCTCCCCCCAGCTCCTGGAAACCACAAATCCACCTTCTGTCTCTATGAATTTGACTATTCTAGGTACCTCATATTAGTGGAATATTTTGAATCAATTTATTTTATTGCTCCTTTACCAACATAGGACTTTACTCTCTATATAGAAAAATCTCATTTATAAGAATAATTTATCAATTTTATTGATAAAACATTCTACTAGAATCCTTCAAAAGTTTAATTCACTTTTGGAAGAACTAATGTTTGGAAATTAAACAATATTACAAGGCACTTTTAAGATATACAAGTTGATCTAGTATCGTTGATCAAAAGGCCTGCTACTCTTCTGTCATTAATCTGGCTTTTGGATTGTAGAGAATCTTCAATACTTGGTGGTGTTGAAGAAAATATAAAAGTACAAATAGCTCAAATGGTTACATGATACTATTGTGTGTTTTTTTTTCTTGCTGTTCAATAGCTGATGCTCTTCAGTGAAACTGTAGTTTGGTTTCACGGGGTGTTCATATAACCATTTAAAAAGTAAATAAATAGGAGCCAGCTGGTTCTTTAGCATGGAATTTGCAAACCATTAAAAATGAAGACACTCGCTATCATTTTATTATCTTGATGGTAAATCACCGAAACCAGTACTTGACTTCTGTTCACCTTCCACCCATTTTTCCCCCCCTAGTAAAGGTAGTTGAGAGATAACTTTGGGGGGAAATGAAAATCAGTATTGACTTATAGGATATCCAGTGAGGGAACAAGTAATGTCAGGTAAATGATTATTCGGAAATGAGATGTCCTTTTTCCTGGACAAGATTGCTTACTGTTTTCTTCAGCATGCAACAGAATAAAATGTGGTAACAATTTTCTGGAGTTGAATTGCTGCCACACATAATTGGGTCCCACAGAACTATGGCCTGGATTTTGGTGAATTGTGTAGTATGCATTTTTTAAACTTATTTTTAAAATTTATCTTTATTGTTGAAAGTATTACAGCTGTCCTCTTTCCCCCTCCATTTGCTGTTTTAAATAACATTTATGTTAACATTTATAATGGTAATACTTTCACTTAGGAATTAAAAAAGTTAATAGGTAAGATATTAACATATAGTTTGTTTTATTTATGCTTTATTTCTAAAGTGCTTTAAAAACCATTCATTATAATTAAGCTGTACATCAAATACAGTTGCATAAAGATATATTTTGCATATTATAGTTTATTAAAGTTTTACAAAGGTTCATATTCTTTAAATAACATTGTGTAGACCATAGACCATGCTCAATAGGTAATCTTACATGTAGTATTTTATAGAAATGTATGGATTGGAAAGTATATTCAAAATTTATTGTCATTAAAAGAAACATAACTTGAATGAAATGGGAGAGGCAATATTGCCTAGTAAAAGTAGCCCAGAAAGGAATTCCTACTCCCCCAAATTTTCATTCTGAAAAATTTTAAACCTGCATTAAAGATGAAATAAAAATATACCTATATACCTTCCACCTACATTAAATATTTGCTAACCTTTTCCACTTTTATACACAAAATACTCTCTATATGTACATATGTATATGTGTATATTTCTATAAATATATAACATATTTATATATATTATATGTATATAGTAATATATGTATACATTATTATATAGTATTATATAGTATACTAGGGGCCCTATGTACGGATTCGTGCACCTTGAAAGGAACTGTGGGCCGCGAGGCTGCGGTGGGCACAGGGGCAGGTCTTGGCTCATCCTCCACGCTCCCGCCTGGCCCCTCCCACTGTGGCCCCCAGTCCTCTGTCTTCCAGCACCCCCGCTCCTGCCTCCGCCACTCCCATGCGCTGATGGTGCCAGCCCCGCTCACACCTGCTGATGACATGGAGAGATTGGGGTTGGCGCCAGCTGCGGGTGCAAGCAGGTCCAGCACCATCAACTGGTGCGAGCAGCAGCTGCTGCCCTGATCACCCCTCAGGAGCAGGGAGAGGTGGAGAAGCCCTCAGGGACAATCAGGGCCGGCAGCTGATGCTCGCACCTGCTGATGGCACCAAGCGATCAGGACTGGCACTGGGCGCCGGCAGTGGGTGTGAGCAACAGCTCTGGCACCAGCTGTGTGTAGTGTGAGCGGGGTTGGCGCCAGTAGTGGGTGCGAGCAGGGCCATTGCCGGCAGCAGCGGGGAGAGGCAGCTGCCGGCCCCGATCACCCCTCAGGAGCAGGGGGAGGTGGAGAAGCCCTGAGGGGTAATTGGGGCTGGCAGCCATCACTGATGGTGCTGAACGATCGAGGCCAGCGCCGGGTGGGACTGCAGTGCTCGGGAGCAAAGAATTTTTAGTAACCACCTGGGGCTCGCCCCGATGACAGTGCCCAGCGCCCCGCCTTGGTCTGGTGCCTCCGCTCATCTGCTCCACCATCCCGCCGTGGCTGATGCCCGCCATGTTCTGCACTCTGCTGCCTGCCGCTGACACCGTCCATGTTTCACGCGCGCCCCCTTGTGGTCAGCGCACTTCATAGGGACCGGTTGTTCGGTTGTTCTGCCCTTCAGTCTATTTGCATATTAGGGTTTTATATATATATAGATAATATTATACATTATTATTATTTGTATATATATAATTATATATATGTAAATACATAAAATTGTTTTGCTGAATCACTTGAAAATTAAGTTGCATACATCATAACACTTCATCTTTGAACAATAAGGACATTTCCATATATAATACAATATCATGATCACATCTAAGGGAACAACAATTCCACAATAGCATGTAATAGCAGCCCATATAAAATTTCCCCATTATCTCTTTTTGAGACAGTATCCTTCTTCCTCTTTCTCTTCCTCTTCTTTTTCTTGTTTGCAGCTGGGGGTCATATACTTTTGGAAAAGTTCAGGACAGTTGCCTTTGAAAATCACAGATTTTGGGTTTTCTGATTCCTTCCTCATGGTGTTGTTTATCTTGATCTTCTATCCCTGTGTGCCCTCTCAGCTGGAACTTAGGTTTGGAAGCTTGCTGTGATTAAGGTTTGACTATTTTGGGCATACCAGCAAACTTCATAAATAACGCTTAATACTTTATATTTCATCAAATCAGGACCTGTGGACCTAAGTTTGATCATTCTGTTAGGATCCTGGTTGGAGAATGCCCCTGGAGTTCCATCCAGGTAGTAGCTCCAGCACTGGACAGGGAAGCAGGAGGTAGGGGTTTATGGTAGTGGAGTGATGTCATGTATATAAATGTGCTTTCTAACACTGTGAATTCAGTTGACTATTAGGACAATGGAGTAGTGTGTGTTAGCCTTCTTAAATTTTGGTTTGTTGTTTGGTTAGTGAGCTTGTGGAGAGTATAATTAATAAAGAACATAATAAAGTATCTCATAATCAGTCAACGCTAAGGAAATGAACACTGTTTTGCCGTGATTATAAGGGTGGTCCTGGTTGGGAGATACTGGATTGTGTTGAGTGTTGGTGATTCCAGGGTTAGAATCACATTTCTAGGGTTAGACTTTTAGGTAAGCAGCTAGCTATCTTGCCAACACCTCCAATTAATAATGGAACATAAGCTCTTCTCAAAGTTTTAAAAAGAAATAGAGACACATTCAACTGAGAGCCCTAGAAGGCAAAATCACTTTGGGGGCTTATGCAAAATATGGATGCCCTTACCCAGTGCCACATCTACTGTGTCGGATTCCATGGGGGAGGCCTGTGGGAGAACAGGGGTGAGGCTCAGGCATCAGTATTTTGCAGAACCTCTCCAAGGGATTTGGTTATGTCCTAAGGTTAAGAATGATCGGAGTAAGAAGAAATAGCAGTTATGACACTGATTATGATCATGGAACTTCTTTGCTTTAATTTTCTTCAGACCAACAGTTCTCTGAACTCTTTCCTGAGAAGGAGGTATTAAAATCCATATATCAGGAACTTAGGCAAATCAGTGCGCCCCAGGGCAACCTACCTGGAAGAAAGAAGCATGACTGTGACCCTTGCTGTCATGAATAAATTGAAATCGCATCCTTTCTTTCGTTTGTAATTTTTATGAAAAGGATTTAAAATAATTGGAGCCTAGTGCCCATAATTATATCCTTGTGCCTTCCCTGCAGCTTGTGGTTTCGTGACTGGGCAGGAGTGACAAGAATTCATTGGACCACAGAATATTCTTTGTGAATGATGCATTTGCTTCAGAGTGAAGTCTGAATACAAATGAAGGTGACATGATGCTATATGTCACAGCATTCTGAGCTGCAGAGCTGGGAAGGAGCTGAGGGTCAAGGCGGACACACGGTTAGGTCTCAAGCACTGAGGCCAAATCTGTTGGGACTGAGGAACAATCCTTGAGCCTCACCACTCAGAATGGGAACATTTAGAGGCAGAATTTCCCATGAACTAGCTATCCTAGGGTAAGCCAGTTAAAAACAAGTAAAATTGCATTTTAATTTTGGAAAGGCTTGGCCTGTTGCCCTAGTTCGTGGAGGTCTTATATGGAAGTGATTGTAGAGCAATTTGCAAACAGCCAGTCTTTTTAGTACTATATTTTAGTTGCATTAGGAATAATGATTTACGTTGAAGGAATGAGTCAGACGTTACCCAAGCTTTGAATAAGGCACATTCCCTGTCTATCTGGGAATATTTTATTTGAAAAAAATAAAAAGAGTATGTAAATTTAACCAATTATCATGTAAGTGCTATGGGAATAATTGTACATAATTGGATTATTAGGAAGGAATTGGAAGTGTGGGCAGATTTTTTTTCCTGTGGTTGGAGTATTGTACTAAAAGCAGCATAACTTTGGTAATTTAAATGAAGTATGGGACATAAAGCACATGCTGCCAAATCGGAATGGCATTTGAAAACCACATTGATACAGCAGTGACCTTCCAGGAGATTTTTAGATCCAACTCTGTTTCATCCAGATTATGCCTCTCCCTCTGCAAACAGCAATTTTTATTGAAAATATGGCTCTATAAATACATTTATGTCCACTTACTAATCTGCATTGGCAAATGAGCTGGGTCTTTGTCCACAGTGATAAGGATCTAGAGTGGCAATGTGTTAAGTCCATAAATTTTGTTATACACACTCAAACTATTTGCCAAATATTCAGAATATTTAATAAAGATTGCTCCCTATGGGCTCTAGAGATGACTAATGAATATTGTCAGAATTAACAAGTGCCATTTCTATTCCATGTGTTCCATATTGAAATGAGAGCAAGATGTTGTTGACCCTGGAAAAGTCTTAAGGGTTATTTTTCTTTTTGTGAAGGCCTTCCAATGAGGAATTCATGTCTGAAGTCATGAACCAGTGTTAGACAGGACTGAATCAGATTTTCCTAGCATTTTTGTTTTGTGCCCTGATTCTGCCAGTGTCACTCACAAAACACAGTGTTTGCACCTACCCTGAATCTTTGCATATATAATTCCTTAGGGTGTCTTGGCAAAATGAAGAGGGAAAACAAATCCAAGCAGTGTTGAAGGGGGGGTCTTTAATTACAATTCATGTTTCATTATGTTTTTTAAAGATTGAAAATGGCACGCCTACATGAATCTGTTTGATTAAAGCATTTGTACTTGCCTTAATACATTAAGAGGGGGAAAAAAGAAATAAACCTAAATATTCTTCCTTGTTACCTTTATTTGTTTTTTAAGTAAAAGATTGTGTTGCTCTGATCTTTCTAGCCTCAGATTTAAGACCTGTATAGTCATAAAAATCTTGATGGCTGTGCATGAGACAACATTTTTCATGCTAAAGGAATTCATCAGTAATATACACTGAATGTTGTGTATAATAATGAAAAATTGGAAGCAATTTAAATGACATACAGTAACAAAATTACTGAATGAATTATTCTGTAACATCTTGGAAAATTATGCCATCAGAATCATATTTTGGAATAGTATCTATATATATATAAAAGCGACCACTGATTGCTATGATGCGCACTGACCACCAGCTCAAAGTAGGAGCTGCCTCTTGGTGGTCAGTGCACTCCCACAGTGGGAGTGCCATTCCATGAGCTTACCAAGCGGTGGCACCAGCAGGCGAGCAGTGCAGGCTCCTCCCCAGTCACCTGCCACTTTGTGCACTAGTACATCCCTCAGGGGATGTCGGACTGCTGATTAAAAATACACACATGTAAAAGTATATCAGATAATATAACCAATATGGTATCAAGGGTAATTACATGTAAGGGCTGTGGGAATAATTGTGAATAATTAGACTTTTATTTTCTTACTAGAGGCCCGGTGCACAAAATTCATGCACGGGGAGAGGGGGTGTCCCTCAGCCCAGCCTGCACCCTCTCCAATCTGGGACCCCTCAAGGGATATCTGACTACCCATTTAGGCCTGATCCCACCACTCACAATCCAGCACTGCTGGTTCCCAACCGCTCGCCTGCCTGCCTGCCTGCCAGCCTGATCACCTCTAACCACTCCCCTAACAGCCTGATCGATGCCTAACTGCTCCCCTGCCAGCCCAATTGCCCCTAACTGCCCTCTTCTTCAGGCCTGGTCACCCCCAACTTCCCTCCTCTGCTGGCCCGGTCACCCCTAACTTTTCTCCCTTGCCATCTTGGTCACCCCTAACTGCCCTCCCCTGCTGGCTTGGTCATCCCTAACTGCCCTCCTCTGCTGGCCCAGTCACCCCTAATTGCCCTCCCCTGCAGGCCTGATCACCCCCAAATGCCCTCCCTTGCAGGCCTTGTCCGTCCCAACTGCCCTCCCTGGCTGGCCATCTTGTGGTGGCCATCTTTGTCCACATGGGGGCGGCTATGTTTGACCACATGAGGGTGGCCATCTTGTGTGTTGGAGTGACAGTCAATTTGCATATTACCACTTTATTATATAGGATTTATATGTTACTGCTTTTGCTAATTGTCTGAAATAATTATTTTTGAATCAAAAATACATGATAAAATATTAAAATAGAAAAAGAAACACCATATTTCAGAGAAGTATTTATTGAATGTCTATGGGCAATATGTGGAAGAATTGAGCCAAATAAAGAAAGATGACTTTAGCTTTGACCTTTGTCCCATGTAGTTCCTCCATCTAAGAGCAAATTGCTGAGGTGCTGAGTGACTTTTTCTTTATTGACAGAATTAAATGAAGGCAGAGATTTTATTCAACAGCTCAAGCATTCAATCTCTGTATTCTTGTTTGAATTCAGTATCTAGGGAGGAAGAGCAGATTTTCAACAGATACGACATTATGGAGAATATTAAAATATACCTAGAATTTGACTATATAAAAGTAAAAAATAATCAGGTGGGTGAAATATACATAAACAAAGTAAAAAGACAAACTGAGGAAGTGTCAAGAGGGTGGGCTGGGAAAGGTGGGTGGGGCCAGAGCATATAGAGACTTGAGGGGAACAAAGGTCTAAGGTTAGTCTTACGGTACTGTCGTGAAGACTTGTCCTTAGTAAATTGCATGTCTCTGTTCCATGAGCTCCTTAGAGAAAGAAAGAAAAAAATAAAAATGAAAACATAACCCAAGGTTTCATTGGCACACACAGGGATGTTAATAAAACCATAGAATTCAGTGGGGAAAGGAACTTACTGAGGTCATCTAGTCCATCCCAAGACTCACAGGAAACACTCTGTCTGTATCTGTGTGCTTCCAAAAATGACACAAGGAATCTTGCAATGTTGGGTAGCGGATGGGAGCCCATGAGACTTGCCACAGCCCAGCCTCCCTTATCAGTTGAGGCCATTGTAGAGCAGAAGGGGACATTGTGGACCCAGTTTCTCCCACAGGAGACAGAGGACAGCCTGGCTTTGGTCTTCTGTGTTCCCCACATCTTACTCTTTCTTGCTTTCCTGTTGGTTGCTGAATCCAGATGGACTTTCTCCCTCATGCAAAAAAAAAAAAAAAAAAAAAAAAAAAAAGGCAGATCTTGTATTTGGTGAGACTTCTTGGAAATTCTCCTGTGGCCTTCCTTAGCTTATTTCTGTTTGCTTTAAGATGTTCCTTTTGCCCAGGGATTATAATGATTTCAGACCATTGTTCTTACTCTTTGTATTATTCAATACCTCATGTCTTTAACATGGCTAAATTTAAAACAAAAACAAAAACTTTTTTTGGTTGTTTACTTGTTTTTGTATTTGAAATAAAACAGACTCAGTTCAGAAGAAACAGGTAACTATATCTTTGTTTAAGGCACTCCCAAGAAGAAGGTGACATGAGTTGCCTCACTGAAAGTTCTTAAATTCTTTGTTTTTACAACCTGAATAATGATAGACTAAGCTCTGTGAGGACAAGGACTTTGTCTCCTAATCACCGAAGCATCTAACCAAACATCGGGCTGATTCATAGTAGGCACATCTGATACCTTTTCTTGAGTGAGCGGATATGTAATAATGTCATTATGTTATATTTGTATAGCACATCTCAGGTGCAGTATCTGTTAGCTCATCTGATCCTCACAACAGCATCTTCAAAATATGTAGGAACTGATGTTTACATCCCCATTTTGTAGGAGAGGGAAATGGGGTTCAGAGGTAGAATGGACTTCCCAAGGCATCATATGAGGTCAGTGATTTGGAGTTAAGCAAGATGGGGCACAGGGTTCCTCTGCTGGAGGGTTCTGGTTTTCTGGACTTTCATGGCTTTCTCCTTCTTTATTTTCAGATTACAGGACAGGCCCGTGCTTCACTGTGGTCAGCAACCAGATGTGCCAGGGACAGCTCAGCGGGATTGTCTGCACAAAAACCCTCTGCTGCGCCACCGTGGGCCGAGCCTGGGGCCACCCCTGCGAGATGTGCCCTGCCCAGCCCCACCCCTGCCGCCGTGGCTTCATTCCCAATATCCGCACAGGAGCTTGTCAAGGTAAACCCCAGGCTGGTGGAGTTATTAATGGATTCATCTTGTTTGCTCTGGAGGGCCATTCTCCAACAACGTTGGAGAGAATGGAAAAGCAGAATCAGAGACATAACTTCACGATTTCGCTGATGGCTTGACATCCAACTTAGGTGTGAGAAGCATGGCTCTCCCTGGATTTTCCTTGCCAGCAGTTTCTCCTTGGGACCCCAGAGGTGCTTCCCCGAGGTGCTATGATTCTAGTTACAGCAATGCTGTGTGGGCACACAAAGCAAAATTTGTGGTCAAGGTAGTTTGTTTTTCTTGTTTTTTTCCCCCCTTCATATGAAATTGTTGAAGTTTCCCGGTCTCCTAGGTTGTACTCAGTTGACCTGAAGAAAATTGCATCGCTCTCCATTTTACTGTTGTATCTCTCTCCATTTTATGGGCTACAGTATGCTTTTTTTTTTTCTTTACAAGTCAGAAATAAATTAGGCTTTGGTTCACAGTTTTAAATATCCCCAGATGTTGCCTGCTTGCTTCTTCTCCTGCCTCCCCTAGAAGCCCTTACTCTGTTTTTGGCTTTTACTCCTGTTCTTCCAGCTGTACAAATTCTTTTATTGTCTGGATGTCTGGCAGGAAACAGGAGGAAGTGAACGGAGGCAGCCGTGCACTAAACTGATGGGCCTGAAAACTCCCAGGCTGTCTCTGTTTCCTTTAAACATCTTCGGTGCTTTTTTAGCAAGTTGCAATATTTGCAGAAAATTCAGGGTATGCTTTTCTGAGGCAAATAGAGATTATTTTGGTTTTTGTTCTATATGTTAATTCTAAGGGTAATATGCAATAAAACAGAACTTGAGCTTAATCACACAGTTCTATGGGTCTCCATTAAATGATACTTCAGTAAATTCATCTCCTGAGAAACACTGTTGGTGCTGGCTTCTGGCTTCTATGTACAACATACGACTCCTTTGGATGTATCCTTCTCAATATCAGAAACAGCAAGAAGTCACTTTGAAACTAGAATTACAAAGCTTTGATTGTATGATTTTATAAGATAGGGTAAATTTAGTTCCCCTTTTCTTTGGTGCCTTTTGCTTTTCTCAAACTTAGAAAGTCCCAGTGAATTTTGAAGAAATTCTTGGCCTTGGTGTTCTGAAGTCAGCTAATGCCCATGAACTCACTGACTGACCAGGGAGCCAGAATTTGAGTGCCCAGCTGCCCATCCATGAGTCAGAGGCTGAGGTGCTAAGATAATTTTGGGGGAAGAGAATTAAGAGGGAGAGGAAAGAGCTACTGCTCTTTAGCTTTGCTATTCATTTAATACAATCTGGACCTTTCCAGCATTTTCTTTCTGTCCTTCCCTGACTCTGCTATTAAACATCCAAGAAAAAAAGTATCTTATAAGAAAATTTGTGAAAAGCCATGGAATCAAAATGGTAGTTGTATTGCCACTTCATCTCCACCCTGGGGGATTCTGCTGTCAGCTTGGGGCTCTGTCTCCTTGCTGGTGTTCTGAGTCCTTGGGCCAGATGTAAGGGGCTATGGGCAAAAGGGTTTATCAAGGAACTTATTGGGTCTTCATTTTTGGACTGTATGGCCAGTAGAGAAGTGCCCTCATCTATATTTCCTCTTGGCCAAAAATCATAATCAACAAGACTATATAGTTTTGCTTCTATGTACAATCTTAATTTTAAATAACATTTTAATAAACATATTTGACCTACCAAGTGAATGGAAAATTCTGATCTAAGAAAAAATTGAGATAAGCTCTAGAACATAATTTAATTATATTTCACATACAGTCATTAATTTGTGGGCCAGGACATTCCATCTAAAACAGGAATCAATACTTTTATACCAAAACTAGAGGCCTGGTGCACAGAATTCGTGCACAGGGTGTGTGTGCGTGTGTGTGTGTGTGTGTGTGTGTGTGTGTGTGTGTGTGTCCCACAGCCCAGCCTGCATCCTCTCCAATCTGGGACCCCTCGAGGGATGTCCGACTGCCTGTTTAGGCCCGATCCCTGGGGATCGGGCCTAAATGGACAATCAGACATCTCTCTCACAATCCGGGACAGCTGGCTCCCAACCACTCGCTTGCCTGACTGCCTGATTGGCCCTAACCACTTCTGCCTGCCAGCCTGATCACCCCCTAACCACTCCCCTGTCAGCTTGATTGATGCCTAACTGCTCTCCTGCCAGCCTGGTCACCCCTAACTGCCCTCCCCTGCTGGCCTGGTCACCCCTAACTGTCCTCTCCTGCAGGCCTGGTCGCCCCCAACTGCCCTCTCCTGCTGGCCCGGTCATCCCTAACTTCCTTCTCTTGCCAGCCTGGTTGCCCCTAAGTGCCCTCCACTGCCGTCCCAATTGCCCCTAACTGCCCTCCCCTGCCGGCCTGGTCACCCCTAACTGCCCTCCCCTGCCGGCCTGGTCACCCCTAACTGTCCTCCCCTGCTGGCCTGGTTGCCCCCAACTGCCCTCCTCTGCTGGCCCAGTCACCCCTAACTGCCCTCCCCTGCTGGCCCAGTCACCCCTAACTGCCCTCCCTTGCAGGCCTGGTCCCTCCCAACTGCCCTCCCCTGCTGGCCTGATTGCCCACAACTGCCCTCCCCTGCCGGCCATCTCGTGGTGGCCATTTTGTGTCCACATGGGGGCGGCCATCTTTGACCACATGGGGGTGGCCATCTTGTGTGTTGGAGTGACAGTCAATTTGCATATTACCTCTTTATTATATAGGATAAAAAGTTGTTCCTTTGTTGCCTCTTTTTCTTTGAGCCAACTTTTCTCAAGAACACAGGTTGTTTAGAGGTCTTACAACTGGTAATTGCTCTCTTGCTTCACACAATGAAGAGTAAAACTAACGAGGATACTAGGCTTTTAGATTTCTAAGAAACTACCTGAAGCAGAGGAAGAAGCGTTAGATTGCTTCCCTGGGGTTCTTCACTAAACCAGACTTTTGCATGTTGCAGATGAAGAGATGGAGAAAAAGTACACGCACTTTCACCATCTTTCTAACTGGATGTAATGAGCCTGGGTTGATTACATTTGTTCCTGGAAGGTTCATAGTTGAGGCTCCATGTAGGACCTACAGGTTTCTTCCTTGGGTGCTGTGATACAGCAGTGAACGAAATGAACAAAGAACCTGGTCTATGGAAGATAATCAACTTATAAAATCAAAACAAAGCAAACCTATGTATTAGGTCATTTGATGATTCATCTTATGGAGAAAAATAAGCTGAGTAACTAAGAAGGGTAGTGACTGATGGGGGGCCGGGTGTTGCTATTAGACTGGTCAGGGAGGGGTCTTCTTCTGAAGTGCCTTAGGAGCAGAGACCTGATGGATGGGACGATAAGAGCCAGGCAACTGTGTGGAGGAAGAATGGTCCAGGCAGAGGGGCCACCACCACAAAGCCTGTGGCAAGTGTATCCTGGGTGTATTTGAGGCCAGGCAAGGATGCCAATGTGCATGGAGAGGAGTGTGAGAGGGAGGAGGTTAGGAGATGAGGTCAGAGAGTAGAGGGGTTAGGTAGAATTTTCTAGGGCTTAATGTGGATTTAAGTTTTGAGCTGAGGCGGACATGATCTGACTTTAAAAGGTCCTCTCCCATCACCACTCTGCCAGCAAAGTGCTTCATCTGGATTTCTCACTTCTTGACCTAACTTCCTGGGTTCTTTAATTTTTATTGCACAAGATAGTTCTACAGAATACAAGGTGAACATGTTGCATTGAATTTGTATAAAAACATTAGCTCTCTTGTGTAGTCTGAGTGACCTTATTTAAGTAAATTCTGTTTTAACTGAATTATTCAATACAACTCAAAGACAGTTTTGCTATAGATTGTGTTACGTTTTGATTCTAAGGGTTTCTTGAATAACTCTAGTTTTTAATGTCAACCGCTTTTGTCATTGTACCTTTGTACTTTACAGCATGCATGATCAAACCCCCAAAAGTTAGTATAAATTCTTCTCTACATGAGAAAGAGGGAAGATGGAAAAATAAAGAATGCTTGTAACTTTGTATAGAAAGCATTATAAGAATATTTTATATGAATTAGTAAATTTTGTATAAATTAATCTCTCTCTCTCTCTCTCCTCTTTTTCTCTCTCTGACCTAAAATCTGACAGATGTGGATGAATGCCAGGCCATCCCTGGGCTCTGTCAAGGAGGAAATTGCATCAATACTGTTGGATCTTTTGAGTGCAAATGCCCTGCTGGACACAAATTTAATGAAGTGTCACAAAAGTGTGAAGGTAAGAAATATCAGGCTTTGCAGTTCGAGGGTGGAGGAGCAGGTAAAATCTAAATCAGTGGCAAGCTTTTTTTGTAAATTGTTACTAATTCCTTCTGTCTTTGTCATTCCTATGAATGTGTAAATATAACATTTTCATCAAGAATAATACACCTTTGTTCTATGGAACCAGAAAAGCCTGGCAGCTTTTTCCACTTTTATAGACCCAAAATAAGAGATCCATCTGAATAAAATTAAATATTAAAACATGACATTTTAATTTCATTTCTGTTGTTGACATTATTACAAATGTCCCCCTTTTCCTAATATTTGGGTTACAATGTTTAAGACACACATTTTTGCATAGTTCTGGAGATATAAATTTAAATTTGATCATTACATATAATTTATAATACCTTATCTTCTAATGTTTTCCTACTTAAAACGTACATCTGATTTTTTTTTTTTAAAGAGACGTATGAACTCATTTATTCTCTAAGTACAAGTAGGGTAAGGGATAGGGTTAGGTCAAGTTTAGGATTTGCTTTTCTGCCTTTAAATGGACACCTTTTTATGTTAATCAAACAAAAATAACTTGAGGTAGATTGATTTATTTGCATTTAGTTTATAGATTGAGCTTCTAAAAACATATGTACAGAAAATATGTTCATATTCACCATTACTACTATGTACCCAAAAGAGGCCTGGCTTCCAAGTGTAATAAATACTATTTTTTTTTATGAGAGGGAAACACCCAGGAAATAAATAAGCAGCATTGAATCCTCTTTTCTTTGTGAGTGTGTGTACCTTATGTGTAATATCTGACAATAACGTACCACTATTCTCAGGCCTACATCTCTGATCAGCAGATAAAACATTTTTCATCTTTTGGTTCACACTCTAGCACTTACGTTGTTTTCTTTCCTAGATGTAAGCCATTACCTCTACTTTAAGTATATATATTATTGATTTCAGAGAGGAAGGGAGAGGGAGAGAGAGATAGAAGCATCATTGATGAGAGAGAATCATTGATCAGCTGCCTCCTGCATGCCCCACACTGGGGATCGAGCCCACAACCCAAGCATGTGCCCTTGACCAGAATCGAACCTGGGACTCTTTAGTCCGCAGGCCAACGCTCCATCCACAGAGCCAAACCATCTAGGGCAACCTCTACTTTAACAATTATACTTCCAAATTTTAAAATAGTATGGTACAGGTTCTTAGGTATCATCATACATATATTTTTATGGAATTAATACACTATTAAGATTTATCACATGCAAAATCCACATCAGATTGGGCTGTGACTTACAGGCTTAGGCTGTCTCAGATTAATATATTCATCTTCAAGAGACAGGACAGCTTTCGGAGAGGGGAATATGGGGCATAGGACTTGGCCAGTCTGTTTTGTTTTCTGGAATTATTATTGCTTCCAGTCTGGCCTAGAATCATTTTCCTACATCCCTTATCTTTCACCCAGACCCATCAGTTAGCATCAATTGGGACTGATCACCTTCTGTGGTTGTGAACGAGACAGAAGACACTCGGATTTAATATCCAGACAGAAAGAAAAACGATTCAAAATCCTTTTATTAAAGCTAAGAAACCTATTATGGTGGTGTATCTAATGGACCAAAAATTCAGTCTGAGAATTACTTAACCATTTCCCACAAATATTCCACCCTAACCCCCATTCCCCAAGCTACATATTGAAGTCAGTAGCAAGATAAAAACAGAATACTTTTGGCTAAACCATTTTTTTCTTTCTTTGCCATCTACTGTTACATTAAATTCAGATAGTGGGTTTTTTCTCTTCCTTTTTATTTTTCTTTGCAAAATTGATATTGGAAGGGACCCTGTTTATACTACGTGTACTGTGAGATGGCTGCCCTCTTTAGCCTGGTTAAGGAAAGTAAGCAGAAAGCCCTCTTAGGATGCTTGGTGAGCTGGGTCCCCGCCAGGCTCTTTGCTCTTCTCCCGCTGCAGCGCCTCACGATGGGGATGGCATAGCTCTGGGCATAGGATGATCTCCAGATGCTCAATAGGAGGAATTCCAGACATTCTGGCCCACGTGGCTGAAAGGATGAAGAGACCATCTATGAGCCCTCGGAAGATGGTCAGGCCACAGTGGGATTCTGTGCCCTTGTGGAAATTGTTCTGGCATATTTGTCATTACTTTGGGTGGCTTTTTATTTATTTTATTATTTTATTTTTTATAATATATTTTATTGATTTTTTTACAAAGAGAAAGGGAGAGGGATAGAGAGTTAGAAACATTGATGAGTGAGAAACATCGATCAGCTGCCTCCTGCATACCCCCTACTGGGGATGTGCCTGCGACCAAGGTACATGCCCTTGACCAGGATTGAAACTGGGACCCTTCAGTCCGCAGGCCGACGTTCTATCCACTGAGCCAAAGCGGTCAGGGCTTGGGTGGCTTTTTAAATGTATCTTCCTCTTGACTGGAAGCCCACAGTAATTTAAAAACACACATCAGTTCAATCAAAAATTGGCTTTAGCAAATTTACAAGATGCTAACCTTCATTCCCTTTGTGATGGGGAAAACAGCTTTTCATAAGATTTTCCTTTGGGAGAATTCTCCTTTCTTAAAATATTCCCCTTTTCTCAAAACTTAAAAACAAAGTCATGTACCAAGTTTTGTACCAACACACACAATTTATTACATTTGACGTGTAAATGAACAAACTGAAGTGATTAAATAATAATTATTAAATTTTCATAAATGGGAGAAGAAGATTGAGAGTCATCCTGTGAATGGCGAAAGACGGACACAGTCCAAGCCCTCCTTCGCTGGGACTTTTCGATGACTAGAGTGTGCACACTAAAAGGACATGAGCATTTTCTTTTTGGAAACCAAGCCCTATTTGCATAGGCTATTGTGGGGGGAAATTAAGAAATAAAGTATAATGAAAGGATTAATTTTTATTTCTGGAAGAAGTCCCTTGGATTCATTATGAGCCACTAACATTTTAGGATTTAGATTATCACCAGCCCAGCCTTTAGCAATTATAATAGTGCTGCACAATGCAAAGTGCTTTTTAAAAATGTAGTTCTTGTGTTTGTGCACTCCCTACTATGTGAGCCAAAAACCTAGGACTTCCCTTTCTGATGTAACGGCATACTTATCTGATGGCTACTTGCTATTAGGGATTCTTACAGCTCAGGCAGCAAGAATTCCTGGGTTACTCAACCCATAGACATAGAAGGGGCTCCATCTTCTGCAGCTGCTCACAGGCCCTTGGCTCTCACTGTTCAAGGTCACCGGCTCCCTGTACCACTGCTGAACAAAATCTCTGTGGTCGAGACGTAAGAGCCCTGGAATAGAGTAGACCTGGCCCCAGTCCAGGTAATGTCCCTCATCCTCCGTGTGATCTTGGACAAGTCGATTCCCAGCTCTGAATTACTTCAGTTTTCAAATGAGGAAGTTGAGCAAGATGGTATCTGGGCTCTTTCCAGTCCCACCATCCTGACCCCATCGCCACATTTCTCACTGTTGTCCAGTTGTGATCAGGCTGCCGGTGCCGGGTGAATAAGAAACCATGGGCACTGGCATCCCTGGTATGACTATCAAATAGCATGCCTGATGGTTTTTTTCCATGTGGCTTGAAGAATCAGCCTGTTTACTTTTTAGTCACACATTTTTCAGTGGATTTTGTGTGTATGTAATAAAGCAAAATTCACCTCACAGGCTTGGTGACATTCATAATTAGTAGTGTCACATGTTGCTTTTAAACAGCTGCCACAATTTTTAGTTTTATATTTTCTTAGTGAATAATTTAGATGGTCCAGATCAGGTTAACTGGTTTCCCCTGTTTCTCACTCAGGGTAGATGTCCATGGTCCTGGATGGAGCTCCTGAATAGTGATACCTGGACCAACCTCCATTCCATTTGTCCCCTCCTTTCTTCCCTCTGCTAGAGGAGCCCCAGGATAGGGAAGTGACTGGGGGACAGGAAGAATGCCCAGGGAGAGACAGAGGGAAGGGAAGGAAGACCAAGAACAAAGATGGGGGCAGCAAATCCAGAGGAAACGGACCTATCATTTGTGTCCCTTCTCAGGTTCATAGCAAGAAGCCAACCATGGCTCAGGCATCTCCCAAGGGATAGATACTTCCCAGCAGCTCTGCCTCTCTCTCCTGCCCCAGGGGAACAGGGGAAGTGTCCCAAGCACAGAGGCACCTCTTCCCAGCCAAGCCTCACTGCTCACCAGGCCCCTGAAACGGGTTTACTTTTGTGGCTGGCATTTGAGACAGATGGACTTGCAGAAACTGAGAAAGCCACTGTTCCCAGACTCTCCTACCTGGGGTGCCTGGTAGGAGATAAACGCAGAGTGATAAGAGCCTGGAGAAATAATACATTCCTTTGAATGAATTTCATAGTATGAATGATTCTAATACAAATGCTTTATTTTTTTAGTCTTTTCCTCTTGAGACCTCCTCACAGCCTGGTCATGAAATCAGAACTCTTGCTTCCGTCCCTGGGAAGCAATAGGACCGAGGAAGCGAGGGGGTGCAGGGAAGTAGAAAGGCCCTAGACACATGGAGGAAAGGGCTGGGTCACTGAGGAGAGGACACTGAAGGGGACTCAGAGCCACTGAAGCTTTCTCACATTGAGAAGTATGGCCTGGGAGTTTATCTTGATCTGTGTAAAAATTAGGGAGGTTCGCACTTCCGTGAGTTTTCTAACCTGCTGACATTTGAGGGTGTGCACCTAAGTGGAAACTCTGTTCCTCCCTCTCCCCAGCCCCTGGCAGTGGAGACTTGGGTTTAACATCACTTTATAAATGAACCTCTTTGCTCTTATTTTGGGTATTACTCATGCCAGTTCTCTGGAGGCCTCCTGGGTACCAGAATTACAGGAATAATTGGATGAGTTGACACACATAAAGCGTTTAGATGCCCGGCACCCAGCACAGGTCACCTCATTCTTATTGTTGCTGTGATAATCTTCAGTAAGGAGTCCAAATCTGACCTAGCCAGCATGTGAAAGATGATTTGCCATCTGGCCAAATTAATTCTGGTTTTAAAATGGCTTTTCTCTGATATATGCTATCACATAAATAACCTCTTTGGTTATTGATATACACTGAGTGGCCAGATTATTATGATCTCTGAACACATAATAATCTGGCCATTCAGTGTGTGTGTGTGTGTGTGTGTGTGTGTGTGTGTGTGTGTGTGTATTAGAGGCCCAGTGCATGAATTCGTGCATGGGTGGGGTTCAGGGGGAGGGGACATGGGGCGGTTGGCTGGCCTGCCTGCTGGTTGAACTCCTGGTCGAGGGGACAATTTGCATATTAGCCTTTTATTATATAGGATATACACTGAGTGGCCAGATTATTATGCATTCAGAGATCATAATAATCTGGCCACTCAGTGTATATTGTGTTTTTAATAGGAATGGTAGCAACCATTTATACTAACAGGTAGAAAAAGATTTCTTTCCATAGATACTATCTCTCCACAGGATCTTTGATAGATATTTTATGACTTAGACATTAACTTTTAGGGACACTTTGAGAAAGGTGCTTTCTTCTTAATACTGTTGTGGGTTCTGGGTGGAGCATCCCAGGGTCCCCCACTGCTCTCCCCTGAACCACCCAGAGAAGCATCATAATGGCAGTCTGAGTGCTCCTGAGAACACCATCGTGGCCAAGTTTGGTCATCACTCAGACCACGTGGTCTTCTCTGCGGGATTTTTGTATCTGCTTTGTGGAAAATCAGATTGAAACGCAATGCAAGAACTGATGCAGATCATAGAGTAAAGAGAGGGGAAGCTTAACTGAATGCAAACCATGGAGAGAGAAGGGGAAAACAGAATTTAAAAATAAGTGACATTTGGACTGTTAGCATGCTGTAGTTACTTGGTGAAATAGCAGTACACAGTTTTAGATTTTAAAGGGGAAATGTTTTTATTTTGCTCTAATAATGAATTTGGTGAATTTCTTGGGTAAACCTGTGTTGAGAGGAGAAGCACCCACTCATTGAATTGACTGTCTTATGTGCAGCTTTTATTCTGTAAAGATGGCTGTTTCTGGTGACACTGTTTGACTAATGTCACATCTGAGTCCTTGGGTGACAGACAATTGTCTATTGTGTTCTGTGAGTACTGCAACTCTTCTTTATGTTCCAGATATCGATGAGTGCAGCACCATTCCTGGAGTCTGTGACGGGGGCGAATGTACAAACACAGTCAGCAGCTACTTTTGCAAATGTCCCCCGGGTTTCTACACCTCTCCCGATGGCACCAGATGCATAGGTAGGTCTACTTGTAAGCAGCATGCATGGTTTCTGTAAATTAGTTCCATAACATCTTTCTAAACAAATCTGTTAAGGGGGTCGTATAATTTCTCACTCAGTGTAAAATGTACATTTATGGAAATCTATTAAACAGTCAAGCACCCTTGGAAACAGCAGAGGCGCCCTGTGGTCCTGTTTTGGGATTTTTGCCTCCCATAAAGAGGGGTGATCCAGGAGACCCTACAGATATCCTCAGGCTGTGAATTAACCTGCAGTTATGCAAGTGTCAAACCTTGAAGCAGTGCTTGACTCTTCTCTCTTTTGACCCCCAGCCTTCAGTCATTTCCTGGGACCTATACTAATTCAGGTCTGAAGTTTTGCCATAATCTTTTCATTTGTCTTCCTGCTCCCTGGCTTCTCTACAATTTATCTGGTCAGATTTATCTTCCTCAAGTAGTGCTCTGATCAAATAACTCTCTTGCTCTGGTAGTTTTCCATCAGGATTTGGAGATTAGTGGATCCTTCAGGTGCTGCAAGCCCCCCAGAGCTTTTGGGGTTAGAGAGGGGGCTGTGAATGTGGGGAGGCTGAGAAGAGAGGGCTCTTGCCTTCCACCCCTAACCCCCACATCCATACCCTCTGGCTCTGTTTTTACCTGGTTGGATGTTAAACTTCCATGAAAAAAATATTAATTAAATAAGGGGTTCTGTTGTTAAAAACAATAGATTTGACAACTGCTGGATTTAACAATTGCTAAGACTCCCTTCAAAACCGATTATTTTTAAGTTCAAGTTCCAGAGTGTGCAGCCTGATAGCTAAGAAGCTTCGCTCTCTGCCCACTCCCAGCCTCACTAAGTTGTCAGCACAGCTCCTGCTTCTCACCCTCAAACAGGCCATTCATTTTCATCCCTTCAGGCCTGTAATCATACATGTTACGCCCACCATTCAAGACACCCCTCTTCCCAGCTCAAGCTCCTTTGTACATTCTTCTCAGGTCCTCTGTCTTTGAGGATGTCCCATATCAGCTAACCTGAAAGCTATTTCTCCTTTACCCAGGGACATGCTTCTCATAAATGGCCTCATAGGGAAATTCTGTGTCTGCATGTTTTTATCTCACTAATTATGCTGGTAAGCTATCCTTAAAGACTTAGTAACTGCTGTCTTTATATCCCTGGTGGTTCTCAGCACAGTTTCTCCAATGTCATAGGCACTCAGGAAGTATTTGTTGAATATCAAGATGACTAATTCTTTACTGTTGGGACAATGCTAGGAAGCCCGTGGCAAATGGCCTTGGAGAAAAGCGAAGGCTATCTTTTGATGTTTGTTTCTGGCCCATATTTTTGGAGACACTCAGCTTCACATCCTCACCACAGGCCATGGATTTCAGACCAAAACTAAATTGCACTTGAAATTCTGAATTCCTTTTTACTTAGTCACATACAATAAAAGCGGAGGGCAGTCTCTTGCAGTTGACATTTGGATAACTACAACTAGTGAGGGAAGGATATCTGACTTTTCCTTAGAAACAATGGGAGTGCCCAAATTGCTGGATTTTCCAGGATCAATCCATAGAATAGGAACTGCAGTGAAAGAATGGCAAGTGCAATATATAGTTCCTTTCCCCCCCGCAAAAAAAAGTCCCAATTAGCATATGACCTCGAGTGGATATGCTTAGCACAGAGGTAGATCAGAAGTCCTTTCCAGGCCAGATAATAAGTAGATTTTTTTTTAACCTTCAAAGAGAGACTCAAATGACATTAAAATGGTTAAAACACATGTACATATCAGATTGCTTACATTAAAAGTTTTTTTTTTCTTTTTACTAGCTATATCCATGCTAATTTTTTACAAAGGAAGAGGGTGGGGAGGGAACTAAGATGTATGGATCACCTTGGTCTGAGGTACTTTATGGAAGTTACCTAACTTAATGGTCCTGACAGTGCCATAGGCGGAAAAGGCTGGGGTTTAAAGAGTCCAGGTAAACAGGTTGGTCCAGTTGTTCAGGTGACTAGTAAGTGAGGGAGCTGGATTTCAGCCTGGGCCTCAGTCCACAGTCTGGCCTCCTTCCCCTGTTTCCTCCCAGATGAAGCCCATGCAGTAACTTTCTTGCCATACCTCCAGGCAAGCGCCGCTTCTCCTTCTTTGGAACTTTCTGGTACCCATAATTAGCAATTTATTATATAAAATTATCCAGAGGACATGTCTGCCTTTGCTGATGCTAACATTTCCTGCCATGGTAAACCACAGAGACACCCCCCTCAAATAATCCCTATTGGCAGGAAAATAGATGTAGTCTCCAACTTATATACAAATCCAAGCTTAGTTGGTAAGTTGGCTGTTTGGAATCAGTAAGTCTAACCAATAGAAAATTCCATATGTTAGATAGTGGTCTGCAGTGTTTCCTTATATATCTCTTCTAAGCACGCAATTCTGTTACCTTTTGTCAGCACATCCTGAGACTCTCAGCCCTCCTCAGCCCCAGTGCCCACTGTGTTCTGTAAGCTCTGGCAGGAGTATTTTATTTCTTGTTCTGTGATCATTTGTTGGCACACTATGATCCTTTGTGTAGGGTTGTCTTTTCATAGTAGTGTGTCTGTCACATCAACTTCCAAGAGTCCTAAAGATGTCCTGTACCTAGTTTAGGCCTCACTGCCCCTAACTCTGGGCTGGACACAACGATGCTAGTGATTGGATAGGAGAGGCCTGTTGATAGGCTAGGACAGTGGTCGGCAAACTCATTAGTCAACAGAGCCAAATATCAACAGCACAATGATTGAAATTTCTTTTGAGAGCCGAAAACCGACTTCTGTGCATAGGCCACGAAGTTTCAATCGCACTGTACGTGTGCGCCCGCACGTGGTATTTTGTGGAAGAGCCACACTTAAGGGGCCAAAGAGCCACATGTGGCTCGCGAGCCGCAGTTTGCGGACCACTAGGCTAAGAGGACCTGCAAACTCCTATTTATAATATATTTGTTCTGCTATGATGTGGCTTCTGGGTCCTGAGAGGGAGGGGGGAAAGAAGGAAATTCCTGTTCCTTTCCTGCTAGATGTCTTGGCCAGGACAGGTTTAAAATAGCTGATGGTGTCTGCAGTTCCCCCTACCTCCCTTTATCTCCTTCAAATCCTGACATTCTTCTCCCTCAGTTTCCGTGAGTCTTCATATTATCCGAAATCCACCCCTGACCCTCCATGCAAAGTGATCTGGCACCAGAATGGTTTTCTCCCCACTTACTATGGCATTGCTACCTGATGACATAGGAAACTTCAGGCTGGTGTGCCCAGGGCTCAGTTCCTCCAAATAGTGCCTGGTTTTCACACATTTTCTCTTCTTTTACCTTTTAGCCCATAGGTTTTCTTTAAAATGTTGAGTTGTATAAATGTGTGCATTTTTAACAAAGGCTCTTCTTCTGGGGAAAAAAAAAAAAGCAAAATGATTATTGCATGTGCAGGTGCCATTTGTAAATCAAGGACTGTGGTAACCGAAACGTGGCTGATAATTTTTTCAACATTCACCATTTTGATCAAGAGTTTCAGACTCATTGATTTAACACATAAGAGAGCCAGCGGAGCAGTAACATAGTTAATTTGCAAAATAATAGACATTAGTTAATTTGCAAAACAATAGACATTAGCCCATTATGAGTTAATTAGTTAATAGTTAATTTGCAAAACAATAGACATTAGCCCATTATGAGTTAATTAGTTAATAGTTAATTTGCAAAACAATAGACATTAGCCCATTATGAGTTCGCTGTCCCCAGCTTTTCTCTGAAAGATAGCCCATGCTGAAAATTATGTAGACAAATTTTGGTCAAGTGTTTACACTCGGTTTGGACCACTAAAGTCATTGGAACCTGGGATATAAGCCAGTTTTTAACATCTCTTTCCATTCTTAACAGCCTTTGGTTTCTGATCTTCAAATATTTACTAATCCCTGAATATACAAAGTACTAGTGGCTTTAAGGCATTGCTAACTAGACTGTAATAAGTCCAATCTCTCCACTTCTTCAGGAGGAGGTGCCACCCTTGGCTTCACAGAACATGCCTTGTCTGCACCCTTCTCCCACCCTCTACCCTGGACCAGCCTGGAATAACACTTGTCCTGCCCCTTTGCTGAGAATATTAGTCTGACAGAGGTGCAGGAACTGGGATCACAAAACATTCCCGGAAAGCACATTCATTCTTGCTAGTGGTTTTAAGTCCTTTTCAGAAATGATCTTGCATCCTTTAAAGTGGACCCATAGTTTTACGGTTTGTCTAGGCTTGTTGTAGCCTTTATCACTTGATGTTAACAGTGTAACTGCTTCTAAGTTAGCCTGGTTTTTAAAATTTATTTCACTTTATTCATTTACTAGAGGCCTGGTGCACAGGATTTTTGCCCTGGTGGGGGGCGTGGCCTGCGGGGATTGGCCCGCTGTGTGAGCGCCGCTCATCCTGGTCACCCGAGTGGCTGTGGACCTGCCCTCTGAGCGCCTGCTCCCTGGTCCGGCATCTTTCATGCTGGAGCACTCGCCTCTCCAGGGGACCTGGTGGGGGCTGGGCCCAGGGACAATAGCACTGAGAGACAGTGGAGTAGGCCTCAGTCCTGTGGTGGCCACAACCTGCCTCCTAGCCTCTGGGGTCAGCTCTGTGAGCCCAGCTGCGGCACTGCAAGGCCTGCAGGCATCTGGAGGAGGTGTCAGGGAGCAAGGAGGAGGAACCTGGGGTGAGGAGGCAACAATCGCAGCCCGGGTTCCTGCCTGTTGGCCCGGGGTTCACAGTGGGAGCAGCAGCTCATCCCTGTCAGCCAAGCGGTGCTCCCACTGTGGGAGCGCACTGACCACCAGGGGGCAGCTCTTGTGTTGAGTGTCTGCCTCCTGGTGGTCAGTGCGCGTCATAGCAACTGGTCGACCGGTCATTCTGGTCGTTTCACTGTTCGGTCACTGGGCTTTTATTATATAGGATTGCAATCATCAAGATTTGAAGGTTTTGCATTCCTAAGAATGATGTAGGTGAAAACCATGCTAGGTATAACCCTCTTTGGGCAAACTTCATGTTTAATATTTAGTCTTATAGGAAACATAGAAACAGATTTTTTTACTGTTAAAAAATTCCACTCTTCAGAAAAGGATTTGCCACTTATATTCTTTTAAATGACAGGCATATGTAAAATATTATTTACATTTCAGAACATTATTTTGTATTATCTGTTCAGAGATGTAGTTTACTTGAAGAGAAGCATACCATTAACGTATGCCAGGTAGACCAAGGTGTTCAGTTGGCTCCTTCTTGGTAGCCCAGAGTTGCACTTCGGTGTGTCAGTGTTGTCATGACAGTTAGACATGATGTCACCCAGTAAAAGTGATCTATAGAAAGAAATATGTCTTCCCATGTTGCTTTGGGATGATACCTTCTGCCAAAAATAAATAAATAAATAAATGCTTCCAGAACCATTGTCTCCTATAGGACCAAGCACTTGGAATCGCCTGCATTCTGAACTTGTAAATATTTCGTGCCTTATAAAATTCGTTAGGGCCCCAGGACAAAAGGAAATCTTGATTAGCAAGCATTGGATCTGTCTGCAAAATGGCTCATTCCTTAAAAAAAAAAAAAAAAAAAAATCTCACGAGTCTGACTCATAGTTTCAGACTGCAAAATGAGAAAGATCTTTTAGAAATGCAGACTACGGTGCAGACTTAATGTTGTTTTAAAATAGATTTATATCAATATTTGCCTAAAGGGGCTCGAATGAAATCGTTTGAAACCAAGGACAACACAGTCTCCCTTCAGTAGAGAGACCTGTCTTTATAATAATTAACTGTCACCACCGTGGTTTTCTTAGTCTCTCTTTTCCTGTGGCACATATGGTTGTAATCATTCGTTCCCACCTTGGGACTGGAATGTGGGCCTTGGGCCAAGTGCACCAGCTCGCAGGGGCACAAGGTGTGAGCCGAAGACGGGGTTTCTGTCGGAGTATTGTTTCTGAGCGGGGCTCGCAGCTTCCCTTCCAGGGGGCAGGAGTGTCCGTTCCTGCTGCCGGAGCCCAAGTGGGAAACGCAGAAGTGGCGGGCAGCAGAGTGTTGTAACCAGTTTGATCTCAGTGATGTGTGTGTGTGTTTCTTTCTTCTCTCAGACGTTCGCCCAGGATACTGTTACACGGCTCTGGCAAACGGGCGCTGTTCTAACCAGATGCCACAGTCCATAACCAAAATGCAGTGCTGCTGTGACATCGGTCGATGCTGGTCTCCGGGGATCACCCTCGCCCCTGAGATGTGTCCCATCAGAGCAACTGGTAAGAGCCCTCCCAGTTCACTGCAGGGTGTCCCGACTTGGCCCCCACAGGTCTGGTGGCAATGTGCATGATGCAGATTTCATGGAAACCCAGGTAAGTAAGATTCCCAAAAATAAGAGATGACATTCAGGAAAATTTCCCCAGGTCATGGACTGGGAAAATAGAGAGGCCTATATCAATAACACTGCTTCCAGGTACTGCTTCTTACGTAGCTTGCTTATGACCACGGAACAGCACCCTTTTCTGGAAGTACTTGCTCCCTCTTATTCGCATCTATTTCTTTTGGCCTCCGGCAGCCCTCCAAAGCTCCGAATAAAACGCAACTCTCTCAGAGCCTTTCAGGGGAGCTATTCTGGGTACACATTTCCTCCTTCCCTAACATCTGACACTTTCCTTTTCCTACTTGCCAAGTTCTGTTGACTTTTTTTTTTTTTTTAACAATATCTCTTTCATCTGTCATATTTATTTCCACGTAATGTTCATTTTCCCGCGTCTGGGCTATTGCGGTAGCTTCCTAGCTGATCTCCGTGAACTCCACAGCTGCCACATACATTTCCCAAAGCATAACTCATCTGAAGTTCAGTTAAAAAAATTATGTCTGGTGTGGGGGGGAATGTAGAGAAAGATGTCCAGAAAAATTTTCCCAGGACGAAGTCAGGCCATGTATACTGGTCTAAGTCACTTTATTTCTTGAAAATAAGATTTTAGTACTTACTTAGCCTTATATTTAGTCCCCAAATCTGCTCCCTGTTCATCTTTTAACTCCTGTGCTTTGTAGTAGCTTTCTTTTCTTTTTTAATATATATTTTTATTGATTTCAGAGAGGAAGGAAGAGGGAGAAGTAGAAATATCAGTGATGAGAGAGAATCATTGACGGGCTGCCTCCTGCATGGTCTACACTGGGGATTGAGCCCACAACCAGGGCATGTACCCTGACTGGGAATCGAATCGTGACCTCCTGGTTCATGGCCTAACCACTGAACCATGCTGGCCAGGCTAGCTTTATTTTCTAGTTAAATAATGTGATCCAGTGTTCCTCGAACCCAGTCACAGTATTTCTAAACTCAAATGTTCTTTTCTCTTAACACTTCTCCCCAGTTCAGGTCCTTCTTCCTTCTTCCTCACCCCTGCCACCCTGCTCATTATCTACCTCTTGTCTGTTAAGGATTGGCTCAAAGGTGACCTGGTCCATATACTCTCCCTGGACAACGAGCTGGAATTGCTGCTTTGTCCTCAGTGCTCCAGGCTTGTGCTCCTGCTGCGGCACCCATCCCCCCAGCTCTGCCTGTGCCTGTGTGTGTCCATGCATTGTGTTTTCACTAGTTGATAAATCTCATTAGGAGGTCTCCTGCATCATTATGGCCACATCTTCCTTATGCTTTTTTTTTTTAACACTTCCACAGTACTTAGCAAAATCTTGCTTCTAGGAGGCAACCAGTAGAATGAACAATTTATTAAGTGACATCTTTCCCAATAGTTCTAAGTTATAACTGGGGTTATATCTCCTTCTCAACTTGACTCCTGAAAAGTGTGTTTAAATCAGGGACATTTGGGAGAGAAAAGGAAGGTGAGGGTGGATAATGCAGAGTTAATGAAATACTTCAGAGTATGCTACTCACAGAATGCGAATTGCCCATTATCGGGGGTTATAGAATTGCTCACAGATGTTGCTATAAAATTTCTGTTTATTGCTGAGAATTATATGTGTGAGTTAAAGAAGCAATAAAATCTTTCAATATATTTTAACATATACCAAGTCATATATTTTGTTTGATTTGCTTACGGTCTCTGGCCTAAAAATATAACCCAACCTCCTTCGTTCACTAGGGAGACCATTTAGTAGGTCACTGTTTAGACACACGTGACTTCCTACTATGACTTGGGTACCAGGAAAACTGCTTTTTAAATACATATGTGAACTTAAGAATCAGCAGCATCGATGCGGATTTCTTCATGTGTTGAAGCTTGAGTAGAGGAGAGAGAAAATTGGAGCAGGTTTAGGTGCCTGAAGACCTACTTTGGGACACATAGGGCAGAAGGCCTGGTTCCTTCGGGTCCTAGGTGTACCAGGAAAGATGCACAGGCCGAGATAGGCCCAGGGCAAAGCAGGCTGATAGAGAAAACACATTTGGAATAGGTGTGTGTTTGCTCAAATGTTCCACAGAGCTTGGGCCTCTTACAGAGAGTGATGATATAGGAAGGAATATTTTAGATAGGTCAGTTTTTAACTCATCAGAAAATAAAATCTGTATCATCTCTGGGTTAAATGGGGATAGGAAAGGTGGACATCAACTGAACAAAATTCGCCCCTGGTTGCTGATCCTGCCTTTACATGCAGAATCAGCAACCAGGGGCGAATTTTGTTCAGTTGATGTCCACCTTTCCTGAAGAAAGTACAGGACCCAGTCTGATATACTCTCCTGGAGAGGACATGATGAATTTAATGGCATGCTTAAAGTAATATATCAACCTAATTAGCAGAAATTATGATAAGCTAATGAACTTCTTTTATACAAATGCTGAAAGACTGAAAAAGAAAGAAAGAAAGAAAGAAAGGCTGCTGGATGCTTGGAAGCAAAAGAGTCTTTTAATATAATTAGCATTCCGTTAAATCCAGCACATTAACAAGTTCCTCTTATGTGCATTTTAAGACACGATTTAAGGGCTAGGCTGAGAGTGGGAGGTTGAACTATGAATGTATCTCAGTAAGACATTTTACTGTGTCTTAGAAGAAGCCAGACTTTAGTCCACAAGGAAATAAAAATATTGGCCTAATTTCTATCAATGGATTAAACTAATATAGAAAGTAACTATGGGAGAATCTCTGTGTGACAGTGATAATACAATTATCAATATTCTGGCAAGAGAGTAAAAACACATTAAAAATTGCATGGTTAGCTTTCTCATAGAAGGTTATTATGACCAAATATGGCTATTTGTGGGAAACATGAAACTGATTAGTTGAGTGAACACATCTCTGGAAACCTGGGTACTGTTTAAAAACCCTGTTTGGAAGCCCAGGGGGTAAGAAAGTGTCACAGATCTAAAGACGATTTCTTCTAATAAAGACATGGCATTATGGGAAATAGGAATCAGCCTGCATCAGGGTGTACTGGTCCGGAGGGTCATTAGGCAGCATTAGCAGCAGACCTCCACCCCCTGGCCCCGTGGGCCCCTCCTTCACCATCACTTTGCTGTCTTTCACAAGTAGGTGTTCCTCGGGGCTTCTGTCCCCGCACTCCCTTCTTTGTTTCCCACACCGTCCTTGGATGAGCTCATCCATCTCTATGGCTTTAGATATCACCCACCCACTGATGACTCCAAAACTTATGTCCAGCCTGACTTCTCTTTAGGCTTCAAACTCTCTTAGACAAATGCTGTGTGACATCTGCACTGGGATGTCTGATATCTCAAAACTCGTCTGTTCAGATGGAACATAGAGCTTCCACCCACCAAACCCACCCCACCGCACTTTCCCCATCCCAGGAACCGGAGCCTGCAGCTACCCAACTGCACAACCAGGAAATTAGAAGTCGTTCTCAATTTCCTCTTCCCCCCACTCTGACATTTACTCCTGCACCAAGCACTATCCGTTTTTCTCTAAAATGTGCTTCAAATGTATCTACTTCTGTCCGATTCCGTCACTGCCACCTTTGTTCAGTCACCATTGTCGTGCCCCGGGTTCTGCAGCAGCCTTGGCTCCCTCCAGTACATCTTCCACGTTAGCAAGAATGATCCGAAAATGTTCATCTGCTCATCTTCACCCTGCTGAAGACCTCCAGTGGCTTTCCATTGCGCATGAAATAAAATCTGGGCTTTTCAGGGTATTCTTTAGAGTCCTTTGGGATCCACAGGTGGGACTAGATGGAGAAAGTGGCCTTTCTTCTCCTTTGAAGTGAATTGTGATATAAGTGAAAGACTTCCTGGGTTTGGGAGAGGCATTGGTACACCCCCTGGGGAGTTTGTTTTGGGTTTTGGATTATTGTGCCAGTATGGCTGCTGTTGTAGGTATTCTGAATGGGAATGAAGTCAGTCGGCTTTTTCCCTTTTCTTCATTTGACCTATGCGGTTTGAAGATCAGTGCTATTCAAAGATTTCTTTGAAAAGTAAGGATGATTTCCATGGACCTATGACAGATGCTACAGCTTAGCTGTTGTGTTCTGTTGTGTTTTTCCAGAGGATTACAACAAGCTGTGCTCTGTCCCTATGGTGATTCCCGAGAGACCAGGATATCCTCCTCCACCCATTGGCCCCATTCCTCCGGTTCACCCTGTTCCTCCTGTCTTTCCTCCGGGACCTGCCATTCCGGGCCCTCGACCACCAGTGGACTATCCGTATCCATCTCGGGAACCACCAAGTAAGAATTCAGAAGTGATCTAGCAATTTTTCTTGCATAAGTCAGCTTAACTTCTTTGTGGTTATGCTGCTTTAGTCATTAAATAATTTTACCAAATCTTGGATTAAATTTGAGTTTATATAGTGTTGTATAAAACTTTCCCAATTTACTTGGTTCTTAGATAAAAATGGGAGGTTTCATATTCTCCAGAGATTAATGTCCTTTTATGTTATAGATGTTTTCAGTCAGCTGTGGGAAAGATTTGGGAGAGATTTAAAGCTGATTTACAGGATGAATTAATAGAGGAGGTGTAAAATTATCATGGGTTATATGTCATACACAGCAGTTTTGCAAGTAAATGCCAATAACTCAAGACTCCAACCTGGAATCTTGAGATTGGGGTGGAAAAATGGGTGGGGAGGAGTGGACAGAGAAGCAGATAATACCTGGCCAGGTGTGCCACAGTGCACACGCTATCTCTGTGAGCAGGATGGAAGTATGCTTTATTGAAACCAGATGACCTTTGCCCAAAGTGTCTCCTTTTATGATCCAGCTTCTTGCCCATTATTGCCAGATTAAGTGCTGATGAAAGATGCCCTAGTTATAAAGCATTTTAATGGGATTTAATATGATTCCTTTAGGGGTGCTGCCAGTCAACGTCACTGATTACTGCCAGTTGTTTCGTTACCTCTGTCAAAACGGACGCTGCATTCCAACTCCTGGGAGCTACCGGTGTGAGTGCAACAAAGGATTCCAGCTGGACCTTCGTGGGGAGTGCATCGGTATGTAATAGATCGTTAGGTTGGTAGCAAGAGGTTACTGCGGTGTTCTGTTCCTTGACTATACAGGTTTTCTATTCTGCTGTAACAAGTCACCTCAAAGTTAGTGGCATCACAGTTAGTGGCATTGCAGCTGGCAACACAAATGTATTATCTTATAGTTCTGTAGGTTAGAAGTCCAGCACAGTCTCAATGGGCCTTTAGCAAGGTGTTAGTGCTGTGCTCCCCTTGGAGGCTCTCAGGAAAATTCATTTCTTTGCCTTTCCCAGTTTCTGGAGTCTGTATTCCTTGTCTGAGGGCTCCTCCCTCTATCATCGAAGCCAACAGTGTTACATCCTCAGATCAGTCTCTAACTCTCTGGTTCCCTCTTCCAAGCCCCTCTTCCATTCAAGGACATTCGTGATCACCATGGGGGATCTGTGTGATCCAGGAGACCCTTCCCAGCTCAGATCTGCTGATTAGCAGCATTAATTTTACCTGCAACTTTCATTCCCCTTTGTCATGTAGCATATGTACAGGTTCTGGGGATTAGGACATGAACATATTTGGGGGGGCATTATTCTGCCTAACACAGTGACTTTTAACTTTTATTGTAAAACTAGAAGCCCAGTGCATGAAAATTCATGCACTGGAGTGTGAGGGAGCGGTCCCTCAGCCTGGCCTGCCCCCTCTCTCAGTTCGGGAGCCCTCAGGGGCAGAAGGCAACCTGGCAATCAGGGGAAGGCGATGTCCCATCACACCTCTGCTACTGCCACTGCCAGCAGTGCAAGCCTCGGCTGGCCCTGCTTACCTGAGCCTCAGGTGGCCCTGGGTGGCTGGGCAGCCTCCATCTGAGGCTTGCCTGTGCCTCGGGCCAGCCCTTGGCAGCTGGGAGGCTGAGGGAACTGGGGGACTCCAGAGGCAGGTGCTTGGCAAGGCCGGGCCCAGCCTTGCCATGTGCCTGCCACCCCGGCAGGGCTAAGGGGACTGGGCACCGCCATCTTTGAGGGAGTGGCAGTCAATTAGCATATTCCCTCCTTATTGGCTGTGGGCACTGCCATCTTTGAGGGTGGGGCAGTCAATTAGCATATTCCCTCCTTATTGGCTGTGGGCACTACCATCTTTGAGGGTGGGGCAGTCAATTAGCATATCCCCTCCTTATTGGCTATGGGCACTGCCATATTTGAGGGCAGGACAGTCAATTAGCATATTCTCTCCTTATTGGCTGGGCACTGCCATCTTTGCGACAGCATGAGGGTCAATTAGCATATTCCCTCTTTATTCGCTAGGATACATTCAAATCTTTGCTGGTAACTCCAGCTTAACTCATTTTACTAAAATTGCATGAGCATTAAAAGTATCTCAAGGTTATAAAATCTTTTCACATTTTACTAATTTAAATGGACAACTTACCAACTCTCTCTAGTTAGTCATTAAAAACTGAAGAGAGAAACTTTAAATGGTTGACAAGACCTTTAAGCTAGTGAAGGGAGGAAATGTCCCACAGGGACCTTATATGGATAAGAAAACCCAGTTGCCATCTAATGTTTAAAAATAAATAAATTCTTCCCTTAGTTCTGTTTCAAATTCCAATTCTGAAATTATGAATCAGGCAAAAATCATCGTTCTTGGTTTCTTGTACTATGGAGTTTCCTGGCGATATGAAAGCCCCTCTAGCAGCCTATTGGAAAGTCATTCAACCCTAGAGGTCACCCAGAGTTGGGCAGAAGAAGGAACATCCAGCTCAGTGCTGGGGAGTGTGAGGTCAGACCTGTATCTGCCACAAGAAGCATGAGACCTTGGCCAAGTAGTTTATCTTCTGTAAGCCTTAGCTTCCTCGCCTTTACAATAGAGAAATGTAAACCAGTTTACCTCTAAATCTACTGATAGTTCGCTATGACTGTAAAACTAGTGGGAGCCTGTCTGGGGACATGGTAGAGGTGGTGGAGGGCTCTATGATGGGTGAGAATGGCCCTTTAGAGGACATCGGGGTCATGTTTTGTTCTAATGTTCCCAGTGGAGTTCAGCAGGAGATGCTTAGATGCCTTTACACCTTCTTTTTATTGAAAAATCAGGCTTCAAGAGATACTCAGAATCCTATCCAGAAGCCGCTTCTGAAGTGTTAGTCTGTTTGGTTCTTTTGGGCCAGACTCAGGGAAGATAAAATGTTTATTAGCTTGGAGTGTTGAGTTGCTATGTGTTCAGCATTTTTCTCTGAAAAATGACACAAGAAAAGAATACACTTTAACTGCCGCACCAGTCTTCAAGTGGCTGGTGACACGGCGCACTGCAGTGGGAAGAAAAGAGGTCCTTTCACTGTGCTCTTTATTTCTTAAAATGGAAAGTGTTTTAACGTAAAAAGGAAACCAATAAAATGGTCTGGAGTTATGAGTTATTGCTATCAAATTTCTTACTAAAATATACTGTGTTTTTCAGATGTGGATGAATGTGAGAAAAACCCGTGTGCGGGTGGAGAGTGCATTAATAACCAGGGCTCCTACACCTGCCAGTGCCGCACCGGCTACCAGAGCACGCTCACCCGGACGGAGTGCCGAGGTACGTCCTTGCTGGGATGGGGGGCGTGTGTGCTCAGTGAGGGATTCGCTTTGAAGGAGTTCAGTGGAGTTTAACTAACCTTTACCAGTAATGGCTCACATGGTCACACTGATTTTCGCACTTCACTCCAGATAGTGTTACTTCAAAGGACATTGTCATAAAGTCTGGCAAACATTCAAATTATTTTAAAAGAAGCTTCTGTACCTGCAGACATGTCCTGTTTTTCACTACTTTTTATCTGAGATTTAGGGAATGGGGGTGTCTTTTGTTGACACAGAAACTGAGGAAAGTTTCAGGTGGAATTGGATGCAATTAATTTATTAATAGCAAGATCTAAAGCAGGGCTGGGGAACGTCGGCCTGTTGGCTGTATGAGGCCCGAGAAATCATTTGGTCTGGCCCAGCCAAGGCATTCGGGGTGAGTTAATTAAATGTTTGACCAAATATGGCAGGCTAATTTTTAAGGTGATAATTTTGTATGGCCTGAGAATGATGTTATAAATATCCAAATGGCCCTTGGCAGAGAAAGGGTTCCCCACCCCTGGTCTAAAGGCTAAGGAAGTAGCCTGTAAGTTCTTTGCTGCTTCTTAGTGTGGTCAGCAGCTGCATCACCTGTTTGCTGGGTGGACGTGCAGAATCTCAGGTCCCACCCAGATCTGCCGAGGAAGAATCACATTTAAATTCAACATGATCCTCAGGGATCCACATGCACATTCAAGTTTTCGAAGCACTGTTATCAATGTTTCCTCATGAAAATTTCCCCTCAGGTTTGCTTCTTCATTAACATAGTAAGTCACCCAAAATGCCCTTTATTGGCTGACTGTGATGTACCAAGGGCTACTTCCCACCCTCAGAGAACTCCTGTATCTATATCTTTATAAATTTGGCACAGAATGAGCTGAGCTGTATCACTGATCCAGTAAAGCCGGATCAAAACAAGAAAACTCCCTGTTAAAATTAAATACAAGGAAAGATGGGAGGTTTGTATGACTTAAAAATTTGTAAGCCATTAATAAGAGTTAATTTTATTGCCTCTGTTAGCAAAAGCTATGAGTTGAAGACATACAGAAGTTATAAGTGTTTGTTTTTATCAGTGACTGATTTCAAAATCTTTGTATTTAGTTCTGACTTGGAGATTGCTTGCCAGCGGTATATTTTAGTTCACTCCTTTGGCAATTGGCAGTTTTGAGCAGAAAAGAACTTCAGTCTGCTGATATTTCTATTAATAGCATACTTACTGAATTATAAATGTGGATAGTTTGATTATCTGATTTTAGAACCTTCTTAATATTAAAACCATTGTTTAAAATAATTGGCATGTACAAACAGTGTACTAGGCATTTTTGCAATAGTAGAAAATAAACGGAAAGCAATGTGTCAGAAGTCTGCACTATTAAATAAATGACTCAAAGACACTATCGAGAGCACTCAGGTAGGGCACAGCCAGCAGTGGAGATGAATGTTGTTGTCATTCATGTGAGAATTGATTTATTTGAGACTGAGGATTTCCTAAAAGCCCCCAGCACTGTCTTCGTTAAGAGCTAGTGCTAATAAGCTTATCATAAACATAGAAAATTGATAACATGCTCACATTTTTGGGTAGATACTTGCCACAGATGGTCAGAAAAGCACTTCATTGAGAAATACATGATGGGCTGAATAGAGTCAGAAGAGACAGACTTTGAATGGCAAGCTTTTCATTCATCTTGTAGAGCAGCAGGGAGCCTGGAGCGTTCAGAAATTAGTAAGGAGAAAAATCGCTGAACTCTTTATCCTATCCTCAAGAATATGTGGGTTTTCCTATTTTTTTTGGAGTGTGGAGCAACTCAGATTTTAGCAAGGATTAAGAAATAAATGAGAGAGAAAAAGATCGGAGGTTGTTGGCACAAAGATCAGACAGAAGAAAAGCCCAGACGGCCTCAGCTAGTCCAAGGACTCGTGTGGAAACCACTGCTGGGTCTGCCCAGAAAGAAAGTGCGCCTGAGGGTCAACCACAAGACACCATGCAGACGCAGGGGAGACAGCCGGAACCACCCATGTGCCATGAGTGCACATTCTTGTCCTCCGGAGGGTGTTGAGGGCACTTATAATCAGGCACATGTGGTCTCGGCTCCCATAGGTAGGTCTGCTCCCATCCGGTTCTACACAGATCCTTGGTCTCGGCCTTCTGGGGAATAAGCCCTGGCAAAGGTTGTGTGCTGTGTAGACAAGGCGGTTTGTGTTCATCCTCTTTGATGCTCCCCCAGGTATCTAGCCTAGAAACAGAGAGGAGCAGATAATCCAGGACACTGTCTTGTCCAATTCGGGTTTATTATCAATCTTTAAATGAGAGATCAGATGTAAGTTTACTCCAGTTATTGTCATCTTTAACACTTTCACACCAAGCTCTGCTGTTTACTTTGGCATAATATTGAATACAATAGAAAAAAAGATGGAAATGCCCACAGTACCAATGTTTTATTTGGTAGATAGAATACTCACGAAGTTAGAAGAGCGACTAGGAATAAATAAACAATAACATTGTACTTGGACCAGAACTGCCATCAGGAAGGTAGACATTTCAGAGTCATGTGATTGATGGTTTTCAGATGGAATTAAATGTGTGGTTTTTTTTAAATAGCATTTGTGTTTTATTATTCTGATATAGCTATCAGATCTGCCTTTTTTTAAATCATATACAGGATGTGGCAAAAGTAGGTTTACAGCTGTTCATACATGAAAACAGAGTTTATTCTTGTATTATATTTTGTTGAGTATTGTATTATTTTCCATACAAGCAACTGTATTGAAGGACGCCAGCCAAAGTTCAACATGAATAATGGTATATACTGGCTCATTAACTCAGCTAGGAAAATGGTGAAGAAGAATCTATTTTATTTATAAATTGAGGTTTAAAGAGTCTTATTAGAAATTAGAGTTAGAATGAATACTATTAGGTTGACTTTTTTTTCTGTCATATGTCTTTCAAACTCTTATTTCTCACAATATTTGATACCAACTTTATGTTTGAAGAATATTATTTAGTAATTATGACCCAAGGTTAAGATTATGAGTTTGGAGATGGAGGGAGGGAGAAATAAAATAATTTTTAATCCCCTATCAGTGGTTGGCAAACTGCGGCTCGCAAGCCGCGGTTTGCCGCTCTGTTCACTAATGGGTTTGCCGACCACTGACCTGGACTTTCGATTCCAATAATTACAGGCTGTTGTTCCTTGTGATTAAGCCCCTATCTAAAGCTATTTCTTCTACTTTAACTTTGATTTTAGACATTGATGAATGTTTACAGAACGGCCGGATCTGCAATAATGGACGTTGCATCAACACAGACGGCAGTTTCCATTGTGTGTGTAATGCGGGCTTTCACGTTACACTAGATGGGAAGAACTGTGAAGGTAATGACAGCATGCTAACAATAACAGTATAATACTGTTATCTCCCTTCCAGTGAGTGTCAATATCAGAGGTCTTTAACAAGACCAAGTCAACCATTGAGTGAAAGGTCAAAATATAAAATATATTTCACATATTGTTATCCGGGAGGCAAGCACAATTTTCAACAATATCCATGCCTTTAATTCACATTTCTGTGAGTCAAATACATTTTAAATATAGGAGGAGAGCTTGTCACTTAAAGATCCCTGGTTATGATGAAACTTTGGTGGCATAAATCATTACTTCCAAATTTTCTATAATTAGAATTTTTTCATTGTTTTTTTAATGCAGGGCACATCATTTATTCTTTAGTCATATATGATCTTTTTGTTTAAACTGTCTACCTAGTAATAACAAATTATTAATGGGTATCTGAAAATGTAAAATTTGATTGAGAGAATAATTGACTATAGAGAGCCAGCCATAATCTTATATTATCTCTTGAATTAATCACCTTATTTTTTTTGAATTAGGCTGTTTCAAATATTTTGTCATTTTTCCTAAATTGAAACTATGGCAATTATTGATGCGTTTCCACTTCTTAGACTTTCCGTGAAAAATGAAGAATGGCCCTTATCATCTTTCCCAACGTCTTTGGGAAAGATCCCAAGAACCTATTCATACATTAAAAGAATTTCAAAATTGTTCTTAGAAACATTTTTGGCAGAATATTATCTCAGTGATTCAATTCAAAGACGTAATGCCAAAATTCTCAGTTGGGATAGAATCCTGTTTAAAAAAAAATCATAAATTACACTGATCTGACTAATGCCAGTAAGTAAAAACACACCATGTCTAGAAGATCAAGTGCCTTCCAATACATCCTTAATATTAAATAAAAGAACATATTGATGAATTTAAAGAAATATCCTCATGGTCAAAGGATCCTTAAAAGTTAGCTGGCATGACTGTAATCCATAGTCAAATCTTGCATTTTAAAAATACATTTTTTCTTACTCCTATTTGAAATTGCTTCAAACTTCAAGCTCTCCTCTGATTCTCTGGTTTCCACTTTTTAAACTATATATATTGATTGATTTTTAGAGAGAGGAATTGGGAGGGGAGAGAGAGAGAGAGAAACATCCATGTGAGAGCAAAGCATCGATCGGCTTCCTTCTGCATGCCCCCTATGGGTGGAGCCCACAACCTGGGCATGTGGCCTGCCCGGAAATGGAACCAGCAACCTTTTAGTGCATGGGACAGTGCCCAACCACATGAGCCACACTGGCCAGGGCTCTGGTTTTTACTTTTTTATATATATATTTTTTATTGATTTCTTACAGAGAGGAAGGGAGAGAGATAGAGAGCTAGAAACATCAATGAGAGAGAAACATCGATCAGCTGCCTCTTGCACACCCCCCACTGGGGATGTGCCCACAACCAAGGCATGTGCCCTTGATCGGAATCGAACCCGGGACCCTTCAGTCCGCAGGCTGACGCTCTATCCACTGAGCCAAACCAGTTTCGGCTGGTTTTTACTTTTTAAAGAATCAGGAAATCACCTAAATAAATTTCAAATTCCATTATTTAATTTTTATTTTTGGTATATGAGAATAATATGGATCTGTGAAGTAAATATAACCATGAGGCTGCTAACACATTTTCAGTTTGTAAACTACTATTCCTTAAAAGAGTCCTGGTAGTTTCTATTGAGTCAAATTTCATAATATGTATATGCATATTTTTATGACATAAAATTGTATATGAACTTTATATATATGTATACATGTATGTGTATATGTGTGTATTATATATACATATCACAAAATAAATTTAACCTTATAGTTAGCATGCATATGTCAAAAATTGAGAACTTGAGATATATATTTCCTATGGCCCCTCTCTGTTTGCGTGCTGTAATTTGGATGATAATTAGCCTTAGACTATAATTTTAAAAAAGAAAGAAATGTAAAGAAACAATTACATCCATCTAGATTGGCTTCCTTTGTAAACTTACTCTTCTGGTCCTAAGAAAATGTATATTTTGTATTTTAAGATATGGATGAATGCAGCATACGGAACATGTGTCTTAATGGAATGTGTATCAATGAAGATGGCAGTTTTAAATGTATCTGCAAACCTGGATTTCAGCTGGCCTCAGATGGGCGTTATTGCAAAGGTTTGTGCTATAGAACTCTACATCGTATTCTGCTTTTTCCTTCTCTCTACATTATTTAGAGGTGCCATTTCCTTATTGATTCTCCCCATTGAAATCACTCCTAATTCTGGTTTAGGCAACGTCCTAAGTCCAGCCATCCAGAGAGCTACCATGAGTGCCCAGGAGGCTGTCCTTATTACAGAAAGGATGTTTGGGGTCTCCTTAAAGGAGCCCAATTGGTCTACCAACAGATGAGAGTGCCTTTTAGATAAGCTGCGTCTGCCTCTTCCTTGCAGTTGGGGAATAACAGCAGTTAGCCTCCTTGATGGCTTCCCTTTGCCACCTCTTCCATCTTCACCGGGACCAAAGAATGTGGACTCATTGCAGTGATCTCTTTTTCATGATTCCCTCTACATACCTTAAAAACAGAAAATTCTTCATGGACAATTTATTTAGGCTCTATCAAGAAATAAAAGGGTAACAGGATTAAGCAGAACAGATGAATGAACCCAGAGGCACTGTGTAGCTTGGTAGCTTTTGAAATAATCTCATTGCTCCAGGTATTGAAGCAAAAGTGAAGATTTTCATTTGTGCTTTTGAAAACTGGGGTCCTAAGGAGAGTCCTAGGGGATCCATCTGTGCTTAGAGTCTCTTGCCGTATTTAGTCAGGGGTGAGAGGCTATGGTGCTTGGGTTCAAGATCTGAGTTGAAACCAGGCTTCTCAAGAAACCTCACACTCAAAACAGGCCCAGGAAATCTGCTAAAGTGCTGCACACAAAGCCTTCTGCTCCTCCGTTCAGATGCAGAAGCACAGAGCATCAAGCTCTTCACGATTGCAGGATAAAGTTCGGTGGTGCCCCTTCTCCAGCTGGTGGACAGCTTTGGTAAAGGTGTCATGGAATAACGCCTTATATCAAGTCTTTGGCAAGATGTGCATGTTCTCTAGGCTTTAAAGAGCTTCTAGTTCTTGGTTGTTTACCTACATTCTCTATGACCTTCGCAGCAGTGACTTAACTTAATGTTGGGCAAATCTGTCTTCATAGCAAGGGAAAACATTTGAGTTTTCAAATCTGAGGTAGAAAATTGGTTTCTGTACTTTTGAGCCCTGTTACAGGGAGAAACTCAGAGTTGGGAAGACAAGATGAACATGTGGAAATATTCTGCAACGTAAGACCGCATAACGGAGTGCCAAAATGTGCAGATCAAGTGCTGTACAAGTGAAAAAGAAAGGGGAAGAGATGTGAAGGCTCCCTTGTGAGCAGACCTTTAGCAAGAACACACACTCCTCTTAGCTACCCACGGAGCACACAAGATTCGTTTTCAGTGCCTTTAGGCTGCTAGTGAGCCCATAGCCTCTCAGCATTAAATATGGCCAATAGAGAATGGTGATGGAACTATTTCAGAAGACACTATGACCTCATAGATGAAACTAGCTTTTGCAACTATTTGCAACCAGTGAAATAGTATCTTATCAATAAACTAGAGGCCCAGTGCATGAAATTTGTGCAAGGGGCTCGGCCCTCGCAGCCCCAGTGGCTGCCTCAGCCCTCGCAGCTCCAGCTTCATCTGGAAGGTTGTCCGAACGGTTGTCCGGATGGTCGTTCTGCTGTTCGGTCTAATTAGCATATAAGCTCTTTATTATATAAGATTATATAAGATAGGTTCTTCCATTCATCTGAAAGTGCCTAGTGACTTGGAAGATTTGTTCTCACTTTACCATTCTGGCTTAGGAATCAAAGCTAGAGAGAGAGAATGCTCCATATTCTTACCGGTCTTCTTTTTTTTT
Source organism: Eptesicus fuscus (assembly GCF_027574615.1). NCBI lineage: Eukaryota > Metazoa > Chordata > Mammalia > Chiroptera > Vespertilionidae > Eptesicus > Eptesicus fuscus. The sequence goes on from NC_072477.1 coordinate 59,663,130, forward strand.
CTGGTGTATAGAGAACATGGAACACACACTATAATAAGAATAAAGGAAAAAGAAAATTCCTTATATGCAGATTTTCTTATTTCCCATGGTTTTTCTCTTGCCATCACAGGACAAGGTTTTTCTCTTAGTGCTGAGCACTTAGTTCTGAGCCCACAAAGATGTGATTGTCCAAAGCCAAATAAACAGTGCTAATTCAATCTCTGTAGTTAACTGATCTGATGAGCAGCATGGCCTCCTTGGTCACTTTAAATATATATATTGATTTCAGAGAGGAAGAGAGGGAGAGAGATAGAAACATCAATGATGAGAGAGAAACATTGATTGGCTGCCTCCTACATGCCCCCAACTGGGGATTGAGCCTGCAACCTGGGCATGTGCCCTGACCGGGAATCGAACCAGTGACCTCCTGGTTCATAGGTCAACACTCAACCACTGAGCAACACTGACCAGGCTCCCTGGTCACTTTTAGGCTGCTCACTTTCAGCAATCAGTAGTACATCTGTGTTCCCAGTAAAAAACATACAAAAAAAAAAAAACACCTTCATGTTACTTTTCATGTTGCAGTTGCCACTGTTTTACTGTAGGTCTTGAACAAAAGGTGACTCAAATAACTGAACCAATTTGAGTTCATGTATTTAAATATAACTGCCATTTTAAATACAAATCTGTACACAGAATCTTGGACCATCTGTATATGTTTTGTGCCAAACAACACAAGCTAAGTAAAAGACAGAGGTGTTTCAGTCTCAATTTGCCTTTTTAAGGTCAAAAGAATGGAAAGAGTTGCATACACCAGTTGTATATTATAAAAGGAGTTGTTATAAATGACTTGTTTCTAAGTGTTACATGTTTTCCAAAACACAGTTTTGGTACCATCTCTGTTATTACCCTATATTAAGAGGTGTGGGGGAATCACTACTATTATTGGTATGTGTCCAGTAAAGACATTTATCAGGTTTACCTAAGTATGCACACACGATACTATAAAGTGTAATGCCTGTGAAATGTTTTTCTTTGCTGGGTTCCAATTACGTACAGTACGGTTGTTGGCCAGGAATGGTCATCAAAATCATCTGCATTCATGTTCTATTCCTGTCCTATGGTGTGTCTTCGAGGCTTTAGTTCTGTGTCTCTTAATGCCATGCTAATCATCCCAGAGAACTAAGGCCTGGGGGATACTAGAATGAATACAAGTCTGGGTGTTGGATGCCCAAAGGAAAAGCTTTCTGCCCAGGTCAAAGGTGCAGTTTATAATCAAGCTAGATTCCTGGCAGTCCTGGAAGAACTGCCGTGTGAAACATTGCACCAGATCCTTTGTATTTTAGCTGTCACTTTTCTTCTGCTTCCAGTTCTGTTTTTGCCTTTGTGATTCTTATTTTGGATTATAAAACAACAACAAAAACAAACAAATAAACAAACAAAAACCTTCGGGAGAATGTTATTAAAATAGCTTTCTATGGAAAAGAAATAAACTCAACCAGGTTATTTCTCTTGGTTTGTGTTGCTATTCTCTCAAAGGACACTGAAAATGCATTTTATTGAGCTTTGATTGCTGATCCTGCATATTATGTCCCATCTTCCCCATTTCCAAATGTTGTAACAGAACTATAAACATGTTGTGGCTGTAGATGAAAGTTACTTCTTTTTTAATAAGTGCTTTTCCACACCACAGATATTAACGAGTGTGAAACACCGGGGATCTGCATGAACGGGCGCTGTGTCAACACCGATGGCTCCTACAAATGTGAATGCTTTCCTGGACTGGCCGTGGGGCTGGACGGGCGAGTGTGTGTTGGTAGGTTAAGCCATAACTAGATGACAGATCCACTCTCTGTCAATCAATAAAACCCACCAATAGCAAATGTAATCGACTGCAGCAGATATGATATAATTAATATTTATGGAGCAACAAACCAACAGTCAGTTCTCTTGGATAAATTGGATATTAATTTAAGGGATAGAAAGATGAGCTGCAGTAAATGAAAAGCAAAGGAATCCTCACCTCTTCTTACCCCTTTTCTTTCCTAATCACAGAGTTGTCCTCAGTTTTCTCCAACCCTCCTTGATTGCTAATGGTTTTTGAAATTGGCCTGTGTATGTTCATTATCTCTTGGCAACATGTTCATCGAGTATTAACGTCCAAAGGGAAATATAGAATGCAGCAGAGGAGGATATGAATAACCAAGAAACTTACATGATAATAGTTTTATATGGCTTTATAAGAGATTTCTTGAGAAATAGATATGAGTTTTATTCAAATTATTTTTAAGAAAGATAGTTAGTGAACCCTTTGAATTGGGAGGGGATTGGGCATAGCTGGACACCCCCTCTCTGATGCTAAAGATGACACTATTTACTGGCCAACATTTACAGATTTATATAATGAACCTTTACAGATCAAACTTCCCTTTTTTGAAAGTACGTCTAATTCAGACATTCAATAATTACATGTCTATTTGGAGGTAGGCCACAGTTCATAAAGATCTTATTTATCATGGGGTGATATTCAGCCATCAGCCATCATTCATTATGAAGTGTCTGCTTTGTACAGGCCTGGGACAGACAAAAATGAATGAAGTATAATTCTAGTACCTAAGTGCCTCCCAGTTAGGGAAACCATGATAGTCCCTAGAACACTGAGGCCACTGGTTTCCAGCGCTTAGAAACTGAATATAGTTTTTTTTGTTTTATTATTTTTCATTGAGACCTAAAGACCAGAGGCATTATTTGTGAGTAAGAACAGGGATGATGGATAAATCTAGCTTCAACTTTGACCTGGGGGGACTCATCTGTTTGAAGCAATGGTGTGATGACAGATGTGTCTTTCTGTTTAGACACACACATGCGGAGCACATGCTACGGTGGATACAAGAGAGGCCAGTGTGTCAAGCCCTTGTTTGGTGCTGTTACTAAATCCGAATGCTGCTGTGCCAACACTGAGTATGCATTTGGGGAACCTTGCCAACCGTGTCCTGCACAGAATTCAGGTATGTGCTGTCATGCGGATGCCTTCCTTGCACTGCTAGCCTTGTGCCACCATGTGCAGTCTTACATTTGTGCAGGTCCCAGGGAAAGATTACATATGCTCTCCAGGTACATCATGTACCTTCCTGGGGTCTTGGCAGGAGTCTTGATCCACATTACTCACCCGATTCTAACAACCGTTTGGAATAGGCAGCACATTTGTGCCTCCCATCTGAACCCCCCCACCTTAATAATAGTCATGCTCTTTGGAATACATGTAACTTTGTTTTCTAAAGTAGTTTCATGGTGTTTGCATTTTGTAGGGACGACTTATAAAGCAGAATTTTACACAGCATAAGAGTAAATAATTTTCAGGTTACCTGAATATTTCCAACTTTTCTCCAAAAGGCCTTGTGAATTTTGTTCAAATCCATCGTGTTGATTTTAGTGTGCTACTCCTAAATGATTTTATCCAAGCCTAGGGAAGAAGTACTTTCCACTATTTGAAGCAACACGGAACAGTGGAAAGAAAACTGGTCCGCGAGTCAGAATTCTGCTCCCAGGCCACAGGCAGACAAAGTACTCAACCGGCGGGGGTGGGGGTGGGGGAGTTGGGGGGGCACGTTAGCTTTTTGTGGATTTCTGTTTATTTAGGAATTTTTCTCACCTCTTTGCAAAAAGATTTGAGATGGCTTACATTAGTAAACATAATTATAAACTAGGATGATACGGAAAAGGGATTCTTAGTTCTCTCAGATCTAAAATGACTTGTTTTAGGCAATCCAGAGGAGCCTCTCCACTTGTAAGTTATATTTATTTCTAAGACAGAAAGAGTGTATTGAAATTAAAACAATAGACTGTCTACATTTGAACAGAATTTTAGGGTGGTTTGGCCATTGGCTTCTAATGCCCTAAAGTTAGATCTAATATTGAAAACATGTTGCTCTGATTGGTTGGTTCATGTTGATAGGTTCTGTTAGTTCATTTCTGACCTAGAAATTAAAATATAACAAGTTAGAGAAAGTTAAATGGAGACTTTTAAAAAATGGGGATACCAGTGAAAGAATAAAAGCTTTATTCTGTCTGATTACTTTACCCAGTGACTAATATACAAATGATCATTTTATATATGATTATCAATCCATTAAATACTTGTTTATAATACTTCAATTATGTAATATACAAATATAATTTTATTCAACAAAGATACTTTCATATAGCTTTATAGTCATGCTTTATTACTGTCAGCCTTTTGTATGTTACTTTAACTTTTCAAAGTACTTTTGTTGCATGCTTTGAATTTAGAAGATAGATAAGTTTCTTGAAAACTGGTGCCCGAGACTATAGGTGATTTGTTCATATAGGAAATGAGTGGAAGAGCCAACCTTGGAACCCAGGACCCTTGGTGCATATAGTTCTTAGTTCTCACCTTTTTCCTCTGGACTGAGTACATCTCCAAAGAACTTGAGCTGTGCCAGGTGTTATGATACGTAGGAAAATAATTGGGCTTATAAAAAGATGACTAAGGAGACCAGATTTCTTTAGAAAGCTTGGAGTGACATTTGAAGCCCAGTTCCACTAGCCTCTATTTATATTTGAATGGATTTGCACAGCAGAGGCCCACATGTGGAAGTGATTTCATTCAGTGTGTTTCTCTACCTCTTTGGTAAATGAAAATGCCAAATTATGAAGGATCTGAATATAGGCATCCCTCATTTCAGGGGAGAAGAGGGAATTTGAAAGGTATTGAAAATATCCAGAAGGCATATCTTTAGTTAATCTACTGAGAAACCCCAACCACACAACGTCTAAAGCCTATCTTTGTGCTCTGGAGGTCAAGTGGGCTGTACATGAAGGTATTTCACACTGGCTGAGCATTCCCTGTCACAGAGATCAGTCAGTTAAATGCACAGAAGTGTCATTATTAGGAATTTTTTCATCTGTCCCCATGCCACTGTCTTCATGGCACAACACTGAGTTAGCTCAGCAACACCTGTCATCTAAGTGCTTGAGCTGTTCCAGGTGTTATGCTGAGCACTTTCCACGTTCTCTCATTAAATCCATAGAACTACAGTGTGAGTTGGGTATCATTGTCTCCAATTTATAGAAGATGAAACTAACAGAGGGAAAAGCCTTGCTCCCAAGACCCCCAGCAGTAAGCATGGCCATCAGCATTCAAACCCACGCTGACCTGAATTCACCACAGGGAATACTTCAGTACCAGATCTTGCCCAAATGGAAAAGAACAATAATGTACCTGCATTTAGTGCAAGCATCAGCTAATTTAGCACTAATGTTAAAAGTACTTTTTACAAAACGGGTCTGATTTTGCTTTTCCTGTTTTTATTACATACAGTATTTCTCCACCTTTTGGTTAGATGTCTCAATTAATTGCTAATGTGAGAGAACAAAAAGGATGTGTTTCCTTTTGCTCCCAGTTCCTGTCTTTCAAACACACAATGGCAGGCACCTTTCATTTGTTCCCTTTACCCACCCCTCTTTAAGATGATTTAAAAATTAAGGGAGTTCCCTACTTTGCTCAAATTTACATTTGCTGGAAGGCACAAGTTCTGAGGGATTCAACCTTAGTTTTTTTCTATGGAGGGCCTAACTCATTTGCGTCACTGTCATCAGGAACACGATTTTCTAGTAAGACTGGAAGGACTGTTGGCTTGAGCAGTGAGCTGCGGGAGCCCCTGTAAAGATGCTCATCCTTAGGATCCAGTTTTCCTGCCACTTCAGTGCAAATGATTTGCATTTAACCATGAAGCTCTTATGTCCATCAGATATTGTTGGAATTGTATGTAAAACATTCTATCGATTTTAACCACTATTACCCCAATAATTTTAATTTTTTAAAAATAAATAGAAATCGGATCCATCACAATCTTGGGAACATAGTCCATAAACTTCTATTTCTTCAGTAAGATCTCACAGTTTTAGCATCATGCAATACTTCTCCTAGGGACTTACATGGAATGAGTCTATAGCACCCTGAAAAATATTCACTTTAAAAATATACATTAATGCAAACACAGATACCCTGTTGTTCTTGTGAGTGGAGGCTAGAGGCTTTGCAGAGAGAAATGAGAAAATGTTAAGAACTGGGTACTGAGAAAACAGCTTACACCGAAAAACGAAATTATTCCCAAGATGGTGGGAGAAAGTTTTATTAACAGTTAAGAAACCACACTTTAACAGGCACATTTCACTGTAAGTGTAAACTGTTCCCTGGTGAACAAAATCAAGTTATAGGAAAAACACCTTTTCCGAAAGTGCTCTGCACGGGGAATTGCTGTAACTTGCCTATTGCCTTAAAACTTGTTTTCCTCAGTGATGCGGAGCCTTTAAATGGGAGCTCCGTGTAATGGTGACTCCCCCGGGAGATGCCTCCTTTTCCGTTGCCACTTATTTCAGTTCCACTCACTTTGGAGGAAATGATGTGTGCAAAACCAAAAGCAGGATCGACCTGTTCTGCAAACAAAGGGATCATTTACTGTCTGTTAATTTATTGCAGCGGAGTATCAGGCACTTTGCAGCAGTGGGCCAGGAATGACCTCAGCAGGCAGCGGTAAGGACTGGTTTTGAAATTTACTACCTTGGGCATGTGCAGAGGCGGGATCAGGCCTTCCTGTGGGTTTCCAGTTGGCCCCTTTACACCAGTCTGGTCTGACTCCCTCGTTGGCCATCACTGCATGATGTACCTGGGTCACCGAGAAGCCCCCAGGGACAGGGCAATCAGGGCACAGCGGGTCCTGGGATTGCTGGGTGTGGGTGTGGGGCTTGGAAATGACGATTGGGTGCCCTCCCTGGAGGGCGCGGTTAGAGGACGGTGGATGAGATACAAAGACTGGTTGCTCATTTCCAAGAAGGGGCAGCCTGGCCTTCCTTTGTATCTTCCATTATCAAGTACAATTGAGGGTTATGGGCTCAATTGAATTATTATTTCCTAATTGTCCAGTGCTCAGTCATTTTTTAAGATAGTAATTGGGAGCCATCTTATATTTTATATTTTTCATCTTTTGTAGCAGACAATGACAGCAATTAACTCAGTTGGACGAGAATGAACTATTTAAGTGTAGGAGTAAGAACTAGAGAAATAGTGCTATAAAAGGAATTACAATTAAAAGGGAGAATTGGAATAAGTATAAGATAGAAAGCCGAAAGGATTATTTTATTGGAATTGGAATAAGTATAAGATAAGAAAGCCAAAAGGATTATTTTATTAATATAAAATGAAACGATTTGATTCAGGGGAGTTCTGAAAAAAGTGGACTGGCTGTATTGATTGTCAGTTCACTCAACTTGATTGATTTCATCACTTTGAGTGGATGAAGGTGGGAGAGGATATTTGGAGGACACGAGAGGAGAATTTAGGTAATATATAATGAATAAGGAGCTAGTGTTGAGTAACTAAGTTGTGCTAGGGACCTGCAGAAGTCAAAAAGTTCAGCTCTGATGTATAGAAGAGTCAGGCACCAAGATTTGAGACTGCCGTTCACTGATTGTCATTCTATATCGCCTTTGACTGTTAGAGCTCTCCTCAGTCTGGGAGGGCACAGCAAGGGGAAACCTAGCATCCTCTGGGCAGAGCCACAGAGGTCTCCCAGCACAGGTGGTGTCTGAGTGGGCTTTGGATGGGAGCACAGGTCTGCCTCAAGCATTCTGGACACAGAGTGAAGAGGGTGTTTTATGTTCATGGAAGAGTGAAAAGCTTAAAGTCAATAAACAGGGTTCGAATTTTAATTTGAGCTTGAGGATATTATTACAAGAGTTTGAGCCATGAGAATGACAGTCACCGTGTTTTGAGGTTAAGTCTGGTGGCAATGTGGAAGGTGGATGGGAGATGGACAGCAGGTGGCAGAGAGACCAGTTGTAGGGACTTGGGCTCTGCTTTTGATTCACTTTCCCATCTCGGTGTTTGGATCAGAAGCCAGGAGGTCTCCTTCAGTTTGATTAAGGATTGGAAATCTTGTAAGTCCAGGTCAGAAGCCAGTTCCTCTCATAGACTAAGGGAAGGAAGATTTGACTCATGATATCTTGTACTGAGAAAAAGGGATCAAAGTTTTTTTTTTAATCAAACTGTCACTGTTTTGTTTTTTGTTTTCTTTTCACAAGATCCTAAGGTCATTACATTTATTGTAATGTTATCTTTTGACAGTTCATTTGGTATTTAGAATGTTATTGATTTTGGACTCTTTTGTGGTGCAGATATAAACGAATGTGCATTAGATCCTGACATTTGTCCAAATGGAATTTGTGAAAACCTCCGTGGGACCTACAAATGTATATGCAATTCAGGATACGAAGTGGATTCATCTGGGAAAAACTGTGTTGGTGAGAAGTTTCCCCTGTTTTCTAAGATGTTCCGTGCACATTGCTTTCCTCCTTTTGATGCTTTGGAGGAAACTACTCATGAAGGACTTCAGGGACTGGGCACGTGGATGCTCTACACTTTGGGTGACAGCATGGTCCATCCATGTCTTGGTGGACAAAAATTTATGTGGAATTTTGATAATTTATGAATAATCATGTAGCAGATTCAGTCCTTAAAAGAGGAGCTCCTTAGGTACATAAAATGCAAACACTGAATCATTCTGGGATGGCTACGAAGGCATCCCCAATTTTTACCATGAAGCAGCTCTTCTCCCAACCACATTTTAGGATTAATCAGAGAAAACCCAGCTTATTTTCAGTAATAACTGCTCTCTGTTAAGTTTAACAAATATCATTTTTATGCTCTAACAATCCTAATGAAGGTACCAGCCAGTAACTAAATAAATCCTTTGGTTGAGAAAAAAATGGTCAACAGAGACACCATTGTTTTCTTCTTCAGCTTCTCCAGTTGCCTAGACTAGTATCTTCTGAAATGTAGTGTCCGTTCTGTGGTGTAGTGACATACTGCCTCCGGTTTCCTGAAGTTCGGCTTCTAAAACCAGAATATTTAGACTTGTGAAAATATGCCAAAGCATACCCAAACCAAAATGTAAGATGGTGAACCTTTTTTATTTGTAAGCAAAACACATTTTACCTCAAAGCAAACATACTTTCATGAAGTGGGATGAAAATTAGTAGTCTTTAAGATAAACAGGAGACCTAAAGTATATTTTTTACTTTATGAAAGCCATTTGGGGCTTAGAGGTGGGTGTTTACTTTCTTCTGCCTTTAGGGTTATGTATGTATGTATGTATGTATGTATTTATGTATTTTTATCCCTACCTGAGGATATTTTTTTTACTGGTTTTTAGAGAGAGAAAGAGGTTAATGGTTGCCTCCCATGTGCATCCCGATGGAGGAGGATGGGACCCACAACCTTGTGGTGTATGGGATGACACTTCAACCAACTAAGCCAACCAGGTTTATTAGTGGTATTTTAGGGGTAGGGTTTGAAATGTACTGTTCTAAGGTGGTCAGTCAGTTGTTGGAAATGTAATAATTTATAGATGCTACAGATTGAAATAAACAAATGTCCTGTTCATTCTTTTAACACACCATCTAGCAAGTGTCAACTACCTATTGGGTAATGGACTCAACTATCTCCCATCTAGCCATTAGGGAATCATCATATGTTCTGATCCTAGGAAAAAAAAGTTTCTCCCATATGTCCTTGGGTGTCAGCTGTTTTATTTGTCATGTTTCTTCCTTTACTATTTGTAGTCCTCTGGTGTTGGAGAGCTTGATGAAATACTGGGACCCCTCCCAAGAAACTTGTTGCCTTTGAGTAGACAAATAGTGCTTTAATTTATAAGAGGAATGGGATTAAATTATATTATATAGAACTTCACTCCCTTGAACAAGGAACAATGGTCATGCCAATTAAGTTTTTTATTATTACTAGAGGCCCAGTGCATGAAATTCGTGCACTAAAGGGGGGATCCCTCAGCCCAGCCTGCACCCTCTCACAGTCTGGGAGCCCTTAAATGATGTCCGATTGCCAGCTTAGGCCTGCTCCCTGCCCAAGCCGTCAGTAGGACATCCTTAGCGTTGCCATGGAGGCAGGGAGAAGCTCCCACCACCGCCACTGTGCTCACCAGCTGTGAGCCCAACTTATGGCTGAGCAGCGCTCCCCTGTGGGAGTGCACTGACCACCAGGGGGCAGCTCCTGCATTGAGCGTCTGCCCCCTGGTGGTCAGTGCACGTCATAGCGACTGGTCGTTCCTCAGTTTGGTAGATTTGCATATTAGCCTTTTATTATATAGGATGCTATATAGGACTATTTTAATATTGACCATCTCTGAAATATCCATAATTTGTCCCCTGGCCTTTTGTTATTACAAACATTCTTTCCAAAGCTCATTCAGCCTAATTGTTATTTCTGACTCCTAGTGCCAAGGTACTTTCGTTCTCTACAGCACTTTTAATCTGTTACAAAGACCTTCATTCAAATGTAACTTTTTTATAGTTGGCCATTTCTTCTTTTTTTCATAGCTCCTCCTCCTACAAAATTCTGTGTTTATATTGACACTCTGATATCAGTATTAAAACAATGTGGGTACTTTAACACAGCGATACATGATGAAGGTCTGGACTCTATAGCTCTATCTAAATTAAGAAAAGGGAATGGGGGAGAGAGAGAGAAAGAGAGAAGAGAGAGAGAGAGAGAGAGAGAGAGAGAGAGAGAGAGAGAACTAACTCCAGGTGCTCTAAAACAACCCTCAATCACTTTGCCCCCTCCCACTCTCTCTGCATCTCTGAGTTATTTTTGTAGGTCTGTTCTCACACCTTCTACTATACTCTTCTTCTTTCCTATACTTTCATTGTTTTTTATGAGTAATTTTTACTTTATCTTCTATTTATCTACTTACAGAATGGAACATAGCGGGTATACTTACTGCCCTTCTCATACAATGTACAGTTGTCCAGTTTTGCAGGTGAAAGCAGAATGCTGTACCTAATAGATCCCTCTGTTGTTAGGGCTGCTGACGATTGTCATTGTGGCCAAGGTACAGATATGTTATTTTGGAAAAAGCAGAAATCTTATTTTTCACCTGCTTGCCTTCTTAATATGTGGCATCTGCACATGTGGAAAAAGAACTAACGGTAGAACAAAGCATCTGCTCCCATTTAAATCAGCTTTCATCTGGGTTTCAGGCTAAATCAATATCTAGAAAACATGGAGGATGGAAGCAGGTCAGGGGTGCTACACACCAAACCCTCCTCTTTGAACTACAGGCTTCTTTCTCCCTCCCTCTGTTATTGCTGGCCCAGACTTGGCCCTTCCTTCTCTGTGGTCCACATTGACTTTGGAGAAATGAATGCTTTGTCTCGCACACCCTTAATTGTAGGGCCCCTTTGTAGGCTACACATGGTACTTTTTTAAAAATATATATTTTATTGATTTTTTTACAGAGAGGAAGGGAGAGGGATAGAGAGTTAGAAACATCGATGAGAGAGAAACATTGATCAGTTGCCTCCTGCACACACACCCCCACTGGGGATGTGCCCTTGACCAGAATCGAACCTGGGACCTTTCAGTCCGCAGGCCGACGCTCTATCCACTGAGCCAAACCGGTCAGGGCTATACATGGTACTTTTAAACTAGACTCCACTTAAAACAAGTTTTACTATTTCATTTTTCTATGAGAGCCTCTCTTCATTGGCAGACATGAAAAATCATTATTTATTTGGGCAGGCCAGAAAGACACAGGGATGTTTAGCTCCATCCATGGGAAGCCAAAGGGAGAGTTTGAGAGGCTGTAGGGATTCTTCGTTCAGTGCTTTAGTATACACTGAGTGGCCAGATTATTATGATCTCTGAATGCAAAATAATCTGGCCACTCAGTGTATATATCCTATATAATAATCCTATATAATAATAGGCTAATATGCAAATTGTCCCCTCGACCAGGAGTTCAACCAGCAGGCAGGCCGGCCAAAGGCCCATGTTCCCTTCCCCTGGCCAGGCTGGCCAGACGCCCCCCCCACCCCCCCATGCACAAATTCATGCACCGGGCCTCTAATAAATAAATAAATAAATAAATAAATAAATAAATAAATAAATATACACACACACACACACACACACACACACACACACACACATTGAGTGGCCAGATTATTATGCGTTCAGAGATCATAATAATCTGGCCACTCAGTGTATACTTCAAAGTTGGCACTATTATTATCAAGTCAGAAGTATCTTCAGATTTCAGATTATGTTCAGAAGTATGAAGTTAGGACTCAAAGGTGCAATCCAGCCATTTCCCACACAGGACTCCAGGGCCTGGCTAGTTTTTAATGTTTATCATCAATTCCTCAGTTTAAGTTTTCAGACATCATCAAAGTTTAAGAATTGCAATATGACCCTTTTGGAAAGTATTAACATTCCATATATTATTTTGACAGAATTCTCAGTATGCTACTTACTCAGCTGATAACATGACTTCACACTCGATTTTCCCATATTAAAGACTTTTAAAATATGTTGCTGAATTAAGTGTATTTAATACTGTGAACCCATGCAGCTCTCCAGTGCTGAATTTCTGTATCCTTTATGTCAGGGTTACTAGCTTGTCAAATGATGATCTAAGCAGAACCTCTCCATGTCTAAAAAATTCCTTGTGAATATATAACTTTTTCTGTGGGCTGTGTGATATTATAGCCCAAAGGGATACTTTAAAAAGCCATGTAATTTCTACACTTCCTAGTCTAAGTCATACATATCAAAAAAGTTAGATTTTGCATCAGATAGATCAACTATTCAGCTGAAAGCAAGGAGTTTTCCGCAGCTCTCTAAATCTCGTCTAATTCCCCGTGACAATTATAAACTCTGCAGATTGCCTCATACTTGATAAACATAACCAGAGATCTTTCAAATTATTCTAAAGACGAAACACCCATCCTGGAACTAATGCATATCAAAAAATGGACCATACCTTCTAAATCTTTATTTAATTCCTTAAATAAATAGATTAGTCCTTTGAATTCTGGTATAGTTAGACAATTATATAAAGATTAGTAACTTCCAGTAAATCCAGATTTTCTTCCTTCTCAAGAAAGAAGTGAATTGAACAGTGTGTGGTGACTTTAGACTTTGTACATACCAAGTACAGATAGTCAGGTCAAGCCCCTATTTTCCTAAAGTTGGGTGGTTTAGGCAAAGACCAATGGGACAGGCGTTTTGCCTCTTTGTTTGAATTAATCATATCATTGTGACTTTGTAAACCCAACTAAAAGAGCAAAGAAGTTGCATGCAAGGGAAGGGCTCTTTTAAAAGTTCATTTTCATTGGTTTTCCAGATATTAATGAATGTGTATTGAACAGTCTACTTTGTGACAATGGACAATGTAGGAACACTCCTGGAAGTTTTGTCTGTACCTGCCCCAAGGGATTTATATACAAACCTGATCTAAAAACCTGTGAAGGTAAACTACATTTTTTTTTTGTTCTTATACTACATACTTTGCTTTATTTTGTATTGCCACTAGAAAGCCATGAAAATAAATTATAGTCACTTCTATTTTAGATAATTATGCCCCTTCAGTTGAGAATCTGTGGTCCTAAATGGCACTTGTATGCACTTTGCAAGCTGTTGGTGGTACTTATCTGCAATTGGCATATTATTTGTCCTTTATTCTCAGTTTAAGTACCCTTTAAAAGCATTCATTTTGCATTTGCCTGCTATTGGCATTTTATTAGCTATCATTTAATAGATGCAGAAGACATTACATATATGTTGTTTGAGTTCATTATTCAGAAATCACACTTACATATTTCTTGAATAAAAATATTCATCCACGTATCAGATTCTGTACCATAGAGACTTGCTTAATTATTATTTTTGGCATTCCATCTAGTCTAGAAAAAATTTATTTAGGCCAGCTTTACTATCTAATGAAGAATTTATGATAGACATTGAGGCCAAAGTTTCCATATCCATTCATGCTCAAGACTAGTGTTTAAACTGAAAAACAGATCCAGAGACAGAGAAACATCGATCAGACCCTCAAACCTCAGAGGGAAGGTAGGGGAGGGTGGGCATAAGGGGAAGAGATCAACCAAAGAATTTGTATGTATGCATATAGGCCTAATAAATGGACACAGACAACAGGGGGGTGAGGGCATGATTTGGGGGGTTAGGGGGGTAATGTGGGGATAAGGACACATATGTAATAACTAAATCAATAAAGAAATTTAAAAAAGACTAGTGTTTAGCAGTGATATAGAGCTGTTTTTGTTTCAGATATCGATGAATGTGAATCCAGTCCTTGCATTAATGGAGTTTGCAAAAACAGCCAAGGCTCTTTTATCTGTGAATGTTCTCCTGAAAGTACTTTGGATCCAACAAAAACCATCTGCATAGGTATTTATCTTCCTGAGAATGATTTCCGGGTGTTTACCAATGCTGCTGTATTGAAGTACCTATTAAATATTATCTCTTCATCCCCCCCCACAGAAACCATCAAGGGCACTTGCTGGCAGACTGTCATCGATGGGCGGTGTGAGATCAACATCAATGGAGCCACCCTAAAGTCTGAGTGCTGTTCCTCCCTTGGCGCTGCCTGGGGGAGCCCCTGTACCATATGCCAAGTCGGTAAGTGAAATGGGCGCTGTGGCTCCTGTGCCCATCTCGCTGGTCACTTTGCTTAGAAAAGAGAAGCCTAGTACTTTGTGCACTTGGGCTCACGTGAGGATTTTAGAAGGTTTAATTCTGATGACTTCAATAAAACATATTACTGAGTAGGAAACTAAGAGAAGTATCAAGACAATAATTTCAGGTAATTTGGCAATTTATTGTTTTCTGTCACCACATTGTAATACAGTTAGCTGGTGTTGCTTTCCTGGACCAGCAATTCCTATTGGCTCTCTGGAGAATCTTGGGACTAGGGGTTCTGAGCCTTTTATAGGTGCACATTTTCTTCCAAAAAAAAAAATTGAGTAACATAAAGAAATCAGTATTCACGACTAAATTTCTAAGTCTGTTGCAAAGCTGAGGTCTGGGAGACTTGCTGATAATTTTGTTGATTCAATGTTTAAGTATATAAATGCATGCATTTACATAGTGTGAATGCTGCAGGGCACAATATATTCAAGTTCTAGACTTTGGTTTCCAAATTCATGTTACAGTAATCCCATAGTTTGATTCCTATGTTAGGGCTAATAGCAAGAGAGAAATCTAGTCAGTTTCCTTCTTGGTCCTCAATGTAACATGATCTTTAGGGCACCTTGGGGTCTTTTTGGATATCTCACAGGAACTGAGCTTTATTTAAGGATACATTTCATTATTATTCTTTTTCTCTTATGCAGTTTCAGAAACACTTCGTTATCTCAGACTTACTCATAGCGACAAAATGTAATTCATGTTCCTGGTCCTCTTTCGTGTTTCTTATACTAGGTCATAACTACAAAGTCTGGATATTGTTATCTCAAATTTGTTTTTTGTTTGTTTGTTTGTGGGTTTTTTACAGATCCCATATGTGGTAAAGGCTATTCAAGAATAAAAGGAACACAATGTGAAGGTATTTATGATTATTTGTAAACCATAAATTTCTGTGTGCTTGAAGAATTCTTGTGTTAACTTGGACTGGATAAAGATGTCATGTAACTTCACAATGAGAAATATGCTGCAGAGAAATAAAATAATGAGAACTACAGAGCATAACAGATGTTAATTTCACAAGCATATATATGCTCTTGCCAGTTTCAAACTACTATGGCCAGAGTACAGGGTGGCTGAGAATGTAGGCTGACCATGGTTTGAGTTGACTGCCCTTTCAAAATGCTGTATATCAAGAAGATAAAACAGGAGGTCTTTAATGGGGCTGTAAAATTTGCCTTTTTCTGGTTTTGTCCTATTTTTTGTTGTTTGTTTCTTTCATCACATATGATTTAAAAAGACACACTTAGCTGCATTATTTTTGAAAATATACGTGGATTAATCTCTAGTTTGCCATGATTCTTTCTCCTGGAGTCCCAGATAGACATAGGTCAGGGTGACTAACACAACCTGACATGACACAGCAGCTGAACAATTTTAAAAACAGCAATTAGTCCCATATGCGGGATGAAATGCAATTTCTTCCCTGCTAAAATAAAGAGGAACACTATAACCCCCACCCAAGGTCTTGCTTTCCAAATAATGACTGAATTCTTTGGCCTTTCTTTGGTCCAGACCCACAGTTAATAACTTATGTGACCTCAGCAGCACATTTTTGTATACAAGTGGCCAGAACAAAAAAAAAAAATACCCCAAAAGGTAAATTTTCCCCTTCCCATTTATCTCTCTTACAAGGAAAGATCAGGAACATTTTTTTCAGCATCCCTAGTTTGAGAAATATTTCTTCTAAATAGAGACACTATGTGTGAATTTCTTAACCAATGCTCCATGTTTTTGACATTGGCAAGTAAGTGCCTTTCTTTGGATTAATTTGATGGTGAATATTTTTCCAAATTAAGTGCAGAGAACATACTGCTTTGCATTAAGCAAACTGATACAGAAGGGCACATTTGAGAGAGAGTGGGTGAATGATAAAAGGATGAACACGAGCATCTTTTGACTCTCCCCAACTCAAACTGGGACAACCAAGGTTTTGGCAGAACAGTGAGACCATTGCTGAGGTAGAACCAGTAATACACTCCTGGGGACTTCGCAGCACTCTCAAAAGGGAATCTTTTTACCAGCCCTGCGTATTCCTCAGTAGGATTTTTCCCCATGCCACGTTTAAGCTCTATTCTTTGCCCGTTTGAAAGACCAGGTTTCTATTTCTCTACTTACTTCCAAACATCTGGTCTCATAAAGCTAATTATCTGGTTCCTGGGAGCCTTACCTGAGACAGTCACAGTACCCAGAGCTGTCTCCAAGACTTCACACCAGCTCCCTGTCTCTTCAACTCAGAAATTACTCCTGAGACCAGTGGAGAAACTCATATCTTTAGCAGCAGGTGAGCTCTGTTTGTTGCTATTCAGACAGCCCAGAAATTCTACCTAAACTATTTGGAAGCAAACTAATTTTGTGATCTTGTCAGGTTCAAATGGCCTTTTCTGTTATGAGAATAATTATGATTTCATGAATGGAATAAAGTAGAATGATGTTACAGATATGTTAACTTCATGCTTTCTTTCCTTCATAGATATCAATGAATGTGAGGTGTTCCCAGGAGTATGCAAAAATGGCGAATGTGTGAACTCCAAGGGATCATTTAAGTGCCAGTGTCCCAATGGGATGAGTTTGGATTCCACTGGGAGGATCTGCCTGGGTAAACACAGAACTTAGTACCTTTCTAGTGATCATTTCTTAAAGATTATTAATGCTTCAGTTAATAAGATAGAGCTGAATATTTGGTTCCAAGTACAGATACACGCATCCCAAATTCAGCATTTCTGTTAGGATCCATGGTGGTTTTCTGGAAAAAGAGCTTTCCCTAACTGAGTCTCTTTGTTTATTCTTTATCGAAAGAGTAGAGAACGTGTTAGTGAAGTGAATTGTATGTAACTGTTCCTTCAATCATTATCACCTTAGCTATTATTCCAGAGCTCTTAAATCCACCCCCATATGTCATGGGCTCTAAGATGTGAGGTGAATGGTGGGGAGAATACTTTCAATTAAAAAACTATAACTCATACCTGCTAGGCCTGTCCTCCTATTGGCCAGGCGGACAGGTGCTTGCAGGAAACTTTTGTGGGTATCAGGAAAGAGAGGGAATATCATGCCTTATGTTTTAATTACACTTTATAATTTTCAGATGCATAATCTCATTTGTCTCATTGTCTCAGACAAGCAGACTTCTTAGTCACAGAATAGGACCAAATTCTAGGTCTTCTGACCTCTGGTCTGCTATTCTTTCTATTCTTCCTCATAATCCCATGAATTTGGGGTTGGAGCTAGATGTACGCCACGTGTATCCAGAAGAATGTGTACACGAACACATGTTGAAGTGAAAGGAATACTTGAGAAGAGGAGTGAATGGCTTTTCTTTGCTGTTTTTCCTCATTTTGGAGTTTACCAGTCCATCTCTCCAAAATGAAGTGGATCAGAGGAAAAGGGGCTGGGGCCAGATCAGATGTTCTCCAAAGAGAGAGTGTAGTTTGCTTTTAGCCTGAGAAGAGATGGCAAGACCTCATGGCCGATATGCATTGGTAACCAGCATGTCTGTGAAAACATCTCCCCCAAGCACATTGCAGGATTTCTTAGAATACTGCTCCTTTCATAGAATTATCAGAAAAAGTGAACACAGAGTAGCTCTCCTCATGCTCCCTCTGCTCTCTGGCAGATATCCGCATGGAAACCTGCTTCCTGAGATACGATGACGAGGAGTGCACTCTGCCCATTGCTGGCCGCCACCGCATGGACGCCTGCTGCTGCTCTGTGGGGGCGGCCTGGGGTACGGAGGAATGTGAGGAGTGTCCAGTGAAAAACACGCCTGAGTATGAGGAGCTCTGCCCCAGAGGACCCGGATTTGCCACAAAAGAAATTACAAACGGAAAACCTTTCTTCAAAGGTACAATGGTTTCAGTGGTTGGTTGCCCTTTCTTTTAGACCAACAGGATACATTTGCATGAGCCCAGAGTTCTACCAGTGGGATTATGAGTACCGTCCATGTGGTCATCCCTCCATCATCTCAGCATACATTTTTTTGCTTCCTGAATGATCTGTAACCAAACATTCACTCTGTAATGGGTTGTTTTTTTTTTTTCTATATCTCAGGATTTCCTGAGGTTGCTTGCCTCACCCATCTAGCCATTATTAAGTGTTAAAGTAGATTTTAATGCTACCCTAAGCCAAACATGAATGAAAGGAAATGGGAAAATTGTATGCCATCTGCTAAAGCCACATGAGAAGACCTTTTATCTGCTGATTTGAGCGTCCATGTCTCTGCAGTCCACCTGAGTATAGATAAAGGAGGGTGAATGGCATGAGAACCCCAGCAGCAGATCCTCTTTGTCCAAATGTAGCGAAACTCATTCCTGTGGCAGACACACTCCAGGGACAGGATATTTTATTATTTCAGTTTATTATGCTATAATCTAGAATTCATGCAAAAAAACAAGAAGTCGCAGA
Source organism: Eptesicus fuscus (assembly GCF_027574615.1). Taxonomy (NCBI): domain Eukaryota; kingdom Metazoa; phylum Chordata; class Mammalia; order Chiroptera; family Vespertilionidae; genus Eptesicus; species Eptesicus fuscus. The sequence goes on from NC_072477.1 coordinate 59,682,091, forward strand.
TTTAATCTAATTCCAATTTGATTTAAGTTTTTGCACACAATGAAACAGAGCTTGTTTACTTTAGCATATGGAAAAATCATAATTGGTTACTCAGAATTCCGACTATTCAGAGAGGCTCAGCTTATGTTCCCAGTATAGAGTTTTGTGTTGGTTGCCCATTGTGTCTGGTCCTAGTTATTATGCTTCATAATTGAATCAGATGGGAAATGAGTATATAAATACCAGTTAACTATCTTTATAGAAAAATGTGTAGACTTTTTTTTTTCCTACTGAGCATTTTGTCCAAGAAGCTCTGGGATTTAAAATTGTTGTGTCTAGAAAGACAGTTTCTAGATGGCCCTGTTAAATGTCTCTTAAGTAAATTTAAAGGAACTCGAGTGATTTGCTTCCAAAGGCTGTGGGAATCCATTGCCACAGAAGGACTTGGTGTTCTTGAGATTTAATCTGCCCGTTCTGTCTCTCATGACACTATGCAAAAATTAACTTGTATTTGTTGAGCTTTAGGTCTTACTTGGGAAAGTCTCCTAAAAGGGTAAACTCAGATTACACGTTACAGAAGTCGTCTCCTAATATACAAAAAAAAAAAAAACAAAAAAACTCTTTTACTTATACTAATGAAACTCTATGGCTATATAATATTGATAAAATATTTTAAATAGTATACATTATTTCCAAATAATTTAAATTAGAAATGACGTCTTCTTTGAAATTCTTGTATTTTGGGCATATCCAAAAACACATAAAAAAGCATAAATGAATATCTTATTTCTCTACACCAGCAATGTTCAACCAGTGTGCCTCAAGGATTCTTACAATATGCAATATCTGACTACTTAGTCAGGGCACTAACCTCTTTTCCCTGAGATTGTCAAATTAAAAAATGACAACAGCCAACACAATAATAGCCATCTGGTGTGAATGAATCAATATTATACCCATTTTTTTTGTCAGATCAGCCAAGAATGTAATATTATATAGCCATAGAGTTTCATTCTATGCTAAACCAATATATATATATTAGTATAATTACTTTATATGTGCCAGGAGATGAAAAAGGATGAAAATCTTTGCTCTACACACTCAATTGGTTGTTGTGAGGCAATATATGCTAATAATCTTCTATATGCTTTAAGTATAAACACTAGTGGTTTGGACCCTTCATTCAGCAAATAGTTAAATGTCCAGTGTGTATCAGGCTGGATTCTAAAAGTCCAAATAAACACACTCCTTACTTCTCTGATAATGCTTTCTGAAACAGAAGTTTAAAAGACGAGAAATGTGTACACAGTCATATTTCTCATGGGTCATCACACAGTCTTTAAAATGTATATTGCCAAGACCTTATATCAAGACCCTCCAACCTCCTGGGTTTAACACGGTGGGATTGAGACCTATTGGTTACTCACAACTTTTCACACATTTTATTTTTCTTGAAGACATCAATGAATGCAAGATGATTCCCAGCCTCTGCACCCACGGCAAGTGCAGAAACACCATTGGCAGTTTTAAGTGCAGGTGCGACAGTGGCTTTGCTCTTGACTCTGAAGAACGGAACTGCACAGGTCAGTGAGGGGGCTCACCTTGGAGGGACAACCGTTAGACTCTTCATCTTTATTCCACAAGAATGAAGGCTATCCTGATACTCACTTGCTGCTTTTGTGCAGACATTGATGAGTGCCGCATATCTCCCGACCTCTGTGGCCGTGGCCAGTGTGTGAACACCCCAGGGGACTTTGAATGCAAGTGCGACGAAGGCTATGAAAGTGGATTCATGATGATGAAGAACTGCATGGGTAAGTGTGTGCCCGTTTGATCAGCACAGGAAAGAAAGGGTTCCAAGCAGCTTTGAGGACTCATGGCCCATGGCTCGGCTTCTTCCTGTTTCCCCAGTGCTCTGCTCTCCTGACCAGTGAGTCTGGAATCAGTCTGTGGCAGTGGGAGACTGACATGTGGGAGAGCTGAGGGAATTCATGCTGCGGGGTGGTGGGTGGCCTCCGACACCAGTTATGGGTCCCAGACAAGTGAGTGTAAAACCTAGAATAGACACCCCAGGGAAGAGAGAACAATTCAAACATAAGTTATATTCAAGATCACATTATAGCGTCTCTGCCCAATATTCCTAGAAAAGGAGATTAATTAAGCTGGTTGCATTAAATCAGGGCCCCTAGAAACAATAATCCTGAGATGGAGATTATTTTGAGGGAGTGCTCTCAGGAGGAGCCTGAAGAAGTAAGGGAGGCAGGTGAGGGAAGGAGAAGAGAGGCAGACTTCAGCCTTACCAGGCTTCCACAGGTGACTCGGGAGTGTGAATGGCATCGGAGAATTGTCCTACCTTGAAACAAGGAGGCCAAGATTTTCTGTTTCCACATCAGTTCAATCAACTATTGGCCATGGGTGGCCGCCAGCAAGGGAGGGAAATACAATATCTCACCTCCCAGATATTTGTGAGTGAAATGCACAGCAGTTCTTCAAGAAGGAATCTGTGAGCCGTTAGCAGCCAGGACACCCAGAAATGGGGTGATGAGTACACTGGCCTGGGCATGGGGACCTGGGCAGGACACCACCAACATCTTCAACACGGGTCGTTTCCATTTTGCAGATATTGACGAGTGTCTGCGAGATCCCCTCCTGTGCCGAGGAGGCGCTTGCCTGAACACCGAGGGAAGTTACCGCTGTGAATGTCCTCCTGGTCATCAGCTGTCCCCCAACATCTCAGCGTGTATTGGTAAGGAGGAAGACTTCAGACCACTTACTTGTGGTCAGTCATTCAACCCACGTCTCTGCCAGAGTCCGAAGCTGATGGCTGGCTCTTTGCTCTTCCTATTTTCTTCACAGACGTCAACGAGTGTGAACTGAGTGCAAACCTTTGTCCCAATGGCCGGTGTGTGAACCTCATAGGGAAATATCAGTGTGCCTGCAACCCTGGTTATCATTCAACTCCGGACAGGCTGTTTTGCGTGGGTAAGTTCTATATAGTACATTGTTTTATATTTTATTTTTATTAGTCTCTTTCTAAAGCACGCAAGCCATGTTCTCAGAGTTCTGCTCCCATCACTAGTGACCTTTACTTAATCTTTCTTGTTTCCCTGTAAGTAAAAGTCTTTTCCTTGTGGCTTACAATCTTCAGATATCACCTCATTGTGTGTTTAAAGAGCAGCTAAGAGAGAGCTGTGGAATGTTTTAGTTCTAACAAGTATAGTTTGACCCATGCTGCTTTAATGGTGAATGGTAGCATATGCTCTGTTTACACATATGCCTAACCAGGCAAATCAGCACGTGATTACTAACCCCCTGAAATAATGAAGCATGGTGAGTGCTGTGAAAAAGACGAAAATAAAACAACATAGGGTGTAATCTCTGCCCTTAGGTGGTTTAGATCAGCTGAGAGGTTTCAAAGAATAATTATTCGAAAGAAGACTATGATATCTTACCCAGAAGGAGGCCAGGCCTGGCACTCCTTAAAGAGGGGGTTATGTGGGACAAGCCTTTTGCTTTGTGGCTGGCCCTCTGTAGGGTTCGTCGTGCTGGAAAGAGTGGCTCAGAAAACGCTGTGGCTTTATTATGCCCAAAGTCAAAGTGAAACTTTGTGGAAACAGCCAGTTTTTGCCTGGTTTGGGGTGTACATCATGTGGAACTGCCAAGTCTCACATGGTTTCTACCCAAAGTCATAAATCAGCCCAAAAATTCTCCTGAAATATGGCCCAGGACAACTCAGAACTCTAACTCAAGTTCTTGAAAGGTTTAGAACTTCAGCCAGTCAAAGCGAATGTCAAGTTTATAACTGAATCTATGACCCAGAGAATTTCACTCGTGTGGTCATTGTCATATATGTTCTCATAGCCCCTAGCATTTGTCCTACATTGCATGTGGCACACTGTGTATTGTGTAATTAATTGTTTACCTAATTCTCCAGTTGCAGTTCAGCATTATGAGGGTAGGTCTTGTGTCTGTCACATTCACCATGAGATTCACATCTCTAGCACACAGTAGGTGTGTAGTTCATATTTTTTGAGGGAATCAAGCAATGTGGTGACTTCCAGTTGCCCTAGGATGTTCTTTTTTGTTTGTTTGTTTGTTTGTTTGTTTTCCTTGACCCATGCCTAAAATTTATAAACACATGCCATGATCATAAACACAGAAAAAGGTAATATTATTATTATTATTTTTTTTAGACATTGACGAATGCAGCATAATGAATGGTGGTTGTGAGACCTTCTGTACAAACTCTGAAGGTAGCTATGAATGTAGCTGTCAGCCAGGATTTGCACTGATGCCCGACCAGAGGTCATGTACTGGTAAGTAGGTTTTAGCCTCCTGGGAAATAACAGGTCCATTTATAGAGTAGTTTGGTGCCTGGGCTGTGGAGTTAATAGTCCTGAATCCAGATCTTTGTTTTGTTACATATTCTAGCTGTGTGTCCTTGATAAAGATCCTTAGCATAAGATTTCTCATCTATAAAACAGGGTCAGATTGCCTATGTGGAAGAGTAAGTGCAGCACTTAGTGTAGTATCTGGCACATGCTCAACCAGTGGAGTCTAAAAATAGTGTCTTCATTGATCAGAATTTTGAAGAATCTGATCTCAACTTACTTCAGTGCTTGTCAGGGTGTGTTGCCTGGACCAGCAGCATCAGCCTCACCTGAGCATGTGTTAGAAATAAAAAATTTTAGGCCCCATCCCAGACCTACTGAATTGGAAACTCTTGGGGGTAGAGCACAGTAATCTGTTTTCATAAGCTCTCCAAGTGATTTGGATGTGAGAAATGCTGGTCTAATTTACACTTCTCGATATATCATCCTGGGCTAGAAGAGCCATGTAGGCATCTAGAGGTGAAAACTGAGGTGGGTAATATAGGTACTGATTTTGGCTTGGGTTAAGAAGAGAACTTAGGTATAGAGGCCAAAAGTATTTTATCTGACCTAGAAAAATCTCCCTGAAAAGCCCTAAATATATATTTTGCTATAAAAATTAAATGTTGGAAATATTTTCACTAAAATTACATCTGAGTAGATATGCTTATTAACTAGTTTTCACTTTAAAAATATCAATAAAACAGAAGATGATAGACTTTAGGAATAAAAAATAGGATTCATAATCATTTTTGAATGATAAATTCATATCAGAGATAAAAATTGCTAATTAAATGATGGACTTTTAAGTGGATGTGGACCTTGATCTTAAACAGTATGTTGGAATCTTGAAAATTGTTCTCTCCTGAAAGCATGTTCTATGGAAAGCTTCATTTGGATTTGAGAACTAATTCTCTAATGCAAGTAGGCTGAGTCCATTCAACTTGGGTTACTGAATTAATAGAACCAATATCAACAACAGGTCATTGTTGGTTTTATTCTCTACAGATATTGATGAGTGTGAAGATAACCCCAATATCTGTGATGGTGGTCAGTGTACCAACATACCTGGAGAGTACAGGTGCTTGTGTTATGATGGATTCATGGCATCTGAAGACATGAAGACCTGTGTAGGTAAGCAAAGAAAACAGAATTTTCCATTTTCTCTGATTATTCACAAGTACTGTTAAATTACATAAAGGTTAGTTTGGGTAGCTGATAGATCCTATATGGGAAGTAAGGATATTTAGGGGTATAATGCCAATATTCCAAAACTGGCATTTCAAAAAGCAGCTTCCTTGTGACTGTCATATGATGCTCAGATATGTTATGTGGACTGAGCTACGGTTGGTCAACTCCAGATAGAGTTGTTTTGTCTATGCATTATTTCTGTCCATTTAGCCCTCCTGCTATAATTAGAGTTTAGGCTTTTAAAATGTTTAAAAGCAAGCAAAATTTATTTCTGATAAAATGCAATAACTCTAGAATTGATTGCATTTGTTTTAGAGTTTCTATTGCTATGTATTAAAATGTGTTAAACTTTTCTGCAATATCTAATCTGCCTTTAATTCTGTTCAGTATGTTTTTTATTTCAGACATCATTTTCATCTCTAAAATTTTATTTAAGTATTTTTCACACTTCTGTGTCTCTATTTGATATGTTCAATCATTCCTCTAGCTTTTGAACATATGGGATACAGTTATAATAACCATTTTAATGTCCTGGTCTACTAATTCTGTCATCTGTGTCAGTTCTGAGTCATTTCAGTAAATTGACTTTTCTCTTTATGATGGGTCATATTTTCCCGCTTCATGGAATGCCTGGTAATTTTTGATTGGATGCCAGACATTATAAATTTTTACTTACTAGGTGCTAGATATTTTTGGATTCCTAGAAATATTCTTGAGCTTTATTACATAACTCAGTTAAGTTATTTGGAAACAGATTGATCCTTTCAAAATCTTGCTTTTACGCTTTTAAGAGAAGTTAGTTTTGGGCTAATTTTGCTCCATTACGGTGGCAAGATCCTTCTGGACACTCTACCCAAACCCCTGTGAATTCTGGGATATTCCAAACTGGTAGGTCCAGGCCTTCCGTGAACGCTGATGATTGTTTCCTCTAATTCCTGTGGGTGGTACTTCCCCCAGCTTCCAGTAGTTTCCTTGGATGAGTCCACTGATCATTATTCATCTGAATATTGACTGGGCCCCTTTGCAGGTATTTGGATGCTTTCTCACTGTGCAGTTTCCATCTGTCCCTTGCTCTGCCCTGTGAACTCTAGTGACCTGGGCCTTTCAGGAATTCTAGCTTCACCTCCTTGACCCAGGGACACTACCTGGTTCCATCTGTCATCCCTTCTCTGTGCCTGGGACTTAAGACTCTCCCTACATAGTAATCTGGGGCTTCATAGAACTCATCCAGTTTGTTTTCTTTCTTTGAGATCACTGTCTTTTGTTGCCTATATTGTCCTTTTGTTGCTTCAGATGGGAAGGTAAATTCTGTGCCAGTTACTCCATCTTGTCCAGAAGCAGGAATTTAAATTGTATCACATTTATAGCTTCAGAAAACCCTTTCTGAATATCTGTGAAGTCCCAGAAATGAAAGTGAATGTCATAAAAAATTAAATAACTTTAAATTTTGGGAAAAAGTGAAGTTTGTAACTACCTACACTAAGACTACTATTTTATCTGTCCTCTCTTTAAAAATATGGAAACTAACTTGTTGGCATCATGCAAACTGAATTAAAAGTTTCATTTTGCAACATAATATGCTGTTTTGAAAAGGTTTCTAGACTGTCACATAAACAGGCTCTATACTTAGCCTAGAGTCAATCAGTTTCTTTGCTTACTTGTCCTCCTGCCTATGGCCCAGATAAATTGCCAGTGTGCATGGCTAGCCTGAAATGTAGAAAGCACATGTGAATTGAGTTTCACAGATATGATGCATTTTTTGAGAGAAAGTATTTCACCCTTTCTAATTATTTAGCACAGTTGCATTATCTAGGGGGAAAAGTATTCACTGATATCAAACAAATGGTTATATGCATTAATGATATCTATGTTTTACAGATGTTAATGAATGTGACTTGAATCCAAATATCTGTCTAAGTGGAACCTGTGAAAACACGAAAGGCTCATTTATCTGCCACTGTGACATGGGATATTCAGGCAAAAAAGGAAAAACTGGCTGTACAGGTATGTTTTTTAAATCAGACAATAAAACATTAAGTGGTTAAGAGACTGCTACCATAATTATAGATTAATACAAATTTTAGATCTACTAACATTTTAATTACATTATAAAGCATTTTGTATAACATTTTTTATTAACTTATTCTGTACTTCTTTGAAATTTGTCTTACTATAGATTGGATCTAAGCTGAGAGTTTTTTCTTTACCTGTGAAACAAGGCATATTGGATAAATTACCACTATAATAAACACTATAAGTATCACATTTTTATGAGATTAAAAATCACATTTTATATCAAAGTAATTAACATGCTAATTACCAAACATTCATATCCCTTTACAGTTGTCCAACACATATAATGTTTAGGTCGTCAGACCACATCTACAACAGTGGTCCCATAAGATTATAATGGAGCTGAAAAATTCCCATTACCTAGAAATGTTGCTGTAGTAATGTCGTAGCTCAATGTCTTTGTGGTGATACTCGTGCGAACAAACCTACTGCACAGCCAGTCATATAACAGTACAGCACATCCAGTTACAGTAGGAGGCTGCACCATCTAGGTTTGTGTAAGTGCACTCTGGTGTTCGCACAACGACAAAAATTGCCTGACTATGCATTTCTTAGAACGTACCCATTATTAAATGGCACGTGATTGTATTAAAGCAAGCCTTTCTCAATAACCTCCACTGCCAACACTTTATTTAGGGTCATAACTTTTTAAAGAAGCATATCCTATAATTCAAATATTTCATCAATTCTCATCAGTCTTCTAGTTCCTTAAATTAGTGTGCTTTTGATGTATTAAGTGGCATTAGCCCAAATAAGTCTTTATTCTTGGGACTTAACAAATCTTATGTAGTACTAATAAGTCATTTTGTAATTTTGGTTGTCTAATACTAATAGCACAATAATACCAATAAGAAAAATCTTTCTACACCCAGCCAGGGTTGCTCAGTGGTTGAGCATCGACCCAGGAACCAAGAAAATCTTTTCACAGTATTTCTAGATTATTCTATTAAATGCCAAATGAAAGAGGTAATTCTTTGTGAGTGATTTTGTTTTGAAGTGTTTAGTTGTTATTTTCAAACTTGGGACAATGATGTGTTAAGTATGTAGAATAATGAGCAACATTTTTCAGTAATTATTTCTAGAACAGATTATGGCATATAACATAATTTAAAACATAATAGAGACCATGGTGAGCTTGAATTAGGTAACTGCATAATTTCTTTACAAATAACAGACTTTAATTCCAAATGCCAGTTTGGCAAGCCCCTGTGACTTAAAATGAACATTAAAATATTTTCAGATTGGCAACGTGGTAAGTGTACAGATCCTTTTCTAAATTATAACAGCATTTTCCAAGAAAACCCCCAAATATATTATCATTTTAAGCTGCACAATAATACCAAGTTTCAAAGTTATAGATATACAAAATAACACCAATAATATTACCATTGGTTCAAAAATGGCAGATTCTAGCCAAATTATAAAAATAAGCATGAAGCTGGAATGCTTTCATCCTCACTATATTACTCTTCATATGAAGCATGGCTAGGGGTCCATTCTAATAGCACAGTGTTTAAAATATCAACTCCTCATGTGGTCTCTGGGATACAAATGATGCTTAGCTCACTACATCGATGGTGTAAGCTTTATTTTTAGCTTCCAGTATAAATACAGAACTTGGGATGAGGGGGGAGGGGTCTGGCAGGAATGAAGGCAAAGGTAGGATAGTTTCATATTGCATTTTACTTAATAGAGACTAATGCCAATGCTTGGCTCAGTTGAACTCACTGAAATTCACCCCAGGAAATAGTGATGTTTAAGAAGAAAGAAGTTAATCTAATGGGATGCTCTTCAGCTATAAGAAAAAGAGATTTCTAGAATTGTATGCTCCAAATTCCGGCTAAGAGGGGCATGTGCAGAGGCCAATTATTTTAGGCCTTTCACCATGCAGACAGCTTACATTTTCATGCGATGTTAATTTTATTTTAGGTAAATGAGATATAATGCCCTTGGCACAGTGCTTGACATTCAGTAGCCCGTCAATAAATAGTAGCTCCTGTTGTTATTGTAAAATGAGACGTAGACAGTGTCTAGAAGCCATTTAATTGAAGACATAACTTCTAGTCTAGCAAAATTCTATACTACTATTTACTGACACACACTTGAAGTCAGTTTCAAGGAAGAAAAGTCTTCCCCTCTATATTAGAAGGCTTGGTTTTAAGTGAGTTTGCACAGATACTGAGACTGTGGTGAGAAGAGCTGTGTACATCATATGAGGTAAGATGACACCAGTTTTACTTTACGAACAGCAATCTTTCAGTAAATTATGTGAACAGAAACAGAGATTTGAAGTCCAAGAAATTACTCTATCTCTTCCCAAGAGTCAACATCCACCTACTTTCAAATTATAGCCTAAGATGAATTTTAATTCCGTAAAACCCAGATAGCACTGTAGGGAGAAGACGCCAGTCTCATGGCCCCTTTGGTATCACAGCAGCGTGGCCTGTGCTCTTCTCCTGGGAGGCAGAAGAACTCTGGATTTTATTCCTAGTTCTTCTACTGATTCACGAGCTTGAAGAAATCATATAAGCATTCCCCTTGGGCGAACACCCTGCAGTGAAGTAGGGAAGGAGGGAGTGCATTCGGGGGGAAGAAAAAGAGGGCCTCTGTAAATACTGTTATTAACAACCAAGGGTATCACATCTGATTGAAAATGACTTACACAAACAGGAATTGGCAGCACGTGTGGTATACTTAAAAACAAGTTTTAAAAAACCTGAGCCAAAATATTTTTTAATCCCATGTAACTAGGGCTCTTTTAGCCTGCTTTTAGTTTAAAATTAGTGTCACTCCCAACTTAGAATACTAGCAGGTTACCTTGGTGATAGCCGTGTTAAACACAAGTGTTTATAATGTCCCAGGCAACTAATATAAATACAGATATGTTCTCGCCTAATGGGACAAGCAAGCCACACAACAAATAACAACGGAGGGCAGACCTGGAACTATGTTTTGATGAATATCTTATATATATTTCTATACAAGCATAATATGTATAATATACATAATATATATTTTTAAAATAAGAGCCTGTAAAGGAATTATAAAAATATGTATACTATTTCATAGGGAGGAACTTTGTGTCACGAGAACTAGAAAAATGTCCTCTGGGTTCCATTACAGCTTTGTCTAAATATTTCAGCTCCCTTGTCATTACTGATTGTTTCCATTTTAACAAATAAACATGTTTCCCCCCCCCACCCCAATCACTTCAGCAGTGTTCAGAATCCACCCACTGACTTACATTCCCAGCCTACACAGATGTTAAGGGTTTCTTTTTTTCTCCATAAGCGTTGTCCAAATCCTAGGCTGAGGGGAATGTTCGATTTAATGGAGGGAGAAAGTACATTTGTTTGAATCTAGAACACAGCTCTCTGTCCCTGGCTTGAGGGAGCTTGCTGGGTTACAGTGTTTCTGTGGCCCCATGCAAGGCTTCTGCTGCTCATTTTGCTTAATTGTCATTAGACAACCAATCAGAAAGAGAAAAACTAGGTTGCTGCTGGATGCCATCCTTGGTGGGTCCTGGCTTTCACAAGCTAATTTGCAAGAACCTTCCACCCTCATGTGCTCACTCGATCAGTTAGCAAGGTATGCCATGTACATCAGTTGTGTTGAGTTAAAATAGCGAGATTTCTTGGTAATTCCATTTCTCAAACTGTGTGCTTCTTTCTACCTGAGAAATGTTGCCAGTGGGTCCATGAGAGAGAATCATATACTTTAAAACCACCAGCATTCAGTGACAATTTGCACCCACTTTCTTCCAGCTTCTTATCACCACTAATTGTCCTCTACTGGCTGTCAGCCTGTGGAAACTCGGTGGGTGTTCAGTTAAATTGTCTTGGCTCCAAATTTGGATTCAAATGAAGAAATCCAAGTAACCTTCACGCTTGGCCTCTCCGTTCACTCAAACGTCCTATTCCCCAATGCCTAATCAAGGAGATGCCACAGTGTGTCAGCACGTGACTGATGCCCAGATGGTGGGAATGCAGGTGTTTGTGTGGGTGATACAGCCTCTCCCTGTCTGACTGTCAGAGGCGGCCAAGCAGTTCAGAGCACAGCCCTTGTTTGAATGGCAGTGGAACACACCCAAGCCTGCGCCTGGGGTCTGCTCAGGCCACACCCTTGCCCTTCCAGGGAGCCCTGCAAATAGGACCTTTGAGTCTGTGAGGCAGCTCTGGTGGGGTTACGGACGGAGGCTGCAGTGTCAGCCCTAAGTTTGAATTCCCTTGCTTTCCTTGGCTTATGCTTTCTTCTTAATCTTAAAAAGGAATTTTCTGTCTGGAGCAAACTTGTGGGGGAAAGAGAACATTTGTACAGAAAGAGATGTTCTTGGCAAACGCGTGCTATGTTTCCTTCACATTACTGAAGACTAGAGCGTTGTAATTAGAATGCAGCATTTTTGTTTGCCTGTTTTTCTTATGGCTCAGTTTCCCCTTCTGTTTGTTTTTATAATGAGGTGCAGTCTTAGGCCCAAGTCTGCCACGAAACCGATTAAGGAATAATAGTTGGCACATGCGTGCACATACACACATGCAGCAACTTTTTATGTGGAGATGCCTTTATACTCTATGACCAAGTCTTTCTAATTTACATGTCACATACTGAGAGTGTAAGACATTGAAATGATGATATACAGATATTCACAACATGGGGAATTGAATATTGTCTCCTGAGTTACTCTCTCCTCATATCCTAAAGCCCATGACACTTGGCTTCTTACAAATATAATTTCTCTTCACCTTGAAAATGTGTGGTGAAATTGCACATATTTTCTTGAATTAGAAATTTATATTAGCACATTATTAATAATTTAAAAAGGAGGGAGTATCTCCTTTTATTTTTAATTTTTTGTTGTTGTTGTTAATCCTCATGTAAGGGTATTCTTTCCGTTGCTTCCTAGAGAGTGGAAGGGAGAGAGGAAGTGGGAGGGAAAGAGAGACACACACATTGATTGGCTGCCTCCTGCACACGCCCCCACTAGGCCAGGGATCTAGCCTGCAACCCAGGTACGCTCCCTTGACTGGGAATTGAACCCGAGAACCTTTGATGTGCAGGCCGATACTCCAACCACTGAGCAACACCAGCCAGGGCGGCTCTCGTTTTAAAGGAAATTGTCATTTTTTTAATTGCAACACTAAATATGGAAGGTAAAAATAATTCATATGAAAATAAAGGTAACTTTGGTTATTAGAAAACTGGAAAAAAAAGATTACAGAATTATTAGATTGACAGGCTATGATAATCTTTGAAAATTATACTTAGTAGGAAAGATTAGTGAAGACTTCTATGAGTCTGTTAAACTCACCAAGATTTTGAAAACTCCCTAAAGCAGGACTTAGAATAAAATCCTGGGTATCTAAAGAAATCAGCCCAACTAGGCAGCTGTGGCCTAAGGAAAAGAGCACTAATCAGTGGACAGGGAAAGTGAGTTACTGGTGGTCCTGGCTCTGCCCCTCACTGGCTGTGAGGCCTTCAAAGGTCCCCATGCTTTTGGGGACCTCTGTATCTTCTTCTTGGAAACTGAGGATAAGGAAAGTAGAATTCTAAATTCTTTTCACTTAGAAAATCTCTTGATTTTGCAACATTTGGGGGTTATAGTACTTAGGCAATTGAAGCTCATTATTTCTACCTAATTCAGAGATCATGACAAATAAAGGAGGGAAATTAAGAGGACTCTTCAAGAATTGCTGGCTTGCATCATTAACTCTGAGGGGAGTGATTATCTGAGGAAGAGAGACATGTCCATGGCTCTGATTGGGGGCCCTTTAGGTCAGGCTTACTTTCTTGAATTCCTGTGCCTACTTAGCACTGTTATACCTGAGCAGGCCTGGAATGTGCCCGGCTCAATTATCCAGTTGGTTAAAGCTCCCAATCACATGTCTAAAGCTGCCTGGTATGTGCCTCCCTTTGACCTGCTAATAACTCAATAGGTTCATGTGGCTGCCAAGGTTACATTAAAGTCACCTATAGAATACGTTGTAATTGTAAGAACTTTCTTCCAGGTGTGTTTTCACCTTATGATTATTAGTGACACTGCAAAATAACTTGGTATGGAAATGTTATTATTTTATTTTGCGTTTCTTCTAGAAGTTTTGAAGAAGCTGAAGAGCCTAGGACCATGTCAGAGTTTCAGATGAAATATTTGGCAAACAGTGGGGGGTTTGCAAACACTTTCAAATCATTTAATTGGGCTTCTTAAGTAAACAAAAGGGTACACATAAGTTTCTTGCCCAGTTTCCTATTTATGCCACTATTCAAGCGATCACTGAAAATTCTTACAACATTTTGTAGGCCAAAATTGTCCTTCTTGACCCAAGTTTTGTGTTAGGCACTGGTTTCTCTATAGAGTCATCCATACCTATGAGCTCTTGTTCTTAACTAATAAAAAAAGTTGATTACGGTTAAGATGCCTGACTTTCCTTATCTAATGGATTAATTTTAGGAAATAAGATTATGGCACCAATTCCAATTCTGATCATTAACAAGGTGTCTTATAATGCAGTGAAATTTGGACACTAGCTTCAGGTAGATAGTGTCAGAGTCCACAAGTTAAGGGCTCAGTACTACAAGACTGTCCCAATTCAAGTGCCAATCACAAGTCTAGGTTTGTTACCTGTGCTTCTGACAGATTGGCTGCAAATCCTGTAAATCAGAGGTTCCCACACCTCTTCCTTGGATTTGATTAGTTTTCCAGAGAAGCTCACAGAACTCCGGAAGCCACATGAACAGTTTATTCTCTAGATTACCAGTTTGTTATACAGAGGATGTAATTCGGGAACAACCAGATGGAAGAGGTGCATAGGGCAAGACATGGGGAAGGGATGTGGAACTCTATGCTCTTGCTGAATCTCCATGTGTTCACGAATCCTGTTCTTTTGGAATTTTATGGAGGCTTCTTTACATAGGCATGAGTGGCCTTGGATTGATTCACCCTCCAACCCCTCTCCCCATACCTTGTCCTAAATCAGGGGAGTGGGACTGAAAGTTCTAAGCCTCTAATCAGAGGGATGGTTCTCCTTCCAACCAGCCCTCCTGCTTACAGTTGCCTCATTAACATAATAAAAGACACCTTCCTCACTCTCATCACTTAGGAAATTCCAAGATTTTAGGAGCTCTGTGTCAGCAATGGAGACAAAGACCAACTGTATAAACCTTATTTTAAATTAAAACTTCACAGAAAAAAAAAACCATTTATATTCTTTATAATAACACTTTCATATTAGAGAATCTATCTTGGCTATATTTGGAAAGGAAAATTTGGAGAACGGAGAACTTTCAAGAATTGGGAGTCTTAGTAATGTGACCCTAATCTGGTACTCCTTTTACAGAGACATCTCCATTGGATTGATTTGAGTTTTACATGAACCAAGCAAAAAGACTTGGGTCTCCAACGGGCTAGAACTCTAAGAAGCTAGAGAAAAGAAGGTTCACACACTTCCTTAAGGAACATTCTCTGCAAATGATTAAATTAGCAATACCTAAAGTAAAACTGTTATAAAAATAAAGCATAATTAAATAATAGTATTTTACATTTAAGAATAAAATATATTCAATATATAGAATATGAATATAGAAAATATAGAATATGAATATAGAAAATATATTGAATATATAGAATATTTCCAATATGCTAGCACATTGCATTCCTTTGTCTGTATGACTGACTTAATAAAAATATTGGATATAGAAACGCCTGACCATGAGTGTTAATACCATAGAACATGAGGCAACTCACTTTTTAAGGTCAACTGGGAAATGTTTCCTTTGGTTTTGCAGTGACTAGACACTTACATAGGATAATGGAAAATAATTGAGAGTCAATAATAGCAAGTAGCGTCATGTTGTTTTTTTATAAATTGAGATTTAAAGCTGTTCAATCTATGTAGAGTATTTAGGTGGATGTTAAACCAATATATATTTTACTGTGGGAAGTGTGAAAGTAAGTTCACTTTTGATGTTACTAAGTTGCTATCGCTACAACTTAAAGGGCCAAAAAAGGCATCTGTGCTAAACTTTTTTTTAAGCCGCTGCTGCTTTTTTGCAGACATCAATGAATGTGAAATCGGAGCACACAATTGCGACAGACACGCCGTATGTACCAACACAGCAGGAAGCTTCAAATGCAGCTGCAGCCCCGGATGGATCGGAGATGGCATTAAGTGCACTGGTGCGTTGGAAAATAACAGGCATTTTCCCATGAACTGCAGAGATTATATGAATTCTGTAAAGAAAAATCTAATGTGTGCATTATTGATGTTCAATGACACACTTTCTGTTCATAATGGTATGTTCTGTTTCCTTCAGATCTGGATGAATGTTCCAATGGAACCCACATGTGCAGCCAGCATGCAGACTGCAAGAATACCATGGGCTCCTACCGCTGCCTCTGTAAGGAGGGGTACACAGGCGATGGCTTCACTTGCACAGGTAGGTTTGTGATGGAAACAACTGTATAAATAGCAGTCAGAGAAGTAAGGTCTTTCAGACCATCAATTCTTTTCTGAAGGCTGTGTCAGTTATGGACATCTTCAACATAAAAGATTAGTTCTTTGAAACTGGATCCTTGTAGAATGGAAATTTGGAGCTAGGTCAGTTAGGAAAACCTCAGAAGCTCATTATATATGTATATAGTTATTAGTGCTCTATATATCTCATTGTATCTAATGATGTCATTAATTTAAAAGAAGTCACACTTCCTTTTATAAACCTTAGTTTTTATATTTTTGTGCCCATTTCTCACTGTTGACTTGTTTTTCATGCCGTACTTGAGAGTGAGCTTGCGGTAGGAAGCTAGGTTCTGGATCATGTTGGCAGTATATGTTTTTCTCCCACAGGCCGTCATCATTATCACCCCACATTGGTATAAGCAAGAATTTCACAACTGCTTTGTACGGAATTTATTCACTTCCAGTTTTACAATATATCAATGACATTTTTCTTCAGTTATAATTAATAGTCATGGAATTAACATGAATTGCTACATTTTTTTCAATATAGATGATTAGAAATGTGATTGTGTGAATATAGTGGTGGGCAAAAGTAGGTTAATAATAATAAATAATATAAGAATAAATAAATAAATAATAGTAGAAGAGTAAACTGTTTCGAGTACTCACAATTGTAAACCTATGTTGGCCCACCCTGTATGATACATATACTTCCATGAACACGTAAAAACAGTAATACTTTTTATGTCAGGGCTTTGGTATTAAATAAGATACTGAGATCCATTTCTCATTGACCATTATGTAGCATAGCTGCTCACATGACTGGAAGTGTTAATTTATCCTGAGCACTTTGCTCATAAGAAATCATTCAAACAAAAAAGAGGCAAGGACCCAGTAAGTGACCTACCTGAGTTTTTTGTAACTCTCTGCAAGTTGTATCATACTTGAAAATTGTTTTTGCCTAACCCAGTGAAGTTTTGTCAGCATAAACCTCTCATTACTTCTTTAGAAAATATGTAGTGCTTCATGTATTAGGCACGTATGATTCTTGTGTTTGATATTTAATGCCCATGATTATTTTTAAAATTTTTAAAAATATATTTTTATTGATTTCAGAGAGGAAGGGAGAGGGAGGGAGAGTTAGAAACATCAATAATGAGAGAGAATCATTGATCAGCTGCCTCTTGCACTCCCCCTTCTTGGGATCAAGCCTGCAACCCAGGCATGTGCCCTTGACTGGAATCGAACCCAGGACCCTTCAGTCCGCAGGCCGATGCTCTATCCACTGAGCAAAACTGGCTAGGGCTTTAATTTAATCTTTTTTATTGTTAAAAGTGTTACAAATAGTAGTACATATGTCTCCTTCCCCACCCCCACCCCCATTGATGCCCATGATTATTAACAAAACTCAGTAAGATTAAGCAGATGGGAAGTTTTGGTGTCCTCTATCGTTGTTGTTCTAGCTCCTTTGCTTCCCCTCTGAGCTGAACCTGAAACTTGAAAAATAGGCACAAACCATGCTATGTTATTTCCTGCCATGGATGTGTCTTCATGCAGATGATTCTGCTGGAAAAAGCCTTGGTTGGAATGATTTGTTTAACTTACTCATTTTACATCATTAGTGATGATTTAGCATCTGAACACGATGTTCACTGAATATTCAATATCAGCATTCAAAAAGTGAGCTTAAATGTGTCAAGGACAAAGTGTGACCAAACACCACTACACTCAGGAAGCTGACAATTATAAAAATTGTTGGACCTGAGGAGTGGGAAAACTAATGGAGAAAGAGTAACTTGTGTTTCTTTCTGGCTGTAGATCTGGACGAGTGCTCTGAGAACCTGAACTTGTGCGGCAATGGCCAGTGCCTGAACGCCCCGGGAGGATACCGCTGTGAATGCGACATGGGCTTTGTGCCCAGTGCTGACGGGAAAGCCTGCGAAGGTAACTGCCGGGGAGGCTGCTGGGGCCCTTGCAGGCCTGACGAGATTAGGTTATTTACACATTCCTGATTTTATTTGTTAGCTGAAATGTGTTTCGGCTTCAGCCTCATCAGCTCAGTTTGTGGAGGGATTAGGTCTCCAGCCAGATCATTTTTCTTCGTGCAGAGAAAAATTGTCTCTGGCCATAAGCTGCATATCCAAAACCTTGGCCAGATAGTCTGCAAGACTACACTTGTGGTCATGAGTGAGAAGAGATCACCACGTGTGTTTAACTCAATGCAGTCTATTTGTCCCCATTGCTGGGGAAAAGAACTCAAAGTGCTGGTCCCCTGGTCATAGGCTATTGAAGGATTCTCTTTAGATATAGAAACACAGTTTTGAGTCTCTGCTATGGTTTGGTTTCTGGAAATAGAATCTTTAAAGTAACAGCGAGCAGATAGTCTTTTCCGCGTAGAATAATGTCTTGGGTACATATGTCTCACATGGCCTCTAAATGTCTTTCGCTAATCCGTCCAGGAGGAGACCCTTTGGGATAATGCCATAGGTCATGCTATGTCTCAGCACAAGGCTCTGTCTTTCTGATAAGTGTTGGTCAGACAGGAAGAGCCGTGGGAGCCTGTTGGCTAAGGGTGGACCCCACTAGGAGACGTGGGATTCTTCTCTTTGCCTACACATGTGAAATTTAAGCACATTGTCCCTCATTGAGAAGAATTAGTCGCTACAGTGAACTAAAAAGATTTCAAGAGAAATAAACAGATGATAACGATTGACAATAGAAATGTAAACAAGACCCTGACTAATGTTCTTAACTAATAGTTGTTGCTTGTTAATAGGACATTAACTCAAAATCAATCTTTAGCTATGACATGTATACTAATTCCCTCATATAGTTCTATAAATACTTTGTTATGGAACCATTGGGTATTCTTTATACAGTTTATATTAATATGCAAAGTTTGATATAAAATTCCTCTGAGTCAAGAAACTAGATTATGCTTTTGGTCATGTGCCTAATGCCTTGTTTAGTTTTGTTATTCCACGCATCCAAGGAAAACAGGTACTGTGCCACCTCTGGTAACATAAATAGTTGCATTCAAAGTTTTGCTTCTCTTAATGCTACAAGGGGAGGTTTTGTTTGTTTGTTTGTTCTTAATATAAATCATCCCTAGCAGAGTGGTCATGGCTATTTAAAACCAGTCTCACGGCTGAAAATGTGCCCGTGTGTCAATTACACAAGCAGAATGTTAATGTGAGGCCGGGACAGAGGCCTAGAAGAAGCGTCTGCAGTTTTCAGACCTCCGTCAACAATAGCAAACACACGACATAGGGAAACAGAGGGTTAGAAAACTGATCATCAAAGTGACCACAAAGCCTTTGTGATTCTCAAAATTTTAACCTACAATGAAAACTGTAAATGGATAGATTAAAAATAATAATAATTTAGGCTAATGTGGTCTTTTTGGCTCTTTACAAAAGTGATGTGGGCCTGTGTGAAACACCACAAATGAGATAATATATGTCAAATGCTTAGCCCACTACTTGGCATGTAATAGAGGCTGAGAAAAAGTAATTTTTCACCTACAAGACTTCCCTATTCATAGCAAGTCATCTAAAAGTCAACAGAAGTGCCTAGATTTATGTCTGATAGTCCTGATTTTCCTAATAACATTAGTTGATGAATTATAGTAGGCAGTTTCTTTAGTAAAAAATAATTTTTTTTTACCTCTTTCCAAGATATTGATGAGTGCTCCCTTCCAAACATCTGTGTTTTTGGAACTTGTCACAATCTTCCTGGCCTGTTCCGTTGTGAGTGTGAGATTGGCTATGAACTGGACAGAAGTGGTGGGAACTGCACAGGTAAGGTGTCCATTGGCATCAAAATTTGCTTTCAGGGGTGCCTGGGGACTTGGCTGTTGGGGCCCTGCTGGGATTCCACAAGGATATTCAGAGTCACAAACAAAAAGCTGGGATAAAGCATTAGGGATCACATTTTCTGAGACCTGGAACTGATTGTACATGAGGATCCAGTGGAGAGAGTTGAAGGCAGCTGAAGGAGCAGAGTTTGTAACCTCAGAATCAAGCTGTAGCTACAGAGACTGTGCCAGGGGTGCTCCGGCTATGAGGCTTCCCAGCCATTCCTTTTCTCCTTGGGTGCAGTTTCAGAGTTTCCTTCCGAAGGCCACGGGATTGGATTGTCTCCTTGTCTTCTCCAAAGCGATACTCACTCCTTCTCGGCCCTGGCCTGCCAGTGGTCACCAGAGAATGCGGTACTCAGCCACCCATTTGTAGTGTGTCGATCATCTTCATGTAAAGCAAAGGACTCTCTGGGAACACATGAAAAACATGAGAAAAGCTATGGGCATGCCCATAGACTGTTACTCTGTTCACTTGGGCACTGAGTTAAGACTTTGAAAGCCATTTTCACTTCTCCATCCTAGTCTGCCCTTTGTTCAAGGATACTGATGAAATAGTCCCATTCTGTATGGGCTCAGGATGTCAGGAAGAAAGAGATTTTCCCAGAAACCCTCACAAGTCATGACTCAGTGGCTCTCCAGATTATGACCATAAACTGCATCTCCACCCTCGGCTTGTCCCCAGATTGCTCTGCACTAGGATCACATTCTTCTCTTGATTTTCCTAAAGACAGTTATGACACCGAGCTGGGCTTCTAGCATAACACAGGAAGTTGCCTCTCCACATGCCATAGCCTCTCCTCAGTGCCCCAAATCGCCATCAGCATCATTCTATCCAACCTCATTTCTGTGAGTCTGCCCTGTCCCTCCAAGTTCCCATGAGATTTGAGCAAAATCATTTTCTGCTACAGGTTCCAGGTCCAAGGGGGAGGTCCCCAGGAGAAGGTACCATCCTCATTCTTCAGCCTCTCCTCTCTGATTCCCTGTTTATCTGATCTTGAGTATTTTGTGAGTGTTCAACACAAACTAGAGGATTACACAGAGCTGGAATTTGCCAAAACCCATGTCCTAAGTTACTGAAATTTTGTACATATTTTTAGACTAGAATCTGAAAGGGAAATCCTCAAACCAGCATCAGTGACAGGAGAGAGACTCTTAGCGGGTGGCCTTGTGGAAACCCGCTGAGCCTCGTGCATGTGTGTGCTCACACTGGGCTGCACCAAGGCAAGCACAGCCAAATGGTGAAGCAGCAGAAGTGCCTGCTCCTGAGGGTTCCCTGGGACATCGGGCTCTAATTTGATGAAATAACAAGCCACACATATTACATACATTTTCTTAAAACCTGTGTCTGAATTTCTGATTGACCGAGGTCACAGTCGTGTTTTGCTTTCAGTTACCTTGACTGGAATATTTTTCCGAGTTCCAAAGTCATATTTCCTCCTGATGACAAATTTGAATGCTAAATGTGTTCCAGAGGAAAAAAGACCAAAGACTATGACATATTTCCTTCCTGAGGGGTTGTATTTCACAAGTAGAAGACTGTATTTCTAGGTGTAATTATAACGAGTAATTCTTAGAAAATTCTCTTTGGGAGGCCTAGATTTGGGAGCTACTATTTTATGGTGATGTCTTCCCCACATGGGCTCTTGTGACAATTCTGCCCCTTGCTGTTTGGTTTTAGATGTTAATGAATGTCTGGATCCAACGACGTGTATCAGTGGGAACTGTATCAACACTCCAGGCAGCTATACCTGTGATTGTCCACCTGATTTTGAGCTGAATCCGACTCGAGTTGGCTGTGTTGGTAAGATCTTAAAAACTTTTCAGAGAAGCAGACTGTTTATTATTTTTAAAGCAGCATCGAACATTCCATTCTCAATTTTTTTTAAATTAATAATATGAAAATGTAAACATTCCCTAAATTTGTTTTATACTTTTGGATTCCTTTTCTGTAGGTATATTCCCAATTTAGTTTCTTCATAAAAATAAATTTTGTGTTTTTAAATAGTTTCTGAAACAGTTTCTTAAATGGATTTAAATGTTCAGCCCCCATGTAGAAAGAATCTGCCTGACACTTTTTTGTTTGTATATGGTAAATAGATACCCGCTCTGGAAATTGCTATTTGGATGTTCGACCTCGAGGAGACAATGGAGATACTGCCTGTAGCAATGAAATTGGAGTTGGTGTTTCCAAAGCTTCCTGCTGCTGTTCTCTGGGAAAAGCCTGGGGTACTCCTTGTGAGCTGTGCCCTGCTGTGAACACCTGTAAGTGAACATCCACTTATGTATTATCATTATTCCAGCTTAGGCCAATTCTCCTCGCTAGATACACAGAATAGAAGCCTCAGTGGGAGGGAGCTGCCACTAGTCTCTACTCTTCCATCAGGCAAGGAGATCAGTCCTCTCTGCTTTGTTGAGGGGACCCTGCTCCCAATTTGGTGGTCAGAATGTGGCACCCATTGGCTTGCACTAAGAGGTCAGATGGAGCAGGTTACAACTCCCTTCTAGAGTGATAAGCAGATCCCATTATGTTAAAGAACACCTTCCAGGCTAGGTCACTTATAGTGCTTCCCTTCCAGGGACACATTGATTGGTCTCTCCTTTGTCATCTATTGGCTTGTTTCAGAAGTTCTAGGACAGATTTGAGTGTCCCTGAGTTTTCGAAAAAGAAGCAATTAGTTAAGCAAACATGAGATAAAAGATTATTCCATTCTTATGGTATGACTTTAAAGAAAGTTCTAGAATGATTTTAAGACATAAATAATATATCCTAAAAAGAATAAAAGGCTTCTCATTTTTCTAAGTGTGTCCCCCAGTATGATTCAGAGTCAGATGTAGTTTCTTTGGCAAAGATCAATGGTTGCTACTTATGGGGTATATTGGGACAGGCATTGATTCTTTCCTTGATAAAAGGCCATTTATTAACTTTTTCTAAAAGTACTTGGAGTACCTAAAGCATGTACCTTGAGTATGCAAAGATGAATTTCACTAGATCCTGCCCTCCAAGAGTATACTGTCTAATAAAATAAGGCCCACACATATAAGCAATAATTCAATGTAGGCCTCAATAAGGGAGAATAAAGGGCAGACAGATATGAGTGAGAGGAACAGCACACCTGGTTCTAATTAGGACTCCATCTCATGCCACTCATGTAACTTTGGGCAAGTTGCTTAGCAAGCCTGAGTTTCCTCATTCATAAAATGCCTCATAGGATTAAATGAAATGACTTGAATAAAGCACTCAGCACAGGATGAATGTTCAGCAGGCATCTCCTTCTCCCTTCTCTTCAGAAAGGGAAGTCAGTCTGGCATAGGGTGGTGATGACTGTGCTTTTTTTTAAAAAATGATTTTTTTTAGAGGGAGAGGAAGGGAGATAGAGATAGAGAGAGAGAGAGAGAGAAAAAAAAACCACACTGATGTGAGAACCAGACATCTATTGACTGCTTCCTGTATGCTGCAACCCAGGCATATGTCCTGACCTGGAATGAAACCGGCAAACTTTTAGTGCATGGGATGATGCCCAACCATCTGAGCCACACTGGCCAGGGCATGACTGTACATTTTTTAACTGGGCCTTGAAGGAAGGGTGTGATGTGAAAGTGAAGACTTAAAAGGAGTAACAGACAGCAGAAATAGGAGAAGAGAAAAAAGTAAGAGAGGAAGAGGAGGGTAGTTAATTTCATTGATATTGAAAGAAGCAAACCAAGATGTTTAAGTGGGGGAGACAGCTCTGTTGATTAATAATGATTAGCAAATGAAAGTCCACCTTACACAAAACTAGATTGGAGCTAAAACTGGAATATACACGTATTTAAATTTATGTACATATACATAAAATTTCAGAAATCCAAGAGAGGGATTATCAAATTAGAAAAGAACATGAGGACCATGAAAGAATTGCTTCTTATAGATACTCTCCAGGGCTTTCCAGCAGGTTAGGGTCATTCTTATTCATGTGCTCCTGTATGTATCACACTGCTGGAGCATGGCACTGAAATAAATGTTTTTGAATGAAGTAGTTGGATCAGAGAATTAATGGGGGGAATCAAAGAACACTGTAAAAACTTGGTCAGGGGCATCAGTATTACTGTCAGTTAAACAGAGGGCAAGAAAGATCTCTCGTCATTACGGAGAGAAGTGGGGTGGGAACCAAGAAAGAACAGTTCTTCCTAAGGCTCTGTCTGGGAAGGGTTTTGGAAACAGGCTGATTAACATTATTATGGAAGCTGTGATTTCCAGGAAGGAAGGCTGAACCAAACATAACGTTGGAGGAGTCTGTGAGAAAATAAAAAGAAAATCTTTAAAAAGAAAGAAGGATGGAGATGAGGGAATAAAATAGTTCACAAGAACATAAGGCCAGGGGAGTGTGTGTTGGGTTCAGAGACTGAGGACAGTGGCCATAGTAAAAGCCTTTTGAAAATGATGAGCATAGATAGAGATATTAACTTGCTTTAGATGAGTGGGGGTCACTGTTAGAGATTCCTACAAATGAATATGTGCAGTTGAATATGTCGGTATTTCTCTCAAGGATACCATTGCTAGAAATTTTATCCTCAAAAGAACTCAATTTGATTTTTTTGTTTCCATAGCTGAGTACAAAATTCTTTGTCCTGGAGGAGAAGGTTTTCGACCCAACCCCATCACTGTTATACTGGAAGGTAATTATGTTTCCTTTATCAGAAAGAGCATACATTTTGAACTTCCTTGTGTTTATTGACAATGCTGAAGAAATACTGCTCTCTTCGTTTTGACAGACATTGACGAGTGCCAGGAGCTTCCAGGGCTGTGCCAAGGCGGCAAATGCATCAACACCTTCGGTAGTTTCCAGTGCCGCTGTCCAACAGGCTACTTCCTGAATGAAGATACCCGAGTGTGTGATGGTAAATAGCCCCGATAGGATGATAAGTTCTTTCCAATATTGAGAACTGATCTCAAAAGCCAGGAAAACTGCCCTGACCGGTTTGGCTTAGTGGATAGAGCATCAGCCTGTGGACTGAAGGGTCCCGGGTTTGATTCCAGTCAAGGGCATGTACCTTGGCTGCCAGCACATCCCCAGTAGGGGGTGTGCAGGAGGCAGCTGATTGATGTTTCTCTCTCACCAATGTTTCTAACTTTCTATACCTCTCCCTTCCTCTCTGTAAAAAATCAATAAAATATGTGTGTGTGTTTTTAAAAAAAAGCCAGGAAAACTGAAATTTAGCAAAATAACACAATGGTCTAAATAGGAACATAGTCAGGTAAATATGACATGTGACAGTGTGCACTAACATTACTGACATAATGTCATTGTCATAAAGCCAAAAAGCCACAAATCTCCCTCTTTTCCTGTGGAAAGTATAGTTTTACTATCTTACACTTATGCCTACAAAAGTTTTCCATGCTTTTCAGAAAAGTCATTTTTAAGTAGAGCAGCGCAGGTCCCATTTCAGTGACTTCTATATGCTGGGCAGTTCTGGGCTCTTCTTCTTGCCCTTCACCACTTAGCATTGGTATTAATGCATTTAAATTAGCTTCTCTTAAAGGTGGCCCCATTGGTTTCATGATGTGATGACTCCTGTTCATCCTGGAAAGATGGAGAATATTGACCACTTTTAGCTGTAGGACTTGGGCCACAGACCAGGCTGAGAGAGATGGATTTCATTTTCATGCAGGAGTCACAGGACTAGTTAGAGAAGAGACTTCATTGCATCCTGGAGGAAAAATAGTCCTCTGATTCTCCAAAAGGCTTATTAGGTGCCTCAATGACAACCTTGTTGAGTGTTAGTTGAGCATTCCAGTGTGTACAACATAGCTCTAAGATCCATGGAGTTAACAAAAATTGGAATCAATTCCTGTGTTTGAAAATAGGGAAGGAGGTGTGAAATACCTGTTTCCATGCTCCCATACCAATGCGGGTTCATGAATCCAGCTGTCGATGGCTTCAGGATACATCATATCCTTCCATGGATTTTGTGAACATATGAAGTACTATACACAGTTGTCTTTCTGAAGGATGCTTGAGAATTATATTTTCTCCACATTTCCATCTCTGCATGCCTTTGAGGACGTTATGGACTCAGTTATTAGGAACTCATACAAGAAAGCAAAATTCCCCTTGCTAAAACCTCTTTTTCTGAAAAGGCACACCCACATTAGCACAGATAAAGGACACTGAGGAACTAAACATCTGTTTCTCTTGTCTGGATTTAAAGTGCTCTGTGGACTTTCTCCTTTCTTGTCAACATTTATAGTGATTCTGAGTACCAGGCTATTCCCAAGAGTGAAGTGTCCATCTTCCCATACCACCTTCTCTTTGGATTACAGATGTGAATGAATGTGAAACTCCAGGAATCTGTGGTCCAGGGACATGTTACAACACCGTTGGCAACTACACCTGCATTTGCCCTCCAGACTACATGCAAGTGAATGGGGGGAATAATTGCATGGGTAAGTCCAAGCTTTTGGTAATAACGCATGGTTGGTCCTCATCTGCAAAGAGAAAAGAGCTTCAGGCCCAACAATTAGTCCTTATGTTATTTTCTCCTTGCACTGTCTTTGTGAGAACCACCTCCCCTTTAAACCATGAGTTTGGCCTTTTCTCACCACCTCGTGTGGGCGGTTGGGAGTTTTCTTTAAACTGTAATGTTGGAAAATCCCAAACAATGGTTTAATAGTACTTCTTTTGTTTGACTTTGGGTGTATCTTTATACAATTATATTTACAGCACTGACCTGCAGTATTAAAACATCATGAGTCGGAAATGAGAAAATTACTGCCAAACAGCAGTGGAGAATTGTTACTAGGAGACGGGTGGAGAGTCATGTAAAGCTTATTATTGCTACAGCTACATAATGACCTAGTTTTGTGGCACCAAATATCAGGGAATATATTTCTCAGTTGTTGTTTTTCTTATGGCACCATAGGTAGATGGAAAGTTGTGTAAGAACAGGCTTTGCCCTTATCAAAGTCCGTTCAAAAGAAGCTCACCGCTTGAGTATCCCCTTAGAAATCCTCATGGCATCACCAATCCCTTCCTTCTTCCTTTCTTCTAGATATGAGAAGAAGTTTGTGCTACAGAAACTATTATGCTGACAACCAGACCTGTGACGGAGAACTGTTGTTCAATATGACCAAGAAGATGTGCTGCTGTTCCTACAATATTGGCCGAGCCTGGAACAAGCCCTGTGAACAGTGTCCCATCCCCAGCACAGGTGAGTTTTAGCTTCACCATCACCAAAACTATAGGTAAATCAATTACTCATAAATTGTTGGGGAAGTGAGTCTTAGCCAGGGAAAGGATGGGTGCATCGTTAATCTTCATTAGAAAAAAATGAGCTCACAAAGGCAAATATTTAAATTTGCAGTTGATTCTGGTTCTTCCAGCTGAAAATTTAAGTTACAGAATATGCTTTCTAATTTTTATATTTGTTCATTTACCAGACTTACAGACTCAGCATATCACAAAAGTATAAATACCGTTATCATTGTTATGGAGCTTGCTGTCTAACTAAGAGACTGGAAACATCATGCAAAGCAGTATGACAAATAAGCAAACCATATTCCCATTATTTTAACTTATTTGTAACTAGTCCTGTTCCAAAATAGAATTTAAGGCAGCCCACAAAGTTTCAAATGTAAAACAAGATGGCCTAAGGCAAATGGCAAACAAGGGCAAGAAACTTGGAGCAAGTTAGCGAGGCTAATCCACAGAATTCCAGCCAGGAATTTCCAAACACTCGCCAGAGATGAGCACTAACTTTGGCTCCAAACTTCCCAACAGCTCACATGAAAAAGGGAGACATGAGCAAGCGTAAGAATCTCAATGACCATGGAGCAAACTCAGCACTAAAGGGAAGCGCAACTCATTTTGATATTGAGACCTAAGAGAAATTTCTTTTTCTATTCTCATAGAGAAAGACCTATATAATGTTACTTGTTTTTTAAATAGGATAATTTATATCGTTGGAGTAAATGTACTGAGAACTTTGGTGCAATGTTATAGCATGTGCTAGATGACATATTTCATGTATGCCATGAAGACATCACTTACTAATGTGATGACTTAGATTGCGTGAACTATTGTGTATTCTGTAGTACCTACTCCATTCTCCACAGTGATCAGTAATATAGCAAATCTATGTCTAGTGCTACCTGATAACACATAAAACATTTTATTTTAGTAAAATATACCATTTCATCCATTGTTTACTGCAGAAATAATGTAGTATCTATCACTTAGAATTGTAAATTACCTTACTCTACAAGATATCGCTAAACCAGGGTTGATAAACTACATACAGCCCCTGGGCAAAAACTAACCTACCACCTATCTGTATATGGACCACAAGCTAAGAATGAATTTTACGTTTTTAAATGGCTGAAAAAAAATATTAATTTTTTAAATTACCAAAAAAAAGTTTTTTAATCCTCGCTCAAGGATGTGGGTGTTTTTTTATTATTATCTATTTGAGAGAGAAGAAGGAGGAGGAGGAGGAGGGAGAGAGAGAGAGAGAGAGAGAGAGAGAGAGAGAGAGAGAAAGAGAGAGAGAGAGACAGACACATAGATTAGTTACCTCCTACAAATGCCCCAACTGGGGATTGAACCCACAACCTAGGTATGTGCCCTGACAGGGAATTGAACCTGTGACCTTGTGAAGCATGGGACGATGCTCTAATCAACTGAGCCACCCTGCCAGGCAGAACAGACTTCTTAAAATAATATTTACATGACCTGAAAATTATATGAACTTCAAATGTTGGTGTCCATAAATAAAATTTTGTTAGAACACAGCCACACTAATTTCTTTACATTGTCTATGGCTGCTTTAATGAGATAGTTGAGACTGCACAGCCTGAAAAACCTAAAATATTTACTCTTTACCCCATTAAGAAAAAAATTTGCTGACCCCTTGTCTGATTGTCTTTGATGATACATACCTTTCAAAAAAATACCTGTGGGTTATACTCACTCGGTGTGTGTATTCACATATAAAAATATATGTGTATATGTCTCTATCTATTTGTTTTTAATTATATTGGAAAATGAATTTATTTTTATAAAATGTTCTATTATAAGATATACACAAAAATATTTTTAAATTAGATTTTGCAAAGCTAAACAGAAGTTCTAGTATATTTTATCTTAATGGATCTTTGTATATTCCCTTGGAGACCACATTGGAGACCCCTGGTAAAGATTATCATTTACTTTCATAAGTGTCTGTCTGAGGTTTAAGCATCTGCATACTCTTACTGAAATGTCAGATGTCTTCTTTATATTGAATATTGACCAAATCCAATCATGGCTTTTCATTACCTATGCAATCTGCACACATTTGAGGAGTCCCTGAAATTTGCCTGGATGACCAGTGTCTGTTGGCATGACACTTATTGGAAGTGGACACTCACAGATTAAGACATAAATCACTAGGAGAAGAACATGCTACATTTACATCTAGAAACCGTTGACTAATTTTCAGTGGGTTTGACCAATAAGGCAATGGCCATCTTGAACATAAATTTATGTCATGCTGTAATAGTTACAGTCATGATCTAGAATGACAAAATCTCAGAGTTAGAAGGGACAGCAGATGACATTTAGTTCATTCTTTATTATCAACTTTGCTAAATTCAGGCACAAAAGAAAGATAGAGGGTCAGGAGAGTGAGAGAAAGCAAGAGTACAGCACCAAAAGAAATCCAACTCCAAAAATTGAAGTAATGGTGTAAGTTGGTTGTTTGGCATGAATTAGTGATTAATAGACCTGATGTCAAAAACTTGGCTAGACATACTATGGTCTTCCCCAGTCTACTGAGGAAATGGCTTTTGTAGGCATTCCCCTTAATGCAGAGTGGAAAGAGACACTCTTGCCAGTCCTTAGGTTCAGAGGTGAACAATACCCTTATAAAAACCCAAATTCCTACAGGCAAGTTCATACAAATGAGTGTCAGATGGTGGGGAGATCGCTGCTTGTCCCTCATGACGTCAACATGAGGTCACTTTTCCTTCAACATTCATCTTAAGGGCAAGATTATAACATCTGTAGGAATTTTCAAATTTATTTTTCATTTTAAATTCTTCAAAATATAGATAAATATCTTTCCAGAACGTTTACAAAGTAAATTCTTTCAGCCCAATTATTGCTCTTTGCTGACCCCTGTTCCTATGCCCCTCACCCCACCTTTGTCTAATCACTGCAGATGAATTTGCTACACTCTGTGGAAGTCAAAGGCCAGGCTTCGTCATTGACATTTACACCGGCTTACCTGTTGGTGAGTTATGATGCTATTGTTGGAACTTTCTGCTTTTGCTTTTGTGTTACGAAAAGGGTTACACATTGTTATTTTCTCAATTTGCTTTTTTTTCCCTTAGAAGGAAAATTCATTAAATAGTGTCATTTCAATTTATTGAAACACTGATTCTTAGTTTGAAATGAACTGTGCAAACACCCCGGGTAGCTCCACCTAATTGGCAGCAGCATTTGTTGCTCATGATTAAGGGGACTGGAAGGCTTTTCACAAAATTACAATCAAGCTTAGTTAAACCAACCCTAGTCATCAACAAAGAGAGAGATTCTGGGAGCAGGGCCAGTTGACGTTTGATTTGACTGTAATTCCCAATCCTGCCTTCTGACTAAGACATGCGTTTAATATGACTTTTAGTACCGATCCTCACGTGTAGGTTGTCCACATAAATCCCTTCTTGTGGATCAATTTTGTCTTTCATGGAATCTCCCCAGGTCATCTGCTTTGGGAATTCCAGATATGAAATTTAAAAAAAAATCCTTCCAACTGGTAACTGAAGCAAAGACCATTATAGTGCTAGAGATGCTTGTGCAAGAGTCAGAAGTATTGCACAGCGGTCAGCCAACGAGGCAATGCTTCTGTGGTTTAAAACCAAATAACATAAAAGTAGAAAGCTATTGCAGTCTCAAAGTTCCCCTGAGTGATTTATATATATCCTTAGATGGCCCTCCTCGGTCTGAGCAATTGAGTGGAGGAGCAAACATCACCACTTGCTTTGTTCCACCTTATTCCTAATAAGTAAACTGAAATCCACATCAGCCTTTCCAATGGCCTTGTTTAAGAAATCCAGGGTCTGGTCCAGCAATCAGCCCAGCTCCTTTAGTGCCAAATCCATATGGCTCCACAGTCTAGTCAACGTCCAAAGAAACTTCATGGTTTGGAAAAAGAAACTGCTAAATGACACTGGCATAAAACACCTGGCCCCAGCTGCTTTGTTTTTCCCCTTTCCGAAACAGATCTTTTCATCTCCCTAGACTCTCTGATCCGAAGATAAGTGGTCTTAGTAGTGATGAGTCTCCGTGGTCGGACCAGGAGTGTACCCAGAAAGGCCTGCCCTGCAAGGCTGGCAGTAGTCAGACTCGAAACAGCATTAGCACCACCCGCTAGTCGAGCTGGAAAGGTCCCAGACAGCAGCATCTAGTCCAAATGCCTTGCTTTGCAGCTGAGGGGACAGAGGGCCAGAGAAGGGAAGGGACTAGGCCAAGGTCACCTAGCTAATTAATAACAGAGCTAAGGCCAGAATCCATCCTGACTCACAGCTTGCTTTGACTCTAGCTCTTGAAAACTGGAAATGTGATAGTGAACAGTATACTTACTGTACCAAATTCCACCATGACAAAATATTTAGATGACTGGGAAACTTTGTTTTATTTAAGCTTTATACTCTTCTTCTGAAAGGCCTTAAGATTGTTGGCATATAGAGCCCATTCGTATGGGGTTAAAACTATAGCAAGTTTATTAATCTTGTCTTAAAATATAAACTTCTCCATGTTGAAGTTCAAATGAAATCCAGACAGGAAAAGAAAATATAAATTTTTATTATATCCTTTGGCTGTTTTATGCCGAACAATGGCTAGAAATTTGACCCAGCCTGTTATTGTTAAACATGATAATATATCACATATTTAAAACAAATAAACATGAATATGCTATTTCATGTTTTAACCCATTCTGTTGTTGGATTGGGTTGTTGTTTTTTGTTTGCTGATCAGACACAGCTGTATTCTTATTTGCATAAGTTTTTAACAACATGAATGACAAATGTGTGAAAAATATAAAAACATAATTACCTGTATTCAAAATATTAATAAAACTTTTGAAATTTTTAAGCTTTTATTTTTAAAGAGATCAATTTACCTTCACACAAAATCAGGCCCTTTAGAAAAGGGTCTAAAATAAATGGATGGCCTGTCAAATTTCTCCTTTAAAGCAGGCTGGTTTCAGAGGTGAGTCTTCTGAAATTATAGCCTCTTTTGTTGGCTCCACTTACGTCTATGGCCATCTTCTTACAACTTAGGCAAAGTGCCTTGCAGAGGCTCTGGACTACAATAGTAAATGAAAGGATCTCAACAACAGTAATAGAAACCTGGAGAATTGGAAAGACGTGTGATGCAGATAGACCAAAGCTTTACATCCCTCTCAGCTTCTAGAGTGTTTTGTGAAACTACGAAGGGGCTGATGGAGGGGCCCTGAGAATAACAAGTGCTTTTATAAAGGTTCTGAAATTTGTATGACTGTGATGTGAAAAAACACAAGGGAGGCAGGACAGCTGGTTAGAGGATTCCTGGTATCAAATCTGGACTCTGCTTCTTATTGGCTGTGTGGTCTTTGGCAAGTTGCATCCCCTGATTTGGCCTCAGTTCCATCACCCACATAGACACCACCTCGTAGGGAGACTGATGATTCAGTGAATAAATCCAGGTTGACTGCCTGACAAACATACTTGGCATATAGACATTATTAATACTATTAATATTATTATCCTAGAGGGAACTGAATAAATGGGAGGTCGGAGCAGGTTAGACAGAGAGTGGGCCAACCAGGCTGATGGAGAGTGAGACCCTACCCACAAGGTTCCCTCACCAACTGGCCAGCCTGTGTCCTGTTCAAATGCTCACCAACTTCACTTCCAAATACTGGTTCTTAATTTAACAAATTTTAATTGACACTTAATATTTGTCAGACAGCATGCTAGGGGCTTGTAACAGTGGTGTAGCAGCTAGGCCCAGCCCTGGCCTTAGGAAGCCACAGTCTATTCCAAATTCTGACAGTCTTTCCTTAGTGCTTACTCCATCTTCACCATCAGCTGGGGCCCAGAGTACCCCCAGACCTGACCAAAAACTTGGTGAAAGAGGAGGGGGCACTGAAGTTGAATTTGAAAGGCCAGAGTTGGCTTTGACCATGGGCTCCTCCTCTGTTCTTTACCAGCTCCCCTTTCCCATTCTAGCCACACATTGCCACACACTTCGGGTAGAGAGGCTGTCTCCTCTCAGCAGTCACTTTTTCCTTCTCCTCTGCCCAGTGTCCAGGGGGTGCAAAGATGGCTTCCAGCTGGACAAAGAAAGTGGATGTTCTGAAACAACATAAAAAAGGCAGACACTAAATCCAGATAGACACATGAGTGTCTGGGAAGTGGTTTCGTTATTTCAGTTTGCCACTCATTGATGTTTCCTTCCCCTTCCATCAACCGCAGCACCCCAACATACACCCACACACATGTACACACATGCACACGGCCACACACGTGCATACGCATTTTCTCTTCTCTGGTTTTAGACTTTCATTGAACATCGAGTGATTTTCCCTCCCGATCGTCCCTGCCCAGGGGCCATGTTCTGTGCTGTCACTCATGCCTGGCTGCTCTGTTTCTAGATATTGATGAATGCCGGGAGATCCCGGGGGTCTGTGAAAATGGAGTGTGCATCAACATGGTTGGCAGCTTCCGATGTGAATGCCCAGTGGGCTTCTTCTATAATGACAAGCTGTTGGTTTGTGAAGGTAAGTGATGTTGACACTCCGTCGTGTCCAGAAGTGAGCTAATTGGTGAGCTACTTACCCACACACTTGGCCAATTTCACAACATTGGAATTTCATAAATTCATCAAGCTCTAGCATAGCGCAGGGCGCTGTGGGGAACAGCATGAAACCTCATGCAAAAAAAATTCACCAACTCCCAGTGGAAAAAGCAGGACGTACATTCCCCAGCCCCCTCCCCTTACACACACAATGTATTAGATTTCCCAGCTGATAGGAAAG
Organism: Eptesicus fuscus; assembly: GCF_027574615.1. Classification (NCBI taxonomy): domain Eukaryota; kingdom Metazoa; phylum Chordata; class Mammalia; order Chiroptera; family Vespertilionidae; genus Eptesicus; species Eptesicus fuscus. The sequence continues at coordinate 59,716,047 of NC_072477.1, forward strand.
AGCCTTGAGTTCCTGGGTGTGTCAGATAGATTGCTTTTGTTTCTCATTGCTCAAAAGTGAGCGTGAGTGGTGGGCAGTCATCTTGAATTGAATCTTAAAATCAGCGTTCTCTTCCAAATGGAGCCTTTGCTACTCCCAAGTGAAAACAAGGCTAATGCAAATATTCCAAATGCATGAGAGAATTCCAAATGACAGGAACGGCAAATTCGATTTTATAGGAAGAATGTTGGCATGCATGCAAATGGTACTTTTTTCATTTTCAAATAACCTTCCCTTGCCATGTGTATGTACTGTGATTCTGCACATTCCTTGCAGCACTTCATCTTTTTCCTACGTCTGGGGAAGATAGTGTCCCTTTACATTTTAGTAAAAGGGACAACGTTACTGGTTATTAAATATACCATGTGCCCTGGGATAGCTGGAACAATTTTCTATTTAATATGTAAACTTGGAGCCCTTAGCAGCGTTTTTGTTCACGTTAGAAAGTGTTAGTATCCCTTAAAGCGTGGATTAGAGCACATATGTCAACATTTTAATGTTAAAAAAATACTTTTCTCCTAAACTGGGGACAATTATAGACCATGTTACAGCTCTAAGCACATGTTTGTTAAATTCTCCTCACCCGGCTTTTGGTTACTATGGCCAAGTCAGCACATGGCCTTTCCTCTGCCTGCTGGGTGAGGGAGTGGGAGCGGGGTGATAGCCACTCAGAGCCTTGCTAAGAAGATAGTCATTTCAGACCTGGGCCGGCCCTGTATTTGGAGGCAATCCAGGAACAGGTGTCTGAGGAGGAGGCATGATGCTGGGGAGAGAGGAAGCCCACTGCGGATGATCATACAGTACTAGGGTTGACCTTCTTCAAAGCTATAGTCTTCTCCCTTCCATACAGGCCTCAGGATGGTGGCATCTCCCCTCTGCTTCCATCCAGAGATCCTTTGATGGTTCCTTTATCCAGATGCCTCTTTCCTGTTCATATTTGCTAAAGCAGCAGCCCTTGGCCAGAACCCGTAGGGAAGGCCACCCATGACCACCAAGTCAACCTAGAGATTGATACCCACATGAGATCAGAAACCCACAGCTGTGCCAATGTAAGCCACTTAGCTGTCAGGGCAGCATTCAGTGGATATTGAGATTACGAAGTGCTCCAGCTTTTGGTTTCCATTTCATAGGATATCCATCTGCAGGGTGGGTGTTTAATCCAGGGTCAGCTGTTTCCCAGCACGATCCTAGCTCTCAGAATCAGAAAATGAAGGTTGATTTAGTACATGCCTCAGCAACGCTAAAGTTGGAATGAATTCCAGAAGTGATTTAGAGGGAGCTACTATGCATCTGCTCTTCCCAAGTCTGCACACAATCAGATGTTAGGTATCTGATGCATCACAGATATGCTTGTCTGTGACACTGTTTGGCTTCTCCAAGGATACAAGCTGTGCTCGATGTTTCTGTACACCCACCCTTAGCTAAGAGCATGGTGGGTGAGGTGGTGCTAGGTGCTAGAACCCGAGGCAAGCAGACTTCTGCTCTTGTATCTACTGCACAAAGAAGCATCCCTCCCCCCCCCCCCCCCTACACACACACACACAGGACAGAAACTCCCACTGACAGCAGTCCTGACATTTTCCCGCCACAAAGCACAGGCCTGAGAGGCATAGTTTGATGTATTTGCCGCCCCCTTGTGGGAACTTCTGCTGAGCCAACTCTGTGTGAAACCGCAGTGCAGGGGCTGAGGGCTGACTCCCACCTGCGGTATAGGCTCTTCCTTTAGTGGTCTTTGGCCTGAATTAGATTATTTCATTGGAGCAGGGGCAGGGAGCACGTATTTTGCCGCATGGAATAGACTGGAATGTGCAGTAACTTTTATGATGCCATGAATTTGAACTACATTTTAATTCCATTTATTACATAATTTGAAGTACATAATTACATTTAAATGACTTTAAACTAAGTGTTTATATATATATATATATATATATATATATATATACATATATATATATACACACACATATATATACACATATATATTTATGCAAACACACCCCTGAGCATATATATATATGTATGTGTGTGTGTATATATATATATATATGCAAACACCCCCCCCCCCCGAGCATAGTCAAAGCTTTGAAGTACACAATATCCATTTTATTCTTTTCTTTGATAATGTGAATTGGGTTGTTTGCAGTAGTTTTATGTGCAACATGTTCAGCTTCCTTGACTTGACTGCCATGTGGCAGTAATTTGAGCGGCAGCCTCTGCAGCTCTGCACTCCAAGCGCATCTGTAGACCAGAAGCACCAGCTTCTCCCGGGAGCTTACGGGAAATGCAGGCTCTCGGGCCCTCCCCAGACGTGCTGGTCAGAATCTGCCTTTCCACAGATTCCATGTAATTCATACGTACCCCGAGGTTTGAGATGCTCTGCCCGCCAGATCTTCAGACAAGAGAAACCGGATTGAATCATAAAACCCTGGGGCTTTGAGCAAATACAAGATTCCCTGGGATCACTGTCTCGACCCATGTAAAGTCCTGACTGTAGCAGTTGAGTTTCATGCCTTTTTAAAAAGACATGGGTAACATTAGAATCCATATGTGTCCTAAAGCAAATACTAACATTTATGAAAAATACTAGTAAGGTGGGAAAATTAGAAAATTCGTTTTCAGTCCTCCATTGTGTGTTTCATAAAACTGATCAAAATGAGAAAATATAAATTTGTTTTGTGTGAGAGGCTTCTTTGACTGGATACCAGATTCCGTTCTCCTTCTAATTAACTTCTCTTCTGCCTGAAGATATTGATGAGTGTCAGAATGGCCCGGTGTGCCAGCGCAATGCCGAGTGCATCAACACTGCCGGCAGTTACCGCTGTGAATGCAAGCCCGGCTACCGCTTCACTTCCACGGGGCAGTGCAATGGTAAGTAATGTCCTGTTGGCTGGACGTGCCTTCCCAGGGGGTTGTCTCCATTTATGTGTGTGTGTGTATATATATATATATTATTGATTTCAGAGAGGAAGGGAGAGGGAGAGATAGAAACATCAAAGATGAGAGAAAATCATTGATTGGCTGCCTCCTGCACGCCCCACCCTGGGGTTCTAACCCGTAACCCAGAGATTGAACTGTGACCACTGAGCCATGCTGGCCAGGAGATTATCTTCATTTAGACTGCTGAGTTCCAGCAACTAAACCGGAGAAAGCAAAACTTGCAATGCCTAAACACTTACCTTTCCCCCCTCTTTATAGATGAGATGTTTTCAAAACAATAAACTATGTACGTGCATAGATTTCATATTTACCCATCTGCTACCCTGCTGCAAACAGCCACACCCACAAATACACACACACACACACACACACACACACACACACACACACACACTTCCCTAACCTGTATGCAGGACCAAATACTTTTCTTTTTTTTTTAATTCCACATAATCCCCCTTGGGTAGGTGAGGTTGTCATCATCTCAGCCACACTCCCCAAATCTAGACAGCGAAGCTCTCCTGAGCTGCACATTAACCTGAAAAAAATGAACAAAAAAGAACCCAACATATCTCTTCCTCCTAAACATTGTACGGATGTAAGATCACTCACTGAGGGCAGCAAACATTAACAGCCTTTTATTAGCTGTAAGTCCTCTACAGTAAAATGAGAAACTGTCTTCCAGAGGCTAGTCTTTTGGTTGTTCACTTGTATCAGGAATGTGGTAGAAGTAAGGAGAATGACTGTGTTACCAACTTAAATTGATGGTAAAGGTATTAAAGTATCTGATGGTACCTTGTAGCCCGTGGTATCAAATCAAACCACTGATATTTCAGCCCAGAAGCAAAATAATACTTTATAATGATTTTCATGTAAGTTTTAGAGTAATTATAAATCATTATGTATTTAGCAAAAAGGTCAGGGAGAATGTGTTATTTTGCTTATGGTTCATTTTCACAGGGAGTTTCCTGGATATTTTATGCATTTGTGAATGAAACAACACAAGGGAACATGCTCAGATTCCCCTTGGATTTCCTTGCCCACCAGTGAGTAAGTGGTAGGAAGTGCACTGCTCTCTGCAGGGTATTTTGCATTGTTTCATCAGAGCTCAGTAGGAAGAGGGTGTAATAGCAGAACAGAAGCTCACTTTCAGAATCAAGACTTGTTTTGTTGAGTTTAGAGGAGCATGTGCAAGTGTTTAGCATTTTGTCAACAGTGTTGTTGTTATCCACGTATTTTTTAAAAAATGACAGGAAAAGTGGGGGACGTCTCTGATATGAGCCACAATGCCCTCATGAAACTTGGCATTGAGACCACTTCCCTGCATTTTGCTCTTAATTTATATTTCTTTGAAACTGAATGAAATAATTCCAATCCAAATAAAGAGTTGCTGATAATATAGAATGTGCCATTTCACACCATTTTGCGCTCAGGCAAGAAGTTCTTTATACATTAAGATAGCATGTCCAGCCAGGGCCTGCTGGGCTCAAGCCCTGTCATGTTTTCTCATAGAGTTAACATAAGTGAAATTCATCGGGCATTAACCAGCCATGAGGGCTGTGAGAGTGTTGTTTGTAGCCAAAGCTCTATTTCCCTCCTTCATTGAAATCCTCAGAAGAAAGGGAATGTACATGCATTTTATAGCTATTCAGTCTCTAGGGGTGAAGACTTCATTCTGGTAATGTCTTCATTTACATCTTACTTTAAAAATATTTTTACATGTCTTTAAATGCTGTTTTATATATGGCATTTTTTTAGACATAATGCATAATACTGCTCTTTTCCTGTATTTCAAATGAAAAGAACTAAAATTTTCTTTTCATCATGAGATTTTTATTTGAATTCATCAGTTCATAATTTCAAACCAAAATCATAGCTGGTGGCCATAATGCCCACATTGTTGCTGAGAGATCTGAGAAAACGATTAGTTAGTTACCCAAGCCCTGGATGCTGGCAGGACTTCAGGAGTTGCAGTTACACAAATGCAGCCCTCTTCTGCAGTCTCTCATCCAGCTAAAGACAAGAGGCAGGTTCTTCCCAACCACTGTCTCATGGTCTCTCCTCTCTCCACTATGTGAGTTCCCCCCTCCCCCCGCCAAATACCATGTTTAAACCTCTTATCTCAACCTCAGACATAATCTCCTGGGAGTTCACATTCTGATGCTTGAGAAACCTAGTTTTCTAGTCTCAAAACAAAGTGAACTTCACCATTAAGTTCTATAGAATTGTAACTTTCCGTTTCACCAGTAGACTCTCAAAGTACTCCATGTTTCATTTTTTTAAATCATCATGAGATAGGCAAGGTAGGAAAGAAAATTCCTGATTGAGGAGCCATTTCTAAGAAGACCCTTAATGTTCTATATTTCCTGGGGGCTCCAGAGATAAGACAGACCTAGTCCCCTGCATACTTCTAGGTCTGGCACCCAAGGTTTTGGTCAACTATGGTAGGCCCAAAGACACACTTCCTCAAATCAGCTTCTTTCCCAGAGCTTGGCGATGGAAATCAGTTTCCTCTGCCTATCCCAGAGAACAGTTTGTTCATTTTAAATCCATTTTTTCCAATGGGAAGAATCATAATTTGTTAAGTTAACTAGCATTTCTGCATAGGCTAGTGGTAGCTCCTAAGCTGCTCTATACCAATTTCCTCTCTTAATGAAATATTCAACCTTACTTTTAAACAGTATGGTGATTGATCACAACTCTACACGTTCTGTGTATTGGAAGGAAGTGCTTGTAAAAATGGCAGCTGGAGCCCATGGAATGGAGGGGATACCATCTCTTCTGGGCACCAGGGCTCTGTATAGTGGAAAGTGCCCATTCCCGGCTGTTGTCTGCTCAGCAGGCAGGGCAGACAAGCAGCAAGTGTGGATTATTTGGCTGAGAGCAAGGTGCTGCTGTGCCCTACAGCGTCTACACCCAGGGGGCGGTCCGCTTTTTGCTTTCTTCTGTGATGATGGGAAAATCAGGATGAATCGGTGCTCTTAAAATTATAGTTGCCCTAAACATGTCCTGAAAGCTTTGAAAAATTAAATTAGAGACATAAGTAAGCATGTAATTATGTCACATGTGGATTTGTGCAGTCAATTCTACCCTGCAGATGATTAGATTTCAGGAGAGCAACCAAGACTCAGTTGATGAAAAATACAGTTTAGAGCTTAAAGACTGGGCAAGATGACAGAGCTTTCCTTTGAATGAATGTGAATAAAAAGAAAGAAATATCATTAGGATTGTCAAGTGTTGAAAAGGAGCCATGTGTAGACATGAAGACTTGGTTAAAATGGAACTAAATGTTATAGGAATAAGACAAAACAATGAGGTGAAACTTGAACAAGGGACAAGGCAGGTTGTCCATCATGAAAACCTATCTTAGCAAAGGGATTTGTTTGACTTTGGTATACATTTCCAAAGGAAGCTGTGAAGGGTCAATGATTTGAGGCCCCAAATCTTGACTAGACAAAATACTTCAATTAATTCTACAGTCTGTGATGATGCTTTTAGGAAAATAATCAAATGAATTATCTCCCAGCTTGGATTTTTCTTCCCCATTCCACTTCTAAGTTCTCTCATCTTTCAGACCATTTTTTTTTTAATACTGCCCCAGTTTTCATTTTTTCCCCCATGTATTATTAACATACTCTGAATGTGCCCAATAAGTGAAAATAAGTTTTAACCAGTTTTGAGGCAAAAAGAAGCATAATGCCTGCGCCTGTTTTACTGTCTTAGTTTATAAAGAGCTAGGGTCAGCCCTGGGAGAAATACCTAGAAGTGAGTTATTCAATTTGATTTTGAAGCTTCCACGTAAGATGCTAAAGATGCCTTTTACCCACAGATCGCAATGAATGTCAAGAGATCCCCAACATATGCAGCCATGGACAGTGTATTGACACAGTTGGAAGCTTTTATTGCCTTTGTCACACTGGTTTTAAAACAAATGCTGATCAAACCATGTGTTTGGGTGAGTATGTGATTATTATTTCATTTTTCCTTCATATCCTATTGAAAAATTCATTTGCATCTGAATATATATAATATATGGGTGTTAATACTAAACTTTTCAGTAGTTGTTTTGCTACTTATAAAATAAAAACACAAGCAGGTGTGTAGCATTAACATCCTTTGGTATTTAATCTCTGGCCATCTGAACATCATAAACTTCTTCCTTGATATTCATTTGGCTGTTAGTTCAGAAAAAAACTTTTGACTAAGGTATAAATTTAGAAAGATATTTCGATAAAAATTACCTTTTATTAATGTTAATAGCCTGTTATTATTCTTTTATAATATTTATGGGGGTTTGGCTGATTGGAACAGAGTGCAACTTTTGAGTGTTTGAATATGAACATTCTTTAAGACGAGTTTATAGTTTTTACCGGACCCTCAAAAGCAAATTTACAGATGCTACAAAGGCATAAAAAGTAAAGAAACCTTTTCTGAGGAGAAAAGAGCTCAAGATTTTAAATCTCTTCCCAGGTGTCAGTACTGAATCAGGATCTTGATTTAGAATAAACTTCAAATATGTAATCAATCATTTCCTCTCTTTATCTCCTTTCTTTATCTACTTTAAAGCAACATCCATTAGGTCTTGTGGGGACTTTATGAACATGAATCAGTTTCACAGCTGGAAAAAGAACAATCAATACAGTAATGTTTAAAGTGCTTGCCTTTGGCTATGATTGAATTCACCCATTAGGGAACATTCTCATAAAGTTTTGTCTTCTTCAGAGCATATTTGTTTTAAATGAGAGGAGTATAATCAGCCCTGCTCATCACTGGGGAGCTAACCTCTGCATATTAATGGGACCCTGCCCAGATTCCTTTCTGTCTCTTTCATCTGAATTATCTGCAACCCGCTACCAAAGAACCTACCCTACCAAAGCTCGGCTAAACATGAATCACTCTAGGCAGAAGCTCTTGCTTGCTGGCAGGGTGACTTACCTGGATGCCATCTGCAACCACAGACACACACACACATTGGAGTCAGTCACCCTGGAGTCAGCAATAGCTGCTTGATTTAGGATCACAGATTATGTATCTTCATGTGCAAAATTGGAAAGGACAGGAAATCCTAACTCTGACACCACACTTTGCCAACTTGGGGTGTTGCCTCTCACTCCCTCTCCCTCTCTTTGTCCTTCTCTTCCTCTTCCTGCCTCACTCTTGCAAACCAGCAGTATCAGCTTTCTTTCATTGAAATGTCTTATTTCCCCCTTAATGTACACCTGCTCTTCATAAGAAAGATATAAGCTGCTATGGTGATGTATTATAAGATGTCCAGATAGCTTTACAAAATAGTCCAAGAGAAAAGTCATAGACCAATGAAAAGACAAACAATAACACATGAGTGTGTGAGAGGAGCCACGTTAAATGCCAACACCACCTTGAGATCATTTAGGAGAGAGAGATAAGTCACTCTCGGTGGGAGTGGTGGAGGGTTTTAGGGGTGGACTGGGGGAAAAGGAAAAAATGTCAGGTGAGTTGGAAAGCTAATTTATGTTGTTGCTGATTGCAGGGTAATGTCGGGTGACTCACTGCTTTTTGGGAAACTGGAGTGAGAATCTTACAGGCTGACGTTTGCCAAAAGTGGCAGCAAATCAAGACCCAGATGCTCACAGAGTTTTCCATTTGCAAGTGAAAAAGAAATTGAAAAAAAGTGGCAAGGGTGGAGGATTCTAGAAGTAAATAGAGTAAAATAATTCCTGTCCAGTTCTCATGTCCTTAGCTTGCCTCCTTTCACATGCCAGCCAAGGAAATGATTTACTCCCAAGCGTTAGAACCTCGCCTTTTGCTGGGTTCTCACGGGGAGCTGCCACTGCTGGAACCCAAACCAACACCAAGGACTTCTCAGCCCACGAGTGGCACTTGATGAACTCTAAAATGCCCTTTAACCCCAGGTAAACACGCAACCTCCTCTTCTGTTAATAATCATGTTTTCTATGTCCTTTGCTCCTACTAGACATAAACGAGTGTGAAAGAGACGCCTGTGGAAACGGAACTTGCAGAAATACAATTGGCTCCTTCAACTGCCGCTGCAATCACGGTTTCATCCTCTCTCACAACAATGACTGCATAGGTGCGTGTGCAAAACAGTCACCAAGGGAGTCAAGTTCATATGTGCTCTTTGGAATTAGCATCATTCCCAGTGTGCCAGCTGTCTTTTTTTAACATATGCTGTCATATGCATGACAATTGTTTAAAAGATTTGTCAAGTAGAATATGCCAATTAAATGTCATGTAATAACGTACGTCCATTACTTTTATTAAAATGCTTATTAGCAACTATATTTTTATGCCTGCTATGCTGTGAATTGAATAAATTTTAAAGTAATTGAAATTATTACATTTTAAAACATATGAAAGTGATGCTCCGTATAAAAATTACATAATTTATGAATAATGTGGACCTGCTTATCTACATGTTTCCCTCTAGCCTCTTTTAAAAGAAGTAAATTATTGAATCTATTAAAACCTCCTCATAAAACATGCACCATTATTCATAAGTGAGTGTAATGAACCAACTACATATTGTTCTTGAGGCGAATTTAATATAATTCCAATTATGGGAATACTTAATAATACCCTCAGTAGTGTTGTGTATTAGTAACTCAGTTTTAGCTTTTAAAATTAAACCTAAAGGAAGATTAAGATAAACTCATATAAGATTGTAATATAAATGATCAATCTCTAATTAATAGAATGGTGTAATCGTTTAGGTTTTGATAGGTACCTATAGCCAGGTCTAGATTTTCATTGGAATTTCTTATGTTTGGCTGAGCCGGCAAAGGCCACTGAAATTCAGAACAAGTATTTTTCCCTTTAAAGGTTTTGATCATTGCTGGGATTATGACATTTTCTTTGGAATATATCAAAGGATATTTTTTTGGCAGATGTTGATGAATGTGCAACTGGAAACGGGAACCTTTGCAGAAATGGCCAGTGCATCAATACTGTGGGATCCTTCCAGTGTGAGTGTAACGAAGGCTACGAGGTGGCTCCAGATGGCAGAACTTGTGTGGGTGAGTCCATTCTCAGTGAGACCCTCCAAAGAACATCCCAGAGACCAAAGAATCATGCAGGCTCTACCACCATGCATCCTTCTGGAAGCTCAGAGGGGAAAAAGCAGAGTAGAATGACAGTAATTCTACACACACACACACACACACACACACACACACGAACACATATACCACTTTTCCCCCTCATCTTTTAAAATTAAATTATACTCACAGGTAACAGTTAACCTGTTAAAGAATTAGACAATTAAATAATTCTATAAACAATTTTAATTCCCTTTCTTATATTTATTTTTCTTCAAAATAACTTTGTAGTAAGTTCTTATATGAGTTTTTGGCTGCTCTCAAAATCTTCATATCCATTGACTTTTTAAAAAAAAATGTATTTTATTGATTTTTTACAGAGAGGAAGAGAGAGGGATAGAGAGTTAGAAACATCGATGAGAGAGAAACATCGATCAGCTGCCTCCTGCACACCTCTCACTGGGGATGTGCTCACAACCCAGGTACATGCCCTTGACCAGAATTGAACCTGGGACCCTTCAGTCCACAGGCCGACGCTCTATCCACTGAGCCAAACCGGTTAGGGCAATATCCATTGACTTTTTACATGCTACACTTTTCTGGGAATATTTCATTTATAGTAGGTTAAATAAAATGTGGTTGCCATATTGCACACTTCTGAAAGCTGTTAAAGCTTATTTTTATTGTGTCATTAATTTTTCTCCATGGTAGTTTCATGGACTAATTTTATTTAGTTTTATGTGTTTCTTTGATTTGATCCCAGTTTCTTTGAGTTTTAATTGCTTGATGGAAGGCATGCCAGTTGAAACCTCTTCCGTCTTTTTCTCTTTTCTTTGCAGATATCAATGAATGTGTTTTAGAACCCGGAAAATGTGCACCAGGCACCTGTCAGAACTTGGATGGGTCCTACAGATGTATTTGTCCACCTGGATACAGTCTACAAAATGACAAGTGTGAAGGTAGGAGGGCATTTGGGAATAAGTAGTATTGGTTACTGCACTGGCATTATCACAGTCAAAGCTTTTCTGATGGTGTGATGGTGTCTTCATTCAGCAAAAACAAATCCAGGAGCAGAGAGTGTGATTTATGGCCTCAGATGGTGAGACAAGGACATCTAATTTTCATGCTAATTCCTGATGAGGTTATTTGCTCTGTACCTAAGGATGGTCATATGACCCTGACTCTTTTCCAATGTGCTTTTATGCAGCTTGTAAAATGTCTTAAATTACATGTTTTTAAGTGCTAATAGTTTGCAACTAAAATTAGCTTCCTGATTCCAGTTAAAATATTTGTGACCACATTCAAAGTTGGATGCACGTGGCTATATAATTTGTCTATGTTGTTTTGACCTATAGAGAGGTGGAAATGTGTTACTACAAATAAATTCTCTGCAAATTTTATAGTACTGCCTTCCTCAGTACATATGCCATTGCGTTAAATAAAAGACATTAATTGCCAGAACTTCATAAATAACTAGGGTTGAAAGGATTCTTAAGAAGTCACCTAGCCCATGCTTCTGCTGTGAACAGGACTACATCTAATCCATAATGAGGAAGAAATGTCTCTACTTTTAGTATCATCAATGAGTAATTTTATTATATATCCAATTTAAATTGCAGTCAAGTGAAAATATTATGCATGGAAACATATAATCAAAATTAGGCCGAAATGCAAATTATTCAACATGTTATTTTACTCTTAAAGACCGGCTTTATTCACTCCATGGTTACTGCAAACTTCCTCTAGAATGAACAGAATAGAAGTGTATAGAAAGAAAAACAACTTCCTGAATAATCAATAAATGTGCCCATTCCACAGTCTCTTTGTCCCCCCTCTTAGGAAGTCAGCATTTACAGGTTAATTTCTACTATAAGAGAACAAATCAAAACAACAATGATGAAAACAGTAACCAAAAAGAAATGTTTGACATTTTTACAAAAGTTGGCTTTTCTTTGAAGAAAAGGTTGGATGTTGCAGTGGAGGGAGTGTGGGAACGGGGTAAATCAGCAGCAGCAGTTCAGGTTTGTTAATAAACCACAGGAACCGTGATGCGATTATAAATGCCATGTAATAATGTGGAGTGATGAAGAGGCTGGCTTTGAATTGTACAGAAAGATAATCACTTCATAGTGCACATTACCAAATACCACATTTTTTTGTGTGGTATTTATAATGTTAAGTCAAGATAAAGAAGTTAAGTTTCTGATTTCCCTTTAGTTGGACCTTGTGGGAATAAAGCTGTGTGAGGCAAATACATTTTGGTGTGGGTAGAACTCTTTGTACAAATATCACAATAAAGAGCCCCAAGATGCAAGAGATAGGTGTTTTAAAGGGGAGAAAGGTATTTCCATAAAAATATTATAGCTCAGAATCAAGAGTGACCTCTTTTTCACGACAAATGTCTGCTGAAAAGGGAAACAATAGGCAAATCTGTTGGAAGGAGTGGCTGTACTTTTCCCATAAGTAGGGTGGTCATGTAATTTTATGACCAAACCAACACAGTTTTAGGATGGGCACCATTAATAATGAGGCCAAGCCAGACTGGGGTTTGTTGCATCTTTCCTAGATTAGGGGCGGTTGGAACTATTCCAACTTTTCTAACTAACCAAGCAATGCAGTTGCGTCCCTTAGAAGGTACTTGCCGATTCCATTTTTGCAAGAACTGTCAAAGGCTAATTTTTAAAGTCATCACAGTCTATACGTCTACCCATAGCGCATAATATAAGAACGTATCCTCATGATTGGGAGAATTTTGAAAGCCAGTCACACTTTGTATTTCCACATTTTGCATCTGGTACCTGATGGTTTGACTTTGTTTGACACGGGTACTTCTTTTAGATATTGATGAGTGTGTTGAAGAGCCAGAAATCTGTGCCTTGGGCACATGCAGTAACACTGAAGGCAGCTTCAAATGCCTGTGTCCAGACGGGTTCTCTTTGTCCTCTACTGGAAGAAGATGCCAAGGTAAGTGCATTTGAAGGCCTTAGACTTTCATTACCCTGTGTTTATTTGTTGTGGTTTTACTTTTAAAACATGGCAAAGCTTTGATTCTTTGTGAAAGAGAAGATGGAGAGTTTTTATTCACCCAGAGGTCTAATGACTACCATATGTCAGAAAGTTCATTTTTACTTTTAAGGTTAAACACTCATCCATCAAGTTATGGTTGCTTGTGCAACAACTGTCCTGGCACTGAGACCCAGACTCCCCTAAGAGCACAGATGCTGGTAGGCCAGTGAGTGGGATCAGCCAGTAGCCACTGAATGTGGCAAAGCCTGGCACGATCAGCCATCAGCCACACGGTCTCTGCACCTGAAGAGGTAACCTAGATAAATATGGGCCAAAAACTAGGCTTTCAGACAGAAAAATGCGATTAACCCACATGTCCCCAGGATATAGTGCCTATCCTTACATCACAAGTTTTCTAAGAAAACAGAAAAATAAATTTGAACTGACCAAGATTCTTGCTAGGCCATAGTCTGTTTTCTGGAATAATACATGTGCACTTTTTAAAAAAATCAAAAGGGAGCCTGAACTTAAGCATAACACAGTGTATTGTGTCCCAGAAAACTGTTTAGATTTTACTTAGCAATGCAATGAATGGTGTGAGTCTGTCTATTTTCACAAATTAGTTTAATGAATTCAGGACACAAAAAAAAACCTCATACAAACGCACATAGTTCTCTTCTCCCCCACCCCCACCCCAGCCCTGCTCCAGTGCCTTTTTGTTGTTTTTGTTCCGTTTTTTCTTTTTTGTTTGTTTGTTTATTTTGTTTTGTCTTGTTTTGTTTTGTTGTGTGTGTGTGTGTGTGTGTGTGTGTGTTTGTTTTCTTTCCATATTACCAAATGAGAGGCAAAGGATATCAATTAAAATTCTAAAAATTGTGTTTAAAGTCTCAACCCTGCCATGTTTCGTGTAGGGCAAGGCATTTAATCTTTTGTAACCTCCATTTTCTCATTTTAAACAACAATAATACCTGCCCAACCAATCTTATTGAACATGTGACAGAGCTTTTTTACTTTCTGAGTCCTTCATAGACTCTTGTTATTCTAATCTATTCACTTTTTACTTTACAGCTGGTCATTTAGCTACCTAGTATTTAAAAGTGAGAAAGGGAAGAGTTGAGAATACTCTGGTTGGCTTGGTCTTATAGGTAGTTACTGGAGGCTGTTGGTTGATTTTGAGGTTGTGGGTTGGGTGATGCTTGATTCAAGCAGATACGCTGTCTGGGTGGTATAGACCAGCCCAATAAATTCTAACTTCTCCCTGGTTTTTGTGTGCCTTTGGGTTGGCCTGAGTTTGGAAAGAAAGCAGTGAGAAACCAGGTGTGAATCTGCCGATGTGGCAAGCCAGAGGAAACTCAGAGGCTATTAATTCAATTTGCACTGGCCTGTCACAGAGCAAGCTAACGCTGCAGGAAGAATCGGCCCAGCTTGTGAGCAGCCCTGCCACATGCTCAGCGCCAGAATTGAGGAATGCAAGCAGGGAAAGCGACTGTTGTAGTTCTGATGCAATTTCCAAGGTCATTAAGGGCTCTTTGCAGATGGACTGGTAAACAGGCATCCCAGGGAGCCCTAGTTAAAGTGTGTGGGCAAGCCACAGTTCTCTTTCCCAATGCAAGGCACCTTTGATTAATAAACCCGTTCTAGAGAATCACCACAAGCAAATCTCCCACAGAGCACAGATTTCAGTGGAGCCAGGGAATAAAGACCCAGGTTTTTCTTAAAAGATGACAAATTAGGAGTCAGGCTTCTATTGCCCATGAAATGAGAAAAGTCCACAGAACTACTGATAATGCTATGAAGGAACAAAAGTGATGGATCGTGGCACCCGGAGGTCACAGATGTAAATGAGCCACTCCCACTTACAAAGTTCAGTGAAGATAATTTGTCACTTATGCTCACCCTAAATGTCCTGTGTTTGAGCCTCTGTGTAAAGCCTAGATTTTTTTTCCAGGGGTGGGTGGGGTGATGGAGTAGGGTTGGGGAGACTGGGCTAAGGAACAGGGTCAGTGATAAAAGGAAGAGAGAATGAAAATGTTAACAGACACGTATTAGAACATGCACGTGTCTAGATTTCAAAGAAACATTACAAGCTGGAAAGACAAAGGAAGGAATTAAGCTTTAATATATTTGTTGAAACATATTAGTGAGTAGTCACTAAGTTATATCTTAAGACATTTGTAGGCATAAATTATAAAAACAGGACTGATAAACTCAAAACTTTGAGAGAGTGACAATGAACTTGAAGAGTAAAGCAAGTCAAAAGGTATCCTTGCCATGACTGTATGGCTCAGCTGGTTGGAGCATCATCCTGTACACCAAAAAGTGGCACATTCAGTTCCCTGTCAAGACTCATACCCAGGTGCAATCCCTGACAACTGATCTCTGTTTCTCTCCCACATCAGTGTTCCTCTCTCTCTCTCCCCCTGTCTCTTTCTAAAAATCAATATATATATTTAAATGTGTAATTCAGGGAACTATCATTCCCTGAAGCTTCTCAGCAAATCAAACATTTGGTTGGCAGACATGCTGTAGGATGAGGACTGGCTTTTAATTGCTCTTGACCTTCTGAAGAGTATCTGACTGAAGGGTGCCTGTGAGGTCCTGTCTATAGCAGATATGGAAGTGAAGTAGAAATTAGGGAGATAGTTTATGTGGAAAAGTTGGTTGAAAAAGTTGAACAAGTTCATGGGGGAGGACAATAGAACTTGACTTAACAGAACCTCATAAACCAGATAGACAGGCAGACAAATATTTTTACTTTAATTCATGAAAATTTTTCTGGTATGATCTTTGGCTACTCAGTTATTCTTACACTGTCTCATTTGTCATGAAATAAAATGAAAATGTATTAACAGAAATGCATAGGTGACTATAATAGTATGCTACCTGAGATTGAAAAACTGTAACAGGAGAGAGCAGACCTGATCAGAAATAAAAAAGGGGAGTTGTGCAGAGTGGATATGAAAGCATTTCGTTAAAACCTGCAGATTTTGCCTCTGGGTAACTTGAGAGGAGATTGCAAGGCTCTGGAAGTCAAGTTTGAGGGAAAACACACTCCAGGCTCTTGGATGAGCTCACTTTTTAGAGTCGCTCAGTTTGCACTATAAGAAATGGAAAAGTCAGTTGCCAAAATTATGTCGCACAATGTTGGAGAATTTTGTAGGAACTAGATCCCATATTCCATGTTGGAGTCACCAAGAAATAATCAATATTAAAGAAACATATTCTTTGATAGAGTATTCTCCCTCTCATTCACTCCTCTCCCTGCCCTCCTCTTTACCTTCCCTCTCTCTGTTCAGCTAAACAAGCCTCTGTTTGTGTGCGTGTTGGTGTGCGTGTTCATGTGCAAAATCTGCAGAAAGCTCCGCCTCCATTTTGCAGACAGCAGCTGCATGAGTAGCTGCTGCAGTAGGTGACCATTGTGTTGTGTTCTTTCCAGTCCACAAAATCGCCACGTCTTTATCTGCTCTAAGCCTGGAATCTGGGGGTTTTATTTTGGCTCCAGGGCTTAGGGGGCACAGAATAAACAGCACAGCGTGGTGCTACAGTAAGTTCTAGCACTGGGAGGTCTCCCTTCAACTAGTGTGCTTGCTCAGTGTTATCCCAAACATGTGTAAGCAGAGCTCCCAGTGAAAGGTACTCGTGAACGACTCCATCTCTGGATGTCCCCATCCTGAAGTCACTGATGATATCAGGTTTGAAATGTGACAGTCTTCATTTTTATTATTTACATCAGGTTATTTGGGGAAAGTGGCAAAAATGAGAAATAATATGGTGAAAGTCACATAGATTTGTCCAGATCTCACTACAGAAGTTACCTATGACTATGAAGACTCAGCTAAGTTATTATTATAATCACTTAAGGCAGTGGTTCTCAACCTTTCTAATGCCGCGACCCTTTAATACAGTTCCTCATGTTGTGGTGACCCCCAGCCATAAAATTATTTTCATTGCTACTTCATAACTGTAATTTTGCTACTGTTAATGAATCGTAATGTAAATATCTGTGTTTTCCGATGGTCTTAGGCTCTACAGCAGCGGTTCTCAACCTGTGAGAACCCCTAGCAGGGTTGCCTAAGACCATCGGAAAACACAGATATTTACATTACGATTCATAACAGTAGCAAAATTACAGTTATGAAGTAGCAACAAAAATAATTTTATGGCTGGGGGTCACCACAACAGGAGGAACTATATTAAAGGGTCGCGGCATTAGAAAGATTGAGAACCACTGACTTAAGGGGTGTTGCTATAGTCATGAGAAGAGAACATATTTAACAGGATGGCTTGTTTCTTTCTTTTTATGTATATAATCTTCACCTGAGGATATTTTTTCCATTGATTTTTAGAGGGAGTGGAAGGGAGGAATTGAGGGAGGCAGAGAGAGAGAGTGAGAGAGAGATAGACAGAAACATCTATTTGAGAGAGACACATTGATTGGTTGCCTCCCATATGTGCCCCAACCAGGCCCGGGGATTGAGCCTGCAACCCAGGTACCTGCCCTTGACCAGAATCGAGCCCTCAACCCTTCAATGCACAAGTCGATGCTCTGACCACTGAGCAACATCAGTGAGGGCGGGGATGCCTTATTTTTTATTCAGTATTATACATTAACGATTTAGTGATTTAGTAAGAAAGCAACTGAAGGGCCTCTTGAATTTATGCTGCAGATTTGCGAATGAGCTACTGTTATGCGAAGTTTGAAGGAGGAAAGTGTTCATCACCCAAATCCAGGAACCACTCCAAGCAGGAATGCTGCTGCGCCTTGAAGGGAGAAGGCTGGGGAGATCCCTGTGAGCTGTGTCCCACTGAGCCCGATGGTACGTTTCCATCTGTGTTTCTCTTTGGCCCATTCAGGGTGCACACTGGCCACAAAATAAGCAAGACCTTAATTTAATTGTAAGTCCAACTAAAATATTCGTTAAAATTGTTTTTCCTCAGGAGCTAGGTAGTTCTTTTCTTCTAAGCTATGTTATGAATTGGAGCTGCCCAAGTAGTAGGCACGGCAGCTCTGGGACCTCGTTAACTGTCTCTGGTTTCTGGGCTTGTCCCGTTCACCGTTTCCCAATACGTGCAGCATGTGGCAGTTCGGCCACCACATAATGCTGGGGAGGAGCCTATGGCTGGTGCCACTGGTCTATCTATTAACGAGTATGTCTCCACCACAGAGGCCTTCCGCCAGATCTGTCCCTATGGAAGTGGGATCATTGTGGGACCTGATGACTCAGCAGTTGGTGAGTGGCCTGTGCTAGATTCTCAGCATTTCTAAGTATCAGCTAGCCTCTTCCTTGCTCATTTCCTATTGTTCTTATTTCTTCACATCTGTCTTCAAAAATTAAGCTCTGTTTCTTTGTCTTCTCATTTAGGTGCCAATTGTATTTTGTATTGTATTTGCGATAGTGTATTGTAATAACTATTCCATGGATTAAACACAGAAATGATTATAATTTACCTCTGTGTTTTTTATTTTTTTTAAATACCTTGTTATTTACTTTTTCCCTCTCCTTTGCTTAAGATATGGATGAGTGCAAAGAGCCTGATGTCTGTAAACACGGGCAGTGCATCAACACGGACGGCTCCTACCGCTGCGAGTGTCCCTTTGGTTACATTCTGGAGGGGAATGAATGTGTAGGTGAGTGATAAGTCGGTTTCTTCCACTGGGGTTTTACAAGTTAAAAGTTAAGCTCTACAGCAAGCATGTCAAACTCAAAGGCTAACACAGGCCAAATAAACAAGGTTTAAGTTTATGTGGCCGCAAAGAAAAAAAAAAGCTTCAATTTTCATAGAAACGTACATTTATTTCAATAAAGACATGCTGAATACAAAGGGCTGAAATAAATGAGTAATCGTTATCATAAAATAATAGAATATTTCAATAAAAATTAATATTTTTTTTCTTGAACATTAACTTACCAGACACTGAATAACTGCACAAATTAATAAGCATAACTCAAATAAACCTATTTTTCTTATTCTCCAAAAGCGAAATTTTTCCAGTTGCGCACACCAAACAAGTCAATTCAACACTAATGACGTAGCCATCGGCTGCTAAAATATTTGCTGCTGGTCTTAGTGGAAAGAAATAGTGTGCCTATGTGTAAGGCGCGTAAGGGAAATGAATGCAACACGATTATAGTAATCAGTCATTTGGGAATGTTGTAGTTCCTTATTAATAACTATGTATAACAGGATATTGTAAAAATTAAGGTACAAAATTTTTAATAAGACGTTTCTTACATACCGTTATATTGGCTGCGCCACATGTGCCCGTGGGCCATGAGTTTGACATGCTTGCTCTACAGCATTCACATGAGGAAGTATAAGTACCAAGATAGAAAAGAAATAAATTTTGTTCTTTCGTTTATGTATCATTCATCTAGCAATACTAGCTGAGGCCCCACTATGTGCCAGGCACTTTGTTTGGCTCTATGACTACAGCAGTGAATCAAGACAACATTGCCCTTCCTTGCATGGACCTTAAGTCTAATGGGAAAGACACATTTGAAGAGATAGTGGAAAGGACAATATTATAATGAAAGTCTTTCTGAAATTAAAACATATTAATGGTCATAATCTTAGTCTCTCAAGATATAAAATACAAAATTTGCCCAGATTTTGTTGCACATAGTAATATGAAATGCTATGTACCCAACATATTTCCCCTTGTTTTAACCTTCTTATTAAAATTTCAAAGAATGGCTTCTATGGCTGACCTTTGACCTCTTAATTCACACTAACTCCACATGGAATCTAAGTATTATGTCTATTTATCTAAGAAATCCAAACCTGAGTTAATAATGGCATAAATGCTAAGAGTCTGTGTACATTAGAAAGTGTTCTTTCCACACAGGGAATCAGGGTGTGAGGATTTCAGCTGCAGTGATGACTCTGGGAGCTGAAGCAAGTTCTTTAGGCCTTAGAATGTAATATTATGCAGATGGACCAAGTTATTTCTAATTACCTTATAACTCTAAAAATCAATGATATTGTGATTATTAACTTGAAAGAGATATGACATTCCTTACCGTGAAATGGAAGTTCATAGCAGAACGAAAGCAAAGTCATCAATGTTTTCTCTCTGGCACCTTCAGTTAGTGCTACTATGGATGTGAGACATGAGCCTCCTCACCCATAGTCTCTCTACCACAGTCTCTTGTCTTCACTTGCTGAGTTCAGGGCCCAGCAGAAGACAGAAAGAACCCTTGATGCTAGTCTATTACTTTTCTGTGCCCTACATAGCTAAAATACAATCCTATTTTTCAATTCCCCCCTCTCCCAAAGGAAGATGTTTTAGAATGAGAATTCTAGATAGATGAGTTGGGAGGCATATCTATTTTTTGGACCTCCTTGGTAAAACTTGTTCTCTCTAGATAGTTATTTAGAGAGATCAGACCCTAAATATATTTCTTTCTAGACTTTCGTCTGCCTAATGTAAACCATCTGGCTTCAACAGAATCAACAAAATCTACTTGGGTCTTGATTTTATCCAGTGTATTAATTTTGCTTAACCTCTGGTCTCTTATTTTGCGTCAGTTTAGTCTTCTATTTTATATCTGGCAGAGCTCCATCATGTTTAAGGCTTCTTGGAGAGTGATGTAATGTAAGGCCAAGCTGGAGATGTATTTCTAGCTTTAAGTAAGTGAAAACTTTTGACTTGTGAGAGAAGCATGGTTTTAACCCTTTGAACATCTATTCCCACTAGAAGATGTACTTCTTTATAGTGTGGGAGGCTGGAGAAACACACAGAGAAGAGCACTATGAGAGCTAGAAACCCAGCTACTGTCACTGTCATTGTCACTGCCACTGCCACTTAGCAAGTTGGATTTCACAGCCACAAACCTGTGGCAATAGGACATGTGTATTCCTTCTCTGCAAGGACAGAATGAGAATAAAATAAAACATTACAGATCGAAGTATTCTGATAGAATGAAAGGTATTATCTCAGTCCAAGCCCATTTTCTCTCAATTCATTGTGTTTTAAATATTATTCTCCTGGTCACCTGCAGATATTGATGAATGTTCTGTGGGCAATCCTTGTGGAAATGGAACTTGCAAGAATGTGATTGGAGGGTTTGAATGCACCTGTGAGGAGGGATTTGAGCCTGGTCCAATGATGACTTGTGAAGGTAAGACTCTTAAATGCATAATAGTTGGTTACATGTTCTGATCTTGGAAGCAACAGTTGGTTAATTATAATTCTTAATATGAAATACCACTCAGGATGTATAGAATAAAAAACATCTGGGCCGGATGGGCCATTCCATCTTTTCATCTCTGTGTGTCCACCTTTCTGCAGGGAGTATCTGAAAAAGATACAGATGGCTCATGGCACAAGTTATGCTGCAGATCATGCAGAGTTCTTGGTGGTGTCTCCCTACTACTGATATTTGTATACAACTCCAGTCTTGTTTATTACCTTCTTTCATACTTTCCATTTTCCCCTTCTGTCTTTATTTTCATCTCACTTGCTCCCTTTCTTTTTCTTCTCTGGTTTTTCTTTTCTATTCATAGAAACATCTACCCACTGAGGTAACCACCAATATCCCGCAGCCGTCACAGTGGCATTGCCTATATGTTATATGTGTCAGCCAGTGTGGCTGGAAGAATGAATGGAAAGAAAGCAAAGGGAGAGAGTGTCTAGAAGAGTGGTTCTCAAAGGATGGTCTCTGGACCAGCTACATCAGCATCACCTGTGAACTTGTTAGGGCTTCAGATTTTTAGGCCTCATCCCAGACCTCCTGAGTCAGCAACTCTAAGATGGGGGCTCAGCAGCTCTCCAGATGATTCTGATGTGTTCTCTAGTTGAGAACCACTGGTCTAAGAAAAGCATGAAGGGAAAATGAAGGCAGAGAGTAAAGTTGGTATTAAAATGAGCTCTGCATTAGAAATATGGCCCATCGGTACCCATTGTTGAAGTTGTGAGTGGATCTTTCAAGGCTGTAACTAGTCATGATCTGGGGTCTCACTGATGATCTCAGTGGCATCAGTGGTCTTAGGAAGAAACATGATCATCAAGATGGTCTGTTTTAACCCTGATTTTCCAAAACACATTCTGATGTTTTCAAATTATGAAATCTACAGAAATCACTTTGACCCACTAACAGTAAAGTCATTCCCACCTATTGAAGGCTCTAACCTGGGCATCAGTGGGAACTAGGTATTTCTGTAAGTGTATAATAATTCGGAACACTATTTGCTTGGGTATAAGAAACACTGCTATTTAACAGAAGCCTCTTCTATATGGGGAAAGGGAGGGGTTTAACAGTCATGGAGGGGTCTGCTTCTGTTCTGACAGCAATTGACTTGGCAGTTGTTTTGGCTGAATGGGGTAAAACTGATCACCACTCCATGTGACTTTGGGGGTGGCAAGTGATCATCTTGAGGCTTCAAAGAAAGAATTTTAGAACAGCTCCCTCTATATAGGTGACCTCATCCATCTAAATAACAATTCATAATTACACAGGAATAACAACCATAAACTTGACTGTGCTGGGAGCATCAGGATGCATGGCCCCCCTACTGATACCAATTATAAAATAACCAGATCATTTTATAGCTCCCTGAAAACCAGAGACTGCTTGGTCCACCCATGTTTATAACAATGAAGCATTTCAGCTTTTGGTAAAAGTAGATTCCTTTTTTTGGTTGATGTCCATGATCCATTATTTTCTTACTACCTCTGCTGCAGATGTAAACGAGTGTGCCCAGAATCCTCTGCTCTGTGCTTTCCGATGTGTAAACACTTACGGGTCGTATGAATGCAAATGTCCTGCTGGCTATGTCCTGAGAGAAGACAGGAGGATGTGCAAAGGTGAGACATTCACGTTCAAGGTCATCCAAGCCAGGGAGCTCTAACACGATGATGGGAGATGTCCCTCCAGAGCTTCCAACCATGGAGGAGGGCTGGGAATTGGGGAACACTGCTGTAGTTCATGGACATTATGAGGGTTGTCATTGCTCCCTTTCCTAGTAAATAGCTGCTTGAGGCTTCAAGCTGAGTCAAGGGCTGCCCTGCAGATCCCTTTTAGTTCACTCTGCATTGCATGCCAGCCATGCCACAAATGTGAAGACAGAAAAGAAGACTTTTTCCCACATTCAGGAAGTTCTGTATGAAGATGTTGAAATGGAGATATTCAATTAATCAAAAAGTATTAAAAACCGTGCTTCCTGCTTTTGAAGAGGTTACCAGTTAGTTTAGGGAGCAATTTCTTCGAGTTCATAAGTGGTTAGAAGAACTCTTCTCATTCTTGGGAGGCCACAGATTCTAACAATGCAAAAGGAAATAGGTTACTTAATACTGTTTTCATGTGAAAAAGGCAAGAAATTAATGCAGCTTCTCTTATAAATTTGTGGTTGCACATTCTTTCCAGACCTGGATGAGTGTGAAGAGTTGAAGCATGACTGTGCTGAAAAGCAAATGGAATGCAAGAACCTCATTGGCACGTATATATGCATCTGTGGACCCGGGTATCAGCGCACACCTGATGGGGAAGCCTGCGTAGGTAAGAGAATCCCAGCAGAAGGAGCTCTGAGTGAGTCGGAAGTGACAAAGGAAGGGACTTGGGTTGAATCCTTATGGGCCCTATGTTCTTCTTGGCCAGAGCCATTTTGCCCCTCATAATTAACCTCATGCCATAACTTCCAGTGGAGGGCCCCTTGTCTCATGATGATCTGTGAATCCCATGAGCTCTGTGATTTTTCTCCCTCTGAGCTGGTCTTTGCCTACTTTCTCAGCCCATTTTGCTTCCAGGATTGGAATATTGGGTATTTCCTCTATTTCCTTCCTTTCATTTTTGTACTCCTTTGTTTTGGGGTCAGTTCCACTTACTGCATTGGAATGTTTCCCTGTTGACCCAACTTTGCTACCAGTACCCTGGCATTGAGTTCTGATGCCAGGTCCTAAACAAGAAACATCACTAAACCAGTGGGATCCACCTCCAGAGAATGGGTGGGTGCAGAGTGGGTCCCAGGCAATGGTATTTTAAGGCTCCCCCAAGTTCCTATCATGTGGATCCAGCATTAAAAACCACAGCTTTAGACTGGGGGTTGGCACACCACAGTGTGAGGTTCAAATCCAGCCTGCCAGCCCACCACCTGTTTTTTTAAATGGAGTTATGTGGGAACATAGCCCTAATCATTCACTCATGGTCCATGGCTGCTTTCCTGCCACAGTGGCAGAGCAGAGTAGAGCACTTGCAACAGAGACCATATGGTCTGCAAAGCCTAAAATTTACTATATATTTATAGTAATACTGTAGTATTAGTATTACCTATAGAAAGTTTCCTGACCACTGCTTTAGACAAGAAATACAGGAGAAAATTACTAGAACACTCCCACATGCATCCCTTTCCTTTCTAATAATCAGTGACATTAGAAAACATATTTTATGTTGTCAGTCAAGAATCTTAAGGACCTCACCATCCCCTTCCTCTGTAAGAAACAGAATTAAATAGTCATTAAAGGGCAGGCTTTAAAAGCACAGGAAAAGGGTGTGGACTGAGGATCCCGTTCTGGGGCTTCTGGGATCTGTGCTGCTGACTGCGGCACATCAGAGTCGCAGAGCTTGGGTTCCACCCAGAGATTCTGAATCACTTGGTCTGCCACTGGGGTTTTTAACCTGTTCCAGCCCTCTCTAGGTGTCACCTTCCAGCTCTCTGCCTCTCTTTTTGAGAGCTGTGCCTCAGGGGCTTGGAACTCCTCTTTCGAATGGGATGCACCTAGGCAAATTATTTCATCAGACACTTCTAAGAATCTCAAGCTACTTGAATGCTTTTCTCTAAACCTGGGAGATTGAACTATGATTTATTCTTTCTTAAGAACATTGTTGAAGTATTACAATAAATATAATCTATATTGAAATGGAAGGTTAGTCTAGTTAAACTGCCTTAGGTCATAACTGACTATTGTAGATATTATTCTACTAAAGTATTGCAATATTTCTTTAATGTGTTGATTTTAAAATTAAAATTTTTTGTCTTCATTTGAAATGATCCTTTGAGAATCCTCTTTATGTAGAGATATGGAAAATTTTCAATTTTATGAAGTGAAAAACTGTAAGTGTACATAAAATGCTATCATCTATGTTTTAAGTATATGAAAATGCCATCAATTATGTTTTTTAAAGGGTGAAGGTACACACACAGATGTGTGTATCTGCTTGTATGTGTGCAATTCATCTCTGGGAAGACACAGTAGTAACACGGTTGACTCCCTGGAGGGGAATTTGGTGGCTGGGGGAGGGGGGGAAAGGGGAAATTTTGCTGAATACATTCTTATACCTTTTGTATTTGCGACCATGTGAATAGCTTACCTAGTATTCACAAACTAAATTTAAGAAAAGAAAGAAAGAGTCCATTCTTGTACAAAGTGGTCACATGACTCCTCCTGTTTTCGTCCTTCAATGAAACCGCACAGATGAGAATGAATGTCAGACCAAGCCAGGCATCTGTGAGAACGGGCGCTGCCTCAACACCCGGGGGAGCTACACCTGCGAGTGCAATGACGGCTTCACAGCCAGCCCCGCCCAGGACGAGTGCCTCGGTGAGTACGTGCAGCGGGATGCCTTCGCAACTGGCCTCCACACTGGGGTGCTTAGAACCCAGATCTCTTCTTTGAAACAATAGAGACTGTCACAGTTTCAGGAAAGGTTAAAAATGTTCATATTTTGGAGATGACTCAGTGACTGATTGTCCATTGGGCTTAGCACCACCCTGCAGCTCAGTTCTTCCTTCCCAGTACTAATTGTATCACTGAATCACTTGTTTGAAACTTCTTTCTGCCTTTTTAAACCCTTGGTGCTCAGGATGCTTCCATATGTTTCTCTGCCTCCATAGCATGACTATACTTCTGGGAGTAGATAGAGTCGCAACCTTGTCCAGACCAATGCTTTTCTGCCTACTTACTGAATTTCTTATTTGTCTCCTCAGATGTCATCCTTTCTCTCTCACTGCAGTTTCCAGCTTTCCCTTCTCGCTCCTTCTCACCAGGGTAAAGTGTTATATCCCTTGTGGGTTTCATATCTGACCAAATTTTTGAAAGCTTGCTGTGCTTAGAAAATGTCCTAAAATCTTCCTTTTAATATAATGTCCCTTCCAGACAACCGGGAAGGGTACTGCTTCACGGAGGTGCTCCAGAACATGTGCCAGATCGGCTCGAGCAACAGGAATCCCGTCACCAAGTCGGAGTGCTGCTGCGACGGAGGGAGAGGTTGGGGTCCCCACTGCGAGATCTGCCCTTTCCAGGGTACTGTGGCTTTCAAAAAACTCTGCCCCCATGGCCGAGGATTCATGACCAATGGAACAGGTACTTCACTTTGTTCTGGTTTATTACCAATGGAGCAGGTAATTCATTTGGTCCAAAAATACTTGCAGGGAATTTGTTTATTTGTTCTATGAAAAACAGATGAGAATATGGAATCAGCAATATGAACCTAGGCTGAGTTGCATAATTGAGGTTGACAAAATTCTTCATTACGATATTTTAGATAATCAAGGCCATGTTGCCAAAGTGTCCTGAATAAGTTGTGTGTGCTAGGGTTCCTGCCTCTGCTTTATAAGGAGTCTTCAATGTTTTATTAATTAATTAATTAATTTATTTATTTATTTATAAATCCTCACCTGAGGATATGTTTTTATTGATTTTTAGCAAGAGAGGAAGAGAGAGAGAGAGTGAGAGAGAGAGTGAGAGAGAGAGAGAGGGAGGGAAGGAGGGAGGGAGGGAGGGAGGGAGGAAGGGAGGGAGAGTGAAGTGAGAAATATCGATTGGTTGCCTCCTGCATGCACCCTGACTGGGGATTGAACCCACAACCTTTTGGTGTATGGGATGATGCTCCAATCAGCTGAGCTACCTGGGCAGGGCAGGAGTCTTCAACTTTGTAAACAAAAGTTGGTTATAAGTGTTGCTGATTACTCAGAATACAATTTTTAGATAAATCTTAAAATAAATGTACATTAAATTCCTAAACTAGTGAGCCAATATGTACTTTAATTCTTAAAATTGACTGAAATATACTGTATAAAAGTATGCTGGATTTATGTTCATGTTAGAAAGATGTGGTTAATAATAGAATAACAGAACTGGGTAGATTAGATGGGGTGACCAAACCAAATTTATGATTTTTTGGAGGAAAAATTGAAATGGTGGAAAACACTCATTTCTTGAGATGAATGAAGGTAGGCTAAATTGCATTTCAGAGTAAACTTGAAAAATTTCAATAAAAATATTAGCTGTTGGTACAAAATGGTTATTTGACAACCAACAGTGAAGAAATGGCTGGTGTTGGCCCCCACCAAACAGTAAGTGGATAGGTGGGTCAAGATGGGGAGGACAGTGGCTTTAATGCTCGACAGTGCATCCTGAGCAAACCTCCTTTGGTGGAGCTATGAGTGGGGTTCTATCTTCTTTAGCAGGCCACAAAGGCGCAGCCCAGTAATCCACCCCAAGTCCTGGGCCTCCCTCACCAAAGAGGTGAAGTTTAGTCCATTTTCCCCCATACTATGTGATTTGATATTTTTTAGGATTAACTTTATTCACAACAAAAAGAATAGAAAAAAACTTTTTTCCTTATTTTGGACATGCAACTTTAGGGGAAAAGTGGGATTTCCTTGTCAGAAGGGTCCACTGCTGCGATTCACTTATGGAACATCAGCCCGAGGCGAGCTTGATGGCGTGAGATGGCACAAGGAGCTAAATATGTCTAGATGAGGTAGATGTTCTATGGCCCACAGGAGGAAAACGGTATAAATCTAGAAAGAAATTATTTTTAAAGTTTTCTCCTAGCCTGATGAGTTTACCACTGCAGTCTCATAAAGTTATTCTTTGCCTTTCAAAATAGTTAACATTACATGTGAAATGTATGCTGTCATCCCTTTGGTTTAATTCCTTAGGTCCATAATTTAGTAACATGGTTCATTAGTACTTACACTGAAATGATTCTTATATATTAATATCGTCCATTTTAATGCCTTTCTTATTTTAATTTCTGTTTATTAAATGACAGATATTGATGAGTGCAGGGTTATCCATGACGTTTGCAAAAACGGGGAATGTGTCAATGACAGAGGATCATATCATTGCATTTGTAAAACCGGCTACACTCCCGACATAACTGGGACTGCCTGCGTAGGTAAGTATTCTATTTCTTCTGCTTTATTAACTCGAGCTAAAATTGTAGATTACGGCAAAAAAAAAAAAATCCTCAAACTAAAAAAATCTAAAAAGCCTGTGTAAATTCATAAGAAAACATAAGAGAAGGATCAAACACTTCACAGAGTTTACTTTTTCTTTTCTCAAAACAAAAGTTTTTTGTTCAACCTTGTGAGTATTGATATTTATGCATCTTTTCAGACAGGTAGTCACACTGTATTTCTTTGATCATAGATCTGAACGAGTGCAACCAGGCTCCCAAACCCTGCAATTTCATCTGCAAAAACACAGAAGGGAGTTACCAGTGTTCATGCCCAAAAGGCTACATTCTGCAGGATGATGGAAGGAGCTGCAAAGGTAAAGTAGAATGTGCCTTCACCCGCTCACCTGCCTCCGGGGCACAAGGTTGCCCACAGACCCTCTCTACACACAAGAGGTGCTCCCCTGGTGTTAGAGCCTCTGTGGAGGCTCCCTATGCAGAAGGGAAGGGAGATGGCAGAGGACCAGTGGCAGCAGCTATCCTCACTGCCTGCCCCCTGGGCATCCATGGGGACCTTCCCTGAGAGTCTCACAGGCAGCAGGACCAGTTCTACAAGGCTGGGATACTGAGGATCCCTAATGGATTGCCTCTGCTTTCTGTTTATTGCATCCATGTAGTCACTATGTAGTCAGACTGTTCAACAACTAAATAACCTAGATCTCCAGCAGAGTCCTACCTCACACTATCAGTGCCATGACCCAGAGGACATTGAACTAAGTAAGTAAGCACTTTGTGTAGGCTTTTGCTCTGCAAAATAGGGCCATTCCTGCCCTGCAGGAGCTTATCTGAGACATAAATGTCGCAATGAATTAAGAAGCAGCCAAAACTTCAGCAAAAATCCCTTATCAACCCAGGATTTTTGCAAAATTCTGTTGGTGTAAACACTCCTGTGAACAACTTCCTCAACATTAAGGAATCCATATATTGAGTGAATAGCACTAGTGAGTCATTCTTAAGGATAATTTGGAAAATGAGGGATTTGGAGAAGGTAGACTAGATGGCAGAACAAGAGTTATAGAGTATTCTGCCATGAAGTCTTGAAAGAGAAAGAGGGAAATAAGGAAGTTAAATGGTGGGATGGAGTGGAAGTGGGGAGCAGAGGGAAGGAGGGAGAGAAGGAGGGAAGAAGGAAGGAAAGAAGGGTCCTGCATTCACAGTGATTTTTTAAAAATTAATATTCTACTTACATTTGGAACCCGCTCCCGATGTTATTTATAGCAATGGAGTTGAGAATGAACCTTAACTTTCTGGCAGTGAGGAAAGAAGCCTGGTCAAAGTGGAGGATTTTATTGAGACGTGAGGAATAATCTGTAGGCAGTTTTTAAAAGTGCTACTAGCTTATCGGAATGAGTATTTTTCTTTCCTTTTTTCCCTTCCTGATTGCTCAGTTTTGTTTTATCCCAATGAGGATCTCTAAACATAAAGTCAGTTTTGTTTTGTTTGGTTTGGTTTGGTTTGCTCAACTCCTTTGAGCAGAATAAAAAACAGCAAAGACCGAAGTGAACAAATTTTCAGCCTCAACATTTCTTTTTATGTTTCAGCTTAAATAGATCTTTCCAATACTCTGGAAATATTTTGAGAATCCCTAGTCTCTTACTTCATTTAAAATTTATTTAAAATTTTATAACTGATCTGAAATTTCTTGAAGAATTCCCACTTTCCTCTAACTAAAGAGAATTGGATTTTCCTTGGATTCCCCCAAAGAGCTACATTTTTAATCTAAATTGAGACCACGTTTTATCTTTCAAACTCTTATCTCCTGGGTGCTCCCAGCCATTTGCTTGGCTCTGTTCTGGCCAGGCACACTTGAGTCAGAGAGATGAAAACTCAGAGCTTCCTCCTAGGGCAGCTTCTAGGGACGCGTGCTGGCAACTGTACTCCAATGCCCATCTTGCATTTTCTTGTAGATCTTGATGAGTGTGCAACTAAGCAGCACAACTGTCAGTTCCTGTGTGTTAACACCATTGGCAGCTTCGCTTGTAAATGTCCTCCTGGCTTTACCCAGCACCACACTGCCTGCATTGGTAAGTGGGGAGGAAAGGACCCTATGTGGGAGATAGCTATTCCTTTAAGTTCTTCTGCTGTTGGAGTAAGAAGACAAAAATCTTGGAAAAATATGGGGGTACATATATATGTGTATGTGCATGTGAACAAGTACATGTGAGCAGTTACAGGCCTTTTTGGGTCTTTTCTAAGTGAATCAGCCGTCTCTCTTCCTTTTAAATAACAGAAAGAGAGCTTCAGGGAATTGCCCCCCGCCCCCGCCTTTACCTACCCTGTCTCTTACAGATAACAATGAGTGCACCTCGGACATCAACCTGTGTGGGTCCAAGGGCATTTGCCAGAATACTCCTGGGAGCTTCACCTGTGAGTGCCAGCGGGGATTCTCACTGGATCAGAGTGGCGCCAGCTGTGAAGGTGGGTAGGGCCCTCAGCTCCATCCAGCTGGTGGGTCCCTCTGAGGGGCCTGTGTGACTGTCAACACCTTCATCATCGTCCTCTATGTGACATCACACCTGAGCACCGGGGACACCCACCTGAAGACAGGAAAGGTTTTCCTGATTTGCATAGGGAATATAGTTAATAATATTGTGATAACTACAATGGGTACTAGACTTATCGGAGTGATTACTTCATGAGTTATATAAGTGTCTAATCTCTGTGTTGTACAATATGTAATATTGTATGTCAACTGTAATGGAAAACTGAATTTTTAAAAATATAGCTCAGAAAACAAACAAACAAAAAACAACAACTGTGGAATAATTTTTTTCAGGGTCAGATTTCCTTTGAAAAGGGCTTTCACTTTAGCACACATATAAATGTTGCTTCAGAGAACGCCTCTGAGACAAGTAGGAATGTGGCTTAAAGGCGACTGCACCTCCTTTTTCAGATGTGGACGAGTGTGAAGGAAACCACCGCTGCCAGCACGGCTGCCAGAACATCATCGGGGGCTACCGGTGCAGCTGCCCACAGGGCTACCTCCAGCACTACCAGTGGAACCAGTGTGTTGGCAAGTACTTTTCCTTCTGAGCAAGAGGAATTGCTCTAAGCTCCTAGGAGTCAAAATGCTGCTTTCTCTCTGGAAACTTACTTTTGTCATGGAAGCAACAAATATTCATTTAAAACTGCCCTAAGCCATGGCCAATGTGGCTCAGTGTTTAGAGGGTATGATTCCTGGTCAAGTGCCTGTACCTGGGTTGCAGGTTCAATCCCCGATCCTGGTCAGGATGCATGTTGGAAGCAACCAATTGAGTTGCTTCACATCAATATTTCTCTCTTTCTCTCTTTCTCCCTCTCCCTCCCTTCCACTCTCTCTCTAAAAATGGATGGAAAATATCCTTGGGTGATGATTAACAATAAATAAATAAATACAAACAAACAAATAAATAAATCCTATATAATAAAAGCCTAATATGCAAATTGACTGAAGGGTGGAATGACTGGTTACTATGACATGCACTGACCACCAGGGGGCAGACGCTCAACGCCGGAGCTGCCCCCTGGTGGTCAGTGCGCTCCCACAAGGAAGCGCTGCTCAGCCAGAAGCTGGGCTCATGGCTGGTGAGTGCAGCGGGTGGTGGCGGGAACCTATCTCGCCTCTGCAGCAGCACTAAGGACCCCTTGGGGGTTGTCTGCCTGTCAGCTTAGGCCCCCTCCCCACAGCAGGTGGACGACCCCTGAGGGATCCTAGACTAGGAGAGGGCGCAGGCGGGGTCCCCCACCTCTCTGCCCTTCCCCCCCCCCCCCCCCCCCCCGCTGCCCAGTGCACAAATGTCTTGCACTGGGCCTCTAGAAATAAAATAAAATAAAACTGCCCTAACTTGGTTGAAACCAGAGGGAAGATATAGCCTTCACAAAATAGCAAACTAAGAAAGAAATAATGATAGAGGACACTTCAAGGCATTTGAAATGAAAAAAATTTAAGTCAGTTTATGGGACTACCAATATCCCCCTGCCCTTCTGTTGCCTTGCTAGCCTACTCAGCCCACACTTGACTTCTGTAAACATCAGGGGCTAACAAAATCTACTTCTGACTAAAAAATATCAGCCAGCTAGAGGCCATTATGAGCAACTTTTGGCCTGAAGATGAAAAAGTGGTTCCATTCAGCTCTGCACATCTTTGGGGCAGAGAGCAAGTAGAGACACAGCAAATTTTTTTTCAGAATTGCTTAATTCTTTTGAAAATTAAGGAGACCCAAAGGCTCTCTCATTAAATTGAAATTATGTCATTTTTGATTGCACAATGTCACGGGAAAATAACTTTTTGTTGTTGCTCTTAATCTTCACCCGAGGATATTTTTGCCATTGATTTTTAGAGAAAGTGGAGGCTAGGACAGGTCGCTGGAAGGGAGGGAGGGGGAGAGAAACAGATGAGAGAGACACAGCTGTTGGTTGCCTCCCACATGCTGGGGATTGAACCTATAACCCAGGTATAGGCACCTGATCAGGATTTGAACCTGAATCCCTATCTTCCACGGGCCGACCCTCTAACCACTGAGCAACATTGGCCAGGGCTAACTCTTATTGCACATCAGAGAATTCAAACATGGTGAGTTTGGAGGGACCCCTGATCCACCTAGCAGCCTGAGCTCTTTGATTTCCTGTTGAGGAGCTGGAAGCCCAGGGAGAAGAGGGAAGTTGTCCTCACACAGGTTCTCTTGTGATATGTCTGGAGATAGAGCCCAAGGCCCTTAACTTTAAGCATCACAATCACTCCTGTTTTCACTCCAGAAGCATCTGTGACCTGTCCCAACTGCCACACTCTAGGGGAGCCCTCCTTAGCAAAGACAAGAGAATTCCTGGTCTTGTCTTTCATTAGGGAAGTGGGAGTGGCTGCCCTGCATTGCCATGCTTCACTTTACTCCAAACAAAGACACATCATTCAGTGTGTTTTCATTTGTCAAAACTGTGTCCCTCTCATCTGGTTTGATTTCTTACAAGACATAGTTTTCCAGAAGTGAGTAAGATTGGTTAAAATGACCCCCATGCTAGAGGAGTTTAGACCGCACGTGTTGCTGACCAGCTGTCTGGTTTTAATAAAAATGCCTTCATTGTTATGGGCTCAGGGAGATCTTGGGTTTTAGTTACCAAATTCTGACACTTTCCACAGACTTTCAGAGTGAGCTTTATTGGTTGTTGTCCTTGTTATGTAGACTCCTTGAATTAAATTAGACCTGGGTAGGGGGAGGATAAGAGAGGTGAGATCTACCACTCCCAAGCTTTTGCCCTCCTTTCCCTCCCTCCTCTCCCTACCTTCTGTCCAGGGATAGTAGAGATGGCCAGGTCATGCCCTAGTTGTCTGGGAATTCAACTTTGGCCCCATGAAGATCATCTCCTGACTGGAGTTATAGATAAATACGTTGATTAAGAAGCAAGAAGAGCCCTGGTCAGTGTGGCTTAGTTGGTGGAGCATCGTCCCATGCACCAAAGGGTTGCCAGTTTGATTCCTGGCCAGGGTACATACCTGGGGTTGATCCCAGTTAGAAGGTGTGCAGGAGGCAACCAATCGATGTTTCTCTCTCACATTGATGTTTCTCTCTCTTATGTCCCTTCCTCTCTCTCCCTAAAATCATTTTTTTAAAAAAAATATTTTTTTAAAAAGAGAAGCAAAAATAGGTTTGGGAGTTTTTGATGCCCAAAAGATACCAGTCCACACGTGGCTCATAATTCTTGAGAATTATAGTTATCCAGAGTGAGTGTTGCCTTGGGTCAGAATGGCTTTCCCAGAGCCATGCAGAACAGAGCAGATCTCTTAGACCAGCCCAGCCTGAAGGTCACTCTCAGAGGATGGATGGGCTTGGGACCAGGGGCCACTGGATTTCATTGTTTTCTGAGAAATATCAAACTTCCAGCTTGCAGTTGGAGTTGGCCCATTTTGACCTAGAGAAAATGAGTAAAAGAAAGCCCATCCTACATTTTGGAATTCTCCCAGTGGTTCTTCATGCCACAGCGAACACTATGCACACCAAAGGCTGACAGCTTTTATTTTCGAGGACAGGGTGAGTAGGTCTCAATCTGCTTTTAAGGAGTATTTTTTGGAGACTCTAAGGCTGTCTCAATAAAATTAGAATTGTCCCTTTTAATAAAAAGAACAAAACCCTCACCAATTTAAGAGCCAACAGAAAGAATAAAATAAAGATTTGGGAGTGTAGAAAAATTCCTTGTGGAGCCCTTTGCTCCAGGTGCACAAGGTGAAAAGGTCAGGAAAAGTGCAAAGCATGTTAAACAAATTGTGGTGTTTGTATATTGATAAAAAAGGGTGAGTGCACTGAGTATTGTCAAGCTGTAAATACTGAACATTTGCCAACTTCTTATCTTAATTTGTGCTCTACTCTACTCCACCTCTCCAACCCCGATAAGCAAGTTTAATTTAAACTTTACTAGATTCTCTGGGAGGGAAAAATGTAAAATAAATAGGAAAGGATATGAAAGGGGAGGGGAGTTCTTAACTGAAATTGATGCTCAAAGTGCAAAAGGACTTTAGAGATGATCTAGTCTGACCTTATTCCTAATATACAAACCCTACTCCTACCTCCCTGGTCATCCAGGTTTGATGTAAATGCCACCTTGAAGGGCACTCACTTTCTCCCAACGTAGGCCAATCTCTATATAGAAAACATTAATTCTTAGAAATGTCTTTTTCATAGAGAATGAACTTTTCCTCCCTCTAACTTCTTTTTTAATATATATATATATATTATTGATTTTTTACAGAGAGGAAGGGAGAGGGTGAGTTAGAAACATCAATGAGAGAGAAACATCAATCACCTACCTCCTGCACACCCCCTACTGGGGATGTACCCACAACCAAAGTACATGCCTTTGACTGGAATTGAACCTGGGACCCTTGAGTCTGCTGTCCGATGCTCTATCCACTGAGCCAAACCGGTTAGGTCCCTCCCTTTAACTTCTAACCATTGCTCCTATTTCTGCATCTTAGGGAAAAACACACCATGACAGGTCTTTCCCCACATATACCTATGCCTTAGGGATTTTATCAGTCACTAGAGGCCCAGTGCACAGATTTGTGCACTGGTGGGGTCCCTCAGCCTGGCCTGCAGGGATCAGGCCAAAACCTGCTCTCTTATATCTCCCAAGGGGTCCTGGATTGCAAGAGGGCGGTTCTCGGGTGACTCACCCCAGAATCGGACTCCCTCCTCTCTAGTTCAGGTGCATCACCTGAGAACCCCAGCTGCCAAATCACCACAGCTTGGCAGCTTCTGTGTTGAGCGTCTGCCCCCTGGTGGTCATTGCACATCACAGCTACCAGTTGGACGATCGAGTGGTTGGATGGTCGCTTAGGCTTTTATATATCTAGATGGTCCCAGCAGGAAACAAATGGCTGAGCCCAACCAAAAGCACAGGGCAAGGGAGAGGAGCCTGTCGATAATCTATAAAGGCGAGCCTCCTGGGAATGAGAGCAGGTGGGAAGTCTGTAGACAGACGTAGAGGGGCAAGGAGAAGACATCTAGTCCAGGGATATTCTCTCCATCAAAGTAAACACCCTCAGTTCTTCATTCACTCTTTGGTGCCCATGGTCTCCATTGGAGTCTATCGCACACCTCATCTCTAATTTAACATGTGGGGGGAGAACACAGGGGCATATTTCATTATTTCTGTTCTAAGAATCTTGGAGCTTAAGTGACCTTAGGTGGGTGCTTGAGAGTCCTTGGATAGTAAGGACCCTCAGACAGACTCAGAGCTAGGCACTGAGTCATTGCAGGCAGCTCAGTGCCTGGCTTTCTCATTATGTATCGACTCCCTCTTCCTGTAACCACACACTGGAGAGACAGAGAGAAGGAGACAGAGAGGAAAAGAAGGGAGGGAGGTAAGGAGAGAGGGAGGTAGGAAAAAAGGAAGGAAGGACAGAAATATGAATATTATGTATATATGCAAGCATGCTGCCCCCAGTATTTTTACCCACCTATTTTCCTAAATTGAAAAACACATATTTTCTTAGAAACAATATTGTTCTTTAAAAATGAATGAAAAGACATTTCTAAGAATTAAGTTTTCTACATGAACCAAATAAGGCAAAAATAATTGAAGGAGAAAGGAAGTATGATTTTAGATGGAGGTGAGTCTCTGGAGAAACATCGTGGCATAAAGGAAAGCATGTGGTTGCTGCAGTCAGACAGACCTGGGTGCTGGCTCCGCCCACCGCGGTTGTGGGATTCACAGGGGCTTTGTGAGCCTCACGGTCTTCATCAACAGGGATTATAATACCTCCCTCCCATGATTGTTAGGAAGGTGAAGTACATGAATGTGAAGCACCTCGTCTCCCATATGTCATGCAGCAGGCATCTAATAAGCGCCAATTACCTTCTCCCTCCTCCCTTTTATTGGAAGTATTTGCTAAGTGAGGAGAAGGCCAGTCTACCTGCATTGAAATGAACATCCGCCTAAACATGAGCTGTAGCAATTAACAACTGCCTTGCCAGCAAGCTTCCAACCTGCCCTTCAGAGGCAGGTCTACAAAAATATACTGGAGGTTTCAAAAAAGTATAAATTAGAAATAATGAGAAATTCGAGGTTTTCTCCCTTCCTGTTGACTTAAGTTAGATTTTTCCCCTGCTTATTACTATCAGACTTGGCAGGTCCCTGTGGGCAGCCGGTCTGCACCATCTGTCTCTCTTGTGGGTTTTCCAGAATTATTGCTCAAGAAGTTTGCACGCATCTCTTCCAGCCATACTTAGTGTTAGACACGGCCCAGACTCTCGGGTGGGAGTCTGGTTTGGATAAGGGGGACCCATTCAGAGATGGGAGCGGACATACCAGAAGGTACTATTCATCCCCAGCACAAGCACTGGGGGGGCTTTTGCAGATTTTTGAAAAGGAAGGCCAAGGGGGGCAGACACTTTTAGCAGGTGTCAGCCCTTGCCAGCCCTGTACATTCTGAAAAAAGGAGATGGAAAAGCTACCTCCAGGAATGGGCTCGGTCTTTGCTTTAGAGACAGTCCTGCCGTTGCACAGAGAACCGCGTGATTCCTTCCCTCTCACCCTCAACCCTGAACCTTAGCTATGAACCCGCCTCATGGGGTGCTCAGGAACATACTACTGTAGGCTTCCAGTGAAAATCAGAGCCTGTCAGTCCTCAGAATGCCCTGCTCTATTGCCCTCCACCCGGTGCATTTGACCTTGTCGAACACATTTGTTCACCATATGGCAAAAGCCCACATCCATTTCCATATCTTCCTCTTGTTTTCCTTTTCTCATCCCAGACACCTCTACCCGCTTCAGCTTCCTGAGAGCCTGGCCGAGGGCCAGCTGGCCAGCAGCCAGTGACTTGACCCAGACTCCTCGATAGAAACCTCTGGCCGGTGTCACATATGCCTTGTCTTCTGGTTCTTCCTGCAGATGAAAACGAATGCCTCAGTGCTCACATCTGCGGAGGAGCCTCCTGTCACAACACCCTGGGGAGCTACAAGTGCATGTGTCCCACTGGCTTCCAGTACGAGCAGTTCAGCGGAGGATGCCAGGACATCAACGAATGTGGCTCCTCCCAGGCCCCCTGCAGCTACGGCTGTTCCAACACTGAGGGCGGCTACCTGTGTGGCTGTCCACCGGGTTACTTCCGGATCGGCCAAGGGTAAGCACTGCTACTTGCCGTCCTGGTTGGAGGCTCTCTCACTGGTAGTATAATGCAGCATATTTAACTGTTCTCAGAGAGCAGAGTTATACATTTTATAACCCTTGAGTTAATTCCAGTTAGCTCCATAGAGGCTGTAGGTTATTTTGTGTGAAAGGGGGCAATCTACAGTTCTGAAAATGTATAGAAATCAAACAAAATAGTCTATCTCATTCTCTATCTTGATCTACACATCTTGTTGGAAAGTGATTCATTTCTCAGGAAATATGGGGGCTGACCCATGACAAGGCTGGGCTCACGTAGCACATTGTTGATTCCCTCTCTTCTTGGGCAAGTAGTATTCTGTCCTAAAATGCCATCTTGCCCAGTGCCTAGTAGGATAAATCCAAAAGATACCTTTTGCGTGGTTTTAAAGTATATTTCACATTTTAGACTTAAATTTTACATTAAAATGACCAAAAAGGGTATTAAAATGAGAGTTAAAATCGTTATTACATTTTCCAGGTAAAATATTTCACTGCATTGTATGTATGTGAGTTGGGACAGGAAAGGACCTCTTTTTATTTTATTCAGTGCTTTAAATTGGGTGGCAAGTTTTCAAAGGTTAGGTCTTTTTCCCTGCCGAGTTCATCCAGACTTGGACGTCTGTCAAGTTTTGGCTATCCTGTGAAGGATCTCAAGTTTTAATTTTTTAATTGGGAACACACAGACATTAAATGTGCAAACACTCATATGCCCTTGCACAGACACATATACACCCCACACACAAAGTTAG
This sequence comes from Eptesicus fuscus, assembly GCF_027574615.1. Classification (NCBI taxonomy): domain Eukaryota; kingdom Metazoa; phylum Chordata; class Mammalia; order Chiroptera; family Vespertilionidae; genus Eptesicus; species Eptesicus fuscus. The sequence goes on from NC_072477.1 coordinate 59,754,612, forward strand.
TTACATATTTCCCAACATACACATACATGTATTTGTCAAGTTATCTTAGTGGCCTTGGATTTCTTGACACAAATGGCAAGCAATTCATTTTGGGTCTGTGTAGACTTGAAGGCAAAAGAATGCTTGACGGGAAGCACACAGAATGCCAGCCATGGGACACAAATTCCCAGATGTCTGTGTCGGCTCTCAGGAAACTCATTCTTTTTAAGTTTAATGCCAGAGCCATTGTCCCAGCAAAAAATTGTGAGACTCCACACTGGCTTCTGGCCACTGGGGCTTCATAGTCACACTTCTTGAAAGTGGTGTTCCAGGGATATGAAAATCCTGGGAAAGAGTCCTGAGAAAGGAACCAAAGCCTGCAAATTTGGGGTTTGCCTGTCCATAATGGAATCATTATGTGAATACACACACACACACACACACACACACACACACACACACACACGATGAGCATTTATCATTTCATTCATTGTTATTGTTTCTACACATTTCATGTTGCAAGATAAAGAAAGAAGAAAAGGAAATGTATTGGGCTCTGGCAGCATTGCCAAAAATGGTAGGAATCTGTGTATTGAATCTTACTGATTGAGAGAGAGAAAGAGAGAAACATTGATTTGTTGTTTCACTTATTTATGTATTCACTGGTTGATTCTTGTATGTGCCCTGACCAGGGATTGAACCTGCAACCTTGGCATATCTGGATGACGCTCTAATCCAGGCGTCCTCAAACTACGGCCCGCAGGCCACATGCGGGTGTTTTTGCCGTTTTGTTTTTTTTACTTCAAAATAAGATATGTGCAGTGTGCATAGGAATTTGTTCATAGTTTTTTTAAAACTATAGTCCGGCCCTCCAACTGTCTGAGGGACAGTGAACTGGCCCCCTGTTTAAAAAGTTTGAGGACCCCTGCTCTAAACAACTAAGCTGCCCGGCCAAGGCCTATATTGAATCTTAGCATAAAAGAAGATGGGTTATAAAGAGTAGGCCAGCTAATACAGAAAAAGAGATAAATAATGTATGGTCTACATTTTGACCCATTATACCCATTTATATATAGTTTTGGCTTCTCTATGAATCACTAGAGGGATAAGACCAGGCCCCCAAAATAAAGATTCTTTTTGAGTCATTCAGATATTTCAACACATTTTGAAAGGGGAGCCTACCAAATACATTCCAAGTGGCCTATGAAATAGTAAGCAGAATAAGAAAACAAGGTACTTGTGAAACATGCAGGCCTCCGTCCATAATTTGGCTTTGATAACTCAAAGGCAAAGAAAAACAGCTGAACTAGTTCTCTCTTGGGCAATGGGTTTGTTTGTCCAGCCTCACATGAGTCAGAGCCAATGGCCCTAGTGGTTTTGAATGACTTGAAACAATTTCCCACAGTTGAGCAAGCTTTGTTACATGGGTTTTATATATTGCATATCTTCCCAATTTATTTCTAAGTCAGCCTCAAGTATCACCTAGAGCTTTCTCCCTACCTTCAGTAGCTTCAGCCAGAGTAAGAGATCAAATAATAGGAGAGATTGCTAAGAAGCTGGAGCTATGAAGGGTGGTGATGGTGGCGGTGATGGAAGTGGAGGTGGCGGTGATGGTACCCATTAGCTGGGAAGAGGGCAAGGAACTGAACAGTGATGTCTTACACTTTTCTCACTCCCGTGGAACCGATTTCATAAAAAGAAGACTTATTTAACCTCCCAAATTGCATGGTCTTTCCAAGACAGGAGGAAAACAACACTCCATGTCCCTTCCCCACGTAAGTACAGCAAATCAGCGGCCGCATTAGGCTTGGGGAACAAAGGGGCAAATCAATATTCAAAATAGAGCCCTGAGAGAATGGAGAAAAATCAATAAACTAAGCAGCTGGGAGTAAGAGGTCAACCACAGAGGACTTCAATCTGGTTCTCAGAACCGTCCAGTCACCCAATGGACATGTAATCAAGGGCTGAACGTCGCCAGGTTTCACCAGAATTCTCATATCACCTCCCTATGACCCGCTTCTAATGACAAATGTCTATGCTCCCTTCCCATTCTCCCACAGGCACTGTGTTTCTGGAATGGGCATGGGCCGAGGAGGCCCAGAGCCACCTGCCAGCGGAGAAATGGATGACAATTCCCTCTCCCCAGAGGCCTGTTATGAGTGTAAGATCAACGGTTACCCGAAACGGGGCAGGAAACGGAGAAGTGCCAATGAAACAGATGCCTCCCACATCGAGGTGGGTACAGAGTGGTGGCTCCTGATGTCTTCTGTTGCAGAAGGGCCTTCCAGATTCCTGTGGTTTCCTCTAAGGATGCTCCAAAGTGAGCAAAGTCTCCCCAGGGAGAAAATCCAGACATTCCCCGAGCTCTAGGTTGCATTTTACAAGAGTGTGTGGGGCTCTCTGGACTTTCTTGCTGCTTTTAGGGAGTGGCCATGCGAAGGTTTTCACATACTTGCTCATTTCCTCTGTCTCGCCAAAAAGAAAGTCCAGCACCCACCCAGAGTCTGCTGAAAGGACAAGGTCTGAACCAGGACAGCCAGTGGGCAGAATAGTGAAGTGACATAGTGCTTCCTACACAGGGACGCCAAGTTCTGAAGCTTGAGGCTGCTCTCCTGAAAAGAGCCATGTGGAGTGTGAGGGAACTTGGATTCTAGACAAGAACAACATGGAGCTCAGGCAGCCTGGTTTTCTTTGCCTACGGCTGCCGCAGCCTTTCAGTCAACTCAGAAATGCACAGATACTCACCCAGACCTCTGGCTCCCGGCCCTGAGAATCTAGCACATCTGGTCCCAGAGAGGCAAGCAAGAAGCCAGGTGCAAAGCATTGAATATTCGCAGATCATCAGAGTCAGGAAGTAGGTTCATAGGTGTGTCCTTCAGAGGGAATGGTTTTGCATCCGTGAACAAAATTGAAATAGACTGGTTCTTTCTTAAGCATCAGTGCTGTAATGCATCCGCTGTGGTTTAGGAAATGAGATAATCTTTAGAAAGAAAACAACCTATTAAAACAGTGGTTCTCAGATTTGAGTGTGCATCTAAATTATCTCGAAAGCTTGATAAAATAGATTTCTGGGACACACCCCCAGGGCTTCTGGTTCAGTCACCCTAGGGTGGCACTGAGAACTGGCATTTCGAACAGATTCCCAGGTGATGCTGAGGCTGCTGGTCCAGGGACCACACTTGGAGACCCACCACATTAAAAGACCTCCAAATACAAGTGATTTCAAGCTGACCTTCTTCTTGACATAAGTTTAATACTTTTAATATTATAAATATGTGTGAACTTAACACTTCTGTGGTTTTAAAAATGTGTTTTATGAATATGCTTTTTCAATATCGTTTATACAACCTGAGAAGAAAGTTGTATCAGTGTGAGAATCACGTCACCTTTCCTTTATAGTGGGACACAAGTGCCTTATCTACAGTTTATGTAACACACAGCATGTGTCTTTTCAGGATCAGCCAGAGAAAGAAGCCAATGTGAGTCTTGCAAGTTGGGACGCTGAGAAGATGGCCATGTTCGCTTTCAATATTTCCCACATCAGCAACAAGGTCCGAATCCTAGAACTCCTTCCAGCTCTCACAACTCTAACGAATCACAACAGATACTTGATTGAATCTGGCAATGAAAACGGCTTCTTTAAAATCAACCAAAAGGAAGGGATCAGCTACCTCCACTTCACGAAGAAGAAGCCAGTGGCTGGAACCTATTCATTACAAATCAGCAGCACTCCACTTTATAAGAAGAAAGAACTGAACCAGCTAGAAGACAAATATGACAAAGACTACCTCAGTGGTGAACTGGGTGATAATCTGAAGATGAAAATTCAGATTTTGCTTCATTAATTCACCATCCAGAGACCCAATAATTAAAAACCAAAGATAGATAGGTAGAACTGAATTTCCCCCCCCCGCCCATCAGAATTTTATATCATAGGTACAATCTTTCACCAAATCAATTTCTATAAATAAGCACTATTCTTGTATTACCAAAGCAAGGTACAGGAGACTACCCTAGTTCAAAACAACCACTTTCTCAGGCTTCTCATGTGTGTAGCTAAGCTACCTTGACATATGTGTTGATTCTTGAAAACTGGGATGTGTATTTCTACTGGGGGCTGGCCATCCACGCTCACGTGCCATCCTTCTAGCAGACATACAGGAATGTGCTTTCAATTGTTGGACTTCTATTTTTTTCAGATTTTAAAACTTTGCTTCTCCAAATAAAAGTACTAGGTTGGCCATTTCTAATATCTACTTGGTGCTAGTAAATTCTCAAACTAGATTCATAAATGCACTGTAATATTTACACAACTTAGAAACCAAATTCCAAGTATTCAGCTCAGATACTTCATTAATTTCAATCAACCAAAGTTAGTTCCGTAGCTTATCTCAGTTATGAGTATAATACATTACATGTAAATTAAGTGTGTGTATACTGTAATCGTGCTATTTTTATCATTGAAACATTTATAAACTAGAATAATAATACCCTTAATGTGAGGGTTTGTAATGGTGCTTTTTAAGACCAAAGACTTGTTAAGTGTGTACACCAAGTGGTATTGAAGTTTCTGTGACTGGCCCGCACGTGCACGGAGGTCTGGGAGGACCAAGAAACAGCCTCAGCAGCCAGAACATCACCGGTGCATCCTTCATCACACCTGTGCCGTCTGCCAAGATGACCCTCGGTCATTCATGTCCACGAGGGGTCCATGTCATAAATGTCACAATAAAACAGTCTCTTCTTTTTTTTTAGTGTACCCCTTGATTTTGTGTTCTTGCATGGATGTGGGATTGGAGGGGCCATTCTGGAGGCTAAATAAAGTCTCCTGAATTTGAATTATCCTGGGTCTGTTACTTACAGCTTCTAAAGGTGCCAAATGTATAACCACTGTAAGCAAACTTAACATATTTGAGTCTCTTGTTTCATAATTCACTAAAGTCTGCAGCGTTATTTCTTACCAGTGAGAGATTTAGATTGGAGCATCATTTCTAAAGCATGACCTAATTACTCCGGTGACTTTTCAACTACTAGATTTAAGTGCTTTAAAAATCTCAAGTATAGTCATTGTCTTAGAGCACATGCATTTCATTACAAAAGATTTATCCTGCCCCTTTCCTCAAATATATACACAGTGTTGGCAAGCCTTCGGTGTTCCATCCCTCTTTTCCCCCTAAACATCTGTTGTTAGTCAGTACTAGTCTAATTACAAAGGGATAATTCCAAATTGAATCCAATTGAAGGCTATTAATCTTGTTTTCTGAATGTCATAATTTGAAAATGCAGTTTTATTTTAAGTGCAATATTGAATAGTTAACAATTAAGCTCATTCCAATGATATGAAATGATTTTTAAAATACCAGGAAGGTCAATGGTAGTGAAAATAAAGGAAAGTGAGATTGCCACATGAAAGGAGAAGAAACCATACAGGACTCAGACAAATCCTCTCAGAATCTGCGGACAGCTAAGGAAGATGGAACAGGCATGTTCCAGAAGACAAAACCAGGATTATTTGGAGTTTAGTTCAGTTTAGCACCTACCTGCCTCATTCTGGGGCTACCCTCTGAGACAACCGATTTCCTTGCAATGTGGTGACATCCCTGTCACTAGCTGGGTGGTTTCGGTCTAGGCATAATGTCGGTCAATGGACAATGATGCTTTCTTCTATCTGAACATTTTTAAAAATATATTTTTATTTTTTTAAATATATTTTTATTGATTTCAGAAAGGAAGGGAGAGGGAGAGAGAGAAACATCAACGATGAGAGAATCATTGACCAGCTGCCTCTGGCACGCCCCACCGGAATTGAACCTGGGACCCTTTAGTCCACAGGCCAAATGATCTACCCACTGAGCCAAACTGGCTAGGGCTACCTGAACATTTTAAAGTATTTTTCATATCTCTTATTTTGACATCCAAAAAACCTTGCTCAGAATAGGTGCTCAATAGAGATGAGTCGAATGAGTATTTTGGAAAGGACTTGTATCTTGGTTAGGAAGTTAAATTTATGACTCAAAATTTCCTTCTAACTGCGCCTATGGCTCTGTGATGGAAGTGTGCTAAAATTATTAGGGAAGAATATATAGCATATGGTAAACGACAGTTTGCAATACGGAAAATGTCTTTGGTAATTTAACCAGAACTGCATTATATTCAATAACGGATTTTCTTTTTAACAAACAACAGAAGAAAATAGAGTTGGCACATAGTAGATCACTTTGATATTTTTAATAGTCTCAGTCTGGATTTTATTTATTTCAGAGCCAACAATTTTCAACGGCATATTTTCCATGTTTCTGACTGTAACGAAACATTTTCCTCATTGTTCCATTGTAAATATTCCTCTTGTTGGAACCACCTTAATCCTGAGACTTAAACCTGTACCTTTTAATTGTTTGTGACCTTTCAATTTTACTTTCAATGATTGAAGAACTTGGTTTTGTAAATTGCTCAGAAGCTTGAAAATGTCTTGTCTCTACCCCCAGCCCATTTCATTTGCCAATAATTACTTTGTAAGTAGGGTTGAAGTGAACTCAGCTGGCCTTGTGAAATGTTAAACTTGCACAAACAACTACATTTTTATTCAACAAATAGCACTTTACTCAGCCAAAATTGCTTTAGACATTGCCATTACAAATACTGTTCAACTTCAGAAATCATGTTTGTAAATTAGATGAGCCAAAATAAAGGACAATTAAGTTGATATTATATTATATACTTAGAAGTCATATACCTATAAACTCTTAGAGATTTTTAAATCACCATCAGCTTTGTCCATAGAATGTACTTTATTCTGACTTAGCTATAATTCTTAGGGTATATTAGAAATGTGATTATTAAATGGTTTAAGGACATTGTTTTTATTTTATTTTAATATATTTCTTTACTGATTTCAGAGAGGAAGGGAGAAGGAGATAGAAACATCAATGATGAGAGAGAATCACCTCCTGCACACCCCCTACTGGGGATCAAGCCCACAACCCAGGCATGTGCCCTTGGCCGGAATCGAACCTGGGACCCTTCAGTCCGCAGGCTGACACTCTATCCACTGAGCCAAGCCGGCTAGGGCAAGGACGTTGTTTTTAAATGCTAGCAGATTATTACTGGGAGAGTCATTTTCACATACATAGCTGACGACAGTTATTTCCCTCTTGCCAATTTTAAATAACACTTTGTTTTTTAAAAAAAGGTAACTAATTTACTTCATTAGACTTGTGAGGCCCGATGTGAGCCTAACTGTGTATGGTTAGGAAAGGATTCTCAGTATTCTTCTGAGAATTAGAAACAAGAAGGCTGTGAGTTTGATTGTGCTAACTTCCATGTATCCATGACTGGGTTCACTTATAGGGTTGGGTCTCAAAGAAAGGCTCTGACGTTCTCACAAATGTCTGTGGAAACACGAGGGTCTTGTGCATTTGACATCCGACATACATTTGGCAGGACCTGGCAATATCACAGAATCTGTTATTTCAACTAACTGCTAATGATTCCAAAATGGCTTTTTTGGCAAACAAAATCGGAAACCTCCTTTTAGGACACGGGCTGTTTTGCATCCTTGGTTCAAGCCTGCATTGTGACCTCTGCAAATGGATGTCAGTTCCATTTTTACCCTTGGACAGTGGGAGGTGCATCCTTTTTAACTGAACGAACTCAGTCGTAGCTCAACTCCATGCTCTCTGTCCATTGTTATTTTTGTTCCGTGTAAAGTAATTCTCGTGGTTATTTTTGATCCCCGGGACTTTTCCCGTTTCATGAATAAATGCAGCAGTAACCTCTCTCCGCTCCCTTTGGCCTCTTAAGGGTTGGGTATAGTGTCAGCTAGCGTGTTTCTGAAATCCTAGCTCAGCTTCGAAGGTAAGCAGCACCGAGGTGGAAAAGGTTAGCAGAAAGCAGCTGCTCTGTTCAGCAGGTCCTGGGTCATGTCCATACCCCACCTGATGCGGGCTGTGCAGCTGCGCTCGGAGTTGCCGAAATCAGAATAGGCCTGGTTCCTTTTTAAAATACTCCCTGGGGGGAGACTGAAATCAAAGCTGAGTGGTTCCGCTTTTGCTTCTCCTGGAAACGGAGACATTTGAAAACATCCTGGTGGTAATCACAGATCCCGTGGAGCCCACCAGCTATTGAGAGAAAGAGGTCACAGGCCTGGGTTGTTGTGTCTGCGTGGTCAGCTCTGCTCTGGGCGCCCCCAACAGCTCTGCCAGGTGAAAGGCCAGACCTGTCCCGAAAGATTAATGGACCCTCACATGTCAGGATTTCAAAGCCTGGCAGGCTGGATTGGGTTGGTGTCTCTGTATTTTTATTGCTGCATGAAATCACGGCCATGGGTTGTTCAGCCTTTCTGTCTTCAGGTGCCCCTAATTATACCCCTTCGGCATGTTCACTGCACCTCTCCGGGCCGGTCCTGTGATCCAGCTCCAGGGATCCCAGGCAGGGGGACCAGCTCCTCCAGGGCCTGCTGCTTCCTGCACGTTTGTAGATTGACCCCAGCAAGCTCTCTGTGGGTCCTTCTCAGTAATCAGTGAGCCCAAGAGTCCGTCTGCTGCAGAGCCAGCTTCCCAGGAGCACACGGCTCCCAATCGTGCCCATTGGGTCCAACCCCACCCATACTGGCCCCATATCCCCTGGGAAAGGGCATGGAAGCTGGGGCCACCATTCTTAAAGGCTGAAGCTCTCGGTCTCAAGTTTTTATTTTCTCAGGGTCTGTGATTCTTGGTTCACAGAATTTTGACTTCTCCTTGTCTTATAAGAAAGTTTGCAGAGAGTTCAGTCGGGTCCTGAGGTCCTCAGGCGCTCTTGGTCCAGAGTCCCGACTCTGCAGGAAATCTGGGGTCGGAAAGCTCTGTCCAGGGCTTATTCCCTAAGTTATTCAGCCAGGGCACCTCAATGTTTCTGAGTCTTGTTTTCCTCATCAGTATTTTAGGGTTAATGATAACACCTTCCCCAGATGCTCACAGGGATCAGTATTGCCTGCAATAGATGCATCATAGATACATAGATACTTTTAAAAATCTAACACCTCTAGTTTAAAAAGCACTTGTGAACAGTGTTCCTCTGCATCTCACCTCAATCCTGGGTAATTATAATCTTCATTGTGCATGAGTGCAGGTGTCTTGCCAAAGGTCTCTCTCCTTAAAGAGGTACGACTGAGGCTAAAAGCCCCAGACCTCCTGATGACATAGCACTTACTCATTTCACTGTGCCTGTCCAAAGAACAAATAAGATACAATATATGACAGCAAAATAGGAACCTGCAAAGCTACAATTACACTTGTGATTGAAGATCCAGGCTCCTCTCTGCTCTTCCAGCTACAGAGTGAACACGAAGGAAAGAATTGAGCCGCACCTTGCTCAGCCCTCTTGCTCCCCTTCCCCTTCTTCCCCCAGTAAATGCTTGTCCCTGCTGCCTCCTTTGTGTCATTTGAGAGCTCTGGTGGCAAGAATCTGCTTTGTCCTCATAGCTCCATTACGCAGCTCAGTGCCTAGCACACAGTAGTCACTGACTATGTGTTGAATGGATCAACGATTGAGATAGGAAGAAGTAAAAATACAAGTGAAGACAGGAAAAACCCATACAGAAGAGCAAACCATTTCTTCTCTCTGTTGTGTGACCTCCTCCTCTCCTCCCATTTTTTTGTTTCCTCCACAAACATTTTTTTTGCACTTTCCTTGTGCCACCGGCATGAAGCACTAAGGACAAAGGTGAAAGAAGCCAGGTTTCTACCCTACAGGAACTTTAAAATAAGGGGGCGCCACGCAGGTCTCTCCCAGTTGTATCTTTGGTGGGAACATGGTTAGACTTGGCAGGCCTCTGAAGGAGGAGGCAGGGTTAGGTGTCCTCACATCCCACCATCCTAGCAGACAGGGGCAAGATATGGCTCTGGAGTAGATTCACCTTTGACATCTAAAAGACCCATGTCTAGCCCTAGCTGATTTGGCTCAGTGGATAGAGCATTGGCCTGGGGACTGAAGAGTCCCGGGTTCGATTCCGGTCAAGGGCACATGCCCAGGTTGCAGGCTTGATCCCCAGTAGGGGGCGTGCAGGAGGCAGCCGATCAATGATTCTCTCTCATCATTGATGTTTCTATCTATCTCACCCTCTCTCTTCCTTTCTGAAATCAATAAATTAAAAAAATAAAAATAAAAAAGACTTTCCTTTAAAAAAAAATAAAAGACCCATGTCTAGATCTTTATGAATCATCAAAATTAAAAACAGCATTCTACCACACATAATGCTGAAACATGGCAATTTCCAGTGGTGAATGCACTTTTAGAGTTAGATTCCTGTTTAAATGAAACTTACCCTAATTAAATCTAACACAAAATATAAGCAGAGCTGCTTGGGTTAAAGCAGAGCTAGACAGCCTGGGGTCTCTACTCACTGCCTCCAAAATAATTTTTATTGAAATTACAACTGAAAGGTCCTTTAGAGTTTCATTGATTCTACAAATGTAAGACAAATATAATGTATAAAGTTAATTTTAAATGTTGACACAAACCCTAAGCCCATGGTTCTTAAATAAGGGTGTTATAAACACATGCCAAATGATGAAGTTATAAATATTTTCATAGTATTAACATAAGGCAGAAACTGACTAGATGCTCACCAACCCTACTTTTCACTCTCAGGCCCATAAAAGGACATCCCCTAACTTTCTCTGCAGTTAGGCTGCGGTCCGATGATGGATTCTAACCATTGATACGTCAGGAGAAGTGCTATATGCCATTTCCAGGTCTAGCAAAAAAATACATTGCCCTGGCCGGGTAGCTCAGTTGGTTAGAGCATTGCCTCCATACACCAAGATTTCCGGTTTGATCCCAGTCAGGGCGCATGTAGAAATAAACCATGAAGGCATAAATGGGTGGGGCAACAAATCGACGTTTCTCTCTGCCTCTCTCAAGTCAATCATCCACACTCAAAAGGAATAAACTTTATTGCATTAGCCACTGATATTTTATAATTATTTGTTATATATCTGTTATATTTATAAATTTATATGTACATTTATACATATGCATATTTGTCTAGGCTGTCTAGAGTCATTGTATTAGTCAGGATAGTTCAGTGGTCGGCAAACCACGGCTCGCGAGCCACATGCGACTCTTTGGTCCCTTGAGTGTGGCTCTTCCACAAAATACCACGGCCTGGGCGAGTCTGTTTTGAAGAAGTGGCGTTAGAAGAAGTTTAAGTTTAAAAAACTTGGCTCTCAAAAGAAATTTCTATCATTGTACTGTTGATACTTGGCTCTGTTGACTAATGAGTTTGCCCGACCACTGGGGTAGTTCATACAGAGCCACTTGTTTCACTACAAAGAATCCACATCAGCCTTAGCAGCACATTAGAATGGCTCAGGGAACTTTTTAAAACACTGGTGTCTGGGCTGCTCCTCTGACCCATTGATTCAGAATGTCTGGAGTTGAGGCCCAGCCACGGTCGGTGTTAAGAGCTCTCCAGGGGATTCCAGTTTGCAGCCAAGGCTGAAACCCCTGCTCTCAAACTCAGGCCCGTTGTGAACGGCCACTTGGAGAAATTCACCCTGTAGTTCTGAGATGCATTCCACCGCTGCTAACACTGCTGGTCTATATGTCATTGGATTACCATAATCACATGAACCTTGACATTTTCTGACTCTGCAAACTGTGTCTTTTCATTGGAGTTTGGGGTGCAGCATCGGTAGGGAGCAATCAAGCTTGCAGCGAGGTGTGGATGTCGCCAGGTGGTTGCCTAGACTCATTGACCTACCCCATGACTATCACACTAGCCTTTCGGCAAGATTGTAATTTTTGCCTCCAGACTGGGTAGTTCTCAGTCTCAGGGAGTCAACATCTCTAATGTGAAGTCTGCTCATAGGAAAACATTGGGGAAGCCCCCTAAAAATATCTAAATCAGAACTATGGTCCAGTTAACTCAAATTTCCTCATACCACCTTACAAAACTGGAAAAGGTAAATTCGTTCTTCTGAAGTGATAGTTCTCTGGAGTAAAAATGGAAATTATCTTTTCCAGAAAGTATCAATTTCTGCTAAGAGTGTGCAAGTTAATATGGTGGGATACGGGGTCAGGCCACCACCCAGCCCCTGATCTGACTCCAGGTTCTGTCGTTGGGTCTTGCGACACTGGAATGATAGCACAGTGCATTTACCCGGAATGGCACTGCACTCTGTTACCTAAGATTTAAGCCTCTAATATGCCTTCCAAGGAGTTTTTTTTGTTGTTGTTCAGAAAACCACAAAAGAAAAACTGAAGATGAAACAAGAACTACAGAAAAGTGGGAAATTGTTGCCAATATGAGAGTCAGAAAAAGGAACATGTATTTTGAATAAGCATGCTCAATTGCATTTCCACGTACTTCATGTGTGAAGGACTATCTGATTACAGAGGACAAAAAGGATCTGATATCCTATATAATAAAGAGGTAATATGCAAATTGACCATCATGCCCTCACACAAGATGGCTGCCCCCATGTGGTCACAAGATGGCCGTCACAAGATGGCCGGCAGGGGAGGGCTGTTGTGGGTGATCAGGCCAGCAGGGGAGGGCAGTTGGAGGCAACTGGGCCGGCAGGGGAGGGTGGTTGGGGTGACCAGGCCAGCAGGGGAGGGCAGTTGAGGGCAACTGAGCCAGCAGAGAGCAGTTAGGTGTCGATCAGGCTGGCAGGGGAGTGGTTAGGGGGTGATCAGGCTGGCAGGCAGAAGCGGTTAGGGGCAATCAGGCAGGCAGGCATGTAAGCAGTTGGGAGCCAGCAGTCCCGGATTGTGAGAGGGATGTCGATGCTGGTTTAGGCCCGATGCCTGTGGGATCAAGCCTAAACCAGCAGTCGGACATCTCCCGAGGGGTCCCAGATTAGAAAGGTTGCAGGCTGGGCTGAGGGACACCTCCCTCCAGTGCATGAATTTCGTGCACTGGGCCTCTAGTAAAAAAATAATTCCAATTCCAAATAAGTTTAAGTGTTTTATTACATCCAATGCATGTGATAAATATCCTATGTGGAATATAAAGGAAGAAATCCATTTCAATCAAACAGGGCCTCAAAAAACATTTGCCTCCTAATGGGTATTTATTCTTTATCTAATATCATCAGAATATTTGTCAGAAGAGGTTAGGAATTATATTTATATGTAAAAAGCATGTCAAACATTATCAGACTTGAAAGGAACTTCAACTGCCTCTTCAATAGTGGAGAACAGATTCTGTGTGATTTTTTTTTTTAAATAAGCTAAACTGACTTCGGATAATCCATCATTCCTTCATTGCTCTTATTCTTTAAATATGTGTCCTCTTTTTAAAAACACGTTGACATAATTCACAAAGACTCAACATACCAACCTGATGAGATGGTTGATCCTCATCAACTTAATATTTTATCCTGGGCTGAAGTGCTTAGCAACATCTCCCAACTTAGAGATTTCATCATACATCTCGTGTCTATAGCTCATTTATAAAGTATGAAGCAAGGCCACCTCCAGCATGGTTCCCTCACAATTTGTTCCCAAAGACCTCAATAATCCGCCCCTCCCTTCCCTGTCTGGCTTCTGCTCCATTGGTTACAAACCACAAAAGGACTTTGATCCAAATAGATACACCCATTTACTCACTGACTGAGTAACAAATTTACACAAAAATACACTTTACAGGGTAGGAGGTTGGGAAGTGGAGGGAACTGGACCAGCAGGAGAGGATCTTGGAGGAAGAGAATGAAGGGAGCTGTGTGATGGGGTGGTTGGTGGTGGCCCAAGAGGGGAAATCATCAAATGGGTGGCAAAGGAAGTTAGTTGTGCTTGTTTTAAACCAAGATAGTTATGCTTTTAGTAAATATTTATTGAGACCTTCTCTGGGTTTTGCACTGTGCTAGGCTTTATGGCAAATGCAGAAGGGGTCTGCAACATTAAAGCACTATGCAAGGGATTTAAAATCTAGTGACAAGATGAACACACATGAAGCCACTGCATGGGAGTGCTTGTACACACACACACACACACACACACACACACACACACACACACAAGTTACAGAGAAAAATTGGTTTCTACAATGTCCCAAGAACTTCAGAAATTTCTTATTTATGTCTCATAACCTTTCTTCAAAGTTAGGTACTGTTAACCCCTTCTGATAATGGAGAATCTGAGGCCCAGGGAGGGTAAGTGATCATCCCAACATCACACACCTAACAAGTGGCAGAGATGGATTCCGTCCTAAATTATCTAACTCTGTTTTCGTCAGGGAAGATCTCAGTGGTTCATTCTAATAAAAGTTTATTTCCTGCCTGAAGTCTACAGATGTTCCTGGTTGGCTGTCCCGGGAGGTTATTGTCCAGGTGAAAACTCGGGAATCCAGACCCTTTCCCTCCTGAAGCTCTGCTCTCCCCAATGCCTGGCATCCGAGCTTGTGGATGAAAAGGGAGGTGAGTGATGATGGCACCGGAGATACTGTAACAACCCCCTCCAAACGCACTACAAATCCTTTCCCTTCGCGGACCATCATTAGTTTTGTAGCCCAGTAAGGTGCACAGGGCTTGGGAAATGGAGTGACTGGGTAGCTGGGTCCCAGAAACAACCTGCCCTGGTGGAAGGAGAGAGAATACCTTTGGATGCCACCTACCTCTCTCCCTGCCACAAGCCCCAAAGCCACTAAGTGTCACACTTCTGGGCCATCTGAGGGAGAGCTAAATTATGTGGCGCTACATTACAGTTCCTGAAAGAAGTTCAGGGGAATGGGAGGGCAGACGTTTGGAGCAGAAGGAAGGAAACCTGAGTAGGTGCTGAAAGTGGGTGAGGAAGACATTCTGGCTGAGAAGAACCAGAGTAAACATGCAAAGCTGGGAAGGTAAGGATGCATTCACGGCCATGCTATGAGACCTAGTTACAAGGTGAACCACACGCAGTGGCCTCTGTCCCAGACCAAGCTCCCAGGGGAGGGCAGCTCTGAGAAAAGTAGGGCTTATAGGACCCTGGCCATAAGCTCTGTAAGCTCAGTTGGTTAGAGTGGTGTTCTGATACACCATGGTTGTGGGTTCCATCCCCGATCAGGGCACGTACAAAGAATCAATCAATGAATGCATAAATAAGTGGAACAACAAATTCCCCCCTTCTCTCTCTCCCTCTCTCTCTCTCTTACTCTCCCTTTAAATCAATAAAAAAAAGTAGGGCTCATAAGTGTTTTTCAGCTGACACAGGCTGTATGCTTCCCAGGGACTTCTGAAAATGTAAACTCACACAGGCCAGGGACCATGTTTTGCATGTTGTGTTTTGCTATTCAGCACCCAGAACTTAGCAATGGCTCAGAAATGATGAGTTGTGCATGTTCTATGGACAAGGGTGGGCTTTTGAAAAATGCACCAAGAGGTGGATCATCCAAGGCCTTCCAGTTTCATTGTCAACCATGGGGCTTTCCATTACCTAAAAGGAGTTGTCAAGTCCTCGACTCTTGTAAATTGTATCTTTTCCACAAAAGAAGCCCTAAAACTTGGCAAGGGCTTATATAGCGGAGGTGGTGAAAGCATTTCCATCAGGGATGCGGGTGAAAGCTTCTTGGAGATGTGGCAGCCATGATGGGCTGTTATAGAGAGAACTAGAGGCTCGGTGCATGGATTTGTGCACATTGAAAGGAAATTAATTAGAAGAAATATTTTAGAGGCCAGGGAGGGACCACCGGAGGTTGGCTTTAGGGCATGTTCGGTCCGTCTCTCCCAGTCCTGATTCCGGCCCATCGGGGCGGCTGGCCGGGGAGGGACCGTGGGAGGGCTCCAGGGCATGTCCGGCCCATTTTGCCCAGTCCCAATCGGCCAGACCCCAGCAGCAAGCTAACCTAACAGATGGAGCATCTGCCCCCTGGTGGTCAGTGCGCATCATAGTGACTTGTCGAATGGTCGAATGAACGGTCAGACACTTAGCATATTAGGCTTTTATTACATAGGATATCTTGTTAAGGGCAGTGACGTGGGCAAGAACAGAGTGGGCAGTAGGGCCAGCTGGCAGGTACGGCCTGGAAAGGGAGGAGCAGGGTCATGAGGTTGTGGTCATGGGGCTAGAATGCCTGCCCAGACCAGTTCGAATACAGGGTCTGTTTGGGGGGTGTTAACCCAGCAGGAGTGCACAGGATTGTCTCAGGTGGTGGGGCAGATCAGGAAGCTTCAGACTGTGGACAGATCAGGCCTTTTCCATCCTCATTTACGATCACTTGGCCACCACTTGGCCGAGGCCTCTTATCTCCATGGGCATTTAGGCCTGAGGCTTCTGTCTCAGTCACTTGTTGAAAGAATGAGCTCCTGCAGGAGTGCAGGTGGGAGGCCTCCGCCAGCGGGAGGGAGGCAATGGATTCAAGAGACAGTGAGGAGAGCGTCCTGCTCCCTGCAGTTCTGCTGAGGAAAGTCTCCTCTCTCCTCATCTCCGTTTTCCACCTTTCCCTGGCCCGCTGTGTCTGGACACTGAGAAGACAGGGTTATAGAAGAGGTTAGGGACGACTAACAGGAAGGGGACTTGTGACTTGTGTATGACCTTGGGTAAAGGAGGGAAAGGTGAAGCAGGGGTGACTGGGGCTCCAAGTCTCAGGGATGGGTGACGTCTTAAGGCTTCAGTGGCCATGGGATGCAGGACCCTGTGGGAAGGTGGGAGAAGTAAAAATAAATAGCTGAATGAATTGGGTGAATGTGAAATTAGCAATTATAGAATGCAGTTTTGCCTTGGTGGCTGAAAAAGAATAGTAACATAGAAGAAAAGTAACATCTTTTAAGCTTATAAAAGACCATCAGAACCAAAGGCTGCGGCAGGATGGGTGGTGGATCTAGGCAAGTTGGTGAGGCTTCTGTGCTTCAGCTGGCACAGCTGGGAAAGGAAGTGGTAGAGTTCTGCCTCAAAGCTGCCCTGGGTGACCTCCCACATCCACCTGCTCCGCTTCTCCCTCCTCTGAGCCCATCCCCTGTGCTTCCAGCCATCAGATTCCATGGGAACCAATGACTCAGATGGCCCACCCCATGTCACTCTCCATTCTTCTGGTTTCTTTAGGGACACAGAAGGCTCCTGGTAAAAATATGGAACCCAAGGTTTGCTAATGGGGCACCTCCACCCCAATGTGAATCCCTTTTTGAGAGAACTGACGAAGGACCCTGTGCTCTAAGGTTCGAGAAGTCCTACAGCTCAATCCCAGGCCGAGGTCTTGTACATTTGGAAAGATCTTTCCAACTTGCAAAGTGTTGTTACGTGGGCATGTTCTCCCCTAGAGTGAGGGTGATAAACAACCCGATGAGCCCCGGGTCTGGCTGCTGCATGTTCCAAGGGAGGGGAGGCCTCCCTGACGATGCGAGGTGCCCCACACCCTGTGTCCTCCCTTTCTCACAACCGCCAGACCCCCAGGGAGTGCTGGAGAAGATGAGCTAGTGCTCAAGGCTCCCAAGTCTGGGCAAGCCCCAGGCCACCTCTTCTGCCTCCTGACCACAGCCAGCTCAGAGGAGAGATGCTCCCCGCTCAGATCCGGGCTGGAACCAGCGTCTCAGGAGAAGGGCCAAGCAAATTGGGTCAGACTTCCTTGCTGGGATGAGAGATTCCTTGGAGTGACTGGGTATGTGTCAGCTGCTAAAAGATTCCACTCTCCTTTCCCAGCTCCTAAGCCTCCGCCCTCCCCATAGGGAGCGTCAGCTGCCAAGGAGCACTGCTCTGCCCTCTGGCTGCTGTGGCACGTGTGCTCAATAATAATGAGCATCGTTTATGGGGCCCTTAGAATGTGCCAGGCAGCGTGCTAACCACTTTACAAATGTAGCCGATTCACCAGCTCAGGATGTGAAATGAGCTCACATTCGCGCAAATGAACATTAAATGCCTGTGCATCGTGTTATGTCTATGTAAGAGCCCCAAGGCCCCAGAAAGACTTCTTCTGTCCAAAGGGTCAGTTTAGGTGAGTACAGCCATAAGGCATAAAACCCAAACGTTACCTAGTCAGCCAAGGAGCCTCATCCTTTCTGTCTGTGGTCGCCACTGTCAGTAGTCTCTGTTGGGATTCCACAAAACCTGCCTAGAGACAGTCCCTTGATGAAATCAATGACCTGGTGTCTGTGGAGGCCTCTGCCCATTCCAAGAACTAAACCCCTCCAAACGGGCATTTCCAGCAATGGGAACAAGTCCAAAGTACTGTGGATGTCAGAAATGCACCTGCTGTGCTCCACTGTCCTCTGTCCATGTCACTTAAAGGCAAGGGCCCTTAGACAAACACCAAGTGCTAGGGCTCGGCTCTTAATACACTGTTCTGAGTTCACACAGTTATTTTTCCCAGTTCAGCTAACCACCATGCTTTCTATGCCTGACAATGGTGTAGAAGGGACCACCTCTCCATACTTAACAACAATCCTATTTCCTGTCTCAGTATGACCAAGCATGCTTTTCAGGGAATCACCCACCTTATTTGTGGGTTATTTTTTTTTGAATTCTCAAACCCCTTTGCATTACTAGCTTCATTTCACAACTGAGAAAATAGTTAAATGATATAAAAGGAATAACTCAAGATCACACAGCAAATAAATGGTAGGACTGGGATTTAAACCCACATCTCCATCTCACTAAAGTGTTTGTGGTTGGGGTGTCCATCCAAGATAAAGTCCAGGGAGGAGGCTCCTTAAACAGGTAAATGTGTTTCTTTGTGGAGCCCTAGACCTGGGGAAAATGAGGAAAAACATGGGGAGCCAGTGAAGCTGATAGCCCCCATCTAAGCTGCATTGGAGGAGATGAACACCGAGCAGTTTGTGAGTAGCTAGGTCATGTCATACCACATGTAGGGCGTGGCAGTTTAGCACACGTGTTGGTGTTGGACTGTGGACTGGCCTGACTCTCTTGCTAGGCCAACAGTATGAGTTAAGGAGACCCAGAAGGGTAGATGTGAGAGAATCTAAAGGCTTGTGTGCCAGCTATGAGCCTGTGTCCATTCCTAAGCTGTTTTGTTTGTTTGTTTGTTTGTTTGTTTGTTTGTTTTGTTCTGTTTTGTTTTTTTGCCTCAAACTCAGCACTAGTCTCCTTGGCCATAATTGTCTCTACTCTGGGTCTGATACTCTTTGAACAGAAACACATGGGAATAAAGATTGTATCTGGTTTCACTTAAAAGTCATTTGGTTAAATGAACTTGACTTTTCCAGTACCATCCTGAATCACCTTCTCTCCCAACAAAGGCCCACCTTGGTGAAACACTATCTGCTCCAGAGAAGTTCAGGTGGAAAATATTTGAACAGAAGTTAGAGTTGAGTCTCAGGCAAGAGCCAAGTAGCTGATGGAGAAATCAGAGAGCAGAGGCTATGGGTACAGAGAGGAGAAGGAGCAGGTGGCTCTGAGGGAGACTCATATTCTGGGGTGACGGCGGAGGAATGTTAGCAGGAAGTAAGCTGGGAACCACCAAGCCAAAGCAAATACAAGATCCAAAGCTGCCCATATGGTCTATCCATAAGGAACATTGCCAAGAGAGAGCACAGCAGGGAGGAGAGAATGGAAGATTCACGGCACCTTGCTTAGCAGCCAACAACTGGCGGAGGTGGCGCCAGCAAGGCATTCTGGGCTCTACCTCTTGAGTAACTCAGATGGGGTGTTTCTGCCCCTTAGATCTGGGTACAAGAGGCTCAAATCCTATCTCCATCCCCAACCCTAGATTGAAATTAAATGCTGTCCCCAGGATTTCTTTGAACTCCTGAGGGTTTATATTATCACCACCTCCTCTGCCACTTAAGCTTCTACTTTCCAGCATGTTGTGCCTGTTGTGTACCATATTGACCCACATATCAAACACAGTGACCTCCCTCAAATTTCTAAACACCTCTGCCCTACTGCCTTCTGAAGTAGCCTTTAAGGGAGTTTAGCTTAAGGGGAACTGGAGGAGAGGATTCCTCATGGTGATGTAAAGCAATGGATGCAGATGGCAATGTTCTACCCTTATTACATCTGCTTGCTTTGAACTTTTTCAAAGAGTGAATACTTTGCTACTACGTGTGCCCAAATATATGATATCTGCTTCCTGAGAGTGGGCAGGTGGGTTTTTATATAAGCACTAGAGGTCCGGTGCATGACATTTGTGCACTGGGGGGAGGCCCCTCAGCCCGGCCTGTGCCCTCTCACAGTCAGGGACCCCTCAGGGGATGTCCGCCTGCCAGCTTAAGCCCACTCCCTGCGGCAGTCGAGGAGTCCTTAGTGCTGCCGTGGAGGCAGGAGAGGCTCCTGCCACTGCTGCTGCACTCGCCAGCTGTGAGCCCAGCTTCTGGCTGAGTGGCGCTCCCCCTGTGGGAGTGCACTGACCACCAGAGGGCAACTCCTGCATTGAACGTCTGCCCCCTGGTGGTCAGTGCATGTCATAGTGACCTGTCATTCTGCCATTTTGTTGATTTACATATTAGGGTTTTATTATATACGATTAGATAATAACCATAAATACAGCTCACATTTATTGAGAATGTACACATGCCAGGCACTATTAAGACATTTAAATGGAGTAATTCATTTTATCATAACAACTATCACCATTTCACAGACTAGGAGATTATTAAGATATTGAGTGGTAAAGTAACTTCTCCAAGGGGACAGAGCTAATACATAACAGGACTGGGATTTGAGCCCAGGCAGTCTGACCTTTACTCACCTGGAGCCTATCTAGAGGCCCTGTCTAGAGCCCAACATCACTAGAGAGAGTGGAGAACAGCTATAGCAGTAACTGGACCATGTGTATGAGAAGCAGAAGTTGGGAGAAAGGGAAAATGGAGATGAGAGCGCCTGAGGGATTATTAAATGGTCAATAGAATTTGGACTATGAAGAGAATAATCTATTTTAGAAAGAGGCTAATTTTCCCCTAGAGTCATACATTTGGATCTGAATTACAGCAATGTTCAGAAAGAAATGCAACTCTAATGGACAGGGGAGGTAACCTCAGCCAGAACCTAGAGAAACCGGCTATGAGAATTCAGATAAGGACTGGGCAGGAGGCTGTCTCTGCTCTATGCTGTAGCTACAGATACAAGAAGGTTCTTGGCTACTTGCCACTGGTAATGGGAATAATGGGACAAAGGTAGGAAAAGCAGCAGAAGATAAATCTTTGTCAGGAGTCTAAAGATCTCTTAAGTGTCTTTTGTTGTCTCTTGATCTTCAACTTCTAACTTGTTTCTAGAAACATTTTTTCCCCAGTTGTATAGATGATATATCTTTACTGTGGAAAATTTGGAAAATGCCGAAAGGTATAAAGTAGAAAATGTCAATCACTCAGGGATTAAGTTAGTATTCTATTAGACCCATGCATAACAGTATTATGTTACATTAGACCCATGCAAAGTAGTCTTACTAGTATAATAAAGGTTACATTGTAGATCAATGGGGAAATGCACATTTTTCAATAAATTGGTGATGGTATAATTAGATGTCAATTTGGCAAAAGAAATGCTCTTTTGGAACAACTCTGTTATTCATCACTATCATCATAAAAAATCTAGGTGGGCTAAAAACTTAAATCTAAGCTACATAGCTTATAGAAGACATGTAGGAGGATATCTTGATTTCCTTGGAGTAGGAAAAATTTCTTAAATAGGCGTCAAAAACATTAATTAGGACAAAAAAGATTGACAAATTCAGCTACTTTATAATTAAGAAATTCTATTCATCAAAAGACAATACAGCCTGGTCGGTTTTGCTCAGTGGTTGAGTGTCAACCTATGAACCTGGGGGTTACAGTTTGATTCCCATTCAGGGCACATGTCAGGGTTTCAGGCTCAATCCTCAGTAGGGGGCATGCAAGAGGCAGCCAATCAATAATGATTCATCACTGATATTTCCATCTCTCTCTACCTCTCCCTTACTATCTGAAATCAATAAGGAATATATGTTTCTGAAAAGACAATATAAAGAGGCTAAAAAGAGAAACCACTGGTCAGGGAAAATTTGCAACATATATGACTGACAAAGAACTAATAACCAGAATCCTATCTAATAAAGAGGGATATGCTAATTGACCATCACTCCATCACAAAGATGGCTGCACCCACAGCTGAGGCCAAGTTCCCATAAGGAGCCTTAACAAGCAATCAGCAGGGACCTGAGGCTACGCCCTCCCCCGCCCCTGTGGGGCTTGACAGGGGACCTCAGGCCGTGCCCCCCACCTGGCAGGGCTTGACAGGGAACCTCAAGCCATGCCCCCCACCCTGGCATCAGGCTGGGGGACCTCAGGCCATGCCCCCCCATCTCGGTGCCAAGCCAGGGGACCTCAGGCCATGCCCCCTGCCTGGCAGGGCTTGATGGGGGACCTCAAGGTGCGCTTCCAGTCCTGGTGCTGGGCTAGGGGACTTCAGGCTGCTCCCCCTGCCCCAGCACCAGGCTGGGGGACCTCAAACTGCATCCCCAACCCTGCAGGGCTTGACGGGGGACCTAAGGCCGTGCCCCCCACCCCAGCACTGGGCCAGGGGACCTGAGGCTGCGCCCCCCTACCTGGCTGGGCTTGACAGGGGACCTCAGGCCGTGCCCCCCACCCAGCGGGGCTTGAGAGGGGACCTCAAGGTGCACCCCCAGTGCTGGGTCAGGGGACCTGAGGCTGTGCCCCTCTGCCGGTGGGGCTTGATGGGGGACCTGAGGCTGTGCCCCCCCTGCCAGTGGGGCTTGACAGGGGTGGGACTGGCCGGGTCTGGATCTAGCTGAATGGGGGGGGGGGCACGGCCGGGTCTGGGTCTCACGCGATTTTGAGGCTCATGTGGGTGGGTGGGGACTTGACTCTGGGTCCTGTGGTGCGCCCCAGACTCTGACAGGAGGAAGGTTTTCATATACATTTTACTAATTTTCTTTCATCTCTGACACTTCTATTATAGAGAAAGGGCAAATAGCAATATTAAATTATTTCCTCTAATCAATCCCCTTTTAATGTGCACGAATTTCGTGCACCGGGCCACTAGTATATAAATAACTATGAACCAATAAGAAAAAGAAAGACAGAAGAAAGGAAAATTTAGGTCCACATAAAACTGTGTACATCATTGTTGATTGCAGTATTTCACTTTTCAAAAAAAGTGAAAACAACCCAAATGTCCATTGACTGGTGAATCGATTAGTAAAATGTGATATGTCTACATAAAAAAATATTATTTGGCAATAAAAGGACATGAAATACTAAAACATGCTATAGTATGGATGAACCATAAAAACATTATGCTAAGTGAAAGAAGCCAGTGACAAAGAACCACATATTGTATGATTCCTTTTATATGAAACTAGCTTTCCCGTTGCAGGAAAAATCCTGCAATAGGATTTCCTGCTGCACTCTACCCCGCCTCCGTTCCTCCCTTGTTTGCCCGCCTCACCTTCTCCTCCAGCCTGCCCGCGTTTCCCTTTGCTCCGCCCTTGTCGCCCGCCTCGCCTTCTCCTCCGGCCCGCCCACGTTTCCCTTCGCCCCCGGCCCCGCCTCCGCCCCGCCCTTGTCACCCGCCCCGCCTTCTCCTCCAGCCCAACCACGTTTCCCTTTGCTCCGCCCTTGCCGCCCGCCTCGCCTTCTCCTCCAGCCCGCCCGCGTTTCCCTTCGCCCCTGGCCCCGCCTCCGCCCCACCCTCCTCCTCCCCCCGCCCCCCCCGCCCCCCCCAGCTTGCTTGCTTCTTCGAAGCTTTACTCCCTTCTGCAGCTGTTGGCTTCTTTGGATGCTGTCTTGATATGCAAATTAGCCGCCATCTTTGTTGGGGCAATTTGCATACTCATCCTGATTGGTTGGGGGGCTTGGTGGGGCGTGGCTTAGGTGTAGCGAAGGTGCGGTCAATTTGCATATTTGTCTATTATTAGATTAGATATGCAGAATAGGAAAGTAATTGAATTGTATACCTTAAATGGGAACAAAGACATGGCATGTTCAAACGGGTGTGAGTGAAGAGAGTTTAATAAAGGGG
Source organism: Eptesicus fuscus (assembly GCF_027574615.1). Taxonomy (NCBI): domain Eukaryota; kingdom Metazoa; phylum Chordata; class Mammalia; order Chiroptera; family Vespertilionidae; genus Eptesicus; species Eptesicus fuscus. Next base: position 59,778,453 of record NC_072477.1, read on the forward strand.
TTGTTTACAAAGGCATGAACAACATTAAAAGAACCACAGAAATGGGAAACCACTGGGGACTAACTGACCATGGAGACTTTTATCACTGCAAATCCTGAAGCAACAAGAGGAAGGAAGAGTCCTACCAGAGCGCTGTGAGAGCTGAGAAGAAAGGCAGCACCCAGCAGCCAGAACTGTGGGCAGCAGCGAGGACGTGAGGGGTTTCATACTCCAGACACTCTCCTTGCCCACCTCTAAGCTTATGCTGTTGCCCACCCCACCCCCCCATTTGCCAAACCTAACTACAGCTGGAGGCAAAGCAGGCCGTGCTACCATTCATAAAGGGATACAGAGCAAGGCAGAGAAAAATAAAGAATGGACTGGGAGGGTAGAAATAGCCAGTATCTCCCATGACCTAGTAAGTGCACTCAGAGGTTTACACAATAAACAAGCTCAATGCACCATATTCAAGGTATGTGTGCAAGACTAGTGGTGGCCTCATTCTCTCTAGTAGACCCAAACTGGAGACTACTCAAACACCCACCCATCAGAGAATGGAGAAATAAGCTGTGCTGTAGTCATTCATACAAAGGAACACTAAAACAATGAAATGAATTCATACAACTGGACAAAATGGCAAGGATGAATTCCAGAAACACATGCTGAGCAAAAGAAACAAGGAACGTATGAGTCCACATATATAAAGTTCAAAATTGGGCCAAACTAACTCAAATTGCTTAGCAATACATATGGTGATAAAACTATATATTAAAAAATAACAATAAAATGATGATCATGATCATAAAAGGCAGAATAGTGTTTCCCTCTGAGGAAGGGAGAGTGCGGATTATGGCACATGCTGTATAAGGGGAGGAGTAGGGGAAGGAACCTTTGGGCAATGTTCTACTTGATGTGGCTGTGGTTACACAGATGTTTGCTTTATATACATTACTAGAGGCCCAGTGCATGAAAATTCATGCACTGGAGTAGGGGGTCCCTCAGCCTGGCCTGCCCCCTTTCACAGTCTGGGAGCCCTCAGGGGCGGGAGGAGACCCAGCGATTAGGGGAAGGCAATGCCCCCATCACACCTCTGCTGCTGCCACTGCTGGCAGCGCAAGCCTGAGCCTCGGGCGGCCCTGGGCGGCTGGGCAGCCAACATCCGAGGCTTGCCTATGCCTCGGGCAGGCCCTGGGCGGCTGGGCAGCTGACATCCGAGGCTTGCCTGAGCCTCGGGCAGGCCCTGGGCAGCTGGGAGGCTGAGAGGACTGTGGGACTCCGGAGGTAGGTGCGCAGAGTGGCTGGGTCCACCTGGGGGCGGGCCCGGCCTTGCCGTGCACCTGCCGCCCCAGTGGGGCTGAAGGGACTGGGTGCTGCCATCTTGTGGCTGTGGGCACCACCATCTTTGAGGGCAGGGCAGTCAATTAGCGTATTCCCTCTTTATTGGCTGTGGGCACCACCATCTTTGAGGGCATGGCAGTCAATTAGCAAATTCCCTCCTTATTGACTGTGGGCGCTACCATCTTTGAGGGCGGGGCAGTCAATTAGCATATTCCCTCCTTATTGGATGTGGGCGCTGCCATCTTTGCGATGGCGTGAGGGTCAATTAGCAATTCCCTCTTTATTAGATAGGATTAGAGGCCTGGTGCAAGAAATTCATGCAGGGGGGCCGGGGTTCCTCAGCCCAGCCTTCATCCTCTCGCAATCTGGGATCCCTCTCACAATCCGGGACCACTGGCTCCTAACAGCTCACCTGCTTGCCTGTCTGATCACCCCTAACCACTCTGCCTGCCTGCCTGATCGCCTCGGATGTTGGCTGCCCAGCCGCCCAGGGCCGCCCGAGGCTCAGGCTTGCGCTGCCAGCAGTGGCAGCAGCAGAGGTGTGATGGGGGCATTGCCTAACCACTTCTGCCTTGGCCTCCGCCATGGCGGCTTCATTCTTTTTCCTTTTGACATCTGGAAGGTCATTCGGCTGTCTGGTCTAATTAGCATATTATGCTTTTATAATTATAGATACTAAAAGTATATTTTATCTGCATACTTATAATATATCTCAGAAAAGTATAAAAACATCTCTATATATAAAAAGCCAGTGACCAGAATGCCGGGATAACCAGAACAACTGGTCAGTTGCTATGACGCCCACTGTGGCCAGCAAACAGGCAGGATCAGGGGGTAGGGCCGCCAGCCAACCTCCCACGGCCCCTCCCTGGCCGGCCCCACCCCTGATCACCCCCCACCCCAATAGGGGGAAGGGCTAGCCGGCCAACCTCCTGCAGCCCCTCCCCCCGCCCAGCCCCACCCCCAATGGGCCCCCACCACCCTGATCGGCCTTCGGCCCCTCTCCCCAGCCAGCTCCACCCCAGATCGGCCCCCCCTACTCCAATCAGGGGCAGGATTGGCTGGCCAACCACCCATGGCCCCTCCCCCAGGCCGCTGGCCCCCAATCAGCCCCCCCACCCCATTAGGGGGTGGGGCTGACCGGCCCCCCACCCACAGCCCCTCCTCATGGCCAGCCCTCCCCGAATCGCCCCCCCCAACTCCATTTGGGGGTGGGGCCTGCCGGCCAACCTCCCACCATCTCCTACTCCTGACAGGCCTGGCCCTGATCTGCCCCGAATGGAGCTGGGCTGGCTGGACCCCACACGTGCATGAATTTGTGCACCGGACCTCTAGTTTTAATATAATGTTCACATTTTCTAGACATATGCATATACAGAGTGAGTGCGTATTCAACATCATTTCTGCATTTGCAACTTTTTTATTTAACCTTAGAAATAAAGGTTTTCTGAAATCAATAAAAACCCTTTCCAAGTTAGTTTTAAGGCTATATCATATTGCCAAATAGTATATATTATAAATACTTGACTATTCCCTACTGGAAACATCTAGATTGTAACAATACTCTCACCTTCATGACACTTCTTGCCTCTTTTAATGAGTAATTATTTTAAGAAAGTCTAACCCATACTTTTTTCTTTTTGAATTTAAATTTTATTTTTCAATTATATTCAATATTATTTTGTATTAGTTTACATTCAATATTACCTTATATTAGTTTAAGGTGTATAGCATAGTGGTTAGACAGTCATATACTTTACAAAGTGTTCCCCTGATATTTCCAGTACCCACCTGGCACCATACATATTTATTGCAATATTATTGACTATTTTCCCTATACTGTACTTTACATCCCTTGACTATTTTGTAACTGCTAACTTGTACATTTTAATCCCTTCACCTCTTTCACCCATCCCCCAACCAACTCCCATCTGGCAACCGTCAGTATGTTCTCTGTATTTATGAGTCTGTTTCTGTTTTGTTTGTTCGTTTATTTTGTTCTTTAAATTCCACATAGAACTGAAATCATATGGTATTTGTCTTTCTCTGTCTGACTTATTTCATTTAGCCTAATACTGTCTAGGTCCATCCATGTTGTTGTAGATGGCAAGATTTTATTCTTTTGCCTTGGCCTGTGTTGTTCAGTAGTTAGAGCATCGGTCTGCACACTGAAGGGTCCCAGGTTTGATTCCCGGTCAAGGGCAGGTACCTGGGTTGGGGTTTTCCTCTCCACCCCAAGTTTGGATGCATACAAGAGGTAATGGGTTGATGTGTCTCTCTCTCACATAGATGTTTCTCTCTCTCTCTCTCTCTCTCTCTCTCTCTCTCTCTCTCTCTCTTCCCTTCTCTCTCTTCCATTTGCTCTGAAAAGCAATGTAAATATATTCTCAGGTGAGGATTAATAACAACAACAAAAATATTTTAGTATTTTATGATCGAGTAATATTTCATTATATATAGTATGTACCATCTAACCCATCCTTTAAAAAGTGAAAAGTTAAAGGTTCCATGCACTTACTTGTCTCTCTCCCATACTGGGAGCTCCATGAGGGCAGAGACCACATCTACTCTGCTGAACTCTATCCTCAGAGTCAACACAAAGCCTTCCTGGCACAAATAAGATGCTCAATAAAATTGTCAAATGGATGAGTGAGTGCACGAATAAACAGATGACTGTATCTAGTCTATCCTGCTCATCCCTGTTTACAAAACAGAAACACCACTGGGTGTCTAAGCAGAGGACCAGCTGAGAGGGACAAGGGTATGGATGGAATTCCTTCACCAGTTGTGATTTGGACTAGTGGTGTCTAAGGTCCTTTCCACTCCCCAAATCCTGGGATTTGTTACCTGCCCAGAGCCAGGAGTCAAGACCGGAAGAGTGGAATCCCATGTATGAACAGAAAGAATTTGTTTAAAAGTAATTGAAGAGTATTAGAAGCTATTTTCTTTCTTACTGACAAAAAGGGGAGAAACATTAAAAAATGTGAAAAAATTGCACAGGTAAATGAGCTTTGAGGGAGTGGCATAAACAGAATCTACACTTTCAAAGTGTAAAACTAAAAAGCATTACTAAAATTTGGCAAGGCTTTTAAAAAGGATGCATGTTTTAGAAGTCTGTCTCAAAAAACTAGGCCACTAAAACTGTCTATGGCTTGTGCTTTTCTACACTCTGATTTGAGAGTGTAAAACATCCCCCTTTATTGGAATTAAGAACAAGTAACATTTCTTGTTAGATTTTAAAGCAGTGAAACATCGGTCATAATTAAAAAAAAAAAAAAGACTCCTCTAGAAAGAGGCAGAACTCTGTACAATGGAAAATTGAAAAGTCTCCAATTTCAAGATGAATCAGCAAATAACTTCCCCATGACAGGGACCTGGGAACCCTGCTGGACAGACAGACCTACTTAAATTGAAAATCAGCTCTATTTCCTGACTTGCAGGAACAACTGTCATTTGAAGACCTTCTCTAGGTGATATGTGTGTGCCGGGGCCTGTTGGAATTTATTAGGAACGGAACACCATATCCCAGGACAATATTCACCTACAGGAAAGGGTTTTCATTCAAAGGAATGTGGTTACATCAGGCCACCTCATCCCACCCAACCTTTCCATCCTTGCTTTCCCACAGGGTGCAAGCTGTTTAGTGCGGCTGCCAGTTTTTAATTATAAATTCTCATATTTGCCGGGAAATCATCAACACCTGGCTTCATGCTCACGAGTCCCACAATCCCCTCATCCCACCTCCAAATTAATTTCCTCTTGCTCCAAAGGGAAATGCTTTTGCCAAACATTCTTAATCCTTAGCAACTTGTTCACTCAAAGAAGGGAAGTGGGGAGGGCAAAGAGGACAGAAGAGGCGATGAGTTCTTTCCTTTCAGCTCTGGCCATCCCAATTTTTTGGCATTTCTTGGAGCTTCATTTGATGCCCTCTTACTTCTGAGATGACACTGCCTATGATGTAAATTACCTACATATTCTTAACCAATGGAACTGGCGCCCTCTATTCCCAATGAAATTCGGTGTAGAGACTGAGTATTTGAGAGTTTTTAGATCTTGAGTCAAAGATATCAATTTGCTTAGTAACTCCTATCTTCCTCCTAACTCTGAATCCATGTAGTTGTCTCAAATTTTATTTGGCTCAAAATTAATTTTTCTATAAAAATGTCATCCATGGTGGGCAATATCTAATTTTCTATAGTGAAAACAGGACCAACCATAGTTGAAAAGATAATTTTTTTTCCCCTGTCTCGGAAGCTCAGAGCAAACCAATCACTTTTAAATGTATTGGTTACTTTTCATCTGTCTTCCCAGCAGCTCTCTCTTTTTCTGGGCTAGCAATGCCCTCCCTCTCTTTGGGGAACTGCCTCTCTCTCTCCACGTCTCTCATTAAATTGATCTTGTTGGGGCTGAAAAACTGGCACCATCTGAGAGTCTACTGAAGGTTCTGATACCATGAGAACCTAGCAAGATGTTTCTCTAGCAAAATGTCCAGTGAAGCCTAACCTGAACACATCTTTAACAAGAAAAGCTGCCCCCAGTTTTGTGTCTGGGAGATGCAGAAAGTCACCCTGGGACAGGTCATCCTTGATGTTTTGCTGTAACACTGGAATGGTCTCTGTCAAACAGAGTCGGCCATTCTCCAGAGAGAAGGGTGTGTTACACTCCAGCCTCAGAACCACTGAGACCCCTGTGGAGTGCAGCAGGATTAAAGCATCTCGATGAATGAGATGGTCCTGACAGAGGCTCACAAAGTCATCAAGAGCTCTAACGAGGAACTAACTACCTGTGCAGTGAACTGGGCTACTGCATTGTGGAAAGAGCTTCTACAAGTGAAGCTACCAAAATAGACAGTTACACTATGTCTCTATTGCCACATAAAAAAGTACCCCCAACCTTAGCAGCTTAACACAACAAGTATTATTTCACACCAGTTTCTGAGGGCTAGGCATCTAGGGTGGCATAGATGGATAGCGTTGGCTCAGGATCTCTCATGAGGTTGCAGTCAAGTTGTCATCGGGGGCTGCAGTCATCTGAAGGCTGGATGGGGGCTGGAGGCTTCACTTCCAAAATGGTGCACTCATGTGGCTATTGTCTGGAGACTTCAATTCATTACAGTGTGAGCCTCTCCCTAGTGCTGTCCACTCATAGTAGCTGGATTCCCCCAGAGTGAGTGATGGGAGGAAGGCAGGGTGGGGGTAGGAGGAGGGAGGGAGAGAGAGAGAGAGAGAGAGAGAGAGAGAAGCCACAGTGTCTTCTATAACCTAAACTTAGAAGCAACTTACTATCTTACTATCTCTTCTGCCATATTCTACTGGTCACACAAACCAACTCCAGTACAGTGTGGGAGGGGAAGATATAAGGGTATGACCAGAAGGCAGGAATCACTGGGAGCTGTCTGAGAGACTGGCTACCACAACAGCAGAATCAAGAGAAGGAGGGGGAGAATGAGTCTTACTGATACTGCTTGAGCCCCTGGAACATCTGTGCCTTATATGAATCAATAATTGTCTTTCTGTACTTAAGTTGCTTTGAGCTGTTTTTTGGCTTATTGCTACCAAAAGGTCTTGACTAGTACAATTGCTAATTCTTATTGAGCCCTTACTCAGGGCTATACAGTGAGCTAAGTCCTTCTCCATGACAGCTCCATGAGACAGGGACTACTATTTTTTATATCTTTTTCCCAGATGAAAAATGGGAGTCTGAGAGATGTCACACTGTTTGAAAAGAAGCCATACAACTGGTAAGTAACCAATGCAAATTTCACACCTAGGCAGTCTTACTCTAGAACCTACTCTCTTGCAATATAAAGGGTTACTCTTTATGCACTTCTCCTCTGGATTCAGTTTGAGATCTTTTCCCCAGGAGATGAGCTGTGAACTTGGATTTTCCTGTGGAGTGGCTCCCGCACCAACTGAGACTGGGCCCACACTCACTGGGTCTATGGCCCAGAACAAAAGCTGCCTGAATCAGAGGAGAGAAAAATGTTACTCTGCTAAACCATTCCCACTGTGGCATCCATGGTGCATATCCAACAAAAATCAGGAGCCAACCAGTCATCCATCACCAACCCAAAAGGTGTCTTCAGTTTCTCATCCCAGTAATTGAGGACATGTGTTACTCTGCAAACAGTCCTGATGGGAAATGGTTGATGGTCCCTCCCCTCTGAAGCTTGGCAAATGAGGGAAGAGGGGGAGAGGAGGAGGCTGAGCATTTTCATTTTCTTATGTTAACAACTCTAAATGATTAAGGGCAAGAAGCGGATGGCAATAGAATACAAAAATGCTTTGTGTAGAGTTCACATTTACTCACACTTTTAACTCCACTGTGACTTATTAGTTCATGGGAAAAAATGACAAAAAGGAATAAAAACCTGACTATGAATCCAGTATCAACAATTTGCATCCATAGTAACCAAGAAAGTGCAATTCATGAATTGAAAAAAGAAAAAATAAATGTGTGTGAAAGAGAGAGAGAGACCAGGCGGATGTCAGAAAATGGTTACTGAGTGAAGAATGCAGTTAACCCTTAGTAGGTAAGCAGGGCAGCTCTGGATTGGCCTTGTACACACCCTGGCTAAGACGCACATAAGGAATTGGCAAAGAAGTTCTAATTCCTGTTTGATAGAGTATCCAACTCAGCTGAAAAGAAATCCACTCAAGGATAAAACAACATAAAAAGGCTCTGCCTAACAAGAATTTCTTGACTTTTTCTGGGGAGGTAGGGGTGGGGGTAAATCAAATTTGGTTTGCATTAGTTCAGCCTAGATTCATTACAGGAAGACAATGGGGTGTGTGACTCCTCGTGTATTTCCACAGTTAGCTCTGGAATGACTTGGAGCCGCCTTGTGAACACAATTCTGGATAAAGTACAGCAGGCCAGGGCTCAGAACCACACCCCATGCTCTTCACCTTTGGGACATAAGTCATCTGTTTCTTATTTGTGTAGCCAGGTCTCAGGAATGGATGGCTCCAGGGCCCTGGAAGGAAGTCCAAGCAAGTGCAGTGGTTTTGGAGGTCCTGGGGCAATGACTCAGATGGGAGTTATGGGCAACTTGGGAACTATCCAGTTATCAAACATGGGGCTGAAAGCATCTTTAAGGGTCATCGAGTCCAATGAGTCATATGAGGCTTAAATTGCCCCTTTTTCCCCAACCTTTGTGCTGAAGAGGTAGTTCAGCCCATGCTCAGACCTCACCCTTGAGAAGGAACTCCCCCCACTTTGGGGCAATCCATGTAGCTTTAACTGCTAAAGAAATCTTTCTCCCTATAAATTACCACTCACCGCTCCTTAAAGCAAGTCAAATATTCATATATTTGGGAATAAATGGCTATTTTGTCCTCAGGCTTCTCCAATATAAACATAAAGAGTTCTTGATCATTCTGCATTTGGCTCTTTTCCTTTGAAGACCTCTTAAAGTATGGTCCCTTGCTTTAACTATACCCCCTTGAAGTATGCTCACAACACTCAAAGAATATTCTGTCCAGGGAAGGGAAGTAGAACCACTAATAGCTCTATCATTCTGAGATTTTACTTCCGTTAATATTGCCCCATATTTACATGTTTCTAACAGCCTTATGCATTTTGGTATTTCCAATTAATTTACTTCACTAAAATTTGTGTGATAGGGAAATTAATGATGCTTCTGGTCATCAATTACCAATTCTGCTTTACTCCCCAAGCACATGTACATGTCCCCACCCCTTGAAGTTAGTTGTGGTTATGTGCCCAGTTTTGGCCAATGGTCAAAGGTCTCATATGTCAATTCAGGGTTGAGACATTTAAGTACTCATTCTCAGCTTTCCAGCCCATTTTCCCCCCATTACATCAATTGTCAACACATGTGTTGATTAGGAAGTGTCATGGATTGAATCAAGCTGTGATGCTGAACCAGCACACAAAGGACAGATGCCCTGGCAGATTGCCTGGACATACAGCACAATTTGCTTGAGGGAAAAAAAAAAACTTTTGTTGCATTATGACAAGATTTTGGGGTGGCTTGTTATTGCAATATAGACTAAACTTTCTGACTTAATTTATAAGTCTTTTGCATAAGTAGAGTTAGATTTACCACTCCACACATCCCCTTACACCACCTTTTTATATTTTAACTAGTAGCCCTGCGCACGAATCCATGTGCCAGTAGTTCGCCAGTAGCTCACTGCCACCCTCCAGTAGCTCTCTGCCTGCTGCGCTGCCCTCCTGTAGCTTCTTACCCCCCCCCGCCCCCCTTCCCATAGCTTTCTGCCCTGCCCCCTCCTGTAGCTCTCCGCTACCTGCTTATAGCTCGCTGCCCCATCCTCCTGCTGATCCGTGATCTGGTCGTTACACGGTCGGTTGTTGTGCTTCACGGTGTAATGACCATTTGCATATTACATCTTTATTATATAGAATAATTGGTTTTGGAGTATGAGTTAGGAACTTATGTGGGTTTTTTTCTCATGATAATTAGTTTTAATCATTTTAGTTCAATGGCCAGTTGAATTAAAAACTTTTTTTTATTTTGTTCCATCAAAGGTACATATTCACTCTTTCTACTACCTCCTTTATACTTGAAATGCTGATAAGAATATACAGGGTGAGGCAAAAGTAGGTTTACAAAATTTAATAAATATGGAAAATAATACAAAAAATAATAAATAATAATAATACAAGAATAAACTGTGTTTTTAAATATTTTTAAAATAATTTCTTAATCTTCACCCAAGGATATATTTTCCATTGATTTTTAGAGAGAGCAGAAGGGAGAAAGAGGGAGAGAGAGAAACATGGATGTGAGAGAGACACATCAATTTGTTGCCTCCTGCACGCACCTGACCGGGTTAGGCATCAAACCTGCAACCCAAAAATGTGCCTTTGACCAGGAATCAAACCCATGCCCCTTCAAGAGTTCATGGACAATGCTCTAATCACTGAGTCACACTGGCTAGGGATGAACTCTGTTTTGTGTACTCACAACTGTAAACCTACTTTCCCCTCTTTCCCTCCATCCCCTGCATTTAAAGACTGGAAAGGAGACATGTGCAATGACATACTTTCCTTAGCTCCCCATCTTCTACTCTCACAGTAATATTTAACCCTAATGAAGTAATGAAGATAGTTCCAGCCTCAGTGTAGAGGTAAAAAAAAAAAAAAATCACTGGGGGACCTGTAACTGCTGGAGATCTTGTTTTTATTAGCTCGATAAAATCTCAGTTCCTCTAATTAAAACAAGACATAACAAAGGAAAAACATGATTACTTTACTTTATTCAACAACAAAATCATTCTGTTTTGAGCACTCTGGGAGGAATCTAATGATACATAACACTCGACTACTATTCTCAAGGTGTCTGAAGCATAGACTCATGAAAAATTTAGGCTGAAATCTGCCTGCTTACATGGAGAGACAGCTCCAGCAATATCACTGTGGCTGACACTGCTGGCTGTGCACTTGATGGTGAACCCCCGGTTTCTTTCATGTTATCTAAATCCTGCCTTTGTTCAGGTATCAGCAATAAATGAACTGTATGAAGTATAGGTCCCATCCCCAGGACCAGTTATCTGAATTATATTTTCCTTTGCCAGTCCTTGGTTTGGGAAGGGTCATGTAATACAATTCTGGCCACTACAATAAAGATGAAGACTGAAGAGAAGTTTCTGGGAAATTTTTCTCACTCTTACAAAGGGACATGGGGAAGGACAGCTCTCTCCTGCAGCTGTAAATATGCACGAGTGAGAATATAATGCTGAGAGCTGCCTCAGGCATCTCTCACCATTAGAGGATACACATAAGGACAAAAACAAACACAGATAGCCTGGCTGGGAAGAACTAGGTGATATCATATCATATCATATCATATCATATCATATCATATCATATCATATCTTTCTTGTATTACAGTATTGTAGACTAGTAGTAGCAGTAGTAACGTTATTAGTAGCAGCAGAAGCAGTAGTGATAGTAGGAGAAGAATAGTAGTTAGAGTAGTAGTAAAGGAGGAGGAACAATGAGAAATACTGTCTTACAGGGATAAGAACCTACTTTGTGGGGCACTATAAGAACCATGTTAGATAGGTTCATTTTCCCTTTATTCCTCCAATTCAAGACCATATAGCTTCCATTCTGGGCTCAACATGTCATCTGCTCTGTATCACATGGTCTTTTATCCCTGGACTCTGACATTCAGAGAATCCAAGAAATTGGGTGGTAGGCAGTTACCAAGGTGCAACGCACACTAGTCTCCATCCACTCACAGCGAAGGAACAATGCTGCCCTTTCTGTATTCCACTGTGTTGTTGCTACATGGGATGTGCTACTTCTGGTGCCTGATGGAGGAAGATGGGGTACAACAGCAATACAGGTTTTTATTGACCAGTTCACATGCCGCAGATGCCCTCTGAGCTATTCGTTTGGAGAGTCTCAGAACAGTGTAGGGCAATCAGGGGTCCAATCAGTGGATAGGTAGCTCTCAGATGGTCATTCATGGCATTGTGAGGCTATATAGACAGACAAGACACAACAGTGAATTTGCTCAAAAGAGCACAATTGTTATGGGCATGGACTCAGGAGTTGGACAACTATAGTATCAGGTTTCACTATCAATCCTGCCACTTGCTAGCTCAGTGTCTTCATCTATAAAATGAATGTGCCTGACACCTAGAAAAGGCTCAATAAATTATAGTCATTGCTATTCAATATCCTCTCCACAAGGAAAAGGTACTAACACGCTGCCTGGGTCATGTAAAGGAAAACCTTCACTAGTTTACTTCCCTCTAAACATAAAACAAAAGTGAAGACTAAATTCTGATGACTGCATCTAGCTATGCCTAGAAATAGGTGATCTCTGGATGAGCAGTTCCTTCTTTAAGGGAATTTGAACTGGGTCTTTGTCACAACCAGGACATTTGACTAATGCAACATTAGTTAGGATCAAGCTCAAGTGTTTTCTCTATAAGCTTTCCCAACATAATCTATATATATATTAGTAAAAGCCTGAGTGATCATCTGACCGTTTGACCATCTGACCAGTAGCTATGACATGCAATGACCACCAGGGGTCAGATGCTCAATGCAGGAGCTGCTGAGCTGCAGTGACTTGGCAGCTGCGGTTCTCAGGTGACGCACCTGGAACCAGAGAGGAGGGAGCCTGATTCCGGGGTGCATCATCTGAGAACCACCCTCTCACAATCCAGGACCCCTGGGGGATGTCGGAGAGTCAGTTTCGGCCCAGTTCCCACAGGCCAGGCTGAGGGATCCCACTGGTGCACAAATCCGTGCACTGGGCCTCTAGTATGACATAATACATAATATGACAATTCACAATCTTTTATTCTTCTAATTTCTATATTACCCATTGAGCATTTACCCCTATCTTGCTTGGCTTTTTTACTTAGCTATTTTATGTGCATATCTTTTTTCCCCAATGTTTTTAAGCTTCTCAAGGCCAATAGCAAGGTAACCCACTAATTTTCTGCCACACAACCAGGTACTGTTCTGGGCACACACCAGCCCATAATGAATACAATCAGCAAGGTGGTTTTCATTGGAACCTAAGTCAGGTTCGCTGCTTGATGGAAGCCTGGCAGGAGGGATCTTCCAGGAAAGAAACCTGAGAAAAGAGGACAGAGTCATGCACACAGTTCTGCCTTAGTCAACAGAGACCAGGGGAATCTAAGCATGAAGTACTGTGAGATGCTTGGAACATCAGACAGCACTGTAAGGGGGCAAGTCTAGGACACTGTATCTTATCACAGTGCAGCCACAGAATGACAAGGGGAAGTAGTCATGTTCAAGATCCTATAGCTGAATGTTTGTGTCCCTCCCCACCCAAATTGATATGTGGAAACCTGATCCCCAATGTGATGGTATGTGGAGGTGGACATTTGGGGTAATTGGGTCATGAGAATAGAGCCCTCATGGCTGAATTAGTGACTTTATAAAGGAGACCTCAGAGAGCTGCCTTGTCCCTTTGGCCATGTGAGGACACAGCAAACCGATGGACATCTAGGACTAGGCAGCTGCCCCCCACCAGACAATGAATCTGCCAGTGCCTTGATCCTGAACTTCCCAGCCTCCAGAGCTGTGGGAAATAAACGTGTGTTGCTTGTAAACCACCCAGTCTATGGTATTCTGTCATTGCAGCCAAACGGACTAAGACACAAGGCCGGCTCCCACACTGGTGGTGACAGAGAAGCCAGCCTCCGTGCGTTTCAATAGCAAAGCTCATAACCCGAGACACAGAGATCCTGGGGGTGCAGGGGCACCACAGGCTCCGTGGTGATGGGACACGGCTGGAGGACAGGCCCTGACGTGTAGTCAGTGACAAGGAGCAGAATCTTGTCACTTAGTGGGAGCCATTGAAGACATTTCCCAGAAATGCTGGGGGAGGGTCTTTTCTGGAGTCTAAATACATCGCAGAGTGTCCTGTGGTACCCTAGAGTGCATTCTCCAGGGAAACAAATTACACTTGCAAACTAAATTGGGAGGACTCCAGTGTCATGGCCAGACTGCCACCTGGCTGAGGAGGAGCAGGGACAGCAGGGCTGCCCTCCTCTCACTGTGCAGGCATGCCCTGCTCTCTGCCCAAGCTCCCGCCCCGGCTGCTTTTCTCCCAGTGGCCCCTGGACCAGCAGGAGTTGGATGACATTTCCCCCTGCCCCTGGGAGGTCCACAATCACATACTATTTTTTTTTTTTGCTCCAATTCTATTTAATTTTCAGAAACTGGATTCCTACTTGTGTCTATGACTGTAGTTGTTTTCCTCAATTTGTTTTAATCCAGTCTTTTAAATATGTTGTTTCTCATTTCTCCTCTCCTCTAAGAATGGGTTTAACTATTAAGACCTGACATTGTTTGTTATAAAACGTAGTCTCTGGTGTTCTAAGTTCTTTGGTCAACAGGTGTACGTCAACAAGAGGTGACCCAGACGTTTGCGATGGCTTTAAAGGATATAAAATCAGTTTACTTAACCCTGCATTTCTCATTCTGCGGTTTGTGAAATATTGAGCTAAGTGTAGAAATGATTCCTTTAAGGGAAGTTAAGAACCTGTGGAAGCAATGTTAACACTGTAGAGCTACAGGGTATTAATGACTAAATTTTTATTTCAGAGTTTTGGGAAGTGGCTGTCTGCCCTCTTCCCATCCTTTGGCTTCCAAAGGCTGTGCGTATGCCCGCAGTTCACCTTACTGCATCGACTGAATGGACCAGGTGGCTGTCAGCACATGGGTTGTGGACATACCAATGTGGGGCGGGGGGGATGTTACCCAATGTGGTCCTATATGAACTTCAGTCGCCTGGGAGGATTGCCAGGCTCTCTGATGCTCCTTGGTGGTTTCTGGGCACCTGAACTGAGGCGGGCACTCACCAGCCAGGGTGAGAGTCTCACCTCACGCCCTTCCAAGTTGGTCCCTGGGAGTGAGAAGAGGGAAGCTGTCACTGCTGGCTGCTGTATCCTCCTCCAGGTGGACGGAGCTGCCCCAAGGCTGTGGCACAGGAAAACACGGGGGAACTGTTGCAAATTGCTACTTACAGTTTTCCTTCCACATTTCAGCGAGGAGGCCATCTGTGAAAACAACATCCTCGTTGTCATCACCCAAGAAAACCAACGGAGGCCTGTGGGCTTTGGGAGGGTGCTTCCCGGTCCTCGTGTCCAACCCTGGGCGCACTGGACACAGGAAATTATTGCACTGCTAGTTGGTCATAATATCCCAGCTTGGAAATGGTCATGTTTATTTTCTAAGAAATGGAATTATAGTGCCAAAAGTCACCACCTCAGCCATTTCATTATGAGAGAAATGGTGGCAGAAGAGAAAAAATGAACTTGCAGTATGTGGTAAATGTACACAAAACTATTAATCCCTGGTGGCTGCCGAGTTCTCTGTCCTGAGTAGGCACAAATACATTAAGTGGAGTAATTTCATGTTTAATTAAAATAAGAATAAGAATGTTTTGTTTTAAATAGAGAAGTGTTTTAAAATAATCTTTCTCTACACTTTTTCCAACCACTCCAACAGCCATCATCCTGGGTAATAAGTTACGTTGCTATTTCTTGATCTATCAACTCTAAACGATACCAATTTACTCTTACAATGACAATTTAGCTCTTTTATATTGTCATTCAGCTTCCCTCCCCTTTATCCTCCTGATCTTTAATAATTCTATTACTCTTTTCAGTTCTCCCACTGGCATCCGTTGGACATTATATACCACATTGATATCACTGTTTCATCCTTTAGTCAACATTTCAATGCTTTTCTCTTAGAATAAGCTACAACTATAGACGCAATCTTTGCATTACCAAAGCGGTTAACATTTATTTATGCTTCTGGTGCCAGGCGCCTGTGCTTTGTCTATTGCTTAATTTTAAAAGACAAAAGTGAATACACAGCATACATGAGTAACTATTGTGCACCGCTGAACTAAGTGGAGTACTAGGCATGCGTCTTCTCCTCAACAAGTCATCTGGGCTGTGTAGGGGGAAATTCTTTTAGCATTCACAGCCAAAAGGATGCTCTTTCCTTACACATTACCAATTGCTTAAAATCATAACTTTGTATTATTCTCATCATGTTTGGGTAAGACTTTCTTATGTAGATTTCTTTTCTGGAATTTCTAAGGGCCTTTGCCTTTTTTATTAACAAAAAGAATAATGTGCTTTTATGACTTCTTAAAGTTTGTTTTTGTTTGTTTTTTGTGTTTTTGTTTTGTTTTGTTTTTATCCCTCAGTCATGCCGTTGACTGCAAGGCTGCCTCTCCAAGCTGTTCATCCTCTGCTTTCACAGCGGACATCTGAGATCCCCTTTTACTGCACTCGTGGGGTGAGGCCTCTGTGTCCCAAATCCCATGTCTCCTTTCCTTGGCTTTCTTTTTCATTTTTCCCCCTAACATGCATTCTTAAATAGCATCAAGCAAGGGTGCCCTTGCTTGTCTGGAAAGATCTTGATTTTGACCTCACACTTACTAGATAGTTTGTCTGAATTCAAAATTCAAAATCCCCAACCTCACACTCAGCCTCAAAACTATTTTCATAGACAGAGTTATGCATACACTTTCATAAGCATATTTTCCCAAAGTTTCATCACAAGTGAAAAGGTGCAATTTAAAAACAAAAAAACAAAAAGCAAAACCCTCTTCTCCTCACAATTCTGACTTCTGCCCCTGACCATTCGTGGAAATGGATCTCTCCAAGATCACAGATGCCTGCTTCATCTAACAAGCTCTTTTCGGTCTGCGGGCCTAAGGGTGGTGACCATCCTCAAAGCCATTGTGTTGTCTTGGAATGCACAGGTGCTTTCCAGCAAACACTCGGAGTGAGCATTTTGACTGGGATGGGAGAGAAGGAAGCAAGAAAAAGGAGCCACGTGAGGGCCAGAGAAAGAGAGGTGGCCCTGGGAGTGTGAGAGGAGCCCAGGAGGAAGAGGGGAATATACAGGAGGAATGTGTTTTCCCTTCCCCTTATTCTCCTTATCGTACAAGATTATAACAATAGGCTATTCTCCTATTGGTATAACATAATAGTTATATTAATTCTCTCAGTTCTATTATCTACTTTTATGAATTTAAATAACACATTTATGTCACTATTCAGAGAGAATTATAACAATATTAGAGGCCTGGTGCATGAAATTCGTGCACTCAGCGAGGGCGGGGGGTGGGGGGTCCCTCAGCCTGGCCTGCACCCTCTTGCAGTCCGAGAGCCCTCAGGGAATGTCTGACTGATGGCTTAGGCCCGCTTCTGAAGCACACTGACCACCAGGGGGCAGCTCCTGCATTGAGCATCTGCCTCCTGGTGGTCAGTGCATCATAGTGACCGGTCACTCCACAATTTGGTCAATTTGCATATTACCCTTTTATTATATAGGATTCAGAATGAAAGCAGCTGTGATCTATCTGTTAGTTGATTGGGCTAATATTTTTTAAATCAATTTATTGACATATGAGTGACATGTAAAAGTTGTACATATTTAAAGTACACAACTCAATGAGTTTGGGGGTAAATATACACTCATGAAACCATGACCACCATCAAGGCCATAAACATGCTGGTTTTCAGAAGGAGGGCGCAGTGAGAGGGAGGGAGGGCTCAGCAGAGCACTGTTTGTGTGAGGGTGACTCGGGGCACGCAAGGGAGTTGAGAAGTTGGAGTACTTCTGTTCCTCTGTGCCCCACAGAGCAGGCCATGCACAAACGGAGAGGCTCCAGCCTGGATGAGAGACTGGATACATACCAGAGTCTTCTACTTAGCTTCAGAGAACACAAAGTGCCCCAGGGCAGCCGGGACCCTGAGGAACCTGCTGTCATGTTAGCACCTTCAGGTTCTAGCTTTGGGGGCACAGGAAATAGCACTCCACAGAGCAGAGGGAGCTGGTGCTCACGGAGGGATTTTCACAGGGACTGGGGATGTGGCAAGGTACCCATTTCAGTGGCAAATACTACCTGTGAGGGGGCTAGAATGGACTACCATTAGAACTAAGTGTGAGCACACGTAAGGTGGCCCCGGAGAGGCCCGAAATACCCAGGGGAGACTAGGGTCCAATTCCTGTCCATGGGCACAGGTCCTTGAAATATGAAGCACGACAATTAGCCCGGCTCTGTGCCTGCAGCTGGGGAGACCTATGAAGTCAAGCTGATAAGAAAGAGAAAACAAACTGCCACTTCAGAAATTTTGAAGGGCCCTCCCTGGTAAGAGTAGTATGCCACCAAGAGGCCCAATGTAACTCAGTTTTGAAAACCAGATTAAGCTGGTCCAACTCCCATAATTCAGCTTCCAATGCCTCGTTTTGCAGATTGACAGGAGAAATAGGAGAAGTGTGGGGGCTGGGGGAGGGGCTATTCCACTCCCTTCGATCCCTATCCCTTTACTTCCTTCCATTTAATAAACAAAAAGTAATTTGCCTGGCATTTTTGTTAGGGAAACCAGTCTCTCCCTACTCCAAACCAGGTTTTCTGGTGTAAAGGAGTGAGGATATTCTTAGAAATAATATAGAGAGCTGTGCACTCAAATGATGATGCAAAACACAGCTTCCAGGCCTGCAAAGCTATCGGGGATGACAGAGATTATCCAGTAGAGCACTGCCTAGATTCACGTGCTCTTTGCGCTTCCATCCTCCTGCCCCCTTCCAGTCAATCAGAGAAAAAAATAGATTGGGCTTTAAGGCCACATGATATTGAAGAAAGGCTAGCAGTGGATGCGAGAATGAGTCGTTTGAACGTAGAGCATGAAGAGAAATGCCAACCCTTGAGAATTCGCAAGATAGGGAAAAAGATACTCTCCTTTGAGTGTAAATCTCAGCATTGTGGTATTGAAAAAGAGAAAAGTAGCTAGAGGAATAAATATAAAAGATGAAAACTGGGATGAATAAGGAAGGGTGGAACTCAGGAAATGAACAAAGAGAATGGAAAGAAAGGGATTAGGAGGAGGGAAGTGGGACTGCGAGGAAGAAAGAGGCTCAGGAGTAGAAAGACCTGCTGGGTGGGGAGGGGAGGAGATGCCCAAAGGGCGAGTCCAGGCTGATAATGGCAGCCTGGGGAAGATGAAGCAATCACAGGAGTGGAGACAGGCAGGGAGGAGATCCAGCAAAAGGAATTAACAACCCATCTGGGGGTTAGTGGTTGGGAAGAGGAGAGAGGTTGGGAGAGAAGAAAGGATGGCCCAAGTCCAGGTAGCCTCACACAGGGAACCTCTGAGCAGTGACTCACCGTCTCTCACGCAGTAGACTTGCTGAGGTCCCAGGGCTGTACCACTACTTGGAATCATCAAGAAGCTTAGCAAATTAAGAAGTGAACAATGTTAAGGACAGAGCCAGCTATTGTTGCCAATTTTATGTGATTAATGTTATAATAGTCACTGCTCAGCTTTCCAGAGTCCATCTTGTCGTTGACTACTCACACGGTCTGTTGAATCTTTCTGCTTTTCTTCACCCCTGAAGCCCTCCGGTTGCCTTTCCTTGATGTTGCTCTTTGTGGGACTGGAGCCTCCCTTCACCTCACCTTGCAGTAATTTGACTAAGTGGTCAGTGACGTTAGCATTAGGAGTAAGTTTAGCAAAATCGTAAGAGGCAATATATCTGCCATTGAGTGACTATTTAAAAGGGCAGTGAAATAGCATCCATAACTGTGCAGAAGCAGATGTTATGACCACTGTTCCCTGTGGTGATGAGTCTTCAGAGGCAGCACAGTTCAGGGCAGGCAGCTTCTCCTCCCTCCGTTTCAGTCTCCTCAGTCCCAGAATGATGGTGAGGCAAGGATGGGAGTGGGGGTTGAATTAGATCAGAAATGGTTCATAAATTTTTTCTCACATCTTGGAAATATTTCTTTGTAATGCTGTGCTGAAAGAAATTCCAAGACTGTATCATGGCTAAGTGAGAAAGTGCTAATAGGGCTCAGTGGGAATATAGACATTTTTTGAGTATTCTGTGAAAGACACTGTTCTAAGTGATTTACATGGATTATTTCATTGTTATTCCATTTTATAGATAAGAATAATCAAAGAGGGTCTTGATTGTTGGTGTCTGCTATAATCTTGAGAAAAGTCAGAGGCAGCATAGAGGCCATAATTTCTGACTTCTGCACCAAGTAATCTCTCAATTCTTTTGTTTTCTTTGAATACGTGAATAACGTATGAGTGATTCCAGCAGTGATCTGCCTTAAGTCACTGTCCTAGCAGGTGTCCTTTTTGCCACGTCCCGTGTTCATCCTCATTCTCTCGAGGGTCTTAAGAGCTCCTACTTAAATGCATTGAAACAGTCATGGACTCTATGGCAACTTTCACATTGTTGACCCAGGAGGGTTGATGAAACTTGCCTTGCTCTGTCTGCAACCCCACATAGGTGCTTGGTTAAACATGCTGAACTGGTTGTTCAGAAATTCACTGTTTTCAAAGTGCTGCCAGAGACCCAAGTTCGGTGACTATCCTCTGCTCTTTGGCACATTACCATTGGAGATGTCCATCTTCCTTAAATTTCCTTCTGGCACAAGCTGAGATTCATGACCATAGGTTAAAGGCTAACTCTACATCAGTGATGGGCAACCTTTTGAGCTTGGTGTGTCAAACTTCGCCAAAAAACTGAGCATAACTCGGATAGTGTGTCACTTTGAGGAAAAAACTAACTCCAAGACTCTAGTCGCAAATGTTTCATCCTCAGGAGCAGCAAATGTTTCATCCTCGGCATGCAGCCACGTGTCATCAGAAATGGCTACGCGTGTCAGTGCTGGCACACGTGTCATAGGTTCGCCATCACTGCTCTACATCCATAGCACTGGGAGGACACTGAAAAAATAAAGCAGATCATTTTCTTCCTAAATTTGTATCCCCTTATGTGTGCCTCCAGAGCCGTTAAAGGTTTTCAAATGATGATTACAGTCTAACCAAACGTCTTTGGTTATAGATCTCGTGTCTTCGGCACACTAGTGTATGTATTCATAATTACTTAAAAGGTATATAGAATGCATAGTTTACACAATTCATTTATGCAATTCACTTAATTTTATTTTCATTCTCACAACAACTAAAGTAGGTATTATTATTTCCATCAGCCCAGGAAGAAATCCAGTCTTAGGGAGTTCAAATGATCTTCACACACAGCTGGAAAGATGCAGAACTGGAGCTGGAATCTAGATTGTTTGACAGGAGGCCCACGGAATTTACAAGAGCAGGAAGTTGGTGAAAAACTTGGATAAGAAATTGAGTAAGGGGATGGGCAGCTAGCTTTACTCTAGGTCACCTCCATCCCTTGCTCTGAATAGAATCCAGGGAGCTTGGGTTCAGAGGCAGGTCATAAGAATAAAGCTATAATTACTGAGTGAAACAGCTGTTGAAATGAGCCGCAAACGTTTTGGCTTCCTCTTCCCTTTCAGAATCCTGTATGTTAGTGGTTTCCAACCCATGTCCTGAGGAGCCTTTGAGTTTGTGGAGACTCCTCAGGGTTAACATGACATTGTGGTGGAACACCTTCACAGTGCCACATTCATCTGCTTTAGATATTGAGCAACTGCATACAATTTAATTTGAAGAAAAAAACATTCTGCTACTTAACAGTATGGTAATTGCGGGGGGAGGGGGGGAGGGGGAAGAGGGTATAGAGGGGATTGAGTGGTGATAGGGAAAAATAAAATAAAATAAATGGAAGAAGTAAAAATAAAACAGGAAAAAAAAATAATCATCATTATATAGGACTATTTAACGTCCTGCCCATATAGTTCTCTTGGACATCTAGATAATTTTCAGCCAAGGAATTTGCCCCTGAAAGAGGTGAACCATGCCCTACTAGTAAAGTGACTCAGAAGGAGCTTGGAGCTAGAGTAATAATCAGGCTTAAGACACAGGATTAGAAGCCATAGGGACATGGTCACCTGGGGTCAGAGGAGGGGCCCACCAAGACTGTAATGGCGGGAACTCTGCACCGAGCAGGACACTTCAGGGAAGGTGTGTGGATGAACAGGAACTGAAAAATGAATGTATAGATCAAATTCCAGGTTTTTCTCACACTTACACCAGAGTTCTCCTAGTTTCTAGTGGTCCAGGCTAGGCTTCGCTCCCAGAGGCTTCATGAACTAAGTTCAACTGGAAACACCATCAACCACATTGAATAGAAGTGGGTCTTGTCTTCTAAGCATTCTGTCACTTTCATAAATTTGTGAAATCAGCATGCAACCCTGTCATCTGGCTGTAATCACTGATCTCCATAAATTCTACTAGTAAGCCTGGCTCCTTTCAGATCAGGATCTGGACTGGGTCAAGAATTAGGAACAAGAATGGATACAGATTGAAACTTGATATAAAATAACTAAATTTAATCCTAAACCACCATCATCACCATCTTGACCTTGCTATAGAAAGTCAACAGACTATTTTTTTCCCCCGCATAGAGACCTTGTCAGAAATCATTTTGGTGGTTCTGAAGAAAAGGCGTTTCAGAGGCCTGAACACAAGAACAGCAGTGTAATTAAAGGCTCGCCTTTCCCTGACCCTGGTATCAAAGAAGCAGCAGCTGATATACAATATTGCCTCGGAGAGGAGGAAAGACCTTGGACAGCTTACTGCTGGGTATCCTTGGCCTGGGTTGAACATTGAGGGGAAGCTCTGGCCTGTCGGTGAGCTGTGCACTAGGTTGCTACAACCACTCAGCCTAAGTCATCCCCCTGGTGACTCCGTGTCCCCACAGCAGTGCCCCGAACTCACTGTTATGTTAGGCAATTGCGGCAAGTCCCGTAACCCGATAGCAGCACGTTATGTAGTTTTGTGGGAACTCTTGTTTCTGGAACAGATTGAGGTTCCCAAGCTCTGGTCTTGTGCTGTTCGGGTGTGTCTTTCATGAAACACTCTCTATGTAGAAAAACAGTCTAAAGCACTAACTAACTCCGTCCTTGGAATTTATTTTCAATAATAGCATGAAACTGACCCATTTCTTTCAAAGGATTCTTGCCAAAAAGAAGAAAAGTTGCTGAAAGCAATAAATAACTCCCTTTTTGGTCTGACATTTGTCACCTAGTTTGTTGAAATACTGTTCTTTTGAGTCAGTTACATTTTTTATAAATTAAAATGTAGTGAAATAATTTTTTATTGTTGATGAAGGAGGTACCTTAAACCCTTGTTTCTTAAAGAACCCACTAAACTGAATAGGACGCCAAAGTGTAACATTTCAGATTTAATAAATGAAAATGAGTTGGGGAAAAGCAATAAGGATTTAACTCCCAATTTTCACAGATGTAATAAGAAGTAAATTCCTTGTGCCTTGTCATCCCCCCTTTACAACAGCAGGCTTTGAGAAAATAGAAATAAAAGAGAAGAAGCAGAGTAGCACATCTTTATTATTCAACCTGAGGGACTTGTTGTAGATACGTAGGAAGAAAAGAAAAGGGAAAAATTAGATGGCACATCCAGTGGCAGCAACATTATCAGTTTGGGCTTTATGAGCTGTAGTCCCATGTTCTCAGAGTGAGGATTCAGATGATATATGGAGCTGGACTCCCTGATCAGATACCCTCAAGGGTTACTTCTAAAGCTATGTTGGGGGAGTTGGAGAACACGATTTACATGACCAGGAGCGGGTGAGAGCTTGGGGAAAAGGAGGAAAGAAGGGAGGAGAGTGGGAGGGAAAGACAATAGCTGAGCAAACTAGGACAGGAGGGGAAGAACTCAGAAAAGCTCATAAGGTTTGATTATATCTCTCCTAGGTAGATGTGGGAGAACTTGAGGCATGATTTGAAACATGACATGCAATCTGAGAGAAGAGAATTGCAGATAACTTTTCATGTTTGTGTCAAGCGCGTGGTGCCTACATGTGGGATGTGTGCAGGAGATGCAGCTGAGGGCTTGTTTCCCATCAGCCTCTACGGACCGGTAAGCTGGCTCAGCTGTGGCACGAGCCCCTCGCCACTCCCTCTGCAGTGAGTGCGGGACGAAGCCTGTGATGCCAAGTCTTAGGAGCTTCCACGGGTCAGTTTTTAAAATTGGGGAGCTATCACTGCAGAATTATTTGCCAAGAGTTTTCACGTGAAGAAAAGTCTCTGAAGGAAGGAGCGTGTTCACCCAGATATCCACATTTTTACTAGAGGAAATTTCCAAAAACAATTTATATCATAGGATATTGTCTTTTCTGATATATTCGTTGTATTTTTAGAAATTTCTCATTTAAAATCAGCCTCCCAGCATTTTTCTGTCTTTTTGTCAAACCCAGTGCACTGGGGCTATGTTCGGAGCTGTAACTCAGTCCCCAGTGTCTCCTAAGAGACTGACCATCAGCCGGAAGGGGCAGCCCAGGAAGCCACAGAGCCCTAAGTGTGCTGCCTGACAATGTCATGCTGGACCTGCGTGGACTCTGATCAACCGCAGCTCAACCATCAGCAGGCCAGTGACCTGTGGCCTGGTGAGAAAAGCGGAATCGGTCCAATTAGATTCCGTTCTTGACATTTTTGGACTTGGAAACTGAGAGAGTGGCTTCTTAGCTGTAAGAAGAGCCTGTGGACTGGGGGCTGGGGTGGCCACGACGGAATGGGTTCGAAATGGGAAGAGAACAGAACAGACCCAGAGAAAAGGAAGAGCAGCGAAGAGAGAGCAGAGGAAAATACCCTTAGAGAGTCGTTTTGGTTTCTGGCAATATTCCAGGTCTCAAGAGTTCATGTGGTACTTCAGTTCTTGTCTTTGAATTCCTGTGACTCTGATTCCCAGTCATTACAACTTCCTGCTACCATTCCCAACAACTCCCCTTCCAAAATGCCAGCACCTCCACATCTGGGCTTGCCTGGCTCTCTAATCCTAACCATGAAGATAAATGCCTGAAAAAAACATCTTTCTCGCTCTATTTGGGACTACCTTTAAAGCTGCCAAACCAAGGGAAATACAAAGTGCCAAAAAGAAGAAAGAAAATATAAGTGAAAATCAAGGAAATAGCCCTGGCTGGTTTTTCTCAATGGTTAGAGCATCATCCACGGCCCTAAGGGTCGTGAGTTCAATTTCCGGTCAAGGGCATGTACCTTAGTTGCGGGTTCGCTCCCAGCTCCCTGTAAGGGTGCTTGCGGGAGGCAACTAGTTGATGTGTGTGTCTCACATCAATGTTTCTCTCTCTCCCCCCCCCCCCCGCCCCTCCTATCTCCCTTTCACTCTGGAAATCAATGGAAAAAATATCCTCAGGTGAGGATTTAAAACACACACACACACACACAAAAAAAAAAAAAAAACACAAGGAAATAATAACAAACTAAATATAAGAGACCTGATAAAAATGTAACTAAATTTGCCCAGCCAGTATGTCTCAGTGGTTGGGCATCAACCAATGAACCAGGAGATCATGGTTTGATTCCTGGTCAGGGTACATGCCTGGGTTTTGGGCTTGATCCCCAGCAAGAGGCAGCTGATCAGTGTTTCTCGCTCATCATTGATGTTTCTATCTCTCTCTACCTCTCCCTTCCTCTCTGAAATCAATAAAAAAATATATTTTTTAAAAATTCAACTGAATTTGTTAAATTTAAGCTCTTAAAGTAGCAATTTAAACTAAAAAAATGTAAACCCTGAAAAAAGGAAGAATAAAAGAGGACAACACAGTGAACAGAATAGGAAAAGACTGAAATTTTTAAAAAGAACAAATGGTAAAAGAAAAAACTAGGGAGACCTTCAGTGCTTTTTCTGAGAAGAGAAATGCCAGAAGAGGATGCCTTCTATATGCCAGCTGCTTTATACACATTATCTTGTTGGATTCTCACAACCAGCCCTGTTTTATAGGAGCGCAAACTATTAAAACAGGGAAATAACCTGCCAAAGTTGGAAAGCAAAAGAGAACAAAACGCCATGTCTGACTGGCTGCAAAGGTGATGCTGGGAAGGAACACTGAAGGAACAATGGGTCTGAAGTCTCCAATCAGAGCTGTCAGAAAAGGCTCGTGGGCCTTGAGATGCCATCTCCAGCAGGTTTCCCACCTGAAAGCCTCAGCAACAAAAGGCTGAGGATTCTACCCTATTGAGTGTTTGCAGTTGTTGGGACTTTCCATATGGCTGGGTCTTTTACAAAACAAAGCCTGGCCTGAGACATGGTTACCAAGTGAGACAGCTGTAGGGTGGAACTTGCACGTAGCCTCATCTGAGGTCAGTATTGAGCAAATGAGATCAAGCACATCTTGTAAAAAGCCTTGGTGATATTTACTAAAGGATGTGGCTGCCAATGCGAACAGCACAGCCTCAGTGGTGGGTGGCTTACAATGCCTGGATGCGGGACATTCCCCAATGGTGCTGTCCAGGCATTGGTAGGGAAGGACTTTATCTGGCACAATTAGAAAAACAATTCAGCTGCAGAGTTTGAAACAGAGGTACCCGTGACTTTATTAGAGCTGGCCCGAAAGGCTTGGAAGCTCAAAGCAGTTTTTTAACCCCTCTCCAAAATATGATGGCATTCTGTGAGGTATCCCTCTTTGGCAAGGGAGCACATTGAGAGCAGGAAGACAGGAGTGAGTTATGCTAGAGTATTTACTGCACCCCAACTCAGGCAAAAATTGGGACCTGAAAGTCATACTTCCCAAGTGAGGGGTTTGCACTTTGGTGCCCTTGTTTACAACACCCAAGGGGTCTTGTACCATCTTTTCCTTTTTCATTCATTGGTCACATATGGATATAGATAGATATAGGTATAGATAAATATGCATAGAGATAGATATAGATAGATATAGATATAGATGTAGATATAGATATAGATATATAGATATACTAGAGGCCTGGTGCACGACATTTGTGCACTGAGGGGGGGGGGTCCCTCAGCCTGGCCTGTGCCCTCTCACAATCTGGGACCCCTCAGTTGATGTTCACCTGCTGGCTTAGGCCTGCTCCCTGCAGGCGGATATCCCCCGAGGGGTCCTTAGCGCTGCTGCTGAGGCGGGAGAGGCTCCCGCCACCACCGCTGCGCTCGCCAGCCTTGAGCCCAGCTTCTGGCTGAGCAGCGCTCCCCCTGTGGGAGCACACTGACCACCAGGGGGCAGCTCATGACAGCGTGAGGGCGTGATGACCATTTGCATATTAGCTCTTTATTATATAGGATAGATATATATGTATGAGATATCAAAGGCACTTTGCCAAATGCTAAAAATTTCAAAGAAGCAACAATCTTAGTCCTTGATGGCTGATATGTGCAGTAGTCCTCCACTGTGAGCCTGGAAAGTACTACATCTAAATTCTCCATGGTAGATTGGGAAAATAGAACTGATTTTATACACGTAGATTCACTGCTATGTGAACACATAGGAAAAGAATGACTTTGGTCTGGAGGAGTCAAAGTATGCTTCAGAAAATCCTCTAATACAAAAAATTTAAAAAGCAAAAGCAACTACAAATAAAAGGGGAGGTGAAGTATGAGTAGATGTTCATGAGAAGAAGAAAAGCAGATTCCAAGAAATAGGGACAGTCTATGCATGGCTTTGAAAATAAGGCAGACATGTTTGAAAAATAGCTAATAATCCTATATGCTGGATTGTGGGGTTAAGATTAGAAAAGTGACCAAGAGTCACATTATGCAAATTTTGTGTGCTAAAATAAGGTTAGAATTAATGTTGCAGATGAACAGATTTTTAAAAAGAGGAGTGATATGATTATATTTTCGCTTTAGAAAATAATCCTATCTAATAAAGACAGAATATGCAAATTGACCATAACTCCACTACAAAGATGGCGGCACCCACAGCCAATAAGGAGGGAATATGCAAATTGATGCGACAAGGCGAGAGGTGGAAAGGCAGCTCCAGGCCAGAGTGAAGGCGGTGCTGGCAGCCAGGGGAAGGAAGGCCTATTCTTGCACGAATCTTCGTGCATTGGGCCTCTATTATTATACATGGACTCATATTATACATGGAAAAAATTTTTA
The DNA here is from genome assembly GCF_027574615.1 of Eptesicus fuscus. Classification (NCBI taxonomy): domain Eukaryota; kingdom Metazoa; phylum Chordata; class Mammalia; order Chiroptera; family Vespertilionidae; genus Eptesicus; species Eptesicus fuscus. Next base: position 59,806,088 of record NC_072477.1, read on the forward strand.
AAAGCATTTATGTAAACTTTCTCTACAACTTACTGGAAATGACAGTGAAGAAATTAATAAAGGTGTAAACTCCAAGATAAAAAGTGTGGTAGAGGAGACATCAGACAAGAACTATCAACTATATTTTGGAAGATGGGAAGCTGAGAGAAGAGGAATAGCTGACTGGGCAGAATAGAAAAAGCTAATAAAACCTAAAAGCCTAATAAAACCTGAAAAGAGGAAGCCAAGAAGAAGCAAGATGAGTTGCTCTAAAGAGTTTGGAAAGGTCAGGAATTTATGGCCCCTGGTGCTTATGAAGATGAAGGAATGGGTGGAGCAAGGAAACAAAGAATTCGTCAAAAGTCTGCATAAGTTATGGACCCTTTCCCTTGCCCCACAGCCAGGTGAGTATCTCTCCCTTGTCCTTGGAGAAAACAAGATGTTTGCTCTCTGGAGATGCTGAATCAGCAGGGTTCTGGACTCAGTGACACCAGGGAGCTAAACAGAAATGGGATTCAATGACAGCCACATTCTGAAGGGTGGGAGTAGGAAAATTTCTCTTAGCTCCATGAATGTACTCCAAGCTTATACTCCCCATGGAGGAGACTGACAAGTTCTTCTTTGAAGAAAGTGACAGCCAAATATCTCCAGGTGTGTAAGAAAATCCTCTAATACAAAAGATTTAAAAAGAAAAAGCAACTACAAATAAAAGGGGGATTGGGAGGAGAATAAACCATGGAGAAAAGAGAAGCAATGCAAGAGAAGAAAGCTTTAAAGAAACCTTTATTAATTAACAGTTATTGCATGCATTGAACAACAGGATGCAATAAAAAGAGAATAGTAAGTAAACAAGAAAAATATCATGCAAATTATCAATATATAAGTAGAAATAATTTTTTAAATTAATATAAAATAATTGAGAGTTAAAATTGAGAAAATCTTCCAGAAAGTAGTACAAAAGTACAATAAAAAAATTAAAACATAAAATATCATTGTGAAATGTCCAAATATGAGGGATAGAGGAAATCCTAAATACTTCCAAAGAGAAAAACATAAAGAATCACAGTGGTGGTGGATTTCTTAAAAGTAATACTGGAAACTAAAAGACAATGGAGAAATGACTCCAAAGAAAGTAATTACTTTCTTCCTAGAGTTTAGCACCTGGACAAACTTTCATTTCTATATGACATTAGAACAGAGGTATTTCCAGGTATGTGAAGTGTGGCAGACACTACTTACACCAGTATTTGCTTCCCTTTTCCTTCCTAGAACCCAGAAGGTTGCACTTCCCAGTTAGGCGAGGTCGCGTGTTCTACTCAAGTGGCTGTGAGCAGAAGTGATGTGTGCCAGGTCCTGGCCAGAGCATTAAAAAGAGAGGTGTGAGCGCCATGCTTTCTGAAGAGGCCTCATGTTGAGATGGTAGAGCCCCAGGATGGAAGCAGTTTGGATCATTGGAAGGCCAGAGGAGAGACAGCTGCCCTGGAGGGTTACCTGACCTCCAGCAGACTTGTCTGAGTCGGAAGAGACTTGATAAATGACACCATAAGTTGTGATGCTTATTTGTAGCATAGTCTGGCCTACCCAATACATAATCTACCAAAAATAATTCTAACTGCATCATTTCTCAAAAAGTTAGTGGCTACCCTGTGACCCAGCAATTCCATTCCTAGGTGATACACCCAAAAGAAATGAGCACGTGTGTCCAACAAAAAATGGATACAAGACTATTTGTAGCAGCAGTAATTATAATATCCAAACACTTTACATTTATACTATATACCATAGTAAAAAGCAAACAAAAGAATAAATTACTGGTACATGCAACAACATGGATGACTCTCTAAACTTAATGAAGGGTAAAAGAAAGCCAGATGTAAGACTACATAACTTATGATTCTTTTACATGAAGTTCAAGAACAGGCAAACTATTGATGGTGATAGAAGTCAGACTAGCGATGGCCTTGTTGGGGGTGGTGTGATGGCGTAGGGTATTATTGGGAAGAGGCAGGAGAAATCCCCATAGAGTGCTGGAGATAGTCAATCTCTTAATCTGGATGATAGTTACAAGAATAATTACCAAAAAATTATTGGGCTGGACACTTAAGTTTAGTACACTTTACTATGTTGTACCTCATCTAAAATAATGTTCTTAAAGAAAATAGAAGAGACTGGATCCACCAAAATGAGGGCATAAAGCCAAAAGCAGGAATGCATGGGACCCAGGTGACAGGCAATCCCCTGAGGGACAGAGATAAAGGGGATTCCTAAGACGATGGCAGTGGCGATTCCCAGGATGGCAGCTGTACAGCAGGCTGGGTTGCAGTCAGTCATGGTGCGAGGCAGAGGCAGAGATCAGAGAGAGAAGCGTCTAGAAAAAAGAGAAAGGAAAAATAAACTGATAGATTATCTCAGTGTTCAACTCTATTGGAGAGAACATCAGTATTCCATAGAAGAATTTGGGGAGGAATTAATGATAAACACATGAAAAAACTAAACAAAAACCAAAAAAAGAGGCTATTATTAATGAAAAAAGTTACATAAACACATTACCATAGTATACTATATGGCTGAGCTTACATTTATCCAAAATCTTATTATACAATTATATTGGGAAGATAAGAAGTAGGAAGGCAGAGTGGGCAAAGGGGTATGTATGGTAAGAAATCTGAATTATCATCAGCTGCAGAAGAACAGCTGTAGAGTTCCTACATTTAAAAAAAAAATAAGGAAATAACTGCACATGCAAATTATTTAGAAACAGAAAGCAAAGAAAATAACAGTTGAAAGTGTTGTGACTCAAGATGGAGAAGACAGAGGACTGCTATTTTTTATTGGCTTATAAACTACACACATAAAGTATTTCAGCACCTTGTTGAAGCAGTTAAAACATGTCTAAAAAAACTGCAAGACATCCTATCTAATAAAGATGGAATATGCTAATTGACCCTCACACCGTTGCAAAGATGCTGGCGCCCACAGCCAATAAGGAGGGAATATGCTAATTGACTGCTCTGCCCTCAAAGATGGTGGCGCCCACAGCCAATGAGGAGGGAATATGCTAATTGGACTACCCCTCCCTCAAAAATGGCAGTGCCCACAGCCACAAGATGGCACCCAGTCCCCTCAGCCCCCCAGCCTCCTAGGGCCGGCTCAAGGCACAGGCAAGCCTCAGATGTCGGCTGCCCAGCAGCCCAGGGCTGCCTGAGGCTCAGGTAACCAGGGCCGGCCGAGGCTGCCGGCAGTGGCAGCAACAGAGGGGCATCGCCTTCCCCTGATCGCCAGGTCACCTTCCACCCCTGAGGGCTCCTGGACTGTGAGAGGGAGCAGGCCGGGCTGAGGGACCCCCCCCCCCCATCCAGTGCATGAATTTTCATGCACTGGGCCTCTAGTCCTATATAATAAATATGCAAATCGACCCAATGGCAGAATGACTGGTGTAATGACCAGTCACTATGACACACTGACCACCAGGGGGCAGACACTCAACGCAGGAGCTTCCCCCAGCCCGCAGGCTTCAGGCCAGCCAAGGCGGGTGCCAGCAGGGCCCCTCACCCCCCCATCACCATACTGATCGCCCCATAGATCGGCCCTGACCGCTGGCCAGGCCTAGGGACCCTACCCATGCACAAATTTCATGCACTGGGACTCTAGTTTAAAATAAAATAAAATAACTCATTCCAAAGCACATTTTGATTCTCAGCTCTATCACAGCTAATAGCATGATGATATTGTACCAGGGTTTAGAATATTTTTGATGTAATCACTTTTGTCATGATTTTAAATCCTGGTTGTGCAATTTAAATGTACCTTTAAAAAATTAGATTCCATTAAAAGGAGCATGGTCCCATTAAAACGAGGCACACTGTACCTAGAATGGCTAGTCCTGTAATTTCTGCAGGCTTAGTAGAACCATAATGTGGAAAAAATAGGTATTATATTTGTTAAGATGCAAAAGTTGTAGGGAATTAAAAACCTCAACTCAGTGTGGCTGAAAGAATAAAAAAGAGAATGTATTTATTCCTCTAAAGTACTTAGAGGTAGAGAGATTCCAGACAAGGCTGCCTCAAAGAGGTCACCCAGTATGCAAGCCCTTCTGTTGCTTTCTGCTTCACACACCACAGTGTTGGCTCCATCCTGCAGCTGGCACCTCTCTTCGTTTTAAGATGCTGGTACTGTCTGCTGGGGCTAATCTTTCCTCATTCAAGCCCATTGGGAAAGAGTAGGCATCTGTGACTGATGATGCCCAACAAAAGTCTCAAATGTTTCCCATTGGACAGGCTTAGGTCACATGCCTACTGTTGAAGCAATCATTGGCCAGGAGAGGAATGCACTAGAACCCCTAGTGGACCAAACCTTCCTAGATCCACACTGATGCTTAATTGGGAAGTAAGAGCTGTTGGGAGAGGAGGAAGGGAGACAGATGGAGAAACAATTATAAATGTCCCCAAAGGTACTTAAAAAGGGAAGAAGCTCTGAATATGTTGGTATTTGCAAGTGCACTATCTTAAGATTGTCATGCTATTGCTACCTCAAAATTCTCATTTTTAAAATTCCTGTCGAAACTTGAAGAAAGTCAAAAAGAGTGGTATTTTTGGAAGTGAAAATAGGGCCTTTGCCATGATAAGCTCTATGTAGGAAATAGCATGTCTCTCCTAATGGAATAAAGACTAGGATAATGTAATGCTTTGGTGAAACAAAGGTTTTTGGGTTTTTATTTGATCTAAAGATAGGCAAACCCTAAGAAAGTCCCTAAATCAAATTAAGCCCGGGGGAACATCATAGCATATCACGTTGTAAGCATAGTGTTGGTACAATCAAAAGAATTTGTTTAAAAGGTCAAAAGATGTAGGATTCTCCTGAGAGTCCTAGTTTAAGTCATTTATATTTTAAAAAAAGGGGGAAAATAATGGTTCCATCTCACTTAATGGTCATAAGAATCAAAACAGATTATTATTTGTTTTAAGTACATATATATGAGGAGTAAGTATGGGAATATGAATAACTGTGGAAGATTGAAAAGGCTGCCTAAGTTCAAAATTTAAGATCTTTTTCTACTTTGAGACAGTAGATAAATGTCGCACTTATCTGTAAGTATAAGGCACTTAAAATATAAATTGTGTAATTGAGAGGGAAATTACACAACCTTTGACTCCTTTTATCACTCCTGAGGCCACCTACCTGTGTGGACACGGACATATGATTTCAAAGGGCACCATTGCATCTACTGGAGGTCCACTGGAATTGCAGCCCTGGTCCCAGGAGGAGAGAAAGCACATCTCTAATGCTGGCCTTGCAAACTCAAATCAAATGGTGGTGGAAAATGTCACACAGTGGAAGAAAAACACAGAAGAATTCTATAATCTCAACAAACTTTAAAAAAATATATTCTGGTGTGCATCTGGATTGAAGAGAGACTGAGTGATCACTTTAAGATGTCTGGATTTCATCATTTGTATTAGTTTGCTCAATATGTTTGCTGTAAATACTGCAGCTGAATATTTGATGAGCCCTCCTGTTTAGACCAAACTGCTGCCAGTAGAACCATAGTACTTAATTTGCTCTACTCTTAATCAGATGATTTATCTAATCATATCAACTTTTAATTCATTTGCATTAAGATTGCTAAATGATCTTAAATATGGTAGTAAGACTGTTATGTAAATATTTTTGTGTTTATCACAAGTCAATGATTTCCAAATACGGGGGATATTTTAGACTGATTTTTAACATATATTTTTATTGATTTCAGAGAGGAAGGGAGAAGGAGAGAGAGATAGACACATCAATGGTGAGAGGGAATCACTGATTGGCTGCCTACTGCATGCTCCCTACTGGGGATCAAGCCCAAAACCCCAGGCATGTGCCCTGACCAGGAATCGAACCATGACCTCCTGGTTCATAGGTCAGGGCTCAACCACTGAAGCACTCCAGCCAGGCTAGACTAATTTTGAAAAAAGAGAGAATGAATGGCAAGTGAATATATTTTACTTTGCCCACTATCTCACTGCATTCTCTCTTAAATGGGCAAATATTTAACAATTGTTTTTGCAAAATATCTCTAGATTAATAGATGTTCTAAAGCAATTTTTTCTGCTTTTCAATTTCATTTTACATTCAATGTTATGTATATTAGTTTCATGTGTACAGCATAGTGGTTAGACAATCATATACTTTACAAAGTGTTCCCTCCAATATTTCCAGAACCCACTTGACACCATACAGTTATTACAATATTATTGGCTACATTCCCTATTCTGTACTTTACATCCCCGTGACCGTTTTGTAACTACCAATTTGTACTTCTTAATCCCTTCACCTAGTCTCCCAGCCCGCCTCTCCACTCTCTGTGCCTATGAGTTTGTTCTTATTTTGTTCATTCATTTCTTTTGTTCTGTAGATTCTACATATAAGTGAAATCATATGGTATTTGTTTTCCTCCGACTGACTTATTTCACTCAGCATAATGCCATCCAGGTCCACCCGTGCTGTCGCAGCTGGTAAGATTTCATTCTTTTATATGACCAAGTAATATTTTATTGTATATATGTAGCAAACCTTTTTGAAATATTTTTCTATTTATTACAAACATGAATGATTTATAGCAATTTTATTTTTGTGTTTGTATTAAGGTGGTAGAACTAATCACAAACCAAATTCAAAATGTACTTCCAGGTGCTTTAGTGACACAACTTTGACCCCAAACACTCTACTCTTTGCAAAGTTTTCATCAGGCAAACATGGCAGTTATTATAAAAATGGCCAGAGTAAGTAAGGACATAATTGTCTGGCTTCATAATAAAGATAATGATAATAGATCCTACTGAACTCTTACCAGGACTAGGCCCTGTGCTAGACATTTTGAAAAATAAGGTTTGAAAAAATATGATTTCCCCCACTTTACCAGAAGGGGATACTGAAGCACAAAGAGGCTAATTAACTTGCCCAAATCCACACTTTGTAACTGGCGGAGGTAAGGCCCGTACCCACAAAGACTCTTCAATAGAGCTAAGACTGCCAATAACTCATGGGTTTTATTCTGGGTTTTCATATTCTTTATGAAATACATTAAAAAGTAAAAAAGGTGATAAATCAATTTCTAGTATTACTATACATCATTTTTATTTCTATAAAAGGAAGATAATAAAATAGTGTTTTGTACTACAGTATAAGAAAGCATATGTATGTGGTATAAATGGAATAAATCTTGATAATACTATTTAATTCTCAGTTCAGCTCTGGAAAAGAAGACATACCTTATGACAATGAACAATAGAGAGAAGTTTGATGGCAAGTTTAAAACAATCTTAAGTTGAGTTTATAGTCTGTGTTTCAGACCTTTAGAGGAAAAGTACTTCAGACCAGAATGATAAATGGGTCTTTTCAGTCCTCAATTTTTTATTTGTTACTACCTATCATAGGCTCTTTATTACAACACTATTTCTAGACTAAAAATAAAAAACAGAGACTTGGTGATATTTTTATCAATTTCTACCTGCTTCATATATTTAGGAAAAAATTGTTAGCTGAGATTTTCAGGAAATCATCCTCAAATCAATCCAATCTGTTTTCTTCATGTTCCCTTTAGTTCTCAACATTTCGAGATAAATATTTAGCAGTTATCTTTAAAAGTAAGAGAAGTTCAACATGGTTCTTATTCTCATAATGTCTGCACTGTGGAAAAATGAAAGACAAGTCAAAAGACAGACCAAACGCTATCAAATGGCCACACTTTAAAAGGGGTAGTGGGGCCCTTGGTTGAGACTTTTGATTTTGGTGGTTTTTACATAATAGAATCCATTTGACCAAAATTTAGATGTAAAGATTGAGCAAGAAAGATATTTCTTCTCTTCTAACAGTTAGTATTGTCACATAATGTATGTTGGTTTGAAAATACCTTTTTAAAAATATGAATGTGTTAGAACACAGTAAGTAAAATGTCTTTGCACAGCTAGGTCAAGTTGAGGAATTATGTAAGTCTAGGAGCAGCAAGACGTTCACGCATTCATCGGTTTAATAATTTTAGTAAGCCAGTTAAAGAATCTATCCCTGTTTCTTATTTGTGATGTTTGGGGAATGAATGTGCTGATAATTCTTTCGCAACTCTCTCGCATGCATGCAGCGGGACCGGTTTTAGGCTTGGGACCCTATGAGGTACTAAAGCAAGCATTCACTCTCTCACACTTGAGGTCACAAATTTTTGCAAGTCAAAAAATGTTGAGCATGCCAAAAACATCACAGCACACACTACCAAATAAAAGAACCCTGTTATTCTTACAAGGAAAGGTTTGACAAGACAGGAAATAGGCAGGGTCAGAGAAGTTTACTTAATACTGAGACGTATTTAACCATCCTGAAGCCAAAGTACAATGACAGTTAAAAAAAAAATAAACAAATAGCTGTTACACAAAACAAAACCCCAGGATACATGGTCTCCACTGGAACTGATTATTAGATTTTGAGCAAATACAGGAAGTGGATAACCCCAGGGAACCCTCACAAAATTTCTAGCCATCTTCCCCATTTACTTTTTGTCACATGCCTTTCACTGAGATAATGTGGATTAAAACAGTTTTAATTTCGTGAGTAGAAATATGAACCCAAACAAAAATTGGCCTTAAAAATGCTACAAAATAATTTCATGAAAGGGCAAGACTTTTAAATGTTACATTCTCCTAAAAATGGGGAGAAAAAAAGAAGAAGATGGAAGATAGGAAAAATGTAGCTGTTCATTACAATTTTCCATTTTTTGTTTAAACACAGCAGGAGGGCAAAGCCGCTGGCTTCTCTTCATCCTCCCAGATGCCAGGAGGGATTGTGCAAAGCCCCGCAACCACCCCGATTTTCCTTAAAGTCATAATCATTGTTCTCCTGTAATGACTGCTGCCTGCTTTCACTCAAATGTTACTGCAGCTTGTTTTCTGCCAGTGTGGACCCTCTGGGAGCCATGGACTCATAATTGTAGATAAAACTGTTTGTTTTTTTAAAATAAATTTATGTAGCACATTGACAAAAAAGCAAACACCAAGTGACATCTAGTGGATGTCTATATTATTTTCTAAAGCCTCTAACAATATTCTCAGCAATAGGCTGTCTTAATATTGCTTATAATTTTTGTTTCTCGGCGTCTCTGTCTTTTTCCTAAGACAGAAAGGCAGATTATCAGATAGGAAAGTTGTCATTTTCTTTGGTGGAAGAAAAAAATATTCTCTTCCATTAGCATATGAATAACAAGTCTCAAGATAAAATACTCTGGAGATAACTTACCTATAACACATGCTACAAATGTGCAAAAAAGGTCTATTCAACATGTGAAACATTTGGGCCATTATCAACTATGTAGACGGTTCTTAGATATGAAATATCAAGTACCAAGTTTCTCTGTTTATAAATTTAAAAATAATTACTAATTTGGCAAATCTATATTTAGTCCAACTCTTGTCCCCATTTTCCATTGCTGTTTGTTGTTGTTTTCATTTTCCCCTTGAGAATGCTGGGGAGAATTGTGTGAGTATCTAGGTCCACTTTCCATAACTTCTGGTAATGTTTGCTGGTTCACCACAAGTTATTAAAGAAGAGTAACTTACCCAGGCTTACAGAAAGCAGCTGAAAACTTAATTGGGATTGGGACTGTTTAACAATTCCTCTCCAGCAATTTCATGTGTCTGGAAGGCTTTGCGGAGAATAAATGCCTTGCACTGATGTCTAGAGACTGCATTTGTGGAAGAGACAGAAAGGGAAATTGTTGAGTGAAAAATTGAAAGATGGTGTTTAAATTTAGTATTTTCTTTTCTTTCAAGGAAAGGAAACTTGGAATATGTAACCCAGATGTCAGCTGTCTGGCTGTCCCCAAGTCTTGCAGTCTTTTAGAGTTATTCTTCATTTCAGTAATCACACACACACACACACACACACACACACACACACACACGGCCCTGCATGAAGCCCTCCTCTAATTTCCTATAGAAAACTAGGATTGCTCATTCTTAATCTCAGCTCTGCATCAAGCTTTGTAGAACTGTCTTGTTCTTTACCCACTTAAGCTGGAATGCAGGCATCGTTGCTGTTAGCCCTCCTCCGAAGACCACTGGCACTAACGCAGTGCACAGGGTCATCTTCACTGAAGTTCGGGTAGTAGGAGGGAAGCGACACCACAGCTCAGCAAACAGATTAAAGTGTAATCCATGCAGTGATACAATGTCTTGGATTTGTTTCAAAACAATTCATTGTGGGAATACTACTCAGCCATAAAAAAGATGAAATATTGCCATTTGCAGCAACATGGGTGGATCTTGAGGGTGTTATGCAAAATGAAGTAAGGCAGAAGGAAAAGGACAAAAAAATACGATTTCTCTAACTAACAAAACAAACTAACAAACAAGTAAACTAACAAAACAAACAAAAACTAACTCAGATTTCAGAAAACACAATGGCGGTTACCAAAGGGGAAGGTGGGTGGAAGGGCAAATTGGGTAAAGACAGAAGAAAACTAGACTTTGGGTGGTAAGCATGCAATCGAGTATACAGATATTCTGAATTATAATGCTGTGTACCTGAAATGTATACAATGTCGTTAACCAATGTTACCTCAATAAATTTAATTTCAACATTAAAAAAATAATGTATTGGGGGTTGGGAATGAGGGAGTACGTAGGGATGTGGAATAAATAAAATCAGCTGCGGGTTGCTAATTGCTGAAAGTGAGGGCTGAGTGCATGGGGTTCACCATACTATGCATTCTACTTTCGTACCCGATTGAAATTTGCAAAATAAACATTTAAAAGAATAAGTTCACTGGTGATCCCTGATGCAGGAGCTTTCCCACTGGCTCCCATCCCTTCTCCCATTAGCCTCCTACCGCATTTGGGGACCTCCTCCCACAACTTCGGAGTCTCCCTGCCTCTCCTCCTTCCCAGGCTGCCCTGGGCTCTGGGACCCACTTTAATACCTGGGTAGCCCATCAGAATGGTTTGCTGACTCCCTAAAAATAAAGAAATCAGTTTTCACCCTCAAAGGAATTCTGCCCCAGCTTTACAAAGCACCCCATTCAGGTAAAAGCAACTCGCTAGCATGGACAGCATTTCAGGTTAGTTCTCTTCCTCCTCCTATTTGTGTTCTAACTGAAGTTCTGGTCATTGTCTAACAAGGGTTGACTCAGAGAATTATAACAGGACCAAGCAGGTTAGTCTTGGGGAGAAAGCACACGTCAAATGCGGCAAATAGGTGATTATTTTGCATTCTAAATAAAAGATATGCAACGTAGCCCTGCCCAGTGTGAGCATCCCTTGCACGGAAAGGTGGCCTGTTTGATTCCAGGTCAGGGCACATGCCAGGGTTGCAGGATTGGTCCATGGTTGGGGTCCTTAAGGGAAGCAACTGATTAATGTTTCCCTCTCTGTCTCTCCCTTCCACTCTCTCTAAAATCAATGAAAACATTTTTTTAAAAAAAACGACATTGTGTCATACATAAATGAAACTATCTTAAAATAAAGCATGTAACTTTCTCTCAGCTACTCATCTGTACTGCAGTAGCCCAGCGGCAGGCAGCTAGCACAGCCAGCCCATCCTCGGTGCCTGGAAGCCTGAGGTGTCTGCACCCCCATGCATTTCCGTGAGACGGGAGAGAGGCCCAAGGGCAGGCGGCCCAGCACGATTAACCAACCTTTCTCCTATCTTAGCATCAACTGGCAGCTGCTCCTTTAACTTAACTTTGTCTACTTTGGCCTAGAAAATGCAGGCTTTGCTCACTGCGGCCCTGAAGTCAGCTGAGGTGAATGTTTACCACCACCCCCTCCCCCACCCCAAAGGTGTGCTTCTTCCAAGAGAGGCAGAGAAGTTAGGTAGGGAAAAAGTGTTTCACTTCAAACACGTGTGGGGTAGACTGGGAGAGTCACTCTGGATTACACTAATAATGTAAAGCTGGAACTTGTGTCTGCTATCCCCCCTCCCCTTTTTAAAAATATATTTTTATTGATTTCAGAAATGAAGGGAGAGGGAGAGAGAGAAACATCAATGATGGGAGAGAATCATTGATTGGCTGCCTCCTGCACGCCCCCCACTGGGGATCAAGCCCACAACCCAGGCATGTGCTCTGACCAGGAATTGAACCGTGACCTCCTGGTTCATAGGTCGATGCTCAACCGCGGAGCCACGCAGGCTGTCCCCTTTCAACATTTCCTGGAGGGAGGACAGGGACTGAGCTTTGGGGGGAGGGAGGGAGAGGGAGCTGTGGCTTCTGCAGCCACTTGCCAAACACCTCTGATCAAGGGACTGGGAAAAGTGGACGTGTTACGGTTGGCATGTGCCATTGACCCCAAGCTCATGTGAGACAATGTCAGCACTTACTTCTGGCTCTAACTTGCAAAAACACTTCCTCTCTTTCTGCCAGCACCATTCTCCCTCCCACTCACCCCTGGAGTCCGACACAGTTTCCATTCCAAGGAGACCTGGTAATGATTCCAAGGAGACTGGCTAACATGTTCCCGTGACAGCGCTGGCGGGCGGCGGGGAGGGCACGGGATAAGTTTAGGCTGAAATGAATTAGGAAACATTTTCAAGTTACTCTTTGAAGCTTTTATTGCCTTATCATCAAACGGCTTCTCTTCTGTGGCTGTATATTGATTTTTCTGACGATGAAAAAGTGTTTCATCTCTTCTATGATAATCAAATAGTCTCAGTTAATGGTAGCCTTCTTCTTTCTGAACCGTATTATTCCACATATTATAGAATTGTCCCACAGTCCCCATCTCCCAGGACTGCCATTCAGCATTAGTCTCTTTCTAATATTATTTTTCCTATCGTCCCCCACAATGGAACGTCTCCGTTCCAAACATACGGCTGCAGGGGATTATATCATTATTTGCCTTTGCTCTAGTCAAAGTATTTTATGGGAGCTTCCTGTCATTCGTCCTGATCTATGCTACTATTTGTCAAAACATCGCCTCCGAAATTGCCTGCTTCTCTAAGATGCCAGAAAAATATATTTCATGTCAAATACAAGTTAAGCCATTATAAATCCCACTGGGGTTTCAAAACGGGGCACACTTGGGATTTTATTTTTCTCTAAGAATAATGTCCTTCCTAATACTAAGTGAATGGACTTGTAGATGAGTATACTGTCATAACATGTTCCCAAAGCCCCTGGCCCATTAGAAAATAGTCACAAAAAATGTGTTTCTCTCCTACATACTTGTGCAGTGTATGAGAAGGCTGACCTCATGTTTGGTTCCGTGTTCATACCTGTGTGGGATGTGGGTTAATGTCTTTCCTGGGTGGAAAAGGGGGTATTAGACCCAGATCAGGAACTCTGGAGTCTAGTCCTACAACTGCTGTAGTTTAGTGGTTCCCATGACATCAAGCACATCCCAGCCTCCATTTGTCTCAGGTTTCACTTGTAATCTTACAATGTCTTAAGTCACCCTAGAGAGATTATTTACAACCTCATCTTTGCAGTTTTTTGCTGTAATTTCCATCCATCTTTCCTTTGCCATCCTCTGTGCGCCTTACCTGGTGTTTTGACAATGGCTTCTTGAACTTCTCTGTCACAGACGTTTAGTTTAATAGCAATCTTCTCAAAGCTCAGCTCTGATTATCTTTTTTATTTTTCAGAGAGGAAAAAAAGAGGGAGAGATCGAAACATCAATGATGAGAGAAAGTCATTGATCAGCTGCCTCCTGCACGCCCCACACTGGGGATTGAGCCCACCACCTGGACATGTGCCCTGACCGTGACCTTCTGGTTCATAGGTCAACACTCAACCACCGAGACACGCCAGCTGGGCTAATCTTACTTTTTGCTCCAAATTATTCCATGGCTGGCCATTGCTTCCCTGGTGTTTAGGACCCTCCAACGTGGACTTGCAACCTACCATTCCAAATAGTTGGCAATGTCCTACACGTCCTTTATACTCTAGTCTATTTGAACTTTGGTTTTGCCAGTTTCTGAATGTGCCCTCTTTGTATTTTTAAGGCATATCACAGATTTCTATATTTGTCTAGAATATAGATGGCAACCTTCTAGATAATAACCTTTCCGAAGATAGTTGCTAGCATTTATTGACCAAATATTTTTTCCCATGGACTGTGTGAGATAGTTTATATTCATCATATCTAGATTTTCTAATAATGTTAGGTGGATAGTATTGTCTGTATTATTCAGATGGGAAGTCTGAGGCTCAAAAGTGGTTAAATGATGTACTCAAGCAACACAGCAAGCATGTGACCACTCACGTCTTAGTTGTTTGACCTGTATCATCTAGAAAAACACTAAATGGAATGGTAGTCAATAATACTGTAATAACTATGCACAGTGCTAGGTGGGTACTGGACTTATGGGGGATCACTTTGGAAATTATATAAATGTCTAACCACCATGCTGTACATTTGAAACTACTATATAATAATATTTAATGTCAACTCTAACTAAAAAACAACAACAACATAAAAACACTAACGTGAATGAATCATGATGCTGGCACTTGCCCAGCAAATGTAGCTGGGCAAATTTAAACATGAATGAATGTAAAATGATGTTTTTATACCTTAAATCCAGCCCCCTCACTTTAGATAACTGCCACCAGGTGGCAGTAGTTTGCTACAGCCGTAAAGTCTGGTCTCAAGATTCACAAAAATGGAATAGGAGAGCAGGAAAGGTTGGGGGAAATTATTTGATGCACTCTCCTTATTTTATGATAAGAAAACTGAGAATTTGTAAGGCTTCAAATTATTCAGATCTTTTAGTCAGTCAAAGAGCAAAACTTAAATGTGGGTCTAAAACTCCCAAAGCTAGTATTTCTTCATTATACACACTTGTATATACTTTTTTTCTTCAAAACATAATTTATAGTTATAACTTCCCCATATTTTCAATATTAAAATATTCATTAAAATAGCAAATGTAATCAAAATTAAGCAAAAAATTATTATAAAAATCTAACCATTTTAAAACAAGTAATATGGCTTTCGTGTTAATAAAAAAACGTATTAAAATATAAATAATGCAAAAAAGGGAAAAAAATTACATTTCCGACAACTAGAGATGATTATTATTTTGGTATATATTTTCCCAGAGGTTTTTTTTTTTTTTACTCATCTGTAAAACCCATTTTAAAAAATTAGACATAATTTTTATTTTAAAATTAGACAGTTTTCTTTTCTCATTTTAAAAAAATTAGATACAAACCAAGACATAATGTAATAACTTGTTAATCAAATTAATCTTAAATTTTCTCTATAATCTTACTTTTATAAATAGACATTTTATTTAGGGGACCACTTGGATCTTTTTATTTTACTTTTTAAATAAGTTTTTATTGATTTCAGAGAGAGGGTGGGAGAGGGAGAGATAGAAACATCAATGATGAGAGAGAATCATCAATTGGTTACCTCCTGCACATCCCTACTGGGGATCAAGCTCGCAACCTGGGCATGTGCTCTGACAGGGAATCAAAACAGTGACCTTCTGGTTCATGGCTCGGTGCTCAGCCACTGAGCCACACCGGCTGGACTCCTGGTTCTTTTAAAATTCTCCCAACCTAACCATGTTTACTAATAAGGGAAGACCATTTTTATGTACTGTTTTTTTCTTCATATACTTCCTGAGAAGATTCTCAGGGAAAATTTCATTTTCATTTATATTTTGCTTTTTTCTCATTTTCTTTTCAGTAAGGGAAAGAGCAATGTCAGAACACTGTGTACCCAATCCATCTCCAAGTAGAGATGTATCTTTTTTGCAAAAGGCATTTCTTTTTCACTTTTGAAATGTTATTCCTTCCCACATCACCTGTCTTCTTAGGATGATGATACAATACCAGAGGGTATTTCTCAGCTGAAAGGACCAGGTCAGTTACATAAAATAGTATATTTTACACTAACAAGCATATGATAAGATGGCTATAAATGCCTGACAAAGGTCAATCACATTGTCTTTACTAGAATGTTTACACGCCTCTTATAGTGGGTTCTGTCAAGCTTTCTCTCTATACAGGGATGCTCTCTGAATCTACAAATATTACTACCACTATTAGGAAATGTTGGCCCATGTGATTTCTATCCTTCTCTGTATCTGCTGTTCTTAACAGTCTATCACCTTTACCTTATGCGTATGCTGTAGAGGTGAGCAGGAGGAAAAGAAGTTTGGGACGGGGGAGCGGGGGCGGGGAGCAGAGATAAGTGCCAACTATTAGTTCTCTCTTAATGGGGACCACTGCCAGAGTTAAAGATGTGGGGGAAGAGAAAGACAGATGAGAGAGGACCTAGGGTGATTTGGGAATAGTCAAAGCAAGAGGATTGGGGTAGGAGCCCTGCTAAGAATGTTCTATATGACATTGAACTCAATACTTAGGTAATTACTAGAGGCTCCGTGCACAAAATTCATGCACGGGGGTGGTGTCCCTCAGCCCAGCCTGCTCTCTCTCTAATCTGGGACATCCCTCTCACAAGCCGGGACTGCTGGCTCCTAACCACTCACCTGCCTGCTTGCCTGATTGCCCCTAACCTCCTCTGCCAGCCTGATCACCACCTAACCGCTCCCCCAACTGTCCTCTCCTGCCGGCCTGATGGCCCCCAACTGCCCTCCCCTGCTGCCCTGATTGCCCCCACTGCCCTCCCCTGCCGGCCTGATCGCCCCTAACTGCCTCTACCTTGGCCCCCACCACCGTGGCTTTGTCTGGAAGGAAGTTGGACATCTGGAGGATGGCCGGTCACCCAGTCTAATTAGCATATTACCCTTTTATTAGTATAGATATCAGTGTTTCTGAGGCCCATTAATCCCAAACTCTGATACCTTCACGTCATAAAACTCCAGGTGCCTACGGACCCTAGCCTTGTAGCCTTCCACCATTCTTCCATTGATGAGATGGAAAATGAATCTGAGGAAATAATCGTTTGATAGCTCCTCCCAGGTGGAATAAAGGTAGTCATGTGGCAGGAAGTACTGTGCAGAGAAGGTGCTCTAGGCTTCGGCCCCCCCATCCACCCAGGCCAACTGCTGAAGTACTGGTACGTGGCTCCAACTGCATAGCCACCAAGGTGAACTGGAGCATCAGATTAGTCTGTAGGAGTCACCCTGGTTTTTCCTCTTCTGTTACAGTACCAAGGACAGGAGTGGACAAGGGGTCATTAGTGAGACAAAACTGTGAAGGATAAGAAAAAATGCCTGGCTGGGAAGTTACCAAACTGTTAAAATCCAGTTCTTCTTGACTGTCATTTCTCCCTGTGAGTGTCCTTTACTACTCACATGCATTTCACTTCTGGCCACCAGATGTGTAGAAGCTTTCCTCTACACCAAGCAATTCTGTGACACCAGCTGGGTGTCCTACAATTTAATTCAGCTCTGACACTGTCTACATGAAGACAGTGTCAGAGGCCACAGGCCAAGTGCTCAGTCCCACAAGAATGTCTACTCCCCTCACCCACCCCCACACACACACTTCAGAAGCTGGTCACAAGCCCAGGTTAGCACCTGTGCTTCTCACCAACTGACTACGCAGCGATCGCCAACCTCGCCAACTGGTGGTCTGTGGACCACTGGTGGCCCGTGAGGTCCGAAAGGTTGGCGACTGCTGGATTAGAGGTTCCAAAGACCCACCCTCCTTGGGGTTAATTTCCTAGAGCAGCTCACACAAACTGAGGAAACACTTATGCTCAGTTTACTAAAAGGTATGATAAAGGACACAGTTGAAAACCCAGATGAAAGAGAAACAATGGGCAAGGTATGTGGGATGGGGATGGAGCTTCCATGCCCTGTGTGAGCACACCACTTTCCCAGCACCTCTATAAGTTCACCAACTTGGAAGTTCTTTGAAGCCCGGAGTTTTGGGGTTTTATGGAAGCTTCATCTCTTAGCTCTTTTCAAGCCTTCTCCCTTCTCAAGAGAATGAGGGGTAGGGTGGGGACCTGAAAATTCAAGGCTCCTGTTCATGGTCTTTCTGGTGACGTCCCCATCCAAAAGCCATCAAGGTGCCCACCCAGAGTAATCTCATTAGAACCATAGACACTTCCATCACCCAGGAAACTATAAGGGTTTCAGCTTTGTCAGGAACAGAGGTCAAAGACCAATATTAAAACAAGAGATGCTTCTAGTGTTCTTATCACTTAGGTAATTACAAGGGTTTTAGGAGCTGTCTCTGGAACCAGGGACAAAGACCAAGATACCTTTTCTATTATGTCAGATATTTGTAGTTTAAATCTAACAAGCCCATCCCTTAGGAGTCTTTAAGATCTAAGAACATCTATCATACATATCTCAGGTACCTGCTGCTATTTCCCCTGCCTCCATTCACAGCACACACACTTCTCCAAATAGCCAAGTCTTTCATTTTCCCCCCATGGATATGGTTATCTCTTTCAGAGTAGCTACAGATCTCAGCATCTTCCTTTAAGTATGGTGCCCAAAATAGAAAAATATTCCAGGTATGAAACAGATAAGGGCTTTCATTAACTACCTCTTTCATTCTATATTCTACCACCTGGAAGATTAAAGTACTATAAAGAACTTGGACTTTGAAACACAGGGCCCAAATTTTATTAGTGGTCATATTGGCTGAAATGTTAAGCAAGTTATTAAATACCTCTGGGACTTTTTAAAAAAATTGACATTAGAGAGAGGAAGCTCAGGGGAAAGACATCAATCTGTTGCCTCCTGTACACTCACCGGCTAGGGATCAAACGCATAATCTAGGTACATGCCCTGAACTGAAAATGAACCCATATCCTTTTGGTGAACAGGACAATGCTTCAAACTGAGCCACACTGGCCAGGGCCCTCTGGGCCTATTTTTGTCATCTATAAAGAGTGTTTTATCCACTCTCCCACAGGTATGCTATGAGAAATAAATAGTTTGTACATGCTTAATATAGTGGACTTCAGTAAGGGGTAACTAACATGAACAGTGTAAGTTACGGCCATCTCTTAGTAGTCATACTATTTGTTCTTACTCAACTGTTACTGTGTATGGTCAGGGTTCAGAGAACAGAGCTTACTCTGGCTAGTTCAGCAGAAATAATTTATACCACAACCCAGTACACACATAAATATGTAATTCAGTCTTCATAGTATTTACCCACCTGACAAGTGTCGTTTTTCTATTCAGTTTTTCAAAATGCTAGTTACGACCCACTGTGCTCATGTCATGACTCACTAATGAATAGCTACCCACAGATAGAAACCACTACACTGTAGGTATTAAATGGACTAGAACCACTGCATAAGCAGCGACACTCTAGCCTGTGCTTCCAGGACCTGGGTGGCCAGAGAGCTGCCAGCTCCGGCAGTCTGCTGTGTGACACCCCCCACACAAAAACGATGCGTCGGAGTCCACACTTTGTACCTGGTGCAAAGGGGTCTGGGAAATAGAATAGAGGAAGCACATCTAAGAAGTCTGCAGATGTTAATCAAACAAATCTACAGAAATGAAATGCTGCTTAAACATATTTAAACAAGAGTACATGGGTTGGACAAACCCAGTGGACTAAGCATACATCATTATATTTAGTTTATTCTGATTAAATTCAATATTTCCTTGGGTACAGCCTATTATTGCTACTGCAGTGAGGGAAACCAATATACTAACTACAACTCGTACAATTTACTTGATGAAACAAAATTTGGAGAAACCAACTGGAAATTTCCAAGTTACATTTCCTTTCACACATACTCTACCCAGTCAACCTGGGGTCTACCAAAAGGAGAATTAAAAAAGCAATTAACACTAAAAATAGAAAAATAAACTGATGATTCCCTTCCTCCCACTCTCACAAAGAAATATTAAAAGTTTAGACTCTCTGCCTCTCTCTCCATACACACACACACACACACACACACACACACACACACACACACACACACACACACACACAGTTTTTAGACCAATAAAGAGAACAAGGAATAACTTTATTATTATATTTTAGTTCAGTTTACATAATAATTTGTATCTGTGAAAGAATTCAAATTTATTGAATAAAAGGCTTTGCTTATGATTTATAAAACAAATCAAAGAATAAGTTGTTGAATGGGTAGCATTTAGTGAATTAAATAATACAGTTCTGGGGATCTAAATTGCTGTACATTTGATTGAAAAAAAACCAAAAAACTATTAAGTTACCATGAATATTTGTATAACAACAAATGTAGAAAAACATAAAAAAGTTCAATGTGATCCCAACAGAGTACCCTTTTCCTTGATCATGAGAGAACCAAACATTTTTAGAATCTAAAGCTGTTAAGTTTACAGAAGTGTAAAACACCAAACAAAAAACTTTATTTCTCATTTTCTATTCTTGGCATAAATTTTAATTTTTTCCAGTAGAACCAAAACCTCCTGAGCCCCTTTCAGTGTCATCCAAAACCTGAAAAGATAAAAGGTGGTAAGCCATCTGGTTAATTTCAGATCTTCTCAGTTCTCCCCAACTCCTCATTAATAAGACTTTCATTTCTGCTATTCCATCTTTTAAAAAGATTACAGAAAACAAAATTAAATTTTAAGAAAGCTCCATCAATTTAAATATTGAGTAATTTTCAAAAAAGCTAAGGAAATAGAATTTCACAGTATATTTAAATGATTTATTATCCAATATAATGCTATATGATAGCCATGAAAATCATTAAATTCTAAAGCTAAGATTTTAATTTTGCTTAAAAATGGGACTAGTCATTTATGCTATTTACTAGTAGTTACAGATAGCATAATTAAATCTCACAATTTTAATTTCCTTCACTGGTCATTCATCCCCTACTCAGTTTTTATGATACTTACTTGAACTTCCTCTATTTCTGGATAAAAAATCCGTTCACAAATGAGCTGTGCAATTCGGTCACCCTTTTTTACTTCAAAGAAAAAAACAAAAACAAAAGTGCGTTACTGATCTTTTATTAATGCATTCTCTGTACTCTGCCTTATACAATGAGAACTATAGCATGTGTTATTTAGATGTACATAACTTGGAAAACTCACTGCATCTATGTGACCATATGTATTTAACATACCTTCAAATTTTTCTTTGCCAAAATTAAACAGTACAACACCAAGATTTCCTCTATAATCTTCATCTATAACACCAGCTGGAGAAAAGAAAAATAATGTTAACTTGTTTTATGCTACCAAAACACTAAGAGTGTATAATGACCTCAAGATCACTCTTATGTGGCTCTGAGATTTTTAAATATTTTTAAAAATTAATTTTTAGAGAGAAAGGGAGAGAGGTAGAAACATTGATGAGAGGGAAATATTGATCAGCTGCCTACTATACAGCCCCCTGGTAGGGTATTGAGCCTGCAACCTGGGTTTTTACCCTGACTGCAAATCGAACCAGTGACCTCTCTTGGTGCCTGGGTCAACGCTCACCAGCTGGGCATGGCTCTGCAATTTTTATACAACTGAGTAAGCATTTGGTAACTATGTAAAGCATCAAAATTAAGAAATACTACTAATATGCAAATAAGAATTTAGAAGGTGTCCTTCATTTTCCAACCGGTTACCCTTATAAATGGTGACAGTCTCCTACTCTAAACTGGGAGCAGGCACTTCGCAACTCAGACAGGTCGTCCTGAATTGCTCTCCAAACCCACTGTCTATCCGCTGCACACCTGCCAAAAAAGACCAGGAGAAAATTATGATTTGGATTTTAAAGGCTTTTCCTGGTGGCAGCTTCCTACTAATCTCCACATCAAAATATGATTGAGTCATAAATAAAAATGTCAGAAAGCCTGAAGATCGGCAGTGGAGTAAGTCAATGCTGACATCGTTAAGCAGCCATCTACCAAAATATCAGCACATTTCATTTTTATAATAAAAATGGAGCTGAACCTTTTAATTTAAGCCACCACCTTTTCTTAGAGAGTGATCTCTCAGAAGACATTAGCACATTAGCTTAATAACGAGCACACTTTTACTTAGAATCCTGTGTAATTAGTACCTGTTTGAGACGATAAACACAAAAACAAGAGAAATGTAAGCCAGGGCCCAGCTTTGGCTCAGAGAAGTCCATTTACCAGACTCGTTAGCACTTATCTCTGAGCCAGGAATTTAAAATGTTTCCATAAACACAGCATAGATAATGTAGGTGGCACCAGGCCTTTCATTTCCTTTTTTTAACATTGAAACTTAATTCACAATTCAACAATTTTAAATGTATTCAGAGTTGTACAACCATCGCCATAATCAATTTCAGAATATTTTCATTAGCCCAAAAGAAACCCCCTATCTACTAGCAGTCTCTCCAATCTCCCCTCCACTCCTACCAATTTCCTTTATACCTGCTAATTCTTTACCCTTGGTTTGTAAAATGCTGGATAGAGTTCATGCAAACCTAATCCAATGCAGGTCCATGTAATGTCTATCTATTAACACCTACCTTCTAAAAAAAACCAAAACCCTCTTATCAAAGGAAAAAAGGAAATAAAAGTAATCAGGAACTTAGCTCCATGGGTACCAATGCTGTTTGGCAGGCTTCATTATTTAAAGGTCAACTGAAAAAAAACTTTTAGAACAAGGGTAAGCATTTCCTTTCAATTTTCTCAGATGGGGGCGGGGGGGGGGGGGGGAGTAAATAATAATAAAAAGAAAAGTTCCACCATAGGGGAAAAAAAAACAAACCCAGAAAAACCAACATTTTAGATTTTTCCAGTGGATCCCAGTAGAAGTTTAAATTAACCCCTGTACTTCATGAATGAATTACTAGGAATGTGAAATTGAATTTAAGTATTTCTTAAAACAGTCTTCCTTTCTACTTATACAGCAATGACCAATTCAAAGAATATTGAAGCCTAATTTCTTTCCCCATTACCAGCTGACCATTAAATTTGTCCTTAATATTTATTGCTATAATTAAGACAAAGATGGGACCAACTCTTTCCTTGAGATCTCTATGCAGAGAATTTTGGCTGCAGGAACAATGTAGATGAGATTTAATGCAGAAAGCCCTCAGCAGGACATGCTATCCATGGCCTGCAGATGACCACCAAAGGCAATGGAATCCCATACGGCAAGGCTTGGAGTACAGACTAGGACTCATTTATCTAGAATGTGTGAGATAAGACAATGTGGAATGACTTCTGAATTCTTTTGTTCCTATTTTACCAGAACATTTTTAGATTACCCAAAAAGAACAGACACAAATAAAGTAAAAGCTAATAATGTTCCCCTGCCCTCCCTCAGGTAGCCAATGTTACAGTAATATATTTTATACATTACTTTCTTTTTTGCCACACAGACATTCTTTGAGACTAATATGCATAAATCTTAGTCATTCTTTTTAAATCTAAGATATACAGGACCATTATTTGTATGTACCTCTTACATATTATCACACATTCAGGTTATTTTCACACTTTTGCTATAACACACAGAGCAGCCCTGTACATATGTCCTTGTGTATTACTGCTTTTTATCCTCATCAAATAATTTCCAAAAAGCACTTTTCTGGGTCAAAGGGTGTGTACATTGTAAATTTTAGTGGACAATTTGCAAAAAAGGTGTAGCACTTCAAACTTGCATCAACAGTATTTAAGAAGGCCCATTTCCAAAGTCTTTGCAATACCAGAGGTAGCAATCTTTTTAATTCCAGCCAACGTGATGAGAAAGAAATGGTATTTCATGGCATTACTTTGCGTTTCCCTGGTGGCTAGCGAGGCTGGACTTTTCCTCCTCCATTCGATTGCTGCGCACTTGCATGTCCTCTTCTATATTTTGTTTAATTTTTTTTTTTCTGATCTCTTTGGGTATTTAACTCTTTTGCATATGACTTAAGTATTTATTTTTTTAATCTATGCTATCTTCTAAGATACAAAAACACTCCCTTTGTGTAAAGGCCTTTGCTATCTATCTATAAAGTTGTTTTATCAAACTCAAATGGTTGGGTATTTTAAATTCTGCAATGCCAAGTAATCCACCAAGATTTTATGCTCAGCATACAGACATGGGAAAAGCCTTCAACTAACTAAAAGAAATGAAGTTGTTTGAAGTCAATTAAAATGTATGGCAGGGGAAAAAAGCTCTCAATTAAATTTATTTTTTAGCATGAGTGCCAAAAGTATATATATATTTAAAAAAAAGTTCCAAGTCCACTTATCACTCAAAGGCAATTTGACCTTCAAGAAAAACCCATATAGTAAGGGACATTAGTTACATCAGGGACATGTCTCTTCATGAGAACGCAGCAAGCATTTTGAAGTTATCACTGGAAAAATCATGCATTGGAACTGGCAGAGTGATTAACTGACTTCAGGCAACGTTTTACTCTGTCAAGACTTTGGCATGTCGTTTGTTGGAAACCTTTAGTGAAAACTATCCACACCTACCAGATGCGAGTTCTGAACAGAATCCTGCATACTCAACTTTTCCCTTTGACCCTTATTTACAGCCTGGGATTTCTAACAACATCTCTCCTCTGAAATAAAAACTGTGGCCAACTGTGATAAACCTGTGCCTAAGAGACATTTTTAAGATACTTTGCATCCAAGAACACACCACAGTATGACTTTATAAATAATGCCAAATCAATCACCAGGCAAACCAACTTTCCATTTCCTTTACATGAATTTTTTTCAGAAGATTTGCTTTCAACAGAGCAAAAATTAGTAACAAAGTTTCCACATTAAAAAAAAAAAATCTGTGAAGTCCCTAAGGGCAGTCAGTGGTCGGCAAACTCATTAGTCAACAGAGCGGCAAACCGCAGCTCTCGAGCTGGCTCGAGAGCCGCAGTTTGCTGACCACTGCCCTAGGGCACAGGAAATACAACTGCCAGGATCTGAGTCAAATAGTATTAGAGTTACATACATTATTATTTAATCCTCCAACCCTTCACAGGTATACACACTAATTTTCATTGTTGTTTCTCCAAAGCCCATGTGCCTTTCCCAACCCTTTGAAATTTCTTTTTAAATATACACAATTTTCCATATCCTTAATTTATAGTCCTAAATTACCATACTTGACCTTGTACAAGTATATCTGAAAATCACGTATAACTGAGCCCAGGTAATTAATCCTCAAGGCGGTCCATCCCTGTTGTGTCAAACTCAGCTTCTCTTAGGAACTACTTTTGGGCTCCTGTCTTGCCCCACAGCACCACCTAGTGACACCATGGGGAGACTAAGGGGCAGGCAGGAGATAGTTCAGGGACAGGCCACAACCATGCTTAACCCATGCAGTGCATGTGACAATGAGCTAACTCAGTACAGATTATGGCTGGTGGTGGATGGGCAGGGTGAACAACAGCATTAAATGGTGCTGGAAAGAACAAGTGGAGTGAAATCATATGGATGGAGATTCCAGGTTTTAATGTGTCTACTTGGACTCATCTTTGAGCCAGTTTTCTCATCTATCAAAAGTAGCTACAGCATGTTAGTGAAGCATTCGCTATTATCAATGGGGATAAGGAAGGGTCAGGACATAACCCTGTCAATGGGGCTGTCACCAGTAATGAGATCCAAGTAAGGGAGGCACATCAGGAAGGTGAGAATTTCCATTCAGTAAAGGGCGGTTAGAGGTGGCCAGCAGAGGAGACTAAGGCTCCCTCATGAAAGGGGCCTGGTGAGGAAGTTGTTAACTTTGGGAGACGTTGAGTAAGGCTTTGTTATAAGGGAATAGGAGCCATGGAGGACTTGCTCAGCAAGAAATCCTAACAGGCCCAGCTGGTGTGGCTCAGTGGTTGAGCATCAACCTATGAAACAGGAGGTCAGGGTTTGATTCCCTGCTAGGGCACATGCCCGGGCTTTGGGCTCCATCCCCAGTGGGGGGCATGAAGGAGGCAGCTGATCAAAGATTCTCTCTCATCACTGATGTTTCTCTCTCTCCCTCCCTCTCTGAAATCAATAAAAACATATCATTAAAAAAAAAAGAAAGAAATCAAGACAGGAAAGGACAGTTCTTCTCTCTTGACTTTAGGGAAAGATTCTCTTTTTATCTTTTGCCAAACATGGATACCTCTCTTAAGGAGGTAAGAAAAATCTCACTACAATATAGACCTGCATTTTCTAGAAACTTTTGCTTAAGTGACATAAAAGCTTTTCCTTCTCTTATAATAACAAAATTTCTTCTATGAATGGAGTCATTTTTGGACTAAATGCAGATTAACACTAAACCAAGGCAATAATCCTATCTGTCAGAGAGTGTCTAGTTAACTTAGTAGTAAAATAACATGCATTTCACATAATGGTCATTTAAAAATTAAACATATTCAAATAGCATTTATAACTATCATGATTGTGTTATTCAGAGATTGAAATTTCTAAAAGGCAAGACACAAAAGAAAACATTTCCTTTTCTTGAAATAAAATAAAAATAAAATGTGGCATTAGATTACTTCCTCCTAATAAGCAAATGCAAAGTAAATACTTGGAAATATTTACAGAATAAAAATGTAAATACAATACCTCCTACGTCTATAAAGTGTTTTGCAGCCAAGCCGGAACGTGGAGCTAAAAAAACAAAAAAAGGAGAAATTGGCTATTTTAAGAGGGAAGGGCAATTACTTGATATAACTGCCACAATTTAGGCATGTTATTACTGTATTTCCTATCATTGATACCTTCATCTTCACTTTACTTACTATTCTGTATTACCAAAGTAGAAAAGAATAGTTTAGAAAAATCTGACAAGGTCTAATTTGAAGCCCAACTTAAGCCAGTCCATACAAGTTCAGTCAATGGAGGGCTAGGGTGGTGCCGCCATGGACTACTAGAATGAACTGAAAGGTGAGCGAGTGGGACAACCCTAGACACCTCTGAAGCAGGGCCACAATGGGAGGACTGCAGCTGGCAGGGGCACAGAACTGAGGAAAAGGACCTTTATTTTAAAATTAGAGTTCTGAGCATGCTGCAATGTAGACGGGAAGAAGGGGGTACGGGAGAAGAAGAGGGAGAGAGGGGGAGGGGGAGAAGAGTCATAAACCTAATCAAAGAGTAGCAGAGCCCAGTCTAGAACTTGGGGCTCCAACTCATACAGATGCCAAAAGACATGTCTGTATGTAACAAGTGAACCAGAGTAAAAGGCTTAATGTCAGTTGAAAAAATGCCAAAAACGAAACCTTAGAAACTCAATTTACTATGCTTTTTATTCTTACTATGCCTTTTATTCTTAAAAATAAAATATAAAAAGCGGGGGGGGGGGGAGGAAATCAACCAAAGAACTTGTATGCACATATGCATAACCCATGGACACATATGATAAGGTGGAAAATGCCTGGAGTGGGGCATTAGCAGGTCTCATGGCCAGATAATGATACTCTTGCTATCACCTCCCACCCCAACCCTGGGAGAGAAGGGTGGGTCACAGTTCCACTTGCTCCTTCAGGTTTACTCTGAAGTTAGTCAGGAAGTAATTATGCTCTTGAAAAGAAGTTTTAAACTCTCCATGACAACTTGCACTCCATTTTGTCCTAGCTCCTCCCTCTGTGAGGCGTTTCCCTCACTGAAGGTGTTTCCTACCACACTTCAATGGGGCAAACCCAAAAGGGAAAAGGCTGAGTGGCCTGATATACTCTGGGACTAGCAGGTTTTAGAAGTTCCACTCTCATGATATAAAATGCCATGTGCCATTATCCTGAGCAGGCCTCTATTTCCTTAAATAACAAATATTAGCCATTCTCATCACCATCTTCACAAAGAAATCTTGACTTGATACTTGATATGCAATCTGGTTTTTGAAGGAGGAGTTGGTGGTAACCCTGGAAAAAGTGCCAGTTAAAAATCACCTATTTTTTCAGTTTTTCTCACAGTGAGAACCTCTTGGGCCAATGTGAGCCTTCTAAGAGCTAAAGTAAGGAATCGAAAAAATGGCAAAGAGATAAGAGGCAAAAGCAGATATAGGCATACCTTGTTTATTGTGCTTCACAGATATATTTTTTACAAATTGAAGGACCCTCCATTAGCAGAGAGATTACAATTTGCTGAAGGCTTAGATGATTAGCATTTTTTAAGCAATAAAGTATTTTTAAATTAAGGTATGTACATTTTTAGACATAATGCAATTGTATGTTTAATAATTACAAAAGAGTGTAAACATTAACTTTTATATGAACTAGAAAATCCCCCCAAAAAAATCACATGACTTGCTTTATTGTGATATTTGCTTCATTGCAGTGCTTTGAAACGGAATTGGAATATCTCCAAAGTATAATTATGTAAATGAAAGTTTTCAAATGGCTACAGTTGCCATAACAGTTGGCACTTCCTTATTTTAGGACTCAGGCCAAGAAATATCCCTTCCCTCATTTATACCCCAGATAAAACTAAGATGACGGAACATATCACAAAAACATTTTGCGTCACTTACCTACTCTTCCATAGCACCCAGAAGGAAGAGCGATCTGAATGTCGGTTTTCACAAGGGTTTTCTCCATGGGTGGTATTGTGTAATCATAGGCACTAGAAAGATATTGAAAAAACAAAAACAAATCACTGGTATTTAGATGTAGTGATTTTTTTTCTGGTGAAAGAGGTGACAATATATAAATGTATTCTCCCCTGAACAAAATTTGGTTGGGAAATTGAGGTAATGATTTAGCAGGAGGGGACAGAAAAGATGAACTTTTAAAAAGTGTGTGCTTTTCTAAGGTGGTATGAAAAGAGGAAGATAAAGAGAGAACCAGGGAAGGAGGGTAAATAATAGCTAACATTTATAAATCCCTTACTATGCCCCAGGCACAGTTCTGTTTTTTATAATCGTAATAGTGGCCCGTTGCAGGAAGATTCCTGCAATAGGGCTTCCTGCTGCACTCTCCCCAGCCCCGCCTGCTTCCCTTTCTTCTCCGTCGCCCACTCGCTCCGCTTGCTTGCTTCTCCGCAGCTTGGCTTCTTTCTATGCTGTCTTGATATGCAAATTAACCGCCATCTTGATTGGGTTAATTTGCATGCTCACCCTGATTGGCTGGTGGGCATGGCCTGGGCATAGCAAAGGTGCAGTCAATTTGCATATTACTCTTTTACTAGGTAGGATTAGTCTCACAACAATCCTCTAAGGCAGTGGTTCTCAACCTTTGTAATGCCACGACCCTTTAATACAGTTCCTCATGTTGTGGTGACCCCCAACCATAAAATTATTTTCGTTGCTACTTCATAACTGTAATTTTGCTACTGTTAATGAATCATAATGTAAATATCTGTGTTTTCCGATGGTCTCTTGTACTTACTTACGACTTAGACCATAGTTCTCAGGTTAGAATTACCTGGAATGCTTTAAAATATATCCTAAGGCTCAGACCACTCCCTATCTCCAATATCACTTCTCACTTACCTTAATGGTCCTAAGAAGTGGGCACAGAAGTCCAGTGAAAAAAGGCACTTAATTCAGGGTCAAAAATGCTCTTACAGTCAAGCCTTTGGATTAATCAATTCAGCTCCTTACAAACCCCTCGCCTGTAAAACTTAACACTCACCTATTCAGACTGTTATGAGGATTTAAAAAATATACATTAAAGTTTTTAGTATAGGTAAAAAGTACACAAGTGAAAAGGTGGGAGTATAACTAACATTTCTGCTTTTCGTATTCAAGTGCTTTGTGAAATTTCCAGTCCTGGGGGCAAACTTAAATATGAACCCATGGAGAAATTTTTTAACTCTTTACACAAAAGCAGCCTTCATTAATCCTGCCTAGGCTCCACCCTGGCTTTTCCTTCTATTTTGCACAGCATCATGGCTCAGGCCTTGAAGGGCACGGTGTGCCTTACACATCTCTACCTTCCGCTCGGAGAGGATGCAATAAATGTTGCAAAACAACGCCTCGGAGAACATTTCATGTTGCAAAATAACGCCTCAGAGCACATTTATCTACTATTCTACACTCTTGGCCCAAA
This sequence comes from Eptesicus fuscus, assembly GCF_027574615.1. Taxonomy (NCBI): domain Eukaryota; kingdom Metazoa; phylum Chordata; class Mammalia; order Chiroptera; family Vespertilionidae; genus Eptesicus; species Eptesicus fuscus. The sequence continues at coordinate 59,835,852 of NC_072477.1, forward strand.
TCCCTGTTAAATTCAGGTTAAAGAGGAAAGCTAAAATTTTCAACATAAAAAGTCAGAAACCGTACATATAAGCAAAAAACGTTTGTCTCTGTAATCTTTTAAATGGAAGTTTCAAGCTGTAGCAGCAGAATGTAAGCTAACGTGCCAGAAAGCTCTAAAATTCGGGAATTAGCCTTCTCTGCCGGGGGCAGCGAAGGAGGGGACAGAAGGCGGCCTTCCCAGGCTCCCCGCCCGGGCGACCTCCTGCGGGGCGCGGGGCCCGCACTCACCTGTACAGGTCGTAGCCCGCGGCGCGCGCGGACCCCTTGCTGGGGGCGGTGGCGTGCTCCGAGAGCCGCACGAAGCGGAGCCGCAGGCCGCCCTCCTCCGCGGGCCGGGGCCGCTTGCTGGGGGAGACGGCGAGTGTGTCTTCGGAGCACGGCATGGCGGGGCGGACCGCGGGCGCAGGGGAACAAGAGGGAGCAGAATGAACCCAGCCGCCCGCAGCGCGCTCAAATTCTGAATTTCCCGCCAGCAACGCCCCGCCACGCCCCCTCCTCCTAGACGAGCCCAACGAAGGGCTGAGAGGGGAGCAGGGGTTCAAACTTGGGGCTGGAAACCCTTCTCCGAAAACAGATTTGGGATCGGAAACGATTGATCATTTTTAAACTTTCCAAACTTAGCACACGTGCCCAGTGCAGGGGGCGGCCTCGGTGGCCTCCCACGCACACAACGGACAGCACGCCCCCCCCCCCGGGGCGACCTGAATGGCCTCGCTCCCGCGCCAGGGGGCTGCGCGCCCTCCCCTTAAGGCGCCAAATCCCAGGACTTTCCCGGGCCCCGCTCGCCCGCCGCCCTCCGCCCTCCGCCCAGGCCCCGGGGCGGGCGCGGGGACCGCGGGCCCGGCTCCCTCATCCCCACGCCTTAGGAAGCCCGGCCCCGACATTACTGGCGCCGCGACCTTCTCGGCTCAGGCTGCGAGCGCTGGACAGCGGCCCGGAGGCCCGGGGCGGCGCGGCGCCCGGCGGGGCGGGGCGGAGGGGCGGGCCTGGCCCGCCGAGTCCCGCCGTCGCGGCGCCCGGCGGTGGACTGCGCGCGTCTTTAAACCCGGAGCGGAGCAAAGACGGAAGGAAATAGCCGAGCCCGAGGCGCGGGCGGAGGGGAGTCATTTGCCAGAGCTACAGGCGCTGGTTGGCTCTTCCGCTCGCGCGGCGCCGCCGGGCCTGCACCCTTGGCACCGTCCAGTACCGTGACCTCGGAAGCAGTATCCGCCGCCTCCGGCGAGGGGCGCACGGAGGCGGTGCATCGCCGCTGTCGGCCCGGCGTAGGCCTTGGTATCCGGGAACGTGGCACACGCTGTGTCCGGATCCGGCTGCCTCTGCCTCCCTCCTATTCTCGTTTGTGGTTTTTTTTGGTTTTTTTTTTTTTTTTTCGTTTTTTTTTCCCTTCGGGCCCCCTTTTTCTGAGACTATCCCGGAGTCCCTCTGCCCGGGCCCTGCCCGGCTGTTGACTCACCTGGGGCGGCGCCGCCCGCGGCCATGACTCCCCAGGTACTAGCCTCAGGGGCCGCCACAGCAGCGGGGCCCCTCACGTCGCTGGTGCGAGCCCCTGCGCTCAGTCCTGAGCCCCAGGCTGTGCGGAGAGAAGGGTGTTCGATTCCCTTACAACGCCGAGTGCGCAGGTGTATTGTTACTCTTAAAGGGGGTCGGGGCAGAGTCTTAAGGATAACTGTAAGGACAGGTCAGTTGAAATCCCAGCCCTGTCCTGATGACCCCACAGCTGCATGGAGCGCCCTCCCCCCAACCCCCCAACCCGTGGCTGTGAGTCAAAGATCTGGGCCACCTGGTACAACTTAGAGTGGGAATGAGCAAATCACTTTTCTGTATAATAGTACATTGATTTTTCTTGGTTACAGATATCTCCAGTTATCTCTGGAACCAACGCAGAAATCTGAATACCTAATTGTAATGCACGTTGTCAGTATAAATACAAATTACAGTGACAGGGCAGGAGCAATTTTAGAAAAACGGCAAAAATGTCAGAGCATTGTTGGGGAAGGTTTGAGATTTTGGTGTGACTTTCATTAATGGCGGTCCCCATCTTTTCAAGCTCCTTTAAATGTTGGAATTCCTCTGGATGAGGTTATGGGTTAGACTGTGTGCTCTCTCTTCCCATGGCTTTAAATATTGCCTCTACCCTACGGACTCCCCAAATGTATACCTATAGCAATATGATCTGGGCCATGCTGCTTCAGCCTCATCTAGAGCCATCATCCCGGATGCTCACCTCTGGTGGTGCTCAAGGCCACCTGGCTTTTGAACAGTTTCTCCATGCACCAGACTTGCCTGCTTAGGAATCCATATGCATCCATCCATAGTCTGAGCTCCATGTGTTTCAAGTCTCAAATCATCTCCAAAAGGCCTTCCCTGACAACCTTACTAACTGGAGTAGCTGCCCATTCTTCTCCATATCACCATTTTCTATCACAGTAATTCGTTTTTTGTTCTAAACATACCTCTTATTACTGCATTCTTTACTTCTTTTATATATTTACTAGGGGCCCAGTGCACGAATTTGTGCACCTTGAAAGGAACTGTGGGCCTCGAGGCTGCAGTGAGCACAGGGGTGGGTCTTGGCCCATCCTCTGTGCCCCCGCCCAGCCCCTCCCGCCATGGCCACGCCCCCTGACTGCCGGCAGCCCCGCTCTCACCACCGCCGCTCCCACACCTCGATGGCACCCGCTGATGGCGTGGAACCATTGGGGCTGGTGCCAGCAGTGGGTATGAGCTGCGGCTGCTGCCCCGATTGCCCCTCAGGAGCAGGGGAAGGTGGAGAAGCCCTCAGGGGCAATCATGGCTGGCAGCCGCTGCTCGCACCCACTCATGGTGCCGAGTGATAGGGACCGGCACCAGGTGCCAGCAGTGAGTGCGAGCAGTGGCTCTGGTGCTGGCAGCGGGTGCGAGCGGGGTCGTCACCAGCAGCGGGTGTGAGAGGTGGCTGCCAGCCCTGATTGCCCCTCAGGAGCAGGGGGAGGTAGAGAAGCCCTGAGGGGCGATCAGGGCTGGCACCAGGCACCGGCAGCAGGTGCAAGTGGTGGCTCCAGTGCCGGCAGCAGGTGCAAGCAGGGCTGGCGCTGGCAGCAGGTGCGAGCACCAGGTGGGACCACGACACACAGGAGCAAAGAATTTTCAGTAACCACCAGAGGCTTGCCCCTATGACAGCGACCGGTGCCCCGCCTTGGTCTGTGCCCCCTACTCCCTCTTCCCCCCCACTCACCTGCTCCACCATCCTGCCGTGGCCAACGCCCACCATGTTCCGTGCGCACCCCTGGTGGTCAGCGCACGTCATAGTGTTCGGTTGTTCCACCATTCGGTCTATTTGCATACTGGCCTTTTATTATATAGGATTTTCCTGTTTACTATTTGCTGTAGTAGATATAAGCTTTATGAGTGATGGGACCACACATGTCTTCATTCACCATTGTAGGCCTAGCTTAGTGCCTAGCTTAAGCGGATGGTGCTGGATAAATATTTGTTGTATGAATGAATGACAGCGATCTCATTGTTTATTCCAGTGGTCGGCAAACTGCAGCTTGCGAGCCACATGCGGCTCTTGAGCCGTGGTTTGCTGCTCTGTTGACTAATGAGTTTGCCCACCACTGGTTTATTCCATTGGGCTCCTGTATATGATCACTTCTCAAAGTCTTTTGATGTTCCTGTTCACTCCTTTAATTTTTAGTCCAAGGATTTTTTCCATATAATGCTTTTACAAAGGCCTACAATGAAAACCATCCATTCCTGCCCATCTCTCTCCACAAATACCCTCCCTCAATCTCACTCTTCAGAGGCAACCCTTTAACTTTTGCGGGCTTTCTACTGGAATTTACCTCCTTGTTTATAAATTATATTTTGCTATTTCTTTTTTTGTTGTTGTTTGTTTTGGGGGCTTTTAGAAATCTTTATTGTTGAGATATCTCCCCCCATTGCCCCTCTCCATCCAGGTTCCACCCCACACCAGGTCTTCGCCACCCTATTGTCTGTGCATATACACTGAGTGGCCAGATTATTATGATCTCTGAACGCATCATAATCTGGCCACTCAGTGTATAGCCTATATAATAAAAGGCTAATATGCAAATTGTCCCCTCGACCAGGAGTTCGACCAGCAGGCAGGCAGGCCAACTGCCCATGTCCCCTCCCCCTGGCCAGGCTAGCCGGACCCCACCCATGCACGAATTCATGCACCGAGCCTCTAACATATATATACTGAGTGGTCAGATTATTATGTGTTCAGAGATCCTAATAATTTGGCCACTCGGTGTAGGTAATGCATATATGCCTAAAAGTTCTTTGGTTAATCTCTTCCTGCCTCCCCTCCCCCCTTTCCTCTGAGGTTGTCAGTCTATTTCATGTTTCCATGCCTCTGGTTCCATTTTATTCATCAGTTCATTTTGTTCATTAGGTTCCCTTCTTCCAATTATTAGATTCAATTGTTGATAGATATGTATTTATTGCCATTTCATTCATATTTTTAATCTTTTCCCCCCTCCTCCTTCTTAAAGAAGACCCTTTAACATTTCATATAATACTGATTTGATGGTGATGAACTCCTTTAGCTTTTTCTTATCTGTGAAGATCTTTATCTGACCTTCAATTCTAAATGATAGCTTTGATGGGTAGAGTAATCTAGGTTGTAGGTTCTTGCTTTTTATCACTTTGAATATTTCTTGCTACTCTCTTCTGGCCTGCAAAGTTTAATGGCATAGAAAATACCTTCTGAATTAGGGTTTTTGAGATTCAGTCTATCACCCCCTTCTCCACCCCATTCTTCCAATAGTTTTGAAGCACTTTTTGGATAAGTCAGCAGTTAGTATTTACTTTATGGAGACTATGTAAGTATCATTCATTGCTGAGACAAATAATGTGATGTGTTTGTATTTTTTCACCTGTTCCCCTCAAGTTAATTATTTTGTTTTCTATTTGTCTTTGTTAGTGGTGTTGTGTTTAATTCATCTGTTGCTTGTTTTTATCAAATGCTCCAGTGGATCCAATACCTTAAACATCTATCACAGCAAATGAAACTAAAACACATCAAATCCTCTTATCAATTCCATTTCCCTTCTCCTACTCCTCTATTCTGTTGCTCTAATGTGTGCAGGTGACCCTGTAGTCCTGCTGAATAGCTGTCATCCTGAGACTTCCTGGGACTTGCCCCACTTTTGTATTGGAGCCCTGGTTTTATGGATCTAGTATCTTGCTCTTAGTTTATGTCCCATTTCGCTGAAGTATTTTCTCTAGAATTTTTCTAAGGAACTTCACAGGTGAGAGAGATCATTTGAGTCCTTGCATATCTTAAAATATAATGATTGTAATTTTACCCAGATCCAGATAAAAATCACACTTCATTCATGAAATAGCCTTATAACCAGTAGTGAACTCTGCATTATCTTATCTCTTATAACACTATAAAATTCATTACCAATATACTCATAATTGTGTAATTGCCCCATATATATGAACTTTATCTTTCACATTAATGTTTTACAGTTTTATGAACCCTTCAAAGCACCTACTTCAGTGTATTACATAAAAATTATCTGTTTGGCTCCTTATGATACCTAGCACCAAGAAAGTATTCAGCTATTTCTTCTGTTACAGAAAGTGTGAGTACAGAAAGTGTTTACTTATTATTATCACTTTTCATCTGAGATTATTTTAAATTGAAAAGAGAAAAGAGCATAAACCAACGGGAAAGGAGGAATAGGACAGAGTTCTGAATCAGTCAATATTTAATAAGACATTCCTTATGACAAATAAGAACTAAACATGTCCTACCTATAGTCAATTTCATGCTGTTTTTTAAAATCAGAATATACTTGCTCTATCAGTCATGTTGATTAATTCAATTACATAAGTCTAGTGTCAACTGGAACCTGTTGAGAATGCACGTCATTACAAAGTTCTTCTTCCTACCTCTGCCATTACAGTTAGTCCTGCCTTATCTGTGATTTAGCCCTCATCTGTTTCAGTTACCTATGTCAACGTGGTCCGAAAATATTAAATGGAAAATTCCAGAGATAAACAATTTGTAAGTTTCGAATTAAACACCATTCTAAGTAGCATGATGCTGTCTCATACTGTTATGCACTATCCTTCCCCTGTCTTGAATCATCCCCTTTGTCCAGTGTATCCATGCTGTATATGCTCGCTGCCTGGTAGTCACTTAGTAGCTGTCTTGGTTATCAGATAGATTGTTGTGGTATCACAATGCTTGTGTTCAAGTAATCTTTTTTAAAAATATATTTTTTTTATTGACTTCAGAGAGGAAGGGAGAGGGAGAGAGGGATAGAAACACCAATGATGAGAGAGAATCATCGATCAGCTAACCTCCTGGGGATCGAGCCCACAACCCAGGCATGTGCCCTGGCTGGGAATCGAACTATGACCTCCTAGTTCATAGGTCAATGCTCAACCACTGAGCAACAGCAGCCGAGCTCAAGTAATCTTTATTTTACTTACTGATGTCTCCAAAGCCCAAGAGTAAGGATATGCCAAAGAGAAGCTGTAAAGTGCTTCCTTTAAGTGAAAAAGTGAAAGTATTTTACTTCCTAAAGAATGAAAAAAAAACTTATGCTGAGGTTGCTAAGCTCTACAGTAAGAATGAATCTGCTATCATGAAACTGTGAAGAAGAAAAATTCGTGCAAGTTTTGCTGTTGTACCTCAAACTGCAAAAGTTACAGCCACAGCATCTGATAAGGGCTTAGTTAAGATGGAGAAGGCGGTAAATTTGTGAGTGGAAGACATGAACAGAAAACATGTTCCAGTTGACGTCAGCATGTTGCATCAAAAAGCATTGAGCCTGTAGGAAAACTTCAGCTAGGGAGCCCCTGAAATTAGTGATGCCAAGCCATTTGCTGCAAAATAAGGGATGGTTTTACAGATTCAGGAATAGGTTTGGACTGAAAATATAAAAATGACTGGAGAAGCGGCATCTGCCGATGAAGGAGCTACTGCCACATTTCCAGCAGAGTTGATGAAGGAGAAAAGATTTCATCCAAAGCAAGGTTTTAATTGCAATGAAAACCAGACTCTTCTGGAAGAAGATGCCCAATAGAACCTACATTCATAAAAGTGCAAATTTAGATAAATGGCATCAGGGCATAAAATATGGAAAGACAGATTAACTCTGGTACTATGTGGCAATGCTGCAGGGCATACGATAAAGCCCTCAGGCATAGTGTATAGAGCAAAGAACACACTCTCAGAAACAAAAATTATCTGCCTGTGTTCTGGCAGCATAATGAGAAAGCATGGGTGACAGCCACTTTATTTATGGAATGATTCCACCATTACATCCATCACAAGAAGGGTGAGTAGAGTAAGATATTGAGAGAGACCACATTCACATGATTTTATTATTGTATATTGTTATAATTGTTCTGTTTTATATGTTATTGTTAACCTCTTATTGTACCTAAATTACAACTTAAACTTTAATATATATATATATATATATGAATAGGAAAGAAACAGTATATGTAGGGTTCGGAACTATCTGTGGTTTGCTGTAAGTTTCCACTGGGGTCTTAGAACATATCCTCCTCTGATAAGGGAGAACTATATGGGATTTTTCTTTCTCTTTTTAACAAGGATTCGCATGATGATAACTTTATGCCAGTTTTATTCTAAGTGGTGTATAAATATTAACTCATTTAATCACAACTAGAAGAAACAAGTGCTATTATTATCCCCATTTCATGGATGGGAAACTGAAGCACAGAGAGGATTTTTTCCCCCCTTAGATCCAGGATTCAACTTCAGGTAGTCTGGGTTCAGAGTCCATGCAGTTAGCAGCCGGCTCTGTAGTTTATGCACCCCATGTTTACTCTTTTCAATACTGAGCCTGCTGTTGGCTGTGTTCCTCAGGTCTGTGAAAGGTGTGTAGTAAAGTAACCAGGCATTCTTAGTTTCACAGTTGATCATGTCCACCGTGTGGAAACACTTCCTCACTGGGCCACACACCTCTTCCTGCCTCACTGGCTGCCTCTTCTCAGTCTCCTTTATGGCTTCTCTTCTCAACCTCTCTTCTTGCCTAAGATAAAGAGTCTGGGAGTCTTGCTTCTTCTCCCTCTTTCTCTCAGACCTTCCCTTATCTAAAAAATGTCTCCTCCTAATGCTTTACCCTATTTTATTTTTATTCATAGCATGTATTGAAATGACATTTATTTATTTCACCTGTTAGTTGTATGTTTCCTCCACTAGCATGTAAGCTCTGTGATGGACTTAAACCAGCTTAACTTGGGTTCTTTTCAGATGTTCTATGTGTGTGTGTGTGTGTGTGTGTGTGTGTGTGTGTGTGTGTGTGTGTGTTTAACCCATTCTTGCCTTTTTAAAGTTTTATTATTAATTTTATTTTAATTAATTACTTTATTTTTTCTTATACTAATTTAGAAGTTTTACTCTCTGATTCTGTTGTTAACTTAGATAAATTAAAGCATTCATGCTTAATTCATCAGTGTCTGAAATCTAAAACAAAAGCTGTTCAAGAACTAAGAGCTAAAATTCTGCTGTCTCTTCAGGTTCATATGATCTCTTTCAAATCATGTCTCTTTCTTTCATCTTTGAAAAGCATCTGATTGGACTGAAAATTAGCCATATAATGTGTTATAATGTAACCATTATACGGACTAGTCCCTAGTTCAGAGGTTAATAGTATGACCAACTTTGGACAGAGTGGCAGAACTGGTTTTACCTCAGCACACTGACTGTTTTTTATCAGTAGGGCAGTGTAACTAGCAAACACTGTGAGTCTTTGTAAAGTATCCAGTATATTCCTGTTGTTAAACATATTTGGCTATGAAAGAAACGCTTGGAAAATTCTGTTGGCCTATCTCTCCCAGGAATCTTTTCAGGTCATCTTCAGCAGTATTCACTAACCTTCCAGCCTGAACTTTGGCAGGTCCGGAGGAGGCACCCCAAATCTTCTGATATTCAGAGGCGCTTAATTTGAAAAACTATGCCATTTGTAGGCTCTTGCACAGAAAAGTCAAATGAGTAGAGTAATATTTGACAAAAGTGTGTGAAATAAGAATTTCTAAAATGACCCAGAGACTAGAGAGGCTGAAGAAATTGGAAATTTTCTATGGTGCTAAGCCAAGTTTGAGGTGATGAAGACTGTATAAGTTTTGTATTGCTGTTGTAACATATGATCATATCAAATCACCTTAGTGGCTTAAATGATACAAATTTATCTTACAGTTCTTTGGGTAAAAACTGACACAGGTCTCACTGGGCTAAAATCAAGGTGTTGTCAAGACTTCAATTCTTTCTAGAGTCTCTAAGAGAAAACCCATTTCCTTGCTTTTTGCAGCTTCTGGAGGCTGACCACATTCTCTGCTTATGACCTCCACCCTCCATCTTCAAAGAGAGCAATAGCAAGTTGAGTCCTTCCTTCTTATGCTGCCATCTCTCTGGTTCTCTGATCACAGTTGGGAAAGGTTCTCCCCCTTTAAGGACTCATGCAATTAGGTTGGGTCCACCCAGATAATCCAGGATCATCTCTCTCAAGGTCAGTAATCTTAATCACACCTGCAAGTCCCTTTTGCTTTGTAAGGTAATATATTTGCAGGTTCCATGGATGTCTTGGGGTGCCATTACTATGTCTAACATGAACTACTAGAGCAGATATTTTAAGCAATCAATAGCTGGGTTGATGGCCATTAAGTCAATTTGGTATGAAAAGGGGGTGGAAGAGGTGGAAGAAGATACTGAAATCAAGCATTAGTCATTTGGGTAATTTCACCCATTTCTTCCATTCTAAGACATGTGAAGATCTGTCTGTCTGCTATCTTTAAGAGGAAAATCCTGGAAGTCACGAAACAATGGATATCTTGGTGAAGCGTCTGGATCTAGGATCAACAAGCCTTAATGAGCAGGCCTGGTCTGTTCATGTTTTCAGGGATGGGCCTCTTTTCTCACCTTCCCTGTGAGCACTGGCGCCTCTCCTGCTGGCTCCCAGTTGTTGGGACCATCTGCCTTTTTCTCCTCCTCTTTTCTCGTATGGGCCCCTACTCACTCAGGCCCACTTCCTGGATGGAGCAAATGGGACCAGGGAGCAGGGTATGGAGAATGACTGTGAAAACCGAAGACGTGGTTGGAGCCACACTGGAATCGGTATGTGAGTGGAGACCCGCTGGATAGTTAGAGTGAGATGAATGTGGTGGCAGTCATTCTGAGGAAATATGAACACAAGAGTCTTTCAGTATCAGCAAGGGAAGCACCGGGAGAAAGGAGGCTTGCAGATACTACCTCAGACAGTTTTGATCTCTTTATTTCTCAATCTCCTTGGTTGCACCAGATTTTCTCCACAACATTGAACACCTGTTGTATGGTTTTACTGTTGGTAGCACACAAGTTTTCCAAATTAAGGAAAATAAAAAAAGACAGGAACTAAAAGGTTATGCTTTTCATCTATGTCTGTGTAAACAAACCCAGTAATTACCATAACTCAAATTGCTTCCGAAACTCTCCATATTTTAATGTACACACTGTTGCTGTTGCTACTAAATCTCTGCATATATACTGGGAAGTTAATCCTGCATTAGGAAACAGAAAAACTGATTAAAGTAAAATTGGGCCACGTTCATGATTTTTATATTCATAAGATTCAAAATTTCTGTGAGGAGATGCGCGATGCTAACTGAATTATCTTCTAGAGTAATAACAAAAAAACAAAACAAAAGAAAAAATGGGAACGGAAACTGGTAAAATATGGGTATCCATGCAGAGAGATGTATTCATTAGGCTTGCTGTGGTTGATTGTGATTCAATATTCTGCCTCTGTCAAACACCCCTTGCTTACTAGGCTGCACAAACGCAATTCTCTTCAGTCTGAAGTAGATATTATCCATTTTTCATGTAGCAGCATTTCTTCAGATTTTACCCTTTTAACAAAAGAGGTTTTTCACTGAACTTTGAAGATAGCATTATTAGTCCTTAAAATGTTTTAATCACTGTCTTTTCTGACTGCCTTTAGGACAAAGGAGCAGCTATAAATGTTCAAAGAAAAGTCAGGAAGGTGAAAGGCCATTGTTTTTGTGCCTGTAGGTGCTGGCTAAGTGAAATTGAGTGTTAAGGAACTAATGTAGAAAATTCGAGTCACTACATTTTCTTTTAATAAATTGGATTAATTGGAACATCTTTACAACATATCTTTCTTTTTTCCTTCCAGACCCACTCTGTCCCTGTCTACCCTGCTCTCTGCCAAGGAGGCTGACCTGTGTGGACCTCACCAATGATCGCTCTTGTCCTCTGGTTTGCATTTGGGTTTGACAGTAGAGAGCCCCAGCAGGAGGTCAGAGGGAGCGGGGCGGGAAAGGTCAGGGCCCCTCTGCACGGCCATGCCCCTCTGCTGAAGACCACTGCTCTCGTCAATGTGGCCTTTCTTCCAGGCTCTGGGAACTACTTTCTCCCCTTTCCCTTCAGGCCTGGCCCTGCTCTAAGCTTCAGAGTAGTGCACTCCCTTTGGCTTCCCAAACTTTGTCCACCCCTTTATAAGGACCCTCTTTAGTAAACCTTCCTCCAGTTATCCTAATTGGACTGTGCTGTTTCATATTACAACCCTTCCAGAAACACCATCTGATTCATTTGGTCCTGTATCTAAATTCTTCCCACATTCTGAGGCCACCATCATCTCTTACCAGGACTAATAAATGATCTCCCTGCTTCTACTCTTTATGGCTTAAAATCTCCTGAAGATTTCCCATAATAATTATAATAAAATCCAGATTCCCTACCATGGCCCAAGGCCCTATGTGATCAGGCTCTTACCATTCCACTTCATCATCTTGAGACACACTCATCTCCTAGGTTCTAGAACACACCAAGGTCTATTTTGCCTGAGGGCCTTTATCCATGGTATTCACTCTGTCTACATTTCTCCCTGCTCTTCACTTGGTGGACACTGTCAAAGACAAAACCAAATAGGTAAGGAGATCGATTTTATTCAGGCTATTGCAGTAGGAAAAGTGTCAGTTTTCTATGGTTGCTGTAATGAATAATCACAAAATGAGTGGTTTAAAACAATGGAAAATTATTATTTTATAGTTCTGGAGTCCAAAACAAGTTGTAATGGGTTGCACTGCCTCTGGAGGGTCTATGGGACAATCTGTTTTTTGCTTTTTCCCACATTTAGAGCTGAATTCCTTGTCTTATCATCCTTTCCTCCACCTTCAGAACCCATGATATAGCATCTTCTCTTTGGCTCTGCTTCTCTCTGCTTCCATTCCATGGCTGCCTTCTCTCTGTAGTCAAGTCTCCTTCTGCTTCCCCCTTACAAGGATACTTATAATTATATTTGGAGTCCACCCAGATAATCCAGGATAATTACATATCAAGCTTTTCAATCTCATTTCCAAAAGCCCCTTTTCTATATACAGTAACATTCATAAATTCCAGGGATTAGGGCCTGGAAATCTTTTAGGGACCATTATTCAGTCTACTACTGGGTACCTCAGCAGGGTGGATTTGCCTTAGATTTTTATAGGGAGGAGTAGGCAAGTTATAGGTGGGGTTATTTACAGTTAGAATTGTTTTTCAACTGAAAGAAGTTTCAGTGAAACAGGAAATGCTTGTTTCTATGTCTAGCTAGTTTCAGGGGAACAAATAATTCAATTCTCTGTTAATAATTCATGAGGCAACAGATTCAGGCCAGAAGGGACTCGTCTCGTCTGGGTTTGGTTTTGTCACAGGTAGACATGGAAGTCTTCTATGAGTCTTGTGGGAATCATGAGAAAGAGTGGACAGCAGGTCTTATGTAAGCCATGTGGGGAATGGTGGTCATTGCAGTTAGCTGTTTTCTAGAACACAAAAGGGTGGGAATTGGGGGAACAAAGAAAGGCTGGTGAGATTTCTTGACTATCACTCTTTCCAAGAACATAGGGCTCAATTAAGGTGCATGATTGTGAGGATCTTCTTATCAAATATTTTTTCATAGATACCTTTCCTGAATACCCTAAGTACTTCCCTTTCCATTATTCTCTGTCATTGTTTCCTCTTTATTTCCTTTACAGTCTTTTTCATCATCCATAATTATTTTGTGTACTTGTTTGCTCATCAATCTAGAGCATACACTTTTTTTAAAATATATTTTTTATTGATTTCAGAGAGGAAGGAAGAGGGAGAGAGAGATAGAAACATCAATGATGAGAGAGAATCATTGATCAGGCTGCCTCCTGCATGCCCCCTACTGGGGATCCAGCCTGCTGCCCAGGCATGTTCCCTTGACTGGATTTGAACCCAGGACCCTTCAGACTGCAAGCCGACATTCTATCCACTGAGCCAAACCATCTAGGGCTAGAGAATAAACTTTTTGAGGGCAGGAAACATAGTTGACTAATATCTTGAGAGCTTAGAACAATATATCTTTTTTTTTTTCAGTTTCAAGATAATACTTAATTTTTTTTTATTTCAAATTTGAATAGTGGCAAATGTGATTTTTTAAAAAAATTTCTTTATTGGTTATGGTATCACATAATTGTCCTCATCCCCCTATTCCCATCCCGAACCTCTCCCCACGTATGCCCCCCACCCCCCTGTTGTCCATGACCACTGGTTAGGCTTATATGTATGCATACAAGTCCTTTGGTTGATCTCTCCCCCTTTCCCCCACCCTCCCCTGCCTTCCCTCTGAGGTTTGACAGTCTGGTCGATGCTTCCCTGTCGCCGGGTTTGTTTTTGTTCTTCAGCTTATGTTGTTCATTATTTCCCTTAGATGCGTGAGATCATGTGATACAAGAAATACACTTATAAGAACCGAAAATGAGACAAGCCATAATGGTTATTTGCTGGGAGGCAAATGAATCAGTCTGTAGTGAGTTTCTTTCTGGGCCAACAGTTCTTTTGAGTCCCAATTTCAATGTCAAACAGTTCCTTATGTGTACATGTCAGCAATGATATTTCAGTTCTGGGTGGTGGACAAATGGTAGTGAAACAGGTCCGACCATCTCTGGTTTGGTCCTGGGCATCCTTCAGCGGCGCACAACTGCTGTCTGCTAGTATGGCAAGGCGTCGTCAGCGTCTTCCATCTCTGGACTGCTTCTCTTCTGCCTTCATGGCTGAAAGAGTCCTATCAATTCCTCTCTATTGCAGGAATCCACATGGTCTTGGAGTTATTTTCTGAAAATATACAAACATATTCTCGACCAAAAGTTAGTAAAGGAATATTTTCTATAAATTTGACTTGGGGTCCTTTTTCATTTTTTTTTTTTTTTTGCCCAAATGCTTTTCCTCTGGCTTGTTTTGATACCATGTGTATTTTTCATGGGTTTCTTGTTGTTAGCATTACAGATTAAACTTAATTTTCTAAAGTAAAAATTTTCTAGATGTAATTTACTTACAGGATATTTTTCCTTACATGATATTCTTCTACTATCACCCCCTTTTTTTAAATTTAAATATTAGGAGGCTTTTGGGAATTTTATAATGTAGTCTTGATAGCTTTTACATTTTAATTTTTTGCACTAAAATATGACTGCTTTAGGTTCATTATGTGTTACACAATTTTACCATGAGATGAATTGCCAATCAAAATTTTTGTTAACACTTTAAGAACAGCTTTTGGTACAGTACATTCAGTTTTTCTAGAATATTTGATTGTTTCAATTAGTCAATTTAAATTACTCTGAGGACTTGACTACTATTCTACTGTCAAACTCAACACGCTAACAACAATCTTATTTTACCCTGTGTATATTAGTGGAAAGGATTATTTGCCTTCTTGAGTAGGCCCTGAGCATTCCTGGTTCTAGGCTGGATTTGGATATCAAAGACCCACTTCCCCACGCCATGGCTACAAGACATCTCAAACAAGTCTTGTTGCAGTGAGAGGGCATCTGCTGTCGGCCAAGTCTCTGTTTGTTACCTGGGTCCCGATTTGAGCTGTGCATGGGAAGCAAAGCAGCCATGGGGGCAGGAGACCTCCCTCAGAAGGGGTGAAGGTTCAGGCCCCTGCAAAGTTGGGGGGCGGGTAAGGATCTGTGCCCCACCTTTGTTGACCCCCAAGTAGAACAGTATATCTTTAGAGCTTGGCACATTTTTATTGAATTGACAAAAGAGGCAATACCAGATGCTAAATAAACTCGTGAGAAACTGTCTAGTAATTAACTCATTGGTAATGAAATAAATGAGAGTAAAAAATAACAGTGAGATAAACAGGAAAGAGTCAAAAGTCCCAGACAGGAGAATTCCCATGTTCAGAGACACATAGAGGTGTGTGTGGAATGTGGGGCATGACTGGTGTGAGCTGAGCTGGTGGGGTGAAGCGCCACAGAGAGTCAGAGACCTGCCTCAAAGGAGGTTATCTTTATACCTCTTATTCCCCCAGTGTCTTGATTTATTTATACTTTTAACACATATTTGTTGAGTGCATTCCATGTGCTAGACACTGGTCTAGACTTTGGGCACATAGCAGGGAAAAGACCAGACAAAAATAAGTCTGACAGTAAATAGAAGTTATTAAAATAGTGCTGAATGATAAGGAGAAAAGCAAAGCGGAAGAGTGAGATATGGAATGTAAGCTTGTGATTTACAGAGAGTGGCCAAGGGAAGGCCTCAGTGAGAATATGCTATCTGCCAAGTGTGGTAATGGGAGAGCAGGAGGTGTTTAACCAAACTTGATGGGAGTGATATCTGGGGAAAAGGCATTCCAGGCAGAGGGCATAGCAAGCACTCGGGTCCTGAGGCACAAACCTATAAAAAGTCTGATGTGGTCTAATCAGAGTGACAGGGGGTCACACAGTTGTAGGAGATGAGGTCACAGATGTGGAGGATGAAGGTTGCAGTTGTAGGGCCTTGTAAACTTTTTATAAGGGCAGCGGCTTTTCCCCTGAGTGAGATGGGAAGCCATTGGAAGATTTTTATAAGAGGAAGAACACACTCTATTTAATTTAAATAGATTTTACTTCATTTAAAAGAATGCTGAAATGAGACAGAAGGGATCAAGGATGGGAGGCAGTGATCCAGGTGAGAAATGATGATCATAGCACAGATCAGGGAGGTAGCAGTGGAGATGGTGAAATGTGATTAGATTCTGGATATATTCTCAAGTCAATAGGATTTGCTGATGGGTCAGATGTGAGGTGAGGGAAAGGAGTCAAAGATGATTCCAAGATTTATGGCAAGGATGGGGTTACCATTTACTGAGCTTTAGAAGAGCTGCTTTGGGGGGAAAATGGAGAGCTCAGTTTTGGACACATAAAGTCCAAAGTCTACAGAAATATGTTTGTTTGTTTTTTTTTTAAATAGAATTTACCCTGGCTGATATGGCTTAGTTGGTTGGACATCATCCCATGCACCTAAGGGTTGCAGGTTCTATTCCTGGTCAGGGCACCTACATGCCTAGTTCCAAGCTCCATCCCTGGTGAAGGGCGTTGGGGAAGCAGCTGATCGATGTTTCCCTCTCAGATCGATGTTTCTCTCTCTCTCTCCCTCTCTCTTTGTCTCTCTCTAAAAATCAATAAAAAATAAATAAAATAGAATTCATATTATAAATGTACCTGTGAGCATTAGGAAATCATAGAACTGATGACCATATCAGCAATGTGCTGGTTGCATTAGCAACTGGAGTAGTTTAACATTTTTCAAGATGTGATATTGCTTGCTTCTCTGAACTCACCTTCCTGAGAATATTTCTACCACTTCTTTGTTGAAGAAGTACAAAAGGGAAATTAGAAAATGCAAGTACATAATTGATTTGGAAGAAAAACTGAGAAGTCTGTATGTGAAATATCTGTTTCCTGATCTCTTGGTCATCTAAAAGCAGATGAACTGCATTCAGAAGCTCAAGTGAGCCTCCAACTTTGGAGAAAGCTGCGTCAGAACAGAGGCCTGTGCTCTGGCCCCACAGCTCTGCAGCTGCATCCACAGTTTGGTAGTTACTCATGTCTCTAAAATGTTGACTGCTTAGCTTTGGCCCCAACCACCTTTTGCTGAGAGATATTCCAGGCTGATAAAGAAAGCAGTTTCCTTGCTCCAGATGTCATTGCTTATCACCCTCTTTGAAGCAATGACACTCATTACCTGGATCTTGACCTCAAACTCTGAGTTCTTCCGCATTCCTCATCTTGAACTACACAAGCTGAAAATACATTAGTTAAGTGTTATGCAAGAGTGCCATATAGGCTGCTTCACCTCAGTCCTTCCATATAAATTAATTTTCCAGATAACTGAAGCTTGGCCATTCTGCGATGTCAACCAAATGAGGGAGACTTTCTGAGGATGAACTGCACATATTCTTGCTTTCTTAACCAGAGTGATGGAACAAAATTGAACTTTTATGCCATTAGGCTGTCCTTTTACAAAGTAATGATGTCCTCAGGCTCTAGTGAGGTATGTAGGGTCTGTGCCTCCTACACGTATGACTGCAGACTAACATGTTTTTGAAGCTTGTATTTGCTTTTAAAAAGTTTTTTTTTGTGATGTTTTGCTGCATCTCCCGCTGTCATTTATTGCTGGTTACTGCTCATTTAACATGCTGGAAGATACTAACTGGGAAACCAGGTAAACATTTTGGAAGCTACCCATTGTCTTCACTGTCAGAGAAGTGTAAACAAGGAGCCCGGAACGCTGGTGAACCTTGAGCCCTGGCAAGGGCCAGAGCTATGCACTGATTGTTTAGTCGAGACAATGGTAGCTCAAGCAATTTCCTGACCAAATAGTCTCAGAGTAAATCTTTACTAATATTTACTGACCTTTAAGATAGTCTGTCTGTTACAGGAATTGCCTGCCTGACTAAGGGCTATATGTGTATCCAAAATTGAATAAAAGGTTGGCAAGGCCTGGGCACCAGTGGAAGTCCTTCCCCTTGCATTGGGCTTTCCGCCTGGCCCCCAGTATTTCCAAATTATTATTTCTTGTCTCTGTCATTTGCGCGCTGCCCTTCTCCAGATCCCAAACCCTAAGCCACGCGGGACATGGCTCACACATAAACAGAATTGTGTATAAATATTCTGTTGGAAGACCCTGCTTTAGTAGTAGAGGAACTTTGAGGTCCTTTTCAGCTTATTTTTATGGTTGTAGATTTCCTGAAAAAATGGGCATGATATATTGTGTATAGTAGTGGAGTATTTACTTGGATACTTCACAAGCCATTTGTAACTTATTATCTGAGTCCCAGCTTGACTTGTAAGTAACTGAGATATGATCTTCAGAAATGTTAGATAGCATTTGTGGGAGGCCAAGTTCTAAGATGATCCCCATGCTTCCTGCCCCCATCATATTCATACTTTGCATAACCTCCCTGAGTCTGGGAAGGGCCTATTGAGTATGATGAGATACCACTATAGTGATTAGGCTGGTTACCTTATATGTTTGGCAAAAGTGAAAGGATTTTGAATATATAATTAAAGTCTCTAATCAGTTGACTTTAAGCCAATCTAAAGGGAGACTAACCCAGGTGGGCCTGATTTAATCAGGCAAGTCCTTTAAAAGCGGGTCTAGAGGTAAGAGGTTTTCTCTCCTGCTGGCCTTCAGGAAGCAAGCTACCATGAGTTCAAGGAAATGGAATTTTACCAAAATCACAAGAGCTTAGAAGAGGACCCTGAGCCTCAGATGACACCACAGTCCCAGTCTTATCATGGCTGCAATGTTGTGAAACCTTGAGCAAAGAACCCAGTTAAGCTATGTCTGTATTCTCAACTCAAGGAAACTGAGGTAATAAGTGATATTGTTTTAAGCTGATAAGTTTGTGATAATTTATTATTCATTAATGGAAAATGAATACAGCATCCTATTTGGATTTTGTGTTTAAAGGGGCAAAAGAACATACTGCACTTGTAATGAATCCATGGGTTCACACAAACTTAATTACATTATTATAATTAGCCCATCCTACTATGCATAATATCAATTCTGAGTTTTATTCAGCCCAGGAAAAAAACAACAACTAGAACCTATTAAGGTTAGACTTGTCATTCTGGAGTTTCAGAACATAAAATATGCAGGGCTCTATTGGTAAATCCAACCCAACATTTCTCTTTTCTATTACTTTCTTTCACCCAGAAATCATAAGTCAAAAAAAAAATCTCATGTTTTTTAAATAACCAAAATGAAATAAAACTAAACTTATCAGTAGGTGTGTGCTGGGTTCAACTTTTTTTTAATAGTGATATTTTAGTTGCTTACTTACTTTTGAGTGTTTTATAAAACTTTTTAAAGTTTATTACATACTAGAGGCCCAATGCATGAAATTCGTGCAAGAGTAGGCCTTCCTTACCCCAGCTGCCAGCACTGGCTTGCCTCTGGCACCTGGGACCCAGGCTTCCCTGGCAGACGGAGGCCCTGCCCACCCACCCCAGCCTGCTAGTCGGGTGGCTTGGGCCTCCCTCTGCGGTGTGATCATGGGGCAATGGCTGCACCCCCGACCAATCGCATCACACCCGCCTTTGCTGGCCTGGCACCAGTGGGTTATCATAACTTGGTCCTGGGTAGTCGTCCAGATGGTCGTCCGGAAGGTCGTTCTGCAGTTCAGCCGTTTGGTTGATTTGCATATTATGCTTTTATTATATAGGATGACCTTAACAATAAATGTCACTTTAAACATGAGTTAATAATTAAACAGTCTAGCAGGCAAGTAGTTTTTTTTATTTATTTAATTTTTAAAATAGTATTTTTGAGTAATTATTATTGGTATATGGTAAAAAGTAAACCTCTCACTCACATACTTGTCCTTTATTAATCTCATTTTTCTCTCCAGTGTCAAATTTTATCAGTTTCTTGTGTATTCTTCAACAAGTATTCTGTGCAATTACAAATAAATATTCAAACAATTATGAGTAATTATTAATTACTGACTTAATGTTATTAATTAGATTAACTAGTTTTCGAACAATAAGGTCTTTCTGTGTTCCCATACTACCTGTATTCCTGGTGGATTATTACTTGACTACTAGAGACCCGATGCCAGAAAATTGTGCAAGAGTAGGCCTTCCATTCCCCGGCTGCTGGCACCGGCTTTCCTCTGGCACCCAGGACCTGGGCTTCCCTCCTCTGGCCACTGGCAGGCACCCGGGGCCCTGGCTGGCTTCCCTCCAGCCCCGGCTTTGTCAGGAAGGATGTTGGAATGATGTCCGGAAGATGTCCGGTCTAATTAGCATATTACCTTTTTATTCTAGATATTGATAAAGTTGAATATATTGATAAAATAAATGAAATACTTTATTTTGGATTTTTTACATATTTTTTCATACAAGAAAGTGATTTGTACTTTCCAGTTTTTGTAGTGTGTCATATTTTCCTGTTGAGTTTATGCTAGTTTCACAGAATAACAGGAGGGGAAAGAAAGTGTTATTTTGCTCTGTTCAGCAATAGCTTAAAGACAGTGGTAATTATCTTTTCTTTGAAAGTTTTAAAAGAAGCCACTTAGAAAAAAATTTTTTCAGTTGATGCCCTTTTGGAGCTAATTCTTTGAAAATCTTTGTGTTTTATTCTGAAGTATTAGAGTTTATCAGGTATTCTATTTCTTATCTTAATTTTAGTAATTTATGTTTTACTAGAAATTGATACAGTTCGTTGGAATTTAATAACTTACTAGTCTAGTTTTAAAGAGCGTTATTCTCCAAAGTTGTACCCATAGTGCTCATTATAAATTTGTGTATATTTTATCCTTTGACATTTTTTCTTTTTAACAATAGCAACAAACAGCTCTTGAGTTTATCAGCTGTCCTGTTTTTGCTTTCTCCCAAAATTACGTCTAATACTTGATTAAGTGTTTAGCCAAAAAGTGCTCAGCCAGTTACTGTGCTTAGCTATTAATACACAGGATCTTATTCCCTTTCTACAACCCTCAGGTGTAGATTCTTTTAATAATCTTCGTGTTACATATTGAGAAAGTGGACTCTTCAGGAGGCTTGGTAATCATCCCTCCACTAGTAAGTGGGGAAACTGAGATTCAACTCCTTTCTCTCTCACTCTAGTGCCTCAGGTTTTATTTATTTTCCTGCTTTTCTTTCTTAATTTCTTCTTCACGCTTTCCTTTAGTTACTTTGGCAGTTTCTAACTTCTTGAGTGGAATGTAAACTTTCATTTTTCTTATTTATTACTAAATCTATTCATAGGTATAAATCCACCTCTGAGTACTGCTAGTTCAGCATAAAATACATTTTATGTGGAATTCTCAATGTCTCTTGTTAGAGTTTACAATTTCACTTTTTTCTTTTACATGCTTTATTTAGAAGAATTGTCTTTTCCATGAGTAAAGTTTTTGATGTTACTGTTTATATACAAGGTGTACCAAAAAAATGTATACACACTTTTTTCTGATAGCTCACTTGATGTTTCTTTCTTTTCAGATTTAACCCATTGGAATGAATAATTATTCAAAGTGTGTATACATTTTTGGGGGGACACCCTAGCTTTGTAAATAATGTTAGTTTTATTATAATATAAATGTGATATTTATATTTCTACATTTAATAATTTATTGAGTTATCTAATATGTAATTTGTTTTTATAAACACTATAGACTTTTAAACAGGCTGTATTCTCTATGAGCAAGCACTATTGTGCCTATTAAATCCATTTTGTTATGTAGCCTGATTTTCCTATATTTGATCTGTCAAAGGTGGTGATATAGGTGAGCTGTTTTCTAAGAAAATTGACTTTCTGTGACTCTCTCCTTATATTTCAAACAATGCTTGTATTATTTATGTCAATAGCATGCTATTTAGTTACATAAAGCTCTATTATTATTATAGCTATATTGTGTCTATATATGTATTATAAATATGAAATGATACTCTCCTATCCTTCCTAATTCTTTTAGTCTGAAACTTTGAATAATATTGCCAACTCTATCCTTTTGTTTGACTATTTCTATATATTTTGTTTATTCTTTGGTTTTTAGCCTTTTTGATAAATAATTTAGGATATGAAGCTGATAGTTTGATTTTATTTATTTGTATTACATTTGAGAGTCTTTAAGAAAGATAAACACATTTATATTTTTTGCTTATTTCTTATATGTGTGATCTTTTCTATTCTATTGTATCATCCTATAATATTGTATAATTTCTCTCTTGTTAATGATAACTTTTTCTGATTTTTATTTTTTTAAATTTATCTTTATTATTGAAAGTATTACAGATGTCCCCTTTTTTCCCCTATTGACTCCTTCTACCCTGTTTGTGCCCCCTCCCAGGCCTTCACCTTCCTATTATCTGTTTCCATGGGTTATGCATATCCTATATAATAAAAGCCTAAGATGCTAAGTGTCCCGTTGTCCAGTCGTCCATTCAACCAATCAAAGCATAATACGCTAATGATATGCTAAGGCCACTCAGCCGCTCTCTGTGACATGCATTGACCACCAGAGGGCAGACAATCGACTGGTCGACCAGTCGCTATGATGTGCACTGACCATCAGGGGGCAGACGCTCCAACCAGTAGTTTAGCTGGCTGCTGGGGTCCAGCTGATCGGGATTGAGTGAGATGCGCCGGACATGCCCTGGAGCCCTCCTACAGTTCCTCCCCGGCTGGCTGATCTCCCACGTCTCTCCCTGGCCCGGGTTGTACACCAGTGGGGTCCCTTGGCCTGGCCTGTGCCCTCTTGCAATCCGGGACTCCTTGGGGGATATCAGAGAGCTGGTTTTGGCCCGATCCCATCTGTGCACGAATCTGTGCACCGGGCCTTTAGTTGTAAATAACACTGCTATGAACATCGGAGTGCATATATTCTTTCTGATTGGTGTTTCAGGATTCTTAGGATATGTTCCTAGAAGTAGGACCACTGCGTCAAATGGCAGATCCATATTTAATTTTTTGAGGAAATTCCACACTGTTTTCCATGGTGGTTGTACCAGACTGCATTCCCACCAGCAGTGTACTAGGGTTCCCTTTTCTCCACATCCTTACCAGCATTTGTTGTTTGTTGATTTATTGATAATAGCCATTCTGCTGACTTTTGTCTTTTAGATTTTTTTTCTTATTTGTATGCTCTTTGTGTATTAGAATTTACACATAATTTTTAAATTTCATTAGAAGACACATTTAAGCTATTTTTAAAAGTCAATAATTATCCAAATTATTAATGCCAATAATCAAATAGTATCTATTGGTTTCCCCTTATAAGAGACACTGCATCCTGGCACTCCTGGTGGCACTGAAGTCCTGTCATGTGGGGGAATGAAGACACTCACTCTGAGTGGTCAATAGAAGAGCAAGACTCAGAAGTGGAATCAAATTTATTTTTCTTTCCCTTTTTTATGTGTACAGGTATGGTATATGATTTAAAATTCTGTATCTACATAATCCTTAGAAGGTATCTCAATACAGCAAAAATGCTAAGTGATAGAATATTTTGTCCTAGTTTAAATGGCAGATATTTTTCTTCTTTAGTGGGACTTAAAATAATGATGTGTTTAGAAAGGTGTCACAGATGAGAGAAAGCACTTTTTCTACACAAGGAAGGGAATACTGAAATTGTTTCCAATGTCAGAATTTCTAAAAGAGGTCAGATTGACTTATAGGTCTCTGGGTCAGATGTGGGACCTGCAGCAGGGGGTTTGACCTCTTGGGTCTTCTTGCAACTGATGGGGATGCCATGACCTGTTAGCAACTGGGTCATCTTAGCACCAAAGTGAGTCTCATCCAAAGAGGAATTTCTCCTCTGCTCCCCATGTGGAATCCAGACAGATCTTTATGTCAGCGTGGGCCCTACATCTCTGCCCAGGAAAACATCAGAAATACCTAGGGAAACTGGCTCTAGATGACCCATGTGGTGACATCCACCAGCAGGGACCATACAGGTGCTAAGACGTATGCACCCACCGACAACAAGCAGATGTGGCTGGTCTTCTGGGATTGGCACAGAGACCTCTACCACACTACCTGGTATTAATCTTAACAAGAGGCCTGGTTAATATCAACTTGCAGTGCCAGTTGGTAAGCCATCAGCCTGAGAGCAGTGAGACCCAGGGACTGGATTGTCCATTCCTGCAAGTTTTCTTTGTGTTAGAAGTTGTACACTGAGGGCTGACTCTGGCTCAGCCTCTATAGCAGGCAGATATCTTTCTGGTGCCTTTCAATGGCATCCATGAGAAGTCTCACTCCAACAGCTATGTCTGCATTAAGTGCCCACCAAGCACATGGTTTGGCCTCTCCCCTGTAGTCATTTCTGAATGGTCTGGGCATCCAGCAAAAGGGGTCCCACTCAGTGTTGCACTCTCCTCCCTTGAGCTCACCTCCAGCTGCCAGCTGGGGGGAGGAGTTAGTGGAATTCTCCCAGAGTCTCCTGCAATGATTTTTCCATGACATGTTGTTTTTTCTCAGGAGCATTGGTTGCAAGCTGACCTTTATAGCTTCCTTTATTATTTCCCAAGTAAACAGTTTTTTTTTTTAAATATTACCATATGGATAGCATCCTTGTTTAGTATCCTACTGTGATGTTGATTTTTCCTACTTTTATGTTTCTTTGGTCATTTCAGGGGGGATCTGATAGACAACGGAGAAAAGAGAATTATTGTCTTTGTTCCAGTGGTGTAGGTTGAGTTTTTAATTTTTCTTTAAACAGAAGTCTGGTCATCCTGCATTTAGGATATCTTCAGGACTTACAAAGAGAAACACAATGAAAATCGGTGATTGAGTATTTGTACATGAGACTTAGGGCAGATCTGGGTTAGAAATAGAAATGTGGGAGATATCAGCATGTGGTGGCAGTCAAGTCCCTGGAATGGGAGAGACTGCTTGGAGCAATAGTTTCAAAATCTTGGAGAACTCAGTCCCTCTCCCAGAGATTCTAACTTACCAGGCCTATGGAGGTCTCCAAAGCTTCCATTGAAAGATTCCTAGTATTGAGTATTAGGAAAAGAACTTGTAAGACTATGCTTCCAGCGCGGTCCTATTAGTGTAGGAACATTTTATGTCTCTGTGTACATGGATAGGTCGTAGGGATGGTGAAGATTTTGAAAAGTCGATTGTGGGGGAAGCTGATGAGAAATGTAAGCACGATGAGAGGACAGAGAAAGTTGGACATCAATGCACATCCTTGGGCAACTTTCTCCTGCTGAGAAAGATGAGTGTGGACAGAAAGATGAGGGCTGGTTGGGTTAACAGAGTTGGGTGAAGCAAAGGACAAGGGCAGGACCCTGAGGGCTACAAAAATATGCTGGCACCTGGCCATAGCCCCATTCTTTAAAAAATTTGCCCCTCTAACCTATTCCCAACACAGCTGCTCTTCATCTTAAAACCGTCAACCCTCACTGCCACCCATCCCTTTCAGTCCATGTTTTCTCCTTTGTTAATATAGAAACCAAAGGACTTCAGTCACTCTCTTGCCAGTAGCCCCCAGAAATAAATAACTAGTTTAAGGTAAAACCACTAATAAGTGGTGAGGCAAGTCTGAAGGTTTCTGTATATATGCGTGTGCGTGTGCGTGCATGCGTGTGCGTGTGCGTGTGCGTGTGTGTGTGTGTGTGTGTGTGTGTGGTTGTAGTTTAACCACTACTTTATATGGCCCCTTTGGTTGGCATGGTGATGCCCCACCCAGACCTTGTTTAATGAAGGACTCAGTGTCCCAGTAACTGTGAGACTTCCGCTCTCAGGCCCCCAGGGATCCCGCAGCTGCAGAGAGCTGCCTCACCCAAGTTCACACCCCTGCCTAGCAGGCCACATCCAATGACTGAGCAATGAGGAGGAATAAAGGCCTGGCCCTCTCTGCCCTGCTTGGGACTGCTTTGAAGGGATCTTCTGTCTCCAAAGCATCCGGTGGGTCAGCTGAGGCTGCCCTTGGGTCTGCATCACAGCTCACCTTTTCCTCTACCCTTCCTGCTTCCTCCCCCTCCCTTCTGTTGGCGTGGACCCCAAGGGCACTCCTTAGTAAACTTGCTCCACAGTAAACTCTGAGTCCGTTTCCCAGGGAACCCAAACTGAAACAGCCTCTCAAAGAAACAAGAGCCAGACTCTGCGGTTACAGAAGTCAACACTTGTCACCTTTCCGAGACCCTCCCAAGTGTTTCGGAGAATGTCAGGCCCAAGAGGAAGCTGGGCGCACCTGCTCCTGGTCAGGGCTAGTCATTTGGGTTTCGGGTGCATAGGGCTCAAAAGAGAGGGTCTCATCCAGGACTGAGCTAAGTCAATGCTCCCACACTAGGAATGGGGATAGCCTGCTGCGGAAGCTTCACTCATTCTTGTCTCCCTGGTCATCTTTCTCGGTGGAGGCCAGAAGTCTTCATCTCAAATCCCAGTTTTAGACAGCCTTCAGATGAGGCACAGGATAGAAATTTTCAGGCCCACATCTGCTACACCATTGCACTGTGATCTTAGTGACTGAGAAATAAACACATGACCTAGGCCAAAGCAAACGAATTTCAGTGCTTTTATTTCAAGTTCATTGTTTCCCTTACATTTTATCAGTTAGAATAAGAAGTCAAAACATGTCAGGAAAAAATCAAGGCATGCATCAGAAAATAAAGTTTCATTGTTTTTTCAATGTGATTAAGTATTATAGGGATGGAAAAATGGGAAATGGAAAAAAAATCAGTACTTATATATTTCAAATTTTGCAAGCTTCTCCACTTCACATTTTAATTGCTCTTTTAAATCCATACAATCACTATATAAAGTAACTAAGTAAATGATTCAGGATATATATCTTTATAATGTCTGAAAATTTGTGGTGGTTGGTTTTCAATTGCTAGACATCTATGAAGATTTCATCTGTGCTAACCACTTAATTAGAAAAATATGCAAAGTAATACTATGGTGGAAATTTGAAAATATTTAATAGGAAGAAAAGTTAAAGTTTCTATATTAAGAATGGAGTATATGTCATTTAATTAGAATATGTGCTGCCTTCTAATCCAGCTAATATACATTTCAGTCAGCAGCAAATTGAAGCCGTATGTTATCAATGATCGCTCAGATCATTCTAAGTGTATAATCTGTGTTACATTAAATAACCTTATTTAGGTAACTGCTTTAAACATTTTGTAGACTCAAGTACTTCTTAAAGTTTTCAGTTATTGATTTTCAAATCTTCTTTGTAGGTATAAGCCTCTCAGAAGGGCAAGCATAATCACGTTTCCTGCCCAGTTGGTCTTTTCCTTTGATAACCACCCCTGTTACTCTACTCGCCTGTCAATAAGCATTTAATGAGAACCTGCTGTGGGGCTGAAGCCTCTATGGGGGCCTAGAAGCAAACAAAAGATTAGGTCTGCCTGGAGAAGCTGACAATCAGGTTGCTGGTTTTCTTGAGCATAAGCCAGCATGGATTTGCTTAATTTTCTTGTTTATCATCAGCAATGACAAAAGATGTTTTTTTTAAAGGTGTACCATTAGCTCTGACACTGCCCTTAAGGCTTAAGCTGATAGAAAAGAAAATAGTTCCCATTAACTAACAGAAAAATAATGACAAAGTTCATGTAGAATCCTGTGGTATTGTCTTTAGAGGTTTGCATAACCACAGATCAGATTTACACTATAAAGTACTGGACTGGTTTTTAATTATCCATGCATTAAGTAAAAATGTGTTCTAATTTTTCATGTTTTAAGAGTAAAATGTCAGGACATTTTTGTGGTTTCCTCTGACTAGTAAGACAGGAGGGAGGTTCTTCGTGAGGATTTCCAACCAAGCCATGTACAGCCAATCTGATATAGATCCTTTTCTTGCCACCGGAAGGCTCCTGACAGCATGGAAGAAAAGCAGAAAACAAAGGTGACAATTATTACAGACAGTAGCATCCCTAGTTGTCTGAGCTGTTTAATAAGCAGTGTCCTGAAACTTTTATACCTCTCCTCCCCGAAATGAAGGCACTGAAATTATTTTGAATATAGATATTACACCAATGTATTTCTCAGATAATACACATATCTATAAAGCAGAACAGTAGACTTAGGCATTGTAGAGACAAAACCCAACTATAAAATTTCACTCCTCTTTAAATAGAAAATATAATCAACCAATACTTCTCCCCCTTTTTTGGCAGAAATAATTTTTCTCAGTAGTTTTCTCAGTTATATTTGGGAGAAACTTTAGAAACCAGCTATCAAACCACTCAGTTCAGGAGACCATTTTATATCTTTGATGATAGGCCTCCAGGTTAGATCTTGCTTGAAAATATACTATCTATCTTTGTACATACGAGTCAGTTCATGAGCTGTCAATGTGAAATAGTTGGAGATCTTCATATTTAGCTATCAATCTTTAGGTAAATGAACATTAATATTTTCAGCAGGTGCACCCCTAAAATTTGTGGGTGTAGGGTCTCACCTTGGCCTCTCGCTACATGGCAAGGAGGCTTGTGAACATGCAGTGGATGCCACACCTCAGGAGCACCTACCCAGCGAAGGGGCCTGTGAGCCTTGTTGGTTGGCATGAAGCTCGTTAGCAGGGAACCCAGGGCCAGGGTCCTGAAGCAGACCTGGAGGGGCAGCCCGGGTTCTAGGTGGGCACTGCCCTGGACCTTAGAGCAAGTGGGGCCTTCGAAAGCCCCTGGGGCCCAGTTTTCTAGGTTTTAGGGTGGCATTTATTTGCCTTCACTGTCTAAAATCCCACATGTTCCTTTTTTTTTTTTTTTCTTAACTTGGCACCTAAATAGGCATGAGCTTTTCAATTGATTAACCCATTTACTGAAGATTTCTTTGAAACATTCTTAAATGTCTGCAATGATACTTACAGGACTATGAGGTTAGCAGCTCTCGAGTGCTCCTGTAAGAGTTCATTCAGTCGAACTTGGCGGTAACTCTGTGGACAACATTCAGATTTTGTTGAGGGCTGTTTTCCCAGAATTATGAACAAGAATTTCTCTTCTTACCTCAAATTATGGACAAGTAGAAAAACCTCACTTTAAAAAAATATTACAGTTATTTCATTCAGGATTGGAAACACACCGTGTTTTAAAAACTCATGAGAAACTTTAGAAATATAAAGGATAAAACCAGACTGTCCTTGTGCTATAGCGGCTTATTAAAATCTAAGGGGGGAACGAAGCACACCACATGGATAACAGTAAAAAGATAACAGTAAAATGTGAATGGCCAGTTCTGGGACTAGAAAAAAAGAAGAAGAAAACTAACCTAATCTTGATACCAATTTGATATTTTAAGACTATAGATTAAACATTAATCTACCTTTCTTTAAGCTCTTTGGATATTTTGTCAGCATAGGGAACTGGTTTCAACTAAAATATCACCAAAAGACTAACTTGGGAAAATAATTACAATGAACTATTTTGCAGTGATAAGAGTAATAATATATATTATTATTATATTTCACTGGTTTCAGAAATGTGATTCCAGATATGTGATTTGCTCAATTATATGAAAAGTCCTTGTTAGAATTGGGCAGTTTATTACACACAAAGTTTATGATTCTTAGCTCAGTAAATATTCTCCTAAATTTGAAAGGTTTTTACTATCTCTTGCTCTCATTTGTAACTTCAGCTCCTAATGTAGTTTATTTACATTTTGTAGTTTAGAGGTCCTTGTAGTCCTTTCCCTTGAATGTCCAATCCAACTCAAATGCCAATTCTTCTACTTTATTCTATGTCCCTGCCCTTTTCATCTTCTCATCATCATGACTCCATTCATTGCAGGCCAGATGGGGGTAACTCCCATCTTGTGGGGTTTTCTAGAAAAGCTCAGCATTTTATACCCATCCTGTGTGCCTGATCCAACTTTCAGCTTCATTATACAAATTTCATATTTTCTTAGGTCCCTATGCTAGTTTTCATCGCTATCTTTATCAGGTTAATGTTCGTTGTTATTGGTCAAATTGTGTGTCTATCTTTATCTACTTTGCATACATATTGACTTAAATTATGTTAGACTGATGGGTCTGTCTCCTATTCTATAAAATTAAACTTAGAGGAGATTTTAAAATATCTATTAATAACCTGTGTTTCTTTAAAAGGAATTGATTTTATATTAAATGAATAAAAAGTTTTCTAAATCCTCATATCTGGTAGTATAATTGAAAAGCATTTGAAAAATGCAGGAATCCTGGATCTTAAATAATGAAATCCTATAACAGATACATTTTTTCTTGATCTTTAAGAAAACCACTGTTTTCTTTTTCAGACAGAGAGCAAAGTAGAAATTAGGGAAAACAAGTCTACCTTTTCCTTGATTGCTTCCAGTTCTGTATCTGTGATTTTCCATGGAGTTTCTCTCTTTAATTTCTCAGCAGTTGTTAAATCTTTGCAGCTTTCATGGAGACGGTATGGTTCTATCATCTCTTCAAAGACTTTCCAGCTGAAATAGGAAGTATAAAGGAGGCCTCACGGTGGGAAGCTAACGCGTTATTTCACAGATACTCTAGGTCTGACTGGCTCTGTTGGCTGCAGATCAGAGCTGCATGTCATGCAAATCTTTTAAGAGTTATCTTTGCCAGGGACATGCTGTGAGTAAAACCGTGACTATAGTACTGCCTCCCTATCCAAGGAAAGGCCTTAACAGGTTTGAGGCCTTGTTAACCTTCTAGGTCTTAGATCCTCAGTATAAGCACACAAACACATAGATGGTAACTATTCCGCAAATACATTTTCTGCGTAGTATAGCCAAAGACACAGTTGTTATGTAGACACTTTAGCCTATAAATGAGTTTCCATCAGCTTATTTTACAGATTCCATGGAAGACCTGCGTGAATTAATGTACGAGATAAACTAGGTTCCTGGGGATTTAGGTAGGGCTGCCCTCCTCACCTTCCGTCCACATGGCAACTCCCACTCGTGGCAGGCAGGAGGCGCTGGGCAGGTGGGAGAAAGGCAAGGGTCCCACAGGTTTAATGGCTATAGAACTATTTGAATGTTGGCTGCAGATAATGCAGCCTTTGTCTTTCTGCTGTTGTTGCCTGAGCTTTTCAAATTACTATTGTCCAGGTGCGTGTCAAAAGAAAGAACAAAAATCAATAATATTTTAATGTCTAAAAACCTGAGGCCATTTTGGAGTAATTAAGAAGAAATTATCTACTAGAAAACTAGTAGTATGTCAGCACTGTGGGACATTTAAAAAATTGCTGAAAAATCTCACTCTCATCTTTAATAACAGTCTCATAAGATCTAGTTTTTAAAATGATAGAGCAAAACAAAGCTTATTAATTTATGAGAGTAGTTGTCTTTGATATGCAACTCTAAGATGATCTCAAATGTAAATACTTTTCTTCTGTTTTATATAAAGTAGCTTACTTATAATTTAGTAACTTTGGAATGAGTGATAATTAGATTCAATGTGCTGTTTGTTAGGCTAAGAAATCAAAATATGAAGCCATGAGTTCAATGATCTCTTCAGTTGAGGTGATTTGGGATTCTCAGATCAGAGTGCACAGATTACAAAGGAGTATGGTATGCCTAGCAGTGTGCCTTTGTTGAAGATTGGAAAAATACTTAAAGCAGTAGGTTTCTGAGAAGTTGGCTTATTTAGAATGGTAGATAATGACAAGGAAGGAAGAAGATGGATATGCCCTTTTATTCTTTCCACCACACAATACTTCTATTTGCAGTTCATTCCAACAGTGCTGGGCTTTCAGAGATCTTTGGTGGTATCAGTGCAAAGGTGCTGGCCTAGGAGAGAAGAGCCTGGGTTCTACCTCCAGCTTTTCCACTGTCCTCCTGGACATGGGAAACCTGGCTATAAAAGGGGGTAACGATGGCTGTTCAGAGCTGGCATGAGGATTGGTATGAGGGTCAGTGTGACGATTTGGGTGCAAGTGCTATGAAAAGTGTGCAGTTCCTGTAAAATCAAGGCATTCATTTACTGCACAGCCACAGGACTGAGGTTAGCAACTGAGAGGCTCTCTGTTTAAACTCCCTATACACCTATTTTGATCAGGATAAGCGTTTTCTTTGCATCTTAGCCCAGATGCAGAAAGACCAGTTCAAAAATAGTTTCCTAAGAAATAGAAGGTGTAATGAAGGTTGCTGGCTGTCTCCTCAGCATTTATACTGTGCTTCCTCATTATAGTCTGGGTGGGAATGACTCCATCCCCAGCATCAGCCAGTCAGCACAATTCTTCTATCCCTTCTGCCAGAGTGGTTGGTCAGCATGGGCACATAACCCAGCCACGCTTGATGAACGAGGACCTAGCATTCCACTTGACCATGGCGACTGGTGCAGTGACTTAGATTGGTACAACCTAAGTGGTGCCTATGACCTGAATTCAATGACTGGAGAAGACACAAACTTTCTCACTGAACACAAATTAGCAAATATGTAGTCCTGGTTGCTATGGGCAGTCATCTTATTTTTATTAGCAAAATCAACTTTGACTGAT
Source organism: Eptesicus fuscus (assembly GCF_027574615.1). Lineage (NCBI taxonomy): Eukaryota > Metazoa > Chordata > Mammalia > Chiroptera > Vespertilionidae > Eptesicus > Eptesicus fuscus. The sequence continues at coordinate 59,868,089 of NC_072477.1, forward strand.
GATTTCATAATGGAAGGTACATTAGAGAGAATGGAGGAGAATTAGTCCTTGGCTGCAAAATTTACCTTCCAGATCAAGATTTGCCTGAAAGCCAAAATACACTTGGATTTTTCAGTGATGTTTGACTGAACATAATTTCTATTACTTAAGTCTCTATTCTTTTACATGCAATTGAAACATGCTTAAAGTGACACAGAAGGTTATCATGGGGCTGTATTTGCCCAGTTGTTTTCTCTGAACCCTTACTACTCTTTGCCTAGGTTTATTTTTGATTTCTTTACCCTAAGGTTCGCCCTGGAGCTGGTAATTTTCTTTCTTTCTTTCTTTTTAATCCTCACCTGAAGATATTTTTCCGTTGATTTTTAGAGAGAGTGGGAGAGAGGGGGAAAGACAGAAACATTGATGTGAGAGAAACACATCAATTGGTTGCCTCCTGCAAGGGCCCCAACCAGGGCCTGGGCTGGGGAGGAGCCTGCAACTGAGGTACATGCCCTTGACCGGGATTGAACCAGGGACCCGCAAGCTGGCACTCTATCCACTGAGCCAAACCAGCTAGTAATTGTCTATCTTCTAGCTAGGTGATCCAAAGCTAGCTCAAGCTTTCTATTTTGATTCTTATTAAATTAATTTTCTTCTATTTTTTAATTGACTGTAGAGTAGGCCAAGCATTACATGCTATTAAAAATAAATGAGAATTAATTCAATTAAAAATTAACTTACAGCTGCCCTGCCTTCCTCATCTTGTTCTTCATAATAACAAAGTTTAAAATTGTTTTAATTGTGTACAGTTTTGCCTTAATTCATATAAGATTTCTTCTTTCCAATTAATGTACTAGCTGTTTTTTATGACCACTCTAGCATCTTTAAATTATCTAGTTAATGGCTTCTAGTTTCTCTTTGATTTCTAGATAAAGATTGTTGTCTTTTTGGCCTATGACTTTTAATTCGGTCTATACAATAAAAAATGAAATCCAACCACGAGAGCTTTTCCATTTTTCCTGGCTCAATTAGTTTCGAATTAAATCTGCTTTTGTACTCCCTCTCACCCTTGTTCTATCATATTATAGATAATTTTTCTGTGATAAAATGTCTCCATCAAGACTTACTGATGTTTTATGGGTAGTTGAAAGATTTACTAAACACAATTTAAGGGCATTTAACATCAGCTTTCAACATGGAAATTGCTGACAAACTATTTTTGGTATCTTGTGACCAAAAACAAAAACAAAGAACCAGTGATCAGGAGATAATTGTTATTGGTAGATAAGGACTGCCCAGCCGAGAAGGCCCAGATGGGAGCTGGAATTGAGTGCTCTAAGCTTTGGGCCCTGGGCCCAGGGCTGCATCAGCCCAGAGAAAGAGTTCTCTTTCTCTAATTGAACAGAGGAGTGGCCTTTTTAAATGATCACACAAGTGCCAGATGTGCTACCAGTGGCCACATGTAAGATTTACTGAATTACCATTCTTTGTTCTAAAATTTACATTCAAATATTGGAACAGTCATTGCCCACACCAGATATGTGACTGCTCTCTAAAGTAATATGGCATCACTTAGAGCCGAGTCTGAAGAGAGGAGGATCGCGCTTCCAGCACACCTCTTCTTAATATGAGGGCACATTACTGCAAAAGTTCTTTAATTTCAGTAAGAACGACCCCTACTCCCCCATCTTCCTCAACACTTTGAAATATCAGGAAAAAAATATCCAAGATTGTGAAAATGAATTCATTTTTTCCTGGGAGAGGGAAATAATCTCTTCATTGCAGGATGAAGAGGCTATATAAGAAACACCCAATGAAAATGGTGTCTAAAATAAAATTTAAATACCAGGAACAAAGCAACAATGCCTGGGTCTCTGCTTCTTACTACAGTTCATAGAGTTTAATCCCTGAAAAGTGGAAACTATGGTACAAAGGTCAGGGGTAGTAAGATGAAGAGTGGCTCAACTATTCTGGGCAATCAAAGAATGAAGAGGCATGGTTTAGTGGAAGAAGTTCATCAACATTCTCAGTGACAGGACAGAAATTATGGGTATGAGAGGGTGACCATGGCAGAGACTAGCTTGAAAGGAAGGGAAGGAAACAAGGACTTGGGTAGAGAAAACCATGTTGATGGGTAAAGAGGTAAAGATACAGGAATAAGTTAATCAATAAGGACAATCCTTAGCTGCTGATAATACAAACAACATCAAGAATAATTCAGCTAGCCGAAACCGATTTGGCTCAGTGGATGGAGCGTCAGCCTGTGGACTGAAGGGTCCCGGGTTCGATTCCGGTCAAGGGCATGTACCTTGGTTGCGGGCACATCCCCAGTGGGGGGTGTGCAAGAGGCAGCTGATCGATGTTTCTTTCTCATCGATGTTTCTAGCTCTCTATTCCTCTCCCTTCCTCTCTGTAAAAAATCAATAAAATATATTTAAAAAAAAAGAATAATTCAGCTATAAGTAGATGACTAATTTGTACCCAGCGTTTATAGAAAATCCAGAGTGAGTAGGGGACACTGTGACTACCCTCTAGACAACAGTACATGGCCCTGCGCTTGCAGAGCATTGGCAGGTTCTGGCCTGTTCCTAAGGGTCACATAGTAGGGACTATTGGACCTTCTGTGTTATGAAGGAGAATGCATTTCCACCAGTTAGAGCCATACATGAGCTCATTTGATCACATCACTGCAAATGCCAAGAGGCAATGACTTAGGAATTAAAATTCTTCAAATGCAATGTGGAAGGCTACCAGAGATTGCATGAAAACCCAGTTCATATCAAAATATTAATTCCACTTACAAAGGAAAACTATAAATGTGTTCTTAATTTTTCCTAAGTATTTATAACTATAGAAATATAGGAATGCATTAGTGGTATATATGATGTGAGGAAATATTACATAGTAATAACCTAGGTCAACCCTGTCGATTATAGCTACCATAGTTAAGGTGTTTTGTAAAGCCATCTTAAGTGACCTCATAGCCTTGGAGGAATCATGAATACCCTCAAACAGCATGAAGTTCAAGGGGGTTGTTCAGTAAATAAAAATGCATCCTAAATTTGGATGATTTTCAGATATTAAGCTCATATAGGATAACAATCAAAATAAGGAAGAGGATGAAGACTTGAGGAATGTAATATGGAACGGCAACCCAACCAGAACAGGACGGAGAAATGATGGTCAACAGAAAGGAGAAGAGGTCTCACAGGCAGGTGAGCACCTGAGACACACTGAGACCTTTGTGACTCTCTCTAATCCTTGGAGGCCTCATTCCACACCAAATCAAACACACAAAATCACACCCAGATGCAATAATAAACATGATTTTGCACTGTATACAATCAAAAACGTAATTGCTAACTTATCACTCTAAGTAGTTCACTTAACTTACAATCAGCCATAATTTACAGATAATCTTCTTGCATCTCTGGGAACTCCTGTGAAGACCTAACCTACACATTGTTTTTAAATATCATTGGTGTGACAAATTCAACAATTAAAGAGGGGTGAAATGATATCATGTTTTGAAGACATTTAAACAGTTATTTCTATTTTGCAATTTTAAGATTTTGGAGCGAATACATTTCCTTGCCAGGCTTCAGATAAAGAATGCCTTTGGGCCCTCAGAGGCTCCAAGTGTTGAATCCTTAGTGCCTGAAAGCTCAAATGGCCATGGAGGGCCGATACTATCATTGTGCCAAAAAGACACAAGCTGTTTCCACATCTCCACCAGAGCTCTCCAGCCGGATGCCTCACCGGTAACGTTAAATAATGAAACCTCGCCCTGACTGCTCAGGTTAGAATCCTCTCAGCATGCACTTCCTGCTAATCTTGCCACCATAGACACCTAGAACATGAAGGGCAATTCTACAATGCCAGCTAAACTGTGTTTCTACAATCCTCCCTCTCAAGCTCATCTTCACCACACAACTTTTCCTTCCATTAGAATGGACTTGATAGTGCTATCTCGTGATTATTTGAAATTCCTTTAAAAAAAAACTCCTACCAGGAAGTCACTGCAGTAAATAAAAACGAGAGAGTATCACAGATTTTAAAAATGGACCTTGTTAAATGTTTCATACCTTTCTTTGTTTGGCTTCATGTTGATGTCACCAATAATATGGATCTCTGCAAATTTTATCCTAAATTTGCTCAGAAGGGAAGCCATTCTGAAAATATAAGAAAAAACACTTTGTCATGCCATATTTAGCTACTTTTCAATCAAAGAGTTTTGTGTTTAAGCAATCATGTTTTATTTCCACTTAGTTTTCAGAAAAGGCTTTGGTTAGTGTTTGACTTTCATTATCGTACTTGATGAATATAGGAAGTGTGGACCAAGCTATTTTACTGAAGGCAAAGAGAAATTCCTGTATGTGCAGACTCTGGAAATAGCAAACCCAGTTCTGCATTTATGTTTCAGGGAAAATAATGTAGAGCTCTCCAAGTGTCTCTATCCTTTGAAAACAGGACAAGTTTTAACATTTATTGCCTTTTATTTTGCTGATAATTTTTGGAGTTTACTGATGAATTGATAATTATATTGTGGACCCTAAGAGAAGAGATACCTACCAGGAAGGGCTCCTGGTGGCTAACTGGGCTCAAATTTAAAAGCAGAGCCTAGCAGCTGTTTCTAAGCAGGGCCCTCTCACACAAACTGCACTTTAGGGAAAAGCCTGCACTGAACTACCTGCTTCCTGCACGGAACTGCCTGCCTGCACTGTGTTCCTGCCATCTGAGCCAGCCCTTATAAGGATATTATTGGGATTGTATTTCAACCAATAGGACTGAAACTTTCTTTTTCTTCTTCTTCTTCTTTTTTTAATCTTTATTGTTCAGATTATTACAGATGTTCCTCTTTTACCCCCCATAGCCCTCCTCCACCCAGTTCCCAACCCCACTCCAGGCCTCCCCGCTCCCACTGACTTCGTCCATAGGTGTAAGCTCTTTGTCCAATCTCTTCCCGCATCCCCCCCACAACCCCTTCCCCCCTGAGAATTGTCAGTCTGCTCCCTTTCCATGCCCCTGATTCTATTACATTCACCAGTCTGTTCTGTTCATCAGGTTTTTTATTCATTTGATTTTTAGGTTCACTTGTTGATAGATATGTATTTGTTGTCACTTTATTGTTCATAATTTTTTAACTTTACCTTTTTATTCTTCTTCCTCTTCTTAGAGGATACCCTGCAGCATTTCATATAATACTGGTTTGGTGGTGATGAACTCCTTTAGCTTTTTCTTATCTGTGGAGCTCTTTATCTGATCTTCAATTCTAAATGATAGCTTTGCTGGGTAGAGTAAACTTGGTTGTAGGTTCTTGCTATTCATCACTTTGAATATTTCTTGCCACTCCCTTCTGGCCTGCATAGTTTCTGTTGAGAAATCAGCTGACAGTCATATGGGGGCTCCCTTGTAGGTAACTAACTGTTTTTCTCTTGCTGCTTTTAAGATTCTCTCTTTGTCTTTTGCCCTTGGCATTTTAATTATGATGTGTCTTGGTTGGTCCTCTTTGGATTCCTCTTGTTTGGGGTTCTCTGCACTTCCTGGACTTATAAGTCTATTTCTTTCACCAGGTAGGGGAAGTTTTCTGTCATTATTTCTTCAAATAGGTTTTCAGTATCTTGCTCTCTCTCTTCTTCTGGCACCCCATAATTCGGATGTTGGTATGCTTGAAGTTGTCCCAGAGGCTCCTTACACTATCTTCATATTTTTGGATTCTTTTTGCTTTTCCGGTTGGGTGTTTTTTGCTTCCTCATATTTCAAATCTTTGACTTGATTCTTGTGATCCTCTAGTCTGCTGTTGAATCTCTGTATATTATTCTTAATTTCAGTCAGTGTATGCTTAATTTCTGATTGGTCCTTTTTCATATCCTTGAGGGTCTCACTAAATTTCTCAGAGGTTTCTAGAAGATTCTTGAGTAACCTTATAACTGGGTTTTGAACTCTATATCCAATATTTTGCTTTCCTCCATTTCTTTCATTTGTGACTTGTTTCTTTGTCTCTACATTTTGGTTGCTTCCCTGTGTTTGTTTCTATTTACTGGGTAGCTGCTAAGTCTCCTTGAGTTGATAGAGTGGCCTTGTGTGGTTGGTGTCCTATAGGGCCCAGTGTCTCAGCCTCCCCAGTCACCTGAGGTGGATGCTCTTGGTGCACCCCTTTGTGGGCTGTTTGCACAGTCTTGTTGTAGTTAACCCTTGATTGCTGTTGGTATCACTGGGAGGAATTGACCTCCATGCCAATTGGCTGTGAGGACCAGCTGTATCTACACTGGAAGATCTGTTGCGCAGGAGACACCTTATGGGGCAGGACTTGCTTCAGTGGGGCTTTGGTGCTCACTGAGTCTGCCCCTTGAGTGTGTCTCTTATGGATCTGAAGAGTTGTAATCCGGTATGGTCTCACTCTGACCACTGGGTACACTGGCTCTTGGATCTCCAAGGAGGTGCAAGGTCAGCCACTGTCTGGGGCCACCCAGCAGGAGCTACAGAGAGATCTGCAGATTTCTCCTCTTTGTATGGGGTTTGGAAGTGCCCAGATGAGGCCCAGCTGTGAAGCAAGGCAGGCTGCTGCTGCCGGGTTTTGGGCCTTCTTTTGGAAGCTCTGGGGCTCTCTGACCCAGCTGCAGTTTGACAGGTTTTAAGCGGAGAAAGGATAGGCTATTCATATGCAAAATCCAACGCGCACAGCTTGGGTGGGGTTGTAAATTGGGTGGGGTGGGGTCTCAGGGAATCACCAGGGCAGAGCAAACAGCAATGGCTGCCAGTCAGCCCTGCACTGGAGAGGTCCCTGGGTCTCTGCATCCCACACCCCCATGCAGGAACAATGATCGCTGCGAGCACCTCTGAGAGAAAGCCACCCTCGCGTTCCTGTACCAATGCCAGACAGTCCAGTTTCTCCCCATATGTGTCTGGGTCATCCAGAGTCTCACCCAGAACTGGAGTTCAGAGCAAGCGGGAGCTTGTATCTCCCTCCTGGTTAAAAGAGCAGCACATCCAGGTGCCAGCACTTTCCGTGCCTCTGCACCTCTTACCAGTCTCACTATGCTTTCTTCACCTCTCTAGTTGTGGAACTTCCACTCAGCCAGCTTTCCCGCGGTTCTGGGTGGTAGTTGTTCTGCCTTTTAGTTGTAATTTTGATGTGGTTGTGAGAGGCAGCAAGTTTAGGTGTTTACCTATGCTACCATCTTGGTTCTCTAGGACTGAAGCTTTCTCAGTCCAATCAGAGCTGCATAGCTATAGCATCTTCACTGACCTATTAGAGCAGCTCCATTCTGACCAATCAAGGCTGTGCTTTTTGGACCAATAAAACTACGAGGATTTGGAGTACTCATTTGCATGAGGAAAGACCAGTCAGGGGCCAGGGGAGGGAACTTCTCTTCTCTCTACTAGTATAAAAGTCCTCTCCTCTCTGGCTTGGAGAGTGCACTGTCCCTATCCACCAAAGACAGAGTACCTTTTCCCAGCTAGAGCTGAAACACCCAAGTCTCACTGGAGCAGGGCAAAGCACAGCAGGAAGAGCAGACTGGCATAGAACAGGTCAGCACAGGTGCAGGTGGAGCAGACTGGAGCAGAGCAGAGCCTCCTCGCCCCAGGGCCACCTCACCCCACAGCCATCTCACAACCATGCTGTTCCACAGCCGTGCTGTTCCTGGCAGTTGTGCTGTATCATGAATGAGCTGTTTGCACTGAATCAAGTTTCCTTCTTCTCCACACCCCAAATTTGGGATTCCTATTGGCATTGAATTGAAGCCAACAACCATCAGTTGACAATATATTTTTATATATTAGAGGTTTTAGCCCCTGGCAAGTGAACATTTTTATATAATTTTGAAGTTATAGAAAAATTGCAGGGATAGTGTTAAGAAATCCCAGAGTCATCAATTGTTTATGATCTGCCCCATTTGATTTATTATTCTCCTTTTCTCTCTTTATTTGTGCCTATATCTACACCTTTCTCTCTTTCTTCCTCTCTTCCTTCCTTCCTCTCTTTCTTTCTTTCTTTCTTTCTTTCTTTCTTTCTTTCTTTCTTTCTTTCTTTCTTTCTTGCTTTCTTGCTTTCTATCTACCTGCTCACATACCTACCAAAGACATTCTCTTATAGATAGTACAATTTTTGAAATCAGGAAATTTAACATTGATACCATACTATCATCTAACTCACTAACCAGTTTCAACTTTTATCAGTTGTCCCAATAAGACACTGGAGGCATTAAGAAAATATAATTGTTATAGACATCATATTTGTTTCCAGTTTATTACGGCCCTCTTTAAGAGAAATTAAATACACAAACCTCCTAAGAAGGGGAAGAAAATATAAAAACATCACTGAGTAAGAGCCCATCATGATTTTGTGATTTCTGGGAGTAGGTTCCAGGGAGGGCTCGGGATTTGGACATGCCCCACGGGACTGAGGGCTGCTGAAGGTCCTGCCTCAGGTTTCCTCCAGAGACCTTTGGTCACACCACATTCTTCGCACACTTGCTATCCTCACAACTACCCATCAGCGCTTCACGAGTAAATGAGTAAAGATACAGACTAATACTAACTCTTCCAAACTACAAATGAGATCCAGATATGAATATAGTGACTGTGGCCAAGTGCTGCAGCTCAGAGGTTGCAGGGCTGGGAGGAGGACCAGGTACTGTCTCTCAGTTATCTTTGAAGTGAGCTGTGCTAGAGCGACTGCTGGGAATGGACAAGTTCAAGTCTCTCAGAAGAAGCTATTGGACACAAATTCCTCCAGGTGCTTCCTTTCTGGGGTTCATTTACTAGTCAGAACACAGTGAACATTATATAAGACTAGAGGCCCAGTGCATGAAAATTCATGCACCAGAGGGGGTCCCTCAGCCCAGCCTGCCCCCTCTCACAGTCCGGGAGCCCTTCAGGGGATGTCCTACTGACGGCTTAGGCCCACCTCTGCGGGAGGCAACCAGACCGATCAGGGGAAGGTGCCGCTCCCATCACCCCGCTGTTGCTACCACTGCCGGCTGCCATGGCTGCCTTGCCCTGGGCCCTCGCAGCTGCTGTGGTGGTTTTGTCCAGAAAGACATCTGGAAGATGTCCAGTCTATTCAGTCTAATTAGCATATTATCCTTTTGTTAGTATAGATAATGACACTGTCATTCAAGACCTGAGATGAGGCTCCTTTTTGAAAGCACTTGTGGCAGGGGGTAAATGGACTTGAAGACAGTGATTAGAAAACTTGCACAGATAATTTATTGACCAGAAAACCAAGTTACCATGAGGCCTATCATGGAGGCTTTGTCATTATATTGTTGTACCTCAAAAGACTTGTACACTTCTTATAAATTAAAGTATTGGAACAACAAGCATCCAAAATGTTCTAACACACGAGTGATAAGTTACTTACGCAATTTTTTCTTCTTCAATGCGGTTAACCTTTCCTCCGACATAGATTCTTAATTTACAGTCTTTCCATTTTTTTCTGAGAGTCAAGATATAGGGGATAAGGAGTGTTAGCCCTGAAAAAAAAAAAGAGTAAATTATGACAGAAAAGATGAGTATATCCAGCTGAAAGGAAACTACGGCTTTCCCTCTTTTTTCATTCCCACACCCACAGCTCCTAAATCATTTAAAGTCTTAGGAGAACACAGAAATGTTATTCTTTAACTGGTATCTTTTTCAGATACCTCCCCATGTTGTTTGTTAAATTTATCAACACAGAAATTCTGCTCCCTAGTGTACATTCCAGAAAATTTTACCTCCATCATCAAACAGCCACCAAACATCAATTGTGCCCTTTCCTTGCTTCTTCTTAAATTGGGTGCTGGCTTCCACCAGCTTCTGGTTGAACTCCCCCACGTGCATGGACTGGATGGTGTTAATGCTGCTGTCTGTGATGAAAGAGAAAGTAGTGTATCCATTAGTCTTTTGAGGAAAGAAACAAAATAACATTTTAATAAATCTATTTAGAAAAAATAGAGGAAGGGTCATGCATTCCTAACTATTTTTTATGCTTATAGGTAAATAGTGAGCTCTTTTCTCTGAAAAGGGGAGATAAAGGTTGAATCCCACAGTAATATTTATCACCTTTAGTAGTTCAAAATGTTTGATATCGGTTTTATGATTATAATTTTCATTGTGGATTATTTTCAAGTCCTTAGTAATTGGTCTCAGAGTGGAATTATTACTTAGACATATAACAACGCTAAATTACCTGAAAAGAAAAATCTTGATTTTTCCAAAAGTCAAATATAACTCAATTTAATCATACTTTCAGATTTACTTGAAAGTAAAACATGTGATGATCAAGTTTTCCTGAAATAAGCAAGTGAACTGGAAGTATTCCTTCATTAGGCTATGCATTCACTTGAGTGCAGTTTTGATGTAAATTCCATGAATGCCCGGATTGTAAAGGGAGCCAGGGATAATGTGCACCTTGACCTTGTATGACCCTTCATTCCTAATGCCAGCCTGCTTTACTCCTCTGCTTTCTTTTCAAGGAGTCTGTGAAGCTAAGATGAAGCCATTTGAGCTATTTGAATTTCTGTGAATGAGATGAAAAAGCCAGGAAATATGGAAAGAGAAAATTCCTTTACTTGAGCTATACTTAAGGGTGCATATAAAATACTTAAAAAATTTTTAATGCAATTTCCAATCTAACATGGACACAATGAAAGTGTTCTAGGGAACTAGGCCAGTGGTTGAATCGGACCCTTGTTTCTTTTTGCCAGCAGGGATTTCTTTGTTACACTGTATATATTATTTCTTATTTCCATGTCTTTCATAGTTGTGACTTTATTGCTTATTTCAAAGAGACGGTGTCACTGTAGTGCTTAGAGAAGAGCCGACAGCCGCTCAGAGCTTCCTCTCTGATCTAAGAGGTTCTAAAGATCCTTTGTTCTGTCTTTTGCTGTTTTCATGTTTTGGGCCTGTCCATTCTGAAGCAATTATCTTATATTGTTTTTATCTCCCTGGGACTGCTGAGGGAGAAAGTAAATGCATTTACGGAATGGACCAAATTCTGCCCCCACTTACATGTATATCAAAGCATCCAGAGGACTCAAGTATGAGCACCTGGCGGCAAAGTTGGTCTTGATCTAGAACTCAAAGAGTTGTTAACCAACAAAAGCCCAGAGCAGTGAAGGGGCCTACATTAGAGCTGTGTCTGAAAGTTTAGGTGTTGAATATAAAACATAATATTATTTTGCTTTTCCAAACAATGAGACATGTTGACTTTCAGAGGAGCACATTTTTGCCTAAAGTATTGTGATGCAGAAACAGCTTCCAGAATAATAACAAGTCCCCTTTTATTAATAAGTACATTAATGCTTTCCTGCTCCCTCTTGGCTCCTGAATAGTATTGGGCTATGACTTTGAATTTTCCATTGCTTTGCAAGACTCTGCGATTGAATGGAGCAGATTCAGTGGATATATAACTCTTCTCATGAATAAACCAAATATTTGGAAAGGAAGATAGTAGTTAGCATCCAGAAGGGGCCTACATTAGAGCTGTGTCTGAAATTTTAGGTGTTTTCTTATATTTACACCCTTAAAGTCCCGATATACCACTCACTTAATATTTAAACACATCATTTTCCTATAAAATGGGTATATATAAGGGTGACAATACATATTTGGCTCTATTTATAGCCCATGCAATAGTTCAGGTACCCAAGGGTACCTCTAATATTTGAAGGCATATACCGGTATAAAATTTTATCCTTGGGATATAGTAGGAAAACAAGGAAACAAAACGAAACCTTTTCCAGGGTAGGAGATAGCCTCTTCAGAAGGCTGGATTTTGTCAGCCTAATCCAGAAGCCTGCTAAATCTCAGTTAAAACACCAGTGGATGACTTCAGTAACTATGGGATTCTTTGTGTATGACAGAAATAAATGTTAACATTCTAATTTTCTACCAGCAGAGGTCGCTGTGGACCTCATTAACATCAAACTGCTGTGTTTATGGAAAGAGCAATTTTCAAAAAATAAAATTTAAAAAATCAGATGTTTAATTCACCTGTTTATGAAGTTTATAGCAAGATTTCTCATTTTCTGGTCCTCTGTTCCCGGGATGTATACCTGATATTCAGATATAAGTGCGCTACTCAGCCAAAATCTATAGGTAATTAGTATCAATAAAGTTCAAGTCCAGAATTCTGGTCTGTGACAAAGATGCTTTTTTTGAAATTGGAATTCTAGCTGGATCTCTCATTCAAACACCTGAAATGTTTGCAAGGTGTGTGTGTGTGTGTGTGTGTGTGTGTGTGTGTGGTGAAGTTGGGTGCTGGTTTGTAAATTTTAACCCTATTTCATCTTAACTAAGAAATTTCTGTTTCATGGCACTCAATCTGCTCCCTCACCAAATATTATTTTGAAAGAAAGTTTTTTACAGTAAGATTGTACAAAGGGCTTGGCATTATTGATAAATGACAATAGCTTCTACTTTTCACCCATATGACCTTCTTGAAAAAATGTCTTCAGTTCTTAGTCAAGGCCTCCAACATCTTAGATGCTGACTTCTCACCCCTGCAGATACTGAAGTCTGCGGGAGGGGGGGAGGGCCACCTTGTATTATTTCTTATAAATGTAACAGTACTTACCTTTCTTAGAGGTTGGCTTAGTAATGTTCAACTTGCCAGCTTTTTTGAACAAGCCTCGGATGCCTCCACCTCCTTCTTCACTTTCATTGTCTTTGATGGTGGCTTCCAAAGCCAGCCTCTCCTGCTCTAATTTCTCCAGCTCATCTGGTGAGAGAAGACACGATCGCTTACTAACCTCAGAGAGAGAAAGTGTGTAGGAACACTCTTCTAGACTACTTTCATATTAAACATGGAATATATGCAATAACATTTATTATTATATGATTTTTTCTGAATGATTATTAAAAGGAAATGTATGTCAGTAAATTATATTCAGAAAATAATACCTACCCAGAAACTAGCTCTGTGTTAATTATAATATGTGAAGTCACTAGGTTTTTTTGTAAGGGCTATTTAATGCCATCTTTACTCACTTCTGGCAAAAACCAAAAAGCCAGACCCACTGAACATAAGATCTTACACACTGAAAGCCACTTATTTCCTGACTGAGTTACTGCGTCAGATATTTTACAGTGGAAGTGACAAAATTGCAGAAGTATACTGGGTATAGATCAGGCACACAATAATGCCTCCTGAACTGAAACATAAAACTAGAGAGTAAGAATTAAGAAAGATAACCAAATCTTATAATAAACTTTATGGGCTCTGAATACAAATTACAGTGAACAATATCCACCAACAGTTCTTCCCAATGAGCAAAATACTTTCTGGGGTGACCAAAGCGAAGGAAGTAAAAGCTGAGATGTCTTGTGCCTGTCTGAACTCAAATTACTAAAAAGGGTCTCAGGACACTCGAGTCTGGAATAAGAGTCGGGCTGTGCAGAATTTCCTACCCACGGTTTAGGTCCACTATCCAAACTTGGATGTTGTGACTGGCTGCCTTTTATCTTTTTTGGATTCTGATTGTGACGAAAAATTCCTAGCTGCTATGTAATGCATTGCATCATTCTCTGACCTCAGCCTGCGTTGGATCAGGTAAGTAAAGACTTCAAAAGCAATCAGATGGCAGTGCTAAGGAATGATGGGCTTTTCGCTCACAGCGAGCAAGGTGGCCCTCTTGTCAGATCCCCTCATCTTCTTGTCTGCTGAGAACACAGCCGTAGAAAATGAGCAATGTTCCGAGACAGAGAGCAGAAAACCGAGATTCAATGATAGGCGATACTGGTAGGGCTTCTGTAAATGTCAGCCCTCGGAGCCTGTTGCCTTATCTATCTGGGAAGCGAAGCTATACAAACTCTGGATTTATCAATTATGCACTAACTAAATCTGTCAGGACAGGCACATCCCTAGACGGTGCTGTTATTCAGCTGCATGGAATGGTCTGGCCCCTTTCCAGGTCTTAGCAATTAATCTTTTGCCAGTGGCATGAGATTTAAGGTCAAATCACCCATGTGATTTCCCCAAAGCTTCAAAGGTTCTCAAGACCAGCAGCTATAGAAAATCTGAGAAATTAGACTGATGGTATTAAAGCTCAGACAGGAGTTGCTTACCCCTGACTTTTGAAAGGTGAACGCAGGCTGCATTGCACGGGGAGGTCATGACCGATTATGGCTCTGCCGCTGGCTTTGTGTGACATGAAGCAAGTCATTGATTTTCTCTATGCCTCTGAGTCTCTGTCTGTGAAATGGAAAATTGTAACCTTCCCCTTTCCCTAGCACCGCAAAAAGAATAAACAACAGTTCTGGCATGGGGCTTCGGAGCTCCTTACAGAACAAAGCAACGAGTGCATTCTCAAGGCCGAGTATTTATGCAACTCCTGGAAATGGGCTTAGTCATGCAACGTAAAGTGAGCATTTTGGAAAGCCCGGGATTTATCCTAGCAGTCACTATTTATCACACACTGTCTAGGTGCTGGGGACTGTGCTGCATGTTATTCCTCAGCAACAACTCTGAGATAGTTACTATGATTATTCTCATTTTGTGGATGAAGAAAGTGAGGTCCAGAAAGGCTGAGTAACTTGTATGATGTCACCCAGCAAGTAACAGGGTCCAACCACAAAGAGGTCTGCTTGATTCCAAATCCTGCATGCTTCCAACTTGGAAGACCTTTTGCTTTTGGCTTATTACTATTATTTCAGAATTGTCTTGTTAACCCCTAACCCTTCATCCTCAGGGGAACTGGAACACTCAGGCACATCGTATAATGCAAGTTAATTCCCCAAGTTATAGCCCCTCAATTGTAAAGAGAAGACCCTAACGGTACAGGTACATATGGCAGGCTGCCCAGAGTAGCAACATCGGCAGCATCCTGGCCTGGGTGTCAGCCCCCCACCCCAGCTGTCATGTACATTTTTGGGGTGCTGCAGGGGCAGCTGTAGAGTAACTGCTCTCTGCAGTCATCTGGAAGGTGCACATTTGTGAGTTTCTTTGGGGGCAGCGGGGAGGGGTTCCTTTGCTCTCCTTTTTTGGCTGGCTCCAGCACACCCCGTGATTAGCCACTAGTTGCCATGTTCTTTGTCCTCTAGTTTGGATAAAGGAGAAGAGGAGATAAATCCTCCTCTGTAACAGGGTCAGCTGGCTGAGTGCACCGGGAGCTGCTCCCACGATTTGCTTGTACACAGCCCATCCTGGACAGAGCACATTGCAAACGCCCAGCTTGAGAGACAAAACCAGACGTGGTTTGAATGAGGCAGATTCAGCAGTTCTCTCGAAGATGATGGAGACAAAGTCTATACTAAAGGCTACAATCTGCTCACATGGCCATCTGGAATAGGCACCGAGATTTTGCAAGTTCTTATTAGAGTTAATTCTTAATTATTCACTTTGTAGGTAATCTAAGGCCCCCTTCTGTGCCCTCCCTCCCTTTCTCATTTCAGCACTAAGGAGCAGTGATGTTTGATGCTCTGTACTGCTTGCCTCTGTTTGCATAAGAAATCAAGAGCAGACTTTGTCAACACATTTCTTTCAACAGGAGTGCTGGCTAGCTGACCATTAGTCACAAGATGGGTGAGCCAAGGTAGAGTGAACAGATAGATATAAACTGATGTCCACGAGGCTGACAATGAAAATGATTCCTTTCATCACTGCAATCACCACCACCATCACGACTCCCTTTGTGACCTTCAGGATTCACAAAGCCCTTTCCACACAGTATCTTATTTGATCCCAACACCAGTACTGGGATGCAGGCAGAGCTGGTAATAGTCTCCCCACTTTAATGTAAAGGAAACTTGGGTTCAGACAGTTCAAGTGATTTGTCCAAGGTTGCACAGCTGGTGAGCCAAGACTTCTGCTTCCAATTCTTTACCAACCTTCTTCAATGATGTGCTCTGACTGCCTATGGAAGGAATACCCAATCTGCAGTTTTTTAAAGAAACCATCCACAGATTTCCGAATCAGAGAAATTTACATAATGCTCTACATTTCTATAATACTCTTGCTTCAATCTTTCTTCTTTCTTCCAGTAACTATCACTGTGGGGCACAGAATATAGTTTTAAGATACATGTGTATTTTACCCCCTCTAAACTGCAAACTCCTAGAGAGTAGCTTAGGTTATATTTTATTACCGGCACTTATTCAGAGTTTATTTTGTGCCAGGTACAATGCCAAACAGTTAGAAGCCATCATATATTTTAATGCAAAATAATAAATCTGTAAGGTAGGTACTCTAATTATTCCAATTTGAAAATGTGAAGTGAAACACAGAGAGGACGAATAATTTGACTAAGGCCACACAGCCAAAAAGGGTCAAGCTAGGATTTGAACCCAGGTCTGTCAGATTCCAGACCCTATGTTTCTACTTCACATACTTCCTCTCTCGCATTCTTAGTTGAGCCCACACCTCTCTGCTAGTGCCTACCACCAAAACAAGCACCCAAGAATAGTTTGCTGAGAAATACAAAGAACAGGTCAGTGCTGCTAATATAGTTCAACACATTTGAAAGTATTTTCTCTATAAAGGGAGAAAAATGAGTGGATAGTTGCCAGGAATGGGGGCATATAATGTGTGTGTAAGGGACAGGTATAAAAGACAGTGTTTGAAAGAAGTGAAATCAATGCTGTATACAAAGGTATGGAAACAGGGGCTGATGGAATATGACAGAAGGTGGGACAGGTGGATTAGGTGGGAACTTTAATTTTCCATGTTAGATAACTCCATACTCTATCATCTCGGAAAGCAACAATACGAGAGAGAGAGAGAGAGAGAGAGAGAGAGAGAGAGAGAGAGAGAGAGAGAGGAAATCCTGCCTTACTCTCATTCCAAGATGAAGAGAATCCCTGAGGTTGGATGAAAAAGCTTAGGCTTTAGGGTCTCTCAGTTGAGTGGGTTTCTAGCTAATTGTTCAAACATAGCCCCAAACATTTCTCATAATAAAAACAGAGAGTGAATCCTGAGCTGCATCTTCATGCACACGCCAACTCACTTGAATAGTAGTTACTCTATTTTCAAGTGCTTTACAAATTGACTAGAGGCCTGGTGCACAGATCCATGCACTGGTGGGGTCCCTTGGCCTGGCCTGCAGGGATTGGGCTGAAACCGCCTGGTGCATGGATTCATCTAGGGCATGTCTGATCTGTCTCGCCCAGTCCCAATCCGCCAGACCCAGCAGCAAGCTAACCTACCAGTCAGAGCATCTGCCACCTGATGGTCAGTGTGCATCATAGCAACTGGTAGAAAGGTGGAACGAACTGTCGGACACTTAGCATATTAGGCTTTTATTATATAGGATTGTGTGGTAACCAACTGGAGTAACCATATTTTGAAATTTAATTTAGTTGCCAAGATTGCTTCCACTGTTCTATCCTCAGTCTTTTCTTTTTAAAGATGTCTTTTAGAAACAGGCAAGAGTCTACTCATTACAATTCCCTTTGAATTTTTAGGAGAGAGAGTAGTCAATTATCTCACAACAGAAGGGAGAACAGGGGAACCTCCTGAGGAATGGCATCCCTCCCACTTCACAGCATCCTTTTTCTTTATTAATTATTCAATTATGCTTCTTTCCTTGGTCAATCAACTCAAAGCTGTAAATGCTCACATGAATCAATGAGCCATAGCCTGGTGAAGTCTAGTTGAACTGAAGGCAGGAAGCAATCCTGCAGTGGTCACCTTCCAATCAAGCAATTATTTACTACACTGCCATCTGTCTTTATTTTGCTAAGCCACTTCCTCAGACACAGCAGAATCCCCGCGCTCTGAGATGGTCATAAATCGTGCAGCTCTTACATGGAACACTTGACCGCAATATATTGCACATCACATGTCATCACTTTAGTTCCTACCAGAATAATATGGACTTTTTGTTGAAGTTGGCAGACTTGCTGAATACCCCTGGGAAGTGAACAACATGAAATACCGTGTTTTTTGTGTTGTTGGGCAATAAATTAATTTATTAAGAGACACTATCAGCCTCCAGTATTGGATGAGTTGCTGCAGGACGCAAGTGAGAGTGTTATGAGCATCGATCTTATTTATACAAAAAGTTATTCTCTTCACATAAGCCTGTGACACAGTATAGAAATGATTGTCATTAGCTGGCAAATTACCTATAAAGCTGATTTCTATTCACTGCTTTATTAACTACAGTATATGGGCACTCAGAATTGCTAATATTTCCTTTAAATTATAATGTGTGATGACACCTTGGTGCCTGTGTTGGAAAAGCTATGATGATAATCATTAACATAGCATAATGCAATACTTAAGATTTATCAGGCTCTTATTAAGCCTTATATTACAGTATAATATAATGAAACACAAGCTTATTTCTTCCAATTCAAAATCTAATATGAGGGTTGTGTTGTAAATTACATAAACTTCAAAACAATGCATGGAAATGTGGCGTAAAGTTAATTTCTATCATTATGCTGTTGTTTTTCTGCATGTTCTTCATGTAGTATTTGTGTAATGTTGTTTTTTGTTTACCCCAGATAATTGGTACTTCTAATTATTTTATTAGCATCCAACTGTATTTTCCCTTTCTTGACTAAGAAGCAGAAATATTTCAAACATCAAAGTTGATATAAATCAGATACTTCCCTTGGGAAATTAAAAGGGGACGCAGTTCACTGCCAGGATTCTTTCAGAAATACTACATACAGAATGAGCTTCCCTGTTGCTTTATAGAACTAAATTGATGGTGCATTTTGGGGGATGGAGCAGTGAAGGGTGGGAGCCATATTTTTTCAGCTACATCACATCTTTCAGCTTGAAGAGATCAACATCTATATATATAAAAAGCCAGCAACCATAACGCCATAACGACCAGAACGACCAGTCACTATGACACTCACTGCAGCCAACCTCCCGTGGCCCTTCCCCCCAGCCAGCTCCACCCCCAATTGCTCCCCCTCACACCAATCAGCGGTAGTGCTGGCCAGTCAACCTCCCAAGGGCCCTCCCCCAGCTGCTGAACCCCAATCGGCCCCCCCACCCCAACAGGGGGTGGGGCCTGCTGGCCAATCACCCGTGGCCCCTCCCCACAGCCAGCCTGGCCCTGATCGGGCCCCAATAGGGGCGGGCTGGCTAGCCAACCTCCCACCGTCTCCTCCTCCCAACAGGCCTGGCCCTGATCCGCCGATTGGGGCCGAGCTGGCCAGACCCCACCCATGCACGAATTCGTGCACTGGGCCTCTAGTAAGATATAAAGCAAATATGTAATTTAAATACAATCATATTTTGTATACTCATTGTTCATATGGTAAAACATTATAGCACAAAAACCAGGCAAAATTAAAGTAAATATAGAAATTTAGCAACACAGCAGGTCTCTTAAGATTAGGTTCTTATAATTGTCTTCAACATCATTGTCTATCTTACCATAGCCAGGCAGTCCCTATGTTGGGTTTTGAAGGAATAGGTGGAAATAGCCTTGTTCCATTTCAATATCTCAGATTTTACCATTGCCTTTCATTATGTAAGTCATTGTCCTCTCTGGCTTTCCTTTTTGAAAGGTAGAATAGTGCTTCAAACAGGCATGTGTTTGAATCTCAGCTCTACTGACTACCAGCCTTGTGAATCTTGGGTAAACCTCAGTTTCGTTAGTTTGTAAGATGAGGTCAATGATCATACTTTTCTACAGAGGATAATTGGGGTAATAAATGTTATAATATATGTGAATATGAAACATACTACATGGCACATAGTAAATACTCAAAATGTTAGCTATTGTTGCTACTAGGATATTAAGTTAAACTAAGAAGGAATATATAAATTAATCATGAATACTGAGGGGAAATTAGTGTATCTAGTCTGTAAATGTAAAAGGTCCATAAAAAGAGAAAGGGGCATAAAAAAGGAAGGCTGAAGGTACCAAAAACATATTTTGCATAAGATGAACTCTATTCTCAATTTTTTTTAAAGCTCGTTGTATATAATCACAGAGTATATATATCAGATAGTGAGTGGTTCTCTACCCTATACAAACTCTTGATTCCTAGTTTCCTCTTTTTTCTTCTCCTCCCTTACAATACACCAGAATGGTTGCATCAGAATATTCACCTAATCCACTCCTGTTTCCTTCTGTTATGATGGTGACATTAGTGAAATAACCAAATAGAATCTGGACCCATCAGGCACCAGCGCTCTCAAATCCCTCACCAGCTTTTCTTTTCTGCTGGACCTACCCAGCAAAACCTTGATCTTCCTATACTCTGGAGATCAAATGTCACTGGATAAAAACTGGAAAACTAGAGAAATTGCTTCAACTTCAAAAACAAAAACAAAAAGAATTGAGACTACTGTGTACAATCCTCCTCAACTCCTCAACTAATGACTGCACTCTTACAAAACCACACACTTCATCATCAATTCTCACCTCTTTTGCTATAATTTTAGAAGATGAATCATTTTTCTTATGTTTCAGGCCAACTCTTCCATCCCTTCCCTTCCCCTGATTCTTCCTGTTCCTCCAGGATCTTACTCCAAGGGTCATTCTTGCATGCCACCTCCACCCCCACCCCCCCCCCCCCGCCATGTTTTACCTTCAATCTTTCCCACTCTCTTGGGCCCATTTTTTCAGTTGGAAAACATGCCTTTCTCTCTATTCTAAGGTCTGTATCTCTCCCTGTAGTAAACCTCCTCAATCTCATTCCTTTCCTTAGCATCTACATTTCTCAAAATGATTGGCCACATCCATATTCTCTGCTTCATCATCTCATATTACCTCCTCAACCCACTGTAAGTTGGATTCTGTCAACACTGGTCTACAGGAATTACTCTCACTAAGCTTATCTCTGCTGTGTCACTTACATTTTATTCACAAATCTTTCTGGTGTTTTCTGGTGTCCTGGACAATTCTGATGATTCTTCTCACTTTGAACACTCTGCTGCCATGATACCACAAACGTGTGGTTCATTTGCCTCTCTGATAGCTCCTATCCTGCTACTCCTTTGGGACCTTTTTCCTGTGCCTGGGGGCTCTCAATTACATACTCTCTTTGGGCTATATTTTCTTTTATTTTAAATTTCTTTATTGATTAAGGTATTACATATGTGTCCTCATCCCTCCATGGGCTATATTTTCCAATGTCGTAGTTTCACCTTCACTATGATGTCTCCTTTAAGAAACTTTATTAGTTTGGTAGGGCTACCATAACACATACCACAGACTCACTTAAACAATATAACTTTTTCAGTTCTGGAGACTAGAAGTCTAAGATTAAGGTGCTGGTAGGATTGATTTCATTCTAACGACTCCCTGACTTATAGATGGCCATCATCCCACTTTCCTCTATGCTTGTCTGTGTCCTAATCTCTTTCTATAAGGACATCAGTCCTATTGGATCAGGGCCCACCCTAATGATCTTATTTTACCTTATTTGCCTCCTTAAAGGTCGTATTTTCAAATACAATTACATCTGAGGTCAGGACTTCAACATATGAAATCTGAGGGGACACAATTTGGCCCGTAATATATCCTGAATCTACATCTCCTGCTCACAATTCTCCTTTAAGTCCAGGACTGTCTAACTGCCTATCGGACGTTTCCAGTAGAATTTCCCACAGGAGATTCTTTAAAAGTGAACCAGGCATCCCTTCATTAAACCTTCTCTTCTTCTTGTGTTTCCCATTTCCATTGGTAGAACCATCATTCATTTCGTCAGCCAAGGAATATTTTTCCACTCCTCTCTCTCCCATATTCGGCACATCCAACCAACCCCAAATGCTGCTCTTTGTACCTCCAAAGTACTTCTGTCCTTTTCTCTCCATCCCTCACTCTAGCTCAGGCTGTCACCCTCTCTAGCTTTGTATATGATGAAAATCTTTTTTATTTGTCTCTCTGTTTTCATTTACAGTCCTGACTGAGTCCATGCCAATGTAACCGAAAGAGTATGAGATTTAAAACCTAAATTTGACCACATTACTCTCTCACTTAAATCTCGATAGTTTTTCCTCATTGCTTATAGAATATGATCCACATTTTTTTTAATATGGCAATTGAGGTCTTTTAAAATCAGGATCTTATATCAGCAGCCTCATATTTCACTATTGTCTGCTTCAACTTTTCACTTAAGTAACACTAATTTGCTTTTGGTTGCCCATGCATTCTTCCACATTCTCTTGCCTTCCCACCTTTGCTACTGCTCTCCTCTTTGCAGGAATGCTAGTCCCCAAACTCTCTCATTTTTTTCTTCCCCAACATTGCCTAGTTAACTCCTACTCATCCATGAGGTTTCAAAACAAAGGAAATTTCTTCCAGAAAGCCTTCTTCTTAGATGCCTCTTCTTTCCCACAATACCCTATAAATATACCCATCGTCACACTAATCATATACTCATTTCCACTACTAGGCTGTGAGTCTATTGAGGACACAGACTCTTACTCATCTTATTGTACCCAGTACTGATACCTACATCATGGCTACTACATAACAGGTACCCCAAAAATCCTGTTTTGGTGTCCATGTCTTCAGTGGGCTCCATTGTAAAGGTTAGTTAAAGAGATAAGTCATGGATTACTACCCTGTCCTAATACTTCAGTGACTTTTTAGATGTATTCTTTATTTTATACACAAAAGGGTATGTTTAAACTTTAAGACTAAACAAGTAGTTGATCCTTGAGCAACGTGGGTTTGAACTGCGTGGGTCAAGTGAACTGTGAGCTTCAGTTGAACTGTGGTCAATTGAACCGTGCAGGTCAATTAAAAAAATCCTGTATAAGTGGGCCCACTGTCCTATAGAAGAAGCAGAGTCACTAATCTGAATTAGCGATTTTGCCTCTGGCTTAAATTCGTGATTCACATAGCAAGATACATTCAGGCTCATTTCCATGTGAGTTGTAAACTAGATCATAGACTCTTAAAGACAAAATACATGGTTTTCCAAGGAAAGCATTAATCTTCATTTTTCTGAAACATCTTGCAGAAATTAATTCGGCAGGTTAATTTACCGAAGGTGTTTATTTTCAGCGATGCTGGCTTTGTGGTTTTGTGATAAGAAGAATAATTGATGACAGCCCTGGAGTACTCTATATTTCTGGTTAGTGGGACAAAGGCCACCTGTGTTAGCAATGGGGAAAGCACAAGAAGTGTACAAACCTCAGGTCAGCATAAGAATGTAAGCTCTGCTGTTAGAGGGTTTTGTCCACATGGTGCACTGGTCTAACCCCAGCACCTAGAACTCCATGCCAGCTGTGGAGTAGAGGCTCAATAAATATTTGTTGGTTGAATAAAGAAAGTACATACCTTGTACCTGAAGAACCTGAGAGATGTCAAAGCCTTGGCTGATTCTGACTATGACCACACCAATCTCAAAGTCAAACGCATCGCTGAAAGTGGAAGCAAAGTGGTTAGTGATTTAAATGGCTCTTTAATCCTCAAGCTTTGGACAAATATTAAACTTGTTTCTAAGATTTTAATGTAATTAAATTAAGAAAATTCACTTTAAAATACAACCAAGAGTTGATAGCTTTCTGTTAGGTTGTTTTCCCTTTATACCCGTAAAAAACACATTCTGGGTAAAGGTAACTCATTCATTTACTCTGGAACCAATTTATTCAAATATACTATCAACTAGAATTTGATTAAGGGCTTGTAACATACTTTTTTAAAAATTTGATTATTTTTCTAATGCAAACAAAAGAATCACTGAAATATTTAGAACAGAGAATTTTCAGACTGCAAAGACCCTTGGAAATTATCAGCCAAATCTCTTTCTCTATTGAGAAAGAATCCTACATTTCTGATGTCAAGTTCCATGTTAAAAATGTCTCCAGTTCCTCTGAGGAACCTTCACCAGTGACTTTGGACAAACCATTTGAAGCAGTGCTTTTTCATGGCAACCCCATGCTGTTGAAGTTGGCTGTTGTGCCTTCACTACATGGAATTAGGTTATCTGGAAGGGAAAGAGAGCCTTGCTTTCTTTTATCTCCATTCTTGTAGAATTTTTTTTACTCTGCCCGTCAATATGGGGCAAACCAATGAGTCCTTTGAGTTCATTTAAAATTCTCCCCTTGGGAGTTCCTATGTTCAATCTTCTTTGGATCAGGAGCCCAGGACCCTTTCATTGGGTCACCCTCCCTCA
The DNA here is from genome assembly GCF_027574615.1 of Eptesicus fuscus. Classification (NCBI taxonomy): domain Eukaryota; kingdom Metazoa; phylum Chordata; class Mammalia; order Chiroptera; family Vespertilionidae; genus Eptesicus; species Eptesicus fuscus. Next base: position 59,892,092 of record NC_072477.1, read on the forward strand.
GAAACAAGGCAGGTTGTGATCAACTCACTGTACACAAACAAGATTTCAATAGCCAAAGTAAACCTAAATTTTCAAATTATATAAAGATGTTCAGTAAAGTATGACCATTCATTTAAAATGAGTATGAAATTTAAAACCTAAATTTGACCACATTATTCTCTCACTTAAATCTCCTCAATAGTTCTTCCTCATTGCTTACAGAATATGATCCACATTTTTTAATATGGCAAATGAGGGCTTTTAAAATCAGAATCTTATATCAGCAGCCTCATATTTCACTACTGTCTGCTTCAACTTTTCACTTAAGTAACACTCATTTGCTTTTGGTTGCAAAACCATAGGTGATCTCTACTTAACAAAATAGACCCATTCTAGTGAAACTGCCACAAGGTAAATTCCTGATAAATCTTGTTTCTAATTGTCCTAGATTATAAAAAGCAGGCAACATGTTCCACAGAAATATTTGGATTCTGTGTTAGGCAGAATCATTTCAGACCCCCAAAGACATCCACATTGCCATCACTGGAACCTGTGGAGTATGTCACTGCATGGCAAAAGGACTTTGCAGATGTGATTAGATTAAGAACCTTGAGGTGGAGAGATTATCCTGGATTATCTGGGTGGGCCCAGTGCAATCCCCAAGGGCCTTGAGAGTGAAATTGGGTGGCTGAAGAGGTTGGTGTAATGTGATGTGAGGAGGATTTGACCCACCAAATGCTTTGAAGATGGAGGAAGAGCCATGAGCAGTGGGCAGCCTGTGGACCCTAGGAAAGGGAAGGCCATAGACTCTCCTAGAGCCTTCAGAAGGTAATACAGCCCAGCCCACACCTTGATGTTAGCCCAGCGAGTTAGTGTTCAGAATGCTAACCCACACAACTTTAAGCTAATACATTTGTGTGGTGTTAAGCCACTAAGTTTGAGATAATTTGTTAACACAGCCAACAAAAACTAGTACAGATTCTAATTAAACTTATACCATACTTAAGAATATTACATGTATTTAAAATCTTTTATTCCAAGAAAAATGGTAAAGTACTAATCTATTGTAAAAATATCTTTCTGATAGCAATAAAACTCTGCTTTAAGCCATACAACAAAACAACCCAAAAAGTCAGAAAGAGAAATATAACACAATATGGTTGTATGGTTGTCTTCCTTCTGTATTGACCCATTGCTATGTTAGTAAAGTCATTTAACTTTACCAAGCCAGCTAAATTTTATGCTATACAAATTTGAGCCACTTTAAAGCTGAACTTTATTACACAAAAGATCAATCATTAATCTGGTATAAAAGTCAGAAGTTTCTTCAGCTTAATATTACTAGGTTTGATTATTTTGGTCTCTTTGAATTTCTAGACTATTTGGGATGGTGGGGAGTTAGAATATGATTCCAGGTAATTTTGTATCAAATAATGGACTCTATGACTAAGACTTATATATTTCTTTTCATTCCCAAAGTGAAGATAAAATTTCTTTCCCTGACATTTCTTTTCCCCCTCAAAGATAAAAATGGTCACTGAGGATGCCTTGTGCCTCTCCTTAAGTGTAGCTTCTGTCTTCTCTTATGCAAGAAGCAAGCCAGGCAACACTTAGGATGTATAAGTACTTCTTGAGGCAGTATAACCTGTGGTCAGGAGCTTAAACTTTGATTTCTGATGACCCTGGGTTGAAATTCCAGTTCTGTCACTTACACAACTCTGCATGTTTTAAGTTTTAATGTCTATGTCTCTTCTTATAAAATGGGAACAATAGTAGTGCTTACTTCAAAGTCTTCTTGTGAGAATTAAATGGGATAGCTCATGTGAAGGGCATTAGCCTGGTGTCCACTCATCCTTTAATGACTATCATTATTACCTTTAACCCAAGACTCTCCCAATATTTAAGGATCAGATGTCACATACCATTGAAAACCCACTTTCTGTGCACTAACCAATACTGCTACATGGCAGAGGCAACTGGCGTATGGCACCGTCATATCAAGTCATATCAATAAATGGAGATCTGAGGCTTTGGGCTAGTGACTACGTTCCCCAAGGCTCAGAAGAAGATAATGACTGAATTGGGCACACCAGCTTGTCCAAGATTCCAGCTGTTTTGAAAGAAAAATTCCTTTAGTAACCACCTATCCTTTGTTTTTAATCTCATAAATAGGTTTTAAGGTTGTAACTCTTAATATTGACCTTTTTCTTTGACACCAAATTCCCCCCATCCTGATTCCTCTGATACTATGATTTCCCTCGAGTTCTATTATTGGCAATGTTTTCGCTTTGGTAAAAAATTCAGAGTACCGGGGGAATGTCCTCTTCTCAGGCAATTGAATCCAGTATAACAGTGTCATGTACTGCCCTGGTTAGTGCTTTATAAACAACACGTCTTAAAAGCCATCACTTACTGTATGATTCCCACGTAGTTTTCAATCTCTGTTAACTGAGCTTTTCTCCAGTTTCTTTTATAGCCAATCACCAGAGTGTTTGGTTTCATTCTTCCTAAGCCTGAGGCCTAAACAGAGGAGATAAACACATGGGCAATCCTTACTGTACCAGGAAACCACCACTGCAAATGAAAAATAAGGTCTGACACGGGGGTGGGGGGTGGGGGAGGTGGGGGGAGTAGGGAGTGGGGGGTGTGTGATGAGGGCATGTGCCGGGGGGAAGGTCAATGGGAAAAAAAAGGAGACATATATACTACTATTTGTAATACTTTAAACAATAAAATAAAATTTAAAAAAAAGAAAAATAAGGTCTGAAAGAGTACTGAAGTAATGTTCTGATGATTCGGAAGATTAGATTACATTTTAGTGCATGTCCTTCATGCCCATACCCAAGCATAAAATAGAAAGATTAGTTCTAAATCATCTCAGCCATAAATGGATTTTAGATGACAGAAATGTAGCTTTTCTAAATTAGCAGTCATTTGCATTTCTTCTGACACACTCATTAAAATGGTTCAATAATTTAAAATCAAGTGAGGGTTGGCTTAACTGTTGGCATGCATGCTGTAACTTAGTGGTTCAAAGCTAATCTCCACCTGTTACATCCATAATGTCATTAGCAATAAAATCCATGTTTGGAAAATTCTTATATACAAAAATTACTGAAACTTCTACCTATATTATTTATTGAAGAGTAAATGAGCTATGTTTCCAGATCCCAATTCTTTTATATGACAGCATCATTAATAGCCATCTTCCATATCAGAAGTTTCATTCCCCCCATTAGATGACAGGATACAATTTTCAGTTAATTAAATTTAATCCAGCAATATTATTGAGCACCTATTAATTGCAAAGTAGTATGTTAGGTGCTGTGGCATGGTAGTGAAACATACCTATTATTTGGCCTCAAGGAGCTTAGAATAAAGTGGAAGAAACAAGATATTCACAAATAATTTTAGTTCAAGTGCAAATGCACTAGGAACTCATATGGAAGCAAAAAGAAACCCTGAATTCCAGTTTAGGATTCATGGGTGGCTTCATGGGAGAGGTGACATTTGTCCTAGATCTTGCACGTTGGTGAGAGTGAAGAAAGGGCATTTTGGATTATGAGAATAGTGAAACAAATGACCAGAACAGGAAATTTTAGAGAGGAGAGTAGCAAGTAGAAGATAAGCATTGATGGAGGGTTCCTAAAATAAGCTTTGCTTCCACCACATTTGGTATATTGTTCTTAGAAATGTACAGGTAACAGAATAGCTCATTTGGCCCAGGGCAGATATATGGCAGTATGGATGTAATCTTTTCCATGACTAGTTTGGGTATGTGGTCATTCATACCATAATTTCTTAGATGCATAGAAGTCTTTATCTAATACTAGAGGTCCGGTGCATGAAAATTCATGCAGTGGAGGTGGGGTCCCTCAGCCCGGCCTGCCCCCTCTCACAGTCCTGGAGCCCTCAGGGGCGGGAGGCAACCCAGCGATCAGGGTAAGGCGACGCCCCATCACACCTCTGCTGCTGCCACTGCTGTCAGCACAAGCCTCGATCAGCCCTGGTTTCCTGAGCCTCGGGCAGCCCTGGGTGGCTGGGCAGCCACGATCTGAGGCTTGCCTACGCCTCAGGCCAGCCCTGAGTGGCTGGGGGGCTGAGGGGATGGGGGGACTCTGGAGGCAGGCGTATGCAGAGGCCTGGCCTGCCTGGGGGCAGGCTCGGCCTTGCCACGCACCTGCCGCCCCAGCAGGGCTAAGGGGACTGGGTGCCGCCATCTTATGGCTGTGGGTACCGCCATCTTTGAGGGTGGGACAGCAATTAGCATATTCCCTCCTTATTGGCTGTGGGCGCTGCCATCTTTGCGAAGGCGTGAGGGTCAATTAGCATATTCCCTCTTTATTAGCTAGGATGGTATCATTGTCAGTGCCTCCCTTTGTTACCACGTTGTCCTGCCCTTTGTCATGACCTCTCTGGACTCCACTTTTCTTTGAAGAAACTCATGAGAACAAGCTTTATGCACTGCCTTTTTTTTTTGCTTCTGGATTCATATATGAATTGTTTTTCATACCTATGTCTTTTCTCTCCCTGTTCGTATTATGTTTGTTATCCTATTCCCAGTGAAAATGTTTATTATTTTTCCAATTTTCTATGATAATTTTATATTAAATGTGTACCCTTCCCAACGTATTTAATCAACGAGCTACTGAAAAGTAGCTTGAGACTGAAAGAAAAATCAGCATCTTGCGATGACCTCTATTTCCATTGGTTAGCAAATTAACAACAGATGAAAAGAGGCTCGTTTGGGGTACTAGGTCTTTCAGAAATGGGCCCTCTGCATGTGCAGCCACTGAGCAAGTGCTCGTCAGGGATGGTAGAGACAAGAATGCATCGAAGACTCTTAATCTTTAAATATTACAACGTGAGCAATATTTTTTCTTTTCTGCCTACACCAGCATCAGAGTTATCTGGATGCTGTTCAGAATGTTGACCCTCCTGTGTGTGGCCACTTTGAAAGCTAAATGATTAATTTGGTATATGTAGAATCAGGGCTATTCAACTATGTTAATGCCAGAATGATTAGAAAGCCGAAGTCTCTTGGATTATTTTAAGGAAACTGGCACTCCAAATTATGAAGATCAGAACAAGGGGAAGCATTTATGAACTTACTATAGAAGGGGAGGAAAAAAGATATAATGAGTGAGAAAAGATGGGAGACGTGTAGGCTTTAGTGTTGAACCACAGAAATTATTACATTTTAGTCAACATTCTGGAAATAATTTAAAAGGATAGAGAGGTTTTTCATCCTGATCACCAGGCATTTATTTAGCCTAGCAGCTGCCCTCACACCATTTGCAAAAGAAAAAAAGGAAAAGAATGTTTCACTTGAGCATTACTAGATGCGAAAATAGTTTGAAGTTTTAATAGGATCCTGAATGTCGTCAACCATCAGAACAAATTTGCATTTCAATAAATATGGGGACAGAATGTATGCTGTTGGCCAAAGGCAATCTCATTTTCCATTTCCAGTGTATGACTCATAGTTTATTGTAATAGAACCTCTCCGCTTTTGTTTTCGCTTTGCCTATCCCCAGGAATTCAAAATGTATTCCTTAACCACCTGCATTGATCTCTGAGGTTAGACTGCGCAAGTCCATTTGCTCTGGGAGCTTCATTAGCGTGGAGTGCTAATTGTCCTTTGCCTCCGTGCTCATTCCTTCAATGCTAGCCTTACCTGAAGGAGACTTCGGACACCATCCCTGAAACAATCTGCAGCCACTGCCGCATAAAATGCCTTGATTTTGTTCTTTATAAGCCAGGCCTGCTTTTTCGCCATGCCACTGTTCATCTCTTTAACACACAGCTTGCGCGGTCCCTGTATGACACAATGAAATATTGGTTAGAAGCTCGGCTATTACACATCGCACTGCTGTTGTTTTGTGAAAGGCAAAAATAGCTGGCGATGCCCCATTGAGTTAAGAAATGGGAAAGAGGGAAAACACCTCAGTAGAGGGGTTCACGCAGATTCAGCCTTTTGGAGAGGAACTGTGCTGCTCCCATTCTTCACTTTCTACCCAGAATGCCAGATGTGTTAATACCTGCTTAATTAACTGCCTCGTGCTGAAGGACAGAAACAGCTCAGGGCATCATGGCACATGAGGGAAATGCGAAAAAAGTGATGGCAGAGTTCAGAATAAATACACAATCTACCTTTGACTCAATAGTGAGAGCCTCTTTTAAGAACACCAGTTAGAGTCGGAGCCCAATTGCAAGAAATGGACGGCGCTCTTGGGAACCAGAGCTTGATGATTTGCAAATCCTGTCGTGGACTACCAGGACTTGACAATTCTACTAGGCCCATTGGTTGCTTTTTGTGATAAGGATACGGCTGCACCACTTTTCCCCTTGCAATGCTGACATACTCCCACTCAGATAAACCAACATTTCCCACTCCCTCAAGGAATCTGGTGGGAACAAAAGCTCACATACCTACGGCATAGGAAGAATACAAGAGATTACGCAAGAAGGGGGCAGGTGTTGTCATGGTAGATGAAGCATTTTGTAATTTCAAGATTTGAGTTCCGGAAACTCATTTTTAACTAAAAATTTGATTCTTGTTCCTCCTACCTTAAAGGTCCAATCTAGCTTTTCCTTGCATTATTCCAAATCAATCCAAAAGGTTATTTCTGAGTATCTACCATGTGCTGACAGGGTACAAATCTATTATTTTCTTGGGAAACTATTTCAATTCACGGAGAGATTTGAATTTTGTTGGCTTGTCTTAGATTTCTTACAATACACCTGGAATCTTGATAAAATGCAGTGTATCGGTCTGGAATAGGACTCGAAATTCTGCATTTCTAACAACTCCCGGGGACATGAATGCTGCTGGCCCTCAGACCACACTTGGAATCGCACTCTTAGAGGGTCTCAGATTGGAGAGAAAGGGCTTCGATGCATTGAAAAGACACCAGGCTTTCCAGCCAGACAGAATGGTTTTCAAATCTAAGCGTGGCCACATTGGAGGTAATTGATGATCTCTGAGCTTTTAGATATTATTCTGAAAACAGGGATACCAATCTCTATCCTTTTGCAAGGTTGTTCTAAGTAGTCATGATAAAGTCTGGACCATAGTAGGTGCCTGTCTAAAGTTGATTTTTATTTTCTTACTTGAGTGCTCACAATCTCGTTGAAGCTCTCAACCTAATTCTACAACAGAGATGAAAGAGGGCTGAAAGGGGAACCAGTGTTGGGTTTAGGTCTGGCCCTGGCTCTGAAGAGCTGATACCTGGGTCATTTGTCCTCTTTGGATGTGGGTTATACATTTCAAAGAATAAGGGAATTGTTTAGCTTATCACTGCCCACTGTGACAGCCCTTATCATATGTTACTATTGAGCATTTGAAATGTGGCTGGTCAACAAGGAGTTGTGCTAGAAATGTAAAAATCATACTGAATTTTGAAGCCTTAGTATGAAAAATAAAGCAAAATATCTCATTTATAATTTTATATCGATTGCATTTACTATTCTGAATACATTACATTAAATAAAACATATTTTTAAAATGAACTTTACCTGTTTTTTTGACTTTTTTAATTGGCTACTAAAATGTTTAAATCACATTTGTGGCATGTATTAATTTTATATTATACAATACTAGATGATCTCTGGGGTCCCTTCTACTTCAAGGTTCTATTTACATGGGATCAGATTCTTCAGGTACTTATTCCTATCAGAATATTTTCCATGTGACAATTTCTCAAATCAGTTTGGATGACTTACATTACATTTAAAAGGAACAAGAACCTTCCATGAAGATGGGGAAGGTAAAGATATAGGAAGGGTAGTTAGTGAACCAGAAGACTTAGTCTAAGGAAAGGTGTCATTATGGGTCAGACTTTCCTCAGGGTTCTAGCTGAATGCCTTCTGAACCACTAGTCCTTCTGGGGCATTCTAGACCTTATCAACTTCAGAAGGAATATTTTATTCAAGTAAATGCAATGATAACAACAGCCATGAAATAGAAGAAAAACCAACAGCTAAGAAAGGTATCAGACTATCAATATATTGAGTTGCACCACAGTGACTTTGAAACCCTGAGGAAACTGGCATTTATTTTAAATAAATACAGTGTAACATGTCTATTTGTAATACAGAAATCCAGATTAAACATTAACTGTGACAGAGAGATTTACTTTAATGCCTAAATTTGCCATACTGAGAAGTCATAAAAATATTTCATGCAGAATCTCTCTTGGCTAAAAAAATTATAATATCCTTTTAGCATACTTATTAATGTGAGACAGGGCTGCAATACAAATGTAGTCAGGAAAGAGTAAACTAACAAAGAGGGAAATAATTATTCACGATTCAAATATGTCATAGTCACAAAAATGAATTTTACCACCCTATTAAAATATTATAGAGATTAGCTCAGTTAGGATCCAAAATATGAGTATATAAATTAATTCAGAATTTGAACAAAGAAGCCTTAAACATCTTGAATATATTATAACTGACGTTTATTGAGAGAATGATAAAGAAAGTATAATTATTTAATCTGGAGAAGTTGATGTGATACTACTTCAAATAAATTAATATTATGAAAAAGAATTTGCAAAGGAATTTCAATATCCTTGGGATTAAATAGGGGAATTTGGTCCAAGTGCAGTGTCCTTTCCAACTCTTATTTTTCAAAACATTGGGAGTCCTATTGCTCTGCTTATGCTTTTATTGTCGCTCTGGTTAGACTGGTGGGAAAAATAATTTTTTCTTTTCTGATTTATCCACATTTTATCTGAACATGCATCCTAGTGCCCATTCATAGATCCTTTCCTTCTTCTTGTATTTGGTCATGTCATTATTTTATTAACATCATGATAGAAACTCATTGACTTAAGGAGAATAGTGCACTAAAAAGTGAATGCATTGTCTTCTTAGTGGATAGGAAAGCTGAGATTAAGGAAATGGTGCAGACAGAGAAAGAATGAGAATTTTCTCTGGGTTATCTATGCTTGAACTGCTTTTACAACAAGAGGAAAGGACAGGATGTTCAAGGTTTAAAGAATATTAAAGAGAAAAAAATTAATCAAATTAAGTTTACATCTTGGTACACAGGTGTGAAATGACTAGAAGAATACCAATAAAATTTGGATAGCGTTTCCTCTGGAGAGGGAGGAGAGTCATGGGGCTAATTAATTATAAAGGGAACTTTAGCTTGATCTGCAATGGCTTATTTCATTTAAAATGTAAATGGAAGCATCTATGACCAAAAAAAGTTAGCAGCTGTTTATTAAGAGAGGTAGAATATAAAGCCTCTTGGGATATAAGTATGTCACTGATTTATTATATGGTAATTGAGAGGAGAAAAATAGACATTACTTTAAATTATCAAGCTGGATTCCTTACAAAGGATCCCCAAATTTGTCTTGGGTCCCTCATATGAAATCTTTAGGCTGAGTAGGAAAAGGTCACGGGAGAAGGAAGAGGCTCTGAGGGGAGAGTGTAAGAGTTAGTCGAATAGTTGGAAGGCTATACTGTGGGGTATCGTGTAATAATAACCATCTTCGTATCAATTTCAGCAGCTTTGAAGGGCTATGATATCTAGCCCTTTGGAAATGCCTTGGTTGTAGGACATAGCAGCTGTAGCCACATGCTTTCCATCTACCCACCAGCATCAAAACACCAGTGAGCTCTGAGCCTTGCTCCTTCCCCGTAGTATAACTGCACTTCAAGCTAGCATTTCAAATAGCTAAAAGCCACCAGAGGGACAGACACACAGCCTGCTGCCCTGTGAATAGTCCAGTGGGAGTACATGTCTCACTGTTCCATCCTGATCAAGCTGTTGGATACCCCAAAAATTCAAGATCCAGTATCTGGACTTGGTTTGTTTAAGAGAGAGTGCTTTAGATCTCTGTTGAAGGGGGATATATTTTTTTTTGAAATGAAAATGGCAGCCATGGTAATTAGCAAAAATCATGATAATAACAATATCAACAATAAAAACTCAAATTAACTGGGCATTTATTATTTGACAGACATTGAGCTGAGCACTAGAAAGCTAATCTTACAGAATTCTCTCAACAACCCGCAGAAAGCTGAGGCTACAGGGAGACTAAATTATGTGCCCATGGGACTCTCAGCTAATAGATGGCAAAACAGTGATTCAGACCTTGATCGTGTGTCTCAAAAGCCCATGAGCACTAGCTTCCTAGCATTAAAAATTAAATTATCATCCCTTAACATCACTGTAACTATTTAACCTTCCCCACAAGGTTGGTCTAACCACCAACCACTGTGCTTTAGAAAAATTTTTCTAATGGCGACTTTCTCCACATCCCCTTCCACCTGTTTTTTTTTTTTTTGCAAAGATGATATGGAAAATATTGAAAAATGCTGACAGCATCCTGCAGCCCCAGGAGCTCACAGAAAGTAACTAACTGGAAAGTCATTAACTGCAGCCATAACTATTTTCTGTCCCCAAGAGAACCTCAGTACCTGGGAGCAAGACTCAGGGAGACCAGCACAGCGATGTGTAATGTGGTCCAATATGCATGTCAAACAACCAGGACTGTTGAAGGCACAGACTTAGGTACCTACTTCACATGAGATGACATTCCAGTATCACATTCTTTTATTACAGCAAAGCAGCAGAGGGTTAATTAAAAGCAATATCTTTGGTCTCTATAAAAAAGGCCTTTCCTCCCTTGCCAATATATGACTGTTTATACTCCCTGTTCATTTCTCCTGCCCTGAAGATATCTTATTGCCTGCTAAACTAAGTTTTCTCTAAATTGCTGGAGAAGAAAAACACCCCAAACTGCTTATTCCATCAAAACCCACTCCTATATTATATTGGCCAAAATGAAATCCACTCATCCAGGGCACCAAAGTTGATAATATGAGGAAAGGGTGCTTGATAAGATTTTTTAAAATCCTCTGGAGTCACAGTTGGTCATTACTTAACCTGTCAATCTTATGTATTCAGTAGGATCCCTTTCACCCCCCACTGGATAATTGCATTGAGTTATATTGTTTGAGTTTCTATCATATAAGCACCGAGAGGAAAGATAATATGACCAACCAGCTTCATATAGCGGTTAGAGTATTACCAAGTGTAAAAAGATGCTAAGTGCTGGTCATGATGGCATGTGACAAATTAACCCCTGCATGATGGCACAGTTGACTGGCCCCAGGGTTACACAGCTTCCTGATGGCCTTATTATTCACTGGAAGGTATTGGGTGTTTAGGTAGTGGTACCTGATTCTAATAACACTCTCAGGATATAAGTCTGCTAAAGCATTCTCTTCATGATGTAACATAGAGCACAATTGATTGGCCTAGACTGACATCCTGGCTCTGCTCCTTCCTTGTCATTTGACCCTGTATAGTAACTTAATTTTTTTGAATCTCACTTTTCTCATTAGTAAAGTGAGAACAAGGCTTCTTTTCCTTTCTGCCCCATTGGGCTGTTATGTAGATAAAATAAAAACTATAGAAAAATGTTTTGAAGAATAGGTAACTATTCTAAAATACACTGAAGTAGCTACGAATTTTGAATGGTGTGTGTGTGTGTGTGTGTGTGTGTGTGTGTGTGTGTGTGTGAGTGAGAGAGAGAGAGAGAGAGAGAGAGAGAGAGAGAGAGAGAGAGAGAGAGACAGAGAGAGAGAGAGAGAGATTGAGTTATGGGAATACAAGTAGAGATAGACTGGTTTGGAGGACTTAGATTTATTATTTTGTTATGATTTTAATGCTTTCTCTTCACTTTAGAGATTGGTTACCAGTCAATAATTATAGTTAAAATTTTAGTATCTACTTTGATACTACCTGGGAAACCCACCAATAAGTTACCTTTAGTCTGCTGCGAACTTCCTGAACAAAAAATGGATTAGTTCAGCTATGAGTGATGTTTATCTAAGACATGGAAAACTTGGTTTCGGTTCCTAGGTATGTATAGTGTTAATCAAGTTTATCAAAATATCTAATCTGAATTCTCTGTGCTCTCAGTTAAGGCCATGATGTCAGGTTCTCTCCTCCCAGGTTGATCTGTTAATAGCACCCTCTGGCTCATTTCATCCTTTTATGTTTCTGTGGACAGTTATGACCCCAAATGCCTTCACTTTCTTTATTTATTTCTGGGCCAGCTTTCTTTTTCTTGACTCAAAGGCCATCATTTGGAATATTTATCACTTTTAGTTGGTCTCCTATGAAATCAGAAAGACATTTTATCCACTCATTTAAATTCAGGATCACGGTCTTTGCTCTATGAACCAAGGAAAAGGGCTCTTGTCCAAGCTGCCTTGCCATTCTCCTGTCACTGCATGTACCCGTTCAGCTGACCTAAAATAACACAAGGTGCGCAAGAAGGAAGCAGCACTTTTCTGGGATGAAGTGGCTCTTACCACAAAGACTTCACAGCAGATGCAAAGGCCACTGTTCTTGGTGAAGGCGTGAGTTATGTCTAAGAGAGCGGGTCTTGTCATGGGTCCCCCTGTTAGGACAATGCACTGGGGCCTGGAAGTGGAGAAAAAGAAGATGTGAGAACTGACTGTTGCAAGAAGTCTATGAGCTCAGAACCACCCCGGTGGAAATGGCAGGTGCAGAAGGCTTGGCAAAATGGAACCAACTCTCTCTCCTCTATGTATTTCTTGGATTTCTCACCAGAAGTCTTGAGTCATTTGCCTGCCCATCTTGTCCTCCCTATATTCTTAGCTTAGTTAGTGAGCGCTAAAATGTAAAGTAAGGAAAGGAGGTCTTGGATTCCCCCTGTCTTGTTTCCTCTGGACACCATCCTATTCCAAATCCCAACACAGCCTGTCCTTTTTCCACCCAGTACTTTCGTTCATTCTCCTTTCAGAACTTATGTTTCCAGGTTCCATTCAAAATAAGATCTACCTAATAAAGAGCTTAAAGTGTTACTTCTAAGAGAATTCAGTAAGCCACACAGCATTAAGTTGAATGGAGACAGCACCAAGGATTAAGGTTTGTGGGTATATGAGGACATCACTGTAAAATCACCTCACTTAGCTCACCTCAGGTCACCTCTGTATCCCCATGCACGGAAGGTGGCCCTCGGCACTTTGAGGGTTTCTAGTTGGGGGTGGGTGTAGCTCAGAGTGGAAGAGAAGAAGCACTTGTTTACAGAAGGTGCTGTCATGAAAATGTGGTAGTTTGTATGACTGCCTAGTCTTAGATTATACCCATAGCAAGTGACTACTCTAGTGCATTTGTCCCCCATAAAGAAAGGCAACTTCTAATGTGGAACAACACCAGGATACTGGAGAAGCCAATTTTACCTGAAATTTTTCACATGGTCTTCCACTGTGGTTAATTCCAGAGCATTGTCCAAAGCACTCACGTAGGAAAGAGCCTGTGTGGAGGAGCCCCAGTTCACATCTGCGGATGAAAGGGGAATAAGGCATAAAAAGTATTGACCTTCACTCTGTCTATGGTGAATAATTTTTATAAGTGATTCCCTCTTATAATTTTCCCTGGCTATGTCAGCAGTGCCGAGTGCACAAATTAGAGAACATTGTTAGAGAACATTAGAAAGAGCATTGTTCTTCTATGAGCATTTTGTGAATTCTTCAAAGTAAGACCTCTCTTTCCAACTAAAGATCAGATTTGAAAGCTTATAACCTCGAAATTCTGATGTGTGGTGAGGCTGGGTGATAACCACACTGCAGACAATAGACTTGGGAAAATGATTGGCTTCTGAATAAATTCAAGGGTTCTTCACAAATTCTTAAGCTGAATAAAAAGAGTCATTTGTATACACAGATAGCGTGTAACAATCTTTATATTTGACATTATAGAACTAAATAGCTCAGTAATTCTTACTTCTGGGTGTCCATGAAGAGGGTCAATCATTATTAAGATTTTAGTTTGATCTTTTAGGACCTAATCTTCATAATAATAGAGGTAAACACTACCATACTTTGCTTTTTTCTTAAAAAAATTAAATATTAGATGGATTATCTAATTTTTATAAGAGAAAGTCCCTGATGGAATGTACAGATTCACTCCACATGGCAGACAGAGCCATCTCCCCAGTCTTGCTTTGAAGAGTCACAGAAATGGTGGGGGATCATTATCTTCTGATAAAGAAGATTAAAATTGATTAAGTGTTGACTATGCACCAGGCATTTAACATACCTTAATTTAATTTATATTTATAAAAACCCTACTAGTCAATTGAATGTGTATAAAAAAATGAACTTTGAAGCATATCTCACATTATATACAAAAATTAACTAAAAATGGATAACAAACATAAGTTCAAAATTTAAAGCATTAAAATTTCTAGAAGTTTGTGACAATGGATTAGGGAAGAATATCTTGGTTAGAAGCAAAAAGCCAAACCATAAAAGAAAAAAGTGATAAATTAAACTTTATAAAAATTAAAACTGCTCTTCAAAACAAACTATAAGAAAAATAAAAAATACAAGTTATAAACCTATAGGTAATATTTGCAAAACACATACTGTAAAAGATTTGCACCCAGAATTTATAAAGAATGTTCACAGCTGAATAATAAGAAAACAGTTCCAAAAATGGGCAAAGGAATTAAAGAGACACTTAACTAAAGAAGATATATCAATGGCAAATAAGGCATTCAACATTATTGGTCATTGGGAAAATGCAAGCCTAACCACAGTAAGATAGTACTTCACATCTATTAGAATGTTATTATTTTTTTAAATCAACTGACAATACTAAGTGCTGACAAGGATGTGGCACAAGTAGTATATTCATTTATTGCTGGTAAGAATGGAAAATGATACTACTACTGTGGAAAACACTCTGGCAGTTTCTCATAAAGTTACATCTACAGTTATTATATAATCAGAAATCTCACCCTTTGAGGAATGAAAACATAGGCCCACATAAAATCCTGTGTGTGAATGTTTATAGAAGCTTTATATATAGTCACCCCTGAGCTGAAAACAACCCAATGTCCATCAACTGGTGAATAGATTTTTTAAAACATTTGAGACATATTCACACAATGCAATACTACTCAGAAACAAAAGGAACAATTACTTATACACACAATAACATGGATGAATCTAAGAGCATTATGTCAAGTGAAAGGAAAGACTCACAGTCTATATAAAATAGATTTCATGTCATATTCTCTAAAAGGCAATGTCCTTATTAGGACAGCAGTGGTTGCCAGGGGTTAGGTTGTAGGGAAGATTGCCTACATAGAAGTGTCAAGAAACTTATAATGATGATGGAAATGCCCTCTGTCTTGATTGTGGTGGTGGTTATAAGACTGTAAGTTTGTAAAAAATTATAGACTGTACATGTAAAAGGGGTGAGTTGAAGCAAGTATCACTCAAGTTCATTGGGATTCCAATTACAAAATACTTAACCCAAAGTAGGAAACTGTGAGAGAAACACTCCACCATCCAGTTTATAATGAATGCTATCCTTTCAAAACGTTCTCTTCAATTAGATATCAAATGGCAAAAGGCACATGAGCATTAACCTAACTCTGTGGTCGGCAAACTGCGGCTCGCGAGCCACATGCAGCTCTTTGGCCCCTTGAGTGTGGCTCTTCTACAAAGTACCACGGCCTGGGCGAGTCCATTTTGAAGAAGTGGCATTAGAAGAAGTTTAAGTTTAAAAAATTTGACTCTCAAAAGAAATTCAATCGTTGTACTGTTGATATTTGGCTCTGTTGACTAATGAGTTTGCCGACCACTAACCTAACTCATCAAGGGCACTGTGATTATCTTGCTAGATTATCAAGATTTTTATATCTCAGTTTGATTGAAAAGGAAAGAAACCATTAAAGCCACATTTCTATATAACTTCAATAAAGGTGGACTTATTTGAACCCCAGAAAAATAAATAAAAGGGGTGAGTTTTACCATATGTAAATATACCTGATAAAAACACATGAAGTAATAAGAATAAGCAACAAACAAGCCCCTCCAAGGTAGTTGCTACTTTCTCTGCTTTACTTGGGGATTAAGAGTAAGGGAATTGGGGGCGGGGGTGCGGATCCCTGAGACTGGATCGAAGTACCTGACTCTGTGGTCTCCAGCCTCTCCCATCTGCAATCTATCCAATTCTCTCATTTTCTCAGCAATTTGTTCATGTCCTTTTCACTTTACCTACTTATATTAATTTATTATATTACATAGTTCATTGCTTATGTCTGGATCTGTGAACTCCTTGAGGACAGGGACTATATCTCATTTATTAGGACATTAGAAGGTGATGTAATGAGAAGCTTGTGGGGTTTGGTCTCATACACACTGTAGTTAACATGTCAGCTCCATCAGATACTGACCATTACCTTGGCAAGTGGTCTACTCTTTGAACTCCAGTTTCTTCATCTGTAAAATGGGTATAATAATACTTAACGTGCAACATTATTTTGAGTGCATGATAGGTGCTCAACAAAGTTACTTATTGTTATATTACATTATATTATTAATATCCACCATACACATGGCACACCTAAGTACACAGGAGCTGCTCACTACCTGGTTATTGAATAAAGGGGTAGTTAGAAACTGCTTTGTAAACCCTCTCCGATAGAGTCCTTCATATCTTACCTGGCTTCTTATAGGTCACATAGATGTAGAGGAAGAACTCAATGATGTAGGTGATAACAGCTGCCCACCAGTTGATGACAAACATGACTGCACAGCACAAAACAGCTCCAAAAAGAGATACCCACATGTTGTAAATCCCATATGCAGGTCTCCATCCTGAAAGTAAAAAACCAAATCTATGTGCACAAGAAAATCTTCCACACTATCACCATCATGCCATTGCATATGATCAGAATACAAGTAACATGTTTCTTCCCAGCATAGAAATAAGAATTAGGTCAAGTTTCCAACTCTGCTATTAGTTTTCTGTGATCTTGGATCCCTGGCCTATGGAGGTGTAATTACACCAAATAAGGATGCTGTGAAATACAGGAAAATGTGTCTCTCGTGGCCCCTCCTGACTCCCTGCGTGTCCCCTGATTGTCTTCCCAAACTACAACACCTTGAGCACCTCATATCTATGCCAGGAGGAGTTCAAAGGAGGCAGGAGGGATGGAGAAGTGGGTCTTGTGGGGAGGGTGGAGGAATTCCTTGGTGGGCCAAGGAAGAGAAGGTTAAGACAATGGGCTTACTTTCCCATGAAAAAAGCAGAGCAGTCATCAAGTAAATCTATTCATTTCCTGCTAGCTCTTCCTTTACCTCCAGAGGAGGATGCTTGCCCTTTCAGAAATAATAATTAATGGGAAGAGAGGAAGACATTTGTCTGCAATGTCTTCTTAAACCAGATGCATTAATATGTTTTGCATTTGCAATGAAAATATTTCTCACGGTTCATATATGCAAGGGGGTTTCCCATGTTTTACTATTAGTTCCCTGAAATTAAAGAAGCTGGGAGACGGTGAGGTCAGGATGGGGAAGCTCTGATTTGAAGGGTACATTTGGCCTCTGGATGAAGTGCATTTTAATTTGGAGAGGCCAAAACGCAACAGAACTTTCAGTCTTCTGGAGCAGTTTCCTAAACGGCCACAAGATGGATACAGCACTTTGAGAACATCACGGGGAATGCCCTTATTTTGCAAGTCTGGCTGTGCGTGCATGTGTGTGTGCATGCGTGCATGCGTGTGTGTGTGTGTGTGTGTGTGTGCGCGCGCGCGCGCGCGCGTGCATGCGCATGTATATGCAATAGAGAGAGAGGCTTGGAGAGAGAACGAGAGAGGTGGGGGAGAGTCTCAATTTCTGGGTCTTTGTATCTATGTGTCCCCCTCTATGCGCTTTCCTATTTTTCCTCTTTTCCTCTTTCCTTTTCAATCTTTCCCCTGGCAACCTCTATTACTTTAAAAACGAACGTAACAGGGCATGGAGGCACACATTTCTATGATTTGCTGTATCCTCTGACTAGAACTTTCTGTTCTCTGCTTAAAAGAAGACAACACAACAGACACAAAAAGTCCTCAGTGTTTTCCGGAGCCCAGTGGCCTTGGGTGGATGAAGGCTCCCCTTCCATCTACCTTTTGTCTTACTGGCAGCAGCGTTTTCAACTGTGGCAGGCCCTAAGACAGTGGAAATGTGTTTATATCCCTGATAAAAGTCCTCATGGCGAAGAACTTTCTGAAGGTCGATAATGACAAGTCTCTGTTCTGGTGGAAAGGCAGAAGAAATCCTACTGGCCAATGGGAGCAAATTAGAGGTGATAAGTGACTAGATGGTGGAAGATTCCCGGGTGTGAATTTTGCTCCACTTTAAATCACAGTCTGAGAGCGCAGGGATGTCAGCAGCTTCACTGTGAATCTGCATTGACTACTCTCAGCAGGTAATTATGGGAGCTACTCATCCTTCTCTTCTGCACTGTGGGCAGGAAACAAATTGATAGTAAGGAAGTTTCAAATATATACATTTATTCCACTTCTGTGGTCACTTTCACCGAGGAAATAAATAGTGATGTTTTTCTACTGCTGAAATAAATGTGGTTTCTCTTGCAATGAATAATTTATTGCCGCAGGAGAAAATTGACTTTACGGTTGGTCAGAAAGGCCACTGCTCAAATGATTCTTTTTCTATTGCATAAGTTACCCCCCCAACTCACCAAACAAAGTGGATTGCACTGCCCACTAGGATATAAGGAAACAGATAAACAAATTAAGTACTTTCACTGACTCATTTCATTTTATTGACACTAACCATTGTTGGCTTAGGCTTATTTTAATTTTAAAAAGTCAACTTACCGGGGGATTTGGCATAAGAGGCATGGAAGCAGGAGAAATTAATAAGTGCATATGAGGCCAGGAAAAAGTTGGAGATGATGGGCGCAATGGTGTTCAGTTCCGCTGTGAACAAAGCAGAAATGAGCATGTACATCTGAGTGATGAGACCAGGGGCTGAACAGCTGTTGCAGCCTGGAAGCTTGACTTTATTTGGAGGCTGAAACCATAGCTAGCATCTGTCAAAGTTTAAGAAATTAGTGATTTTTCTTTGGGGCTGCATTCATTTTAAGACCTATTCTTAGCCAGAGTTTCTTTTCCATACAGTAAGAAGCAAGAAAACCTACCAATCTGAAAATAGGCAATCAAGTCCTCTACTTGCAAAAAAAATTTTAAAAATTGAGTGGGAATGGGTAGAGGGTTTGGGGATGGGCAGATGATAAGCCCCTGTGGCTATTCCAGGGGTGCCAAATCCTGTGTTCTTTATCTGCTATGCACGCCCAGGCTCCGCAGAGTGCCAGATTAGTTAAATTCCAGAAATGCCTACTTGGAAATCTCTCTGCAAGTACTCAACTTGCTCTCTCTGACTTTCAGAACCCTTGTTAGTTATTTCTAGAGAAGTTCTACCAAATTTGTAAAAAAATGTTTTACTACTATAGCTAAACATCAGTATGACTTAATCCTAGCTGAATTATTTATGTTGTGATAGAAGAAATAATTTAGAGGTAGTCCTATTTCTCTGAATGTCAGATGTCTATCAATCTCAGTGATGGAAATGCAGGGGGCAGCTGGGTGTGGCTTAGAACATGGGGGCCAGCAAGGAGGTAGGCAAAAATAGCTGGCACACACCTGGAAGCTAATCTGCATTGTTCTAAAAGAGTGATTTTTAAAGATACCATTGAATGTATACAATTTTTAAAACTTTGTTTATTTGACCACTTAAATGCAGTAAAGGGCAATAATTCGAAGTCTTAACGCTTAAATTACATAACCGAAACATCTCTACAGAATTACATTTTAATTTAATTTTTTTTAAAAAAATCTAACAAACCTTGTTACCTTATAACAAATATCTTCAACCTCGTGGGAATCTTGCAAGGATTCATGAGTTACAGCCACTTCCTGAGTTTATGTGCTAAGAAGGAGCCCTCATCCTTTGGCATCTCTGTGCTGAGAAAGGCTCCGCCCATCTACGCATAGCTACCATCATCCCTACCTCTTGCTTCTTTTCCTCTAAGCTCACCAGCAAAAGTGATGCCTTAGGGAGCAGTGAGGAATGTGCAGGCTACATTGATGCCTGTGCCTCTCCAAGATTATGTAGCTGTTTCTATAGTGTCTAGGGAGCAGGAGATGAGATTAAATCTAGTTTAAGTGGTTCTCAAACTTTAGTGGTCTATGAATCTCTTGAGGAACTTGTGAAAAATGCAGATTCCTTGTCACCAGAGATTCTGAATCTAACTTGGGTTGTGCCTGAAAATTTGCCCTTAAACAAACCTGCAGGTGATTCTGATTCTGACACAGGTGGTCAACGGACAGCATTTGAGAACAGACTCTTTGACTGTCCTGCTAGCTGCCGGGCTAGATGATGTAACGACTAGTGGCAGCTGGGGGAGACTCTGGGCTTAGAGAATAACGGGCTGGTTGGGGGATGGATTCAGTTACATTTGGGTGGATGAATTTCCAACACTCAGATTCAAAGAGATGAACGCCCGAAGCCCACCTCAGATCTTTTAAGGCCCTCTTCCCTCAAAGTTTTCTCATTTCCCTCTTAGACAGACTCCTCTATTCCCCAATGGAATATTGAACATAAAGCAGGTAACTTTTCAAGCTAAAAGGAAAACCTTATGAGTAGCAGAAGAGTTATTTGGCTTTGGGTAAGAACAAGAACACTACTAACCAATAAGGATGAACGCCATGGCTATCACGAAAGTGAGGATGTATCCTCGCAGCGGCTCGTTGTTTTTCCCATATCCTTTTGCGAAGAACTGCAGGGCTTTGTAGATGTTGTCCTTGCATAGAGCCTAATGGGAAAGAAGAGGAGAAACTCATCATTTGTATCTCTGTGCTGTCGTTTTCCCTGGGTGATTCAGACAAGAAGACTGGGCGAAAGATGGAGTGATACACAATATGAGGCACAAGTTAACACTGAGGTTCATCATTCTTTATATTATTTGAATCGATATTGACTATGTGGCAGACATAGCATTTGAGCCAGATGCAAACATTAAAGTGTTTCAGCAAATGATGGAAAATGATTGCCGGTGAGAAGGAATATTTCAGGTTGATCCATGGTCAGCGGGCAACAGCAGTGGGGAGAAACACATGCGCTGTATCACCTGGAACACTTTGGGAGCGCTGACAAGGGAGGCCAGGGCCGAGGAGAGCGTTGCAGAAAAGATGCCAGCCGTGATGAGGGGGCCGAACCCCGACACCATGCTCATGACCTTGAGAAGAGAGGTTCAAGTCAGGAAACTCATCCAATG
This sequence comes from Eptesicus fuscus, assembly GCF_027574615.1. NCBI lineage: Eukaryota > Metazoa > Chordata > Mammalia > Chiroptera > Vespertilionidae > Eptesicus > Eptesicus fuscus. Next base: position 59,913,207 of record NC_072477.1, read on the forward strand.
GACAATAAAAACAAACAAACGGACAAGCAAATAAATAAAAATAGCCATATTTTTATTCAAATGCTTTCCTTTCCACTTTCTGTGTTTTGAAATTTCTTGAATAAGCTAATTGCTTCTAATCAGATTTCTCCCTCTCCTGCTCATTTCATTCTCGAGTTGTTGTTTTCAAGATGGAAATGGCCTTTTTGTTGATTATAAAAATAATAAATGCTCACTACCATACATCCAGAAGATACTAGAAAGAATAAAGAAAGAGGTTTCAAGGGTTTTGACAGCATTTCCCCCCTCTGTCCTTTGTGTATTTCCTTCATTATGGGAAATTCTATCTCACAGAAAGTGGTGTTTTAATAAGGTTTGGGGAGGGACTCAGCTGTTTACCAGACCTTTAAGGCATTAGTCTTTCTTGGTCTTCCTGGGCCTAGAGGCTTTGTAAACCTTTGCTTTTTCTGTGCTCATTAAACACAATTTGAGGTCTTAGACATGATGAGAGTCTGTCCATTTAAGTCATATTTTGGAATAATGACTTCAGCTGAGTTAATTTCTCTTTGTTGGTTGTTAAAATAGATGAATGAAGCCTTCATGACAAATTTGCTTCTCCTTCTGCTCACTCATTGTTTAGACAAATTACTATGTTTCAAGTCTTACAGTTTTCCCAACTTCCCTTGTCTCTCCCCCTCATCTATTTCCCCCCCACCCTGCCCCTCTGCCACTCACAATTTCCCTGTTGGCCTTGTCTTCCAGGACCACCAGAGAGGCTGTTCCTAAGCCGAAGCCCATGCAGGAAACGCATTCCATGCTAACTAATCTGTCTCTCCTCCCCACCATGAACTCTTGCACAATTGATTGGGAGGTACACAATGTCGGGAGGTGATCCTTCCCTGGTGGTGCAATTCACACAAGTGCCTGTTCTCCCCGACCACAGTAAATGTAACCCCCGGATTTGCTACATGTGTGCCTGTATGTTTCCCTTCCCTCTCACACCAATTGTTCTATGCTGAATTCAAATCAATCAATAATCAACCAGTTGCAGGGTCTGAAGTGTCATTATACATGATGTTATCATAATGAAAACAATGGCAATCAACATCGTTATAATTACTGCAGCTCGAACCTGGAAATTGTTCATCAGCCCATACTGACATGGTTCATGTTGACATCTTGAGAAGTCATAGCCCAGCCCACAGGCCGCTGAACCATTGCAGTTCATCCCAGAAATGATGGTGTCATTCATGTTCCCAGTGGCATCTCGGACCACACAGGCCCCTGGGGAAACAACAGTGGCTTGTCATTTCTTTAGCTTTGTAAGAGTTCTCTTCCCTTAGGGGTTTCTTCCGAAAACATACTTAGTTTGTTTTGAATCTGAGCAGGTGCATTGACTATCCTGTCTTCATTGCCAATGCTCCCTGGGACATGGTACCTGAGGATTCCCATCCTCTGAAGCCTGGGGGCACCCCCTGTGTCTAACAGGCTGCCACTTGCACTGCCTTGGGTGGTTTCAGTCCTAGCTCTCACTTGTCTCTGTAAGACTATTGCCGGTTGGAATACCTTACTTTCTGATCCCTTAAAATGCAAAAACAGTACTTTGCACATAGTACATACTCAATTCAGATTTCTGGCTTAGTGCTACTGATTCGGTGTTTTTCAAATAGGCTTTATTGTCTCATTTGTGAGAGAACCAAGGGATGGCATTATTGAATTCCAGTAATTAAGAGAACCAAGCTCTTGCTTTCAACTAATGATATTCCTTGCATACTATTTTAAACAGTTACAATTATACTTGACTGGAGGCCTGGTGTACGACATTCATGTACTGTGGGGCGGGGAGGGAGATTCCCTCAGACTGGCCTGTGCCCTCTCAGGGAGCAGGCCTAAGCTGGCAGGCAGACATCCCCCAAGGGGTCCTTAGCACAGGCAGGAGAGGCTCCCACCACCGCTGCTGTGCTTACCAGTGGTAAGCCTGGCTTCTGGCTGAGCGGTGCTCCCCCTGTGGGAGCGCACTGACCACCAGGGGGCAGCTCCTGTGTTGAGCATCTGCTCCCTGTTGGTCAGTGCGTGTCATAGCGACCGGTCGTTCTGCAGTTCGGTCAATTTGCATATTAGCCTTTTATTATATAGGATATACAATTTTAATGGTTTAAATAATAAAATATTTGGGGATAAAATATTAAGATTTCTTAATTAATAGTAATGGTCAAATAATATTCTATCAAATATTTACCTCAGTTTATTCCATTTTTTTCATACATTTAGGTGTTCTTATTATTTTCTATTATAAATATTCTACGAACATCTTTATGCATATATATTTTTTTGTATCTTAACATATTTCTCTAGGATAGATTCTCAGAATTGGAGTTATGAACTTTTTAAAGATCCTTAATATATATATTTTAATCACCAATATTCCCTATGAATTTTTCTAACTATAATCTGACATTATGTATTTAATAAGGTTATTGAAATATGTGAACATAGGTATGAAACATATACAAACTTTTCTGAACTACCTGAAGGATAAATACTGATGCCGACCAACAAAACTGTTCTTTTTGCTTTTCAAACTCCAGCCAGGGTGAGTTCTCACTCCTTGCGAATAACTGTAAGAGAGGTCCTGTGGTAGGTAGGATCTAATGGGAACCCTCGGGCACATTCATAGTCTTTAAATCCAGGAAAGACTTAAGAATCATAGAATCTGCAAGTTGAAAGAACCACTTAAAATAGTCAGTGCAGAGATTTTTTTAATATAGTGGTCTGCCAGCTTGGCGTAAACACTTGAAATTATGGGTGCTGGTTATCAAGAATGATCCATCCCAGATTTTACTTCATTGCATTGTTTATTTATGTTGAGCTGACTTTTCTAAATCATGTATTTTGACTTCTGCATAATAGAACTCCCCAAATTCCCATGAAGCCATGCCATGAACCATTATTTACACTAATGACAAGCCATGGACCCATGACTATCCTTCTCCTATTCTGGGAAAAGTATAGAAACACTGATTTTTCCATCCAACAGGAGCAAAAACTAAAAGAATCTTTGAAATTAGGTCTATACGTTTATTTATTCCTTTATTTTTACTTTGTGTGAGAAAGAAAACCATGTGGGAAATTTAACTTTGAGTGATTTCAATGATATTTAAAAATATGTTGATTTACTAAATCATCGGAATAAAATCTCTTTACATGTAACTAAGCTTGGAAATGCCACCACAATACCATTAACAACATTATCCAATTTCCTCAAATAAGAAGCAGTGAGAGAAACAAGCAACTAAGTGAATTATTTTGTTTTTTTCTTTAGAAACCAAACTCCAGACATATGTATTTCCCAATTTGCTCCAGAGTAAACAGAGGATGACCGAGATGTGCCTTTTGGTAAAATTGTCGTCTGGATTCCCATAATGATCCAGCCTGGAGCTGTATTCCCTAGTGAGCAAAGAAAATAGTTTTCTTCTCTGAATGTTCTACATTCTTTCCTCTCTAATAATTACATACAAGTGAAGTGACCCCAACCAGGAGGAGGTGTGGCTGCAGGCAGCAGGTAAAACAGGAGTCAGCTTAGGAATAGCAGGTGAATCCACATATTTTCTGCTCATTGGGTAATGTAGGGACTGGCTGCCCACACTGCTGGCAGCTGGGCCTTGTTCTGATTTCCTGCGGATCAGTGGCAGTGACATTTCCATAGTAAGGACAGCAGTGCAAGGAGGGGACAGAGTCATCAGTTCTATATTTTTCACAATTTCCCAAGGCTTTTGTTGTTGGCTTTGTTTTGTTTTGTATCCAGCTTCTCTTCTCTTTCGCTGTCCCCCACCTGCCTTCAGGCAGGGGAGGTGGGTGCTGGCAGGGATGGTTTCCTTGGCAGTAGGAATCCTATCATCTAGAGTAGCGACAGGGGACCCTTTGTGTTCAATTACATTGACCAATCTGATCACTTCTGCCCTGTCCCTGACCCAGAGACACCTGGGTTACAGTTTCATTGCATTCAAACCTCTAGAGTATCTAAGAAGGGAATTAAAATAGTTGCCTTTTTGAAAATATGCTACTTATGTTCTATCGAAAATCCACTGGACATGAAAACCCATCAGATACCAACATCAGAGGCCTACAACTTACCTACACAAATAGCAACTCCTATGTAGGCGACGGTGGTGATGAAAATGGCCAGCATGGTTCCTCTGGGGATGGCATCTTGGGGATCCTTTAAAAAATAATGTGGAGGTACAAGGAGACAGGGTGGAATAAGAAACAGAGATCAGTTGGAGTTATTTCTGTATTTTCAATTTTTTTAGGCTACACTTCCTGAGGCAGGTACTCTAGAAAAGATCAAGCTAATAGCAAAATGGTGAGCTCAAGTGTTTGGGGGGATAAAGATAATGTTCTGAGAGTGAATGAAGAAATCTGCAGAATTCTGCGCTGAAAAGAAGAGATCTCTAACTGTCCAGGAGGGAGCTATTATAGAAAAGTATACCAGTTAGTTCACTCACTAATGCCTCTCTCTCTCCTTTATCTCCTGTGAATTCCATGCAAATTCATAAAACCTGAAATTATTAGGAGAAATATCCAACCATACCCGGCACATTGGCGATATCGCTCTGTGTGTTTGTTTTATACTAAGCTTAAGCTTGCCTTAAAAAAAAAATCACTTTTGACTGAGCACAAAGGTTGATCTGCTAAATTCTCCAATCCCTTAAATTTTCCCTTTGGAATCTAGCTCAGGAATGACTGCAATGGGGATATTTAATTTCCAGAAGCAAGCATGAATAAAGAGGCAAATTTAAGCTTATACCAGAAATGGGCTTTTCTCTTGCTTATAAGTGTATAAAAATTCACTGAGCTGAACTCACATCATATATAATATAACATTTTATATCCTATTTGCAGGGGCTAACTCATATCATAATCAATTCCAAGCAGCATAAGTTCTAAATAATTGAATTCAACTTAACGGGGATTATTAAATAGAGATTCTAATATAGTTATTGATTGTACAGGACAGTGCCTGGCATACAGTAGGAGTCAATAAATATTGAATTGAGGGAAGCATAGTCTCAATAGGTATTCATTCCCCCACCAGAGGACATAAGACTCATCAATACAAATAAGAAATCAATGCAGTTAAAGTAAAAGTGTGGTTTATTTTGTTTCTTTGTTTTTTAGCTTAAATCCACTGATCAAAACCATCAGAAAGGTAAACTCAGGGTGACTATAGACTCAACCTGACAGCTGCATAATCAAGCCAGTCTGTCCCCATATAGGAGGAGGCCATCCCCATGGAGTCACTCTGTGGTCATTAATTCCTTCCCACTCTTTCAGGAATATCTCCACACATGGTCTGTCCAATACAATGATTTTCAACCTTCTTCACCTCACTGCACACATACACTAATTACTAAAATTCTGTGGCACACCACAAAATGAATTTTTTGCCAGTCTGCAAAAAAAAAAAAAAAAAAAAAGATATAATTTTGATTCATTCATACTGGACAGCTATGGTTGTGTTGGCTGTTGGCATTTTTTTTATTTGACAATTTAAGGGGAAAGAGGCAGTGCCCCTGACAAAATAGTCAGGTACTGCATGTTTTAAATGTTTCTGTGGCACACCGGTTGAAAATTGCTGGTCCAATACATATATGTGCAGCCTCTTCCTTCCAGGCTATTGTCTCCCCAAGTGAATGCGGCAGTGTGTGTGTGCAATTGAGCAGCACGTGGAGGGAAGAAGACAATCGTGGCTGAAGTGAGCCCGACTCAATCTCCTAATTCATGTTACATTTCAAAATTTATCTTATTGATTAAGGATTTCTTGGGATCTGAGTGAAATGTGAAGAACTGATTTAAATGGGAAGAGATAAAATATATGGAAGGATAAGAGGTGTGAAGATGGAAGGCAGTCTTGTACCTAAAACCAGAAACTTAGATTTTACTTAGAACTACCTGCTACAAGTTCTAAAATTACTTATTTAGAATTTACGTGAGGGTCAAACTGACCTGATACAAATCAAAATGTCAATATCTTAATGTATGATCATATGTTCACATTGTCTGGCCTATAGCTGCATTTCCCCACAGGGCTCAGGACTTTGACAAATGCTTAGTTTTCATTCTCATTGTTAGTTTTCATCCCCCCAGAGATAAACCTAAATCTAACTTTCCTTCACCTTTCTTCATTAAAAAAAAAAATATATATATATATATATATATATATATATGCCCAGCGACCAGAATGGCAGAATGACCAGAATGACTGGTGACTATGACTTGCACTGAAGCAGCCAACTGGCCTGATCTGGGCTCTGATCACCGCCCCCCCCCCCCGACCCTTGGCGGGCCTGGCCCCCAATCGGCCCCCAACACCCCAATCAGGGGCGGGACTGGCTGGCCAACCTCCTGCAGCCCCTCCCCTCTGCCAGCTGGGCCCAATGGGCTCCCATCAGGGCAGGTCTGCCGGACCTCACCCATGCACGAATTCGTGCACCAGGCCTCTAGTATATATATTTTTTGGATTTCTGCTTTTGTAGTGTGTCAACCATATCCTAATCTTGCATCTCTGAAAGTGCATCTTAACTGTCTTGATTAGTCTTGGTATCTCCCAGATCTTCTTCCAGGCACACATTTACAGATTATCAATGAGTATGTTAACAAATAGAAGGTTCAGGAAGGAACTTTGTGCCAACTCTCATTGACTACCATCTTCAGAAGAATGCTGGGTTGTGAGCAGAGGTAACATCGTACATATTCTTATAGTGTGAAAAAAATAAATGTTTACTAAGTTGAAGGGAGTCCATGATGTTTTGATTATTTTAAATTTCACTCAGAGAGAAATATGTGCTGATGTTTCCTTGCCACTTCCCAATATGCTGCCACCTCTCAGTCCTTAACATGCTTGACCACTCTGGCTTTTGATCATGTAAGAATAAGAGAAATATTACTTCTCAAAGCATTGTTCTCCCTTGGCTTTCAGGACCCCACTCTGTCTTGGGTTCTCCTATGTCTGAGGCAGCTTTTTCTTTTTCTTCTTCAAGGACTCCTTCTCCACCATCATTACTTTGAATGTTGTTTCCCTGGGTGCTGCCTTGTTTTCTCCTCTCCTCCCTTTTGCACAGACCAGGATGAACTCATGCATGCCATGGCTTCCAGTCTTGCTCTAGCTCCTTTCTAGAGCTCCAGACTCAAAAAATGAAAAGGGTGTTTTATTTTACTATATTTTGCAGTAAAAAAAAAACAAACATTATACATCACAGCCAAGTATACACATACAGAATTTTCCTCAAACAATTCTTTACTGCAAATGCTGTCTTCTGATTATTTTCACATCAGTGCTGTAATAGAATAAAACACAATAGATACATACCCAGAAATCTCCAATCTGATATCCTTCTGCCTTTTCAACCTCAATGGCCAAATATGAACCTCTTTTTTTCTCATCTATTATACCATGCAATCAATTCAGTAGGTTGCACCAGCATGAAATGAATACTCTATTGTATTTTATTCTATTACAGCACTGATGTGAAAATAATCAGAAGACAGCATTTGCAGTAAAGAATTGTTTGAGGAAAATTTTGTATGTGTACACTTGGCTGTGATGTATAATGTTTGTGGTTTTTTGGTTTTTTTTACTGCAAAATATAGTGAAATAAAATATCCTTTTCATTTCCTCTTCTAACTCTAATAAAAGGTGACCCCTTTGATCCATATTCCCTGCCATAGCCTTAATTCAAGGCCATGTCATCTGTTGCCCAGACTTCTGTGATATCTTCTAATTGATCTTTTGCCTCCAGTCTCCCTACTATCAGTCTCCTTCTCTCCCCCTCCCGCCTCCAGCACACTATCCATCCTTCACAATCTGATAGCAGGCTCTCTCTAAAACATATATCTAATCTTGATCTAACTTCCTTAGTGTCTCTAGCTAGTTTTGGGATAATATCCAAACTCTATTGTCTGTAGTTTAAAGGACTTCTGAGTTCTATTTACTGGTATAAATGAGGGTATGTGCTGAAAGTTAAGCTTAATAGTAAAATCACCAAAGTATTTTTAAATGGAAAGGAAAAAAAAAACCACCTTTTTATAGCAATGCTATTACCACTTGTGCCCTAAAAATCATGAGATAGCCTCTTCATTTCTTTCACATGCAAAATCAAACTTAGTGATTTCTCAGTTACAGATTGATAGATAAGTAAAAATCTGTACTAATACAGCATCCCTAACTTAAGTTAGCATTTACCTCAGGAGAAAGAAATTGTAAGTTTTGCCTTTTTAGGTAGCGATCTTTTTTAGTTCTTTGCTTACTCCCAGAGTGCCCAGGACACAGAGAAGGCCCTTTATAAATGTTTATTAATATATTGATGCAAATATTTTCCTTGTGTGCCCTGTTCTGCAGGTAAACTAATTCCCATCAGTAGCATCTATCTCTGTGCCTTCTTGCATTTCATTCCTTCTGTTTTGATTGTCCCTCTCTTCTTTGTTCTATTAATGAAGTCCTTGAAATCTGGATTGAATGTCCTTCCTCTGAAAGCCTTCCCTCACTTCTTTAGGGACAGCAACTACTGTTTCTCCTTTACCTTGCATGTGATCCGTTTTTGTTTCTTAGGACTCAATTAGAGTAATTATGTCTCCCCCTTAGACCACGAGCTCCTGGAGGGGAGGGCTGAGGTCTCCTCTGCTTCCCCGGTGCCTGGTGTAAGCAGGCTCAGTAAGTGTTGGCTGAGCTGAACTGACTACTAAGCATCTAATACAAAACTTGTCTTTAAGGAGTCTGAGAAAAGCACAGGAGTCTTTCATTCAAATGTGTACATGCCGTTTATAGAAGCTTAAATCAGTGGCATCTGATACTTTTCCAAATCTGAGAAACTGGAAGCTCAACATCCACAGCTAAGTCTCATGAAGCAGTCATATTTACCACTTGAATAATTTTGAGCAACGTTATGTTTCTGAGCCTCAGCTTAATCTTTTTTTATGCCATATTTCTGCTCAAAAACTTACCGAGGCACTGTGGTCCTTAGTATAACAAATCCTGAAGCCTTTATTCATTCACTCAATAAATATTTATGGAAGCTTTACTAGCTCTGAGGTTACAGCAGTGAACAAAACCAAAGGCAAAACCCCACTTTCATGGAGTTATATTCTAGGGCAACCCCCTCTCACTTGGTCTCTCCAACAGCTTCTCCTTACTTTATTAGGTTATCCAGCATCATGAGAGCTTTCCCAGTTAAGATGTGAGAGATCCTTACTGGTCCTAGTTTTCCCCTTGCCTGACTGTTCTTTTGTGTCTCTGCCTGTAGTACATTTTCTCACCAATAGCCAATACTCAGCCTTGCTTTCAGTTCACACTCAAGTGTTACTGCCAGAAGGAAATAATCCTTAACTTAATAATTATTCGTTCATTATTTTATCTTCCAATCCATTTGGCAGTGCCTACGGTTTTCATTTATACATATCTCTTGATGGCTCTTGCAAACATTTCTTGTTTTCCAAAGTAGGTTATAAATTTCTTGAGGTAAAATCTGTACCTTCTACTTTATGTGTGTGGTGGGGAGATACTGTTTATTGTCTCCTAATATTCTTTCTCACCTTCTTCCTTTTACCCTAGAACCCTCTAAAATGTTATCTGGACACATGGCAGCCCAGCTGGACACATTTGCCAGCCTTCTTTACAACTAGGAAAGGCCTCAGACTAAATGCTGGCCAATGGAATGTCAGCAGAAGTGATACATTGAAAGTCCAGGAATTGCTTGTCCTCTGCTTCCTATTCCTCTTCCGATGGACTGGAATATGATCTTGGAAATGATCAGTAATTTTTGACCTTGCAGATAAGGGCAATCCCCAAGGGAATGGTAAAACAGGGAGGTCATTTGGGTTCCTGTGCTACTTTTTGGAGCAGATCTTTCTTACTCCACTGGGTGGCTATGAGTTCAAATTTTTATTCACTAAAAAAACTTCTATCTTGTTTAGGTCAAAATTAATGGCCTTTTATACAACATTCAAACCATATCCTAACAAATACAATGCTCCTTACAGTAGTTAACATAGAAAAATATGAGTGAGTGTTGGATAAATACCAATTAAACAAGTGTATGTATCCCTAAATTTAACATCAGCATTCAGCAATAAAATAATTTGTCTTTGCTTCTTGTTTGTTTTTCTTAAATGTTCCATGTTCTTACACATTATGTGTTTAAAAGAGAAAGTGGTGGTTCTGATATTTTTTTTTACTGAACTGTATTTATTTGGTTGGAAATGTGACACATGCTCTACTCTGCCTTTTGATACCACTGAATAAGACTTTGGAAGGACTACCAGAAATAGGATAGTTTGGCACTTAAAGATAATCGAATAATCAGGAAACCTTACAGAAATGTTATGGTTTGAAAGCTGTAGAGAAACATGGTCACTATCGATCTCTGTAGCTCTTTGTGCTGCCCACCAACTGCACCACCACCCCCTGGGACTACAAAAACAGAGAAAACAACATACCTCCAAGTCTCCTGAGATATTGGCACCTGCAAGAATCCCAGTGGCTGCTGGGAAAAAAATGGCAAAGACAGAGAAGAAACCTTCTCCTTTTGTGAAGCTTGGCCCAAAGTTTTCTGCAAATATTGATGCTGCAACACAAATAATGAGAAAATTATTATTAGACATTCTTCACAGAGTAGGAGATAAAGTTACCTTTGGCTTCTATAGCCCTAAATGCAAATGAGTTCCTATAATCTAAATGAAAGGAACTGAACGATGTTGGTGTGCTCTCCTGATGAGCCTCATGGTAATATTTGTCAAAGGTCACATACATATCACAAGGTTTTAGATCTCTAGAACAGAGCTCTGCAATTTTTAAAATATTTTTTAAATTCTTTATTGATCAAGGTATTGCATATGTATCCTTATCCCCCCTTTGCCCCCCTAGCCCCCCCGCCCCTGCCCTCACCCCCCTAGTGTCTATGTTCATTGGTTATGCTTATATGCATGCATGCAAGTCCTTTGGTTGATCTCTCCCTCTTCCCCCCACTCTCCCCTGCCTTCCCTCTGAGGTTTGACGGTCTGATCAATGCTTCTCTGTCTCTGGATCTGTTTTTGTTCATCAGTTTATGTTGTTCATTATATTCCACAAATGAGTGATATTTATCTTTTTCTACTGACTTATTTCACTTAGAAGATTGAGAAGTGAAGAAATGAATAATTCTCTCATGGTCAAATATACCACACACATACACTCTTCTACACATATACAACTAATTCTCACATGCATAAATACCTTAATTAACACACTGCTTTTCTATGCCTTTTTTAAAACTGCAGAACCTTGTGGGTGGGACTACCTTAAAATTTTCTGTTAATATTCTCACCTACTGACTCCTTGCTGAGATTGAATTTTAAATCATTATACCAGATTATTATCTATGGGAGAATACTATTGCCCCAGGTTGTCATCAATGAAAAGGAAATAATCTAGAAGAAAAGGAAAAGGAAGCAAAAAAAGAATGAACAATGTGAACAAAAGAATCTGAAATAATGCAAACATAAGGAAAGAAAATTTATAGCATCAGAAAAAATACAGCAGGAGGTGGAAGGAGGGAAAAGAATAACAAGGAAAAAGATGTTAACATGCAAAGCAAACAAGACAATCCTTATAAAAAGAATCAGAAAGAAAGAGATGATCCTATCTAATAATAGACAAATATGCAAATTGACCGTACCTTCGCTACACCCGCGATTGGCCAGGAGGCGCGGGGGGGGGGAGGCGGGACTCAGGGTGGCCAGGGTGGCCGATTGAGCCGGTGGGACGCTGAGCTCTCGTCGCCAGTGGTGGCTCGAGCTCAGCGTCTGTGCCATGGCTGTGCTGTGGCACAGAAGGGGCCTCTGGGGCAGTGAGCTCACGTCCCGCCACAGACCATCAAAAGCGGGGGAGCTAGGTGCCTGTCCGCTCAGGCACCAGGCAGACACCCAGCTCCCCCGTGATAGAAAGCGAAAGCGTGTAGGGGACCCTACACGTGCATGATTGAATCATGCACTGGGCCTCTAGTATCATATAAAAAGGAAATGAATACTGACAAGTGAGCGAATGAAGGGAAATCTTTGTAAAATCTCAGCAGTGGCTCCATGAGTAAGCTAGAATGGGAAGCTGGGAAAGAGTGGATCTGTGGGGTAGAAGAGGGGAGAGAAGTCAAATACCATGCTCAGTGACACCATCTCAGGATGCTACAGGAAGTAACTCCTACAGTCTTTTATGCTTGAAAACCCAGCAGTGATACTAGGCAATGCTATTAAAAAGTAAGGTGCAAAAAAGTCTAGCAATGAAAAAAAAAAAAGACTTTTTTCCTTTAGTGCTCTCAGTGGTTGAACCAATGGTCTGAGCTTCCTCCTCCTTCTTTGCATGTGCACTCTGCTTCTACTCTTTTGACAGCAACAAGCTGTCTAGCACTTGAAGGTTTTCAAGACACTTTCACATCCACGATCTTACTTGCTTTTTAAAAATCCCCTCAGAAATTTGTTATTATCAGCTTATCAGGAAAATCTGAGACCCAAGCATGTTAGGTGAGCCTTCTAGCTGGTAAGCAGCAGGGTTGAGACTCACGCTGGCTCTCCTGAATCCAACCTCTGGCTCTTCCCTGGATCACATGGGGATTCCAAGGATGGAGTGGCAGTTACAGGGATGCTGATGGAGGTGAGCAACAGAGAGCTATTTATTACAAAGCAACTCATTTGTCAACTGTACCTTGGTAGTTAAAGAAACCTCTGGACTTCTTCTCATTGTTGGATGGGATGACTGTTCCAATGAAGAAGTTTGCAATAGCAATAAGAAGAATGATCAGAAGGATCACTTGAGCCTGGAATGGCAAAGTAAAAGGAGGCCAAATTAGATTTATTTAACAATTTTGTGCAAAAACATGAAAGTTATGTTCCCCTGACGAAAGACTCTATCTCATTATTCCAGTTGAGACTCTACTGCCCAGAGTAGGTCATAAGTAGATCCTAATGGAATGACATCTTAATAAGCCTTATTTGACCTGAACATACATATTACATTTTCAATGGGCGTATGTGCTTGGACACTTGAAACTGACATTATAAGAACATTCTAAGTACTAGGTAGGTAACTCACTGCAGTGTCCTCAGAAATATAAGTGAAACCCAAATTTTTAACATTAATATTAATAGAGCTTATTTCTTTTTTTAGGCAGAGCACCATGGATTCCTCCCATCCCCAGTGCTAACTGCAGAAGTACAAGAACACAGAATGACTCATAGAAATCCCTGGACACTTAGTGTATTTGATGTTGGGCTGCCAATGTGTTCCCAGAACAAGCAGTCTGCAAAGTTGACCAGCCAAATTGTCTATTTTTAGTTTCCCATACATTTCAGGGTGTTTATTGACTTGGCATTTCCACACGCTGTTCCCTCTGCTAAGAAGGCACTTCTCTTTGCAGAACTATTTCCTTCTTCTCATCCTTTCAGTCCTAGTTACCTCCTCAGACAGGCCTTTCTTGACCACTGGATCTAAATCAATAATAGCTAACATTCACCAAGGGTTTACAATATAACAGCTGCAAATTTAACTTTATCAGTATTCTTTCAGAAGTAGGTAGTATTATCAACATTTAAAGATAAAAAGAAACTGAGTCATGAAGATAAATTAAACAACTTACTAAGGGTCATATGGTTATAAACTAGATTTGAATCTAGGCATTCTAACAGCAGAACTTTAACTTCTACCCTCTATTATCATGAAACTATATCGCCGCCCTCAGGGAATAAAGCTATTGAAAGTAGATTTCCCATTATTTTCTATCTCAGTGCCCTGCTTATTGCCTTCATAGTACTTTTACAATTTACCATGTTATATGTACTTGTTATCTCCTTGATTATTACTCAGATCCTCATAGACCATGTATTCAACTAGGGTAGAAATTGTGCCTGTTTTATTCAGGGCTGAATATCCAGTGCCTAGCAGAATGCCCAGGACAAATACTTAATCAATTTTTGTTTAATGTGTGAGTGCATAATCCATAAATAAGTGCCATGTAGGAATGTTTCCTATTGCTTCCTATAGATGGACGGCTTTGGCCATCTTTTCATAGCCGGTGAGCACCAGTAGTCTGGTTACTGCATCTCTAGGTATATAAGCTCAGTTTCAATTAGACCAGTCACTGTATAGTTACAAGGCATTCAGAAAACATGCTCCCCATCATTTAGAAGTTTACTAACTGTTTTACTACTCTTTAAATCCAGGGATTCTCTAGTTCCAAGGTCTGTGATGCCCTCTAATTTGCTACTGAAGTACTAGATTTCAGAGAATGATTGTTTCTGCCTCTATTACCTTCTTCCAACACATTTGCCATTTATTTTGAGTTTCAGCACCCACAGCCACCTTGAAAGGGGCTACCAGGAGTGTGATGGAAAAATACAGGCTGCCAGCATGTACCATTGCTATGATCATAAGGGGATCTGGGCATAAAGATGGCACCAACCGTGGTGGTTGTATCACTGTGATGGTACATAAAGAAGGACAAAGCATTGATCTGATCATGTCACACGTGAGCTGTTGAGTAATGACCACCTGGATGTCGTGCTTTGAGGGCTTGGTGTCCCACGTAAGCCTAACCTGCAACTTTTCCATAGCAAGTAATAACAGCAATTCTTTTTAAATATGGGCCTCCTTCTGTCCCTGCAACTTGCTCCAGGTCTGACCATCGGTTGTTGATAACCTTATTTTGTGAAATTCACCTTTGCTTCCCATTCCATTCCAGCTACTGAAATTCCTAAAAGAATCACCACTGTGATTGAGCCTATGATCCGGATATCATTGGTTGGATCCACCATCATTGAATCACTCTCCTGAGGGGAAAAATCACAAAAATAGTTAGATATGGAGCTTTTATTTTTTTCCCCCTTGTGTATTTATTGCATCATTTAACAGTAAGATGAGATACTATACACTACTGTCTGGGGCCATACAGGATGAATGGAAAAATGAAGTGCTCATGAATTTGAGAAGATAAAGAACTGAACATTATTTGTTTCTAGGCTAATAGGCCTTTGATAGCCAAAGTTAGGAGTTGGACATTTTAGAGATTCATTCTAATAACAGCTTTAGAAGCTATTATAGCACTAAGTAAAAGTATGTGTAGATACAGATACCATGTATCGTTTCAGAAGAATGACTAGTTATTTTTGTGTGTCAGATAAATTCTAGAGGAATAAAAATGAGTGTTTTCCAAAGTGAATATCAGAATATAAGTTTTATTCAATTAAAGAACAAACTACACAAAGCAGGCAATGCATCTCTTGAAGAGAGCATACCTTATGAACTCTATTCATGTAATTTTTAAATAAATATACTGTTACCAATTAAATTCAGTGAATGCTATCACTACCACAGAAAGAGAACTAGAAGTTAGGTCATATACCACCTAATGCACACACATATACCACCTAGATGGGGCACCTCAACTAGGAAACGCCTAGTTTTCTGCAGTGGGTTATTCTAATGTTTGAACTTCCTTTCTGTTTGTAAACCTATAATAATAATAGTAATACAGTAGTCCCCCTGCCTTTATCTGTGATTTCCCTCTCCATAGTTTCCGTTACCCATGGTCAACCATGGTCCAAAAGTATTAAATGGAAAATTCCAGAAATAAACAATCCATAAGCTTTAAATTAAGTGCTGTTCTGAGTAGCATGATGAAATCTTGTGCTGTCTGCTCTGTCCCACTTAGGATGTGAATCATCCCTTTGTCCAGTGTGTTCATGCTGTATACACTGCCCGCCTGCCTGTCAGTCACGCAGTAGTCTTCTAGGTTATCAGATCAACTATCATGATATCTTGGTGCTTGTGTTCAAGAAACCTATTCTACTTAATGGTTTCACAGTGCAAGAGTAGTGATGCTGGCAATTTGGATATGCCAAAGAGAAGTCAAAGAGAACCTCCTTTAAGTGAGAAGGTGACTACAGTACAATAAGGTATTTTGAGAGAGACCATATTCATAAAATATTTATTATAGCATATCCTTAGCATTTTTCCTATTTTATTGAGTTCTTGTGGTTAATCTCTTGTGCTTAATTTATAAATTAAACTTTATCATAGGTATGTATAGGAAAAACATAGAACATGTAAGGTTTAGTACTGTCCACAGTTTCAGGCATCTACTGGAGGGCTTAGAACAGACCCTCAGTGAAGAGGGTGGGACTACTGTATTGCTGCTGCTGTTAATAATACCCATTATTTACTGTATGTTATGCAGTATTTCATGTACATTATTTCATTTGATCTGTACCACATTTCTATGAAATGCATAAAAGAGTATTAGTGCATGTTAAAGATTTTGAAAACAAGATTCAGATGAATAGAGGGATTGGTCCAACAGCCAGTAAATGTGAGAGCCAGGATTTTAAGTCAGATTTGTGTTTTTTTAATCCTCACCAAAAGATAATTTTCCGTTGATTTTTAGAGAGTGGAAGAGAGAGGGAAAGAGAGAAATATCGATGTGAGAGAAACACACCGATTGGTTGCCTCCTGTACAAGCCCCGACCAGGACCTGGGCTGGGGAGGAGCCTGCAACCGAGGCACGTGCCCTTGCCCAGAATCTGACCCGGGACACTTCAGTCTGCAGGCCGACGCTCTGGTTAAGTCAGTTTGAATGTCAAGCCTAGGGCTCCTTCAACTATATCCAAGTTCCACATTCTGCAGAATAAATCTATTTCTTCTCATCTTGCCATAATAATATGCCCTACTGCCCTGAAAAAGCAAAGTAAGCCAAATGATCTTGCTTGGATAAAAAAAGAAGAGCTTTTACTTACCTTAAGAAGGTCTACCACAGTCTCAGCAAATCCCACCACATACATAGCAACAGCCACTGCGTTGGCAAAAGCAAAGATCAAGCCTATAGACCCACCGAACTCTGGCCCTAAGCTCCTGGAGATGAGATAGTAGGCCCCACCTGCAACAGAAACAACACGCTTTACATGAGGAACCACTAAGGGATTTAGTTTATTTATTTTATAAGGGATTTGGTTTATATGGCAAAATAATTCTGAACATCTGAGAACATGTAAAATATTAATTGTTCTAATAAAAAGATTATATTTTCTTAATAATTTTAGGAATCTGTGTCACCTTAATGAATAGCTTAAACCTTCCTTGCACTTGTATATTATCTACAATAGAGTTATCCTGACTCAGTAAAATCCAACTTAGTGAAACCTAATTAAACACAAATGTTACAAACAAGAGTACAGCAAACTTTACCATAAGTGCTTTGTCTTTTGTAAAATTTCATTGGAAAGTTCAAATCAATAATGCAACTGAAGTAAAATTTTATATCTGAAATTTCCCAAAACAGGCAGGCTAGGCAGAAAATGAAGTAGGTGAAGTTATTCTAACTCCCTTTCTGTTATAGTTTTCTGGGTACATATTTGCTGTGTGAAAAAGGTATCTGTATAGTTCTGTGTATCATCCACTCTATAAATCATACTTGTGTTTGTTTGTTTTTAATGTTTTTAGTTCCAGAAGGCATGATTATTGCCAAATACCTCTATGTATATGGAGGCGACAAATGGGAAGAAAGGTAGAGAGGGCTTGGAACAATTATTTCTCCCTTGGACCTTGAAAAGGTAGCTCTATATATGGCTGTGTACTTCTGTGCACATGAAATACTGAGCTGGATTAGCTAATTGCTTAGAGAGTACTGAGAGTTGTCAGTGAAGGTAAAAAAGATTAGATGTTGAGAGGCCTGGATAACTTGATATTATCACAGACCATAGTAAATTAATAACTTCCTATACTGAGCTTGTCTTAGAGGTAGACAGAATAGGTAGGGAAATGACATTGAACAAACGTATCTAAAAATGAAACAAATTATCTTTACTGAAAATGAATTTCCTCCACTATAGTCACTCCTGTGGGTTAAGGGGTCAAAGTCATCTCTGAAAATGTAACCTATTATCTAAGTGGGGCAAATCCCCATTATTTCCTTTGTCCATATTACATTAAATAATTGGGCTAGCCAGTTACTTAGGCTTGGTCAAAGTGAGAGCCTCACAGAAATTATGAGAGGAGGTATGTTGTGGGTAGCGAGGTATTTTAGAAGCTCTTGGGTGGGGAGACTTGGGTAAGATACCCAAATAGAAACCCTGAGGAACCAAAGCAGAATGGAAGGGGGAAGAAAGAAGTTAGGACATTGGTCAACTTTAGGCACTTCGTTTTCTGTTTAGGCCTGCTTGTTCCTGGATAATTTGAAAGAAACTCTTTGTTTTGTTTGTTTTTCTCTTTAAAGATCTTCTCATGGCTGTTGGACACTGGAAGCATAGTGTTGGGGTGAACTCTGAGGACAGAGTGGGATGTTTCAGCACTGACAGCTGGGCCACTGGAGAAGACCCATGCTGAGGGGACCTGGGAGAGAGCCAACAGGGCTTGTCCAAGGCACAAAAAATGCCTTCTTTCCAGACACCTGGTCACTCTCTACTTTATAAACATGTTCAATCACTGGAAATGGGTTGAAGAAATTTTTTCTGGAGATCTCTTAATATTAGTTGAGAAGAACATTGTCTTACTCCTTACATTTTGGGTTATTTTGTCTTATTTTAAGGCTTTGGAGACTATCAATATAAAATTTTTGCTTCCAACATTAAATCAACTCTAGATGTTACTACATAACCAAGCTTGCAGTCATAAGTAAATGAATCGGCTTACCTCCTCTTACTACTCCATTTGTGCAAATGGCAGACATAGAAATACCTGTGAGTGTTGTCACTACCACACTCAGGCCAATGATGATGACTCCAAGACCTGCAAAATCCCCCAAGAAAAGTGTTTGGCTCCAGTACTTCAAGAAGTCCCCAGTACGTCAGGAGGCAGCAGTCTGCCTCTTGTCACAGCAGGTTCAGTCTCCCCATGAGAAACCTGAAATGTTCTAAAGAATCCCACTCCACGAAGGTCTAGGAAACACCTGAAATGTACTAAACTTTAAAATTGAAGCCATGTCCAGGAATGATTTTCCAAGAAACACCAGGAAGAGGAGTGCAGACTAGCCTGAAAAATAAAACATTTGCGCAAGGAAGTTGAGCATCTGGAAACTGGGACCTGCAATGTGCCAGAGAGTCCATTAGAAAAGAGACCACAGCTGGCCAGAGTGGGCCAGGTCTATACTCACAGTACCTCATATTTCCTTCAGCATCCAGATCATCCAAAGAGTTAGCCAGGCTTCGAGAACATTGGGCTACTTTCTTGTTCCCATAAAAAAAAGTATATAAAAAGTTTTGCCTACCCGTAGTAAGTGATGAGAGCATTAGATATCTTAGAAAGTTTACCTCCACGCACAAACCCGTTAGTTGCTATTGCAGAAGTTGACAACCCAGTAATAGAGGTTACCATGGTGGAAAGAAGAATTATGAGAACTCCAAGACCTGTTAGCAATGAAAGATAAAAGATAGCACATTTTACTTTTCTTCCTTGGATTCCGTATTGCCACAAACTATACTGCCTTTTGTTTAAGTCTTCATGTCCAAGCCTTGGGCCACAACGGAGTTCCTTTGTGCTAAAGAGAAACTGGTTTGCCTGGCATACAGATCAAGTCAGAGAACTGCTCATTACGATGAAGGATGGTTTCCAAAAGTAAACACAATCTAAACTGCAGCCCTGGAAAGGAAACGTTGACTTGTGCTGATGTCCTGGGAGAGAAACTACCCTGGCTGTGGAAAGAGAAAACATGACATTTGACCTTCTCTCTTGCTTGAGAGGAATGAATGAGAGAGTTGGGGGTTGACAAAGGTTAAATCCTTCCCCGTTCTTCTTGCATCTCTCTTGCCTGAGGAGGGGTTGCGGGGGAAACTTGGATTACCTTTAAAAACACTCCAGAAAGGTCAGTGGTGAACTATTTGAGCCTGTGTTGCCTTTACCTTACAAATGATCATGCGGGTCACAAGTTTAATTACCTCCTCTGACATATCCATTTGTGGCAATAGCAGAGGTGGATAAACCTGTGATAGCAGTCACTGTCACGGCTAAGCCGATGATAATCACACCAAGACCTCAGTTGAGAGAGGAAAAATAAAGGCAATTAATTGGTGGAACAATCCATTAGGTCATTTGCATAAAAACCAGCAGGGTAATCACCAAAGGACCACTTTTGAGTTAACAAGGTGGCCTAACAATTGCCACAGAGTAAGGGCTCAGTTCTAAAGTTTTCTGTCAATAGTAGTACAGATCCTACAAACTCAAGAGCTAAGATGTGGAGTGTGAAATTGAACACAATGAAGCAACTATGACTGGTCAACATTTAACATGAACCTCACTGATGATGATGATGAAGTTCTAAAGACATTTATACACATAGTAATTGGCCTATACAATACCAAGCTGTTAATATAACTAAAGAGTAAATGTTCATCTTTCCAGGTAACTATCTTTTTATGTACATTTGGTTGTGTGGGAGTGGGAAATTAGATACAATCTAACAAATTGTTCATCTGGCAGAAAAGTAATATGGAAAGAACCAAATTGAACTACTTTCACGCACTGGCTATGTGACTTCTGACAAGTTAATAATTTTCTGAGCCAAAATGGCAGTGAAATGAGAAAGAATGCATGTGTGAAGTGGCCAGCATTGTGCATAGAACACAGTCCACCATCAGTGGCATTGCTTTGTGATCTGATCCACAATAGCCATAATAGCTATTGTTTATTAAAAGCCTACTCTCTATCCAGTTACATGTTAGATAACATGAGAAATACAAAGAACAAATAAAATGAAGAAAGCTGCCCTCCAGGATCTTATGGTACAGAAGTCAATGATTATGAGAGGGAGAGAGTGGTAAACCAGAATTCAAAGGAAGGCAAGGGTGCCCTCCGCTAAGGATTATTTTGAGCTAAAGGTAGTTGAAAAGAAGCAGATACTTCCCTCTATTTGCCTAAACACAGGACATAAATTTGTAAAGGTGCCAGAGACAAGTCTAGACCTTTATCAGCTGGAATTGGTACCAGAGGAACGTAAGCTTATCTTCTATTAGTTCCTCCATATATTTGCCTTCCCACAGTTTGCCACCATCCGTAAGTGTTGGCAGGCTCTCTAGTTCCAAGGATGATTAGAAGGGTAATCAGCCAAGAGCGGTTGTGATCTCTCTGGACATTCCCCCAGGAGATACGGAAGTCTAGGGAGATTAAGGGAAGAAACGGGAACATCCTGGCTCGAGCATAGGTCTCTAGGCTATTTTACAGGTGCAGTAGGAAGAGGCTAACTATGGGTAAAACATGCAAACTCGGACCATATTGCTTTGGCACCTGTACATTCTTAAGTGTGGTGTTCTAAGAAATTGTTGCACTAAATTTTTTTACATCTATTGCAGGGATCCTAGGGTGAGCATCGCCTCTTCATCACTATGTAGCCTCAGTTCTTTGTACCTCTAAAAGTGATTCCTTTTGACCTTTTGCACATCATTTTGCTCTTGACTTTGTTTTGAGTAAGTTTGACCAAATGTTTAGCTCACCCCAACAACTATACAGAACCATATAGTTTGCATTTCAGGGCATTAAACCTACTCTGATTTTATTTCCCTGCCCCAATTTTCCCCTTGCCTCTATTTTCCCAACAATTCTTAATTTATCCTTTGGCATTGCATACTTTTCTGTAAATCATATGAAATCCTGAAATAAATTTTATTCCTTTACACAGTGGAGGGATTTGTTTATCTCTCACAAACATAAAATCCCAGGCTAAAAAGTAAGGTAGAGAACATTTACTTCATAGTTTTCTCAAAGTACAGTCATCTAATCACCTACTCCAGAAAATGCCTGGGGCACCTATTAAAAATGCCCATACTGAGTTTGATCTTTCAAAGTGAATCCCTGGATTCTACAGTTTTTAAAAATATATATTTTATTGATTATTTTACAGAGAGGAAGGGAGAGAGATAGAGAGTTATAAACATCGATGAGAGAGAAATATCGGATCAGCTTCCTCCTGCACAGCCCCTACTGGGGATGTGCCTGCAACCAAGGTACACGCCCTTGACCGGAATCGAACCTGGGACCCTTCAGTCAGCAGGCCAATGCTCTATCCACTGAGCCAAACCGGTCAGGGCGATTCTACAGTTTTATAACTTAACATCCCAGGTAATTTTTATGCACCCCACAGTCTGAAAACTATTGCACTATCCTCAGCCTGTCTCAATTGGTGTTTTGCTATTCAGCAAGGTTCTTTAACATTTATCGTCAAAGAATTGATTGGGAAACCATTAGTCCAGCTCCCCAACTTTTAGATGACAAAATGACCCTCACAGAGTATAAATTACTTGCTTCTGGTCATACCTGCTTTTCACACCCTTCTTCCCTGCCTGATGTTAAGTTTACGGGAAACTATCTGGCCCCAGCCACAGTCTCCAAGGCAGAGAAGACCAAAGAGATGGCATTATTGGCTCATTCTACCATTTCCCAGACAAGACAGCCAACACTCGTGACTCCAGAATGGTTACCTAAGGGCTAAAGGGCTACAGTTAGTTACTTCTGGCTCCAGCTTTCTTCTGGCTTTGTTCCCAGGGTCTGGGCTTAGTGTATTCAGGTTTCTTCTCCAAGCTATCCCCAAAGCAGAAAGAAACTATTTGTATTGTCTCTTTTCTTACCCAATAAAAGGGATTCAAATGGGACTTAATGAACTCATTTAGCTTTAAGTTTAGAGCAAAGGCCAGTAAAATTGAGTAAGGGTAGTAATATGTTTCTACTACTCACTAAAGTCTATTCTCTGAGAATTAAAAGAAAGGGCAGTGTGAAACTTATTTTAACAGCCATTTAGGTAGAACTCTATCTCTTCTAAAGTAGGATTGAACAGTGTAAGTAAAAGGTCTTTATTAAAACAAGACTGATGTCTGAAAGCAAAATAAGCAGTTTAGCAGAAGATAGGATTCTTCCTATTTTACAGTGTTGCAATAAACATGAAACTGGATTGACTGTGAAGAGTAATGTAAGATCTGATTAAAGTTCAGATTATAGCCCAAACATATGGATGTTAAATAAATTGCATTAAAAAGAATTACTTTTGCCCTTGGCTATGCCCACACCTCCAAACAAAGTAATGATTCTTGATGATCTCAATAAGTTACTAAACTGCCCTTAGAAACCTAATTTTGCATGAAACCCTGGAGCAAAAACTTGGCGATATTAAGATGCAGATTTTCCATGGAACAGCATATACTTATTTGGGACCCTGAGGCTGTAAGCATTCATTTGACACGCATCATAAAGCCAGCAAGCAGCCCTTTGTCAGGAACCCAGCCGTTGCCAAACATGAAACATGGAAAAACTATGGGAACAGGTTCCAGTTTTTCAATTTACAACCCAGCCCTTTCTTTTTTCCGAGTTAGTCTTCTGATGATTCTGAGTGTATTTTGAGGAGCAAAGGTGTTAAATGATGATCAAGTACCTTTTGAATGAGAAGTGAGGTACATTCTGGAATAGTATCTGAAAGCATATCCAAATGTCTATGTTCTTGATACTAATGATTTATAAGTCTTCCCTAAGAGTGAATCCATAATGTATTTTCCATATATAGAGTAGCACACCATTATCAATTTTTATCACATTAAGTCAGGAACTTTGATAAAATTCAAATACATTTTTATATAAATTTTATTAATATACTTTCAATAAAAAGATTTGCCACAGGAAATAATACTTTAAATAGAATATAATATTTAAACATTAAATAATCACTCATAATAATTTCAACCACATTCATTTTCCATTTAGAAAAATTAGCAAGAGTTATATATATGATCTCAGTTGTTTTATCTATCACTGTACGCTTCCATCTGGCAATACTTTACTAACCTTTGTTTTCTTACTGCTGATATCTGAAATGAACAGAATTATTTTCTTTGGAAAATGTTCAACAATTCAGCATTTTTATTAGTCAGGTCACATTTTCACTTGTTTTCCTCAAGTTATTTTTACTTAGTGAAGTTTTGCCAATAATCATAAGGGGGATACTCTGATAAATGTCAGTATGTCACAAATATGAATACTATTATTTAATATGAATGTGTGTCTATATACCTGTACACCTAAAACTCTATGAAAATGTAGAAATATTTCCTTGAGCATTTATCTGGTTGGCAAACTGGAAAATTCCAGTCTCCCAGGAGTTAATGCTTTACCTTTCCTCTCTGACAAACAAGTCTAAGAGGCAAAGCAAGAGTACAAATGCTCTTCGGTGACCTTCATCTCCCATTCAGCATTAATGGTGAACACAAACTGCTTATTGAACTTAAAACTGACATAAAAAATTATATAAGAGAGGGGAAACATGCTTACCGATTCCAGCTTCTCCAACAATCCAGGAGAGGCGAATGAAGAGCATGACACCCCAGATGTTCAGCATGCACCTTACCTGCGGATGGAAGGATGTTGAAAGGGACATGAGAAGTGATAGTGCGGCAAACCAGGGCTTTGTAACCCTGGTGTTCAGGCCTTGTTAACAGTCTACTAGAACACTGAATGGATCATTCTCATTTGTAAACAGAGGAGCTTTCTCACCAGCACACCTTTCACCCATCCAAACTTCACAGCACCGGATTTATCATCTTCTTCTTTGTTTTCATCTTGTTCATCTCCAGGCATCCCATCACCGTTAGCAACCCTGTCAGTTGAACCTGGGGCCACTGCCACATTCTGCATTTTTACAGAGAGCAAAAACACAGTATACGGTCAACAAACACACATCTCCATAAAAATTTCAGAGCAAATCAAAACAATGGAAATAAACTCTTAGACAAAAAAAAAAATAATTCTAGATATTTTAAGATAATTAATTTCTGCCCTGGGAAGCTGAAGGCACTAAGACTACTGGTGTGGTGAGCAATCTGGGCAGTTCTTCTACTGGTGAGAATATTATCTTACAGGAAAATGACAGAACACAAAAGGAATAAAAGAGAGAAGGGATGCAATAAAAGGAGGAAGGTCTATCAAGAGTGAATGGGGATCTTTAAGAAGACTTGGTAAGAGGACCTGAAAGTTAACCTTCCTTACTAAAACAGAGTACCTGGCCTTTCTTCCATTATTCTCTCTGGGATTCATTTTATTCATCTAAAATAATAATGATAAAACTTCTCTACTCATGTCAGAGTATCTTTAAGAAGATTCAATGAATGGATAGAATTTTTTTCTTTTTAAGAAAAAGGTTTAAAGGCATCGTATGGCTACAAGAATGCTATTCCTGTAGGGAAAATTTCTTTTCGATGAGATATGCCTTTGCCTGAGAACTGTGGGCTGTGCTATTAGTATTGTACAGAAGGAGAGAAGTCTCACAATTAGAAAGATTGGCTGAGTGTGAAATGAGACATAGTATAAAAAAGCTTAAAATCTTTATTTATTTTTTAAAGTTTATTTTTCCTGTGGCCTAACTTTGAAAAAGACCTTCCTCATTAGTAGAAAGTCTCTGAATTCATTGGGGGAGGTGGTAGCTCTGTTTCTCTCAGAACAACTCCCTAATTTCTCTTTTAGGTATGACTTTTATTAACTTCAGAAGCATCCACTTAATTTAGCCTACCTGACACCTACCTGACTCTAATGGTTAAACTATACCCCATTGTGCTTCCCAAAATCAATCTTTCCCAGTAAGGGTTTTGAAACCATTAAGGAAGTCTTTTAATTCAGCACTTAATTATCATTATTAAAGAACAACTTTATTTGTTTAAATGTTTTAAATTTATTTAAGCCTAGAATGATATATTCTGACATTACCAGCTAACAGGTCTTGAACAAGGGTATCCCCCGCCCCCTAAAATGGAACCGGCATGAAATAAATATTCCATATTAATTATAAGAACCTTATTTGGGGGCCATCGGAGTTCTTGCCCTCGCCATGCTCAGGGATTCTTGATGCTTGAGCTTTGGTGTACCATTAGCCTACACACTGTAAACTGGCTCTAATTTAGGCTGTTTATTCAAAATGAGTTTGACTTCTTGTCTCCTTCTTCCAGCATATTTTTTTACTTCTCTATGTAAGTGAGGATATTTCCCAATTTTGTTCTCGCATAAGACTTTTTTTCATGATGCTAATGTGACACTTGGGCAGCCAATGTAATATAGTACAATAAGAGTCATTGTATGTCAACTAAACTGAAAAGAAGATGCTGCTGTTGGTTACTTCTCCTCAATGACAACTATGGGCCTTATACATCAGGCTATTGATAAACACTATTGAATCCATAAAGGGGACTTGAAGGTCACCCGATATCTATCACTTAGGAGCAGACAACTTAGTTCCTCATCCGTTCTTGCTTCCTATTTCTTTTCTCTTCCTTCCCTATCGGGTATTCCCTTTCTCACGCTTTCCTTTGTACAGGCCACATTTCAAAAGGGAGAAGAAAGGAATAAATCCCAAGCCAGATTATTTTATTTAATGACATCATTGGAGGGGAAAGGTTGAATGAAGAAGGATACAAATTAATAGTTAAAATTTAGTTATGAATTATCTGGAGTATATATCTTAAGCATCCTTAAATCCCTATTTGCACAGATAATTGAAAGTCGACAGCAAATATTTACATCAATGTAAGATATGGATAAACGAAGTCTATGGAAGTAGAGGCTGAACTAGGTGCTGTATTCCAGCCACAAATGCAAGTCATGCATGTAATTCACAATTTTTCAGTAGTTAATTTTAAAAAAAGTAAAAATAAATTAGTAAAATAACATGGGTTCAGATATGGATCCTTAAATTTTAAAAATATACTTGATTTCTGCAGAATATCGTATTTCTAATACTTGCAATGTAAATATTCGTTAACAGCTGTGGAACCCCACACAGTAGAGGGTGAAACAGTTGAGGTTGTTCTCCAGTCAATTAAAATTTCAACTTCTCCCTGAAAGGATTCTACAAACATAAGGCAGCTGAGTGGGTCAAATGTAACTTTCATTTTCTACAATTGGAAAATCAATGAGAACAGGGAATTGAAAAATGTGTTAAAATGTCCATGACAGTTGAAGAGATTATTTAGTTAGGAGATTCATTTATTGATTTAATTTGAGAAAAAACTTTGAAAGTTGTCAATAATCTAGTTAATCAAGATCCCATGGCCAGATTAAGAAGTACAAATTGCCAATTATAAAAATAGTCATGGCGATATAAAGTACAGCATGAGGACTATAGTCAATAACATTGTAATAACTATATATAGTGTCAGATGGGTGATCACTTCATAAGGTGTATAAATGTCTGAGCACTATGTTGTACACTGAAACTAATATAATACTGTATGTCAACTATAATTGGAAAATAAATTAATTTTTAAAATTGTTATCTAAATGTTAATATGCTTTGGAAAAAAAGATCCCATGGCCAGCCCATCAGCAGTTACTCATTCAGGGAGAAGGCAATTTCCTTTTCCTGGATTAATTGGGGATCCCATGAGACAAAGCCTTAATCACTTGCTTTACAAAGGCAGTCTTGGGAATAAAACCCATGTTTTATGATTAAACCTGAACTTGAGGGTCTGGTCCAGGAAATTGCTTTGCTCTCTGATGAACTCTGAGGGTAACTGTGACCCTTAGATCTGGATTAATGAGAATACCAATGGCTGTAAAAAAATCTTACAAAGTAGGTTAAAGGATGAATAGAATATTAATATTTCCTCTTAAATGAACATATATTTCTGATTGATGCCCTTCTAGTCACGTTTAATAGTTCTTCAACTTATCTCTCTATATAAAGCAAAAAGAATCTTCTATAGGACATGTCAGGGAAATCTCATATATGGAAATTAGTAAGGCAATAATTTTCTCAACTATTCCTAAATGAAGTCAATGTAGGATGTATAACCCTCCCTTAGGTAAATATGTTCAACCTGCTAAAGTTTCAAAATTTTAAATATATTTATACCTTAGAGGGGGGAAAATCCTTCAATGTATATATTTCTTCTATTGACTTTAATGGTCTGATAGTAAATTTATAAGTACAGAATCTATTTCCATTGCTCATTCCCAGAGTTGAGAAACTGCTGCACCATATAAACTAGAAGACTTGGAATACAGTTTGGGCTATGCAATTAATTCAGGGTGTGTCCCCGCAGCGAGTTACTTAACCTTTCCTGGATATGGCAAATGAGGATACATCCACTGGGTTTTCTGAAAATCTTACTTTGAAGTAGTTTACTTGAAGGCAAATTCATTTTTCTATGTTTGCCATCTTCCTGTTCTGACATGGCAAAGCAAAACTTGGTTTCTCTTCTTAATAAATGCCTTGTTTGCAAGCCCAAACAGCAATGATGATAAAGTACTGAACAGGACTTTGGGGGAGGGTTTGTGGGTGCTTGGTGGCTGTGGCAAGCAGACTCCTGGCTTCTGCATGTTCTTGGGACCAACATCTCAAAGACTAATAAAAGTTTTATGCTTGCTGCCTGGAACCAGTTTTTTCCCTTCATTCTTGGGAGTTAATTTGTTTGTTCACACTCCATTACCATAAATGATGACCCACAACCTTTATAAATGCATTTTAAATTGCATAGCTTTAGGGAATGATTATTTATTTACTAAGAGTTTTTACCTGTGCATTAAGGATTCAGAGAAGTTAAAATAAAGTGCATTAAAAAGAAAGACCATTTGATAACAAACTTTGTTCTGCTAATACTAATAAAGTAGTAAAGCTTCAACTGTACACAGATTAAGGGGTAAATGAAAAAATTGACATATTTATTCTTTAAGTTCTAACTAGATATGTTTTCAAGTTTTTAGCCTTTAATCTTGCGATAGTAGAAACTTTATACCATCATTGAGAAGTAGTTTCATAAATATTTAGGCCTACATGATATCCTCCTCATTATTTTAAAATATTTTTTATTATTGAAATATTTAAACATATGCAATGATAAGGAGAATAATATATCTCATGTACCTATCATTCAGCTTCCACAATTATCAACATGTGTCCAATATCATTCCCCTAGACCCGTGGTCGGCAAACTGCAGCTCGCGAACCACATGCGGCTCTTTGGCCCCTTGAGTGTGGCTCTTCCACAAAATACCACGGCCTGGGCGAGTCTATTTTGAAGAAGTGGCGTTAGAAGAAGTTTAAGTTTAAAAAATTTGGCTCTCAAAAGAAATTTCCATCATTGTACTGTTGATATTTGGCTCCGTTGACTAATGAGTTTGCCATCCACTGCCCTAGACCTCTCAGACTGCTGTCACTGGATTGTTTTAAAACTAATTCCTAAGGATCAGATAATTCCTAAGGTTCATTTCAGAATTAAAACAGCAACAACATGATTCTAATCACATTTGTATATCATAATAAACAATATTATTATGTTATTATGTTTGTACATTTCTAGCCCTTTGTGATAAAGGGGAATATTTTAAATTGTGAAAATAAACAAAACAAAACAGAAACAGACTCATAGATACAGAGAACAAATTGATGATTGCTAGATGGGAGGGTGTGGAGGATGGTGAAAAAGGCGAATGGTATTAAGGAGTACAGACTGCCAGTTATAAAGTTAGTCATGGGGATGTAATATGATAGTATATATATAGTCAATAATATTGTAATAACTGTAAGGTAATATCCTGGTGATCAACCATAAGGCATATAAATATCTAATCACTATGTTATAGACTTGAAGCTAATGTGATATTGTTAACTATAAATAAAAATAAAATTTAAAAAAGGAAATAAAAAGAGGGTTTTTTATTGTTCTAAAAGTTACTATAGACTATGCCTCTAACTCATACCAATGGAACAATTTATAGTCACAGTATTTTTACTACATCTGAAAAACACATGGCTCACACACAAATGGTCTTATATTTTTGATAACTTGGGCCAACATAGAGCTACATGTGATTAAACCATAATAAACTAGAATAAGAAAATGAAATGATTCTTAGTATTTTCTAAGTATATTTTAAGGGAACTCCTACTCCACTCACCATCTATCACTGAACAATTTATAATGGAAAATTAATCTTTTTTGTTTGTTTGTTCCCATAGAGTATTTTAATAGTAAGAGCTCCCAGGTATGGCCTTGGGTACTACAAACTCGACAGGTATTAGAATGAGCCCTTATTTGCAGTTTAACTCCAACAAATATTTTAGGGGTAGCTTCTGGTCATCCCTGGCCTTTAAGGCATTTATTACCTCAATTTTAATGTCTATTTTATTTGCTTGGCGATATTTCTAATAACCCCAATTTGAATGTTAAAACTCCAAATTTGAACTTTGAAACACTTTAGACAAAGTTGTTTTATGGGGAATGCATTTGTACATTTTGTTTGTCCTTTTACAGAAGATAAGCATTTCTACATTGACTTCTGTGGTTTAATGCTTAACTTGACTACATATCCTTTATTTCTACCCATAGCAATGCCATTTGACTTATAAAACTTTAAAATCTCTTTAACTCGCTTTATACAGAAGCTCTTGTAAATAAATGGCTAATAAAAGCTTTTAATGGTGACAATGAAAATTGAGATCTGCAATTAATTCTGTAGGGGAAGCAACATAATGTCTTGGCACAGTCCCCAAAATAAGAAGGAATTGGGGTCTCCTGCTCAACCCATCATGACTGAGGTGTGATTTCTTCTTTGTGTCCAAGTTCCAACAAATTCCATTGCCATGGAATGAGCCGAGGCAAAGGACTATGGGAGAGTAGGCTGAGGATGAAATATGTAATAAAGAGCATTGGCTCTGCAGTCATGTAGGCATGGGTTCAACTTATCAGCCATGTGACCTTTAAAATAAAAATAAATTTTAAAAAAGGAAATAAGAGGGGTTTTTGACCTTGGAAGTTTTGAGTTCTCTAAGTCATTGTTTTCTAAGGTCCATAGGATTTTATAACACTTTCACCAGCTATAAAATAAAAATAATAGTAGTACCTAACTTGAAGAGTTGTTATAAGGATTGAATGAGAATTTGTCAAATGTGAGCATTCTGCTTGATATATAAAAATTCTTAGTAAAAAGTTTATTATATATCAGAGTCACACTTAATGCTTTTATTCATAAATTTTTTTAGTTGCTAACAATCTAATGACTCATATATGAAGTCATTCTATTGACTTTGTTTAGAATCAGTTTCTAAACAGTTGGTTTCCTTAAGAATAATATTTTTATTTTTATAGTATTTTATATATTTCATAGACAATTTATTTCAATGACATGAGAACAGTGATTTTGCTGGAAAGGCTATGTATTTTCCTGATTCCTTTGTAATTATGTTTTTTCTGAAATGCTAACAATGGTAGTTAGTAAGGCTGAAAAGGAGTTCCATGAAGAGATGGCCATAAGAATTATGGTGGATACTAAAAGTGGGATTGTTTTTACAAAGTAAAAATACTAAATTAACCTTTGCTAGATGTATAATATAATGATCATTATAAATGTTTTGATATGGGAAGATCTCCAAAGTATATTTTTTAGTGAAAACAACAGAGTCCAAGAGAATGTGTAAAATATGTCCTAATAAATGTTTTAAAAAAAGAATATGGACAGAAAATTATATATATATATTAGTATAGGCATAAAAAATTTCAGGATTTATAAGAAACTCTCAGTAATAATTCCCCTGAAGAGAATAACTAAAGCTTTACATTAGATAAGAGATAGTTCATTACATATATTTAGTACTTAGTAAATATTGGATCGGTGTATATTTTACTTTTTAAATAAAAAATTTAAATTAGCTAGTATAAAAATTACCATAATTATTATTAACATTTTTTTAGTTTTTATCCATTGGAGGCAATATGCTAGACTTTATATGCATATAAACATTAGTATTCACAAGCATCTTGCAAGATCAGCTGAAGTTATGTAGCTTGTATAATACTGTAGAGCAAGTAAGGGATACAGGACTCTTTTTTCCTGCTTTTAATTAGAGTTTTTATAAATCCTTAATTCATAATCACCAGTAGAGGCATTTAACTCTTTACTATACAGAAAATAAAAACGATTTCTTCAACTATGATTGCAAATCATTGGCCTATCAAATTCTGTCAATATCTACTCCTACTAGAATTTCACTTAAGATTGGTACTTAAAACAAGATCTTTCAAACTTATTTTTTATTTTATCGATTAAGACAAACTTGTATTTATTTCTGACTTGGGAATTATAACCACAACTAGCACAAAATCCAATTGGTTTCTGACTAAATATGTTTTGCCATTTAGTATAAATGTACCATTCTTAAGTGGCTTTTTAAAGTAATATAATAATGGGTACAAAAAGATCACCAAACAAGTAATATGTCAATTACTTTCCACTTTTAAATTAAGTAAACGCTGTCACTTACAATGTTTTTGTGTACAAAGATCTGTGACATATCTGAGTATTATATAATGTTTACTCTAGTTGTGATTTGAGAAACTACCATAAAAAATGTCAAGGACCACAAGGAGGTGGCAGTAGAGTTACATTACATTACGTTGCAAGTCTTCATCTTTTATTTGGGGGTGTGGGGTAGAGGAAAGCCTGGGAATAGTAGCAGCAAATTCACTGGGAAGGAGAGAGGTGAACTGAAGAAGGCACTGCTAATGTCTTGCAATCAAAGGATATCACAGGGTAGAACACATGGGGAGGCAGACTTGTCCCTACAACTTCAGTGACCCTGCAATGATCCTGGCTACAAGAATGTGCCCACTGTAGTTGCTGTGGTTGTATTTAATTCTGCTCCCAAGTGGCTCAGTGGATACTTGTGTATGATTTAATCAAAATGAAGTACCTTAGATAAGTAAGGGTCAAGTCCATACAAAGAGTAACTTATTGCTGTACTAATTCAGAATGATTAGTCAGGGCATGGGGCCTAAACCTAACTTTTAATTTATTTAATTTGCCATTCCTTTGTAGCTGAGAAAAAGAAAAAAAAAGCTTTGAGTCAAAGTTAAGTCCTCAGTCTCATTTTATCTTTCCAAAAAGAATATGATAACCCAGCTATCACATCTGTCAAATGCAGCTATTGCATTTCTACTGAATCAGGTGGTCTTTTTTAACAACGTCGTTCCCTCTGAGTTATTCTTCCTGTGTATAAAGATTTACATGTTACGGCTTTAGAAATTGTAAATAAGCTACTCTTTTCTCTCCAAAATTTCAGTCCTAATAAAAATGTGAGTTTACTCCATTTCCTTTTTAATAGAGTTAAAATTTATTTTCTTTTATTGTAAGTTGGGGAAGGGGGTGAATGAGAATATTTAAATTTTGATCACAATTTTATGAAGGAGCAGCTTTAAAAATTATCTTGTAGAGTGTGGTGAAATGGGATTTCAGGTCTTTTTAAAGAGGATGTTGGCTCATTTTACTACTTCAGAATAAATTGAAATTTCTTTATAATGCCCTAAATTTCTCTTTCTACCCCTCCCACATCTTGGAAACCCCTTGTACACTCTTTTCTCAGCCTTCTTTTCCCTCTTTCCTCTCCCTTTTTTCTCTTCTCCTCTCCTCTTCCTCAAATAGAAAAGGAAAGTGACACCTTGGTCTGATTTCAAATTGCCCTATTCTCAAAAATCTTCTGGGGGAGTTGTCATTTTGTATGACATTGCCACATTGCTAACTCCTCTTGATTTAGCATTAATATCTCAGAGAATCTAAATCATATTCCTATAAAGAAAACAGCCACGTAACAAAGTGTTGCAGATATAGTACAGAGAACAAGTCAGGTTTGGTGGGGAGAGGAGGCTCTGTCTCCTTTCACCTCCTCACCGCCCCCAACCCTCCCCCCAGACCCCCCTGGCCCCACCACCAAATCACTCAGTCTCTGGTTGTAGAACCCAGAGTCAGGGACCTTATACAATCACGGGAAACAAGTTTTGGAGATGGGTTTCCTTGGGAAAAGAAGGATGAGCAGAAACTAAAAGGAACTTTTCACCTTTACTAGCATCTTTCATGAGATCAGCATTCCTAGAATCCCAGAGTAGGTGATCATTTAATAATTAAAAAAAAATTGTTGAACGAATGAATGAATATGAAAGAAATTGTTCCAACCAATTTTTTCCCTCATCTCAACACTTGGGCAAGAGTAAACTATATTTGGATATGTGACAGTTAATTCTTCTTCTTAGCAAGTGATTATATCCACAAAGAATGATATTCATTCCCAAATGTGTTCCAGAAGAACAGGAAGATAAAGTGCATCAACATATCTTAGAGCAGGTTATGGAAGAAGAAATCGACGAAGCTTACACATGATTTGCTACAAGATTAGAAAAAGTGCTGCCTTATGTTTCTGGCAGATTTGGGAACTGTGGCTATATTCCTTAAATAATAAAAAGTTTAGCCACATCTGCTGCTTCTGTACTTAAATTTAATTTAGTTACTTTTATATGTTTAAGTGCACTCGGGAGCCTCAGGCAAAGCTTTGAAGAGGAAGGGATAACATGTTGAATCTTATAAATCTCTGCTGTCTCTTTAAAGAATATGGAAAATACCCATGTGCACTAAAGGCTGGTACCACAGAATTAACTACAGCAAGCACCAGGGATTTTTTTTTTTTTTTTTTACAACTGTTGTAGTAGAAGCATTCATCCTAAGGTGAAATCGGCTTAGTATTCAGTTTGACATGTTTAACCAAGTGTGAATCGAGTAGACTACAATTGTAAACAAGCTAGGACATATTGCCTAACTTTCAGAGTCCATTCTCCAGTTTTCTTTCCTCAGTCAGCAAACATCTGTGACACACGTTTGTGTATTTTCTGCTTATTGGGAACGAGGGACAGCCGTGAAAGGGAGATGGACAGTTTGGAATAGACCTCGTCATTGGACGCTTCTACATTCCTAGAGCTACTGAAGAACAGGAAATCGCCTGAAGGAGGAAGGGAGGATACCTGCTTGTTCTCTTAAACTTACCTTTGCAAGTTGCTCGTGAATTTCAAGCAGGCTGGGTCGA
Organism: Eptesicus fuscus; assembly: GCF_027574615.1. Taxonomy (NCBI): domain Eukaryota; kingdom Metazoa; phylum Chordata; class Mammalia; order Chiroptera; family Vespertilionidae; genus Eptesicus; species Eptesicus fuscus. The sequence continues at coordinate 59,948,057 of NC_072477.1, forward strand.
TTGGCCTTGGGCCCACTGAGGCTGCCGGTGTTGCGATAGTACTCGATCTTGGGGACAGCATCCATGGTGTTGTGGCCAAAGGTTTGTAGGTAGTATGTGTTTGTGTGAGAATCATAAACATGAAAACTAGCATCTGTCTTAGTAGTTTCTCCATTTTGGAGGAAATTGTCATAGCACTCCTGTTTCCCAGGCCTAAAGCTGATTCTGAATCTGGTCTGGGCTTCATCCCCAAAAGAGGTTTCCTCATAATGTGGAGGGTCGCTGTTATCCGCTGCCGCACTGCTCTCAAGGCCCTCATTTATGACATTAACTTGAAAGCGATTGGTATTACTGGGCGCTGAGTCCAGAAATACGTTGGAAGAATTGTTCAGTGACATCTTCCAACTAGATTTTTTTTTTTTTTTGGCGGTGGGGACTCAGCTATTTACTTTATTATTGCTTTTTAAAAAAATTTATATATTTCTTCCTCAAAATAAACACTAATGTGTTTACATTAGGGAGCTCCTGGCTTTTGTTAGAAGAGCTCAATAAGTAGATTCTTGATGTATTTCCTATTCAATCTTCACATTGTTCTTCAAAGCTGTCAATGAAAAAGAAAATTAAATTTGGTTCAAGTAATAGAAATATATTTAAGTAGGAATGGGGGTGTGAGGAAACTGTTGTTTCACAAGACATATCTTTTTGAGTTAATTTCATTAAAAAGTGCCTGTCCCGGAACCTTGATCACCTGAGTAATTAAACCCCATGATAAGTAACTGGGGATTTAGCAAACCGAGTTTCCAATAGAGTCATTAAACTGTTACCTGTGTTTGTAGTGATTGCTTAGACTCTGTGCAGTTGGATTCAATAAGAAAAGATATAACTACTATTTAGTACAGTAAGAGCTGATGAGAACATTCTTAGCCTGAAACAGTTCATCGACAGTACTAAATGTTGAAACTGCAAGGCATTTTTTGATTGATATCTATATAATTAAGTGATAAGTAAAATTTAAAAATATTTAATCTTCGAAAAGTATATTCTTGGTAGATTTTAAAAAATATGTCCTGTCAAGACGATGTCCCTCTAAATGATGAGCTTTTTCACTTGCCTTCAAAATGTTTGATTTGCTCAAAAATTTGTATGTTTTACAAATACTATTATAAAGTCTTTAAAATAACACATGATTAATCAGGGTAAGGACATCAATCACAGTCCTCAGTAAAATCGTGTTCGATATTTAGGTTAAACAACCATGCTTCTCTGGTTCCCCTTAATTAAATATTCTGAATCTTCACTGAGAAGCTTATATGTGACTTTTAGATAAGCAGAGTGTTGACTCATTTTCAAAATCCATGGTATAACCCCATCTTAGCGCATTCTTTCTTTAGAATAATATCCTTTTATTTATACCTTAAAATTTGTCTTTTCCAAGTAAGTTTTAGAAAGATAAATACAAAATCTTGTCTTTCTCCTGAAATTAATAAAACTATTTATTTGAATTTAAAAAATTTCAACTTTCAAGTAACCTCTCCTGGGGAAATTCTAAGCGACTCTGTTGTCTCTTCAGTTTTTATGGAATATCCCACTTCTCTTTATAGTCCTTGATATCCTTACCCTTACTCCACTCTTCAGAATCTACTTTATGCATAATATTAAGTGGCATTTACCCTGCCCAGAAATGTTTAACTCACCACCAGGAGCCTTTTCTCAGGAAGCGTAACTTGCTTCAGCATCACCCAGGCATATATGGGGCACTTAGCTTTCAGCTCAGAATCTTAGCCTTCTTCTTATTGGTTAGAATCTTCCTTGAAAGAGATGACTGAGCAATGATTGGCCTGGAATAATTACAGTAGGTCCCGCCCAGTCATTAGCCCTGAGGAACCGTAAGTACTACTTCAAATAGTAACTACTAGTAAACCATTAATCTTTTTAGGTAGAAAGTAAAATAAAGTTTCTTTAATTCATAAGGGGAGTTGTGTTACTCAACAGCAATTATCCAACAAAATACGAGCAGTGCTTTAGTTGTTTGGAACTAAATAAATTCAATCCCATCTTCTTATTTCACATGATTCTTAGTGACCTTCTAGTGTTTGGCATGTGCAGAAAATGTAGTCCTCCAGAGATAATTTCTATACTTTGTAACTAGAAAATGCTATTTGAGATTATTTTATCTTGCTTATCATACCTATTACTTTGACTCTTCTCTTCATGGGAAGTGAGCAGATTGAGAGTACAGTCGATGATTTATTGCAAATATTCCTATGCAGTAGGAAAACAATTTCCAGAAGAAATCAAACTGTAGGTAAGTTTCCCAGTGGCACTGCTAAATGACCTTTTTGTCTCCCTTTGGGAAACATTTTATCAAACTCGGATTTTGAGTTTTGTAGAGGGAGAGGTTTGGCTCACATCTGGGAGGTGGTAATTATTAAGACAGCACAAACAATTCCTCCCTGCAGGTTCTGTCATGGTTTTCAGTTGCGAAGATTGAATGAGTCCTCCTGGTGTTTTATCCGAAACTATGCAAGAGAGTTCCAGTTGCCTGAGCAGCATGGCTGTGGTGTGATACAGGGAGTGAGAGCAAGTCTCTGGAGTCAGAATGCTCCCTTCCATCCTGACCCTGCCACTTCCTACCCGTGTGATCTCCGGCAAGTTCCTCGGTCTCTTTCTGCCTTTATTTTCTCATCTGTAAAACGCAGTTGTGGATAATAGTGTTACCGACCTTGTTGTGGAGTTATTGTGAGGAATAAATGAGTCAATTTGTGTTTATACTTAACGTTCGCTTTTACTATTTGGGCAATATTTTCAATTGGTGACTTTTACTTAGCCACATCCAAGATTCTGGGGTGAATCATTAGAGAGTGAGATAGATCCTATGCCTACTAAAATAGGGAGAAACAGATGCCAGACTGTATAAAGGGGACTAGAGGTACCTAAGTAAAGCCCCTTCGATGCTCTTAGTCAGGTATCATGCTAATCAGTCAGGCTAATATATGAGGCTGTACGCTATATAGAGACAGAATTGCAAGTATGTACCTATAACTCCTTCTGCTCTCAAAATGCTGCTGGGACAAGGAATTTAACTGCTTTACAAAGAGTTCTGACTCCCCAAATAGAAGGCAGTCGGGCATAGGAATTAGTCACATTTCAGATTCAGCTAGGTGGGGCTGGTTATTTAAATCAGTTGAGATGAGGCTGAAACCGAAAACAAGTCCTGTTCACTGGCCTTGGACAGGCTGTGGACTTACTTGCAGTTACTTCTGCCCCCTCCAGTCTCCTTTCCTTCAAATGTTCCCCCAATACCTGCCCCTTTCAGGAGCCAACCTATTTCTCTCTTTCTTGTTTTCTTCGGGGGGAGGGAGTACAATGGACACTTACTTATTATATTCCGTGTCCCAGATATGGTGCCAGGCAGGTCTTTTGTTGTTTGCTTTTGCTTTTGCATTTTTACTGTGGTAAAATACACTTCACATAAAATTTACTGCCTTAATCATCTTTAGTTACACAGTTCAGTGATATTAAATACATTCACATTGTCGTGAGACCATCACCACCATCCATCCCCATAACTCTTTTCATCTGGCAAAAAAAAACACACCCTATATACCTATTAAACAATAACTCCCTATTCTCCCCCACCCCCATTTCCCATTCTGTTCTTTTTTTTTAATGATTTTTGACTACTTTACTAATAAGTACCTCATATAAGTGGAATCACACAGTATTTTCCTTTCTGTAAATGGCTTATCTCACTTCGTATAATGTTCGTAGGCATATTGCAGAATTCCCTTCCTTTTCAAGGCTAAATAATATTCTATTGTATATATTTACCACAATTACTTACCGTTCATCCTTTGATGGACACTTGGGTTGTTTCTATATCTTAGCTATTGTGAATAATGCTGCTATAAATATGGGTGTACAAATATCTTTTCGAGACTCTGTTTTAAATTTCTTGGTCAAAGACCTGAGCAGTAACCATATTTGTAAGATCTGTAGAAGTATGAGGACAGTGTTGGAGTGCAGCAGAGTGTTTCCAAACAAGGATTCTGACATTAGATTGCCCAAGTTCAATTTCTAACACAACCATTCCCTAGCTTGGTGATCTTGGGAAGTTAGTCTCTCTCAACTTCAGTTTCCTACCTGTAAAATTGAGATAATAAAGTGAAAATAGTAATACTGAACTCAAAGGATTGATAAAAGTACCAAATCACATAATAAATGGAAAATACCTAATTTAGTATTAACTCAGTAAATATGTCATTCTTTAAAAAATATATATATATATATATATATATATATATTATTTTTTATTGATTTCAGAGAGGAAGGAGAGAGAGCGAGAGAGAGATAGAAACATCAATGATGAGAGAGAATCATTGATCGCTGTCTCCTGCATGCCCCCCCTCCCCACTGGGGAATGAGACCATAACTCGGGCATGTGCCCTTGACTGGAATCAAACCCAGGACCCTTGAGTCCGCAGGCTGACACTCTATCCACTGAGCCAAACCAGCTAGGGCTATAAGTTATTCCTTTTTTTGGTATGTTTGGCAGTGTTGTATTCTCAAGTGATACAAATATTTTTAAATTTATTTATCTCCTGCTATTCCTCCATTCATTGATTATGGAGAATCAGAATTTTATAGTTGGAAAAGATTTTGGAATTATAGAATTCTATATTTTCACTTATCAAATAAAGAGAATGAAGACTGGAATTGAAAGTATGAGACAGAATTTTATAAAATACACTAAATAATTTACACTAATCCATTGCTTTTTAAGGTTTGGGAACCTTTATTACTATGACCAGTGAGGATAATAAATAATGATAGAAAGGTATGTTTAAACTGGGTTTTATGGTTCTCAAATTCCTTTCACATTCATCGTGTCACTTAGTTCTCTCAGCATTCCTACAGAATGGGCTTCTTTATCCTTGTTTTGCAGATGTTGAAAAGAAGTCTGCTTTAGGTAAATATCTAGGTCATAAAGCTTGTTTTGGGGTGGGCCAATATTAGAAATCATATATCTGAGTTTAAGCTCCTAAACTAAAATTTTTTTCATAACATCTTAAGTCCTCATTCATCTCAGATGTCTGGGTCGCCAGACATGTTTGTAGAGTTCATAGTACACTAGGATTGAAAGGGACATTAAGCATCCTCTAGTTAGCCTCTGCACTGAAGTCCACTGAGATTAGATGACTTAGCCCACTCGCACAGCTGAAGTGGTGGCAGGGCAGAGACTGGACTGCTTGTTCCTGGACAAGTGCTCTTTCCACTAGGTCACGCTGGAAACTCCCTTTTTTGTGCTGTTGGTAAAAGGAGAGAAGGATATTCTCAAGATCCATCCATGTTGCCCCAAATGGCAGTATTTCATCTTTTCTTAGGACTGTAGTATTCCATGGTCTATATGTACCATATCATGCTAAGAGAAATAAATCGGACAGAAGAAGTCAAGCACCATATGATTTCCCTCATATGTGGGATATAAACTGAAATTAACAATGGACAAACAAGACAAACAAACAAACAAAAACTCATAGACACAGACAACAGTACAGTGGTTACCAGTGAGAAAAGAGGGTGGGGAGGAAGTGAAGAGGAGAGGGGTCAAGTGTATGGTGATGGAAGAAGATTTGACTTTGGGTGTTGGGCACATATGTATCCTAAAATTGCACACTTGAACTCTATTTAATTGCATTAGCCAATGTCACCCCAATAATTTAATTTAAAAGGGGCAAGGAGGAGGAGGAAGTATCAGTTTGAAGCAGGTCTGGTTTGGATCTCAAGCTCAGGGGTTTTATTGTAGGAGATTCCAGAAGGAGAATAATTAGAAGGGTCAGGACACTGTGATAATTGGAGGTCTTCAGGGCCTGTGGCTATTTGTAGGTTTGTGTATTAGTTTTGTGAATTTTTTTTTCATCCGTGAATATTTTTGACCAATGGCTATTACTAGGAAAATCATATTTGATTTATCCTTGGGACCAGGGGTCCCTTATGTTTAAGACACCTGATTCTCTAATGTTAAGTGGGCTGGAGTTGGGAATGTGGAGAGGGTGTCATGGCATTGAAGAGGGGCAGAAGCAGGAAGCCTCTAGCAGAGTTCATTTGCACAAAAAGAAAGCAGGAATTTAAGGCTGATGTTTGAGATAAGAATAAAGATAGTATATATGGTTGAAGGATCCTTCTACTCTATTCATTAGACACCCCAGTATTAGGGGATAGAGGAAAGTGAGAAAACCCAACGATGGTTTATCATTTACACAGCAAGGTGGATAAATTAACCATGCACGTTTATTGAATTTAGTGAATGAAATGAACCTCTCTCCAGCAGCACACTCAAGGTAATTACAATTGTATTCACCATGTGTCTCAAGAGCACAACACTAAAAACCAGGAAGCTGGAACAGTCATGCAAGTGCATATTCAAATGTCCCTTTATCAAACTCTTCAACTTCATCTTCCCATGTAGAGGAAGGCATGCTACTATACGGGTCTAACAGGATTTTGAAGCATCTGATAATAAGAAGTCCCAAGAAAATACACAAAATCCCAACAAAAGCAAAGCCAGTTTTTTGCTCCAAAGTCAATGAGAAAGCTGATACTTCGTTGACACTCATCTTAGCTGAAGAGTTGCCACAGTAGGAACTACTCATTATTCACTGTCACATCGTTGTGGCTCTTGAGAATTCCAGCTGGAGTCACCTCTTGGCCTAGATACAAAATTGAAATCAGTTTAGTTTTATCAATGTGTGATATTGAGCAGGTAATTGTTTTATAAAATCTGGCATTTTTCAAGCCCTCTTGACTTAACTCACAAGACATTTGAAAACATCATTAGATATGAATCAGGATCAAATTAGCATTGGAGATGCTGCTTCTATTGTAGCAATTACAGAACTGCCTTTGTGGACACAGAAAACTGTAGCTCTGTATGCTCAATATAAAACCAAGTATGGCCCTAGCTGGCTCCAAAGGGTCGCTAGTTCGATTCCCAGTCAGGGCACAAGCCTGGAGTGTGGGCTTCATTCAGTAGGGGGCATGCAGGAAGCAGCCCATCGATGTTTCTCTCTCTCTCTCTCTCTCTCTCTCTCCCTCTTCTCTCTCTTCCCCTCCCTTTTCATTACTCTTTCTCTAAAATCAGTAAAAACATATTTTTAAAAAATCAAGTATGAAGGTAAATATGCAAATAATTAATCTTAAAAGCTTTTAATCAAAAGCATTGTGAGGTAAAATCTCTGCTTCTTTGACCCGGATTGTCATCTATTTTTTGCATGTGTAGATACAACCACATATAATTATAGAGTGTGAGCTGGTCACATTCTCTAAGGTCCATGTTACAAGGCCTATCTCTAGTGCCATTTTGTCTGATACAGATACTGATCTTTTTTTTTTTATTGACTTCAGAGAGAGGAAGTGAGAGGAAGAGAGAGATAAAAAGAAATATCAACGATGAAGGAGAATCATTGATCAGCTGCCTCCTGCATTCCCCCTACTGGGGATTGTGCCCTGACTGGGAACCAAAACATGCTCTCCTGGTTCATAGGTTCAATGCTCAACCACTGAGCTACACCGGCCAGGTGATTCTGACACTTTTACTGTCTTCTCTCTTTTTCCCTCCTTAGCTTTTAGACTTATGTTCATGTATTTTCTTTTCTACAACTACTCCACACACTAAATCTCAATTTGTTAAAGAGAGAAATTGTATTTTTAAAATTTTGTTTATAAGTGCAGTATCCAACATAGCAGCTTGCCGGAATCAAGCAGCAGTAAATGTGGACTATTAGCCATCTTTCCACGATCTCCATTAGCTTTCAGAACACCCTAAATAAACATAAAATTCAAATTAAACAGCATGGTTCCTATGAAAATGTAGCTTCAAGGCAAGCCCCTCAGTTCCCTCCCAACCAGATCCCACACCTAAACTTCTACTATTCTGAGATTCTGAAACTACAACAAAAGTGTTGGTAAAAAAACAAACAAAAATAAAAGTGTATGCTGAATTGAAGCAAAACAATTTTCCCATTTGATGTCTTAATGTTAATTAAATTAATTACCTTTAGAATCAGTTAATCAAATTATAGTGTAGACAGAGAAGCAGGGTCACAGCTGATCATTAGAAGAATTAAATCCTGTTAACTTGGCTCTTAGCCAGTGATTAATCCACTAGACCCTGTCATTCTTATTAAAACCCACCAACTGACCAAATAAACAAACAAAGGCTTTTTCTAGCGCTAGCAATAAAACACTCAACTCATTTGTCACTACTAATTAGAACATGGTATCTTTCTGCAAATAGTTACAAAATAGTCAAGGGGATGTAAAGTACAGCATAGGGAATATAGCCAATAATATTGTAATATCTATGAATGGTGCCAGGTGGGTACTGAAAAAATCAGGGGGAATACTTTGTAAAGCATATGATAGTCTAATCACTATGATGTATATTTGAAACTAATGCAAAATAATGTTAAAGATGAATGGTAATTGAAAAAAATAAAGCAAGGTATCTTCCTATTAAAGATACAAAAACCCTTATATTTTATATTATAATTTGTCTAACATCCTATCTAATAAAAGAGTAATATGCAAATTGACCATCACTCCAACACACAAGATGGCCACACCCATGTGGTCAAAGATGGCTGCCCCCATGTGGACACAAGATGGCTGCCACAAGATGGCCTGCAGGGGAGGGCAGTTGGGGGGACCAGGCCTTCAGGGAGAGAAGTTAGGAGGGACCAGACTGGCAGGAGAGGACAGTTGGGCAGGGCCAGGCCTTTAGAGGAGCACTGTTGGGGGGGACCAGGCCTACAAGGGAGGGCAGTTGGGGGGGACCAGGCCTGCAGGGGAGGGCAGTTGGGGGTGACAAGGCCTGCAGGGGAGGGCAGTTGGGGGGGGCCAGGCCAGTGGGGGGGACCAGGCCTACAAAGGAGGGCAGTTGGGGGTGACAAGGCCTGCAGGGGAGGGCTGCCAGGCCTGCAGGGGAGGGCACTTGGGGGCGACCAGACCTGCAGGGGAGGACAGTTGGAGGCGACCAGGCCTGCCTCCTGGTCAAACTCCCAGTTGAAGGGACAATTTGCACATTAGCCTTTTATTATCTAGGATGAGGGATAGAATTAGGCAACTAGTATAGTGGGCCATGAAAAGAGAGGCATCAAAGGTGATTCCATTTTATTAAGGCTGGATACTTGAAAGAAAGTGTTTTCTTTAAAAAAAAATAAATTGATTGGGTGACATTGGTAACATGAACATATAGGTTTCAGGTGTGGGTTTCTATGTTACAAGATCTGTATATTGCACCATCTGCCCACCACCCAAAATCAAATCTTCTCCTGTCACCATATATTAGGAGACAGTGTTTTCATTAACCAAAATATAAGCAAAGAGTAAATTTAGAAAGCAAATGAGTTTTTTTCTGAACTTAGTGAATTAGTGGCACACTTTAGACACTTTAATAGGCAGTTTTGAATAAATTAATCCAGATCATTTTGTCCAGCATAAAATTGCCAGTTGGGAGACTATCTTAAGGGCCTATTGTCAAGTAAAGTTTGTGTAAAAGAATGCATCCTGGGTGGAGAGAGTCAAATACATAGAAGCATCAAAACTTCACAGATCAAAATTTAAGAGATGGAAAGAAAGGAGTTTTGCCTAGAAAAAGAAAGATCAAGAAAGACGATAGCTGTATTCAAATATTTGAAGTGTGATCCTCTGGGATCTACTTGTTCTGGATTGATCTAGAAGGCAATTTTGTTGTAATTCTTTTAAGGTTCTATTTGCAGGTACTAGAAAGATTGAAGATGGAAGAAGCCTAGGAAAGAGCCTCAACAAACAATTCTCTTATGAGGAGAAAATCATATCTGTTTGTAGAGTCATATATGGAATGATCAGAAATACAAGGAAATCTGTAGTAGGAAGTTCCCCTGGAACAAAGGAGGCTAGAGTGTCTATAAGGTGTGGCTAAACTGTGTCAAATTCTGTAGTGGTAATGGGAACTGAAAAATAGGACACTGCCATTCATAATTTTTTCATCATTTAAAATTTTCAGTTGAATGTCCAAGAGGGACACTAAACTGAAGAAGGTTTAGGAGTGATGGGTAAAGAGAAAATGGGGTCAGGCCCTAAAGGAAACTTGACAGAAAAGAAGTTTTATTTGTACAAAAGTTAAAAGTACAGATCCTGAGATCATCAGACTAAGTACTTTCAAGAATAAGGATATGATTATACTGTATATTCAGTTTTAAAAAATAGACCTGAGTAAATTCACTTGGGGTTCAAAAGAACTATGACATCCCCATTTTTAATAAAAAATGTTGGGATGAGAAAGACAGATGTTTGGTAAATATCTTAAAAGGAAGAACTTAGACTTTTATATTAGCCCTAAAATTCTACCTTTTATTAAAATGAAAACAAAACACCAGTCAAGAAGAATAACTGAAAGCGTAGTATTCAAGGTTGAAGAAAGTCTGGCCATTGCTTGTCTACACAAGCAAATAAGTAAAATGTTAAGCAATTGCCTAACAGTATCTTTAGCAAATAGTTGGTCTTGGTAATTTAAGCCATATACATAGTAGTTGAAATACTACTATTTTCAGGCCTAAATTTTTCAAATCTTTACCCAAACTTTCCATGTTTCTTGCTCTGTGAAATGAATAATGTGAATTAACTTGGTGTCATTTCAACACCAAGTCTTAAAGTGTTTGAGAATATACTGCTAAGTATGCTGCACTTTGCAAGTTTCTTTCTTTTTCTAAATATATTTTTATTTATTTCAGAGAGGAAGGGAGAAGGAGAGAGAGACAGAAACACCAAATGAGAAAAAATCATTGATTGGCTGCCTCCTGCACGCCCCTCTACTGGGGATTGAGCCTGCAACCTGGACATATTCCCTTGACTGGAATTAAACCCGGGACTCTTCAGTCCACAGGCCGACACTCTATCCACTGAGCCAAACCAGCTAGGGCTGAGCTTTGCACATTTCTATTGGTATAGATAATAATATGACATAAAATCAATGTAATAATTAGATATTGTTAAAATAAAAAGAAGTCTTCAGTTACAACACTGATTTCTTCATAATTAATAAGTATCAAAAGTTACTCAACAACTCTGGATAAGCAATATAGTTTCAGTTTCTCTAATCCCTGGAAGAGATTGGAAAGCAAATAAAAATAAATCAGCATGTTCTTCCTGCTGCACAACAATCATTTTAATGCCTACCTCAAAAGGAATCTGTTTTACTGGGAAAGAGTACATGAGTGAAAAATGACAAAAATTTAGACCATGAAATTACAAAACCATGAATAAATTTTTATGAGAAAAAAATAGCTAAGAAATAAAGTTTCCAAAAGGGAGTAGAATGTTAAAATTGTATAGCAAAGTTATTTTAAACATGCTATACAACAACAACAAAAAGTGGGTAAAATTGTCAATATTGTACAGTTTAAATATCAGGGTCTATCTATATTATGATTAAAGCATTTAAATACAATTTTATAGTACTACTGCAAATGATAAAACATTGCCTCAAGCCATATTCACTGGAATAAGTATTTAGGCACCTTTAGAAATGAATAATTGAGTTGAAAACATCATTTCCTTCATGGAAATCGTCAGAAACTGCAATCTCTAAGTCCTGACAAGTCATAAGATTGGGCCAAGGGTATACCTGTAGATATAAAAAGGCCCAAATCTCACTGAGTTGCCTTGTAGTTATTAATCAATAAATAAAATATTTCTATGTTAAACCTTACAAATCATACCATCTTTAGTAGTCAAACAAAGATAACAGTATTTTTATACCTAATATATAGCATTTTATAAACATGACTGTTATGTGTGATGCTTATTTCTTCTATGAAATAAGTTTACTGATTGGAGGTATAAAATTTATTTTTCAGAAACAGATAGTTATTTAATTTGCATGCAGCATGTGCAATTGCAGAACCAATATTGAAAAGTATGTGCCCATTAAAAATAAAGAATCTCCTGTATTTTATTTTAATCAACAGGTTTTCCCCCATTTATTTATCTATTAATGATATTCCAAGCAGGAAATCTGAAATAACAGCTATTGTAGTGGAATATGATGTTTCTGGGTGAAAAGCATTTTGATATTGGTCATTAGATATGATAATCACTAATGGTAATAATATGAACATTCACAATTTCATAAAATGAGACATATAAGAAAAACCCAAGCTTAAGAAATAATGAATCTTCTCATACACACAGGTACAGCCCTCCCCCCCCCACTGTATATCAAGGTTATTAAATCCCATTAAAGCTAAAGAGGTAAAATGAAACATTATTGAGGCCACATCTGCACAGAGCTAGTTAATCGTTAGGAATGGAATATGTTGTAATCAAAGGAAAACCTTAAATTACAAACCCAGATGTCTTCATCATGATGAAGTGCACAAATTTCAGGCCTTCCCAGGGATCCAAAACCTTGGGATCTGCCAGAACCACCCCTCCCCCTTTCAGATTTCAACCTTAAGAGAATTCCCTTCTTAAGAGAATCTTTGGATAATTCCTCAAGGACTCTGATATTCGTTCCTTTCAGAGCACTGAAAACCTAGTCTGAAAATTCTCAAAATGTCTCACTAGAGAAACCTAGACTATCATAATCATTATGCCTTGTCTGTCTCCAGTTCTCTTTGGACATGCTAGACTGGAGAAGCATAGAAATCTACAAACCATGGGAGAAGCATCAGCACACTGCACACATACGTGCTCTTTTGTTTTGTGTTGCTTTTTCTTTTTGGCAGCAACAGCAGCAGCAGCAGAAACATCAGTGCTCTTCCTCCTTTAGAATTCGAACTCACCAGACCTGCAGGCTCCTTTCCCCCACCTCCTCTCCCTCTTCCTAGCTTCAGAAATACCAGAGAATGAGGACATGCTTCTTCTCATCTGGACCTGCACTGGCATCCTTCAGTTAATGCGGTGGGTAGGGGGAGAAAGTTACTTCTTGGCCAGGGTTGTCTCACCTTCCATGCTTGTTGCCATGGAGATGAAATCCAGCGAGTAGACTTAAGTGTTGGCAGGTTTGTCTGTGTTCGCTGATCTGTTCAGTGGTAATGTAAAAGGCATGTCCCGGGAACCTGCGTGGAGTCACAGGACCGTGGGTAGCGCTTTCCTGGCCTACCTGTGAAAATGTTATCTGTCAGCGAGAGGCAGGAGCCGCGGGCGCCCGCGAAGTACTTGTGTGTGCGCGCGCGAGTGTGTTTTGCAGGAAAATGTGCATGGATTTCTTCGATGTAGCAGTGTGCTAATATTTGCTGCGCGCGCGCGAGTGTGTGTTTGTGAGGGCTCTAAATTCTTACGTCTTTCTTCTCCTCCAATACGGGAAAGACGCGAGTGCAAGCTTTAACTGGGGACTGCATGCGGCATTTGGGGTTATTTCCCCCTGCTCCCCGTTTTCTCCACTACGCAAACCCAACCGCATCCCCTCCCTTTCTTAGGAGTTAGGTGCCTAGGCGCTGTCCGTAGTGCTGAAGCATTGCGTAGTAAAACCGAGCTCCCACTTAAGATTCCCAGCGAGGGAAGCTCTGATAAAACTCCAATGTGGTTTTGAGGCACGTTTCTAAACAGTGTTAAAGAATCCAAGCCCAAACAATATTGAAAGCAAAACAAAACAAAAATCTCTCATCTCATTTTTACTTAGGAGGTCTTGTCGTTCTCCAGACTCAGCTAGAACATTCCAATTCTATTCAAGTTTGGATAATGCATCCAGAACCTACAAGTTGTGAGCACCTGTAGATTTCCGAAACATTAATTATTGATCTTATGAGTGATTAAATTGTCAGCGTTTGGGGAAAATATAAATACAGAATTGGGTCATTGTTCATGTAAAAATAAAACACTGTAAAGGTGTGTTATAGTTTAATAATAAAGTGAAGACAAACTTTGTGGTCATTTGGAGTGTTTACTAATTAAAAAAATTTTAGGGTCTTGCAAAATATGGGCAATGTACAACTGGGAGTTCATAAAATACTTCATTAAAAACAAAAAGGTTATTCTTTTTCATTTAAAAGTAGTAAACGCCCTTTAATATAGGTGAATTGACTGCCCACCAAAGGCAAAAAAATAGGAGTATCTTCTTCCAGTAACATGATCATAGCTATGATTTTGACTTTTTTTAAAGCTCACTAAATCTATATATTTTTTTTGGTACTAAGTGCTAAAGAAGTGCCTCTTGAAATTTAATGTGAATATGAATCCCCTGGGGATATTGCTAAAATGCACATCCTCATTCAGCAAATGTGAAGTTGGGTCTCAGGTTCTGCATTTTGAACAATATCCTAGGGGATGCTGGATGTTGCTAGCCTCAGAGCCATGTTTCAAGTAGCAAGGTGCTGGAGATATCATATTCTGGAAATGCAGTCACTTATAGAGTATGGGAAAGGAGGTCATTTTCTTCCCTCTGTTATTCTATATATGTTTTCAGACTGTTGCAAGAATAGTCTATTGATGTAAATGCAGGGGTTAACCATTTTGTACAATATTAACAACAAACTTTATGAATTTGATTTATTTTGACAATGTCTGAACACAGGCTATATACTTTATTCCACTATTTCCATACTACGATTTTCAATAACCCATTCTCTTTTCAAACCCAGCTCAATGAAGCAGGACTAAGTTACATGATTCTACTGTTGATGTATGGGCTGCACTCCAAGAATTTATTGGAGACCTTGACTTGTAACGTATGACTTTAAATATGGCTCCATAGTAAATGCTCATGACACTGATTTTAAAAATCTGTGTCAAATATAATTTAAATATATAGAGATATGTTATAAATATAATTCTCACCAAGTTTAGAAAGTGGGATATAGCCATTGTTTCATAGATCATTTGAGTGAATGCTGATCTATTATATTTTGAAGGTTCCTCTAGATGGTTTTCTGGTATTTAAAAAAATCCACACCTCCATCAGTTGATGCAATGCTTTTAGTTAATTATTTTGAATTGATGCCAAAGGAAAGTTTTGACTATAAATTAGGTTCCTTGGTCATAGCGGGTGCATGACCTTGACCTTTTTTAAACTATATGAACAAGGGTGATACTCTATAAAGTCTGCAAAGTGGCTTATTCAGAAAAGCATAATGGATTAAAAATCCACTAAGTTCCACTTTCTTTGCTAGATGCTGGGACACAAAGATAGATGAGATTTGGTATTTGCCCTTGATGAGATACATTGCACAACAACTTGACAATTTCTACAAAGTTCTATAGAAGCACAGAGATTAGTAATTTATATTTTAATCTCTATTGCTAAAGAAGTTATGAAGAACAGTAATGAAGAATAGAATAAAACCCAGAATGCCTGTATTTTAAATTCTTACCAATGTCTGCTGCCAATAAAAGTTGTTGAAAGGGTCCAGCCGGTGTGGCTCAGTGGTTGAGCATGGACCCATGAACCAAGAAGTCCCAGTCAGGGTACATGGCTGGGTTGCAGGCTTGATCCCCTACTGGGTCTCCAATCATAATAAATTCGTGGAGTGGGGCCCATACATCAACAGTAGAATCATGTAACTTAGTCCTGCTTCCTTGAGCTGGGCTTGAAAAGCCAATGGGTGACTGCAGATGATAGCATGGAAATAGAGAATGGAGTGCAGGAGGCAGCCGATGGATGTTTTTCTCTCATTGATGTTTCCATCTCTCTATTCCTCTCCTTTGCCCTCTCTCTAAAAAATCAATTAGACAGAGAAGCATCGATCAGACTGTCAAACCTCAGAGGGAAGGTAGGGGAGGGTGGGGGTAAAGGAGAGAGATCAACCAAAGGACTTGTATGCATGCATATAAGCCTAACCAATGGACACAAATAACACGGGGGTGAGGGCATGCGTCGGGGGGGGGGGGTGTTAGGAAGGTAATGGGGGGATGAGGACACATATGTAATACCTTAATCAATAAAGAATTTAAAATGAAAAAAATCAATTAAAAACATTTTTTTAAAAAGAAAAAATGTTGTTGAAATATATGAAATATTTGAATGTTCTTCTAAAGAACATGTAGTTAACCTATACTCCTGGATAGTCTATTATTTATTTTCAGAGCAATCAAAGTTATTAGAAAGATAAATATGTGGGTAGCATTGTCTAGACCTCCCCCAGACAGAATTGCCTTTACTATGCTGTGCATTACACTTTCAACTTACACACAAATATTCTATATAAAATAACCTCAGCTTATAAAAACTACAGGATTGTAAGTAAAGACTTGCCAAAAACATGACTTCCTATTTATTTATGATATTCCTCCAAAAAACATTTCTTTCAATATTAATTTCATGAATTGAACTCTCACACCCCTCCTACTCACTTAAAGGAGGTAAATAGTGTGTTCTCTTTTATATACAATGTATTATATCATGTAATTGATTTCATTTGCCTTTTCTTTTAGTTACCAGGGATGTCAGAGTCAAATTAACAGCTACAAATTAGTAACTATATATAAGGACATGTAAATGTCCTCATAAAATAAAAAATCAAGTCAGTAAATTAAAAATAAGTAAATAAACACATTTATTTCTCTACTTTTTGTCCAAAAGTTTTTACTATTGGGTGGGTTTTATAAATTTGTTTTTAACAAGATACTAAAATACATGGTTCTATTGTTGATGTATGGGCCCCACTCCAAGAATTTATTATGCTTCTATACTAAAATATAGAAAAAAATGATCATCCAAATAGCTATGAAGGTAAAATCTAATTTGTAATGACTAAATAATAAGCTAATAGGAGAAAATTTCAATTCATATAACTATCAATCAGCTTTATTTCTAAACATTTTGTTTTCCTATTTCTCCTTCTACACACTATAAACAGTGTCCCTTATATTACTACAATTTTTTTGTTTTGTCAGAGAGTAGAAATGTTAATTATCTACCTTGTTAGAAGACATGGTAACTTTAGAAATTTGAGGAACATGACAGCTCTACTGTAATGAATATATTCTCGAATGAGGGTATCACAAAGAAACTGAAAGCAAGAATTTCCTCTGACAAGCCAGCTCAGAGTTCTTTTGAAAGGAAAATCGTGCTTGTTATGAATTCGTGCTATCCTGGCTCCAGTTGACTTCTTGCTCTCATTTTCTATAGTGGGATTATCCCTTGAACTTATTAGACCATCATGTTACCTTCAGCTTTTCACGAAAATCTGTCTGGCTGAAGTTTGGTTATTCTTTCTGAGTTAAAATGTTTTAATGTTGCTGTGCCTTTTTATTTGAAACTAGAGGCCCGATGCATGAAATTTGTGCAAGGGGCTTGGCCCTCACAGCTCTGGCTGCCTCGGCCAGCCCTCGCAGCCCCAGCTTCATCTGGAAGGTTGTCCTGAAGGACGTCTGGAAGGTCATTTGGTTGTTTGGTCTAATTAGCATATTAGCTCTTTATTATATAGGATGTATTTACTCAAATGTTAGATATTAAAACTTTTGAATAAAAAACTTAAAAAATGATTAAAGACAAATATAAATTACTTTTGTGATATAAATTTAAAGATTAATCCAATGCTTACTTAGCTTTAGGTGGGATTAGAGAATTAGCTATATCCAAAAGTCAACTGTTTTTTTTTAAATATATTTTTGCCTATTTTGAGTATCATTTGAAGCTACCCATACTTTTTTCTACATACATGACTTTAATATTTTTGAAGGATCAAGAATGATTTTGAAATTCCAATAAGAAATATATGCCCTCTACCTAAAACTACACAGATGCAGATAATTTTGCTCACAACTCAAGGCATTCATGGGCCCCTCAAAGTCCATTTGTATAATCCCAAAGTAAAGCAAGGAGTGATTTAAAAATTTCTACTATAAATGAATGATCCATCATCTCATTCCCAATTTTGCAACTAAGTATTGACAGACTTAAAGACTTGTTTTTTGTTTGTTTTTTGAACCATCCATTATTTTTTGGTTGTTCTCCCCCCTTGGATTTCCTTGGAAATTAGATGGAATCATTTTACCACATGATCTCTAAAAAGTAGCCAATACTGAATGTGCTGAAATAGGATTTGAGTACAGTAATAGGATGGATTTGATTAGAAAATGGCTATGTGGGATTTTTGTCAACAGTGAAGAAATTATCTAAGTGGAATCATAAGTGAATTGAGCATGATGACACTTTGGTGTAGATAATGATCTACCACTGTCTATTTGATGAGTCTCACTGACAATGAGATGTTATGTTTTGCTGGTAAACTTTTCTGCAAAGAAAAATGTACTAAATATTACAATTCAGAGTGATCTATGATGTTTTATTTAATTGGTTTTAATGTTAGTGCTCCTAAGCCTTAAATTGATTCATTTAAAGTGCACTTCAAACCCTGTGTTATATTTACTGTTGAATCTAATGAGTATTATAGGGTACCTTGGGCATAATCTCCAAGAATGTGTAAGCCATAACTACAGTATAATATATTTAATTGGCTTAAGTTATTTTGCTGGGTTAAAGAAACAGGGAAACAAAAGCAGTTTATTCTGCTATGGTCTATGTTTCTGTAATATCAATCAGTTATTGGCAAGTAGGGATGTCAATAAAATGTGGAAATCAATTGAATTATACATGATGTTCTCCAGTACATTAGTGTTTTGACTTACCCTCACCCCACTAACCCAGCTGAATGCAGTAAGCTGTGGAGGAAAGCAGTTCTATAGGCTGTGCCTGGCTCAATTTTGCCACATGCTGTCTTGAAATGCATATTGAACAGTTTTCCTGATCTTTGTGCATTTGTCCTTATTTTCATAATGCAAACTTTCCTTATACTTTTGCATCATTCTTTCTTAACTACATTATTCTTTCAACTCACTTTTGTAAAGTTCTATATATTAGTATGTGTGTTTTTAACTTTTCACTTTTAACTGTGGTAGTATTTTCATTAGGTTTGTAAAGGGTTTTTTGTTATGCTCTGGTTGTGAAGTTGTAGGGGTTTTACAATGGATGTTTCCTCAACATGATTTTTTCCCTAAATATTTTCTACTTTCTTTTTAATTGAATGAACTTTTTTTTTTTAGAGAAGCTTTAGGATTACAGAAAAATCCACAGAAAGTACAGAAAGTTCCCGTATACCTCTTTTCTCTTACTTACCCCATAGTTTCTTCTGTTATTAACATCTTGCATTAGTACATGCATGTGTTACAATTGATGAAGCAATATCGATACCTTATAATTACTAAGTATAGTCCATAGTTTACATTAAAGTTCACTCTTTATGTTTAGTTTACAAGTTTTCATAGTGTTGTATATCCATCATTATATATCACAACAGAATAGTTTTACTTCCCTAGGTATTTCTTGTGCTCCACTTATTCATTCCTCTCCTCCCTCCACCCCCCAGTCAACCTCTGAAAAACATTGATCTTTTTATTGTAGCTATAATTTTGTCTTTCCCAGAATGTATGTATAGAGTTATATAGACTCTGTTACCTTTTCAGTATGGCATTTTTTACTTAGCAGTATGCATTTAAGGTGCTTCCACAACTTTTCGTGGCTTGATAGCTCATTTTTTTCATTGCTTCATAACATTCCACTGCTTGGGTATACCACAGTTTAAACATTAACCTACTGAAGCATGTCTTGGTTGCTCCCAGTTTTGGGAAATTATGACTAAAGATGCTCTAACTATTCATGTGGAGGTTTTGTGTGAACATAAATTTTCAATTCATTTTGGTAAATAACTAAGAGTATGATTGCTGGATTAAGTGCTAAAAGTATGTTTAGCTTTATAAAAATCCAGCAATACTGTGTTTCAAAGAAGCTGTACCATTATACATTCCTACCAGCAATAAATAAGAGTTCCTGTTGCTTCACATTCCTCATCAGCATTTGGTGTTGTCAGTGCTTTGGATTTCAGCCATTCTAATAGCTATGTAGTGGTATCACGTTGCTGTTTTTGTTTTGATTCTCTAATGGTGTAAAATATTGAACATCTTATGCTTATCATCCATTTGTATATCTTTGGTGAGGTATCTGTTCAGATCTTTTCCCACTTTTTAATTGGTGGTTTGTTTACTTTTTCTTTTTTAAAATTAAATCTTTATTGTTGAAAATATTACATATGTCCACCATTGACCCCTTCTAGACCACCCCAGTCCCCTGCCCCAGACCTTCACCACCCTATTGTCTGTGTCCATGGGTTATTCATATATGCTACAAGTTCTTTGGTTTGTTTTCTTATCATTGAGCTTTAAGAGTTCTTTGTATATTTTGGATATATGTCCTTTATCAGATGTGTTTTGCAAAGATTTTTATCTTGGTCAGAGCTTGTCTTATCTTTTTCTTAGGTTGCCAGTTATTTTTAGGGCATTATTTTTTAGAACATGAGGTGTGTGTTTTTCCCCAGGAATGTGTGTATTGTTAAAGATGAAACACTTGCATATTTGATATAAGATTTCTAAAACTAAGCTAGTCAAATAAAACTCACACCTCTCATATTGTAAGCAAAACTAAATTGAATGAGTATTTAGTAAGATACAATGTCACTTTGGGCAACTATAGAAGACAATTGGAAAGACTACAAAAGGGTCTTATCTTTCAGCTACCTACAAGGCAGTATTTAAAAAGTTGAAGTTAGTGGCTATTTCATAAAAGAATATTTAAAATACGAAGGTTTTACGGAGAAAGTTCAAAGAATGTTCTGAGGACTGATTAATTTTAATAATTTTTACATAGTATTTTGTATACGGTATACAGTTGTTCTTATAGGACTGTTCCAGAACTTTAGATGATGTGCAAAGTAATAAACAGTTGGGAAGAATAAGGTCTGATGTTTCAGAAATGTTTTTGATACTAGTTTCCAGAAATATTAGGAGGCCAGTTGCAGAAATATATAGGTGGAAGTAAATGGACACATTTCCGCAGCGACGTTGGGGTTGTCAGACCATCTACCTTGACATCTATCATGCAGTCTCCTTAGGAATCTGAAGGCTATCTAAGGGAACTCAAAGTTGAGATTTGTTGGTGGAGCCAAGAAAATAACATAATTTATAAGTGTTTTACATACTTAATCTTATTTCAAAGTGCAGGCATTCCTAAATCTAACAGACACAATGAACGAATGAACGAATGAATGAATGAATGAATATAGTAATTTTTTCCTTTGTATTTGAGTCTGTGCCAAATATTACTTATTGATGCTCAGCATCATCCTTATCCTTAGAAGCTCTCCCTTTTATTAAACATTTCTCAGACTCTGTTGCCAGTAGCATTCCAACTTGAACTCTATCACTGAGAGGTAGGTGCTGGTGTAGATTTTTAGAGGAGGAAGACAAAGAGAAACCATTCATCTCAGCAGCAGTAATCTTGTAGGTATTAGCAAATGGCTGATGAGATGAGATGTTATGCCAGTAGCTTTTGGGTATAAGAAAAGTTTGGGACTTACTGCCACAGGCAACAAAGAACATTGGTGCTGGTTCCCGGTGATCCCTCTCCACCCTAACTTTTTTGTTTGTTTGTTTGTTTGTTTATTGATTAAGGTATTACATATGTGTCCTTATCCCCCCATTGCCTCCCACCCGCCCACTCATACCCTCATCCTGCTGGTGTCTGTGTCCATTGGTTAGGCTTATATGCATGCATACAAGTCCTTTGGTTGATCTCTCCCCCTTTACCCCCACCATCCCCTACCTTCCTACTGAGGTTTGAGTGTCTGATCGATGCTTCCTGACTCTGGATTTGTTTTTGTTCATCAGTTTATTTTGTTCATTATATTCCATAAATGAGTGAGATCATGTGATATTTATCTTTCTCTGGCTTATTTTGCTTAGCATAATACTCTCCAGTTCTATTCATGCTGTTGCAAATGGTAAGAAATCTTTCTTTTTTACCACAGTATTCCATTGCGTAGATGTACCACAGTTTTTTAATCCACTCATATGCTGATGGGCACTTAAGCTGTTTCCAAATCTTAGCTATGGTAAATTGTGCTGCTACGAACATAAGGGTATATATATTTTTTCTGATTGGTGTTTCTAGTTTTTTGGGGACATATTCCTAGAAGTGGGATCACTGGGTCAAATAGGAGTTCCATTTTCAGTTTTTTGAGGAAACTCCATACTGTTCTCCATAGTGGCTGCACCAGTCTGCATTCCCACCAGCAGTGCACCAGGGTTCCTTTTTCTCCACATTCTCGCCAGCACTTGTTTGTTGATTTGTTGATGACAGCCATTCTGACAGGTGTGAGATAGTACCGCATTGTCATTTTGATTTGCATCTCTTGGATGATTAGTGACTTTGAGCATGTTTTCATATGCCTCTTGGCCTTCCTTCCGTCTTCTTTCAAAAAGTATTTATTTAGGTCCGTTGCCTATTTTTTGATTGGGTTGTTTATATTCCTTTTGTTAAGTTGTATGAGTTCCCTGTAAATGTTGGAAATTAAACCCTTATCAGTGATAACATTGGCAAATATGTTCTCCCATGCAGTGGGCTTTCTTGTTGTTTTGTTAATGGTTTCTTTTGCTGTACAGAAGCTTTTTATTTTGATGTAGTCCCATTTGTTTATTTTCTCTTTAGTTTCCATTGCCCTAGGAGCTATATCAGTGAAGATATTGCTTTGGCATATATCTGAGATTTTGCTGCCTGTGGATTCCTCTAGTATTTTTATGGTTTCCTGTGTTACGTTTAAGTCCTTTATCCATTTTGAGTTTATTTTTGTGTATGGTGTAAGTTGGTGGTCTAGTTTCATTTTTTTTGCAAATATCTGTCCAATTTTCCCAACACCATTTGAAGAGACTGTCTTGACTCCATTGTATGTTCTTGCCTCCTTTGTCAAATATTAATTGAGCATAGTGGTTTGGGTCGATTTCTGGGTTCTCTATTCTATTCCATTGATGTATATATCTGTTCTTATGCCAGTACCAGCTGTTTGAGAACAGTGGCTTTGTAATACAACTTGATAATCTGGTATTGAGATCCCTCCTACTTTGTTCTTCTTTCTCAGGATGGCTGCAGCTATCGGGGTCTTTTTTTATTCCAGATGAATTTTTGGAGAGTTCAGTCTAGGTCTGTGAAATATGCTGTTGGTATTTTAATGGGAGTGCATTGAATCTATAGATTGCTTTAGGTAGTATGGACATTTTAATGATGTTGATTCTACCAACCGATGAACACAGTATGTTCTTCCATCTGTTTGTGTCTTCCTCTATCTCTTTTTTCAGTGTCTTGTAGTTTTCTAAGTACAGGTCTTTTACCTTCTTTGTTAAGTTTATTCCTAGGTATCTTAAGTTTTTGGGTGCGATGGTAAATGGGATTGTTTTTCTAATCTCTCTTTCTGTAAGTTCACTATTGGTGTGTAAAAATGCCATAGATTTCTTTCCATTAATTTTGTATCCGGCGACATTGCTGAGTTCATTTATTAAGTCTAATATTTACTTGATGGAGTCTTTAGGGTTTTCTATGTACAGTATTATGTCATCTGCAGATAATGACAGTTTTATGTCTTCTTTTCCAATTTGAATACCTTTTATTTCTTCTTCTTGTCTAATTGCTCTATGGCTAGCACTTCCAGTACTATGTCAAACAGGAGTGGTGAAAGTGGGCATCCCTGTCTAGTTCTGTTCTTAGGTGAAATGGTTTTAGTTTTTGCCCACTGAGTATGATGTTGGCTGTGAGTTTGTCATATAAGGCTTTTACTATGTTGAGGTATGATCCCTCTATTCCCATTTGCTGAGGGTTTTTATCAAGAAAGCGTGCTGGATTTTGTCAAATGCTTTTTTCTGCATCAATTGATATGACTGTGGGATTTTTATCTCTCAATTTGTTTATGTGATATATCACGTTTATTGATTTGTGGATATTGTACCATCCTTGCATCCCTGGGATAAATCCTACTTGGTCATGGTGTATGATCTTTCTGATGTAATGCTAGGTCAGATTTGCTAGAATTTTGTTGAGGATTTTGGCATCTATGTTCATGAGGGATATTGGCCTGTAATTCTCTTCCATTGTGTTGTCTTTATCTGGTTTTGGTATTAGGGTAATGCTGGCTTCATAGAATGAGCTTGGAATGTTCCTTCCTCTTGAATTTTTTGAAATAGTCTGAGGAGGATAGGTTTTAGCTCTTCCTTGAATGTTTGGTAAAACTCCCCTGTGAAGCCATCTGGCCCCGGGCTTTTGTTTGCTGGAAGCTTTTTGATGATTGCTTCAATTTCCGCCATAGTTATCAGCCTATTGAGATTTTTAGATTCTTCCTGATTGAGTTTTGGAAGGTTGTATTTTTCTAGGAATATGTCCATTTCCTCTAGGTTGTCTAGTTTGTTGGAAAAGAGTTGTTCATAGTATTTCTTAACAATCCTTTGTATTTCTGTGGGTTCTGTTGTTATTTCACCTCTCTCATTTCTGATTTTATTTGTGTCCTCTCTCTTTGCTTCTTGGTGAGCCTGGCTAGAGGTTCATCAATCTTGTTTTTCCTTTCAAAGAACCAGCTCTTGGTTTCATTGATCTTTTGTGTGTGTGTGTGTGTGTGTGTGTGTGTGTATATATATATATATATATATATATATATATATATATATATATTTGGTCTCTGTGTCATTTATTTCTGCTCTGATCTTTATTATCTCCTTCCTTCTGCTCTCTCTGGGCTTTTCTTGTTGCTCTCTTAAAATCTAGCCATTACTCCTAGACCTTTGCTCCCCCAGCCCTACAAGTTATTGTGGTAAACATCTAAATCTTTGTGCATTAAATCCTACATGAAATATGTATATTGTTTGACTTGATCCAAAGCTTTATTTCTTTTTCTGCTGACTAAAGCAAGACATGAAAACCATGGAAATACCTTATCAAGTTTGTTTAAATACATATTATGTGTATATATTTGCATATTCAAACAGTTTGTGAATTGAAATGTAATGACATGAAATAATTTCATCCTACTAGTCTACAATACACCACGAAGAATGCATAATATTTGCATACTATTGAAAAATCATTGCTTCTAACAAATTAGGCTCATAAGTAGCCAGCAGGAATGGTGTGACCCTTGTTAAAAAGAGCTGCAAAAGGGTAGATTTTTTTTATTTGGTTCCGTTTCATAAAAGTGAGGTAACAAATCCAGTGGCAATGCCTAAAGGCAATGGGGGTTATTTTTCTCACAAAACAAGAAGTTTGGATATCAATAATCCAGGGCTTATAAAATGGTTCTATGAGGTCATCAATGTTTCAATCTTCTAAACTAATGATCTGTCATCTGTAGCTTGTAGCTTTTGTCCTCAGAACTGTTGCCTCATGGTTTCAAGAGGGATATTCCAACCTCGAGTTCTGCAGAAAAGAAGGAATGCAAAGAATTTACTGGGAAAGACCCTTCTAGAATTCGTCGCATATTTGTTTTTACAACTTCTTAGATAGACTTGTGTCCTGTGGCCCCCTATTTTACTAGGCACATTGCTACTCTCAACAAAATTGTGGTTCTGTCAATAAGAAAAAAAAAAAGGGAAATGTATATCAGATAGGAAACTTGTAGTGTTGTATAGCATAAAGCAAAGGAGCAAATCAAAACCAATATAAATGATATCTTCAGAAAAAAAAATCTTAAAATTATTGTTTGTGGATAAAATTTGAGACTCAAATAAATATACGGAAATTAAAGAAATCTTTGGTCCTCAAAAAAAGTCCCAATATTTCTTACAAAAAAAATCAAAAGTAAATATTATTGGACAATAACCCCAGCATTGTAAAGTTAAAAAATGTACAATTATCTAGGAAATTCAAGCAAAACCTTGGTATTTTCTGAATTATTTGAATAATTGAGGTGAAAGTAGAATTTCAGCCTGGATTATTCAGATAATTGCCCTAATTCTAAACTTCACTTCACTGGTAGAGAGCTTTCTTCAGAATGTGTTTTATAATGCTAAATGCTAAAAAATAGATTCCTAAATTAAGCAGAGCAATGGAGGTGGAGGGAGAGAAATAGTAAATAGTTGATTGTCAGAATAAGACAGTATTTTTCTTTCTAGTGACAATAACTGTTATCCATTTTTTTAAATCATAGAATGAACTTCTATGATGCAAAAGGAAACTACATATGGATTTCAAATACAACCTGTAGTATTTTTTTAAAATAGATTTTTATTGACTTCAGAGAGGAAGGGAGAGGGAGAGAAAGATAAACACATCAATGATGATAGAGAATCACTGATTGGCTGCCTCCTGCATGCCCTATTGGGGATCGAGCCCGAAACTCAGGCATGTGCTCTTGACCGGAATCAAACCCTGGACCCTTCAATTCCCAGGCTGATGCTCTATCCACTGAACCAAACCGACTAGGGCACCTGTAGTATTTTTTTTTTTAAGTTATAAATTCCATTTTAATTCTCTAAAGTTTGGAAACTCAATAGCTCCAAATTCAGCCATTTAATTTTATAAAGTCAAGCAAATTGACTTCAAAATCATACTATACTTTCTGTTTGACTTTCATAAGTTTGGTCTTTGCCTTTGAATTCTTTAAAAAAATTTTATTTTTTAATTACATTTGGCATACATTATTTTTTGTCAAATATGGAATGCTTCACAAATTTGTGTGTCATCCTTGCTCAGAGGCCATGCTGATCTTCTCTTTATCATTCCAGTTTTAGTATATGTGCTGCCAAAGTGAGCATGGCATACATTATTATGTTAATTTCCAGTGTACAACACAGTGATTAGATATTTATATAGTTTAGGAAGTGATCACTCTGATAAATCTAGGACCTGTCTGACACCATACATCTATATATATAAAAAGTCAGTGACAGGAACGCCGTAATGACCAGAATGACCTGGGCCGGCCTGCCAACAGCCCCACATTCCTCTTCCTGCCCAGCCCCGCCCCTGATAGCCCTCCCCACCCCAATAGAGGGCAGGCTGGCTGGCCAACCTCCTGCAGCCCCTCCCCTGGCTGGGCCACCTTTGATGGGCCCCCACCACCCCTATTGGCTCGTGGCCCCTCCTCTCAGTCAGCTCTGCCCACAATCGGCCCCCTACTCTGATCAGGGGCAGGGTCAAGCCAACCACCCATGTCCTCCCTCTCCCCCCCCCCAGGCCTCTGGCCCCCAATAGGCTGCCCCCACCCCATTCAGGGGCGGGGCCAGCCGGCCCACAGCCCACAGTCCCTCTCCATGGCCAGCCCCACCCCTGATCAGCCCCCACCAACCCATCCACCTGTAGCCCCTCCCCCAGCCAGCTCCCCACACCAATCGGGGGAGGGGCTGGCTGGCCAACTTCCCATGGCCCCTCCTCACGGCCAGCCCCACCTCCAATAGGCCCCCACCCCAAATAGGGGTGGGGCCCACCAGCCAATCACCCTCAGCCCCTCCCACCAGCTGGCCCACCTCCTGCCATCTCCTCCTCCCAACAGGCCTGGCCCTGATCCACCCCGATTGGGGCCGGGCCAGCTGGACTCCACCCGTGCACGAATTCCTGCACTGGGCCACTAGTACTCTAGTAGTTATTATAATACTAGAGGCCCAATGCATGAAAATTTGTTCAAGAGTAGGCCTTCCTTCCCCCAGCTGCCAGCACTGGCTTCCCTCTGGCACCCGGGACCCGGGCTTCCCTCCTCCGGCCACCAGCAAGTGGCAAGGACCCAGGACCCCAGCTGGCTCCAACCCCCCCCCCGCCCCCGCCCTGGCTTTGTCAGGAAGGACATCCGAAATGACGTCTGGAAGACATCCAGTCTAATTAGCATATTACCCTTTTGTGATTATAGATTATTGACTATAATCCCTATGCACTACTTTACATCCCTGTGACTATTTTTATAACTGGCAACTTGTACTTTTGAATGACTTCACCTTTTTCACCTATCTCCTAATCCCCCTTCTATATGGCAACCATCAATTTGTTCCTGTTTGCTTATTTTGTTTTTTAGTTGTCTGTCTTTGACTGACATATTATTTAGCATAATACCCTCTGGGTCCATCAATGTTGTTGGAAATGGCAAGATTTCATTCTTTTTTATGGTTAAGTGATATTCCATTGTATATATGTACCTCACAGGCAAAGATAAAAGGATGATTGCATTCTAGTTGCCACTAGAGTCTCTTCTTTGGAAGTAGAAGTCTGATTAGTGAGCCCAAATGGAAAGTTATTTGCCAGCCTTCCCTATAGCTGGGTGTGTCATGTGACTACGTTCTGACTCGAGTGGAAGTATTTGAGAATTCTGGATGCAATCCTTCTTTCCTGGACTCTAATGCCCACAAGATGCCTAGATCTATAGCAGTCACCTTGGGCCAGAGGGTGACCTTCAGAAGGGAGGCCTCACACTAGGGTGGTCTAAGATTAAGATAGAAAGAATCATGATGATGGTGGAGCTACCATGTCGGCTCGGAGACACCACCCTCTGCACTTATTTTTCTCAAGAGAGTGATAACTTCTATCTTGTTTCAGACACTATTATTTAATTTCCAGTCTCTGTTACTAGCAGGTGAACACAATTCCTAAATGATGCACATGTTAAACATTAATTGAAACTATTTTGGGATTTTACGGTTAAATTCCCAGATATACATAATGGCCTCTCTCTCTCTCTCTCTCTCTCTCTCTCTCTCCTCTCTCTCTCTCTCCCCGTTACACACACACAATGTACATGTACACATTGCAATTTGTAAGAAAAAAGCTAACTGGTTATGTGAAGTTGTATTAATACATTTTATGCAACTGCAAAGGGTCACATTTGTAAGAGGAACTGTAAGAAGACAAAAACTAAAGCATTACTAAATTATTTCACAGCATGTATAATTAGACTTTAAAAAGTAGAGGGAGCAAGAAGAAAACACAGAAACAGAAGGTAGCCATAGAATGTTAATAAGTATTTTTTATTTTTTGTAGATTTAACTAAGGACAATATTAATAGCAAAAGAGGGAGAAAAGATCAATCTACAGAGCAGTCAGATGGAGTGGTAAGGATTAATCATTTTCTCTTCAGAAGCTGCCCCCAATTCTCTTCATCTTTTAAGATCCAGCTCTTCTATGCAGCTCCCAGGGATCCCCATGTAGGAATGAACCTCTGCTCTGTATGCATTTATAGAAACAGGACTAAGGTACAGTGAGTAAGGCATTTGTCTTAGGCATAAAATTTAAAAGGGGGTCAAAAGCTCAATAATCATGATACATATTTTAATGGAATATTTAATTATAACACTACAGCATGCAGGCTGGTCTCCTGTTTTTGTAAATAAATTTTTTCTTTTATTAAACCTTTATTGTTGGAAGTATTACATAGGTCCTCCCTCCCAACCCCAATAACCTCTTCCAGCCCACAATACATTTTTAATTATACTTTGCTTTTATCTTTATTATAGAACTCAAATAGCGCTTTTTATAAACATCCTTTCTCAATAGGCCCACACTTCTTTTTATATTCCTCATGCACCTACTACTCTGTTTCAAGAATAAAGGCCTCTTAAAAATATTAAATTAGATCTATTGAATGATTTTGCAAAAATATACTTGGGACTGCAGGATTAAGTTTTCATCATTAAATTCAACTACAGCAAAATAATAACTAGAGTAATGAATGTTTTGAAATGCTTACAATTCAGTTATTGGGGATATCACCTGACTTCTCTATGACTAAAACCCTACCCAGCCTGGAGAGATAGGGAATTGTAACACTACTTTACATTCATATGGCGCTTTGTGCTTTCTTTTAATACTCACTTAATCCTGCAAGGTTAAGTATTACTATTCCTATTTATTGTGGAAAAACTGAAAAGTGAAGTGACTTGCCCAAGGAGTTTCAGGAAGAAAGTGGCAGAGCTCGCATTCTAACCCAGGTTTTCTGTGTCAAAATCCAATTCCCATCCTGGCTGGTGTTGCTCAGTTGGTTGAGCATGGTCCCTTCTCTCTCTCTCTCTCTCTCTCTCTCTCTCTCTCTCTCTCTCTCCTCTCCCTCCCTCCCTCCCTCCCTCCCTCTTTCTCTAAAATCAATAATATATATATGTATATCAAATCCCATTCCCTTCTTCAAACACTGTCATAGGATTGACTGAAGAGAAACAATTCAATAGAGCAACTATAATAGAGTGTATTGTGTTTAAGAATCTCAGTAACACCTTAAGCAGCAGTATATTTTAGCAAGTGTACTTAATGATTAAAAATTGTCCTGATTTTTGTGTGTTTGATGACATAGATGAACTCTTCTAGCATAACATCAAATGTTATGATTAAGCACAGAAACCTGCATATTGAAATGTCAAAGAACAGGGGGAAATTATGTAATACTTGAGTATGTTTCTAACTACAACTTTACTTCTAACGTGTGCAATATTTTGCAAAGTATGTAAATCATACATGTTTGCTTCTTCATGAAAAGAAACGTTTGAGAAATTCTTTGAACTTTTCAGCTGAAAAAAGTTATTTCAGTGTGAAATTAAAGTACTTAATAGTTAGAATTAATCTTAATGGATTATTTTTATTCTTAGGGGGAAAATCCATGACTGTATTTTAAAACTCCATAGGGTAATTCAATTTGGTTAAGAGTCTATAACTGCTTCAAATATAATTTCCATCAGCATATAATAAAGACATAACCAAAAAACAAAATATCTGTTATTAGCCAATCTAGTAGATTTCTTATAAAAATTATTGGTTCTCCTCAGTTCTTCTCATTGATTATTTCCTAGAGAAATGAAAAACTTGTCTTCTTTTTATAAGCTGATAGCTGAGTTCCAAGGAAAGCCTTTGTCAAGAACAACCAGAACTCACAAGAAATTCAAAGCCATTCGTTTTCTTGAATTGCAACCAGTCATCAATTACTACGTATTGAACCACAGGGTGCCTAGGCATTCAAGTGCCAAGTGATTTATTTGCATTATTCAAAGGATTTCTAAGGGAAGCCTGAAGATCTGCAGACGCCTTTAAAGATGCAAAGTGGTGTGTGCTTCTCTCATTTAAACTGCTCCTACCTGAAATGAATAGTCTGAATGGAACAGAGCTCTAGAGGTTTCTAACACCCTGAGCCGACCATTAAGCAAAGACCCCCATTGGGTGCCCAGCGAGCGAGCGACAGGCTGGCGAGGGGGGCAGAGCCGGACCCCACCTGGGGCTCTGGACCGGTCCCGCCCTCCCGCCGGGAGCAGGGCCGGCGGCCGCGAGGGCGGGCCCCCCGGCCACCGCATCCCCGCCCTTCCCCCACCGGCCACTGCAACCCTGCCCTTCCCCCACCGCACTCCCACCCCCCACCCCCACCCAACCTCCCCATTGCCGGGCCCCGACTGGTTCTCGCGAGATCCGGGCAACTGGGCGCTCGGGGCCTTTTCAAATCGGGATCCGTTACCGCGCCCCCGGCCGCCGCCATTGTCACGCTCGGAGCCTCGCAGCGCCGGCGGAGCAGCGGCGGCGGGATGGCGGACGCGGACAAGGCCGAGGTGCCCGGCGCCGCCGGCCGCGACAGCCCGCAGCAGCAGCCCGCGGAGCCGCCCGCGGAGCCGCGGCGAGAACCGCACCCGCCGGAGACGGAGAAGCAGCCTCAGCTCAGCAGCGGCAGCAGCAGCGCCAACGGCGTTAAAATGTATTGTCTTTTCCTCGGGGGACGGGGCGAGGTGGGGGCGCAGGTCGGCCTGGGGCCGGGGCCGGCCGGGCTGGGTCTCGCGGGGAGCGGCCCCGGAGGAGCAGGTGCAGCCGGGCCGCTCCCAGGCCCGGCCGCCCGCCTCGGCCCGGCGCGCGGGGTGCGGGGGCCCGGGGGCCCGGGGCCCTTCCCACTGGCAGCCGGCGGTCACGGCTCCCCCGTCTCCCCTGACTCCGGCCGGGGGGCCTGTGAGCGGAGCTCTGCGGCCGCCTCGGTGCCTGGGAAACGGCCGGCTTTTAAAGGCCCGCAGTTAGTGTTCATCACTAGGGAGTATCTAGGGATGACATCATCGACATGTCCTCCCGGCCCGGGGACGCGCTTCGGCGGGATCTCCCCGACCTGCGGGCCTCGTGCTGAGCTTTAGGCATTCAGTTGTCCCGTTGTTTTTCCAAAGCAAAGACTGATTGCTGAACGGATAGGTACCCAGAGGAGGTTGAATCATGCGCTGTTCGACCGAATCCATTGTGTTCCCCTAGAACTGGAAGAGGTGCTTTGAAAGGGGGAAAACATGTGCTTTGCTCGCCCTTCCCGCTCCTCAAATGTGTGTCAGCCCCTGCAGGCTATTTTTTTTTTTTTTTTTAAACTGTGTGTGATGGCAGGTTCATAATTTGGTAAAATGGTATAGCAATATTTTCTTAATTGGAGGAAATCCACTACTTTTAAGATCGCACCTGTCACTAGAGCCTATAAAGAATGTAGTTGATGCGAATGCATCATAATTTCTAGTGACTATAAGGAAATGTTATTACCACCACCCCCCCTTTGTTCTTGTTATAAGGGGGTATGTGAAGTCGGGCATTTATTTGTGTATGCCCAACTCTTTAAACCTGAAGTTAAAAGTATGTTGTTTTTTTAGTGAAAACATTGTTTTCCTTCTCTCAGTTATTCTTCAGAGTAGAAAGCAGTGAACATAATGCTCATATTACAATAGACCAGGGGCATGTGCTTTCTTCTGTTTTGTATAAGAATGTTTAAACCAGTGTCGTAAATCGGGACCAGTCTGTTTAAGGGTTGATGGCACATGAGGTTGGTTAGGGCACTCTTGCTCTCAATTTGGCTTGAATAGGCTAAGGCAGTACCTTTAGCCAGAACAGAGGTGAAGGTGTAAGCGAAGGAGTGTGGGTGCACCTTGGTAACTGAGGAACCAAAAGTGACTGAAGCTCTTCCTTGCATGCCTACCAAAATGTGGGCTTTCAGGGATTTGGCATCATAAATATGAATGAAAACCAGTGAAATGATACGCTTAAAATGTGCTTTCTAAAAACATCTAAACATGGGTCTTGCCACCCTTTTCTCTTGAACAAAAAGGATAGCCTTGGATTACAGAGAGAAGTCCTACTTTCCTTGGATATGAAAAGTTTTATATACCATGGAGCAAGATTCTAGTGTGTGTGGAGCCCTTGGGTGTATATGTTTCCACAACAGGTAAAGCTGGTATCTAAACTTCCATCAGATTCCAAAAGTCTCTAATCCCTTTTAAAGTCTCACTGTGGTTTAGTTAGTCAGGAGAGGAGAGAGGTGGAAAAAGAATCTCTTTAACTTCTAATTGGAAAAAGAAAATGCAAGGTGAAGAAATGTTACTAGTAAATCCAAATGCAGATCCTTTTCATATTGCTTATTATTCATTCCTCTGCTATATTCTTTTCCAAGAAGTTGAGTGAAGAGGTCAGTTTACTTTCTGGGGTTTCTTGTACCATCTACTCTATTCCATAAAAATATATAATGGTCCAGCATGGGTGACCTACTCACACTGAATAACTAGCAATCTAACAACCATTTTTTGGACCCTATGAACTAACAGGAGTAGTTAACACTCAATGCATAAACTTCAGTTGATTTCCATATATTTTTAATGATAAGAATTCATAGAGATGATAAAAATTACCAAATATCTTAAAATATATATTGCTTAGAATTGAACACAGTGCCTCTTGTTATCAAGACTGAAATGACTTTTGCTGAGGTTAATCCATAGTCACAGGATGGAGACCACTCTGTCTTACTCATCTTTTATCCCCAAGGTATGATTAAAAAGACCCAATAAATATTTATTTAAGAAATGTAGAAGTGAACTTTTATGATCCTGAAACTCATATACAGAGGATTTAGTGGGCATGTTCACAACTTTTGACAAGAAATTAAAGACGTTTTCCTAGGTGTAGTCGTCTTTTTCTTTGTGCCAAATAGTATCCTAGCTCTCTTAAGTGAATATCAGGAGGAAAATAGTATTGTTGTAACTCCTCATTATTCAAGGTTGATTAAGTATGTGGAAATTGAGAGTTATATTAGGGTACTATTATAAAATATTAAGCATTGGAGAAGGGTGAAATAGTTGAAGTAGAATAGTATTTTTTAAAATCATATTATGAGTAAAGAATGGAACTGGGCTTAATTTTGGATCTCATGCTATAGCTTTATGTTTTTAAAATCATATTAAAACTATGTTTTCTTGTTTGATGTTCATTATTGATTTTTTTTCAAAAATTTATGTTATCATTTGGGTAGGAATAATACAATCGTAAGAGTAGATAACATTTTTGTGACTTAAAATAGTCATAGTCTGTACAACAGTATGGTGATTACCAGAGTGAGAGGGGTTGGGGGTAGGTAGAAGAGGGTAAAGGGGGGATAAATAGTGATGGAAAGAGACTTACTTTGGATGGTGAATACAATATACAGATGATGTATTACAGAATTGTACACTTGAAACCTGTATAACTTAATTAACCAATATCACCCCAATAAATTCAATGAAAATTAAAAAGAAAAAGAATAGTCACCGTCAGTATTTCAAGTACATTAAGAGGAAGGTTTGTCTAAAGCAGTGGTTCTCAACCTTTCTCATGCCGCGGCCCTTTAATAATACAGTCCCTCATGTTGTGGTGACCCCCAACCATAAAATTATTTTCGTGGCTACTTCATAACTGTAACTTTGCTACTGTTATGAATCGTAATGTAAATATCTGTGTTTTCCGATGGTCTTAGGCGGCCCTGCTAGAGAACCGCTGCTGTAGAGCCTAAGACCATCAGAAAACACAGATATTTACATTACGATTCATTAACAGTAGCAAAATTACAGTTATGAAGTAGCCACGAAAATAATTTTATGGTTGGGGGTCACCACAACATGAGGGACTGTATTAAAGGGTCGCGGCATTAGAAAGGTTGAGAAGCACTGGTCTAAAGGAATAGTTTGGGAATTATTACATGAACTTCTGGATATAGTGCCAGTATTTTGATATTATATAGCATTGTTTTCCTAAGAGATTTTACATATGTCTTTACTATGTCTTCCATAATGTATTTAGGACATAGAAAGAGTTCAGAAATTGAGTAATTGTAGCTTAATTTCTTCATCAGACCATGCCTTTGGCTCTAAACTAATCTGCCTTCCATAGGTAGTCTTAATTATGCATATAGATGAGCAATTGCCATTTTTGGTAGTTTGCTAGAGTTGGACAGGTGAGATGATCCTTTCCAAGCTGTGCCATTTCTGATGAGGGAAGATGTTTGACAGTGAAGGTGTCCCTTTCAAGGTCTGAAAAAGTGGCAAAGCAAATGTGGTTCTAATGTCTCTCAATTTTAGCAGTTTTTCTGCTAAAATTAAGAGCTAACAGCACCATTTGACTGTTCGCTCATTTAAGAATTAACATTTA
Organism: Eptesicus fuscus; assembly: GCF_027574615.1. Taxonomy (NCBI): domain Eukaryota; kingdom Metazoa; phylum Chordata; class Mammalia; order Chiroptera; family Vespertilionidae; genus Eptesicus; species Eptesicus fuscus. The sequence continues at coordinate 59,983,242 of NC_072477.1, forward strand.
TTGAGCACGTTATATGCAGTCACCAATGCTAGATGCTGCTGACAACAACACAGATAGTTTTTGTTTTTGTAGAGTTTTATAAATCATATGTATGGCTGTATTTTTTATTGCTCAGAAAAGTGGTGTGTGAAAAGTTCTATATATCATGGAACAAGATTCTAGTGTGTGTGGAGCACTGCAATGTATATGTTTCCACAATTGCTTGGCTTAGAAGATAATTTAGACCCTGGATTATGAAACCTGATTGGTTATCGGATTATCCAGAAAGTTTAAAAAAATGTAGATTCCTGGATGCCATTCCCAGAGATTTTTATTAATATACTAGAGGCCCAGTGCAAAAATTCCTGCACGGGCGGGGTCCAGTAGCCCAGCCCCAATTGGGGCGGATCGGAGCTGGGCCAGCTGGGAGGAGGGGCTGCAGGCAATTGGCTGGAGGGCCCCGCCCAAGATTGGGGTGGGGGGGCTGATTGGAGGCAGGGCCGGCTGTGGGGAGGGGCTGTGGGTGGAAGAGGCTGATCAGGGGTCAGCTGCTGGGGGAAGGGCTATGGGAGGTTGGTCGGCCGGCCCCACCCCCCAATTGGGCCAGTTTGCTGCCTGCAGTGGGTGTCATAGCAACCCAACGTTCCGGTCGTTCCAGCGTTCCGTTTGCTGGCTTTTTATATATATAGATGTTTATGAAAAATTGCTTTAAAATCTAAGTTTTAGTTAATTTTAAATTCACTAGTGTAATTAGTGATTTAAAATAAGTGTTATTTCTGTAAAAAAAAGATTTCTTTTGAAAAGTAAACTGCATTTTAAAAATATATATTTAAATTTTTATCTATAGGATTTACTTGAAGTGTATACTTATATCCAAAAATGGTTGATGGATAGCATCACATAGTTGACTTGTGATTACAGTTTTATAAATTAAATAACTTTTCAGTTAGGGCCTCATTAAAAGGTAGTTTTATAGAATTCTGGTTGGTGTTGCATTTAAGTACTGCTCCCTTCCTACACTTCATCCCTCTATTACAGATAATACTAATAAAAATGACATGATTCTATAATGTGCCCAATCCTAGTTTATAGGTTAAAACACAGAAAGTGTTGAGCATGAAAATATTAGGATAACTTATCAGTTTTCTATGTTGATTAAACTGAAAATAGAAAAAAATTTGAGTCATATGGGAGTATATACATGTACAGATATGTAGATAATACCTATGTTTTTTTAACTATATTTTTCATCAATGGAGGAGAAAAGTTCTGGGAAGAAAATGTTAACCTTTATTTATTTATTTATTTATTTATTTATTATTATTTTTTAAATATATTTTATTGATTTTTTTACAGAGAGGAAGGGAGAGGAATAGAGAGTCAGAAACATCGATGAGAGAGAAACATCGATCAGCTGCCTCCTGCACACCCCCACTGGGGATGTGCCCGCAACCAAGGCACATACATGCCCTTGACCGGAATCGAACCTGGGAACCCTCAGTCCGCAGGCCGACGCTCTATCCACTGAGCCAAACCGGTTTCGGCAAATGTTAACCTTTAAAGAGATGAAAAATTTTAAGGTATCATTTTGTAAAAATAATTTTTTAGAGTTCTGAATAAGGCCCAGAAAGTTAATTCTCCATTAAAGGTGGCAGTTTTACATACTGTAGGAATAAAATCAGGCATTTCCCCCTCTTAAGTTCTAATAACATTTTATTATGCATTATGATGAGAAAAGCTGGGTGATTTTTTTGATTCTGCAGCTATATAATATAGAAAAAAAGGATTGTGAAATGAAAATTTTGGTAATATGCCCAAATCCTTGCTTTGAGAGATGGCATAGGGTAATTTCAAAGCCAGCAGTCTGATTCTCCAGCTGCTTTGCTGAGATCTAACTTAGTGGATAGTATTGTGAAGTGAAGTGATAAATATTGAATGTTTAATATAGACTTCCATTTTGTTTTGTGTTTAATTCATAGGGAGAATGATGAATCAGTGAAAGAAGAGAAATCTGAATTAAAGGAAAAATCTACAGGAAATAAGAAGGCCCATAGATTTCATCCTTATTCAAAAGACAAGAATTCAGGCACTGGAGAGAAGAAGGGTCCAAATCGTAACAGAGTTTTCATTAGCAACATCCCATATGACATGAAATGGCAAGCTATTAAAGATCTCATGAGAGAAAAAGGTAAACATCTGTGATAAACCCACTGTTGAATAATCACATTGAAGGGGGAGGGAACTAAGCAAACTTTTTTTTATACCTCTGAGCCACACAGACTCGAATAATTGATTTTTGTTTATTTCTTGACACATGAATTAATCACTTCCTCTTCTTTCACTTGACACAATTTCATTACAAGGTAGTATGGATAAATAAAGTTTTTTTCTTTTTGTTATTTTAGCAGGATAGTAGTGAGCCAGCATATGCATGCCACCAAGAACTTTGTTAAAGTGATTGCTTTGTTTAGTTGAAGTTTTTATAGATTTTTAAAGGGCCATTGCATTAGTTAAGTAATACATTTAGCTGTTAAAGTATGAATAATAAGGTCTGATAATTTTTTCCCAAAAGCTGCTTTGTTATTATCTTGGTGGAGTCTGGAATCTGGCTGTGGAATTCATTTTGTTTGCATTGTCATGAATGCGATGATGCTGTCTCTGCAGTTCAATTTAAAAATTGCGTTACTGCTGTTGCAGTTTTGTTTTCAGAATAAACCTGAAAACCTACATTTTATATACATGGTTGGTTTTGGGGGAAAATAATTTTAATACTTGATCTTGTAAAAGTTAGTTTTGTTATCTCTTGAAAAATCGAGTTTCAACAGTCCTGCAAACTATGTACTTGGCTTTGAGGCTGATCTCCTCTAATAAACTAAAAAAAAATTGCATTGGTGTATCTGTTGTAAGGTGACAACTATTTGATTGGTTTTATTCATTGACTTTATTTAGAAAGTGTGTGGCTTGCTGTGAAGCATGACTTGTAAATTTAGTTTGATGGCAAACATGATTGAAGACATTCAGGTAGGAAGTCACCTTAAAACAGCTGTTGTGTGTAGGCGACTAAAGTTATTTGCAAAGTGCTAATGTTGATGTTTTAATATGATAGGCGAAGGGACCATTTGTATGTATATGTGCATTTGTTCACCAACTATATCATGCTGGCCAAAATATGATCTGTAGTATGAATTAGGTTAATACGGTTGTTAGCTTTTTTAGAGAATGTGGATGATGTACATTTCTGAAAATTAGTTAAATTTACAGAGCCATTGACAGGAGGTATGTTGGTCTGGTTTTGATTGTTGGTGAATAATAGGTGCTTTTCTGTAGAGTTGTGCACAGGTGTGCAGTAAAGCAAGATACTGGTGTTTAAATGTATTGTTTCTTGGTATCTTCCTTTTGTATGTCTTATGTAGTTGGTGAGGTTACATACGTGGAGCTCTTTAAGGATGCGGAAGGAAAATCAAGGGTAAGTTCTGTGGGCAGTAATCTGCTTGAGGTTTAAAAGTTCCTCAGCAGTTTACTTTTTGTATAATATTTGTACCAGTTTTTTGGAAACTTAAGTTTCATTTTGTTTTACTTTATTATGCAAGATTTGAGGCTTTATACTAGCAAGTCTGACACTTATACAAATCAAGCTAGCTGCCTGGAAGGGATGGGTTTTGTAAATGTTCATAAAGGGCATTCACTTTTTTAATGCTCTAAGGTAATGCTTCTTCTTAGACAATAGATTTTAATATAGGATTTTTTTGTTGTGTTTTGTTGTCTTCAAGGATATTTTAAAAGTCACTGAATTGATAATATTTCCTAAAAGTCCTATGAGAGGCCTATAACTTAAAGGTGCTGATTCAGAATGTATGTTTGGAATTTATATTGAAAAAACCTAATTTGGTAGCCTACAGGACTACATAAGAGGCAGTGCTCTGACCAATTGGTATTGATGACATTGATGATTTAAATTGACATAGAAGGGATTGGGTGATAGTCAATTTTGATTTTTAGCAGCAAGAAAAGAATATGCTGAAGAATGGAAAACTCTTAACAGTATTTAATTTTATTAGCAAAAAACAATTGGGTGCATGAAACAAAAAACTTGGTCATTACATCCATTGTCACTTTGAACAGTAATAATGACGGAATTATTTTAAAAAATGATACTACAAATTTGTTTCTTTGACATAGGTGACCTTTTTTTGCATTCTTGAGACTGGATGCTGTTAAATTATATGCAGCCAGTTTGAGAACTTTGTTAAAAGTGAGATTAATTCCTATTTTGATTTTTTATAAAATTGAAAAATATACATTTAAAACTATTGGTGTACAATATAGCTTTTAAAAATATTTGTAACTATGTAAGGACAGGTATATTGGAGTCTTCAATTGTTTGTTTGAATTACTTTTGATTGAATTTGTGCAATTGCATTATATTAGTTTAAACGTAAAGAAGAGTCATCTAAAATGTGCTCTAAGCTTATTACGCTAGATCCTACTATCTTAAATAGACATATTTAAAATTATGGAAAAATTGTGGTCACTGCCTTTTATGTTCTGGAGGTATAAAAGAAAAAAGTGACTATTAACTGATTGCTTTTAATGACTTACATGTTAGACTCTACCATTAATTTCGTCTACTGATAAAACTTTTTCTCTTTTGCATATATTGACAAATCTACCTGGATATAGGGTTGTGGGTAAGAATTTTTTTTAAGTATCTTAAGTCAAATTTAAACTTCTGATTGTAAAAAAAAATAACCTTAGTACATAAAAATTTCCCCCCAATTTTTTCTCAATTAAGTGTGGTTGAATTTAAAGATGAAGAATTTGTAAAGAAAGCACTAGAAACCATGAACAAATATGATCTTAGCGGAAGACCCCTGAATATTAAAGAGGTAAGAGTTCTTATATTTGGAATAATTTAAACATTTGAATATAAGGACATATTTCCTTTGGATTTTTGTCTGAGTACATTTTGTTTAGCATAGATGTTCATTAAAACATTATCTATTAGTGATAATTTTGCTTGTACATGATTTTCTATTTGACTTCAAGCAGTTAGCCTATATATTTGATTTGCTCCAAATTATTATAAGCAGAGGTACATGATTTAAATAAATTTCAGGACCCAAACTGTGGCCAGTGTGGCTCGGTTGGGCATTGTCGTGTGTACCAGGAGGTAGCCGGTTTTATTCTCAGTTAAGGGCACATGCTCTGGTTACGGGCTTCATTCCCCTGGTAGGGGGTGTGCAAGAGGCAGTCGATTGATGTTGCACTTTCACATTGATGTTTCTCTCTCTCCTTCTCTAAAAATCAATAAACTATTCTTTAAAAAAAATTTAAAGATGACACTTTAGGTGCTGATTTTATTTTGATGTATACATTTTCAATTTTTAGATTGTGTTGCTTAACTTGAGAAATATAGTAGATACTAGAGTCCTGGTGCACAAAATTTGTCCATGGAGGGGGTTCCTCAGCCCGGCCTGCACCCTCTCCAATCTGGGACATCCCTGTCGCAATCTGGGATGACTGGCTCCTAACCACTCGCCTGCCTGCCTGCCTGCCTGCCCGATCACCCCTAACCCCTTTGCCTGCCTGCCTGATCGCCACTAACCCCTCTGCCTGCTGGCCTGATCGCCCCTTCCTTGCCCCCCTGCTGGCCTGATCACCCCGACCTTGCCTCCCTGCCGGCCTGATCGCCCACAACTGCCCTCCCTGCCGGCCATCGTGTGGCAGCCATCTTGTGTCCACATGGGGGTGGCCATCTTGTGTGTTGGGGTGTTGGTCAATTTGCATATTACCTCTTTATTATATAGGATATCTTTGCTAAAGTCTGTATTAAAAAAGGATAGAGGATATAACTTTGAGACCCTGAAGAGTTTCCAGTAGCACGGATGTTAATCATTGGTAATAGAGCAGTACTATCAGTCACAATTTAATCTAGTATAATAGTGATTTGAGTCCCAGCTCTATCACCTTTTAGCTATGTGAGTAGGCATGTTACTTATTCTCTAAACCTTAGTAATTACAATAGTACTACAGATAATACTTACCTAATAGGGGTTTTATGAGAATTAAATGAGATACATGGTAAACCTCTATATGTCTTTATGTTCTTATCTCTAAAATGGGAATAATACTAAAACCTATTGATAGTGTTATAAGGAATCAGAGTTGATATATATATATATATATATATATATATATATACACACACACACACACACACACACACATATACATATGTATATATATAAAACATTTAATAAATGTTAGCATAGTGCTCAGAATATTGTAACTATATAATAAATATTAGCTGTAATAATAATTAATATTGTCGTTATTCCTGTCCAAGGTGGGGATGTTACTGGTCATTGTTCTCTTATTTCTGAGTATGAGTTGATAATGCAGTAGTTCCGTTCTTCCTTATCAACAAGGGATACATTCCAAGACCCCCCGGTGGATATCTGAAACCACGGATAATACTGAACCCTAAATATACTTTTTTTTTTTTTAATCCATACATACCTTTTCACTTAAAGGAAGCTCTGTGCGACTTCCCTTTGGCATATTTGAATTGCCAGCTTCACTACTCTTGCACTTTAGGGCCATTATTAAGTAAAACTAGAGGCCTGGTGCACGAAATCTGTGCATGCGGGGGGGGGGGTCCCCTCAGCCCAGCCTTCACCCTCTCCAATACAGGACCCCTCAGGGGATGTCCAACTGCCGGTTTAGGCCGGCTTCATTGCCCCCAACTGCCCCCCGCTGGCCTAGTCACCCCTAACTGCCCCCCCACACCAGCCTCATCGCCCCTTACTGCCCCCCCCCCCCCCGCTGGCCTGGTCACCCCAAACTGCACCCCTCAGCCAGCCTGGTTGCCCCTCACTGCCCCCCTGCCAGCCTGGTGGTCACCACTCACTGCCCCCCCTGCCGGCCTGGTAGCTCTCAACTGCCCCCTGCCAGCCTGGTCACTCTCAACTGCGGGCCCCCTTCCCCCCCCTTCGGCCTGGTCGCCCCACGCAGCCTGCTGTTCAGTCATTTGGTCGTCCCTCACTAACCCCCCTGCTGGCCCGGTCGCCCCACGCAGCCTGTGTTCGGTCGTCTGTCCCATTGTTTCAGTCATGACGGCCCCTGGCTTTTTATATATTAGGATAAGGGTCACTTGAACACAAATTCTGTGATACAATGATAGTGATCTGATAACTGAGGTGGCTACAAAGTGACTAAAGGGTGGGTAGTGTATATAGTGTGGAAGATGCTGGACAAAGGTCGGATTCATGTCCTAGGCTGGATTGTGTGAGACAGCACAAGATTTCATCACACTACTCAGGACAGCACACCATTTAAAACATATGAATTGTTTATTTCTGAATTTTCCATTTAATATTTTCTGATTATGCTGACTGTGGGTAACTGAAGCCAAGGAAAGCAAAACTATGGATAATCAGTGCCTGCTATAGCTTAAAATGAAAGGACATGCTACCAACATATACAAGTATCCCAAATCCCTTTATTCAAGTTAGCTTCTGAATTCCTCTAATCCTGTTTGAACCTGGTTAATTTTTTCTCTGACTGGGAAGTGGAGAATGGTAGAGAGAGTTTAGACTGTTATGGTCTGTGTCAACCATTTATTTAGTGGTTTTTATGTGTAAGCCAGGACCAGTGTTCCAGAAATGTGTTGATATCCTAAATAATTTCCCATAAGGGTGACATAACCACTCTTCTGGGTCATTATTATTTTGAGAATTATGATTTACTGTTTTATGGTGTTTCTTGTTCTTCAAAGACAAGTATTCTAGATTCTTAGTGTTTTTCTTTTTAATTGGAAACAAAGTTTATTGGATGCTAAAGGCCAGGTCCATATAGTTTGTCTTCTTTTAAGTTTTAGCAAATTGTAGATTCTCAATAATATTTCAGAGACCCTAAAATAGAGTTATGTGATCCATGCCAATAAAGCATACTTCCATTTTAAAACTTTCTAAGAGGAATAAATGGTATAGTTTGGCCTGAGTAAATGATGAGCTGTTCTTTATTCAGTTAACTTTTTGGATTAAAATCACTAAAGGTCCTGTTTCTGGGAATAACTGATTTTCCAATGGGTGTTGGGTCAGTGCGGAGAACTACTAGTGAGAGTCTAAGGAAAAGTTTATTTCTAGGATTCATTTACAGGTATTAGAATTTCACTTCATGTAATTCACTGGGGGTTTGTAACAGTTATAAACTTACTATTGGCTTTGTTGTTTTTTTTTTTTTTTTTAGCAATAGCAGACAATAACTAGCATGCTGACATCCAAAGGAAAATGAGGAATAAAAACTGTTATATACAATTTGTGTTATATAAATTGTATTGTATATATGTTTTATATATGTATATATGTTTATATATGTTATGTATATAAAAGACAAATAAAAACCTAGTAATATACTTTATTAATGTTAAGAACAAACAACCTATCTTAATAGTTCATGAAGCATTTAGTCTACTGTGTTTGTTCTCCTTTATAGGTAACCAAAATCTTAAATTTTGTGTTTGTGCAAGATTTTGAAACCTTAGACCTGAAACATTTATTATTTTATAGCATTCTCTAAAAACACTTATTTCTTTACTTCTGTATTTCTTTTTATTCTTCATGATGAAACAATATATTGGAAGCCAGAATACATTTATTCTTGCATTCACTTTTCACCTTCTATTCTCCCAGCCTTCCTAGAGAATTTATTATCTAGAGAATGTATTAAAGTCACCAAACTTTCTTTTTATTACTATTCCCAGACAGGCCAGCAGAGTAGAGTTGATGCTTACATATATCATAATCATTTAGTATTGCAGATGAAATAGTGTATTATTGTGTTTAGGTGCTTTTTTGTTTTCTTTTTATTTTTTGCATTTCATCTAGTGAGATGAGTGAGAAGTATGTTTAAACTTCTTTGATTTAAAGGTAGAATATTTCTCTTATAAAGTTAATTAAGTAAAAAAACCATTGCTCACTATCATTCTTCATTGAGACACTTAGCCTTTCTTTATTCCCCCTCCCCCATCTTACATCATAATCATGTTGAGGAGGGAAAGAGGTTAGAAGGTGGATAATTATATTTTGCTTGTTCAGGAGTGAAATTTGCACATTATCGTAATTCCCCTCTACCCAAATATTCCTGGGTTTTATAACACTCTGCTCTGCTATTGTAAAGCTTTGAATTTGTCTCAGCTTGTCTTTGCATTGGTCATCCAGTGATAACAATTCACTATTAGTGCATTTGGGAAAGAAAAGAATTACAGTAAGTATTTTGTTCCTCTTTGAGTTATGTGTATGTGTCTTATATTTTTACACTAGTACAAGGGCAAAATTAAACTAATTTCAAGTTCTTAAGTGACTTTAGTGATTGGAAAGAGGTATTTAATTTACATTCCTGGAGACTGTAATCTTTTATCTGTCTACAGGTTTTTATGGGACTGCATTTTCTGGATGAGAAAAAAGCTTACTCTTTAAAGAGGGCCAGTAATTTAACCCAGATGGGATAGCTACTGTAGAATTTGAAGTTGTTGTTTTAATTGTGTAGAGTTTCTGATGTATCTAGTGGTATTTAACATTCAATGTGTGTTATAGGATCCTGATGGAGAAAATGCTCGTAGGGCATTGCAACGAACAGGAGGATCATTTCCAGGAGGACATGTACCCGATATGGGATCGGGGTTGATGAATTTACCACCTTCCATTCTGAATAATCCAAACATTCCTCCTGAGGTTATCAGTAATTTGCAGGCTGGTAGACTTGGTTCCACAATTTTTGTTGCTAATGTAAGTTTAAGCTTTAGTCTAAAATTTTATCATTCAGATATAGTTGTAATTATGAGATTATTTATTTAGTTGAATGGGTTATAGCTTTATAGAACATTTTATTTTTAACTAAAGTAAGCCAAACATAATTATTGTAAGCTGAAACCTAATTTAATTATATATATATATAGATATAGAGAGAGAGAGAGAGTGTATATACAAGTGTTTAGAATTTTAAAAAAGAGAAATGTGGAATTTATAAACACTTAGCAACTCTTTTATTTTATGTGACTTTTGTTTATATTGGTAAATGGATTTCTTCAGCTTTAATATTTGATGTCTTTGAATGTGCATGTTGTAGTTGGTTTGTCATTTGTTCTAAGCTTTTGAAAGTCAGTGATCAACAATACTTTCCAAAATCTGAATTTCTTTCAGTAAAAATAGGTGTGCAAATTTCATATGTACAAAACAGGATTGAGTAGGTGAGAGACTATTTTTGGAATTTAAAAATATTAAGGATAAGGAACAACATAGATGTAGCTTACCTAATTTTAAACAACTTAAGATCTTTTTATTTGAATATTATTGATATACTGTTTAACAAGAATTATAGTTCTTTATAGTTTTGAGAGTTTAGAAAAAACTTATTTATAAATGGGGAGGGGTTTATTAGGTACGTAACTTTATATAATTTTATATTAAGCTTGACTTCAAAGTTGGTTGGAAGAAGCTAAAGGAAGTGTTCAGCATAGCTGGAACTGTAAAGCGGGCAGATATTAAAGAAGACAAAGATGGCAAGAGCAGAGGAATGGGCACAGTCACTTTTGAACAAGCAATTGAAGCAGTTCAAGCAATTTGTATCCTAATTTACACTTTAGGATTATTTAATAAGGTTGAAGAAGCTTAATACCATTTTTTGGGAGTCCTGGAATTTAAGGTTTCCTGGTTTAGAAATATGTGTTAGACTTTAGTCTCCAGTACGCAAAACCTTTTCTATGTCCAAGAACTAAAGTCACTCTTAAAACTTGAATTAGCCATATTGTACAGGCCTGGTATGAACCTTTTCCTACTTTTTCTTCCTGCCACTTAACTGTATGTATTACATGCTCTTGACAGTTATGCAATCTATTGTAAATTAATACAGTTGCTTTAAATGAAGACTTGTTAATTTTCTTTTTTCAATGGTTGAATTGAAAGATTACATTTTATATGTAAAATCAAACTATAAAACAAAGAATTGAAGTTTTTGAGTATATGGAAGAGACTAATACAAATGAGTAAAATATTAGATAGTCTGACTCAATAGGATTATTAAAAATGTGTTTGTATTCAAGTATAATTTTAATAGTTGTCTTAACTGGATTTCCTTAACTGAACCAACAGCTATGTTCAATGGGCAGTTTTTGTTTGATAGACCTATGCATGTGAAAATGGTGAGTTCCTATATATCACTTCATCTCTCCAAACTTTCAAATCTTTTATCTGCTATCCTCTACATTACAGATCATTTTCATTATATAGTAACCTTATAATAATTGTTTTTGCAAATAGGATGACAAGTCTGTCCCTCATGAAGACTATCGTTCACATGACAGTAAAACACCACAATTACCACGTAAGTAAAAGCCATTAGAAACAATACAGACTATTGTTTTTCAATTTCATTATGTGCTAAGCAGAATTTTTTTTTTTTCATGCCTATATTCCAAGTTGTCCAAGTTTGGAGTTTGTTTAGAATTATGGAGATAGTTTGGCATGATTGAATAAGAAGACTGAGAAGATAAATATTTGCCATTTTTTCCTCTTTTTGGTAGCTTTTCCTCATTGTAAAAATAATATATACTAAAAGATTTGGTTAGTTTATATACATGAGGGGGAAAAAAACCTCTTTGTAATTTTACCACCCACAAGCAACCTCCATTATAACATTGTTTGATATTTTTTTCCAGTCTTTCCTTCTATGTATATTTTTTTACATAGTTGAGAATTACCATATAATAATTTTGTGGGGTTTTTTGTTTAACATAAAGTATAAATATTATTCCATGTTGAAAATTCTTTCCAAATATTTTTTATAAGATATATAATAGTCTATTATATGGATGCTCCATAACTATTTCACTGTTAGGTATATTTAGGTGTTCTAACTTTTTTCCCTAAATAGAGTAATTCACGCACTTTTGTATACAAATCTTTGGTATGTTTTTGGTTATTTCCTTAAGATAAATATCCCGAAGTAGATTTATAGGTTCTCAAAGTGTACTCATTGGTCAGTATTATCAAAATGTTTTCCAAAGGATTATAAAACCACAATGTACTGTACTTAACATGTGTCTCAATACAGCATCTGTAAAATGAAGATGATAATAGTACCTACTTCATGGGATTGGCATTAGTATTGTATAAGTTAATCTATAATAATAAAAGCCTAAGCAACCATCACAACCAAACGGACGACCGAACAGGCTGCGTGGGGTGACTAGGCTGGCAGGGGGGCTAGTAAGGGACGACCAAACAACCGAGCAGCAGGCCAGCAGGGGAAGCGGTTTAGGGGCGATCAGGCAGGCAGGCAGGTGAGCAGTTAGGAGCCAGTGGTCCCAGATTGTGAGAGGGATATCCCCAGGATCGGGCCTAAACCAGCAGTTGGACATCCCCCAAGTGGTCCCAGATTGGAGAGGGTGCAGGCTGGGCTGAGGGGACCCCCTGCCCTGTGCACGAATTTCGTGCACCGGGGCTCTCATATCTATAATAATAAAAGCGTAATATGCTAATTAGACCAGACAGCCTAACGACCTTCTGGATGTCCTTCTGGATGAAGCTGGGGCTGCGAGGGCAGAGCTCCTTGCATGAATTTCGTGCATCAAGCCTCTAGTATATATATAAAGCACTTAACACAGTTGTCAGTTAATATAAGCATTCAATTAATACTACCTCTTGAACTGTCTTACTATACCTTCTCTGGTTGTTATTAAAATTTTTAATGAAATATTTTAAATATTCAGACAAACTTAAAATTACTCAAAGTACTAGTATCTGTCATAGATCATATTTGTGTTAGATTTTTTTTAAAAATAAAATTTTATAGATAAAGTTGCGATTTCTCTACTCCCTTGCTCACCTCACACCAGGTAATACCTTGAGGAAACAACTTATTATGAATAGTATTTATCTTTTAGGTTTTAATAATTTGACTACACATTTATACATCCATAAATATTATATGGAATTACTTTGCTGGATTTAAAATTTGGTGTGTGTGACATCATATATATTTTTCTGCAACTTACAGTTTTTAGTTTAACATCATTTCTTTTAGATTCACTTACATGTTGATATGTATAGCTCTAGTTCCTTCATTTTAACTGCTAATATCACATTTTATATATTTTTCTGTTTTTTAGTTATTCTAATTTTTATTATTAGAAATAATACTAAGTTGGGAAGTATTATTATTAGAAATAATACTAAGTGTGTTCTTTTTCTAATAGAATGATCGCTCAAGTGTTTGCTAGAAATTACGAGTAAAACAGTCTGGTCTTGGTGTATTGTTTTGGGGAAAATTTTTAACGACTGTTCATATTTTCTATTGCTTCTTGAGCCACTTTTGGTTATTTCTATTTTTCTAAGAATTTTACCATTTTTGTCCATTTAAAGATTTATTGGCATAAAATTGTCTCTTTCAAAATGTTGCCATATCTATAGTTCTATCTTTTAAGTTTTAAAAGTTTGCAATTTCTCTCTTTTTAAAATAAATTTATTTTTATTGATTTCAGAGAGGAAGGGAGAGGGAGAGAGAGATAGAAAATCAATGATGAGAGAGAATCATTGATCGGCTGCCTCCTGCACGTCCCCCACTGGGGATCGAGCCTGCAACCCAGGCATGTGCCCTTCACTGGAATTGAACCTGGGACCCTTCAGTCCGCAGGCTGACACTCTCTTTTTTTTTTTTTGGTCAGAGATTTGTCACTTTTATTAGTGCTTTCAAAGAGGTAAATATTTTTTTCTGTATCTTAATTTCTTCTTGAAGCTTTAGTATTTTCTTCTATCTATTTCTTTGGGTTTAGTCTCTTATTTTTGTCCTAACTCCTTAAGTTGAATATTTCACTAATTTGCATTTTCTATTTTCTAGTATAAGTAGTTCTGACTATAAATTTAGCCACTATTCACAAGTTTCTTTCTGGAGTATTTTTATTGTGATTTAATTTTTATTAAATTACCATTATGATTTCTTACTGTTTTCTAACTTAATACTGTGACCAAAGTAGATGGTCTATATCAGTGGTCGGCAAACTCAGTCAAAAGAGCCAAATATCAACAGTACAACGATTGAAATTTCTTTTGAGAGCCAAATTTTTTAAACTTAAACTTCTTCTAACACCACTTCTTCAAAATAGACTCGCCCAGTCCGTGGTATTTTGTGGAAGAGCCACACTCAAGGGGCCAAAGAGACGCATGTGGCTTGCGAGCCACAGTTTGCCGACCACGGGTCTATATCATTGTGATTCTTTGGAATTAATTTGGACTTTGCTTTTTGGCCTAATATATGGCACATTTTAATAAATATTCCAGGTATCTTGGTGAATGTAGTGTTCTGTATATGTCCAGTAAATCACATTTTTAAGTCATTTAAATGGTCTTATATCTTTCCTAATAATTTTTTTGCTTGTGCTGTCAATTACTGAGAGGTATATATAGTAAAATCTCTCACCAGTGGTGGATTTCTCTATTTTTTTTTTTTTTTACTTTAAATATTTTAAAGCTAACTTAGTGATTGCATCCAAGTTTAGAAAATATATTTTTTTCCAATGAATCAAAATTTTATCATTATAGTGATTTTATTATTTAGTAACTACTTTTTAGTCTTTTGTCTAATATTAATATAGATAGCATAGCTTTGTTTTCTTTATTCACATTTATTGATTTATTTGGATTAATTCCCATTATCTTTTTTTCTCCTATCTTGCTTTCTCTTTTATTGGTTATCTTAGAAATTTTAATATATCTTTATAAAGTCTCAAGTTAAAGTACTTATCTTTTACTCAATAGTAGAGTGACCTTTGAATGCTTTCATTCTAATTATTTTTCTGTTGAATTATATGCTATTATTGCTCAGTGTTTTATTTCTATGTTGCCTTTTTAAAATTCCACAAGTTAGGTATTATTATTACTTAACATTTTTTGTCTCATTATTTCTCTAGACCCTGGCACTAATTTTTTCTCCTGAAGCATATATTTTAAAAGCTCTCTCAGTGAGCTTTTTTTTTTAGTAAATTCTCTTAAGTTTTGGTTTTATTATAAATGTCTTCAAATATAGTTTTACTGGTTATATAGTTTAAGATTGATAGTTATTTTCTCTTAGCACTTTAAAAATATTCCAGTCATCTGGCTTCCATTGTTGCTATTAAGTCAGCTTTCTGTTGAATTGTCCTTTCTTTATAGGTAAGCTGTGTTCTTCATATAGCTGATTTTAAGATCTTTGTCTTTGGTATGCACTTACACTATAATGTGGGTAGTGTGTATTACTATTTATTGAGCTTTCATAAACTGGGTACTATTTTTAAAGGATAAGCTAGAAATTTCTCAGCACATGTATCTTTGAATATTGCCCCTTCTTTTATAGGGCAGTTCTTTGCATCTCCACCAAGTTTACCTTCTCATTCAGGGTGTCATCTTTCAAGATCTTGGCTTTATGCAGAATCTCCCAATTTACCTTTCAACTATTAATACGCATTTATTTTTATAAAAAGTAAATCCTCTATTACATTTATACTTACTTTATATTGTCTTTTGAGATTTACATTTTTATATACTCTTTTCTATTGACATATGATATGAACTCATAGACTTTGACAAAATCAATTTGTTATAGTTATGTTAATTATTAACCTCATTTTTTTTTCTTCTCCCCCCCCCCCTTTCTTTGCTCAAATTATAACTTGGCAAGTGGGAGCCTCCTCATTTCCTATGCATTTGACATTCTTACTTTTTGGTAAAAAGCGGATTTCCCAGAACCATGAAGATTTTTCTTATTTGAATACATGGAATTGACCTACTTTCAAGGAGTCCTAGTTCCTTTTAGTGAAGAATGGTATTAGGTGTGAAAATATGAGTGCTAGGTATAGATACGAGCTTTGTTGGTATTCAGATGTGCTGTTGCTTTCAATTGGATCATTTTAAGGGACTGAGCTGAAAAAGGATTTTCTTTACCAGGTCACATTGATCTTTCCAATTTAACACATGCTTCTGTACTCTACCTTTTAAAAAAGTATGTGGTTTTCTTAGCCCCTAATTGCTACATTAGCTAGCAAGAACTTTAAAAGTAGAATAAAACAGCCCTAGCCAGTTTGACTCAGTGGATAGAGTGTCGGCCTGAGGACCAAAGGGTCCTGGGTTTGAGTCCGGTCAAGGGCTCGTACCTAGGTTGTAGGCTCCTCGTTGGCAGGAGGCAACTGATGTGTTTCTCTCACATCGATATTTCTCTCTGTCTTTCCCTCTCTCTTCTACGCTCCGTAAAAAAAGTCAATGGAAAAATATCCTCAGGTGAGGATTAACAACAACAAAAAAGATAGAATAAAACAGTTCCTATTTAAATATTAATTAGTTCTATCTTTAAGGTCATCAGATTATCTTCTTAAAGTCTTTTTCAATGAATTTAATTATTTTCTTTTAAGAGAAGTAGTAAAAAAAATATTGGATTTAGAAACAGAAAACTTAAACTCTAGTCTTAGTCACATAGCTAACTGGCATTGTGGAAGTAAATTAAGGTCTCAAAAATTTCCTCATCTATGGATAGTAGATGTGAAAACACTTAAGTACCATTTATATATATAAAAGGCTAATATGCAAAGTGTCCCCTCTAGACTTCTGGGAGACCAGGAGTTCCATTGCTCGTTATGACATGTGCTGACCACTAGGGGCCGACGCAAAATGAAGGGAGGCCCTGGCTGGCAGCTGGAAGGCCCTGATCGGCCCTGATTACCAGCCAGGCCTAGGTACCCTACCCTTGTATGAATTTCATGCACAGGGCCTCTAAGTGTAAATATAAATATGTATTTATGTCAAAGATAAAAGTAGATAATATAACATTTTCTTTATTCAATATTTTCATGATAATTGACTTTTTAGTTTTATTTGGGCCATTTTAAAAGGAATTCTTAGATCTTAAGTGGTTCTATAAATTTGAGAAAGTTTCATTTTTAGATATGTATGCCACATATAAGGTGATACAATAGTCAAAATCCTCTTGGTATTTTATTATTTCTTTTCCATATGCCTTTAATTGGGGTATAAGATACACTGCTTCATAAAATACCTTTCATTATTTATAAACTAGAGGCCGGCCCGGTGAACAAAATTAGTGCACTGGAGAAGGGGGGGGGTCTCTCAGCCTGGCCTGCGCCCTCTCAGAGTCCGGGAGCCCCACGATCAATCACCCCCACAGAGGGAGGCCCCAGCCACCTGCCACAGCATTGCTGGCCAGGTAGCCTGGGCTTCCCTCTGTGGGGTGATCATGGGACAATGGTGGGCCCCCCAACCAGTCATGTTGCACCACCTTGGCTGGCCTGGCGCCAGTGTGTGTCATAGCGTGGTCGTCTGGACAGTCGTTCTGTTTGGCCATTCGGTCGATTTGCATATTACACTTTTATTATTATAGATAGTACTATAGTGAGTGTTCAGTGTGTTGCATTCTAGTGAAAACAAGAACCATTGGTCTTATTTACAAATTTGTGAAATTTTAGGGATACTATATTTAAATTTACAGGCTTATAGCTCTTTAAAAAAATGTAGTACCAGATAGATAATCATAGATGGATTGATAATATTCTTATATTTGTGTTTCAGGTGGTCTTGGAGGCATTGGAATGGGACTTGGTCCAGGTGGACAGCCTATTAGTGCCAGCCAGTTGAACATAGGTGGTGTAATGGGAAATTTAGGTCCAACTGGTAAGTACTCTAGCTTTATTTCTTTTTAAATTACGCACTTGCTAGGTCATAAAACTCACATGTACTAGTTTGTAATAATGTTTAAAGACTATTTATAGTTGATATTTAGGATGTCACTACAGTTTGAAAAAGGATGAAACTTTGGGGAGCAAAGAACATGAAAGAGGATGGGCAAATGTCAGGAGGTTTTCTCTGAGGCCAGCTGTACTGAGGCTGGTCTTTTAGCACTGTGGAGTTTTGAAATGGTTTTAAGGCAGAAGGTGAATGTTCAGCATAGTGCCTTGCATATCATGGATATACATTATTTGTGGAATGGCTGAAAGGCTACCATATAATAAGCAATTTAAATTTGCATATTTAGTTGGGTAGGTAGCTTTTTACATAGCATTCAGCTCTTCACCTGAACTAACTTATAGTTTATTTTTGAAGATTGGTTTTTAAACTTTTTGGCTTCAGAACCCTTTTATACTCTTAAAATTTGTTGAGGACTCCAAAGTACTTTTGATTATATGGTTATATTAATATTTACTATATTAGAAATTAAAACATTTATAAATTCATTTAAAAATAATAAATTCATTATGTTAATATAAATATACTTAAAAAAATATTTTTAAATTGATTTTTAGAGAGAGAGGAAGGGAGAAGGAGAGAAGGAGAAAACCATTGATGCTTGAGGGAAACATTGATCAACTGCCTCCTCCATGCCCCCTACCTAGGATTGAGCCTGCAACCCGTGCATGTGCCCTGACTAGGAGGAATTGAACCAGCAACCTCTTGGTGCAGGGGACAACACCCAGCCAACTGAGCCACACTGGCCAGGGCCATAAATATACATTTGAGGAAAATAAATTATATTTTCCAACACAAAAGAATTAGAAGAGTGGCATTGTTTTACCTTTTTGTACATCTCTTTAATGTTGGGCTTAATGCAAGACAGCGATGCTGTTTTATTTTCTGCATTTAGTTTGTTACACTATCATATATCATGTAGTAGTTTCTGGAAAATTCCACATTATACTCATGAGAGAATGAGAGTAAAAACAGTTGAATAGTATCTTAGTATGAGTGAAATACTAAGTTTTGACCTATTGGGCCCTCCATGATCCCAGACCATACTTTGAGAACTGCTATTTTAATTGATAGACTAATAAGTGTGATCAGATTCTTATTTTTTTTCTTTTTTTGAGATGCTATAGCTACACTTTAAGTTGTGGGAATAGTTATGCTAATCATTTTAATCCAAACAGATAGAGATTTTTTTCCTTACTGTTAGACCTTCCAACCTCTTAAACACATACTATTTTTATTCTTTAATTTCTTATTGCTCCCTTAGCTATCATGTGTAGAGGATTCTGACCTGATATCTAAATCTGCTGTAGTGATACTTCTGAGTTTGGGGGTAAAAAAATCAATGATAGGGATATCTTTGTTCTGCAAAAATAAACAATAAACATCTAGTCCTAGGTATTTTCTAAGTGAACATGAATGTGACCAGTGAATTTGAGTGTCACCAGAGAATTTTGTTTTATTGTCTAATAAATATTCAAAGAAGCCTTTTTGAAGACTCATGACTAGACAGACATCTGCTGTGGCATAGCACTTTAAACCATCCCACCTATGTCCTGCTGCTTCTCTTAGTGTTCCATTGTGTCTAAACCAGTGGTATCTATTTTATTGTATTACATTATATCATTCTTCAGTCATAAAAATAAGATTACTGAAGTACATACTGTGTATTTTATTTGAGGTATGGGAATGGATGGTCCAGGTTTTGGAGGAATGAATAGAATTGGAGGAGGTATGTATAAGCACTTGTTTTTGTATGTACCCATCACCATTTTTAGTAAATAAGGAACTGTGTTGAGAATTCCAAGAGAAAAAAGTCATGGTTTATTGTTGGCTCACTTTCTAAAGGCTAATAGCAGAAAATTGAGCCTGGTACATACTTAAGGGATATAGAAGGTGATGTGCACAAGGTAGGATAGATGAAGAGCTTACTGGTGAGATTTAACTTTACAAATGCATCTTTCAGCTATACAACTGATAGCCACATCTCAAAATTAATCTTTATTCCATAGGAATTGGGTTTGGTGGTCTGGAAGCAATGAATAGCATGGGAGGATTTGGAGGAGTTGGCCGGATGGGAGGTAGGTAAATGTATGTAGTGGGTTTTGTATGCTACATTTTGTTTAACTTAATATTTAAAAATGTTCCCCCATACTTAGGGGTGGGTACTATAGATGTCTTCAGAGGGCATTTGTGGGCACTTGGTAATAGGGACAGGCATAGTGAAATGAGATATATGTGGCATGTGAGGTAAGTTGGGTAAATCACAGACCTTTTTTGTATTTGTCACTTTTGCTGTCACTATAGTTTCAGTGGATTACTGTTTATTGATATACTTGAAAAAGGGTTAATTTGTTGCATGATTTTTTCAGAGCTATACCGTGGTGCAATGACTAGTAGCATGGAGAGAGATTTTGGACGTGGTGATATTGGAATAAATCGAGGCTTTGGAGATTCCTTTGGTAGACTTGGTAGGCTGGCTGCATACGTCTTTTCTTTACCCAGGTTATAGTTTTCAAAGTATGTTTCTCCTTTTCGTGTGAAAAATTGGAAATTTATAATATTTCACACAATTTATTACTAGAAAAAAAATACTTTATGGATTTTAATGTACTAGCTCTCCTTTTCACTGTCTTACACATTTGAACTCTATTTATAGAAGACTATACTTTTCAGTTACTGTACATCTTCTGAGAGCATAGTACCTTGGGACTTTTGAAGTATGATTATTTAAATTAATTAGTGTGTTATCTTTCCATCCTTGTTTAGGCAGTGCAATGATTGGAGGGTTTGCAGGAAGAATAGGAGCTTCTAACATGGGTCCAGTAGGATCTGGAATAAGTAGGTTTAAATTTTACTAGAATTTATTCAGTAATATTTGTGTGCTTGCAAATGACTGCAAGAGTAGTTATTGTAGTATAGTAATACTTTGTTCTTATATGTTAATAATGTCTTGTTATAATTTAGAGAAACTTTGATACTTACTGAGCTTTTCTGTTTTATCACTGAAATTTCTAAAGTAACTGAATTTTACTTATTTGATATTTCTAAACTAACACCAAAGTATGTGTTAACCATAAGCCAACCCAAGAATCTCCTTTCCAACTAAGAAATCTGGGGATTTCTCTGACCATGTGTCAAAAACAACTTTTTACTTTTGCACCAACTTAGTTTCTTTGCTTATTCTCTACAACTGCTGTTGGTTTCTAGTTTATTTCACCAGCGAATACCTTTTTTGTCTTTTGGAAGACACAGGTGAATTTCCCCATATAAAACTCTTCTAGAGAGAGACCTCCTGAAGTTGAGGGATAAGGTTGAAAGAGATGCATATTTCCTCTTCTCTTAAAACTTTCCTGTGGTAGAATCAAGAGTAGTTGAAACACTGGGGAGTGCTGAATCTCTTCATCTGTTTCCACTACAACATTTTACACCTTATCTTAAGGCTTAACACACAGCTTAGTTTTTTACCTCTGTTGCGTATTGAATTGTGTCTCTATGAGCTCTCCATACTTCATTGACTTCCTTTAATTGATTGAAATCTCACAAATAGGAAACACAGTCTGTTTGAACTGTGAGTGAATTCATAAATCCTGTCAGCGGAAGATACCTATTTCCATTGTCCTTTGCTTCTCATTTTATTCCTTCTTTTCATCATCTTTTCAGCCTTGGCTATTTTCCTATTAATGGTAACTTCCCTACCTTCTGGTTTTCACCTCAGTGTTTATACTTTTTCGCTAATTTTATATTTATTATCCACTGAAAGACAACTTGAGGGTGATGTTAGTTTTTAGAATTTCTATGTATGTGGATTTTAGGTATGAGAAAAAAAGGATAAGTTTTGAGAATGAGTAGGACTAGGATATTTAAAGAGGACGCAACACATAGAATGAAGTACATATGTGCTCTGAGCTAAATTCTCACGTTCTGGCTAAAGGGGTATGATTTCATTTTTTTGTTGCTACCTCCTCAAGTTTTGTATAACATTGAGATTAAAAGTTATGTGTTTCCATGGTTATTGAAAATTGAATTGATACAGAAAGATAAATTGTATGTGAAACTGAGGTGAAAGGGAAGCTAGGGAAAGAATATTATGTAGGAGAAGTAACAGTTGGTGTGTTGGAGTTGAATGATTTGAATTTGCCCCATTTATTTTTGCCTAGCAATTTTTAAGCTTGGTGCATTATTAGAAAGTAAAAATGAGGATAAACACTATAACATAATGGATAAAGTAATCAATTGGTAGAAAATCTATGTAACATTTGATGAATTTTATGATCAGAGTATACAGTAACTTTATAGAAGTATATGTATATAATGTATTATATACTGGCTAAAATTAACAAATTCAATTAGCCATTAACATTCAACTAACCAAATGTATACCAAATTAAATTCTGTTCCTTGGAAGATTCTTATATTGTGTGTATGAAAGTAATTTTATGCTTACATATTATCTAATTACATAAATTAATTTTTCTCTTCCTTTCTTTCTCAAAAATGATTCTTTCCCTCCTCTTCTCTTTTTTCCTCTTCCTTCTCCTTCTGATTTTAAAATAAAAACACCAAACTTCCAAATCCTCTCATCCCTTCCTGAAAATCCAGGTGGTGGAATGGGTGGCATGAACAGTGTGACTGGAGGAATGGGGATGGGACTGGATCGGATGAGCTCCAGCTTTGATAGAATGGGACCAGGTATAGGAGCTATACTGGAAAGAAGCATCGATATGGATCGAGGATTCTTATCGGGTCCCATGGGAAGCGGAATGAGAGACAGAATAGGCTCCAAAGGCAACCAGATATTTGTCAGAAATGTAAGCAACTAAATATAAAGTATACTTAAAATTATTTTGTGCCTTGTATATCTGTTACTAATACCTTTTTTCATTCTAGCTGCCTTTTGACTTGACTTGGCAGAAACTAAAAGAAAAATTCAGTCAGTGTGGTAAGTATGCCAATGACTGCAGTATATTGATAGTGATTATGGAGGAAAAAGTGATTTTAAACTTTTAAAGACTGTGTTTAGACCTTTACCTGTCCAGATACTTACTCTTGGGTAGTCTACTTTCACTTCAAATAAATTATTTTGCTTTACTCTGACTTATAGTAGTGCAAATTACTACTAAATAACATGATTTAGAGTAGAGCTTGTCATTGTCTCCTGTGGATAAAGAAAATGCTTGGTTTAATACCTGATTATTAAAAGGTTCCTATGTCATGATTGTTCACATTAAAAAGATTTTTTATTGGGGAAATACTAATGAATGGTATATTTATTTTCTTATTTATAGTACAGCACAGTACATTGTCAGCATGACCCAATGAAATGCTGTGACATTTAAATGATAGGAAGTTAATAGATAACCCGTTCTACATAACTTATTGCCTACTTAGCTAATAGCATAGAACCCACTGTCTGGATCTCCTTAGACATAGGTGTATTCTAGTGGCCCTTCTAATTCTTTTATAAACTGTTCTTGGATATAATGATACTACCTATACAACTTAATATGTTCATTAGGTCTGTAGAAGATTACATGGTTTAGTACTTTTAAAAGAGGGCCGTGTGTGTGTGTGTGTGTGTGTGTGTGTGTGTGTGTGTGATAAGAGGATTAGTGTGAGTGGAACAAAGTAACATTTTCTGCTAGTATTTTTCTGTTATTGGGTGGTGTCCTAGAGACTGTAATCACAATAGTAAGCTATATAGTTGGCATATAATGATGAAAAGGGGCTAAACATGGTATATTCAGCCTTTGAGAGTTAATGAAAAGTTAGAAGAGTGTTTGGAATATTACTATAATTTTTTTTTTAAATATATTTTATTGATTTTTTTACAGAGAGGAAGAGAGAGGGATAGAGAGTTAGAAACATCGATGAGAGAGAAACATCGATTAGCTGCCTCTTGCACACCCCCTCCTGGGCTTGTGCCCGCAACCAAGGTACATGCCCTTGACCGGAATCGAACCTGGGACCCTTGTGAGTCCACAGGCCGACGCTCTATCCACTGAGCCAAACCGGTTTCGGCACTATAATTTTTTGAGATCTTGAAGGGGATGAGTTTAATGTTCTCCCATAAAAGTAGCCTGTGTAGCCACTTAACCACAAAGTGATAGATCACTTATGAACAAATTGCTCACTGTGGAATCTATTATCTATTACTAGGGGCCCAGTGCACAAATTCATGCACCTTGAAAGGAACTGTGGGGCCATGAGGCTGTGGTGGACATAGGGTGGGTCTCGGCCCATCCTCCGCGCCCCTGCCTGGCCCCTCCCGCTGCAGTCCCTGGTCTCTCTGCCTGCAGCCCCACTCCCATGTGCTGCCAGCTCCGGCCCCACTCGCACCTGCTGATGGTGCAGAGTGATTGGGGCTAGTGCCAGCAGTGGGTGCGAGCAGGGAGGGCGCCATCAGCGGGTGCGAGTAGCAGCTGCTGTCCTGATCACCCCTCAGAAGCCAGGGGGAGGTGGAGAAGCCCTCAGGGGTGATTGGGGATGGCAGCTGCTACTAGCACCTGCTAACAGTGCCAAACGATTGGGACCAGCACCAGCAGCGGGTGCGAGCAGCTGCTCCCACACTGGTGCTGGCGGTGGGTGTGAGAGGCGGTGGCTGGCCCCGATCACTGCTCAGGAGCAGGGGTAGGTGGAGGAGCCCTGAGGGGCGATCGGGGCCAGCAGCTGCCACTTGCACCTAAGGACGGGGCCAGTGCCAGCAGCAGGTACAAGTGGTGGCTCCGGTGCCAGCAGTGGGTGCAGTGGGTGGGACCATGACACACAGGAGCAAAGAATTTTCAGTAACTACCAGAGGCTCGCCCCGATGACAGCAACTGGCGCCCCACCTTGGTCTGGCCCCCTGCTCACCTGCTCCACCATCCCGCTGCGGCCCACGCCTGCCATGTTCCGTGCTCTGCCACCTGCTCTTGATGCCCGCCATGTTCCACGCCTGTCCCCTGGTGGTCAGCGCATGTTATAGCCACCGGTTGTTCGGTTGTTCCACATTCGGTCTATTTGCACATTAGCCTTTTATTATATAGGGTGTTCTCAGTATTTTATACCTAACTCTACTGTAATAATCTGTTCACATGTTTTCTTCCCTCCTAGGTAGAGGCTCTTGAGGGCTAGAACTCTCTTTTTCTCCTGGTGCCTCTCATTGCCTCAATACATATAGTAAGAGTTTATTAAATGTTTTTAAGTGAGTTAAATATTCTGAGCAAATCTTCGTCTATTTAGTTAGTTACTCATTTATTAAATCTACTAATACTATATTTTTGGCAGTTTGTTGTAATTAGTATTTGAAAAGGCAAACAAAATAATGAATTATCTTCACCTTAAAGAACATTCAGTTTGAGTCCATTTAGGATGTACTTTCGGCCTCATTTTTGATCATCTTTTAAAAATAGTTTATTTAAAGAAGAGAAACTAAACTTTTTTTTTAATAAAGAAAAATTGTTGAAAATGAGTCAACTAGTAAATAGTTCCCACTAAGAGAAAGCAGACTTATGAAGTTGTTTTGAGGTGCTGGTAGTCTTTGCAGGAGTAAGAAGACCTACCAGAATGAGTAAGCAACATCTGGCCATGAGTCTCATAGATTACAGAGGAATGAACATACTAGGGGCTTAACTGAAGTATATCAAGTGAGGAGTAATGGCAGTAGGTATAGATAATCTCTGTTGTAATTTGAGTGAAAAAAAAATTTCCACGTGAGATATGACATTATTTAAAAAAATAGAAATGAGCCCTAGCTGGTTTGGCTCAGTGGATAGAGTGTCAGACTGGGGACTGAAGGGTCCTGGGTTCGATTCCAGTTAAGGGCACATGCCTGGGTTGCAGGTTTGATCCTCAGTAGGGGGTGTGCAGGAGGCAGCCGATCAGTGATTCTCTCATCATTGATGTTTCTATCCCTCTCCCTTCCTCTCTGAGATCATAAAAATATATTTTAAAAAAGTAAAAATGAAACAAAGATAAAGAACAAAGTGGAGCAGACAAATACCAAAATGTGACCCATATTGAGTTGACTGTTCTTTATCCTATCTAGGCAGATTTCCTTTGATGTCAGGTATGAGCAAGGCTTGAAGCAAACTGAAGTTTTTTTGGTGGGCTTCTACCTCAAGTGGTATTGTTTTGACCAAAGGACATCAGCAATTAAAACACATTTTCTGAAAGGAAAAAATAGTACCCAAATCTACATTTACAAAATTTGTATAGCATTTTTGGCAATAAAAAAAAAACAACAGTTAAATTATTATTCTTTAGTTTGTTATTTTAGCTCTATTATTCTGTCCCTTTTGATCAGTCTATAGTTATATCATGAGGACAATGATTTTTATTTTTCTTCTCAATTCTAATTGTAAAACCTGACTTTTATATAAGATAATGCCACATTTAAATAATTTCCTACCATCTTTCTGTTTTTAATCTTGAATTGTATTGATGGGAACAAAACTAAGTTATATAGTACTGCAGAATTAAGTGTCCATCTATCGACAATTGTGGAAATTACCTGGCTTGTATGAACTGAACCATCCATTTTTCTGCTACATCACTTTGTTTTTAAATCTTAAAGAGCTTTTCTTTCTAATCTGGGAAGTTTCTTTGTAACCTGCTTCAAGCCAGCAATAGACTGTTGCAGTAAAAGGCAGGTATTTTTTTTACACCTCCTGAGCCCAAGGCACATAAGTATATTCTCCTGGTTGCTTCCTAGTAAGCGTCTAGTGGTACTCCATGTATCTCCCCCAGACATTATCTGCCAGTAAATGGCACACTGATAGGCCCTCTGCTTATTAAATTTCTATAGTGGTTAATTGTCCTCAATGGAGCAATTACAAAGGCTAAGAAATGTTGTACTTTGGGTTATATTACCCTCAATACAACATTTCTTCAGCCTTTATAATTCAGGAAAAAAAGGTGTTCACATATTTTCAAATATAAAAAAATGAGGAATAACTGAGTATAATAAAATAGGTCTCTTTTATCCTGCCTTATATAATTCCTCAGTGACATTTTAAATAAATTAACTGACCCATTCAGAGTTGGACCCCATTATTAGTTCAGGTTGTGCTAATGAAGTCAAATGGGCATAGTCTTAAATTTGTTCTGTTTTTGTCTATACCCTTTAACTGTACTCTGGCCTTCTGGCTTAGTTTGATGCAGGGCTATAACATTTTAGAACTGCAGTGCCCGTTCTTAGTTAATACTGTTATAAACTATGTAAACAAATATAGCTTTCCCCCCACAAATTTCTATTAGGTAGTTTTCTACCTGAGTATGCTTATTAATTGCGTAGGAAATGGGGACTTGATAGATTTTATTTACTAAAAGCACACGCTTCAAGCATGAATTGTGGACTTTGACTCTAGAAGAACTCAACAGTAAAAATAATATATGAGGAACATTTATTGATATAGGCACTTTATTTGTAAAGAAACACTAAAAATTTTGTGGATTTTTGGGTATCTTATGTCATAATTATTTCTTGTAGAATATTTGATTTTACTTTTTTTTTCCTCCTGTGGTTGTTACAGCCTTGCTTTAGACATAGATTTCATTGAATCATGTATTTATGCTTAATTTGGTCTACTTTTAAATATGCTTTTACATAAACATTTCCCAAACTATCCACCACAAAAAAATTAATAGTCTAGGTTAAATGAAGTAGAAAGTTTTCTTTTACTGAAGGATAAGTCATTTTTATAACTAGTAAAAATATAACAGCAAACATTTGATTATTCTGTGAAACCAATTTCTCATTGCATACTATTTTGTCCTATACATTTGCTAAAATAGTCCTGTTTTTGTTTTTCTTGGAATCACTCAATATATTTGTAGATATTTATGTTACTAAAGGAAGTCCTCAGAGAATGTAAAAGCCAGAGAGGTCTAATTTTAATCAGTTATTTGAAACTAATTTTTTTCTCCTTAAATATTTATCTTAAGACAAGAAAATATCTTAATTGATGTTTTTGTGGGGAAACTTAGCAGACAGTTCTTTATAGTTCTGTGCCTACTGGGATTTATGGAACAGTTTATCTGTGAAACAAGTATCTATAGGCCACTTTCTATATAGCCTGAATGTTAAGTACCTTTGCTAAGAGACCATATAAGGTCAGCAGTTTGGGTGTCTAACTAATCTCTAAACCAGTGGTTCTCAACCTTCCTAATGCTGAGACCCTTTAATACAGTTCCTCAGGTTGTGGTGACCCCCAACCATAAAATTATTTTGTAATGTAAATATCTGTGTTTTCCGATGGTCTTAGGTAACCCTCGGAGCCTAAGACCATTGGAAAACACAGATATTTACATTATGATTCATAACAGTAGCAAAATTACAGTTATGAAGTAGCAATGAAAATAATTTTATGGTTGGGGGTCACCACAACATGAGGAACTGTATTAAAGGGTCGCGGCATTAGGAAGGTTAAGAACCATTGCTCTAAACCAAGTTTCAAGTACCTTTACTAAGAGACCAACTGTATGAGGTCAGCAGTTTGGGGGTCTGAGTAATGATCACTAAACCAAGACACAGTTTAAGCGGGGGGTGGGGGGTGGGGATCTGTCGTGAAATATTGAGACATTTTGCAAGAGATCCTATCTAATAAAAGTAATATGCAAATTAACCATCACTCTGCCACACCCACAAGCCTATCAGGAGCAAGTATGCAAATTAACCCCAACCAAGATGGCTGCTGCCATGGAGCGAGCAGGAGGGAGGCTTGGGTTTCCCCGGTGATGGAGGAAGCCAAGCTTTCCACACACCCTGGCGGGCCCAGGCCTCCACTTAAGGCTACAAAGTTTCAATTATAGAAGATAAATAAATCCCAAAAGAAGTGGCTGCCGCCACAGAGCGAGCAGGAGGCTTGGATCTGCTCCAGGCTACAAAATTTCAATTGTAGAAGATAATTAAATCCCAGATACCAGGGCCTCCGCTTGGGACACCGGAGGGTGTGGCCGGCCTGCAAACAACCACAGGCCCCTCACCCAGGCCGCCCCACGCCCCAAGGGAACCCCCATCCTGATCCGGGACACCCTTCAGGGCAAACCAGCTGGCCCCCACCCATGCACCAGGCCTCTATCCTAGCTAATAAAAGAGTAATATGCAGATTGACCATCACTCCAACACACAAGATGGGTGCCCCCATGTGGTCAAAGATCCTGCCCCCATGTGGACACAAGATGGCCAGCAGGAGAGGGCAGTTGGGAGGGACCAGGCCTGCAAGGGAGGGCAGTTGTGGGCGATCAGGCCAGCAGGGGAGGGCATTTGGAAGGGACCAGGCCTGCAAGGGAGGGCAGTTAGGGGTGACCAGGCCGGCAGAGGAGGGAAGTTGGGGGTGACCGGGCCGGCAGAGGAGGGAAGTTGGGGGTGACCGGGCCTGCAGGGGAGAGCACTTGGGGGGGACTAGGCCTGCAGGGGAGGGGAGTTAGAGGTGACCAGGCCTGCAGGGGAGGGCAGTTAGGGGCAAACAGGCTGGCAGGGGAGCAGTTAGGCATCAATCAGGCTGCAGGGGATTGGTTAGGGGGTGATCAGGCTGGCAGGCAGAGGCAGTTAGGGGCAATCAGGAAGGCAGGCGGGCGAGCAGTTGGAAGCCAGCAATCCTGGATTGTGAAAAGGATGTCCGACTGCTCGTTTAGTGGGATCGGGCCCAAACGGGCAGTCGGACATCCCTCGAGGGGTCCCAAATTGGAGAGGGTGCAGGCTGGGCTGAGGGACACTCCTCCCCTCCCCCCGTGCACGAATTTCGTGCACCGGGCCTCTAGTAAATATATATTTTCCTTTGAAGTTTTAAACATTTCTTGCTTGAGTGAACCTTATTATTGCTAATCAACCTATGGTGAGATACTTATATTAAGAAAAACCCTACATTTTTAGGTAAAATTAGAATGATGACAGACTTTTAATCGTAAAAGCCCTAGAACAGTGGTCAGCAAACTCATCAGTCAACAGAGCTAAATATCAACAGTACAACGATTGAAATTTCTTTTGAGAGCCAATTTTTTTAAACTTAAACTTCTCCTAACGCCACTTCTTCAAAATAGACTTGCTCAGGCCATGGTATTTTGTGGAAGAGCCGCACTCAAGGGGCCAAAGAGCCTCATGTAGCTCGCGAGCCGCAGTTTGCCGACCACAGCCCTAGAAAATTAATCTACTGCGGATTTAACATAAAAAATAAAAATTTTTGTTTTAAGTAGTTCTCTTTAAAATCAATGTAAAGTGCTGCCATTTACCAAGGTATACCTCTTTAATTAAAGTAGCTTTCTTCCAGGTCCCAGCATTCAAGATATTAAGAGGACTCTGGAAATTGCTTTGTATCTATGTTAAAGTTTTTAAAAACAAATTTTCCAGTTTCACTTTATGATGTTTATTAGAAAATGTGATTTCTCTCTCTGTATGTGTATTTTTATGTGTGTATATTTTTAACCAGTTATAGGATAAATATTGTTTGGGTCTATTTTAACCATTATAACTTCTTTCTTTATTTTTTTTTAAAATATATTTTATTGATTTTTTACAGAGAGGAAGAGAGAGGGATAGAGAGTTAGAAACATCGATGAGAGAGAAACATCGATCAGCTGCCTCTTGCACACCCCCTACTGGGGATGTGCCTGCAACCAAGGTACATGCCCTTGACCTGAATCGAACCTGGGACCCTTGAGTCCGCAGGCCGACGCTCCATCCACTGAGCCAAACCGGTTTCGGCCCATTATAACTTCTTAAGGATTAGTCTGTTTTATAACGTTTAGAACACAATTAAAGACTTCCTGCTCTGGTTTACAAAATCATGGTTTGGGCTCAACATGACATTTATTAACATGGGCCATTTAATTAGTTTTGAGTGAAGGAGTAATAGGCTGTCAGTTTTAAAAAATAAAGTTATTGTGTGTTGGGGGCGGGGATGGATGAAAAAACAGTAGGAAAGTACTCCAGGATGTTCCAGATAAGAATCAATCAGATCAATATTTAAAAAAAACAAAACAAAAAAAACCACAAACCTTACTGGTGCATTGAGATTAAAAGTTGTTCCCATTGCCTGAAAAGAGCTTCTGGAATTTTTTGCTAAGCCCTTTGCTTTTACCTCCCTCCTTCTTCCCCCTTTACAGAACTAAATCTGAACTAATATGTCTGGCTCTGATTTTGTTGCCAGTCTAAAATTAGCCCATAGTGATCTGGCAACTAAAGTATTCAAGGGGAGGGAAATATTATGGTAAGTAGTCACACACATCACACTTAAATCTTTGTGGATCGAGTGATCATACATCCCAGGTTGCTTGGGGATAGTCTCACTTTACATGTGTTATATACGCTCTCCAGTGTTCTGGTTTGGATAATAGATCTTTATGGCCACTTTGTATTTTGATAAATGATAATTTACTTCAAATAGAGACTCTAGATTCAGCAATGACACTAACTGTATGGAATAATTGTCTAGTTTTCTTCCTCTTTCTGGAAACTCCTCTGAGGTTCTTTGTGCTCTTACCATAACTGTTTTTACCTTTATTGATTTAAATCTGCAGTGTCTCTTCTATGCCTATTTCTATATATATTTGGTGCCATTCTTACACTTGGAGTTCGGAATGTGATATTGAGTAAATGACTTTGCCACTGTGGTTGAAAAGCAGAGTTAGCGGTGACTTTCGTGACCTGGTAAAAATTAAGTTTCTGGGCAATTGCTATTATTTTCAGGGATCAAAAAGTTGAAATGGAGAATAAAGGGTAAGGGAAAGGAGATTGGGCAGAAAGCAATAATTTTGTCTA
This sequence comes from Eptesicus fuscus, assembly GCF_027574615.1. NCBI lineage: Eukaryota > Metazoa > Chordata > Mammalia > Chiroptera > Vespertilionidae > Eptesicus > Eptesicus fuscus. The sequence continues at coordinate 60,014,739 of NC_072477.1, forward strand.
AATAGTTTTCTTAAAATTTATTGTTTGTCACCCAGCCGGCATGGCTCAGTGATTGAGCATCGACCTATGAACTAGGAGGTCACTGTTTGATTCCTGGTCAGGACACATGCCCAGATTGTGTGCTCAATCCCCAGTGTGGGGCCTGCAGGAGGCAGCTGTTCAGTGATTCTCTCTTCTCATTGATGTTTCTATTTCTCCCTCTCCCTTCCTTTCTGAAATCAATAAAAATATATTTAAAAAAAATAAATTTGTGGTTTGTCATTGGGCATAGTGACTTGGTGGCATTTTGTGCTAGCTTGTCTTATTGCTATAAATTTTACTTCCAAAACTAAGGATTTAACATAAAAATTATTTTTTTGTTTTAATAAATTATTAAATCCTAAGCAAATTTATTTTAGTCCAATTTTGCATATTCTAACCTGTATATATTTATTACTTTATGTGAGTTCCATTATATTCAGAATATAAAGTGATGTGAATAATGCTTGTATATGTTATTTTTAAATCATTAATGTTTCTAGTCAAGTTACATACCACTGCATTGGCAATGAAAAATTTCAAACCTGTGTAGTTAAATATGGAACCTATTTTAACTGACGAGTAATTCTATAATTTTTCTTATACAGGTCATGTAATGTTTGCAGAAATAAAAATGGAGAATGGAAAGTCAAAAGGCTGTGGAACAGTCAGATTTGACTCCGCAGAATCCGCTGAGAAAGCCTGCAGAATAATGAATGGCATAAAAATCAGTGGTAGAGAAATTGATGTTCGCTTGGATCGTAATGCATAATTTCAAACCACGGTTGGAACATTTTTACATCTGTTTTGCTGAATCTCCTAGTAAAAGTCATTTTTAAGTAATACTGTATGCTTACAAACGTTGTAAAAATGAACTTTTAAAACTCCCACCAGCTTTTAACAGTATAGTGTTAAATATACTGTGATTTTTGTTATCTCAAGTTTGGGTTTTTAAAGACAGCAAATCTGGTCATTCAGTTTAAATGAATGGTTATACTGTTTTTTAATGAAATAAGCCATTTTCATGTTATTTTCAGTACTACATAGTGGGGTTTGTTCAAGTTTCTCCAGCTTTTATCAGCTTATTTATTGTAAGTTAAAAAATAGATTTTTTTTTTCAAAACTTCTGTTATCTTTATGTCATTGTTCTTGATAAGAAAGTACTCAGACAAATTAGGATATGATTTTGGTTGATTTAAATTACTTTTCTTTGGTAAAGAATTATTATAAGTTTTAGAGTCTAAAGTTTAGGATATTTTTTATTTTACTTAAATGAAGAAATGGAGTTTTCTCTGCCCATCCCTATCATTCACATTTTCCACCTATTAATATTAACCTCCACAGCCCCTTATTTTATTATTTCCAATAATTCCTAGTTCATATAGAACTGATAATGTAGCAAGTCCCAAGTACAATAATAGACAGACTATTCCCAACTTTCTGTCTAGTTTCCAGCCATTGAAGTGAACTGCTAAAAAAAGAAAAATAATTGAAATGTTGAGAGAGATAGTTACGTAAGTTAGTCCTCTGCTGTTCACTTCTACAGGAGCTGATGTATTTATAAATACAGTTTTAATCAACCATGGAACACCTAGGCACAGCATATCAAACACATTGGATCCCACGATGTTAGACATAGCCATATCTCCTTTGCCTGCAAAAAAAGCATGGTGTTAAAATGTGCATACCAATACTGTATTTTAATAATAAGCTTCATAAGAAAAGACACTGGATACCTTTTTGTTTGTTGGTTTTGGAAAATTGTATTAGAGCAAAAGTCTTACTGAATTTGTATTTTTTAATTTGGGGAGGTTAGTATTTAAAGTATTAACATTTATTTATCTAATTATCTTTATTAAAGCATTTTTCAATAAGGTAGATTACTTGTTGCTTTTCATTCTAATTTAACATGTTTAATTACAATTTAATACACATTTCAGATGAATTTTATTCGGGGAATTAGAATTAGTGAAATTAATGTTAGTTATTAAATAGTAAATCCTTCCTCTTGAGTTACTCCTTTTTTCCTTCAAGTATGTTACTGAAGAAATAAATATATTTAAAGGCAACTTTGCTTAGTGTAGTTCAACCAGGCTTGAAGAATGAGCATTGCAGCTTGAGGGACCTAATTCTTACCTTTTCTTGCAACCAGCACACTTGCAATCGTGTCTGGTATGCTTGTTCCTGCTGCTAATAAAGTAAGGCCCATTATTGTATCTGGAATTTCTAATGTTTCCCCTGTAATAAATATAGATATTATAAGTTACAAATCTTACAGGTTCACTAACCATCCTCTGCATATTTCAGTTATTTCCTTCCTGAACAAAAAGAAAATAGGCATATTTAGATTACAGAGCCAGTATGTATATACTTAGGTTTTAGTTAGCAAAATGTTTGAGTAAGATTGGTAAATGGGGTAACATGGGTAGTACAGATTTTTTCTTTTAAATACCCACCTGAGGATATGTTTTTATTGATTTTAGAGACAGGAAGAGAGAGAGAAAAACATAGATTTGAGAGAGAAACAGCGATTGGTTGCTTTCCATAAGCGCAACCAAAACCTATGTATGTGCCCTGACCAGGAATTGAATCTGCAACCTTTTGCTGTAAGAGGTAGTGCTCCAGGGCAAGTAGGACAGATTTTTAAAGACAGATATTTAATAGACAAAATTCTACCAAGGAGCAGTTCCCCTCCTTGCCATGCTTACAGAAGTTTTAGATGTCATCACTATTATATCATCAAAGCTGTTGCTTAATGTATACTAATAAGATTGGTCCCTTTTTTCTTATTAAAAACTTTTTTCTTAAAGTGTTCAGTGTTAAGCAAATTGTTTATAGCTATTTTAAAAATATAAATGTGTTAATATGGTGTACATTTTTAACTCCTACTTTAGTGATATACCTCAATTTAGTGTTTTCTTTGAGAAATATCATAAATCTGAAGAAAACAAAATAGGGTTCTTCTTGAGTTTTTCTAACATTATAGTCCTAATTTATTAATACTTCCGTTAAATTTGATGTCAGTTCAACATTTTTCAGTAATGTATTTATTCTAGGAAACAGGTCCAATGGGAAGTTAAAAAAACATGTAACTGCTCTTTTATTGTTATAATTGAACACTTGCTTTAGAATCATTCTTCCTTTCAAGTAGCTGTTTTAAAAAAACCTTTACGTAGCTGTTTATTGCATGCTTATATATATTGATATTGGACTTGATTGTTAATTTTTGTTATGGTTGGCCAGAGTTCTTATGTACATAAATAACATATAAATAACATCTTGGGGGTGTTCTATGATCTGTTACTTGATTTTGCTCTTTTCCTGTTTTCCCAATGTCAAATGTGTTCTGGCTGAGAAAGCTTGGAGAGATTTAATATGCAAGCTAATTGAACTATTTTATCTTCCTCTTTAAAAAAAGAAAAAAATATTTTGTTTTTTGCTAGCATACAATTCTAAGTTACATATTAAATTGGAAAAAGTCAGAGATCAGCAAGTGTGGTTTTTTTTTTTTTTTTTTTGGTAAAGGGCCAGATAGTAATTATGTTAGGCTTTGTAGGCAATTATTCGGCTCTGCTAATGTAGTAGTGAAAACATCCATAGATAATATGTAAATGAGTGACCCAATTAGCAAAAAACAGAAGACCAGTGATTTGGACACTCAGGAGATAGTTTGCTCACTTCTGATACTAGTTCATTCAGGTTAACCTTTGGGGGAAAATTCCTGAATTTTTTGTTTTACATTTATATTTAGTTTTTCCTTCTGGATTAGGAATTCTATGGGATTGGAGCTGATTATGGCCAACCAGTAATAGTTAAATCTTAATTGTGAAAGTAGTAGAAACCTAAGGTGAAACTTTATTTTAGATCCTTTTTATTTATTTCATAATATAATTATATTGCCATGTCAAAAAGCAAAATAAAAACCCTGCTTGGTGTGGGTCAGTGATTATAGAGTGTTGGCCATGCACTAAGGGCATGTACCTGGGTTGCAGGTTGTATCCCTGGCCAGGTTGGGGCACAAGTGGGAGGCACCCAATCAATGTGTGTCTCCCACATTCATGTTTCTCTCTCTCTCCCCCCCCTCCTTCCCACCCTTTCACTTTCTCTAAAAATCAATGGCAAAAATAAATAAAAAGCAAAATAAAATGTATTCCAGTTAAACTGTGAACATCATCATTTTCCCCAAACATTGACATCTTGCTATATTTTCTGTTATGTGATTGAACTTAATATAAAGAGTTATGGAGCCCATGCAATGTGATTTAATTATTAGTCTAACAGACATCCTGTGAATTTATTTCATTTATGAGATGATTCCCTTGACTCATACCCCTGGGCTGTATAATTTTGAGAATATGGTTGATATGAAATATGAACTCACAAAATCTGGATGATTGATATATTAATATTGAATTTTTTTGTAAATAGCATATTTACTCTTTGCTAGAAAAGAAATTTGCTCCTTAGCTAGACTACCTTAGTGCATGTATGGAGTTCTTATGTGAAACTGATGGTTTTCTTTTTAAATTGTGCTCTTGTATTCAAGATACATACCAGTTATCGTGACCATCCAAACAAGGATATATGTAAATGCAGATATCCAAAGTGCCGACATGAAAAAGGTTATCACAAAATAATTTTTCCAAAATTTTCTTCTACAATCTGGTGTGGTTAGAAAAAGTAATGTAATAATAGGAAGGGATAATACCCACAAAATTCTTTTGAAATCTGCTTCAGGCATGTTGAAAACACTTGGTGGATCTGTTGAGAAAAAAATGATTCTGAATTTTTTAAATAGCCAATTACGTTAGAAATGTCCATTTAGAAAGCTATATTGAAATAAATTAGCTGTATCAGTTTTAAGAGGCTATTTAAAACATTTGAATACCTCATTACTGATATTGCTGGAAAAAGAAACTAATTGAGACTTTAGGGCAAACTGTAAAATGTGATTCTCAGCATTTCTTGAGTTCGGGCCTTCATCAAAATGTCTTGGGTCATTCACTAAATATGTTAGAGATGATGTTTGTGGAGTGTCAGTTGGACATCTTTTTGTTTTCTACAATGTGGATGATCTTTAGTAATTTTTTTTTGCTTATGGGATAGTTGTCTCCACTGCCCAGTATTGATGACGCCACAGCCTGCCCTATGTATCATATAATGTATACTTAGGGATTATAAAATAATTTTTATTAAGTTGAATATTCCATTCTAATTCTTATTGTAAGTTATTTTGAGGGTCTTTTTTCATTAATTTACAATTCATCACCAGTCTTAGAAACAACCTTAAGAAAATATGAACTAGTATAAAATTTACATGTAATTTATAAACTTGAGTATGTTTCTTTATTCAATTTGTCTTATGAAGTTAATGGAAGACAATAGCATATTGGATAAAATGGGAATTCACTTTAAAATAGTTTAAAATTTGTATGGCATTTAGAGAATAATGTACCCATATATTTGATCAATTAAATTACAACTAATGCTAGTAAAATAACTAGTAAAATTTGCCAAGCCTCAGCCAATGGCCATTAAGTAAAATTAGGTATAATTTTAGTGTAAATAGTAAAATTTGGACTGATTCTTTTCAGTTTCTTGTTATAAAATTTAACTTAGAGATGAATAACTCTTATACCTGAAAGACTAGAAACTAATTTTTGTATGAAGGGGAAGAGTCATGTTTTTAGTTTTTGTAGGTAGTAAATTAGGATAAGTTCCCTTCCTAATGTACTAAATTAAATTTAGAATCTGTTTTATACAAGCATTTTATATAAAAGTAACCCCTAAATTGATATTTCTGGTCATAGATGAATTTGACTTTCTACCAATTGTATTTACCTAAATGGTTTGCTATTGCTTCAAATTACATGTTTAAAACTCAACTCGTTTCTTCTCACCAACCCTTTCTCCTAAATTTCTAGTTTTTGTAAGCAGTGTTCCGTTTTCTTAGTCATTTCTGATGAAAGTTTAAGAATTATCTCTGCTCCCTTTTCTGGCTGTGTATAGTCCTTTGATTGCCTGGTCTTCGTGATGCTTTCTCTGCATTGGCTTATGTCTATTCATTCTCACTGCCTTCTCTCTGTCTAGGCACCTATTAAACACATCAGCTGTTTAATAGCCTCTTATAGATAGCCGTGTCTTTTATCCCATGTTTCAGTTCTAATAATCTTCCTGCTCACAATCTATCCCTTTTAGGAAACACAGTTATACTTTATTTCTTTCTCTAAATATATAAATCCTCATATTTTAGTCATTTTCCCCCCTGCGGTATTGGAAGCTTCATAAGGATATGGACTGCCTCTTTATCTCTGAGTCTCCAGTGTCTTTTATATAATAAGAATGTATATTTGCTGAATTAAATGAAATTACATTTCACCAGTGAATAGACTTAGTAGTGGACAGGATGTGGTTTTTACCTTCAGAAACCTGATTAAGACCATGTAAACTTATAGAAAGCTGGGAGTAACCGGAATCTTCATAAAATATTCCACTATCATTTCTTGATGGCCGACGGATGAATGGTCGACCCTCATCTTCCCATCCCATTAGTGGTTGTTGTTCACTTCTCTCCTCCATAGCTTTGGCAAGACGGGTACAGCAGGGACTGCATTTCTTTATAATATATTGGTTAATTCTAATGTCAAAACACAGCACCAGAACATATAATCCATATATCAAAAGTAGTAGAGTTCCTTCATACCTATAAATTAGAGAAATGTGTTTTTTTAAATAAAAAAATTATTTGAGAGTTAATAGCTTAAGCAGCATAATTTTTAATGCAGCAATTGAATAATCAAATGTTTCTAGGTATATTTTGGTGTAGATGTGTTATAGCATTATTATAAATTTATTGATAGGAGCTTGACTCTTCTATATTTAAAAAAACAAGAATTGGAAACTCATCTTCATTTATAGATTCCTTTAAGATGGTTGGCATAAAAATACCTTGAAAATAATGATCAAGATTTTCAAAATTAAAGTGAAACTAATGCATAGTAATGGGTAGTCTTCATCTCAGTTCATTGGCAGAATCCATTCTCCAAAATACATAATTATAAGAGAGTATAGCATGTGTTAGTTCATTTTAACTGTCTTCAAATTTTATAGTGTAGCAATTTTGTGTAAAAATTTGGAATATGTTAGGCTTGCTTTGGGGTTTTCAGTTTCCTATACAGTTTTTTAAAAAAATAATATTAACTAAAGAAAACAAGATATTCTCAAACATAAAATTATACCATAAGCACTGAGAACTTTTTTCCTCCACTGGTTTCCTATTTAAAGAATTGTGATTAGCTAATACCATCACATTTGAATCTTGCCTTTACCTTTTATAGCTAGTAAATGTGCTACAGCTAGAAGCACAGAGCTCTTGATTGCCATAGTGGAGGGATACTCCCACAGTCATTGTCCCCTTACAGATAGCTGAGAAATATCCCGACTGTAACCCATAGTTTTTCTTTGGGGGAAAGACGAGTTCAGAACGATTCATTTAGAGATTTTGCTCCCTGCCAGATTTTAAGTTTTTTGATAGCAGGATTATGCAGCTCTCCTAAGTTAGTTGTACTGCAGCGGGGAGCCACCTGTGACGTTTCTTTATCCCTTACGGTTGTCAGTGTCGTGGTAAATACCTAATAGGTACTTGGTGCATATCAGTTGAAAAAGTTATCTGTCTACTAAGTCACTCCCTTTTTTATTTTCTCGGAACAGCAAAGCATAGGGAGATAATGAAAACAAGTAATTTTTAACATTAAAACCTAAATATGTGTTATTCTGCGAGGAAGAAGGCTATAGTTCCTCTTCCTAAATGAACAGGAAGAAAGATGAAGGAATTCAAAAGGGCGTTTACTTTTTCCATCCCCCATCCAATCTTGTGACCATGACCACTTCTAGGCAAGGTGAGCAATAACCCAGTAGATGAAAAAGCCAACTGTTAGGACTTGAATGGACAACAGTTGGGAGACTTCCTGGTCAGTCAGTGGGGAGAAGGAAGGATGATAACATCCAGTGACTAATAAGACAGAAAAGGAGACTGACCACTAAAAAATTGCAAAGAAGGGAGAAAAATGCAGCCAGCAATCGTGATGAGGAACTTTAGCCCAGAGACCACTGGAAAGGGTGTGAAAGTGGCAGGCATTTGAAAAGTTACTAAACCATTAGAATTTCATGAAATTTTCTCTGTAATTGTGTTTTACATAACAGTGATAATTATTTCAAGCTTACCAGTACACTTGGTTGTCAAATATTATGCCAAGAACTGCTGCTACACTAATCGCATATGCCGCGCAGTCTCTGAATAGGGGCCAGCACGATAGCGTTGAAACCTATAAAATGATAATTTTGTTTCCATTACACTGCAACTTCAAGTACATGCTTAATGTAATAAAATTGTTTGTATATTTGTAGCTAAATATCTTTTGCATATTGCCTAGAGAAAAAGGAACTTTAAGGAAAATTGTTTCTTACCCTGATTTTCATAAATTTGACCTAGAGCTATTTGTGGGTTAATCTAAAATTGAATACATGTTGGTTTTTCTACTGATTAATAAACTTGATTGAACAGATTACTAGTGCCTTGTTTGTTCTAGACTATAAGCAGTTCTTTAATTTGTCAAGACAGTATATTTTGTTGAAGAGTTTTTGTACATACCACATTAGATAGCAAGCCACATGCTGCACAGATGCCCAGGAGATTATAAGTTGCAGATCCAAGAATGGTGCTAATGCCAATATCTCCCTTTGTGATAAATACACCTATGAGCAAGAGAGTAAGCAGGTAAGTTAATGTTGATTTGAAATAGATAAAATCACATGAGATTAGCAAAAAAAATTGAAGGTGCAATATTTACCTAGGAAAGCAGTCACTAATTCGGGAGCTGAACTACCGGCTGCCATAAAAGTTGCACCTGCAACATCCTGAGACAATCCAAGGGCTGAAGACAAATGAGATAATGTTATGCCCAGTAAGTTGACAAATGAAAGAGTATGTCTTTATAACTAAATACAGTAGATATTCAAAACTACAGCTTACAGAAAAGCACTCATACTGACCTCAACTGGAAAGGTAAAATAAGCAGGTTAAGAAATAGAGGGACCCACTGTCTTGCTTTCATTGTCACTCCATGACCTAAAGCTTCTGTAGAAAGGGAGAGAAGGCCAGGAGTGCACCAAAGCATGCCGCAACTCAGTCCTCTGAGTGCAATATGGATCTTACGGGACCCAGGAAAGGGTCCTTCCTGGCTGTAGATGTGTAGCAACAGCACAGCTTTTTAAAAACTCGATGCTCCGATAGGAGCTGAGAAAATGGGTAATTCAGGAATCCTAATTCAACTTGAAAGAGGAGAAAAAGTGAATATTGGTAGTATTTAAGATCTGTAAATGAAGCTGAATAAAGGAGCATGCTCACAAATCGGTAATTTCAACCTTGTCTAAATACAAAAGAGGAAATAAACAAAAAAAAGATTGACTATTGTATAACAATGCTAATTTAAATTATGAAACCATGAGAACTGTTTTAGATTAGGAAATTTAGGAAAATACTACTATTCAAATTGTGGGTATCCCCCATGTTAAGCATGCAAATCCATTCAGTGATTGATGGGATAAGAGTCTTAAATGTTTTGCCCCTTCAGTTTTAGAGCTAAGGGACCTGCTATGGCAAGGACAGAGAGCCATGTGGAGGAAACCACCTTGCTTAGGGAAGGTTGAGACAAGGTTGCACCAGAAAAACCCAACCAGGCTTTGCTGGTAGAATGAAACTTAGCTGACAGAGGTAGCATGCTGGGCCTTATTTACCTGGGACACACAGACTAAATTTCAGGTTCCCAAGGCTCTTGATAGCCATCCTTTGCTGATGTTTATTGTTTATTTTATTTATTGATTCTTGACACTTCAGTCTTCCCGGGACCCTCAAATTCAGTGCTTGCTTGATTCACCTGTGATCAATATTTTCTTGTTTTTTTTTTTTTGCCTGTGGGGACCATTTCCTGTTGCTTATTCTCAGGTCCTCCTCATGTTCTATTTCTCTGCTGGGACATCTACTCTTGACTTTCCTGATTTTTTTCCTTGGTGTGGCAGATTGTATTTTACAAAAAATGGCTACAGTATTTCTGCTCACATGATTTCCCAGAACCTTTTCATTCCTTATCAATAAAAAAAGGTGGAGTTTATGTTTATGTCTCCTCCTGGGCCTGGATACGCCTTTGTGACTCATGCTTGGACTGACAGAGTGGCAAAGCCATTATATTTGCCAGGCTAGGACATAAAAGGTGGCAAACTTCCTCATGCTCTCTAAGAACATTTGCTTTAGAGCCACAAGTCGCCATATAAAAAATCTGGCTGTCTTGAAATCCCCATCCTGGAGAGACCTCATGAAGAGCCCAAATTGAAATAGAGATGCTCGAGGGACCATCTGTTTTGAACCGTCCCAGGCACCCACCATGTAAGGGAGGGGGCTTTCAGATGACCTGCCTTCTCTTATGATCTTGAGCAAAACCACTTAGCTGAGCCCTGTTTGGGAGCAATTTGTTAAGCAGGAATGGATAATGGGAACACCTAGCTATTGGTCATTTATTTGTTGCATTTACTGACAACCTACTATGCCAGATGCTTTTTATGTGCTGAGAATAAAACAGTAACAATCACAAACGCTTCTTCTCTTGTGGGGCTTTAGTTCTAGTGAGAGGAAACAGACAAGAAAGCAGGCTCTGTGTGATGTTAGAAATAGTGAAGAACAAAAGCATGGAGGGGGAATATGAAATGTCATAATGTCAGAAAGATAGTAATTTTGGATCAGGTTACCAGAAAGGACTTCACTGGGACGGTAACTTAACACACACTTTAGCGGGAGGGAGCTAGGCACACATGCACTTGGGGTAAGAGTATTCCAGGCAGAAGGAGGGAGTGCAAAGGATCTGAGGTGGAAGCCAGCCCATGTGTTCAAGAAACAGAAGGCCAGCATGTATGGAATTAAGTGTGTGAAGGGAAGGAGGGAGTTGATAAGGTCAGAGGTAACAGGCAGCCAGATCATGTAAGGCCTTGTGGATCCTGGTAAGGACTTGGGCTTTTATTCTGAAAGATTTGGAAGTAATTACAAAGCCATCCACATGCTTCCTGCTGATGGTACCAAAATCAGTCATCTTTTTTTTTTTTTTTTTTTTTTTTATCCCTGTGGGGTTATTTGGTCTCAGAGGCCCAACCAGCTCTAGTCTGTTAAGCCTTGTGAAAAGTGCTCTGGGGATAGTTGGGATGATCCAATTCAGGTCCTCTAGCCTATTCCTCACTATTTGCCTCTGGTCATGTCACTTGATGAACACCTACCTGCAGTGACTAATAAGGGAGAGAAGTAATGATTTATGAAAGTCCTATTTCATAGCATTTCTTTTACTGCCTAGAGTGAGATATATGTATGTGTGTGTGTGTGCACGTGTGCGCACACACACACACACACACATATATCTCCTATGTAATAAAAGGCTAATATGCAAATAGACCAAATGGTGGAACAACCAAACAACCGGTCGCTATGACATGCGCTGACCACCAGGGGTAGTGTATGGAACATGGCGGGCGTTGGCCATGGTGGATGGTGGAGCAGGTGAGTGGGGGCGTCAGACCAAGGCAGGGTGCCAGTCACTGTCGGGTGAGCCTCTGGTGGTTACTAAAAATTCTTTGCTCCCGCACACTACAGTCCCGCCCAGCGCTCGCACCTGCTGCTGGTGACTGGTGCCAGTCCTGATCACTCGGTGCTATCAGTGGGTGTGAGTGGCAGCTGCCAGCCCTGATCGTCCCTGAGAGCTTCTCCACCTCCCCCTGCTCCTGAGGGGCGATTGAGGCAGCAGGCACCGCTAGCACCTGCTGACTGCACCGGCCCCACTGGCACCACTGCTGGCACTGGCCCCAGTCACTCTATGCCGTCAACGGGTGCGAGCAGGGCCGGTGCCATCAGCACATGGGAGCAGCAGCAGTGGGAGTGGGGCTGCTGGCACACAGGGGACCAGGGGGCTGCAGCAGGGGGGGCCAGGCAGGGGCGCGGAGGATGGGCCGAGACCCATCCCTGTGCCCACCGCAGCCTCATGGCCCACAGTTCCTTTCAAGGTGCACAAATTTGTGCACCGGGCCCCTAGTGTGTGTGTGTGTGTGTGTGTGTGTGTGTGTATATATATATATATATATATATATATATGGTCCCGGTGCACAAATTTGTGCATGTGTGGGGGGGGCGGGTCCCTCAGCCCAGCCTGTGCCCTCTCGCAGTCCAGGATCCCTCGGATCCCCCAAGTGGTCTTTAGCGCTGCCGAGGAAATGCTCGCCAGCCATGAGCCCAGCTTCTGGCTGAGCAGCGCTCCCCCCTGTGGGAGTGCACTGACCACCAGGGGGCAGCTCCTGTGTTGAGCATCTGCCCCCTAGTAGTCAGTGCATATCATAGCAACCAGTCGCTCTGCCCTTTGGTTGATTTGCATATTAGGGTTTTATTATATAGAATATCACTTTATATGATATATAACAATTATATAATTATATATTTTTATGTGTGTATATATGCATACTTTTATTACAGTTCTGTGATATGTAGTAAGATAAATTGGCCATGAAACAAAATAGAACAAGATAAAACCTATTGCTCTGTGATTAACTTTTTTCATTTTAGGTGTGAAATAAATAATATCTTATATTGATGGTATGTAATTCACCCTCATATACATAATTTATTAATCCCAACTATCCTCAAATATGAGTGATGCTATTTCCATTTTACAGATAAGAAACAGGTCCAGGAGGCTAAATAATTCAGTTAGGTGGATAGTGAGGATCTTAAATGTGAGAAGTTACTACATAAACCCCAAGTATATTGGTTCTAAGTCCAGTGCTATTTCAATTTCATGACAGAAACCCAATATAACAATGGCAGTTAGGCAGGCCAATTATAACGTTATTTTCTTCTCTGCCTCGTGGCACTGGCACACAACTGCCCCCAATTTATTCATTCCTTGGGGGAAAAATAGTTACTGGGAGTCAGAATGTAGAAGTGTAATAATATTGGGTATTATCATGAATTCTCTAATCAAATCAGGGCTAGATAATATGTGGAGGAAATTGAAAAAGAACAAAATGCTTCATCTTGAAGTTACTGTCCAAACTCAGTGCAACTGAAGAGCTAATGACCCCTCTTCATTTATCTGAAGTGTGTTTCATTGGAGAAATTCAATCCACAGTGTGATCTGTTGGGTTGTTGCAAGGTAGGGAAATAGGTGGCCCTTTGAACACTTCTGCTCCCAAAAGGCAGTAACGACCAAGTGTGTCGCTCTTCACTGAGCTCTAATTGAGTCAGGAAAGGAAAGAACTTGTATCGATGGGCGTGTAAAATTTAGAGATATTTTAACAAGTTATATCTTAAGGTTCTAAGCATATTTTGTAAAAATGGTTTATACATCTGAACTTTAGAATGGCCTGGATTTGTCTTCGCTGACCTTTGGAGAGCATTTCTTTCCTCTCTATTACTCTAAAGGAATAATCACAGTTTCCTTCAGGATATAGTAGAAAAGTTTAAGGTGAGTTTGCCTTATAAATTTAGATACCACATTGTTTATATAAAGTGCAAGTCGATGATAATGAACTGATTACTAAAACTCAGCAAACTTTTTCTTAAGTGTGTTTACTTCTAGGATGCCATGTTGGGAAGTTTATAACAGTTTTTGAAAATCCACTTCTGGAAATATAGGAGGAAAAGTTTTAAACTAAAATGGAGACCTGGATTCTGGCCCTGCTGATAAGTAACTTAATATGAGATTTTAGATAAGTCATTCAGACAAGGCTTGTATTTTGCCATCTGTAAAATGGGGAGTTGGACTACACATCTTTAACACATTAAGCGCCCTGTCAGTCACTGGTGACTGACACTATACTTTACATCTGGAAGACAAAACAGGCTGGGCGCTTAACATGTTAAGGTATCTTCTAATTTTTTCAATTTCTACTCAAAATGTAGAGTATGAATTTTGTATTTCATGTTAAATAATCCCATAATAAAACCCCTCTATATCATTTAAAATTTAGAAGATAGAGGCAAATAGAAGAGGCAGAGTTACTTACACGCTTACCATTGTGTTTAACCACTGCTATCATTTTAATGTATTTCTAGTCTCTTTCACATTTTAATAGAGTTATAACTATAGGCAGTATGCACTTTGGTATCCTCTGGCACGATTTTAAAAAGTCCTCATGATAGCAAATTTTCATGCTTTGTGAATGGATTTGAGTTTCAGAAGCAATCAAAAGTCAGACTCAATTCTAGTGACTCCAATGGGTAGTCATGCTAAGTAATTCTACTTAGGGTCCAAAATGAAGTGTGACAGCACAGCCAGTGTTGCTCAGTGGTTGAGAATCAACCCATGAACTTGTAGGTCACAGTTTGATTCCCACTCAGGGCACATGCCCAGGTTGTGGGCTCGATCCCCAATAGGGGGCGTGCAGGGGGCAGCCGATCAATGATTCTCTTTTATCATTAATGTTTTTATCCCTCTCTCCCTTCCCCTCTCTCTGGAAAAAACACAACAAAACAAAACATAAAAAGATAAAGAAAATAAAAAATGAAGTATGACAGCAAACCAAAGCTTTTTATGGTTTGCAAAACTCATGTTGACATCAATTTTAAATATTTTTCTAGAAACATTTTGAGTAAAGTTAGCATTCATTGGACTCAATGCCTGCCTTTCAATGCCCAACTGCATGTATATTCTGTGAGGTTCTTAACAATAAATAAAAACATTATGAGCATTTTATAGTTACCACCTTGTATTTTGTCTGCACTATGATGGAGTAAATTCTGAAACCCTGTACAATGATTTTAAATGCCCGATTCCATTGAAAAGGCACTCTCTTCACTCCCAACCTAACAGCTACAATATTACAATGAATGTCATTGTCCTAAGCCTAGCATACAAAGCCCGTGCAAGACATTTTATCACCAAACTTCACAGTTACCTGAGTTTTGGCCCCATAATTTGCCCAGTGTCACATAGTAATTGTAGAGATGGAATGAACACCTAGATCATTTTTACTTTAAAAAGCTGCTCTTTCAGTCATCCATGCAGGTAAAGTGAAGAGATTAATACTAATTATCATCATCATCATCATCATCATCATCATCATCATCATCATTGCCTAGTCCTGCAATAGCATCTTGGTAATATCCAAACGACTTGGCACTTTATTTAGATCCAGGCACCTGGTGTAGATTTAGCAGCAATCCAAGGGGACCACAATTTAGATCAGAGAGAAAAGAAAAACAAAGAGGATGAAAATGCTCTTAGGAGGATGAGTGGCCCTGTGGCAGGGAGGAAGCACTATTCTTAGGTTCTTTGTTCTTCGGGAAGGCTTTGCTTCTGTAAATTTCACAAGGATTAAGAAAATCAAACACTGAAACTGTAGGCTGTCCAAATGCCATACTCACAGAATTACTGGACTCCTTTCCAGTTTTATCAATTTAGAACCAAATCTACCTGGAATTAAAACTTGCATTTCTTTATTATTGTCTATTTCTGAAACACAAAGTAGAACCTGGGCAAATGTTAGTTCAAAGCAGAGTGAATAAAAATAATTTCAATAAAAAAGCAAATACTTTAATTATGTTTCTCTATATCTTACTAAGATTGTTTTCACTTAAGACATGCTATACCTCAAAGGATCAGCATGGTGGAGGGATTAGAATTGTTAATTGAATAGTGTATTAGTGTGATATTTAAAATGAAAAGTTTCATAGCTGGCTCATTGTGAACTTTGAGCTATATCAAGTGACCAGTCTTAAGGGGTTCTCAGTTTTTTGTGTAGTTAGCTTAGGGAAAGGTTAAAAACAGAAAAGCTGCTCTGAATAGTGGTTAAATAATTCTAGGAGAGCCCCATTACATATAAAAATACTAGAAGCCAGGTGCATGAATTTGTGCATGGGTGGGGGCCAGCCAGGGGAGGAGCTGCTAGAGGTTGGCCAGCTGGCCCCACCCCCAATCCTTCTGGTCATTCTGCTGTTCCAGTCACTTGGCTTTTATATATATAGATGTAAAAATGATTTTTTGTTTTTGTTTTATACTGAACCTTTGTGTTTCTAAAAATAAACTGAGAGCCCAGCTGGTGTGGCTCAGATGGTTAAGCATCAACCTATGAACCAGGAGGTTATGGTTCGATTCCAGGTCAGTGCACATGTCCGGGTTGTGGGCTCAATCCCCAGTAGGGAGTGTGCAGAAGGCAGCTGATCAATGATTCTCTCTCATCATTGATGTTTCTATCCTTCTCTCCCTCTCCCTTCTGCTCTCTAAAATAAAATAAACAAAAAATTAAAAAATATATTTTAAAATATATGTAGTTTAAATATAAATTAAATTAAAAATATAAACTATATTAACTTATAGCCCAAAATAGGACTATTATCTCTCAGTTTATTTTTAAAAGTATACTTTTATTGATTTTATTTTATTCATGGGTCAATGCTCAACCACTGAGCCACCTCAGCTGGGCAAAAAATTCTTTAAACAATAAAAGTTTGCTAAAGATAGAATAAAATGGTATAGATTTTAATGTAAAAGAAATAAAAGGAACTCTAAATAATATTCTAGAGATGTTTAAGGTATTGTTTAAAGTTACCAAATGGGTTATTAGGTGCAATAAAAAAAAAGATTTAATAAACTTACTTCTTACCTTGTGGAGTAGTACTTGCTTTTATTTGCCTTAAACTTGGTTTCCAAGCTCTAGCAGATGCACCTAGACTTGGTATGTTCCCCAAACATATTGATATTGACTTTGGTCATTCACCATCTTCACCTTCATCTTTCCTAAACAAAGGATTCTAATCTTGGTAGTCTGTTCTTATGTACTAATGAACAGTTTGTGAGTGTTTGCTATGTGCTAGGTCCTTTTGTAAGCAGTTGTATTTCTTCAGTACTTGGCACACAGCTCTATGAACTCAGAGCTCTAGTTACCCTGCTGCACAGTCAGATCTAGTTAATGGTGGGGCTGCGATTTGAACCTAGGCTGTGTCAGGCTCCAGAGTGGACACTTTCAACCATCTCAACTATGTGGCACTGTAGCATAGAATGGCCTTCTCTCCCTCCATCCCCTTTAAGGATCCTCAGCGTTGCTATCGACCCTTCAGCAAGTATCTGGTAGAGGCGTAGAACAAAGAAGACAGAGCCCCAAGCAAACCGTGCCAGATATGAGTACAAGGTGATGTGACTGACTTCACAAACCAAACCGAGCAGGGGAGTCCACACTTTCCTACATCAGTATTAATGCACGACCAGAGCCCACCGAGGCTCCCCTTGCTTCCTTGTTGTCATTTGGAATCCTCTCTGTTTCTGTCTTTGTCTGTCTCTGTCTCTCTTACACACACACACTCCCAAGAGTATCTACACAAGTACTGTCTAGAGCAGCACAACAGATGGGAATGAGGGAGGTCTCCATGGTTTATTTCTTACCTCATTATCCTTAGCTCTAACTTGTCTCAGATAATATTTCCCCTCTGACGACATCTTTTAACCCCTTATCATGAATTTTCCACCTGTTTCCCCATTTAATAATATGGGTTAATTTTACTTCAGCCCTCTGTGGTCAAAGAATCATCATTAGCCTCTTTTCCTATAGAATCTAAATGGGGGCGGGGGGAAAGAGAGGGGTTAGGCAATAGCATTTTCTCATATTGGTTCTACACAGTTAAGATGACAGCACAATATCTCAGGTTGTCTACTGGGGCATGTGCTGCTTTTCCAGTGTTGAGTTAGAGAGGAGAGATTCTAGGACTTTCATGATTCCAAGTAGAACAAGAAGAAGGGTACGATCCTTGCTCGAAGCCTAGGTGGTGACAGCTCTAGGGGACATTGCCAGACCACCGCATACAGCTACTGACAAAGAGCACTTGCTTGCCTGAGCTGGGGCCGGGCCAGGGTGTCAGCAAGAGGCTCTGCCCTCCTCCTCCTCCGTCCCCTGCACAGAGGTTCCATTCCTGAGCTCTTTTAGTCTTCACCTTCTGGAGGCCCTTCTGCTGGCCAAATGAACCATTGCTTGTAAGTTGAGGAGGGGGTAATGGGATGATGGATCTGGGTGGGCCATGGTCCTGCCAATCCTACCACTGTATTCTAGGTTGGGACTCAGAACATGTCCCCCACAGAAAGTCATTGTATCGTACATGATTGACTCCACAGTGCTATACTATGATCTCACGTACAACCTAGACAATTTGTGTAGGCCTCAGAGTTCAGTTATTGTGGGTACATGTTTATAACATTAGTTTACAATCCCCAATTGGTTGCCAAAAGTCTGAGCTGATTTTTCAAAGTGGATTCTCACTATTTTGTAGTATACTTTGTACATTATTACAGTGAGTATTTGATGAGAGTTTTTTATTTGTTTTTTTTGGGGTGGTGTGTGTGTGTGTGTGTCAACATTTTCAGTGCCCTTGGAAGGGAAATATTTTTAAGATGGTTCATATCGAACAGTTCTTCTGAAACAACCACGTTACAGCAGCTAATCTGAAACAAGGATGTGTAAAATCATATCATATATAGCAATCAAGAACATTCTTGGGTTTGGGCGCTAGAGAGACCAGGGCTTTGCCATATACTGACTGTGTAGTCTTATGAAATTGCATATCTTCTCAGCCTCAGTTTTCTCTTCAGTAAACCAATCTAATAGTCCCTACTTTGTAGGGTCTTTATGGAGACTAAATGAAACCATATATATTTAATTTAGAACCATGCTTTTATCACTGTTTTATGATAACTAATGAAATAAATGAATGACTAAATAACACTCCAGTACTTTGTGGAATGCATCAGTAAACTATTTTGAGGATAGTGTTAATTCGCTGATGGGATGGGTGGAACTATTGTCACTCAATGCTAATCAAAGAACTATGGAGGAATGTAACACATTTGCATACTTCTCTGAATGTAAACCACTTTCAAGGAGATTGCTTTTTATTGCTGATGTTTAAATGTGGATGAGACCATGCTAGGTCTTGAAAAGAGAAATGACAAAGTTAATTTATAGACATTTTAAAAAGAATTGAGCTAGCACTATTTCTATCTCATTTTGTTGTTAGTATTTTCAGTACCCAAGACCAGGGTCAGTTCTTAGCTGCTGAGGAAGATTGGGCAGTGGCGTGGCCTCATCCGTTAGTCACACATCTGTCATACCTACTGTATTCTATTTCAGAGCCAGGAGTAGTGCGCTGAGAAGTGCATGTTGTTGATGATGTTTCAGAGTAATTCCACAAGTGGCATGGTGGAAGTGATTGTTACAGATACTCTGTGAAGTCACTCACTGAAGATTGTTCTAAAGTGGAAATCTAAGCTTTAATGCAGTAGTCTCTCTCTGTAGGGCTAGAAGAGTTATTTATTTACCACTGTGAAGACCATTTTTTATGCATTTATTCTTTCAGTCAAGTCATTGTTCGATACTTTTATATAAAGAAAATGTAAAAGCAAAACATTTTAAAAGTGATTATTTTACTTTCCAGAAAGAGAAAGATTCTAGGTGGGATATATTACCTTGAATTGAAAGTCTCTTAGACTTATATAATTAACATTATCTATTTAGGTTTTCTAGTTAAAAGTATGTTTCTTCCCACAAGGATGAACAAGTGGGTTATTGCAACAGAGTTGAGAGTATAGAAACAGGTCCACATGTATATAAGAATTTAGTATATGAAACTGATCAACTTTAGAAAAAAATAGCATTGTGTCCTATAGCAAAACAAATTCTTAGGGGATGAAATAAATAAATGTAAAAAAATATATAAGATATATAAGTAAAATAAAATATGACAATTTTTCTGACCAATGGATAAAAAAAGTCTAAGCATAAAACCAAAAGGAGAATCATAAACTATTTATAAGTTCACTTAAAATTTGTAAAATTTCAATGTGATAAACACACAAAATACAAAAGCAAAAACAAACCATGAAAAAACATATGATATAAATTTTATATTAGAAAAAGGGTTAATATCCTTATATTAAAAAAAGTCTTGGAAATCAATAAGAAAACGATAAATTACCCCTCCCACACCCCCATTAGAACATGGGCAATAAAACACAAAAGAAAAAAATAAATTTCAATATACTTATAAAATGTTAATCTCAGAAATGGATAAAAGATAAATACAAACTTTATAAAATGAAGTTCCATTTTTAAAGCAACTAACAAAGGCATTTAAAATGGGATTGTTCATGGCTTTCTGGAATGGAAGCTACCACATATTCCAGAGGTTTAGGTCCGCACACCTCTGTGCCATGCTTTTGGCAATGTATAAGATAAAGCTTAAAATAGGCACAGCTCTGCATCTTTACCAGGAAGTGATCAGAGAAGTTTGCAAAGATTTTATGCAAGTAGGGGCATAACATTATTGAAAACAAAAAAAAAAATTAAAAAACAAAATCAAATGTCTCATAAATTTATAATGTTAAAAATTATAAATTTCTACATGGTGACTACTATGCATAAAAAACAGTTTTCGGTGATCAAATCATTTACAAAATCCTAAAGTATAATGCTACCATTAAAAATTAAGTTTTTGAAGAGCATTTAATACGATGGGAGATGTACATATTTCGATATTACATGACAGGAAAAGACCTTAAATTGTATCTATAGCAAGATCCAAAGGCTGAAAGGAAATACAACCAGTGGTAACTGTGGGGATCTCTGGGTGATGGAAATATAGATGATTTTTACTTTTTTCTTTTCTTTTTTTAAAAAATATATTTTTATTGATTTCAGAGAGGAAGGGAGAGGGAAAGAGAGATAGAAACATCAATGATGAGAGAGGATCATTGATTGGCTGCTTCCTGCACGCCCCCTACTGGGGATCGAGCCCACAACCCAGGCATGTACCCTTGACCAGAATCAAACCTGGGACCCTTCAGTCTGCAGGCTGATGCTCTATCCACTGAGCCAAACCAGCTAGGGCTCTTCCGTTTTTCTTGTGTTTCATCAGTCCAGGTAAAAACACTATGTTAAAGTAATTTAATCTCTATTAAATGAAAACTATCAATATCAATTTAAAACAATGTCAGTCTAAAAATGCATTATTTACATCTACGTAAGTTAAATATAACAAACGTATGCTGACTACTCTATAATTTTTTTTTCATTCAACAAATATGTGTTGAGTGTCCCCACTGTTGCCAGGTCTTGTTTTAGGTCCTAGGGGACAGCTATACTCCAGTGAACAAGAGAGAACAAACTTGGCTTGCCTGCCAGTGGCAGTGGGGGAGGAGCCGTGGGTAAAGGAGAGTTTCTATTCATGCTCTTTTCCGTGAAGAAATGCTCACTGTTTCTGTCCAATAGGTGACCTGACCCTTGACGTAGACTTTCTCTGAAGTGCGCATGCCTAAAGAATTAAACTAACCATGCTGGCATTGTTGCTTATGTGGCATAAAACATCACTGATACCTTGATTTTAGGGACGAGGGCACCAATGGAAGTTCTATGCTCAGAATTCTGGGTGATGCCCGTAACTGAAGGGTTATAAACAATGGGCTTAAACTGGTGGATCTTATTTTCAGATTCCAGTAATGAAGCGGAATTACAAATAGTGAAATTCTGCAACCGGTTGAGAGGGACAGATTGCTGCTGAGCTACTTCCAGGACAGCCAGGCCCCTATATGTGTGTGGCACCACTATTCTGGAAGGTCACCCAGGAGATTCCCAGCCACTTACATTCACTGATGAGTTCCAAGGAGGGCAGGAAGTACTCGTCACAGACAATAGACAGGGCCAGGAACATGTAGAGGATAATTAGGAAGTAGATTACGATGCCTCCATCTGCGCGCTCCTGTTTTGTGAAAAACCCTTCAGGAAACTCCGATGATGGAGAAATAACACATTGGGTGCTATTTCCTGGTGAGGAAAAGGAGGTGAAAGTTTGAAGGATGTTGAAATCACACATTCCAAGCTCACAAAGGGAAATTGCTTAAGAAATCTGTAAAGTGTGGGGTTTCTGGGTGGAATTTTAGGAACCCTGGTGACAATGTACATAGCCCTTTTGAATATGATGTAGTTGTAGATCCGGAAAAAAAAAAAAAAAAGTCTTTGAGACCCGAAAGAGAGGCTTTAATGAAATAAGCTGATGATAGTGGAAGAATTAAAAAGAGGAAATCATGAAGTCACTCCTCCTCGTCTGCTTCATTTTTAAAAGCGAATTCCAAACCCCTCTTCCTCCTCAAGTAGAAACTATAATCTCTGATCAGTAAGATTTCTAATATCTGAACAATTTCATTTTCCAGTTGCAGAACCCAAGTTGTCCCCAGGCCCGCGAACAGTCACCCACTGTCTGCAGAGTGAGTTTCTGGGATGAAAGATTTTTTCACGATGAACTCTCCAACAATAAAAACCGAGGCTGTCCTGCTTCATGGTGTTTGTGAATTATGTCGGTGCTATCTTTGAGGTTTATTTGAGGGATCAAAAGAGTTTCATATTCTTCCAAATGCTAAAATTCAGAGCAAGCACAGGAGGAAGCATAAGCAAAGGGGGTCAAGGGAGAATGTCCCTTTGTCCCTTCATTTATAGGCAGCAGCAGCAGCAGCAGCAGGGGTAGCTGACCCCTGCACCCACCTACCTGTGGCCCGTGGGAGACGCTGGGGCAGGGAGGCCCCCGGGGGAGGCAGGCGTGCAGCAGCCCAGAGGATGCTGAGGAGCAGGGCCCTTCTTGTCCACCGCGGACCCCCTTCTGTCTGCATGTCTGCTGCGCTCTTACTGCAGTGTGCAGCTTGAGGAGGAGAGGAAAGGAGGGTTAAGCTGGATCATGTGAGGAGTCTCCTTCCTGCCCAATGCCCTGCCCAAGGCACATTTCAGCAAAGCCAGTGCAGGAGGGAGGGTGATTGGGGCCAGCCAAGCTTCTCTGATCAGGAGCCCCAAGCCCCAGGGAGGCTGGAGGAGGTAGGGAAGAGAGCAGGCAATCCCGTCTACATCTGCCCTGGGCCCACAGTCCCTGCGGGCAGATCCTGGAAGCTTGTACTTTATGGGACCTTTATTTAATGTTTTCATACTGGCTCTGCTTTCAACTTTCTCTAGATTTGTAAGGATCTGAGCTTTTACAACTGCTCCCACTGCTCTCCAGCTCTCGCTTGTAGAAATTGTTGGGGCTGGTGTATGTATCTTCTGTGGCTAGCTTGGCAGCTTTTCTATTTCTGTTTTTTCCATTCATCCTTGTCCTAATTAGGGCCAGACGCAGGAAGGTGACTTAGGAGGCTACTGCCATCATCTAGTGGAGGAATGAATGATGGTGGCTTGAACCAAAACAGTGGCAATGGGCATGGAGAGGAATCAACAGCTTCAAGAATTGTTAAGGAGACAGATTGGATGCTACTTGATCATTGATGAGCTGTGCTCTCTGCCAGAAGTTATCTAAAATGCAAATTCAACAAGGCAGGGAGTGTTCAAATATAGACCTCTATCTTCTCCATCCTAACATTGACCAGGCTTGTGGCGTTATAGTAACATGTCGCTAGCTAATCTCACAGGCTCTAGAGCCAGACCACTTGGTTGGAGTCCTATTACTGCTGCCTACTAGTTATGTAACCTCTATGCTCCTCGATTTCACTATCTGTCCCACTAAATGGGAATGGTATAGTACCACCTATATTTGGGTGGTGAGAATTGCATAAATGAATGCATATAATTAGAATGCATATAATCTAATTAGAACAGCCACTTCCACAATATTATCTCTCCATTGGTTTATATTGTTATTATTATTATTATTATTATTCTTGATTGAGATAGAAGTTTCTTGGCCTTAAAGGAATTTTATAGCTTTACAGCTCTCATAGTTCCTTTGCTTTGCAGAAAGAGCATATGCTTGCTAATGTTTAGATTTAGAAAATGGGTTTTTCTGGAAAAGAGTTGCTTCTAGATGTTTGGGATCTTGGGTTGGTAAAAATTCTCAACCACCCTTTAGTTCTGCTGGGAATTGGTACCCACTATAAACCTCTCTGAAACTGTCATTTCGAGGAACTGGCTATTCAGATGTGTGGTGTGGTGGTGAGGCTGGGATGATGAGTCACTAAAGTGAAGCCCAGTAACAGAGTAGAGTTTCTGCTGCCCACAGCCGCGGGGGAGATGGACTGGCCCACTAGACCGTGGCTCAGTACCACAGTGGCTAAGTCCAGGCAGAAGGCCATTTACTTGGGTGTTGAGTGGAAGTATTTCATGAGTCTTTTTTCTCCAAAATGCATAGTTCAACCAATGAATAAAACTAAACATTATAAACAAGCAAAATAGCACACAAATGCAAACCCATCGTGAATACTTCCAATGTATAGTGTTAATCTGGGAAACAGGAAGTATCTGAAGATATAATCCTGTTACAACAGGAGAGCAATGTCTTGCATGCAGTAAGTCCTTAATAAACATTTGCTGATTGATTAGATTGTAGTGATTCTTAAAAATACACTCCATGAGCAAACATGTACTTGCTCTGAAAAGCTATATAATAAGGATTTACCAGGAAAAAAGAATTTAGTATGCTACTTATATTTGCTTTATATATTTATTCTTCATACTCTTAAAAAGCTTTTTATTGTAAAATAAAACACAGACAAAGAAAGCCACACAAAATAACTATAGTTTATTGTTATATTATTGTTGTTGTTATTGTCATTTTTATATGATAAATACCCCAGGTTAAGAAACAGAACATAGCCAGCCACCCTAGAAATCCATTCATGTGCCTCAATCTCAACTCCCCCTTTTCTCGGAAAATAACCAGACTCCTGACTTGTATAGTCATCACTTTCAATGTGTATTTTTAATAGTTTATCACCCACCCCTGATTGGGTGTCTCTTTTGGATAATATAGCTTAGCCTTTTAAAAAAGTCCTTTGAGTCTCTTTTAGTATAAAGATTTCTCATCCTTCCTTTTCTTTTCCTTATAATTTATCTGTTGGAAAATCCAGGGCATTTGATCTGTAGAGTTTCCCAGATGTTGCTGATTGTGTCCTATAGGACAGCTCAATATGTTCCTCTGTTTTCTATGTTTTTGTGTTGGGCAGCTGGATGCATAGGCTTGATCAGACTCAGTTCTGTCCCTCTGGCAAGCTAGACCGTGGTGTGATCTTTCCTCAGAAGCACACAATGTCTGCTTGTTTCTCTTTTGGTGACGTTAGCAGCCTTTCACGCTTATTACCTTAATTCATTCATTCTTTAGAGGTTGCCTAAGGGTGGCATTCTAATTCTATAATTTCTTTTTCATTTGTTACTTGGGATATTTTACAATGATATGATTTCTATCATCTACTCTTTGGGGACCATGGATACCCAGTTTATATAGAAATGACAAAAATACATGCTTTGATTATTTTCCTTTATTTATCAATTCTCAAGATTATTGGTTCTTTGTTTTCTTCCAAATATAATCAATTTGATTTTTGAAATTATTATAAATTAATGTATTGAAATATATTTGATGGGTTTTAATTTAAATTATATATTTTTATCTTCATCTGAGGATATGTTTATTGATTTTAGAGAAAGGGAGGAGAAAGAGAGAGAGAGAGAGAGAGAGAGAGAGAGAGAGAGAGAGAGAGAAACAACACTCGGTTGCTTCCCATATGCATTCCAACTAGGGATCAAACTCGAAACCTATGTATGTGCCCTGTCTGGGAATCGAACCCAAGACATTTTAGGTGTATGAGACTATACTCCAACCAACTGAGCCACTGGGCCAGGGCAGCAATTATCTTTTCTGAAGCTCGAATTTTCTCATCTTTAGCTGGTGGGAGCTTCTTCAGGTTGTCTTCTAAGGCCCTTTGACATGATCTTAATAGGTTTTGATATGAAAAATGTTCCAGGCTCATCTTACACATAAAACCAGCCATGTATCAAAAACACCTCTTTCTTTTTTAATTGAAAAGTGTATTAAGACCATGATCAAAAATCTAGGTTCCTTGAGATGCTCATTGTTATTGGGTCATTTCCATTATCTGAAGGGATGCTATTCTGCCCCTTTGTTTCTTTTAATCTTATAATTTTGTGTAGGATTTGACCTCCACACCTTTCATTTCCTCACTTCCATGAGAAATTATTTTTTTCCTGAACTTTTAGAAGAAGGTGTTCAGTCTAGCTTTTCTCAATGCACAGAGATCCCTCTGCCATTGTTTACCTGTAGTGAGATTTGCTGGCATTGTCCTCCACTCCTATTTTTATTGAGAACTTCTCTTCCCTTTTTTCTCTGATGTCTCTATCCTGCTCAGCTTTTATTCCATGTCTAGAAATTTCAAATCTCTATGCATCAGCTTTGACCTGAAAGGGAGCCCTGGTTGACCAGTTTTTAGAGTTCAAATATGTCAGACCTACTATGATCCCAGGTACTCACCCACTGTGGGACTGAGCCAAACCTTTCTTAGTTTTAACTGCTATTCTCAGATTTTCTGTGCCTTTCCTTTGTTTTCTCCCATAGAAGCTGCTGCTATGCATGTCGGGTGTCCAAGAGTGGTTTGTCCCCACTTATTTGTATTTGGGGTTTTTGGAGATAAGCGTGACACAATTTTACTTAAAATGCTGTTCATGGGTCTTTGGATTTGCTATCTAGTTGCTTTGTCTGTTTCTATGTGGAGATTCAGCAAGAGTGTAAAACCATGCCACTTCTGTCTCCATTTTGAAAAAAAATTTTGTTTTCAACCAAAGGAATTAATAGCTTTAAGAATAGCCATGAAGGGTTTTTTAGTACATTGAACAAATGCTTTGCTTTACAAAGATTCTAGTTCCATACAACCAGTGGGAAAGTTATCTGTTATGTAAAGCTGCATACAGCTAAATTGTTAGATAGGTTCGTGCTGAGCAAACAAAACAAAGCTGAACCTACTGGGAGTTTGACCTTGGGAAAATAACCTCACTTCCTAGGGCTTCCTTGTTCTCATTTGTAAAATGCAAGGGCTGGGCTAGATATTATTTTAAGATATGGTCTTAACTCTTCTCCTTACTAGCACCATATTAGACATTATTAAACTCTGAGTGGTGGTTTGTACTGAGAGTGGAAATTAAGTTAAGCAGAGAAGTTCCAGAACAAGCCACCTCTTGAAATGGCCAAGTAAATTAACCCATTAAAATGAGCGGTGAGGTGGTTATTGAGCTGTGATCAAGTTATAGATTGGTAGTCATATTTGTTTTTAAAGAACAACACTATCAGAATTATCTTCAGCTCTCCTTTGCTCACTGACAAACTTCAGGTTAAACAGTCTTCTTCAAGATACCTGGACCTCTCTGAGTTAGACAACACCTGTGATGCCTGGGAAGCAAAGCTAGCAGTTATGTGGTTACTGAATGGAGGGTCTTCATGTGCATCATTCAGTACAAGTATCCCATCATCCCTAGAGGATAGAGGAGTAGGTCTCACTGGCTGCTCAATAGAAAGACCTGATGGCTTTTAAACTTACTGATGCTGTGGCACTTACCCAGAACCAGTTGAATCAAAATCTATGGGGGAGGCTCTGGCATGGATATTTAAAAAGTTTCCCAGATGACTCTAGGAAGGTTGAGAACTACTGGATGAATATTGCTATCCATGCTTTACAGATGATGGATTGAGCCAATTGCCTAAAATCTAAAGTTACATAGTTCTCAACTAAGTAGCAGAGCCAGGTGGTAGACAAAGGTCTATGTGATGCCAAGGCTCATGAACATCCTTATCTGCTAAGCAGTGCCACTATGTCAGGATGGAAGTTCTGTGAGGGCAAAACCATGTCCAACTTCCTACTGCACTTCCAGTGTTCAACCCAGGGCCGGCTGGGCACACGAAGGGAATTTAATAAGTATTGTTGAATGAGCAAATAAGAAGTTCCACAATGACTTTTCCTTGACTACATCCACAGGACCGCATAGGAACACACAGGGTGTTTGTTACTTGGCACTTTGCTCCCATCAAAAGTCATCTGCTCCATTGTCTAAGCATTAGTGTCCCCTTTCTGAGTGGCTCAATTAGCTCTGCAGCTCCACCTGCTGATGCTTCAAACACAGTTGGGATTTCCAATTTCCTGTTGCAACGGACGTGGGAGAATCTATTAGGAGCCCTATGAAATCTGTCATTTGAAAAGATCTTTGACTATCCTTCATGGAATGAGGGCTAGGAATGCTGGTCACTCTCAGCCTTGTATTTTCTGCACTCCAGCACTGAAATGGAAGTTTGCAAAGGCTGTCCCTGTTACTGTGAAGACAGAGGAAGGAAAAGGAAGCATAGCTAAGGTGTTCCATGCTCTGATTCCATATATAATATATAAAAACTATATAATATACATCAGAAAAGTGCACATATTTTGTCACTTCCCTTTGCAAATTAAATATATAGAGTTGAGTTCCACGAGGTAACAATAAGGTGAGGGATTGGTTATCACCACGTTAAGAACAACCTGGGAAGGCTGGGGTAGAGGGTGTGTTGCATGTGAATGCATTGCTGTAGGGAGCCTTCAATGTCTCAGTTGCAGCTATCCCACGAATGGCCCTCTCTCAGCTGCTTGCACAGGAGAGTAGCCTGAGAATCCGTATGACTCAGAGGTTTCAGCTCAGCCTACATAGCTCTTTCATATTTTGTCCAACCATCACAGGAGTTGCTAGCTTGAGCCTCATGTCAGTCAGCTGGTCAGCATTCCACTCAATGGTTCACGTATTTAGAAGGTATCTGCCAGCTTTCCCGTGCTTCATCCTTAGTGAGTTCACCACCAAAAATTGGGGTCAAGCAATGGCTTACAGTATGACTGAAAACTTTCCATTTTTAACCCAGTTCTTTCACTGCTGTGTGGACCCAACTCAGTGAAAATTATTTAAAATATTTTCAACTCCAAGGAGACCTTCATGGTCTTCTCATCCCCCTAACCCCCTTCATGAGAGGTCATATTTCAATTCTCTGAATATTAAAGGGGAGTTCAAGTTTTGCAGATCAAATGTTATTTAAAATAAAAATATTTTAGAGTGTAAATAATTTTAGAATTAGCTAAACCTGAGTTAAATCTCCACTACTTCATTTTATTTATTTATTTATTTATTTATTTATTTATTTATTTATTTATCGAATCTATTGTGGTGACATTGGTTAATAAAATTATGTTGGTTTCAGGTATACAAGTCTACAGTTTTTATTCTGTATATTGTATTGTGTGTTTACCTCCCCGTCAAGTCTCCTTCCATCACCATTTATCCTCCCTTTATTCTCTTCTACCTTCCTCCACATCCCCTTTTCTCTGGCAATCGCCATGCTGTTGTCTGGAACTCAATACATGGGGGACACAGCACATGCTATTTAGGCTGTGTGATTACAGACCTAGAACATCTGCATTTGTAACTCCATGGGATCACCGTTTATATTACTAGAACTTGGCAGAGGCTTAGCTGTCAATGAAATTGAATGCATTGGACAGGCCATCAGCTGGAGGGAGGGAAAATAAGGGATTTTTATTAGCTATATTTAAAAAAAAAGGAATTTTACTTTTAGAATGCTTTTTAATATTCTTGCTCCCACTTCATTTATGTTAGCTTCGCTCTGTCTTTGTTGTAAGAATTTAAATAAAATCCTGTGTGAGTGTTCCAGTACTTGGTGGTTCACTGAGTGACCTGGAAAAAGGCCCGCCTCAGTCTGGCTTTGTCATTTTCTCCTCCGGCTCTATTTCATGGAGATGCTCTGAGGGACTGGTGAGTGAGACAAGAAGTGGAGGGGCCGTGACTCAAACATGCTGGAGTGTGGAGATTTATTGTCTTTACTTTAATATAATAAACCCCCTCAGGGTCTGAGTTAGCATCATCATTTTTCCTTAGTCTGCTCTGTGAAGGCTGCCAAATCTACGTGGAGAGATTGATGCCTCCTTTACTCTGAATAATAGGGACAAAGGCATTCATCAGGGATTCTTCAGAATTTGCTGGCCCTAGAATTTCTCCCCAAGGTTTGGAACTCAAGTGCCCTAGAGCATTTAGGAGGGAATATAAGAGAATGTGGTTCTGAAGAGAGAAAGCCAGTAAGTGCTTTGTAATGCTCTCTGTGCTGGGACAGGCTATTCACATTACTTTATGTGTTTTGAAGTCCTTCCTTGCTAAGCAGAGAGAGGTTGTCATAACTCTGTTGTGTGTGTTGGGGGTGGGGAGAGGGACAGGGAGGGCTATAGGAGTAGGGAAGTTGACAGAAAGATCGACTATTGCAATACGAGTAGCTCATGTTCCAGTCCATGCATTTCATGACTGTTGTTGGGACTGAGACTATGGTACTCAATCTGATCTGTTTTTAGCTAGATATTTCCAATGAACTAGAAGTGTATTACTATTTTCTAGAACCCAAGGACACACATATCTCACCTTTTTCCATTCTCTCCCTCTTTTTTCAGCCCCCACTCCCCTCAATGGATAGGTCACTATGCTAGACATGCAGGTGTACCTCCCAGGTTCTCCTCGAGGGAGGACTTATTGTCCCAACATGGGGGTGGGGGTGGCGTGTTGTCAGCAGGAGCCTCCAGAGACTGCCTGAGCTGTAGAGAGATGCCTCACGTGCTATCACACCATCTCCAGCTGTCTAAGCAAGACGGGGACAGGATGTAGAAGTCCAGCCATTTCAGCCTGACACAGACAACTCTGATGGGCAATGCTCATTTTGGAGCTCCCCGCTGGCCTAGGCTTCATTGGACCTGCTTTGAAGTTCAAGTTCTTCCACTTCCCAATTCTGCTTCTTTTCTTCCCTCTCACAAGTGCTGAGCCCTAATAAACATATGCCCCAAATTCCACGTTAGTAACAGCTTCAAAGTGCCCCAATCTGTGAGAGGCTCTAGCCTGCCTGGTCACTGGTAGAATCCTACTCTTGATACATAAACTGAGTTTTAGATTTTAGAGAACACATTTTTCCTTTAAAACAAATCTTGGCTTTGAAACTTTTGTTGTCATGGATAGAAAAACACCCACACAAACTGAATTTAAAACTCAAACTTGAGAAATGGCTCCTTTGTTCTAGGCTGTGTTTATCCTTTTTTTTTAAAGCAATGAATGCCATTGAGTCCATGGGTAGGTAGCCACAGGGCAAGAGGAAATAAAAAAAAAGAAAGAGTTGGAAAGTATAAAACATGGTCCACATTATAGCTATGATGCAGAGCTTTGTATTCTCTAGAGCACTGGACAACCTCTGGAGTTGTTGCTCTTTTGATGGAAGAGTGCTGTTCTTTCCGCCAGGTTGCTGTCCATTGAACAACTGGGCTGGCCGCGACTTAGTCTCTTCCTCAGCAAACTCTGCTCCAGGTGAGTTGGGAGGCTGTGTAGATAGGATGAAGCAGCAGCCACGATGGCAGGAATGGCTTTAATCTAGTTAGAATATTTTAATTTCAGCCCCTGTCTTTTCTGCCCTTCTTTTCTCAGGTGCTTATTTCCTGGCACTGGAGTGCCCTTCTTAATCCAGAGATTTTCGGATTCCTCCTAGACACATAGGGGACAACAGGTTCTCTTTCAAAGGGTAGCCTCCTTTTCTGTGCCTTCTGTGCTTATCTTTTGACTGTGATGGAGCAGCCATCAGTTTGTCCTATGTGGGGACTCCTGTCACTGAACAGTGTGGCCACGGAGAACCCAAGAGATCAGTGGTCTTGAATTCTCTTTTAAAGGAATTTAGCTGCAGCAGTTAGCATTCAGTCAGCAGCCCCTTAAGCTTCCTTGGCTTCCTTTTAGGAGGGGTCATGATGAGGAATAGGTACTCAGCTGCCATGTGGATAGAATCTCTCAGCGGACTGTACTTTGTGGAGTAAAGGTCTTTATGTGCCTGGGACACTGAACCAGGCTCAGATGTAATAGCCAATCTCAAAATTCGTAAAGACCCATGGTTTTCTTTAAAAAACAAATTACAAAATTTGTTTGGCCCTTTTACATGGTAAAGTAGATAAATGTTCCCTAAAAAATATATATATATATGAATTTTTAAAAAAGCTTTTTTGAGCATCTACTATGAGACATCTCATGTTCTAAACCTTTACACATATTATTGTATTTAATTTTTAGCAACAACTCTAAGAGAAAGTTTCTACTAATATTTGCATTTTATATAGGAAAAAGGCATCCATTCTGGTTCAGCCTCTCACTGTTCATAAGGAGTTGCTAACTACCTTTCTGCCACAGTCTTTTCATGGCAAGGGTTCAGGAATCTGGAGAAGGGGCTGCGACATAAATGGATATACTAGACAAGAAATATAAGTTTGGAAGGCATTTGGGGGAGCCAGGCGGAAACCAGCTCTCTAGTGGAGTGGGCTCCCTGAATGTCCGGACCCATGGCTTTTTATTCACACATTTTTCTCTTTAGCAAAGCAAACACACATATCAAAGGTAAGGTTTGGTAAACAGTAAAGGATTATCAGGTTAGGGGAATTGCCTACAGCTGTTCAGCCAGCAGGTAATAATATGCAGATTTTCAGCCCTGATGAATATCAGAAGTCCATCAGCCTTTTGAGGACCTTTCACATTTATTATGACCTGCTGGTCTTAGCCTCCAGCACATTTCTTTTTGAGTTACTCAATAACTATTTGCTGAGCACCTATTGTATGCCAGGTGCAATGCCAGTACTGGAGGCGGAGTGCTGAATAAAATACAATCATGGTCCCTGCATTGTTGGAAGTCAAAGATGGTTGGGGTGTGCGGTTCTTGAGGAGCAATACTTGCATATTAGATTTTTTTTTTTTGCTGGGGAATAAACCTCAAACCCCTGCTTACTGCCTAATTTTTCTTAAAGACTTAGTTGGGAGAAACCAGGTTTCTGAAAAATTTCTAAAAAATGTATTGTATGCAGCCCATTTTCCTTCCAAGTTCCCAATCTTAGTGAATGACACCGCCCTGGTTGTCATCCTTGACACCTACTTCTCCCATTTCCTACCACATTTATCAATCACTGAGTCCAGGTAGCTCTTTCTCCTAAACATCTCTTGGGTCAACACATCCTTCTCCATATCCAGTGCTACCATCACCTGTTGCCCAGACAACCAGGTGATGGGAGCCTCCTGACAAAGGTGTCATCTCTTTGCCACTCTACAGCCCACTGTCCTTTCAACACCTATGTGTGAAGTGGCCAGTTGGATATACAAGTACACAGCTCAGATGTGCAGCCTGGTGGAAGAAGAGGTGTCAGCAAATGAATTTCACAAAGAGGGTCACTGAGGTAGGAGGAATACCAGAGGGATGTGGTATTGCCAGGGTAGAAGATGGGTGGTTTCCAAGGAGGAAGTGATAACAGGTTAATATAAAACACAAAACAGCCCATTATATCTGCCAACACAGGGATCATGGGTGACCTTAACAGAGGTGTTTCATTGGAGTCCATAGGACAGAAGTACAATACCTGTGAGAAGGAAAGAGCAGAGGTGGATTTTTGTGTGTGTGTTTGTTTTTTTTTTCCCCTGTATGTGAAAGAGAAATTGAATTAGCCGTTGAAGGAGAATATTAGATGTGGGATTTGTTTTGTTGTTTATACCATGGAAAATTCTATAGCATGTTTGTGCATTGATGGGAATGATCCAATAACAAGCAAGAGACTGAAAATGCAGCAGAGAGAGGGGATCCTTGAGGAGGTGCTGAGGATGAGGATCAGTCCCAGGCCCCAGAGGACAGGTGGGCCTTCGTTGGAGGAGCTCCGTTTCCTCCACTGGAACTAGAGCAATGGGGAAGATGGACAGAGAAAAGGAGATGAATAGATTTTGTGGGAGGAAGATATATGCATTCTTATCTGATGGTGTCTACGTGTTATTCTCTTGAACAGCATTTTTCTTTTTAATTTTATTTTTCAATTACAGTTTACATTCAATATTATTTTGTATTAGTTTCAGGTGGATAGCATAGTGCTTAGACAATCATTTACATTTGTTACAAAATGTTCCCCTAGATATTTCCAGTACCCACCTGGCACCATACATAGTTATTACAATATTATTGACTTTATTCCCTATGCTGTACTTTACATCCCCACGACTGTTCTGTAACTACCATTCTGTACTTCTCAATCCCTTCACCTTTTTCACCCAGTCCTCCAGATCCCCTCCCCTCTGGCAATGATGATTTATATATTTTTAAAGCAAAATATCATTTAAAATACCATGTTTAATTCACATTTGAATAAGGTTTGAGGAACAAGACTGTAAAAAGGTATAAAATAATCATTGAGACTGGAAAAGCTTACTAGGGAAACATACTAGCAAGAGGAGAGTCAAGTGTTTTGTCCAGTTTGAGCTTTTGATCATGAATTTAAAGTGAAACTGGTCTGCTATATTTTGGGTGTATGTTTTTTTCTCCAGTAACTATTTTTTAAAAATCTTTATTGTTGAAAGTATTACATGTGTCCCCCTTCTTCCCCTATTGACCCCTCCAACCCACTCCTGCCCCCTGCCCAGGCCCTTACCACCCCACTGTCTGTGTCCATGGATTATACATAATGCATACAAGGTCTTTGGTTGATTACCTCCCACCCACCTACCCTCCCCCGCCTTCCCTCAGAGATTCTGTGCTCTGTTCTATGCTTCCATGTCTCTGGATCCACTCTGTCGATCAGTTTATTTTGTTAATTAGATTCCATATATGACCCAGTAACTATGTTTTAAATGCAGTGTGGATAAATTGGACTCAGCTGGTCTTGGTTTGATTTCATGCAA
The DNA here is from genome assembly GCF_027574615.1 of Eptesicus fuscus. Lineage (NCBI taxonomy): Eukaryota > Metazoa > Chordata > Mammalia > Chiroptera > Vespertilionidae > Eptesicus > Eptesicus fuscus. The sequence goes on from NC_072477.1 coordinate 60,049,383, forward strand.
GAATGACAGAAGAAAGGTATAAAGGAGGAGAGGAAAATTTCAAAGAGATGATTGTAATTATAGACATGTGATATAAATGAGTAAGAAGGAAAAAGAAGAGGGAACTCACTTGTGGATAATGAGAATAAGGTTGATGGTTTGGAGATATCAATAGGTTAAAGAATTATGTCAGTGAGCTGAATATAGAGGAGGGTCAGAGAAACAGATTTGGAGTTGATGCTGATTGTAATAATGCCCAGGTAGTGTGTAATAAGACTACTGGTAGATCAGCTGTAATAAAGTGGGGAGAAAAGCAACTGGAGTATAGAGAGTCAAGGAGCTGAAAATCTGGAGTTTAGATGTCATCTCATTTTGCATACATCTCAATGTTTTATAGTTGTTGGTCTATTGAATAAGTACTACATTTGTCCTGTCACGGCTTCTTTCCTAATTCCCAGTATAATACCTGATCTATAAAATACTCAATATATATTTACTGAATGAACAAATAAGTTCATTCTTTTAAAAAATTTTAAAGTTTCCTTTGAATCAAGAGCTACGCCCTGGGACATCATCATCTTGACTCCTCATGGACCACTTTTTGTGAGCTGCTTCCGGGGTAATGAAATGTACTGCTGCCGTGGATGCTGTAAGAAGCACTGCTGTTTAATTCCCCACAGTATTTTAATACAAGAGTATGCTGAAGAAGTCATTCACTCCCTCACACAGCACTCCCTTCATTAGGCCCCACAAGGGCAATTTTCCTAGGATTTCATTGCTAGGATAACCTGTGACTCTCCTAAGTGAACGGCGCTTTGTGAGTCTCATAAGCAAGCATGTTTTCCTCTTTGCTTTGCCCATTTCAAGCAGATTTATGGCTCAGGCTCAGCTTTAGCAATTATGCATAAAAATGTGGTATGTGTTTCTTAGGAATGATTTTACCCTTTGCTTTATCTGATTATCATTTTCTGATTTCCTCATCATGGTGATTTCTTCTCATGGTTTTTTTCCCTTCTATTCTAGACTCTTTCTTGAGCATTTAATGCTAAAGTGTGTTTCCCAAGTTTTAGCTACATGGAATTTTTTTTTAACCACTTCAATTGGTGCAAGCTTCTGGTGATCATGGGGAAAGCAAACCCATTATTTTATAAACGATGATAGTAAAGATTCATCAGATTATGACCATTCATAAATAATACATGTTTCTGAGGATTTATGGAGCTAATCTTTTTGAGTTATGCTTAGAATGTCTACAGCATATAGTTTTAAAAATGTCACCTATTTTGGATTTAATAGCAGGCACAAAATTGCTTACAAAAAGTGAATGCATTTCTGAGCACTTCTCAATGAAATAAAAAGCTCCTATCTGAGACTGTTAATTTAAGGAAACTTATTAATTTTTTATCATATATTTGCTTAATCAAATGATATAATAAGTGTAAAGAGAACTGAATCATGACCAAGGAGTCTGGGAGCCTTATAGGAAGGGCACATGCAATACTAAGCAGAGGTCCGATGACAAATATGAACAGAAGAACTGATGCATGGGAAGAATAAATGAAACAGAAAGATAAGTGAAATGCTACAGGCCTAAGCAATAGGCATACTGGACACAAAAATCTACAGACTGTAAAGAAAATGAAAGGGGGAAAAAGAGGAAGTGTTACAATGTTAGTTTTGCAATACATCATATTGGAGAGTCATTAAATATAGTAAGTACATTACATGCTGTCACTATGGGAAAGTTGAATTCATAACACAAGCTGAGACACCTACTATGTTTTACAAGTGTCCTTTTCCGCAGATAGCAATGCAAGCCTGCGGGACAAAGAACGATACATGGGCACCCCTCAGCCAAGGCATGTGCCCCGGTGGAGTGAGACCCCACCACTGCATGTAGGTTGGTTAGGGACAACTGGTTGCTTCTTTCTCTATAGTTTGATCACTAGTCTCAGTAAGTGTTGTATAGAGAAGAATGAGATTGTTAATGGTGTTTGCAGTGAAATATAGGAATAAGTAAATAAACAGCATTAGAGTTTTATCAACAACTGTAAAGATCTTCCAGAATGGTATAAGTTATATTGGCACAGCTAGTTTTACATATTTTTGTAAGCTACCTCCAGTCCTTTCTTGGGAGAAGCTGGGTTACTCCTTAAAGAACATAAAACAAAACTACATAAAGTCATATAATCACTACTGGATTTTTGAAAAATGACTCTGGGGATGAAATGCTTATTGTTAGTATTATTAGAACTACGAGCTATCATACATTGTGTGCTTCTAATTTGTTAAGCAATATGCTAAACATTTTTATGCCTTATTTAGTCCTCATAGCAATTTGATAAGTACAATCACTATTCCCATGGATGCAATCTGGAAATATTTAGTGAGTTCTTAATATGTGCTGGCAACTTCTCTAAAGTAAGGGAGACAAAGATCTTGCTTTCTTGGTGCTTCCCTTCTAATGGAGGACGATGAACATAGTACTGAATGCTAGGAGGAGTGTACAGTGAGACAAGGGGATGGAGAGTGACAGGAAATGCTATTTCAGGCAGGGTGATCTGGAAGGACCTCTCTGAGGACATGCCACTGGAGAAGAGACTGGTATACAGAGAGTGTGTCATTTTACAAAAGAGGAAACAAGAGCTCAAAAAGGCTAAGTAACTTGCCAAGGTCACACAGATGGAACGTGATAGAGCTGGAATTCAAGTCCAGGCGTCTCAAACTCTGGAACCTTCACTTTTCACCATTAACTTCACTGCCTCCAGGTTCCAGGCTAATTCCACGGCAGGCCCAGAGGGCAGTTTTGAAGGGAGGATCTCAACTCCTGGAATTCCAACTTCCCAAGTCAGGGCTTGCTGCTTGCTGAGGCTCAGTGTGGCCATCTTGCTATGGCCACGGCAGTGTGGCTAGGCTACAGCTTCATGGCTGGGAATCCGTTCTGCTGTGTGAAAGCAGTGGGAGGGGAGTGTTTTGGGGAACTGCGATGCACAGAGTTAGCACTTCCAATGTGCTGCTTGACCGGGAACCTGCAGAATGTTCACACTGCTTGAGGGTAATCCACGCTGTGTTCTTGGCCTGAGTCCTACATGATAAGACTGGTAGCAGCGGGAATACATTTCCCCCCTCTGAGCTCCTCATTTATTTTCAGTTACGCTGCAGTCGCTGCTGGAAGGGAATGCGACTCTGTACCATTTACACTCACCAGCCTACATTTGTCCAGGTAGGACTCCTGTTACATTCCCATCTCCCCCTTGGTATTCCCAGTGTGTATGTCAGTCTCTTGTGGTCCGATGGCACTGTGTGTATAGCCTGGGTCCAATCACCTTCTCTCCCAGTCCAGGGATGAGCATGAGTAGTAGGTGCTTGTTCATAAGAAGGAGGGAAAACCATTCTATTGAGAGTAGCCTGGATCTGGGATAAGTTCCAGAAGAAACCCTGGAATTAGCCTGAAACCTGGAGACAGTGAAGTTAATGGTGAAAAGTGAAGGTTCCAGAGTTTGAGACGCTTGGACTTGAATTCCAGTAGTGGTTATATGACTTTATGTAGTCTAGTTTTATGTTCTTTAAGGAGTAACCCAGCTTCTCCCAAGGAAGGACTGGAGGTAGCTTACAAAAATATGTAAAACTAGCTGCGCCAATAAAACTTATACCATCCTGGAAGATCTTTACAGTTGTTGATAAAACTCTAATGCTGTTTATTTACTTATTCCTATATTTCACTTCAAACACCATTGACAATCTCATTCTTCTCTATACGTGCAAAATAACAGTCTTCAAGTGGATGTAGATTTGAATACATTTGAAGTTGTTGATGTCACAGATGGTCTCAGAAGAATTATAACCTGTTCATTCATTTGCTCATTTATCAAGTACTTATTAAGTACCTTTAATAGGCACATCACAATTCTTGACACAGGAGATACAGAGAGCACATGGTCTCAGGGGAGAGAGAGACATGAACAAGATCATTGCATTTAGTGTTACAAGTGGTTTAAAGGAGGCATAAGCAGGGTGATGTGGGAAAAACAAAGAGTGACACTGTTGGGGAATCCAAAAAGGCTTTACAGAGAAGGTGCTGTTGGAGGTGGACCTTGATGGATGAGTAGAATTTGCCAGGGGAGGGAGGAATGAAGGGTAGTATAGAGGGGATGGCTTGTCCAAAGACGCAGACTTCACGCTTGGCCTGGCTTACTCAGAAAACAGCCAGGGGACCTGAGATGCCCCTGCAGGGAACTGGGGGAGGGATGACTGGCAGAAGGCTGGCTTGACCAAGGGCCTCTGCTCCCAGGCAGGGGGCCAGGCCTTTTTCTTTCCCTCCGTGGAATGGAACCATAGGTTTTTGGAACAAAAAGGGGCCTTAGAGAAATCTAGTCGTTAAAGAACCGAGACTCAGATGGCGTCTGAATTAAACTAGAAATTTAAAAAAAAGAATATTATTTAAGAGTTACTGTCAAAGGAAAAAACCTTTTGAGGATTTCTATTTTGATTGAATTCATCTATGTTATTTATCAATGTAAACATTTTGTTTCTTAAATGTACTAGTGTTTCAGTGGCGGACACTGAGTTGTAAAGATATCAGATTCTTACAGCCAAGTTGAGTCTGTCAGCAAGTTTACCGCAGCATTAAGATTAATGCTGTGGCCAGGCACCCACACCACACAGGTGGGAGGATAAATTGGAACAGTCCTCCTGAAGGGCAATTTGGCAATGTACATCAAACAACCTATGAAACCTGAACAGCGTTGACTTCTAAATTCATTTTTAAAGAATCTGTTCTAAGGGAACGGCCAGGAATGCATCTACAGTATATTTATTCATTGTAGTGTTGTTTATAATGTCAAAAAAGTAGGTAACTTACATTTTCTAATAAAATAATTATGGTACAATGGAGTGCTTTGTAGATGTTAAGATGATTAAATAAAATTACTTGTTTATATGGATATATAGTTCTAAATGAAAAACAATAGGTTACAAAATAATAACCCTAACCTTATAATATATAAAAGACTAAGTGACTGACCATCTGTCCATCTGACCATCCGACTTACCGACCAGCTGGTACATATGACGCGCACTGGCAATTTAAAAATAAACATTGATACATTTAAAAAAATAAATAAATAAATAAAAATAAACATTGACTCATGCACGTGCGATACATATAAAGCTCTTGCTGGCGCCAATCGCATGCGTGTGTTTTGATCTGTCATTGTCCATCGTGAATTTGGTTGATATTTCTATTATAGAGAAAGGGCAAATAACGATATTAAAATATCTCTTCTAATTAATTTCCTTTCAATGTGCATGAATCCATGCACCAGGCTACTAGTCTTGTACTATTTAGATATATAGTCTATGTATGTGTATGAAAAAGTTTAGAAAAATATATACCAAGATGTTAATAGTGGTTATGACTGAGTGGTAGAATAAGAGCCAATTCTTAATTTATACTATTGGTTTATCTATATAATTTTTAGGTTTTTTGTTTTGTTTAACAATTAACATGTATCACCTGATTATTTGTGCAATACAAAGTCATACATTATTTCCCCCCATGTGTGCAGACTGGCTGGTTGCTTGTTCACCACACCCATTTAAGACTCTTCTGTTGTTCCATTTAAGACTGGCCAACAACTGGGGGAAAAGAAAATGAAAAAGTTTGGGACCATATATTAAGGTTGAAAAAACTCTGCCTATGTAGGCCATGTCTGTGATGGGAAAGATAAGCTAGGTTTATCTCCACTTCTTTATGGAAAACACAAATCTTTAGATTAAGCATGGCTGGCCAAGTTCCAGAATTTCCATTTCCTCAGTAACTTAGCAGTGTAATATTTGGATAAAAGCATCTGCTATTTTTAAAATCATCTATGCTGAGCAAAAGTCTTACCCAGACACCTGGATTCCCTTTCAGAAATCATGATTTTCATATTCAGCATATAGAGATGGAAATAATGTGCGGTTAAGTCAGTCCTCTTAGGGGGAGTTGCTCATTTGTTCATTTGACCACTTATTTTGACTCTGGTATTGAAATGGGGGAGGGATGACTGGGGGAGGGAACTGGGGGAGGTGTCTATTGAAATAGACACCCAAATCTAGTGTCTATTTCAAGCACTTTCAGAAAGAATTCTGTACCTTGGGTTTTATGAAGATGGTGAAGGAAAAAGAATGAATTGAAACACCATTCGCTGTTCTTCTTCTTTTTTTTTTTTTAAAAAAATATATATTTTGATTTCAGAGAGGAAGGGAGAGGGAGAGAGATAGAAACATCCATGATGAGAGAGAATCATTGATCGGCTGTCTCCTGCATACCCCTTACTGGGCGTCAATCTTGCAATCCGGGCGTGTGCCCTGACTGGGAATCAAACCATGACCTTCAGGTTCATAGGTCGGCGCTCAACCACTGAGCCCTGCTGGCCAGGGGGTCCATTCGCTGTTCCTATGCATAGACTTCAAGATGCAAATGAAAGGTATGCAGCAGATTCTGCCCTTTCCTCTTGTCCTTCCTCACCAAGGATCTTAGAGATAACCTTTGATTACACTAATTCTGGTCCAAACTGATTTCTTTTCTGCAGGTCTCATGTTGTTCTTAAGTAAACAGGTCTTATGTGAAAAGATCTGCATCCTGCTTATGCCTTTATTGCAGAGTCTTTGCTTATGGCAGAATAAAGGACTGAGATATTGTGTCGATTTTCCATTTTTCCTCTGTATTTCAGATGGAAAACCAAGTTGTTTGTATTTCTTTAGCCTGGAAACTTGCAGGTAAGAGAAGAGGAACTGCTTGAGAACAAAGGCTGCCCCTGTGTGTTATACAATCTTGAGCTCATCAGAGAGATGGAGTTGGGTGCAGGACAAGAATGGTGCAGAGCGAGCACCTTCACGACAAGGTGAGAACAGGGGACTCCCGGATATTGAGAGGGGTCTGGAGACCAGCCAGTCTGGAGAGCAGTGGGACACACCCTGTTCCCCAGTGCTCTGCAAGGGGCAAGGCTTTGAGGGCGAAGGACAGGAGAGTACCTGGGCAGGATGGGCATAGGTTCTCTGCTTCAGAGCTGTCAGACTGCAAGGGACCATGTGGACATGAACTTGGAAGATGTCAGAGAAGCCGTTAGGAAAATGAGGACCTGCCCCTGTTTTCAAATACTGGAGGCTGGAATAAAGTCTGAGGGGCCATATATCTCCAGCCCTGAATGGCGCGAGCTTGGGGCTTATGTGGTTGATACAAAGAAAATGGTTTCTGGCTCCGAGTCCTTCAGACACACGTCTTAGAAGACCTTGTTTCCCTTCAGTATAGACTTCTGATTGTTGTGGCCATAAAAAGAGGTTGGTTGAACTGTTGCGTTCCCTTTGTAAGAATTAGTCATTTGTGATCCAGAAGCTGAAGTTTTAGGGGCTGTGATTATTTATGGAGTTTGTGACTCTTTTGTGCGGGAAAAGTCACTTCCAGTTTGGCGCTAAGAATAGATAACCCATTTTTGTAGCTTCATGAGATCTCCTATATCACACTATTAAACATCATCCCTCCCCTCTATATCAGCTCCAGCTATAATTGTTTCTCTGTGCCTTGGAGCAGGTAATCCATTTTTAGTTACGCTATTAAAAACTATGCCATTGATTATTCCTTGGTTTATGTCATGGTTCCTGAGGCTATGATTTAAGTCACTGTAAGTTTGGATCTCTAATAGATGTTGCTTATGCATTGGATGGGACTGTTAACACAGGCTGGAGCAAGGAGGACGACACAACATGGAAATGAACATGGGTTACTTACTCCCTGTGGATGAGAAATAAAGTCAGGAGCCCTGACCTCAGGTTTCTGAGAGCTCAGTGGAAAAGTTAGAACATAGTTACCAACACCTTTAACACACAAATAACCTTAAAATAAGGCAGGAATTAATAAGGGTGAGACTCAAGTTACAAAGCATTATGGGCGTTTAAAGACGGGAGAATTTATTTCTGGATGGAATACTTGTAGAATAGTCATGGATGAGGCATAGGATGTGGGGAGGTGAAGGAAAAGGTAATTTATATGTCTATTTTTGAGGAGGCATTGCAGCTAAAGCCTGTGGATTTGGTTCTTAAGATAACCCACAGGCAATCCAATCCACCATATTTTTTTGTATCTTCAGCCTCAGTTGGAGGTAGATTGGAACAAGGTAAAATCATGTTCCATTTCTTTTTAGGGGAGTTTGAATTCATTCCATTTTCATTTTCCCTTTTCATTCCTTTTAACAGAAGATCTAACTGAGCCAATAGTGTCATTTCAGCATTCTCCAGAGATGGGGCATGACTGGGCCGAGGGGAGGCTTAGGACCTCCCTTACCCCTTGGCTTTCCCCATGTTAGGTATCCAGCAATTTATAGCTGAACAGCCTGGAGACATTGACTCTTTTCTCCCCCTCTCCCCCTCTTCTCTGCTCTGGTGCCACTCTTAGGCCCAAGGGAGTGAAATGTGGAGAACGTGGTTATCACTACAAGGTGCTCTCCACACGCGGCGGCGGTCTTCAATAAGGCAATGGTGAAGAGGAGAAGCAGCTGGATAGAAAAGGTTCCACACATAATGGCGCCAGGCCTGGCTGTTGTATTGCAATATAATTGTAGTATCATAATCATTGAGCACTTGCTTGCCACAACACTCTTGGCATGCATTATCCTATTTACTCCGAATCACTACCCTATGAAGGAGATACAACTGTTATCCTTATTTTACAGATGAGGAAACGTAGGCAGAAACGGTAAGACAATTGTCAAGGTTACCAGCTAATAAGCATTAAAGTCTGGTTGTAGAGTCCCAAAGCACAATTTCCTTTTTTAAAATTTTTTTAATCCTCAACTGAGGATATGTTTTCATTGATTTTAGAGACAGAGAGGAAGAGGGAGGGAGAAAGAAAGAGATAGAGATAGATAGATAGATAGATAGAGAGATAGATAGATAGAGAGAGAGAGAGAGAGAGAGAGAGAGAGAGAGATTGAATGGTTGCCTCTCATATGCACCCCAAACAGGGATTGAACCCACAACCTAGGTATGTGCCCTGCCCGGGAATTGAACCCATGACTTTTTGGTGTACAGGATTATATTCCAACCAACTGAGCCAGACTGGCTGGGGCTTAAGCCACACTAACTGCTTTCAAAGAGCAGAGCAGGGAGTGTATAGGGAATTTCTGCTAGTGCTCTCAGTATTCTAGTAGGTAATGGAGATATTGCTAAGTTTACTTACATTAGCAGAGATAATTTAATGAACCGCATTAACACAAAAACAATGGTTGTACTCACAGAATTCATGTCTCTCATTTCCTCAGATATTTTCTCTGTCTTGTGCCATCAATAGGGCAGTGGCTAAACTGGCATTTTTAAAAAGCATCAATAATGAATTGAAATAGCTTTTTGATGGAAAAAGTATTGATAGCCTATAAAAGAGTAACACGTTTAATAACTTGCCTAGAGTTGACTGACAACAGCAAATGAAACACATTTGCAGCATGTTGTATTTTGTTGGTTTAGATTCTGAAAAATAAATAAGCCAATAAACTCTCCTATTGAAGATTGCTGGCTGTGTGTCTTGAGTTACAGGACTGTAATATTGATTCTCCAATCAGGAAACATGAGTTTGCATCCCTAAATATGCCTTTGCTTCTCAGACACGTATTTGTATAATTCTTCAGCTTCCTGTAGTAGGACTGATATTGAACCTATATCCTATGTTCACTTGTCATTTACAGGTTCACAGCCAATTCTAGACGCTGTTTCCAATACCAGAGAGAGGGAACATTTAGGTCTGAGAGAACCTGGTTATAAGGGAGAAGGTGAGGAGTGCAATGTTGTGCTGTGCATGAGTATGATTTGATAACTTCTTTAAAGGGGAAAGTTTAATTCCTTGTTTTTCAGTCAGGTCAAAATATTCTCATATGAAATTATCTGCATCAAGAAAGATGTCATGTAACAGAAGAAAAGGAAAGCAGTAGTTGCTATGGCGAGGGGCTGGGGCTGGAGGGACCTATACTTTTCAGTATATGTGATTAATTCTTTTTGCACTTCATAGTGTGTGCATGTTTTACCTTTTCACTAAAACACAAATGAGTTTCCTTTAAGACTGTATATGCCCTTAATAGACCTATTGCCCTGGGGTCCTAGAGAACAGTGTATGCCAATTCCAGGATCATATAAGGTTAAATTTCTTAACTTAATTTCAATTTATTTGCTCTCTCTCTCTCTCTCTCTCTCTCTCTCTCCTCCTCTCCCTTAAGACTTGGATTAGGGAGATAGGCAAGTATAAAATCTGCAGAGTGGGCCAATCAGGTTGCAGACCAGGCAGGGAAGAGCCGACTTATAGTTCAAGACCATCTATTGTCAGAATTCTTTCTTGCTGGGGAAGGTCAATCATTTGGGGGGAGAGGTCAATTTTTTGTTGTATTTAGACCTTCAACTGATTGAATGAGGCCAAACCTCACTTGGGAGGGTAATCTGCTTTATTGAAAACCCACTGATTTAAATGTTGCTCTTACTCCAAAACACCCTAACAGAACCATCCAGAATAAGTGTGTCCCAATATCTGGGCAACATGGCCCAGACAAAACAAAATGACACATAACATTAATCATCACAGAGACCTAGACACACAGGGATGAAGATGATATGAAGGATGATGTGAAGATGCAGGCAGAGATCAAAGTGATGTTGCCTACAAGCCAAGAAATGCTACGGATTGCTGGCAACGTCCAAAGGCCAGAGAGAGGCATGGAATGGTGTCTCGCACGGGACCTCCAGGAGGAATCATTCCCGTAAACACCTTGATTTTGCATTTTGGGCCCCCTGAACTGCGAGACAGTAAATTTCTGTCATTTTAAGACACTTAGTTTATGGTAATTTGTTTCAGTAGCCCTAGGAAGCCAATACATAGCTAAACTCAGTAGTAACATGGCCTTATTTTCCAGTGGAAATCAGGGTCTGATGTCCCACTGGGAAGGGGATGCAATATTCACGATGCCAGGCACATTGCAGAACTCTGTGTGGGTGCTGGGGAGGACCAGGGAAGGGAAAGAAAGGCTTAGAGGTGGGGTTTCCAGGATACACCAGGACCAAAAGTCAATGGCAAGCTACACACTGAAACAAGTGCACATACATGATAGGGAAATAGGGGTTACTTTTCTTATATATGAAAAACTGCTGCAAAAATAAAGTAATAAGAAAAACATAAGTGCCTTTTAGAAACATGAGGAAAGTTGAGAAACAATATCTAAAGAAAGAATGACAAATGACTACTATATCACCACCCGGATGACCTGGCTCATTGTGCATCCTGACTTATATTAAATTTGTGCTCAAGATTTACTCCTTTAAGTGTGTCCCAAAGAGTCATGTTCAGAGTCCAGCTTGTGAGCAGACCTATATCAGGCCAGATGAAGTAATGGGGGTGCTCACAGCTAAATCCATCAGCAGGAGTGCTACTGCTGCTGCTCAGGAATAGTTCCAAACCCGGAACAAAGGGTGTTGTAAAATATGAAAGCATAATCAATTGATTAATCAATAAAGAGGCATTTATTGAAGGCCTCTTTTGTCTCCCACTCTGCACTGTGCACTCTGAGGAGCAGGAGAACAACATGTCCTGCTCCAACTACCCCCACCCACCCCTGCCATGGAGGAGAAAAGACTGGGGTTTAAGAAAGAACAGGACCACAATCCAGGAGGATGAATTGATCAGTCCAGATCATATCAGTTCTGGCTATACATTAGAATCCTTAGAGAGCTTTTAAAAAAATACAGATGCCACTAGAGTGTTTCATCGCAGCACTACTTACAGAAGCTCCACACTGGAAATTACCCAAATGCACATCAGCAGTAGTGTGGGTAAATACCTTTGGATGACTCATAATGGAGTGGTAGCATTTAGCAATGAACATGAGAGATTGACAGCTACATGCAAGAATGTTGATAAATCTCTTTAGTATAATGCTGAGGGAAAGAAACCAGATAAAAAGGTGTCATCCTTAAATGTCCCAGCGTAATGTAAGACGTTAACAATAGAGGCAACTTGGTGCAGGGTATGCAGGATCTTTGTACTATTCACACTTTTTTTCTAAAAATCTATTCTGTTCTAAAATTTAAAAGCTTATTTAAATATAGAAAAGTCATACTGTATGATTCCATTTGTATCAAATACAAAAACAGACAAAATTTGCCCTCTGCTATTAGAAGTCAGGGACGTGTTCGCACTGGGAGGAATGGTGTCTGGAAGGGTACATAAGGGGACCCTGGGGAGTTGGTAATGTTCTGTGCCTTTATCTGTATGCTGCTTACAAAGGCATGTTCCACTGTGACAATTTATCGAGGTGAACACTTATTTGCACTTTCTGTAGGTAACATTTTATTTCAATAAAAAGTTTAAAGCTAGTCTGATGTCCATTCTACCTAACTAACTAAATCAGATTTCTTGGAGGAGGGCTTGGGCAGTAGTGTTTGTTTTTTTTTTGTTTGTTTAAAATGTATTTTTATTGATTTCAGAGAGGAAGGGAGAGGAAGATAGAAACATCAATGATGAGAGAGAATCATTGATTGGCTGCCTCCAGCACGCCCCCTACTGGGGATCGACCCCCCAACCTGAGCATGCGCCTTGACTGGAAATGGAACTGGGACTGCCTGGTTCCTAGGTGGATGCTCAACCACTGAGCCATGTACCAGTATACAGGGCAGTAGTGTTTTGTTTTGTTTTTTAAGTTTATTTTCATTTTAATTTTTGTTAATCCTCATCCAAGGATATTTTTCCATTGATTTTTTAAGGGAGAGTGGAAGAGAGAGGGAAAGATAGAGAGAAATATCGATGTGAGAGAAACACATCGATTGGTTGCCTCCTGCACGAGCCCTGACCAGGGCCCGGGTCGGGGAGGAGCCTGCAACCAATGTATGTGCCCTTGACTGGAATCAAACCCAGGACCCTTTAATTCACAGGCCGATGCTCTATCCACTAAGCCAAACCAGCTAGGGCCAGGCAGTAGTGTTTTTGAAAAGCTTCCTAGGTTATTCTAATGTGCACCCCAGATTGAGAGCCCTGATATTTGTCCTGTGGGCAGTGAGAGGAGCCAGAAACCAGGAGAGCCTGGAGCTATGAGTTCCAGCTTCCCAGAGAAGGCAGACCATGCCTGGATCCCCTAAGGCTGTAAGGGAATGATGAGGCCAGCGGGAGTCCACCATAAATGAGCATTTCCAGCCGAGGAAATATTTAATTTCAAATTCTCATTTTTTTTTTGGTTGTTTTGTTTTTCTGGTAGTGGCTACATTTTCACTTAGAAACTCGATCCCTCATCTTAAATGCTCTTGTTGACCCCTTAAGTTCAAGGGTCTCACCAGGCTTCATGCAAATAGAATTAAAACATCATTTTATCTAATTTTTACTCTTTTTTATTTTATTTCTACTCAAGCTTTAGTAGGCCCTCTAGAAAGCTTGCTTGAAATAATGACCAGAAAAACAAGCCCCAGCATTTAGGTTGCACCATAGAAGCAGTCGCTGTACTATTAGCGACCAGCTGCTAAGGCAGAATATGTTTAAGGCTTCTCAGGGGCAAGGATGGATAGATCCCCAGCTCACAGCTGATCTTACGTCTGAGAGTGTGTCACTGTTTATGATTATTCAGACAATCCAGTTGATTCACTGATGAGTGTCACGAGGGGCAAGGGAACTAAGGAATTTACACTAAGAGCATCTGTGAACTTGTTGGCGTTTTCATTCTCATAGCCTTTACTTCCTTGGTAGCAATGATGATAACAGCTGGACTTCATTGAATGTTGACATCACACCAGGCACTCTGTCAAGCCTTTCCATGAATTATCTAATTTAATCCTCACTTTAACCTCTTGCACCCCCACTTGACAGATGAAAACACTGTTGTACAAGATTAATAACTCAGCCAAGATACCAATAACTATTAGAAGCAGAGCCTGTTATGTCAGAGTAGTTGACTTCCAGACCGCACTTAACCGTGGTGAGATACTGCCGGTGGTTGTCCCATCAAGTTGGGATGATGTGACCCTGTAACAACTTGTCCTTAAAGTGTTTACCTCCTCTCCGTCCCTATCCAGATTTACCCCACCCCACCCTACACCTTACGATTTGTCACCTCATCTTTTCTTCTTCTCCCTCTGGCTTTCTTTTTCCATCTCCCGATACTCGAACGTTTATTCTGTTTCTCCTCTCCCACTTCTTATCTCCAGATGAGTAGATGATAAATTAAATCATATTAAGATGTTGGGATTCGCTGAGTAATTTCTCTCAAGATCAATTGCATTTGAAGAGAAACTCTGCAAGGAGGATAGTGCTTGCGAAGGTGAAGTGAACTAGCCCAGGGCTCAGCAAACTACGCCTGCAGGCCAGGCCCTGTTTTGGTTAAAAAAAAAAAAGTTGCATGGGATAAAAGCTGTGCCCTTTTGTGTATTTGTTATTTATGATTATTTTGGTGCCACAGGGCAGAGTAGAGTAGTTGCTACAGAGGTTGTACGGACCACAAAGCCTGCTTGCTATCTGAGCCTCACAGAGAAACTTTGCCACTCCCGAGTTACTCTGTGGAGATGGCCTCGTCAGAACTGGGTGCATAGGTGCTCAAGAAAAGCCAGTTTCCTCTTCTGCAAGTTTCAGGCGTCTCCCTGCAGTGAACTGTCGGCAGGTTCCGAAATCACCTCCGCTCATCCATGGTGGGCATAGAGGCTGCAGTCCTCACGGAGTATCCATTTGCACTTTGGCAAGTAAAAGGATGACAAGGGTCCTCAGAGAAACAGAGCAATGCATTATTCATTTCGCAGAGAGCATTTCCCGGTATGCAAGCAGCAGGGAAGCCCAGCCTGGAGGGAGCAGCCAGCAGTGGTGGGCTGGGCGGCAAGAGCCACGCCCAGTGCCACACATGCAGGGCAGTTAAGTGTCCTGGCAGCTGTTTCTTCCACCAGATAGAAGAAGGGACTGGATTTCTCTTTCTAATTATGTTTAAAATATCAAAAACTGAAATTAGTCTTCAAGCACTTGAAATTAACTGTAGTATCTACTTCTTTATTATACTTTTGTTAAGGACCATTGTCCATCATGCAATCCTTGTTTTTTACGCGTTAGTGGCCGGGGTGGTGTGGGGATTGTGGACATAGAACAATCAAAAGGCTAGGCTGCAGAGGTACTTGCTCCTGGCTCCATTCCAGGAACCCACTAAATGCAACCCCCATTCCTCCATGAATTCTACTTTCTCTAATTTGCACGTATGGACCATCCCCCCCGCCTCCGCCCCCCCAGGAAATGCTATTTCCCTTCCAAGGGACACCCAAGAACTGGGATCTAGTCTTTTCTCCAAGATAACTTACCTCTTAAATACATCAGATGGGACTTGCTCTTTCACATTGTGCCTCTCAGCACTCTAAATCACACCGACTCTGTGTGGCTGGTACAGTGCTGGAGATGGGAACTAGTAAGAAATTAATTCTGCCCTAGCCAGGTAGCCCAGTTAGTTGGAATGTTATCCTGTACACCAAAAGGGTTGTGGGTTCCATTCTCGGTCAGGGTACATACCTAGGTTGCATGTATCAGAGGCAACCAATCGATGTTTCTCTCACATCTATTAAAAATGAATCCTGTTGTCCTAGCCTACAGTAGCTTCCCTGGAAGGCAGGCTTCCTGGAACAACTTCATTCCTGGGAGCAAGAGTGAGGGAGAAGGGCAGTGAGGCAGGGGGGAGGCGGGTGAGAACCAGCTGTAGAGCGGGCCTCCTCTAAGTGAGAAGGATCACTTCATCTCAGGAGAGCATTTTCCAAGAAGTTGTATGAACTGGGTCTGGGAGAGCTGACCCTGAGGAGAGAAGTCGGGGAGAACTTATCTACCAGCTCCCATCTTCCCTACCAGCCCCTGAAAGTTTCATTCATGGGCTCATATGCCCCGTGCTTCCTGACTACAGGCACCGGCCCTGAGTGGGGCCCCAAGAAGTCCCAGGGCTCCTAGGCACTTGGTCAGCACTGTGCGGGTGCCCGTTGGCACCCTTACTAGTATTTCCTCACAAACATTGGCTTTCCAGGTGAACACCACCTGCAGCTCTCTGGTGAGGCCTTCTCTAGAGGCAGGCGCATGCCTGTCCCATGTACCAGGATTGGAGAGTTGGTAGCTAAACGCTGCAATGTCACTCCATTGTGTGAGCCAACTATGAAGCCTGTGCTGTGCATTTTCCCAGAGGCTTCTCGTGGCGTGGAACCTTGCTCTCCACTGCAACACCCTCTCTTTAACACATGCTGCCGTGGCTTCCCTCTCCTCCCCACCTCACCCCCTACTCCCTTATCAGTGCTTCTAGGATCATCTTTAAATTCTTTTTTTTTAAAATATTTTTATTGAGGTATTATATGTGTACATATCTTACTATTACCCTCCCACCCCACACCCACACATGCCCTCCCCCCCCAGAGTTTTGCGTCCATTGTTTATGCTTATATGCATGCATACAAGTCCTTCGTTTGATTTCATAACTCCCCCACCTTTCCCAAACTTTCCCCCTGTACTTTGAAAGTCTGTTTGATGCTTTACTGTCTCTGTATCTATCTTTTTGTTCACCACTTTATAATGTTCTTTACTATCCCTAAGTGAGTGAGATCATGTGGTATTTTTCTTTCATTGACTGGCTTATTTCACTTAGCATAATGTTCTCCAATTCAATCCAGGTTGCTGCAAATGATGAGAATTCCTTCTTTTTTATGGCAGCATAGTATTCCATTGTGTAGATGTACCACAGTTTTCCGATCCAGTCATCTGCTGATGGGCACCTAGGCTGTTTCCAAATCTTAGCTATTGTAAATTGTGCTGCTATGAACATAGTGGTGCATATATCCTTTCTGATTGGTGTTTCTAGTTTCTTCGGATATATTCCCAGGAGTGGGATTACTGGGTCAAATGGGAGTTCCATTTTCAGTTTTTTGAGGAAACTCCATACTGTTCTCCTCAGTGGCTGCACCAGTCTGCATTCCCACCAACAGTGCACGAGGGTTCCTTTTTCTCCGCAGTCCTCGCCAACACTTGTCGTTAGTTGATTTGTTGATGATAGCCATTCTGACAGGTGTGAGATGGTACTGCATTGTCATTTTGATTTGCATCTCTCGGATAATAAGTGACTTTGAACATGTTTTCATGTGTCTATTGGCCTTCCTTCTGTCTTCTTTTGAAAATATTCTGTTTAGGTCTGTTGCCCATTTTTTTTATTGGATCATTTATCTTCCTCTTATTGAGTTGCATAAGCTGCCTGTAGATGTTGGAGATTAAACCTTTATCAGTGATAGCATTTGCAAATATGTTTTCCCATGCAGTGGGCTTTCTTGTTGTTTTGTTGAAGGTTTCTTTTGCTGTAAAAAAGCTTTTTATTTTGATGTAGTCCCATTTGTTAATTTTCTCTTTAGCTTCCATTGCCCTAGGGGCAGTGTCAGTGAAGAAGTTCTTGTGGCATATGTCTGAGATTTTGTTGCCTGTGGATTCCTCTAGTATTTTTATGGTTTCCCGTCTTATGTTTAAGTCCTGTATCCATTTTGAGTTTATTTTTGTGTATGGTGTTAGTTGGTGATCTAGTTTCATTTTTTTGCATGTATCTGTCCAGTTTTCCCAACACCATTTATTGAAGAGACTGTCTTGACTCCATTGTATGTTTATGCCTCCTTTGTCAAATATTAATTGAGCATAGTGGTTTGGGTCGATATCTGGGTTCTCTATTCTGTTCCATTGATCAATATGTCTGTTCTTGTGCCAGTACCAGGCTGTTTTGAGAACAGTGGCTTTGTAATACAGCTTGAAATCTGGTATTGAGATCCCACCTACTTTATTCTTCTTTCTGAGGATTGCTGAGGCTAGTCGGGGTCTTTTTTTATTCCAGATGAATTTTTGGAGAGTTCTTTCTAGGTCTGTGAAATATGCTGTTGGTATTTTGATGGGGAGTGCATTGAATCTGTAGATTGCTTTGGGTAGTATGGACATTTTAATGATGTTTATTCTACCAATCCAGGAACATGGTATGTTCTTCCATCTGTTTACGTCTTCCTCTATCTCTTTTTTCAGTGTCCTGTAGTTTTCTGCGTATAGGTCTTTTACCTCCTTAGTTAAGTTTATTCCTAGGTATCTTAATTTTTTTGGTGCGATGGTAAATGGGATTGCTTTTTTAGTCTCTCTTTCTGTAAGTTCATTATTGGTGTATAGAAAAGCCATAGATTTCTTGGCGTTAATTTTGTATCCCGCTACATTGCCGAATTCATTTATTAAGTCTATTAGTTTTTTGATGGAATCTTTTGGGTTTTTTATGTACAATATCATGTCATCTGCAAATAAGGACAGCTTCACTTCTTCTTTTCCAATTTGGATGCCTCTTATTTCTTCTTCTTGCCTAATTGCGATAGCTAATATTTCCAGTACTATGTCAAACAGGAGTGGTGAGAGTGGGCATCCCTGTCTTGTTCCTGTTCTTAGGTGAAATGGTTTTAGTTTTTGCCCATTGAGTATGATGTTTGCTGTGGGTTTATCATAAATAGCTTTTATTATGTTGAGGTATGAGCCTTCTATTCCCACCTTGTTGAGAGTTTTTATCAAGAAAGGGTGTTGGATTTTGTCAAATGCTTTTTCTGCATCTATTGATATGACTATGTGATTTTTATCTCTCAATTTGTTTATGTGATGTATCACGTTTATTGATTTGCGGATATTGTACCATCCTTGCATTCCTGGAATAAATCCTACTTGGTCATGGTGTATGATCTTTCTGATGTACTGCTGGAGCCGATTTGCTAGAATTTTGTTGAGGATTTTGGCATCAATGTTTATGAGGGATATTGGCCTATAATTCTCTTTCATTGAATTGTCTTTATCTGGTTTTGGTATTAGGGTGATGCTGGCTTCATAGAAGGAGCCTGGAAGTGTTCCTTCCTCTTGAATTTTTTGGAATAGTCTGAGGAGGATAGGTTTTAGTTCTTCCTTTAAAGTTTGATAAAACTCTCCTGTGAAGCCATCTGGCCCCGGGCTTTTGTTTGCCGGAAGCTTTTTGATGACTGCTTCAATTTCTTCCATAGTTACTGGCATGTTGAGCTGTTTAGAATCTTCCTGATTGAGTTTTGGAAGGTTGTATTTTTCTAGGAATATGTCGATTTCCTCTAGGTTGTCCAGTTTGTTGGAATAGAGTTGTTCGTAGTATTTTGTAACAATCCTTTGTATTTCGTCGGGGTCTGTTGTTATTTCACCTCTTTCATTTCTGATTTTGTTTATTTGGGTCCTCTCTTTTTGCTTCTTGGTGAGCCTGGCTAGAGGTCCATCAATCTTGTTTATCCTTTCAAAGAACCAGCTCTTGGTTTTGTTGATCTTTTGTATTGTTTCTTTGGTCTCTATGTCGTTCATCTCCGCTCTGATCTTTATTATTTCTTTCCTTCTGCTTACACTGGGCTTATCTTGTTGCTCTCTCTCTAACTCTTTGAGTTGTTGGGTTAGGTAATTTATTACCATTGTTTCTTGTTTTTTGAAGTAGGCTTGTAGAGCTATGAACTTCCCTCTCAGGACTGCTTTCATTGTGTCCCATAGATTTTGGATTGTTGTGTTTTCATTGTCGTTTGTTGCCATGATGTTTTTTATTTCTTCCTTGATGTCTTTGGTAACCCAGTCATGGTTTAATAACATGCTGTTTAGTCTCCAAGTGTTTGATTTCTTTGGGTTGTTTTTATTGTAGTTGATTTCCAGTTTTATGCCACTGTGATCTGAGAAGATACTTGATATGATTTCTATCTTCTTGAATTTGGAGAGACTTTGCCTATGTCCTAACATATGGTCTATCTTTGAAAATGACCCATGTGCACTTGAGAAGAATGTATATTCTGTGGCTTTGGGGTGAAATGTTCTGAAGATGTCGATTAATTCCATCTGTTCTAGTGAGTCATTTAGGATTGATGTTTCTTTGCTGATTTTTTGTTTAGAGGATTTGTCCAATGGTGATAGTGGGGTATTGAAGTCTCCTACTATGATTGTATTACTGTCAATCTCTCCTTTGATATCTTCCAGGAGTTTTTTAATGTATCTTGGTGCTCCTGTATTGGGTGCATATATGTTTACCAGAGTTATTTCTTCTTGTTGGATTTCTCCCTTTAGTATTATGAAGTGGCCTTCATTATCTCTTGTTATGTCCTTCACTTTGAGATCTAATTTGTCAGATATAAGTATTGCAACCCCAGCTTTTTTTTCATTTCCATTTGCCTGGAAAACCTTTTTCCATCCCTTTACTCTCAGTCTGTATGCATCCTTTTTTTTGAGGTGGGTTTCCTGTAGACAGCAGATATCTGGGTTTTGTTTTCTTATCCAGTCTGTTACCCTGTGTCTTTTGATTGGGGCATTCAGTCCATTTACATTTAAAGTTATTATTGATAGGTACTTATTTGACGCCATTTTTATTCTATATCCCTGTGTACCTTCTTTGCTTCCTATTTCTTTCTTTTTTTTTTTTACAGCAGACCCTTTAGCATTTCTTTCATTGCTGGTTTGGTGGTGATAAACTCCCTTAGTCCTTTTTTGTCTCTGAAGCTCCTGATTTCACCTTCAATTTTAATTGATAGCCTTGCTGGGTACAGTATTCTTGGATTTAGACCCTTCCTTTGCATGACTTGGTATATTTCATTCCATTCCCTTCTGGCCTGATGAGTTTCTGTTGAGAAATCAGTTGCTAGTCTGATGGGGGTTCCTTTGTATGTAACTGTCTGTCTCTCTCTGGCCGCTTGTAAGATTCTTACTTTGTCGTTGGTGTTTGCCAACTTAACTATAATGTGCCTTGGCGTCGGTCTTTTGGGGTTCATTTTGCTTGGAACTCTGTGAGCTTCTTGGATTTGTGTGGGTTTTTTCTTCCCTATATCAGGGAAGTTTTCTGTTATTATTTCTTCAAACAGGTTTTCTATTCCTTGCTCAGTTTCCTTTCCTTCTGGCACCCCTATTATCCTGATGTTGTTTTGTTTTGTATTGTCCCGAAGTTCCCTTACGCTCTCCTCAATCTTTCTAACTTTTGTTTCTAGAAGCTGTTGTAATTGGGTATTTTTTTCCATCTTGTCTTCTAGCTCACTTATGCGGTCCTCTGCTTCATCTAGTCTACTCTTGATGCTTTCTATTGAGTTCTTTACAGCAGCGATGTCATTTTTCATTTCTTCTTGGTTCTTCTTCATTTCTTCTTGGTTCTTACTCATATTGTCGAATTTGTCTTCCATCCTTTTCAGCCACTTTATGACCATTTCTCTGAATTCTTTCTCTGATAGGTTGTTTGCCTCTAAATCGTTTACTTCCTTTTCTGGTGATGCCTGCTTCTCTTTCCTGTGGGGGCTGTTTCTTTGTCTCCCCATGGTCTCTCTTCTCCGGATGTCTGGTTATATAGATTTCTCTCTCTGGCGTTGATTTAAAGGTATAAAATACAACACAACCAGGCACAACAGACCAGGCACTGAACAGAATTGTATTCACGATATTAATAACCTCCAATAAAGGTAACCACCAGAGAAACACAAATTAGGGAATAGGAGTGGAAGAGGGAGAGTAAAAAGAAAGAATAAACAACGAAGAAAAAAAAACAACAACAAAGAGTGTGAATCTGAACTTGGGAAAAGATCAGAAAGAAAGAAAAGAAATAACAGAAAAGAAAAAGAAAAGAAAAAAAAAAGTAAGAGAGACAAGAACGATACTAAGAGAGAAAAGGGGAACAAATTATATATATGGGGAGTAAACTCCACTAGAACAACCACTATTCCCAGCAAATTCCAGCAACACAAGCCTGGAGATTAATACAAACTGCAACAGCAGCTACTATCAAGTGAGGCAAGGGAAAACAAAAGTAAAAAACAAACAAAAACAAAGCAAACAAAAGAACCAACCAAACCAACAAAAAGAATAATCTAAACAATCTCATAAAAAAGCATAAAAATTCAATCTAATCAACATTCAAGCAAACAACAACAAAAGGCCCGAGAGAAAAATAATTTTTTAAAGGTAGCGTAGAGAGAGGTTTGTATGGATTTGGAGCAGGGGGTTGGGAATTAGATATATAAGTAGGGTGAAGTTTTAGCAGGGAGTAAACTGAAAAAGTAGGGAAAATCTAAAGCCAGAAAGGGTTAAGATAAACTGGGGACCAAAAGGGGAAAGGTTAGGAGGAGAGTGATGGCATAATGTTAGCTTTGAGATAGGGTAAAGCGATTGTAAGGGAAAGATGCAAATCGAATGTAGGACACTAATCCAAAAATAAAAGAAAGAGAAAATCAAATGACATTAAAAAAAAAAAAAAAGTAAAATAATAGTAATAGTAGTGCTGATTGAAAATAAAAATGTAATAATTAAAAAGGTGAAAATCAAGTGAGGAAAAAGAAAAAAATATTAGTTTCTTAAGTAAAAGATGCAAAAAATGAAAATAAAAAAAATATGAGAATAAAAAATTTAAAAAATTGAAAAAAGAATTGAAAATTAAAAAATAGGAAGACTAAAATGTGCAGTAGCGGCTGTCATTCACTTCCTCTATTATTCTGTTTGGTACGCCTTTTTCCCAGTCTGGGCGGTATTTCAGTTCAGCTTCATTCCAGGGCTCCTCAGTGTTGGAAGCCAGTCCTGCTTTTTAAGCCAGCCCTGTCTTAATTTCTCGTAATTATTTTTGCTTACACCAGAGACAATTAGCGTTTCAGCCCCTGGGTGGCAGTGTTTCTGAATTGACTTCCGGGCCTCTCTAGCTCTTTTTTTTTTTTTTTTTTCCCCTCTATGGCACTCACTACAGGTTTGTGGAGGTATTCGCCTCAGAGCTTGTGGAGGTTTGCGCCTCAGAGCTGCCTCTCTGATGGTCACACGCAGCTCTGGCCCCAGGTTCCGAAAAAACACCTTCCCTCTGCAGTCTTTCAGGGTTTCCACCTGGGTTTACCTCTGTATTGGGCTTAGCAATCAGAGTCGGAAAGAGCCCAGGTGTGCGGACCGTGGGTCTGTGCCCCAGACTAAGGAGCCTGCACTCCTTTGAAAATTCTTAGTCTGACCCTCCTCGTCAGATTAAAATGAGTTGCTTTCAAGAGGTCACTTCTGTTAGCAGCTCAGAAGACCCCCCTCCTCATTCACGGATCACGGCAGTTCCAACTGCCGCCGATTTTTCTAGGCACAGACCTCCCGGCTCCTGCCGGTCCTGCGGCTGCCGCGCTTCCCTCACCCAGCGCTTCCCTCACCCAGCGCTTCCCTCACCCACCGCGGGGATTAGAAACCGCAGCTTATTTCAGACAAAATCTGACCTTTCGGTGGTGCAGTGAAGAGTTTCTTTGAATCCGAATGTTTGCGCTGATAGGGGACCGGTGGTCTGGTGCTCCCAGCAGTTCAGTGTTTGCAGTTGTCCCGGAAAGTCAGGTTTCCACTAAAATCCTCCTTTCCTTGCAAGATGGCGAGGCGCCCGGCGAGCCCGCAGCTCCAGGAGGGGACCCATCTTTAAATTCTTATCTCAGCATCTGTTTCTGGGAAAACCCAACTGAAGACAACAGAGAGGCCCCGGAGGAGGTGCCACCGTGTGCTCTACCTGAGTAGGTGCTCCAGCTGCAGTGACAGCTGGGGCGGAAGTCAGGGAGCCGAGAGGACCTGAGGTGGGCGGACAGATGTCTGATGGGTTCTACACCTGGCAAGAGGATGCCAGGCCCCGAGTACATTTACGCTGTGCAGAGACTGTGCCGAGCACTGCCTGTGGATCAATGCACCTACGCCTCACCATTGTGAACCAGGCACTGCGATCATCGCCCACATTTTACAAATGACATACCTGAAGCTCAGAACAATGAAATAACCTGCCTACGGCAATATAATAAGAACGGGCAGAGGTGGAACTTGAGCCCAAGCCAATCTGTATCCGGAGCCTGTGCTGTATGTTAACCGTTAAGGGGGGTGCGTTTTAACCATGGCTGCTTGCAGGTGTGTCATGACCCAGTTTAATGTTAGGGTACAGGGCGTTGCAGGCAGCCTGTTCCATGGATCTTTTATCAGACTCAGTTTCTCATTGGAGTATGTGAGTGTGTGAATGTGAGAGTGTGAGTGTGTGTGAGTGTGTGTGTGTGTGAGTGTGTCTGCATTGGGTGGTGGGAGCACGGGATCTGGGGGGTTAACATGTAGAGACCCCTTTCCCTGCAGGGTGACTCAAAGCAATCACCTCCCACAGTTTGCAATCAAAGCAGGAGCTGGTGGTCGCAGTCTCATGTCTGGCTTTAGGGCCTTTTCCAGGACCACAGGCTATTTCTAAATTAGACTCTAACTTACTGGCCATCAAATAGCACAAAACAAAACAACTTTTTGATGAGTTAAGTGTAAATGAGTCAGAGGCAGAGAGATTAAGTTTTCCCTCAAATACACATGGGTTAAAAGAAATTATAGTCTCCAGAGGCGCCGGCTCCCGAGGCCCGAGTTTCTGCCGAGTCAGCACGCTGAGAAAGTTTCTGACTGCCAAACCCCAAGCGCCACTGGCATCCGCGCCTCAGCTTCTTGCTGAATCCAGGAGGAATCCATCTTTCTAAATCCTTGCTGTCCGTCAGACCCGGGAGCCCATTTCTGTGCAAATGATTCCTTGTTATAATTTGTTATGTCATCTCCTCACAGACTCAGGGACTTTTCCTTCTTTTTTACACCAGTCCCAATGTAGTATTTCAACACGTCTCTCTTCCTCCTCTGTCTCTCTCTTGCCCTACCACCGTCTCTCTGCGCCCAGAGTCAAAACAGGAGTGTGTGCCCTAGCCAGTTCCTGAGTAGTTAGAGCACCGGCCCACAAACCAAAGGGTCACGGGTTTGATTCCTGGTCAAGGGCATGCACCTTGGTTGCAGGCACGATCCCCGGCCCCAGGTCAGGGTGAGTTCGGGAGGTAACCAATTGATGAGTGTCTCTCACATGGATATATCTCTCTGTGTCTCCCCCTCCTTTCCACTCTCTCTTAAAATCAATAAAAAATACCCTCAGGTGAGGATTAACAACAAACAAACAAACAAACAAACACATAAAAACCACAGGAGTTAGTGACAGGGTTTCTTGGAGGCCAGCCCCGGTCCCACCGTGCCTCTGGCAGCGCATTCCTGACAGGTGCAGAGCAGGCAGGAGGAACGACGGCACCACGCAAAATGCAAGCAGGCATACAGACTGCATCGCATTTCTCCTGCTAGTGTCCCTCTGGGTTCCCATGAAATCATCTTTGGGGACAATTATTATTATTTTACTTAAACAGAGACATCACTGTACATAGCATCCTCCAATTCCACTGTTAAGAACAAATGATTAGAATCAAAACAGCAATGCAGTATCCTCTCACACCTGTCAGAATGGCTATCATCAACAAATCAACAAATGACACGTGCTGACGAGGATGTGGAGAAAAAGGAACCCTCTTGCACTGCTGGTGGGAATGCAGACTGGTGCAGCCACTGTGGAGAACAGTATGGCGTTTCCTCAAAAAACTAAAAATGGAACTCCCATTTGACCCAGTGATCCTACTTCTAGGAATATATCCCAAGGAAACAGAAACACCAATCAGAAAGGATATATGCATGCCTATGTTCATAGCAGCACAATTCACAATTGCTAAGATTTGGAAACAGCCTAAATGCCCATCAGCAGATGAGTGGATTAGAAAACTATGGTACATCTACACAATGGAATACTGTGCTGCTATAAAAAAAGAAGGAATTCTTACCATTTGCAGCAGCACGGATGGAACTGGAGAGCATTGTGCTAAGTGAAATAAGCCAGTCAGTGAAAGAAAAGTACCACATGATCTCACTCATTTATGGGTAATAAAGAACATTATAAACCGATGAACAAAAATAGATATAGAGGCAGAGAAGCATCGAACAGACTGTCAAATGACAGTGGGAAGTCTGGGGAGGGTTGTTGGGGGGGTGGTAAGAGATCAACCGAAGGACTTGTATGCATGCATATAAACATAACCAATGGAGGCAAGACACTGGGAGGGAGGTGAGGGCATGTGCTGGCGGGGAGGGGAGGTTGGGGGAAGGTCAATTGGGGAAAAAAAAGGAGACATATGTACCACTATTTGTAATACTTTAAACAACAACAACAAAAAGAACAAACGATTAGAAAAAGATGAGATGATTTGGAGTATCTAGATACTTCCCATTCCAAGATTTGAGCTAAAAATGTGTCCCCTGTTGTAGGGAGGCGATAAGAGCAGGAGGACCACCGGGGTGTCCGTGAACACTGCTGGCAGAGGGCAGCGGCACGGCATTTATAAGGAGCCACAGGCTGGCCGGTGTGAAGACTGAGCACAGACTGGACCAGCTTGCCTGGATTTGCTCATTTGCAGGCAATTCCAGTTCCAAGGTGGGTGAGATGAACAATCCAGAGCCAGGAAAATAAACTTCTTCTCTTTGCATTTCAATACCAATGGATACGGTTTCCAAAACTGAGCCACTGGCACCGGCCAACTCCTTTGCCTTTGGCGTGAGTTTTAATGAGCACCCAGACTATAGCTGTCTCTCACAGGCTTTCTGCACAGGATCAGATGATGCCTCGGAAGCCCACGGGTAGAGCCTATGCCAACCCCACCTGCAACATTCCAGAGGGCTTGGCCACAGGGGCACTTCTCATTCTATTGATCCTGGAAGGTGGTTGGGTCTGAGTGTGGGGCAGAGTCCAGAAAACAGGCACATCAACCTATCAGATGTTCTGTTGGGTTGGTGGCATACGCTGGCATAGAATTGTGCCCATTTAATGGTCTGCACGCAGCCCATGAAAGGATTCTGAAGTACGGCTTTCTCTGACACTGAGCCGGCCACGTGGAAGCCTTAGTAAAGTTGAGCAGCAGATGGAAAACTCCATTGAACCTTTTATTGGCCATATGTCACTTTTGAGTGTTGGCCAACACACCAAATCTGCAGCTAATATATAATGATTTAAACAGCAAAAAGAGCAGCTGCACTTTGGTTTCTGATGCCCTTCCTCCAGGTTGCGGGAGTTTCTTGAGCCGCTTTCTTTAACCCTGCGCAGCCTCTGAATCTGCACCAGGTGCCACCAACTTTGGAGCCGCATCCAGCTTAGTTGGCTGGTCTCTCTGCCTTTTCCTCTTTGAGGCCCGAGGTTTGTACTTCTTTGTGATGATCACCATTTAATTGATAAGAAAATGCTGCAAAGCACGAGACACGAATGTTTTTATACTCTGCCTGCTTGGCTCTTGCTCTTCTTGGATGCAGGGCCCCTTGCATTCTCTGTTGGGGTGACTGGGCTGGCCTTCTGCTCAGTCTGCAGGATGTGTCCTTGGAGGAGACTGTGGGAGGGCGGCTCATTCTGATTTATGAGGACATGACCTGGGATGGCGTTCCTCTGGAAAAATTCAGCTCTCTCACTGTCAGAATCTTCTAGAAGGAAATGATGAATATGAGGAATAGGGAGAACAGGCCACCTCTTGGCTCTTTGGTCTCTCCTGGCTCTTCAATCCCACGTAGTTGAAGTGCCAAGTCTCCATCCCAGCTGCCGTAGACATGCTGGCTGGCTTAGCGCTTGAAGCCTTGTGCAGAGAGGCTCCTTGTTATCAAGCGAGAGTTACATGGTCGTTTCTGGGGTCAGTGTGCTGGAAACTGCCAGGAAAGAGGAGGAAAACAATATGAATTTAAACTTGCATGCCTGCCAACCACTAACCCAATAACTCACTGTAGGAATATATGGTTGTTAAAGTTGTGCCGGTCATAAAAAGGCTCTATAGTTGTCACTCTAACAAACTCCAACTCAGGTTTCTGCATATTAATTCCTGCAAAACTCAGCTACCTCCCTATTATTATTCAAAAGACTTTGGACAGCATTGTGGATAAAAATTATAACAGAGTACATCAAACCCAATGATTTCTATAACATCTGGAGCGAAGCACATTGCACGGGGACTAAAAAGCACATTTGTCACGGGTGTTTGGGTTTGTTTTCTGTTTTTACAAAGAGAGGAAGTTAGAAATACCTTTCCTACAGGGATTTTTAGTTATCTGTCCCTGTGCTGAACTGGACACCTCACAGAAGAATTATAGCCTCGGTCTCTGTATTTACAGGAGTTGATTCTCTTTATAGGCCTGATTAACATTTTGTCCTATGGTAACTACACTTCAGGGAATTTATCCTACAGATAGAACTGCTCTGTGAAATAACATGTGTACACGGCTAACCATTCCAACATTATTTTATGAAAGCAGGAGATTGGAAACAACCAAAACATTCATCAGTGAGAGTAGACTGATTTATAATATATTCATACACTGAAGGCAGCTGTACAAAAGAACCAAAATGCTCTCAGTAAACAGACATGGAAAGAGCTCCAGGACCTTTGTTAGTAAGTCAGACACAGAAAGTAGTGCACAGTGTATTCTATTTTGATCCATGTAGTGTGTGTACTCACATAAAGAGACTTTGGGAAGGTGCCTGAGACAGTAGGCTGATAGGACAACACAAACAGAGACCACAGGAGAGAAGAACCCATGGCTTCTTAACCTCTTGGAATCTGGCTTTTGTAGCCATTGTTTTGAAGGAATTTTCCCTCCTGGCTCACATGCTATGTCCTAAATGCCAAACTCTCACCCTCTGTAGCGTCACTCCCCATGGTTGAGCATACACTCCTGTGGAACAATGTCACTCCAGTGTAGTACAACCTGAAGTTCTGTCGCCCCCTAATTCTGAGTGCCCGGGAATGCTGCTTACAGTTCAGGAGCCTCAGCAGATACAGAAAGGAAAGAGGAAGGAGTGTGTCTGAGTTCCTGCTATCTTTGCAGAGGATCTCTTTTAATCATTACAATGGCCTATGACATGGGTGCCATTATTATCTCCATTTTACAGATGAGAAGACAGGGAGTTCAGAGAACTTAACTGATTTGCCTCAAGCCTACATAATAAGGTAGAGACTTGAACCTCAGATGACTAGTCACTCATGCAAACTTGTGAGGGCTCTTGTGGGTGGGAAATACAGCAGTGTTTCCATTCAGCTCTTTGTCTTTTCTCCCCTCCGGCCCCGCTCCCCTCCCTGAGTCTCCACTAGACTGTCTCTTCCGTTACTCTGGCTGTTTATTTCCTGGCTCCCTTTGCTGCCTTTTCTTCTCCTCAAAGAAGATTGTGCCCAGGGTTTTGCCCTTGCCCTCCTCCTAGCTAACTTCCCTCCCCGGAAGAGTTTTCACTCACACTATACGGGTTTACCTTCCAAGCCTGTGTCTGTATCTCCAGACAATTATTTCCACTTGCTTGAGGGACATTTCCACCTGGACATCTTGCTGGTACCTGAAGGCCAATACTTCCCAAGCTAAATATATCATCTTTCTGCTCATAATTTGGTTCTTCTTTTTCTTTCCCTGTTTTAATAATACACACCCCAAACTCCCCATCCCTTACTCTCAAAATCTAGAGAAGGCTTTGGTTCCTTTTTCTCCCTTGCTTCCAGTTTCCAGTAAGTACAATATTCTGCTGTTTTGACTTCGACTGCCTTCATATAGCTGAGTCGCTCATCACTTCTTCCCCCAGAGCTCTCTTAACTGACATCCCACATCCAGCTTTGTTCCTCTCCTAACTGTCTGACCAATAATCTTCATACAGTGTGGCATGCACACTGAGACCTATGTGAGTTAGACTTTCAAATGCTAATGAAGGACACACTCAAAAAGTCTTCGTAAATGGAAAGGCCAGGAGCACAAATTATTACAAAGCTGCAAATTCTCCTGAAATTAATCTATAAATATAATAGGGCCTCAATAAAAATACCAACAGGGCTTTTTCATATTTTTTGGTAACCAGGCAAGCTGACTTGAGAGTTCTTATGAAAAAATAAATATGCCAGAATATTTCAGGAAAATCATGAAAAGGGAGAACTAATCCTAAAAGATATTAATATCATTATAAAGTGACTAGAGGCCCAGTGCACAAAAATCGTGCACTTGGGGGGGGGGGTGTCCCTCAGCCCAGCCTGCACCCTCTTGCAGTCAGGGAGCCCTCAAGGGATGTCCAGTCGGACATCCTTAGCGCTGCCGCGTAGACCCCGGCTTCTGGCTGAGCAGCTCTCCCCCTGTGGGAGCGCACTTATCACCAGGGGGCAGCTCCTGTGTTAAACATTATAGCGACTGGTCTTCCCACTGTTTGGTCGATTTGCATATTAGCCTTTTATTATATTGGATAGTAATTAATATAGGTTAACATCTGTACATGAATAAACAAGTGGAACAATAGACAAGAATAGATTCAGAAATTGGTCCCAATAGTTTAATGATAATTTAGTATTGATAAAGGTTGCATATCTTAATCAGTGGGGAAACATTTACAATTCAATAAACGGTGTTGGAACTATTGGGTAGCCATCTGGAAAATAATACAGTTGTATTTCTCCTAACTCTACACCAAAATTAGTGCCAGATGGACTATCAACATGAAAATTAAACTAGCATGTTTTTAGGGGAAAATGAGGGAGAAATTTTAATGATCTTGGGGTGAAGAATGTCCTAAACATAATAAAGCTTAAGAGATATAAAACATGGATAAGTTTGGCTCTAAAAACCAAGCAGTTCTGTATGGTAGGAAACATAAATCAAATCAAAAGACAAATCATAAACAGGGAAAATATTATTAACAAATATGTCAAACAAAGGGCTAAATTTGTTAAAATATAAAAAAAAACCTCCTACAAATCAATAAGAAAAAGATCAACAGTCTGACAGAAAAATTGGCAAAGGACAGGAGCAAATGCAGAGAGTAATCCCCCTTATCCCCAGAGGATACATTGCAAGACCCCCAGTGGTGCCCAAAACCATGGAACTTTCACCCTTTCACTTAAAGGAAGCACTTTACAGCTTTTCTTTGGCGTATTTGAGATTCCAGCATCACCACTGTTGCACCTTTAGGCCATTATTAAGTAAAATATGGGTCACTTGAACACAGGCACTGCAATACCATTACAGTCAATCTGCTAACCGAGGAGCTACTAAGTGATGGATGGGCAGGTGGCGTGTACAGTGTGGATCCGCTGGACACAGGGATGATTCCCATCCAGAGTGGGAGGGAGAGGGACAGCTTGAGGTTTCATCACACTATTCAAAATGGATGCATTAAAATTTATAAATTGTTTCTTTCTGGAATTTTCCTTATAATATTTTTGGATTGCAGTGATCCTGGATAACGGAAACTGTGGAAAGTGAAACCGCCGAGATGGGGGATGCCTGGAACTCACCAAAGGAAACACAAATGGTGCTAAGACAGTTGGAAAGATGCTAGGTTCCCACACAATAAGCAAATGTAAATTAAAAATGCATTTCTCCATCCAATATCTAGAGTTTCTTCAAATGTATTTTTGACAACCTATGTTTGACCAGGGTGTTTGGGAAACAGACATTTATACATTTTTAAGGTATGTAAATTGATACAACCTCTAAGAGGGCAATTTCAGAAAATCTTTCAACATTTAAAATGTGCCTATCCTTTCATACATCGATTTCATATTTAGGAATTTTCCCTACAATTATATCTAAGCTTGTGCCTAAAGAAATATATAAGGATGTTCACTGCTGCACTGAGTGTAATAGCATCTTTGACCATCTCAAAAAAGAAATGAAAAAAATAAAAAAGCATGGAACCTGCCACATTTAGCCTCTACTTAAATTTTCCTGATTGTTTCCCACCAGCTATTGAAATTTCTGTCATCTGGCCCCAGCCTGCCTTTTCTGTTTTGTACCTTGCTTCTCTGTTATCCGCATATTGGGCCGCATGAGCACATTATTTGCCCTGCACCTGCCCATCTCCTCTCTTTGTGCTGATCCCATTGCCTGACACAGTCTTCCCAGCCTTGCCTCTTCCTCATCTGTGTAAACACTAACTCTCCTTTGTAACATGCTACCTCTTTCTGAAGTTGTCCCTCTGTAATCCCTCATCCCTAGTTGAAAATCTCTGCCTGCTCTGACTTTGACATGACCCCCTGTCACAGCAACTTGGGGGCAGTCTCTTGAAGGTCAGTGATATTTTGATGTTCTCCCTTTGATGCAACTGCTTAATCTTGGGACACTTTGCTGGACCCTTACGTAAGACACCATTAACTTACGTTTTCCCAAGAATGAAACTATTTTCATTGTTTGTTTCTAAGTACTAGGCACATACTCAAAAAAGTAGAAAAGCTCAGGACTCACGTGTGTGTGTGTAACAGAATAAGGAAAAATAAATTTCCCAAAGTAGATTATTATTCCCAAAGAATATACATATTTAAAATTTTGACATATGTTGTCAAACTGTTCTGTGGAAAGAGTCATAATTCATTCAACATTTATTGAGATCCTACTATGTGTTAAATACTGTGTGCTAGGTACTTAGGACACAGTGGTGAGCAACACCAGATGTGATCCCTGCTCTGGTGGTGTCTATATGTTACTAATGAGAGATACATAGAACTGTTAGTACAACAGAGAGGATTTGGCCTAGTTGAGGAATTCAAGGATGACTTCTTGGAAGAAGTGACATTTCAGATAAGGACTGAAGGTTAAGTATGAGTTAATTAGACAAAAAGGGGATTTAAGAGCTCTTCAGCCACCAACTAGGTAAATATGGCAGGACAAGGAGTTGAGGAAGGCTTGTGTGGCTGGAGTGGAAAGTGAAGGGAAGCACAGTACGAGATAAAGCTGGAGATATGGGTAGAGAGCTGTAGATGAATCTGTAGGTCTTATGAAAGTTTATTGTTATTCCAACCTCGAGCAGAGGTATAAGCAAGACTTAGGGATCATATTTGTATTTTGAAAATATAACATTGGCTGAGCAGAGGGAACCAATAAACAAGAAAGAATGAATTCAGATTGACAAGTTAGGAGGCTATTGTACTAGTCCAAGTGACAGGTGATAGTAGCTTAAACTAGTCTCAATTAGACAATACTAGCAACATAATCAAGGCATAAATACAGAAAAGTGGATGATTTTATAATTTTACCATTAATATCAGTATCACAAGTGATATCATTGATTGCTTTTGTCTTTGTTAATCCAATGTGTGTGTAAATATATATTATATAATATGTATTACATATAAAATTTTTTATTATTAGTGAGGTTGGAGATCTTTTCTTATTTATTTGGTCACATTTATTTATTCTTTTGAATTATATGTACATATCTGTTGTCCTTTTTCTTATTGAGGTGTATATCCTTCTGTTCCAGGATGCTGTCCAGGATCCCACATTGCATTTCTTCATTGTCTCCTCTTGTCAATGACAGTTTCTCAGCTGTATCTGTTTTTATTAATGATTTGAATAAACCATTGTTATAGTGAAGCAGGGAAGAGTTTGGTAAGACTCCAACTGCAAAATCAAGGTAAATTTAAACCAATTTTTTAAAAAAACAAATGACCATCTTTGATATATGTTGCAAATATTTTTCCAGATTTTTAAAAACTTGCGTTTGTGTATATGTGTGATACCATAGTCAATTAATCTTTTTCCTTCTTATTTCTGGTTTTGGTATAATGCTGAAAAGTCACTACATCCCAATGGATAGAATTATTAAAATGAGTTATCTTCTACTACCTTTACAACCAGACATTTTCAGGGCATATCAAGTAAGATGCAAAAGAGACATCCTCACACTATTCCTTGTTCTCCCTGCCTTCAACTTCACCAGATGGGGCAAGAAGAATCAGTAGTGAGGTGGCGCATGTGATATAAAACCGGCAATGTCAAAATGACAGTGTCATAGTGTCTTGCTCTGTTCTGAACTGCTTTGACTTTGTGCTTAACTTGGCTGACCAAAGCCTTCCCTGTATCAATGCTATTCTTTTATTGTCTTATCAGTCCTACCAGATAATAAGCATCTTGAGGTCAAGAACCATTTTGATCTCATTTTGTGTAAACACCTGTAGCTGGGTCTCCTTAACAATCTCTGCCAACATAGCATTTCAACGTATCTATTCCCATGAAAAAACACACAAAAACACAAACTCTAAACACATTGATGAAAAAACTGATTTTCTCAAAAGTTTTCTGAGGTATTTATTAGAAGTGAGGATGCATCATAAATCATACAGCACAACAATCAAATTTCTACATCGGACAGTATTTTTGTTTACTTCTTTTTCCCTCTTCTCCACAACCTCTCCAATGAGAGTAATGTCTACTCAGCAAATAAAATCCTCCAAGTTAGGCTAACGAAGACCGTTTATTTTTCCTTGAAACTGCCTTAAGGGTTTCCAGTTCCTCTCATCATAGCTGTATCCCTTGATGAGTTTATCACAAAATTTTGGGTCTGACGCAGAGGCAATAAGTGCTTATGGGAATCAATGAACTAGGTAATTGTGCTGTTCTGATACTGGACTTATGCAGTGACTTAGTTGGTATGTAAGAAGTAAAAAAACTATTTTTTCCTAATTCTTCCTTGTTTTTATGGAGTTAGGATTCTATTGGAAACCCCTAGTTTTATGGGCTACCAGGCCCAGTTAATGATAATAAGGATCCATCTTAAACTCTTACAAAAGGGCTTAGTTACTGAAGAAGCATTTTCTTAAGTGGTCCCTCAGCACAGACACAGAGGACAGTGTTACTGCCAAGTGAGCAGATGGTCTGGGTGAGTTGAAAATGTGGATATCACTGGTCTGTCCTGGGTGGCCTGCAAGATGCAGATCCATCTGGGATAAAGCCTTCGGGCTAGTCGTCAATAGCCCCCAAATGGGAAGTTTTCTCTCTTCCCGGAGGTGTGGGAAGAGAGGAGTTGAGAGGCTAGTGCAACACTGGACAGAGAAAATCTTGGTCCTAAAGAGGAAGCCATGTGCCCACAGGTGAGCAAACCAGATTAGAGGGGTTGGGAGGGTAGCTGCTTAGCTTCAGGTCACATCAAGCCTCATTTAGGGCTAGGTTAAGCACCAGGACACAAGATGGGGTCAAGTTCAAGTTATTAGAGGACTGGAGCCTGAATTTTGGCCCAAATAATGGGGTCATTTCTTCTTTTTTCCTTCCCTCCTTCATTTCCTAATAGCCTCACTCTGCTCTGTAGGCCCTTATCAATCTTAATTTATCTGTAACAAGTTTACCTTAGTTGAACGTATTCTTGTGGGTGATGTGACCTCTAAAGAAGTCACTTTCTCTCTCTTAGCCTCAGGTTCCTCATCTGAAAAAAATGTAAGGGAGATCATGAGAGACACTGTGGGTAGAGCAACCAGCACAGCATCAGGCACCTAGTAGGTGCTACTGTGGTTCACCTTAGAAGGAGCTAAGGCTGCTTCCAGATTACAAGATGCCTGAGTTGTCTCAGGCCTTTGGATGGGGGGTGCCTGGAGCAGCAGGAACATCAGGAGCCTCGCTATTCCCTGGTTCCTTGCCACATCAAAGTTCTCAGCATTTAGATTTCTTGCCTATTTTGAAAGGCTGGATGATGGCTCCCTGGTATCTCCTCAAATGCCACAGCCCATGAGTTACAGCTTCTGCTGACCTCTCTGCGGGGCAGGACAATGGGCTGGTGACAGCTGCGGGAGCCATGGTAAAAAGCCAGCAGTCAAGGCTGCCACTGGGTTAATGACACTGTGGCGTTGGGGTGGCTGTCTTGAGGATTATAAAAAAAGGAAAGAAAGAAAGAAAAACAAGGGAAAAAATCCCAAGCCCCAAAACAAAGACAGATGTTTTGACTTAGGAAAAGAGCATAAGAGATAGCAGTTTAGAAATTTGTTTTTCTAAGAGCAAATAGATGACACTTAATTGGCTTAATATAAAATAAATTGGAAGGCATTTTACATTTACATCAAAATTAAGACAAAAACATAAATGAAAACCTGGTCCTCTCTACTCCATTTCTGTCCTCATTTCTTCTCCCCTCCTCCAATACAATAAACGCACCCCCCCCCCCCCTTAATTATCCCATGGAGTTCAGGGGGCTGGAACGGGTGCTGTGGATGATGTAATCCGTAAATGGGCAGCTTGGAAATCCCACCCCCCAGCTTATGCTGCTAAATGTACTTGAATCTGACTGAGGCCCGCTGAGTCTGTTCATTTAAATGCGAGTTTTGCATGCTAATGACGTCAGCGGAGACCCATTATCACTGGCATTTGTGGAATAGCGCAAGGACCCCAAGGCTGGGATCCAGGACACATGGGTTTTAGTTCTGAGTTGGCCCCTAATTGTTGAATGACTGGGAACACTCCTCCACTTCTTGGGAACTCCACTCTCTACTGTCTCTTCCTCGGCTAATAGTCAAAGTCTGTGCCTTGGGCAGAGCTGCTGCTGAGGGTTGTGAACCTTAGCAGCCCACTCTGGCACAAGTCAGGGTTGAAGTCCGGCCTCTGCTCCCTTTCCAGGGCTCTACCTGCCTGGAGAGGGGGGGCTGGCTGAGGCCCTGGTAATGGGCAGGCATTTTTAAGAGACTGGGCCCTGAAAGCCCCAATAGGTGGCTGTGCTTGCAGGGTGGTCAAGAGTGACCAGAAGACAAGGGAATCTGCAGGAGAGATGATCTGGAGTTTAGGAGAGTGAAATGGAGGCTGAGAGGCCGGGGGCGGGGAGAGGGAGCAGGAGTGATCAGGGAGAAGTCTGTGGAAGGCAGAGGGAGGATCCCTTCTCCGAATGTCAGGGTGACTTGGAGTGCAGCCCAGCCTCCCTGCAAAGATAAGACACAGAGAAACCGGACAGAGAGGCCGGTGCACGCCCGACAGCCTACACAGTTAGGACAGAGGCTGTGTTTTGGCGGGTGGACAAATAGTGGCGGGCTGGGCTGTGGGGGTGGGGATAAGATGAGAATGACACAGACTCAAGCCTGTGCTTTCAGGGAATGCAGAGCTGGGATTTGAATAGAGCGTCTTCCACCCCATAGTAAAGTGGCTTTGCCTAACTGACCAGCCCCTGGTTGTGTTTTGAGGTCCTAAGATGCTGAAGAGAAATGGAAGGCCCAAATGGTGTTAAAAATAAGACCCTCTGCTAGGGCTACTCTGGACTGGTTTGTCTTAGAAGGTAAGATGGATTATGACCTGGAAAACCAGGCAAGAAATGTAAATAATTTTTTTTAATGGCTGCCAAGAGATGGGTAAATACTAGGATGTTCCCAAAGAAGGCTGGGGACAAAGTGAAAAAAAGGGAAAAGAAACCTCTTCTCAAAACACATTCAGACCCGTGGGACGTGGGAAAGTGGGGGAGAGTGCTGGGGAACCCAGGGGAGTGAATCAGCAGCTTGAGGCAGAAGCACTGTGGAGAGGGTGGATTGGACCTGGGGCTGGGATGGGAGCGGGGCCGTTGTGGGCACTTGGAGCTCAGGCGGAAAGCCCTGGTTTATTCCATGGGACAGAAGCAGCAGCCAGCGGAAGTTGGGACCCCCTGCAAACTGCCTTCCAGGCCAGGCTGGTCCAGCATGATGAGGGAGCGGATGGAAACCCGTATTGTGACGGTCAGTACAGAGCGGGACTCTCCCAAAATGTGCTAAAGAGGTTTTCTTACTTAGACAAGCTGAGAGCCCCCTTGAGCAGCAGGGGTGGGGGGAGTGAGAAGGGGAGGTGTAAAATATCGGAGAAGAGTGTAGAGCTGGGCAGCCATCCCCTTTCACCACCTGCCTGGAGGCTGAGGAAGACGAGGGGCGCACACGGGGAGTTTGTCGTGGAGCGAGCACCTCACTGGGTTAGATGAGTGAGATGGTGGGTGCTAGCCGCTCCCCGGGGCTGACCTTGCTTACCAAATGGGCCCCTGGGTCTTAAAGGCTCTTTTTCGTCCTCTGAGGTTGAGACGAGCCTCGTGCCCCTTTAGTGAATACCCTCAGCTCAGCGCTCATGACCTGCCAGAGGCTTGTTCAGGGGCGTCATCACAGCAGAGGCGCCTGCTCACCTACACAAAGCCGCTCTCCGGGGCTTGCTGCCTCCCCTGCAGCCCTGCCTGTGGGCACCCATGCCCACTGAACACCCAGGGCTTGCACACACTGCCCAGAATCCCGACATCCTTTTCTTATGGGGCAGATGAGAAATTCAGAGTGCGGGAAAGGTAAGAGGCCTGCCGAAGTCACAGGCCAGCAGCCAGACCAGACTGTCTGCCCCTACCGCACCTCATCTCCCCGGTGAAGTCCATCTCCACCCGCAGGCCTTGAATTGTCCTCATTTCCTCAAACTCGCAAATTTTCCTTTGACAAAGGGGATTTCTATTTCTTGTAGCAAACACACCTTCGTGGATATACTGGTCACCAGAACAGACACACTCACACAAACACACCCGTGGCAAACATTGTCAAATGAAGATTTGCAGGCCAGAAAAGAAAATCAGATAAAATTATATTCTCAAGTTTCTTTAAAACTATCATAAAACCAAAAATATCCTATGGACCATACAAATCTCTCCATAAAAATCATTAAGTTAAAAGTAAACTTTAAAACTTGACTGGAAATCAACAAGAATAAACAGAAAACTTAAACCCTTCAGACTATAGCAGTAATTATTTTATTGATCTGAAGGATTAAAGCCAAGGAGGAAACTTGGCAATAGACGGTGCTGGTGATTGCTGCCCTTTGGGAACTTTGAGGCACGATGGGTGGTTAAGTTTTAGGATCCCAGGAGGGTCCCCACCATGAAGAAGTTTCTTTCAACAAGGCTCTTTGGGGGATAGCCCAAAGCAGTATTACTAGCACCCCCTTCTGTGGCCATATGATCAAATAAAAATGCTCTGTAAACTCCGAAAGGTGTTACAAACGCAAGTG
Source organism: Eptesicus fuscus (assembly GCF_027574615.1). Taxonomy (NCBI): domain Eukaryota; kingdom Metazoa; phylum Chordata; class Mammalia; order Chiroptera; family Vespertilionidae; genus Eptesicus; species Eptesicus fuscus. The sequence continues at coordinate 60,087,991 of NC_072477.1, forward strand.
GCGCCTGAGTCCTGGAGGCCAGACTTTAGATCTCGCCTATTGTTATATGCTCAGAGGTCCTGGACTCAGTAAATATTTGTTGAACGGATGAGTCAAATATTCTACAGATAATACCCTTCTTTCTGAGAACACTCCTGATTATACTCAAAGATTGGGAGGAGGACGCTCATTTACCTTTTATTTGCAACCTAAAAACTGCCCTCAGACAGTGACTTTACTGCATCCTATTTTGCTCGGGGAGTCTTATAGAAAAGGACTCCTGCTCTAGCTGGTTTGACTCAGTGGATAGAGCATCGGCCTGCTGACTGAAGGGTCCCGGGTTTGATTCCAGTCAAAGGCACATGCTCGGGTTGCGTGCTCGATCCCCAGGAGGACGTGTAGGAGGCAGCCGATCAATAACTCTCTCTCATCATTGATGTTTATATCTCTATCCCTCTCCCTTCCTCTCTGAAATCAATTAAAAATATTTAAAAAAGAAAATAAAAGGACTCCTTATATTGAGAAGCAGAATGGAGGAGATGGCACTGAGGATCCTTTCAAGGGCCAAGATTTAAGGACTCATTGTGAACTCATTGCGGTTCTCCTAGTGACACCATGTGATTCCCCTCACCTTGCTCACTGCCGCCCTCCTCAGGTGGCCCCGCTGGGCTGACTCAGGATTCATGTCCACCCCTAGAAATTGATATCACTTGATTTCTGTGATCCAGTCCTTGGAGTTTCCTTTCCCAGACCATATGTAAGTCCATTGAAGGTACACTGACATCGTCTTTTATGTTTCTCTTCACTCATTTAGTCAACAGATATTACTGACCACTTATGAAATGCCAGTAACTCTATTATTGAAGTTCCAACCCTGAACAACACAGACCAGTCACTCCTCTGCTCATGGAACTTGAAGGTTAGTGGCTGGGGGAAGGGCCCGGGCCCCAGTGGGATGGGCTGTGCTGTGACCTGCCTCCACCTTCTAAGGCTCCTTTACATTCTGATTGGCCAGTGGACTGGGATGCTGGTGCAGATGGTCACACAGAGTTGGAGAACTGCTCCCAGCCATGACTGCCTCCCCGCCTGTCCCTTCATCACCCTTGCACCTTCGCTCTCTTTCTCTGTAGAAGTTGTGCAGCACAAATGGATTGGTTCTGATATCCACTGAAACTACTGGTATTTGACTTGGAATGTAGGGACAACGTTCTGCCATCTTGTTCTCAAAGGGTGCCCGGGTAGGAACCTGGCTGCCTGGACATTTTCTTCTCTCTATGGAGCCCTGTACTATAGCAGCTATGTGGTACTAGATCTCAGCTGTGCACTCGGGGCTTCCAGGCCTTCCTCCAGGGTCATGATGAAGCAAGGCTTTACTCTGCTACAGGAGCTCTGTGAGGATGCTTGGCCTCATGAAGCTGTGAGCTCTTGCCCGCTTTGTCCTGGTTTTCTGCAAAAAGCTTGCAGGGAAGGTGTGGTCCCCACTAAGACTCCTTGCCGCCTTGAACTGTAAGAATGTGTGTAGTGAGACACCACCGAGGAGCTCTGATGAAAGGAGCTGTCAAGTCCAATGATTGGATTTCCCTCAGGGGTTCTGTGTGATGGAGTATTTGACCCCAGTTCTGGGATCGTTCCAGCCAAGTTGTCAATTTCATATTTTAGGAGTCCTTGAACGGACTTAACCTGGTCATCTGAACTAGTTTGAGAACCTGGCTCCATGCCTCACCTCACTCCCAGGAAGCCTGAGTCATTTGGCCAAAATTTGGGAACTCCAAGAGGTTATTTAGTCAACCACCAAAATAAACAATTCCTTGAGGCCACTTAAAATCCATTCTAGAATAAGGTGAGGTTATAAATACAGAAAATGATAAAAATAAGGCATTGATATTTGCCATAACAAGAATTTGTCTTGTAGGGCTCTGCCCACTTCATCCTGTCTGGTTGCCTGGTTATGTATACACTGCCCTCTCCGTAGCGAGAACTCTGCTTCCATTTGTCCCTCTTCCCACCCCTCCCTGAAAATGGGGAAGCAAACAACCAAGACTCACAGGAACAACGCTAAAAACTACAAAACATTAATGGAATAGGCACTCGAAATGAGATTTTTAAAGAGGCACTTTAAATGCAGCAAAGACCTTAGCACTGACATCAATGTTCCTGTAAGCAGAAAATAAAATCTACAAATAAAGTTTTGTTGGAGGGTGTATCATTTTATTTCATTAATATTCACATTCCGGTCTCATATGTGCAATGGTGGAAAACTTCATGAGACAATTTTGTTGTTAGGAAATAAACAGCAGCCCCAGAGCAGCTTAATAAACATTCAAAGCGCCATCCACACTGGGCACAGGTGTTCTCCAATTGCTGCCTGTGCTGATGTCTCGTGAGCTAGCGCTCCAAGCGTCATTATCATTTGTGTTCTGGCTTTGCATCCCACGTGCCACTGGAATGAAATTGGCCAATTTGTCCTGCCTTTGTGTTTGTGGGGACAGGCCTGTCTCCGGGATCCTCCTAGTCATAAACCTGTCTTCCAGTTTACCATATTTAGGTAAAAATGACACTCCTCCCAGATCCCCCCACACCCCTCCGACTGTTCAAGGGCAGGTTAACCCTGAAGAAAGGTGTTGAGAGTCTCCTGGCCCACTTCTCCTTTTGATGTGGCCTCTCACAGCCGAGCACTGGGGCGGCCTTTAAACCTCGACTCAGTGACCTTCTCTGAGCAGGTGCAAGGTGGTGAGACAATGCATATCTCCATCCACATCCTGGAGAGTTTGAATTTTGGATAAACTGGCCTGGCCTTGGAGAGAATTTATTGGGCTATAGGAAATGACAGTGCTTTGCTATTTACAAAGAAACAATCATACGCGCTGTGTTATTCAGCCTTCATGTTGGCATTCCCGCTATCCCCGGAGGCACCGAGGAGTGGCTTTACAGGCTCCCAAGACGGGGCTCTTGTTCCCAAGTGCAGTGTTACTCCTCTAATTCTACAGCTGCCCCAAAGAGGCATGGATTCCCGATGGAATTGCCTCTACATTTAAGTTCCTTCAGGTCATGTGGGGGCTAGGCCTGCAGAGGGAACATCCAGATGAGAGACCCAGGGCAGAAACCCGAGGGAAAACCAAGGGTTTCAGCAAAATGCATTTGAATGGGAAGGAATCCTAGAGGCAGGCCGAGGGGGAAGCTACACAAATTGCAGCTGAGAAACCAGGGGAACTGACTGACCTAGATACGCAAGGTTTGGTTTAATCTCTAGATTCTGGTTGCTTAATTCCTTTGCCATTTGCTGTCAGGCCTGCACAATCGATTGGCCTAAGGAGATAAGAGACCTGTTGAGATTAACGTCAGGAAGAAAACCCAGCACACTCTCCGGTGCAAGTGTCGGTTTTTCTCAGCAAGTAAGCTGAGAACGCGGAGCAAAGAGGCGGTGCTGATGGTTCCACCGCATTCCACCCGGCTGGACAAAGCTCTGGACCTCCGGAACCTGGTCCCCGCCTCTCTCCCCGCCTGCTGGGTAGGAATGAGGAGGAAGTGAGCTCACGTGAAGAGAGCACTGTGAACCCAGAGACGCTGCACAGGGAGGGCACAACCCTGGCCTTGTTGAAAGCCAAGGACTTGTCTGTAACTTCAAGGAGCTGAAGGACAGAGTGGTTCAGACCACAGGCCTCCGTGACTGCTTTTGTGGGATCACATCTAATGATGCCACTCTACATTGCACAAGGGCCTTCGCCGCTCTGCGTCTCAGTTCCTCCTCCCTAAAATGGGAATAATAAGACGGATGTGTAGGTCAGGTGAGTAACATGCTATTTGCAAAAGTGCTTGGAAATCGTGTGGTAAGTATCCTCATGATCGCCACTATTGTTAGGTTTGTTGTGATGGCCTAACCAGGTTCCATTTATCCATATTCTTCTGTTTCAGTAGCTCTGAACTGAACTGAACTGCAGATCTAAAGACTCAGGATCTCTGTGGTAGTAATCTGCATTTTAATAAATGTCCCAGGCAAGTCTGGAACACACTGGCCCGCTGAGCCAGTTCCTCCTCTGGGCCCTGGAACCGATTTAGGGTGACTTCCACCTTTTAGGCCCACGTCACCTCTCCCCAGCTATTCTGCCCGCTGGCCACACCTTCCTTTGTGACCAGGAAGCATTCTGTTTTCTCACCCAGTGTGAGGAAGTGCTGCTTTCCTCCGGGAACGTGTGGAATGTCCTGCACCCTGGCCATGCTCAGCTCTCCCTGCTCTTCCTTCCCTCCCATGGCCGAGCCCTCCCCAATTGGCCATATGCCAATGGTCGGCATTTCTTCTTCTTTGAGGCCTTCTCTCTCTCTTCCCCTTTGTCCAGCAGAATTTCTCAGGCAGCAGAGCTAGACCATCTTCTCCATAGACCTGTCTCCCAGCTCACCTGCAATGCCCTTTCAGTTGGAAACTGGACTCTGATGGTGAGAAACTAAGGAGCTGTGACCCCTGTGTCACCAGCTGGTGTCTCCTCACCCAGTGGTGGTGGGTGTGGCTGAGGAGAGGATACTATTCTCCCAGGAGGCAGATCTTGCACTTACTCTTAGACTTGCGGTTCTGATCCCACATCACATGGCAAACCCTTGGGCCCTCCACACCCCGTGTAAGTCCTTTGCCTTGTATTTGGCCCAGTTCCCCATAATTGCTCTGTTGTCACTTTGCTCTCTCCACCATCGCTGCCCACACAGGATGTGGGTCCTGTCTCCACTGCCTTTGCTCAAGGTCTGAAACAGCTGGATGCAACCACCACCTTGGTCTGGCTGGCCTGGGGGCCCTGCTGAGCTGTCAGTGGGAGAGAATTTTGAGTCCAGATTGTGAGGTCCCATGGTGATAAGGAGGTCAGAGAGGAGTCTTGGGGCCACAGACCAACCTCAAATGGCAGACCTCCTTGGAGACACGGAACTAGCAAAGGGCAGCCGAGGGGCAGACATTCCTGGTGTTTCTGCTGCTGCCTCTGCACCTCCTGGGGTTCACCACATACTTATTTAGATCTGTTGCTTGACTGGCTTTGTTATCAGATCCTGTCTCCCTCTTCCCAGCCCTCCCTTTCCTCTATCCTCTGCCATAAAGGGGGTGAGGGTACAGAGGCAGGGGGTGGGGTAGGGTGTGTGATATTTCATACCCCATCATGGGGCAAGGAAGCCCCCACATATGGGAGCCATGGCTGGGGAGGGCCCGCTGTCTTCCCACATTATCATTTCTCCAAGGGCAGGGAGAGGGGAGTGAGAAGGCACAATGATGGTGTTTATACACTAGGACTGTTGACTAACTTCTTCTTGTATAGATTCTATTCTTTCTTCAGTCATCAAAGCTGACTTTTTGTAAGAACAAATACATGATTTGCTCTTATACTCTCTTTTAGAAAATATTCACTGTGAATGTGCTCTGCTTAGGCCCTTGGGAGAGAGGCACTGAGAAGAAGCCTGGGAGGGTGGATGAGACACGCCTGTGGCTGACACAGCACCTGAGGATGGGTAGGCCTCAGAGAATGGCTCTTAAATGGAATCAGGCAACTCTGATGAAGGTGCTATAAAGGAAATACATAAAGGTTAGAAACTTTCTTGGCTGCAGTGCTTAGGGAAGGTATCAAGGTTGAGATAGGACTTGAGGTGACTTTGAAGGACAGGTGTACATATCACCTGCCAGGTGAGGTGGACATGAGTTGGCCTGAGTAGATATAAGGAACTGGGAGGGTTCTGGCATACTTGGGAAATGAATGATGTTTACTTTGACTAAAGCCTAGCATTTCCTAAGGGAAATCCTATATAATAAAAGCCTAATGTGCAAATTGACTGAACGGCAGAATGACCAGTCGCTATGATGTGCACTGACCACCAGAGGGCAGACACTCAGTCTGCAGGCCCCCAGTCTGCAGGCCCCCAGGCAAGCCAAGGTGGGTGCCAATGGAGGGGCCCCGATTGCTCTGTCGGTCACCTCACAGATCGGCTCTGATCACCAGCCAGGCCTAGGGACCCTACCCATGCATGAATTCCGTGCACTGGGTCTCTAGTGGTTAGCTAAAAGTCTGGAAAAGCTGGCCAAAGCAAGGCAGTGGAAGGCCTTAAATACAAGACAGGGATTTCAACTTGATTTGGTCAGATAGGTAATAGACAGGTGAGTGAACATGGCAACAAATTTTGCTTTAAGAAATGGAATCTTGCCTTCGAGATCAGGAACACCATTATTAAAAATGTTTGGGAGGAAAAGGGTGATGGCAGTGTGAGTACAAAGGAAAAGATGAGATATTGCTGGTGGCCCTGGGGAACACAGACCATGGAGGAGAGCCCAGGCTGGCCCACACTATTCTCATGGGAAAGAAAATCAGAGATGATAGAATACTTTCTTTTAAGTCCTTCAGGATGTTTTGGATGAGGGAAAAGGTATCCAGGCTCACTAATTCCCTGGATTGTTCATTAATTTTGTTTGGCTTTGTTTCATTCAGTAGCTATTTTTTCTCTTTAAAAAATTTATTGAATTTACTGGGTTGACATTGGTAACAAAATTATATAGGTTTCAGGTATGCAATTCTATAATATAGCATCTGCATATTGTATTGTGTGTTCACCACCCCAAGTCAAGTCTCCTTCTATCACCATATACACCTCCTTTACCCTCTTCTACCCACCCCCTTCCCTCTGGTAATCACCATACTGTTGTCTGTATCTTTTTGTTTGTTTGTTTATTTGTTTTGCTTACTCCCTTTACTTTTTCCACCCAGACTCCCAACCCCATCCCCTCTGACAGTTGTCAGTCTGTTCTCTGTATCTATGAGTTTGCTTCTATTTTGGTTGTTAGTTTGTTCATTAGATTCCACATATAAGTGAAATCATATGGTACTTGTCTTTCTCTAGGTGGCTTATTTTATTTAGCACTAGAGGCCTGGCACATAAAATTTTATGCACTCAGAAGGGGTCCCTTAGCCCAGCCTGTGCCCTCTCACAGACCAGGAGCCCTTGGGGGATGTCCAGACCCACCCCCAATCATCCCTCTGCCACCACTGGTCGCCGCTGCCCCCCAATCACCGTCCCCTCCCTCTGCCTGCTGGCACCTGCCTTGGCTGGCCTGGCACTGTCCGCTCACCAGCCCTGCCCCCTGCTGACTGGTCATTCCCCTGTTCAGTCAATTTGCATATTAGGCTTTTATTATATAGGATAGGATAATACTCTCCAGGTCCATCCATGTTGTTACAAAAATAAGATTTCCTTAATTTTTATGGCCAAGTGGTATTCCATTGTGCAAATGTACCAAAGCTTTTTTATCCACTCATCTACTGTTGGGCACTTGGGCTGCTTCCAAATCTTGGCTATTGTAAATAGAGCTGCAAAAGACATAAGGGTGCATATATTCCTTCAAATTAGTGTTTCAGTTTTTTTCAGACTATTCCCAGAAGTGGAATCACTGGGTCATAAGGCAGTTCCATTTTTAATTATTTGAGGCAACTCCATACTGTTTTCAACAATGGCTGCATCAATTTGCATTTTCACCAACAGTGCTCAAAGGTTCCCTTCTTTACACATCCTCATTAACACTTGTTTGTTGATTTGTGGATGGTAGCCATTTTGACAGGTATGAGGTAATATGTCTTTGTGGTTTAAATTTGCATTTCTCTGATGATTAGCAGTATTGAGCATCTTTTCATATGTCTTTTCATCAGTATGTCCTCTTTGGAGAAGTGTCCATTATCCTGCCTAATAATAGACAAATATGCAAATTGACCATACCCCCGCTACACCCAAGCCACGCCCACCAGCCCAAGCCACGCCCACCAGCCAATCAGGGCGAGTATGCAAATAAACCGAACCAAGATGGCTACAGCCACGGAGAGCAAGGTTTCCCAGGCAACAGAAGGAAACAAGCTTTCCGCCTGCCCTTGACAGGCCTAAGCCTCCACTCATGCTACAAAGTTTCAATTATAAAAGGTAAACAGATTCAAACAGAATGGCGGCAGCCACAGAGCTGGAGAGACCAGGCCAGGGTTGCCCGAGGTAAAGGAAAAAGCAAAGCTTTCCGCACACCCTGGCCGGTCTCAGGCCTCTGCTTAAGGCTACAAAGTTTCAATTATAGAAGGTGAATTAACTCAAACAGAAATGGCTGCCGGTGAAGCATGCAGGAGGCTTGGCTCCGCTCCAGGCTACAAAGTTTCAATTGTAGAAGGTAAATAAATTCCAGATACCAGTGCCTCCGCTTGGGTCACCAGCGGGCATGGCTGGCCTGCAAACCACCACAGGCCCCTTGCTCAGGCTGCCCCATGCCCCAAGGGAACCCCCACCCTTATCTGGGACACCCTTCAGGGCAAACCAGCTGGCCCCCCCTCCTGCACCTCTATCCTATCTAATAAAAGAGTAATATGCAGATTGACCACCACTCCAACACACAATATGTCTGCCCCCATGTGGTCAAAGATCCTGCCCCCATGTGGACACAAGATGGCCACCACAAGATGGCCAACAGGGGAGGGAAGTTGGGAGGCACCTGGCCTGCAAGGGAGGGAAGTTGGAAGCGATCAACCCTGCAGGGGAGGGCAGTTAGGGGTGACCGGGCCAGCAGAGGAGGGAAGTTGGGGGCAAACAGGCTGGCAGGGGAGCAATTAGGCATCAATCAGGCTGGCAGCGGAGTGGTTAGGGGGTGATCAGGCTGGCAGGCAGAAGCAGTTAGGGGCAATCAGGAAGGCAGGCAGGCGAGCAGTTGGGAGCCAGCAGTCCTGGATTGTGAGAGGGATAACCAACTGCCCATTTAAATGGGCAGTCGGACATCCCTCGAGGGGTCCCAGATTGGAGAGGGTACAGGCTGGGCTGAGGGACACCCCCGCCCCTCAGTGCACGAATTTCGTGCACCGGGCCTCTAGTAATTGTATAAAAGGAAAATAAAATACCTGAAAATAAATTTAACCAAGGATGTAAAAGACCTGTACTCAGAAAATTATAAGATGCAGAAGAAAGAAATTGAAAAAGATACAATGCTCAAGGGTTTGACCATTTTTTAATTGGATTGTTTGTTTATTTATTTATTTTTGGTGTTGAGTTGTATAGGTTACTTATAATTTTTGGATATTAACCCCTTATCAGATGTATCTTTGGTGAATATGTTCTCCCATTCAGTAGGTTGTTTTTTTCAATTTGTTGATGGTTTCCTTTGCTGTACAAAATCTTTTTAGTTTGATGCAGTCCCATTTGATTATTTTTTCTGTTTCCCTTGCCCAAGGGGATATATCAGAAAAAATAATGCTATTAGAAATATCAGGATTTTACTGCCTATTGTTTTCTTCTAAGATTTTTATGGTTTTGAGTCTAACATTTATGTCTTTAATTCATTTTTAGATTATTCTTGTTTATGGTCTAAGAAGGTGGTCTAGTTTCATTATTTTGCACACATCTGTCCAATTTTTCCAACACCATATATTAAAGAGACTCTCTTTACTGCACTGTATGTTCTTGACACCTTTTGTCAAATATTAATTGGCCATAAAAACAAGCACTTATTTCTGGTCTCTCTATTCTGTTCCATTGATGTATATGTCTGTTTTGATTACTAGGGCCTTATAGTACAGTTTGATATCAGTTGGTGTGATTTCCCCCAACTTTGTTCTTTCTCAAGATTGCTGTGGCTATTTGGGGTCTTCTGTGGTTCCATATAAATTTTTGGAATATTTGTTCTAGTTCTATGAAATATACCATTAGTATCTTGATAGGAATTACACTGAATCTGTAGATTGCTTTGGGTAATATGGACATTTTAATGATGTTAATTATTCCTACCCATGAACATGGTATATGCTTCCACTTATTTGTATATTCTTCAATTTATTTCTCCAGTGTCTTATAATTTTCTGAGTACAGGTCTTTTACATCCTTAGTTGAATTTATTTCTAGGTATTTTATTTTCCTTTGATACAATTGTAATGGGATTGTTTTCTTAGTTTCCCTTTCTCATAATTCATTATTGGTGTATAAAAACACAACTAATTTCTGGATCTTTATTTTGTATCCTACTACTTTTCTGAATTCATTTATCAGTTCTAATAGTTTTTTTTTTTTAATGGAATCTTTAGGGTTCTTTATATGCAGTATCATGTCATCTACAAATAATGACAGTTTTACTGCTTTTCAATTTGGATACCTTTTACTTCTTCTTCTTGTCTGATTGCTATGGCTAGGACTTCCAGTTCTATTTTGAATAACAGTGGTCAAAGCAGACATCCCTGTCTTGTTCTTGATCTTAAAGGAGACACTTTTAGTTTTTGCACATTGAGTATGAGTTGGCTGTGGGTTTGTCATATATGGCCTTTATTATATGAAGTATGTTCCCTCTATTCCCACTTTGCTGAGAATTTTTAATAAATGGATATTCCAGAGTCTCAGTCACCATCTGTGAGAATGGGACCAGTCTTTTTCATGTCTCTGCTTTTCCTACCAGTTTTGATGTGGCTTCTTTAGTAAGTCCTTGGTTATGAGACTTCTCTTTTGCTAGTCTTCAGTTTATTATTCAGGTTACTTGCTCTCTATTTTAGTTGTAGTTCCAGTTTGGTCCTAAGAGGAGGTGAGTGTGACATTCACTTTCTCTGCTGCCATCTTGGATCTCAGTGGCTATTTCTTTTGACTTTATGATGGACTATATATGAAGTCACAAAAATGAGTGAGAGTCCTTGCATTCTCTCTCTCTCTCTTCTCTCTCTCTCTCTCTCTCTCTCTCTCTCTCTCTCTCTCTCTCTCTCGGTTCTCCCAGCTTTTGAGAATGATCAGAGGAGCCCAAAATAACTACAGGCTGGAGTCAGGAAGAGGACAGAAGCCATGGTGTGGGACTGAAAGGCAGGTCTGTGCTATAGTTGGGGAAAGGAGTTGAGGAGAGTCTTTGTGGGAGATATGGCATTTTAGCCAGATGGAGTAGATCAATAAGTAGACATAGTAGAGATGAGAATGGCATTCCTGGTGAGAGCAAAGGTGAGGAGATAGAGAGCAAGGGGCAGGTTTGGAACATGTTACACAGTCCTGTTCAAAGGCATAGAGGATGAACATAGCCTTGTTTATAGCTAGGATTTTGTTTTGTTTCGTTTTGTTAATGAAGTAGAGAATAACCGTTGGAAATTAAGTGACTTAGAAATTGTGGTTTGTTTCCAGTTATACAGTGTTTTGATTTTTTTGTTGGACCTAGATGACATCCTTGTCAGTTAGCCAGCTGTCAAGTGTTCTTTGATTAGGTGATTTTTCTATTCTTGCCCAGAAGTATATCTGTTGGGCTTTGACTTTTAGCAATAATGTGTTCTTGGGAAGGAGACTTTCATTATTCACCACCCAAGGGGTACAAATCATGCTGCTTTCTTTAGGGAGTCTGTTTAGGGACATTAAAATGAGTGGGTGACTAGACATAATGAGGAAATATATGGAAATCACCCAGTTTCGTAAACATATTCATGGAAACTCAAATGCTCAAGGCCAGGACCAGGCTGAAATTAGTCTTTTGTACTCTCTTATGTCATCATTGTGAATTTTCTTTCTTTCCCAGAGTTGTTGCTTCATCAAAGGACAAATAGAAATATTATGACAGCAGTATCTTTTTTATTCTAAATAAGAGGACAAGAAGGACCACCCCAGGGTAAGAGACACAATTAACCAACTTAATTATCAGCAGTAAATTGTCAGTAAATCTTAACTATGTTCTTTTGGTAACATTATGTGCTGGCATGATTAAAGTAAATACAAGAATAGATTTTTTTTTCTCTTTGGCAGGGCATGGTAGGAGGATGGTGGTTGCATTTGGGGAGTTGCTTATCAAAACAGAAAGGATTCTAATGAATTCACGAGAATCAAATCCTAGACATGTTTTCAAGAATGAAGTTTTGAACTTGGTACCTGATAATATTCTCTTCCTAGGGCTGACCTAACAAACTACCACAAATTAGGTGAATTAAAAGCAATAGAAATTTATTATTTTACAGTTTTAGAGACCAAAAGTTTGATATCATGGTTTCCCAGGACCACATTCCCTCTGAAGTGTCTCAAGGAGAACCCTTCCTTGCCTCTTCCAGCTTCTGGTGGCTCCAGGTGTTCCTTACCTTTAGGCTGCATAACTGTAATCGCTGCCTTTTTCTCTGTATGTCTATGTGTCTGAAATATCCCTCTGCCATCCTATATAATAATAGAGGTATATTCAAATTGTCCATTACACCGTAACATCACGACCGATTGCAGGAGGCTGCCTGCACATGTGCAGCGGGGCGTTGCTCCGGAGATGGGGTGGAAAAAGTGAGGCGCCCGCAGAAGGTGGGACCAGCCCAAGGCAACTCGAGGGACTGAGGGCGGGTTTTGAAGCTGCCAGAGAAGGACAGAGGGGTCAGGAGCTGGTCCAGGCGCGTTGGAGCTCTGCGGGGAGAGGTTCGAGTGTCAAGGCAGGGCGGCAGGTGGGTGGGCAGGGCCACACGATTTCGCCCGCTGGGCTCCCAGTTCTCTTATAAGGATATATATCTTTGGATTTAGGTACCCTAAATCCAGGATGATCTCTGAGTTCCTTACTTTAATTCCACCTGCAAACACCCCTTTTCCAAATAAGGACATCACAGGTTCCAGGAATTTGCATATGTATATGTATATGTATATGTATATGTATATGAATATGTATATATGTGTACACACACACATATATATATACATATATATACACACACGTGTGTGTGTGTGTGTGTGTGTGTGTGTGTGTGTATGTGTATATATATATGTATGTATGTGGGGGGGCACCATTCAACCTATGACACTGAAGATGCATTCTCTGCTGGTACAAGGATGATGTGGTCCTGGATGTTCAGCATGTCCTTGTTGATGGACAGGTCATCCTCAGGACAGCAGAGCAGGGTTGGACTGGATTCAGTGCAGGGAGACGGGAGGTTGCTGTGAATCTCTCTAATTCAGCCACACTAGGAAAAGAAGAAGTTATATTTTTTACTGGACAGAGATTATAAATTCATTTTACTAATCACAGTATGTTCCTGAAACTTATCAATAATTTTCCTGATAGACTCCATGGCTGGGAATTAGAGATCCCCAAAGAAAGTCATTTGTCATTCATAACACACTTTGTTGTTTCTTTTTTTCCCCCTCTGTCTTAAAAATAGAAAACTTTGAATTGATCCAGTTGGACATATGAAAGCCTTAGAGCTCTGAAAGACTGAGTCTTATAGAGTAAAAAAGTGCATTTTAAAGCAAGTCTTCCTACATAAATGGAAGGCAGCCCAGTAAATAATAGAAACCTAAGAATTTTTCAAGAATATTTAATGGCACCCCATAAGGGTGAAAGTTCCTTATTTTTCATAGGGGGATATTAAGACATAGGGAAACCAGAGCCATAAATGCAAAGTCAGTTCCCTAAACAATAATTTCAAGATCCCTTTTCTCCTCTGGCTGAGAAATACAGCCACTCACATATTTCTGCCCCTTTCCTCCAGTGCTCTGCGGTGGTGGTAGAAAATTGCCAGGAGAGCACTGACTCACCGGAAATGCTCTCCTTTCTAAAGTAAACAGCAAGAATGAAATCATGTCAGCACCATTTGCCAATTTTATTTTTAATTGCCTAATATGCCTCTGATCACTGAAGGGGAAATAAGTGAATGAGGGCTGGCGCAAGCTTAAAGACCAACATTATTACCTTGTACGTTTGTTTAGATCATTTTCCACCATCCACCTGAGATGCAGTTATTTGTTAGCATAATATGGTTACGGATCTATCTGCAGGGCTTCAAGCTGGAAATTGAAACTTGGGCATGATTTAGCTGAAAGTTACTGGAGCATTCATAAAGCTGTCAGAATTACAAGAGAAAGCACATTAAGAAAACGCCAGGGCTAGTTGCTGTTAAATGGATATTCAAACATTGTCAGCATTGTTATCCAGAGAGGGCTGGTCTAATTTATAAGCTCCTGTACAAAGGGATAATGGTAGCTGCAGGTTCAAAGGAAAGGGGATCATAGGAATGACATTAGAAAGAACGATCACATGTTTTAAAGCATAAATCAGGTCACGGGACAAAGGACTTTCCCCTGATTTTTAATTTATTTACATCTTTAGAAGATATTCTCAATAATAAATCACATGTATGGAAAACAATGACTGGACCAAAAAGACACAAACTCAACTCTTATTCATTTATTATTGAGTGTCACTTGCATGCAGGGCATAGTTTTAGGTATTAAATACTATGTAGACTAAACAGACATAATATTGGTGACAGACAGTATTCAATTGTCTAGTTTTAACAAAAGCTTATCGAGTGGCATGGACTATGGTTGAAATTCCGTGAATTCACAATCTTATACATTTGTGATCATATCTATTGGGGAAATGTGGTGTTATGGAACCCCTGACCCTCAGAATTCTGGGGAGTACTCAGGTGTTTCCCATGAGTTGGGTGATCACTCTGCCAGCCAAGCTAGAGATCTGTAGTCTTGGGCTTCAGTGTACAGAGCAGCTGTTCTGAACTGAAACTTTGTTCCCATTTCTGTGACTGCCTCCATGTCTATAGCCTCAAGGCTGGTGGAGCTGGAAATCTGGGTGTGCCCCTGGTACCCCTGGAACGGGACTGGTGATCTGTGTTATCTGTCACCTCCGCCAGCACACTGAGCTCAGGTTGCCTGGGCCCCAGATGTTATAGTGTTTGGCCAGGCAATTCTTCCAATTTTCTTTCTCAAGCAGAGACTCCATTGTAATGTTGCATCCATCTGACCTATCTGTATCCATTTCCTCAGCCCCACATACATCGGAAGACGTCAATGTGTATAAGGAGAGTGGAGACACCTCATTCTACTCCTTGTGGGCCCCTGAGACCTGAACCTGCCAGACATGTTATTACACATACATGCATCTTTGACAATAGCGTGGCCTGAGAAAATCTGGGGCAGGTGGCCTTAGGGATATGACCACTAGGCCAAAATCAAATGCCACAAAGTACAAGGTAGAAAAGCCAGTATTTTACCTTGAAAATAGACAGGAAGATGAGCCAGGTGTCCAGTACAAAGGCAGGAAACACATCTGGGTAGGAGCCCTATATTCAGAAATGAGGTTGTTGAAGTTAGAGTGCAATACTTAGAAACATGGGAATGGACATCTAAGATTAAATTAAATTGGCAAAGAGCATAATGATCTGCACCCAGGTTTTCACTAGTGAGAATTATTACTTATGTTTATTCTGCCATTTAAGATATGGCTATGAGCGCCTACTCTGATGCAGACTCTGCCTTAGATAATGGGAAGATGAGGATAATGAGTCCTTGTCCTGCCTTTAAGCAGCTTAGAGTCTAACACTAGGTCAGAAAAGAACAGCCTTTGGGACAAACCCAATGCACTCCCTGTTCTTGCACAGCCTGTGAGCTAACAGTGGCTTGCCCATTTTTTAAATAGTTGGGGGAAAGAAATAAAAAATAATATTTCCCAACATGGGAAAATTACATTGACTTAAATGTCAGTGAGTATAAACAAAGTGTTACTAGAACAGAGCCGTGCCCGTTCGCTCGTGTATTCTGTGTGGCTGCTTTCCAAGACAGCGGCAGAGTTGACTACTTGTGTGAACCACAAAGCCTGAAATATCTCCCACTCCTGACCTAAGAGACACAGGGCATGACTTAAGCGGGAGTATGGAGGTCAAGAGGTACCCACGGCTATCCCTGGAGCATTGAGGAGATGTTAATGTAAAAGAGGCACAATTTTTAGTTTCCTTACGGCCACTAGAACAAATGTATAATTAACCAAAGAGAACTTTAGATTTTTATTCTTCTTGCTATCACCTAAACAAAAAGCCAAAGGAACAGGGGGGAAGAAAAGTTGCTATATTTCCAGCTTAACTCTTCCGTGTTTTTTTTTTTTTAACTTATTTTATTATTAGTTTTAATACTATGATATTTCAGCTTTCTCTTACTACCAGTTTATACACACAGGTATACATTTTGCATTATTACCAGTTGTCTTATATATATTATTAAAGCATTATTTATTCATAGTTTAGAGTTTTTTTTTAAAAAAAGAAAGCTTTAATGTGTGAGTGGTCTGAAAGCTGTGGTCTGGAGCAGCCCAGCAAGGCTGCTTCACTGCACATGGATCTAATGGCATGTCTTCCAGTGAGAATGGGGTGCCCTGTGAGCGGTGCCTTTTTATGGGATGGGTCTTCTGCAGGTGGGGAGGGTGAACTTGGGCGCCTGCAGGTCAGGGGTGTACCAACCGTGGCAGGTAGCGGTGCCTGGCTGACCTGAGAGGCACTTTCAAGTAGGACCTCTTCCATATCTGACCCGAAAGAACTCAGCAAAACAAACAAACAAACAAACAAACAAACAAACCCACACAGATCTGGGGCTTTGCTTGCCATTTTGCTCTCTCCCTTTCAGCTTTCTCTAGTCGAAGTGTAAGTCTGTGCTCCAATGGGCGAGTAGCCAAAGACAGGCTGGTAGCCACATGGACTCACCAAGAGGCAACGGTGCATTGGTTGTGGGGCTGGGATGCCTGGATTCGAATCCTAGTTCTGCCATTTAGCTGCTTTGGGCAATTGACTTAGCTTCTGTGCTTCAGTGCTTGTTAAGTGAGGAAAACAATAGCAGCTATCTCATAGGGTTATTGAAGTCGAAGTAAATTAATCCATGATAACCATTTGGAACAACTCCCGGCACGTGGTTGAGTCTTTAACATTTGCCATGATGACGGTGATGATGATCACCATTACTTTGCTGCCTTGGGGATATCCATTCAGAGTCAATCCTAAACACTATTTTTAGGCTCTTGACATTTTTCCTGGCACTGCATCTTCATAGGTGAAAGCTTTCTCCGTTACTTCCTGTCTCTATATTTTTTCCCGAAGTCTTTTCCTGAATTCTGGCCTCTTCCATGGCCCATTATCTTTTTCCTCTTACTTCAGTCTTTTAAATCCTGACTATAGCAATCCAGCATATATGCCCAGGCCCTAACTTTTATTACCTGAGTGAGAAGGAGCGCAGTGAAGTGATTAAATACTCTGGAGCAATATCATTGATGATCCAGTTTCTGTCTTAAAGCATCAGTCATTTTCTTTGCAGCAGAAACAGTGACCGTTGCATACTTGTTAGATTGAATTGAATTCTATTCTTGCTCTGACA